>NC_044033.1:389781636-391280301 GCF_901765095.1 Microcaecilia unicolor | reverse complement strand
AACCACTACACTACAGAAACCAGACTTTTTGACCACACTTGTCATCTTGCAAGCATGATGTGAGACCGCACGGACGGCCCTTAAGGAATCAAGGACACAGTACATCGATAAAAGGAGTGGGGACCCTCTATTTGTTCTGTGACTTACTTTTCTTGGCAGTGTGTTCTTTGCCCCTAAATGAGGTATGCGAGGTAGAGAGATGAGGGCTGGGGGGGGCCTGTCCAGCCCCATTTGCCCTGCCTCCGGCTGCAGAGGGTGAGGGCTGGCTACATTCCAGACAGCATTTGTAGTCTTCCTTACAGGTAGGAAAAGGAGGTAAAACGGAAGTGTTTCTGCCTGGTATTGAACCAGGGACCTTTTGCGTGTGAGGCAAACGTGATAACCACTACACTACAGAAACCAGATTCTTTGAGCACACTTGTCATCTTGCAAGCATGATGTGAGACCGCACGGCCGGCCCTTAAGGAATCAAGGACACAGTCCATCGATAAAAGGAGTGGGGACCCTTATTTGTTCTGTGACTTACTTTTCTTGGCAGTGTGTTCTTTGCCCCTAAATGAGGTATGCGAGGTAGAGAGATGAGGGCTGGGGGGGCCTGTCCAGCCCCATTTGCCCTGCCTCCAGCTGCAGAGGGTGAGGGCTGGCTACATTCCAGACAGCATTTGTAGTCTTCCTTACAGGTAGGAAAAGGAGGTGAAATGGGAGTGTTTCTGCCTGGTGTTGAACCAGGGACCTTTTGCGTGTAAAGCAAACGTGATAACCACTACACTACAGAAACCTGCCTGTTGCTCTTACCTGGAGTGTGTGTGCTCGTCGTGCCTTTCCGCTTGGTTTTTCTGTGTTATGGGTACACGAGACCAGGGTGAGATTAATGAGGTCCTTTGTCCCTTTTGCCTCGTGTGCAGATATCGGGGCATAGCAGACTATTGAAACAGGCTGAAAACATCCATTTCCTCAGTGACTTCTTATAAGCTGTGCCGTCTTTGCATAACTGACGCGGAACACGGCAGTAGAATGCGCCATTGAGACTTTCGCTCTACAGGCTATGCTGAGAGTCAGCCTTGAGAACTCTGTTCAGTTCTGGAGAACCCCTCTAGAAAAGGACCTTGACAGGGTGGAGGCAATTTAAAGGAAGGAATATCGCCAAAATGGGGCACACACTGCACTGGAAGCCATACACACAGAGACCGAGGGAGCTGTACATGGACTCTCTAGAAGAATGAAGGCAAAGGGCAGATACGGCATTCCAATTTCTAGCCGGCATCCGTGAAGTGCAGTAAGGATAAAAAAAAAATTCAGGGGCAAGTGACATATTTCAAGAAGTTAAAGGAATGCAACATCAAAAGAAAAGCGAGGACAAAAGTGGAAGTGAGAGAGTGCTGATTGCCTACAACAGCGTTCCAGAGGAGTCCATACAGTGCTAGACCAGAAGCACACATAGGATTTCAACCAAAAGGTGAAAGTGGCAGAAGAAGGGAGAACACTACAGATATTATTAAGACTTGCGACAACACAGGAGGCAAGTACGAAGAAGAAGGAGTGCGGGTCTGGTATGATCTGAAGTCCAGGCGGAGGCGGTGGTGCTATCCTTGCATAAATGATGGATCTAAAGTAGACGATGTCAGAAGTAGGCCACTCAGCCCACCCTGTTGGCACAGCTAAGGATATAGGGCTGCAGCCGCCAGGCGAAGATTATGAGCATGACCAATTGCACGCTGACTGGACTGAGTCAGGCCAGCATACGTTCTGTCTTGCTCACAAGCAAGGGAAAAAAAACCAAGAGTGCTGTTTCTGCCTGGTTTTGAACCAGGGACCTTTTGCGTGTTAGGCAAACGTGATAACCACTACACTACAGAAACCAGACTTTTTGAGCACACTTGTCATCTTGCAAGCATGATGTGAGACCGCACGGCCGGCCCTTAAGGAATCAAGGACACAGTACATCGATAAAAGGAGTGGGGACCCTCTATTTGTTCTGTGACTTACTTTTCTTGGCAGTGTGTTCTTTGCCCCTAAATGAGGTATGCGAGGTAGAGAGATGAGGGCTGGGGGGGGCCTGTCCAGCCCCATTTGCCCTGCCTCCGGCTGCAGAGGGTGAGGGCTGGCTACATTCCAGACAGCATTTGTAGTCTTCCTTACAGGTAGGAAAAGGAGGTAAAACGGAAGTGTTTCTGCCTGGTATTGAACCAGGGACCTTTTGCGTGTGAGGCAAACATGATAACCACTACACTACAGAAACCAGATTCTTTGAGCACACTTGTCATCTTGCAAGCATGATGTGAGACCGCACGGCCGGCCCTTAAGGAATCAAGGACACAGTCCATCGATAAAAGGAGTGGGGACCCTTATTTGTTCTGTGACTTACTTTTCTTGGCAGTGTGTTCTTTGCCCCTAAATGAGGTATGCGAGGTAGAGAGATGAGGGCTGGGGGGGCCTGTCCAGCCCCATTTGCCCTGCCTCCAGCTGCAGAGGGTGAGGGCTGGCTACATTCCAGACAGCATTTGTAGTCTTCCTTACAGGTAGGAAAAGGAGGTGAAATGGGAGTGTTTCTGCCTGGTGTTGAACCAGGGACCTTTTGCGTGTAAAGCAAACGTGATAACCACTACACTACAGAAACCTGCCTGTTGCTCTTACCTGGAGTGTGTGTGCTCGTCGTGCCTTTCCGCTTGGTTTTTCTGTGTTATGGGTACACGAGACCAGGGTGAGATTAATGAGGTCCTTTGTCCCTTTTGCCTCGTGTGCAGATATCGGGGCATAGCAGACTATTGAAACAGGCTGAAAACATCCATTTCCTCAGTGACTTCTTATAAGCTGTGCCGTCTTTGCATAACTGACGCGGAACACGGCAGTAGAATGCGCCATTGAGACTTTCGCTCTACAGGCTATGCTGAGAGTCAGCCTTGAGAACTCTGTTCAGTTCTGGAGAACCCCTCTAGAAAAGGACCTTGACAGGGTGGAGGCAATTTAAAGGAAGGAATATCGCCAAAATGGGGCACACACTGCACTGGAAGCCATACACACAGAGACCGAGGGAGCTGTAGATGGACTCTCTAGAAGAATGAAGGCAAAGGGCAGATACGGCATTCCAATTTCTAGCCAGCTTCCGTGAAGTGCAGTAAGGATAAAAAAAAAATTCAGGGGCAAGTGACATATTTCAAGAAGTTAAAGGAATGCAACATCAAAAGAAAAGCGAGGACAAAAGTGGAAGTGAGAGAGTGCTGATTGCCTACAACAGCGTTCCAGAGGAGTCCATACAGTGCTAGACCAGAAGCACACATAGGATTTCAACCAAAAGGTGAAAGTGGCAGAAGAAGGGAGAACACTACAGATATTATTAAGACTTGCGACAACACAGGAGGCAAGTACGAAGAAGAAGGAGTGCGGGTCTGGTATGATCTGAAGTCCAGGCGGAGGCGGTGGTGCTATCCTTGCATAAATGATGGATCTAAAGTAGACGATGTCAGAAGTAGGCCACTCAGCCCACCCTGTTGGTACAGCTAAGGATATAGGGCTGCAGCCGCCAGGTGAAGATTATGAGCATGACCAATTGCACGCTGACTGGACTGAGTCAGGCCAGCATACGTTCTGTCTTGCTCACAAGCAAGGGAAAAAAAACCAAGAGTGCTGTTTCTGCCTGGTTTTGAACCAGGGACCTTTTGCGTGTTAGGCAAACGTGATAACCACTACACTACAGAAACCAGACTTTTTGAGCACACTTGTCATCTTGCAAGCATGATGTGAGACCGCACGGCCGGCCCTTAAGGAATCAAGGACACAGTCCATCGATAAAAGGAGTGGGGACCCTCTATTTGTTCTGTGACTTACTTTTCTTGGCAGTGTGTTCTTTGCCCCTAAATGAGGTATGCGAGGTAGAGAGATGAGGGCTGGGGGGGGCCTGTCCAGCCCCATTTGCCCTGCCTCCGGCTGCAGAGGGTGAGGGCTGGCTACATTCCAGACAGCATTTGTAGTCTTCCTTACAGGTAGGAAAAGGAGGTAAAACGGAAGTGTTTCTGCCTGGTATTGAACCAGGGACCTTTTGCGTGTGAGGCAAACGTGATAACCACTACACTACAGAAACCAGATTCTTTGAGCACACTTGTCATCTTGCAAGCATGATGTGAGACCGCACGGCCGGCCCTTAAGGAATCAAGGACACAGTCCATCGATAAAAGGAGTGGGGACCCTTATTTGTTCTGTGACTTACTTTTCTTGGCAGTGTGTTCTTTGCCCCTAAATGAGGTATGCGAGGTAGAGAGATGAGGGCTGGGGGGGCCTGTCCAGCCCCATTTGCCCTGCCTCCAGCTGCAGAGGGTGAGGGCTGGCTACATTCCAGACAGCATTTGTAGTCTTCCTTACAGGTAGGAAAAGGAGGTGAAATGGGAGTGTTTCTGCCTGGTGTTGAACCAGGGACCTTTTGCGTGTAAAGCAAACGTGATAACCACTACACTACAGAAACCTGCCTGTTGCTCTTACCTGGAGTGTGTTTGCTCGTCGTGCCTTTCCGCTTGGTTTTTCTGTGTTATGGGTACACGAGACCAGGGTGAGATTAATGAGGTCCTTTGTCCCTTTTGCCTCGTGTGCAGATATCGGGGCATAGCAGACTATTGAAACAGGCTGAAAACATCCATTTCCTCAGTGACTTCTTATAAGCTGTGCCGTCTTTGCATAACTGACGCGGAACACGGCAGTAGAATGCGCCATTGAGACTTTCGCTCTACAGGCTATGCTGAGAGTCAGCCTTGAGAACTCTGTTCAGTTCTGGAGAACCCCTCTAGAAAAGGACCTTGACAGGGTGGAGGCAATTTAAAGGAAGGAATATCGCCAAAATGGGGCACACACTGCACTGGAAGCCATACACACAGAGACCGAGGGAGCTGTACATGGACTCTCTAGAAGAATGAAGGCAAAGGGCAGATACGGCATTCCAATTTCTAGCCAGCTTCCGTGAAGTGCAGTAAGGATAAAAAAAAATTCAGGGGCAAGTGACATATTTCAAGAAGTTAAAGGAATGCAACATCAAAAGAAAAGCGAGGACAAAAGTGGAAGTGAGAGAGTGCTGATTGCCTACAACAGCGTTCCAGAGGAGTCCATACAGTACTAGACCAGAAGCACACATAGGATTTCAACCAAAAGGTGAAAGTGGCAGAAGAAGGGAGAACACTACAGATATTATTAAGACTTGCGACAACACAGGAGGCAAGTACGAAGAAGAAGGAGTGCGGGTCTGGTATGATCTGAAGTCCAGGCGGAGGCGGTGGTGCTATCCTTGCATAAATGATGGATCTAAAGTAGACGATGTCAGAAGTAGGCCACTCAGCCCACCCTGTTGGCACAGCTAAGGATATAGGGCTGCAGCCGCCAGGCGAAGATTATGAGCATGACCAATTGCACGCTGACTGGACTGAGTCAGGCCAGCATACGTTCTGTCTTGCTCACAAGCAAGGGAAAAAAAACCAAGAGTGCTGTTTCTGCCTGGTTTTGAACCAGGGACCTTTTGCATGTTAGGCAAACGTGATAACCACTACACTACAGAAACCAGACTTTTTGACCACACTTGTCATCTTGCAAGCATGATGTGAGACCGCACGGACGGCCCTTAAGGAATCAAGGACACAGTACATCGATAAAAGGAGTGGGGACCCTCTATTTGTTCTGTGACTTACTTTTCTTGGCAGTGTGTTCTTTGCCCCTAAATGAGGTATGCGAGGTAGAGAGATGAGGGCTGGGGGGGGCCTGTCCAGCCCCATTTGCCCTGCCTCCGGCTGCAGAGGGTGAGGGCTGGCTACATTCCAGACAGCATTTGTAGTCTTCCTTACAGGTAGGAAAAGGAGGTAAAACGGAAGTGTTTCTGCCTGGTATTGAACCAGGGACCTTTTGCGTGTGAGGCAAACGTGATAACCACTACACTACAGAAACCAGATTCTTTGAGCACACTTGTCATCTTGCAAGCATGATGTGAGACCGCACGGCCGGCCCTTAAGGAATCAAGGACACAGTCCATCGATAAAAGGAGTGGGGACCCTTATTTGTTCTGTGACTTACTTTTCTTGGCAGTGTGTTCTTTGCCCCTAAATGAGGTATGCGAGGTAGAGAGATGAGGGCTGGGGGGGCCTGTCCAGCCCCATTTGCCCTGCCTCCAGCTGCAGAGGGTGAGGGCTGGCTACATTCCAGACAGCATTTGTAGTCTTCCTTACAGGTAGGAAAAGGAGGTGAAATGGGAGTGTTTCTGCCTGGTGTTGAACCAGGGACCTTTTGCGTGTAAAGCAAACGTGATAACCACTACACTACAGAAACCTGCCTGTTGCTCTTACCTGGAGTGTGTGTGCTCGTCGTGCCTTTCCGCTTGGTTTTTCTGTGTTATGGGTACACGAGACCAGGGTGAGATTAATGAGGTCCTTTGTCCCTTTTGCCTCGTGTGCAGATATCGGGGCATAGCAGACTATTGAAACAGGCTGAAAACATCCATTTCCTCAGTGACTTCTTATAAGCTGTGCCGTCTTTGCATAACTGACGCGGAACACGGCAGTAGAATGCGCCATTGAGACTTTCGCTCTACAGGCTATGCTGAGAGTCAGCCTTGAGAACTCTGTTCAGTTCTGGAGAACCCCTCTAGAAAAGGACCTTGACAGGGTGGAGGCAATTTAAAGGAAGGAATATCGCCAAAATGGGGCACACACTGCACTGGAAGCCATACACACAGAGACCGAGGGAGCTGTACATGGACTCTCTAGAAGAATGAAGGCAAAGGGCAGATACGGCATTCCAATTTCTAGCCGGCATCCGTGAAGTGCAGTAAGGATAAAAAAAAAATTCAGGGGCAAGTGACATATTTCAAGAAGTTAAAGGAATGCAACATCAAAAGAAAAGCGAGGACAAAAGTGGAAGTGAGAGAGTGCTGATTGCCTACAACAGCGTTCCAGAGGAGTCCATACAGTGCTAGACCAGAAGCACACATAGGATTTCAACCAAAAGGTGAAAGTGGCAGAAGAAGGGAGAACACTACAGATATTATTAAGACTTGCGACAACACAGGAGGCAAGTACGAAGAAGAAGGAGTGCGGGTCTGGTATGATCTGAAGTCCAGGCGGAGGCGGTGGTGCTATCCTTGCATAAATGATGGATCTAAAGTAGACGATGTCAGAAGTAGGCCACTCAGCCCACCCTGTTGGCACAGCTAAGGATATAGGGCTGCAGCCGCCAGGCGAAGATTATGAGCATGACCAATTGCACGCTGACTGGACTGAGCCAGGCCAGCATACGTTCTGTCTTGCTCACAAGCAAGGGAAAAAAAACCAAGAGTGCTGTTTCTGCCTGGTTTTGAACCAGGGACCTTTTGCGTGTTAGGCAAACGTGATAACCACTACACTACAGAAACCAGACTTTTTGAGCACACTTGTCATCTTGCAAGCATGATGTGAGACCGCACGGCCGGCCCTTAAGGAATCAAGGACACAGTACATCGATAAAAGGAGTGGGGACCCTCTATTTGTTCTGTGACTTACTTTTCTTGGCAGTGTGTTCTTTGCCCCTAAATGAGGTATGCGAGGTAGAGAGATGAGGGCTGGGGGGGGCCTGTCCAGCCCCATTTGCCCTGCCTCCGGCTGCAGAGGGTGAGGGCTGGCTACATTCCAGACAGCATTTGTAGTCTTCCTTACAGGTAGGAAAAGGAGGTAAAACGGAAGTGTTTCTGCCTGGTATTGAACCAGGGACCTTTTGCGTGTGAGGCAAACATGATAACCACTACACTACAGAAACCAGATTCTTTGAGCACACTTGTCATCTTGCAAGCATGATGTGAGACCGCACGGCCGGCCCTTAAGGAATCAAGGACACAGTCCATCGATAAAAGGAGTGGGGACCCTTATTTGTTCTGTGACTTACTTTTCTTGGCAGTGTGTTCTTTGCCCCTAAATGAGGTATGCGAGGTAGAGAGATGAGGGCTGGGGGGGCCTGTCCAGCCCCATTTGCCCTGCCTCCAGCTGCAGAGGGTGAGGGCTGGCTACATTCCAGACAGCATTTGTAGTCTTCCTTACAGGTAGGAAAAGGAGGTGAAATGGGAGTGTTTCTGCCTGGTGTTGAACCAGGGACCTTTTGCGTGTAAAGCAAACGTGATAACCACTACACTACAGAAACCTGCCTGTTGCTCTTACCTGGAGTGTGTGTGCTCGTCGTGCCTTTCCGCTTGGTTTTTCTGTGTTATGGGTACACGAGACCAGGGTGAGATTAATGAGGTCCTTTGTCCCTTTTGCCTCGTGTGCAGATATCGGGGCATAGCAGACTATTGAAACAGGCTGAAAACATCCATTTCCTCAGTGACTTCTTATAAGCTGTGCCGTCTTTGCATAACTGACGCGGAACACGGCAGTAGAATGCGCCATTGAGACTTTCGCTCTACAGGCTATGCTGAGAGTCAGCCTTGAGAACTCTGTTCAGTTCTGGAGAACCCCTCTAGAAAAGGACCTTGACAGGGTGGAGGCAATTTAAAGGAAGGAATATCGCCAAAATGGGGCACACACTGCACTGGAAGCCATACACACAGAGACCGAGGGAGCTGTACATGGACTCTCTAGAAGAATGAAGGCAAAGGGCAGATACGGCATTCCAATTTCTAGCCGGCATCCGTGAAGTGCAGTAAGGATAAAAAAAAATTCAGGGGCAAGTGACATATTTCAAGAAGTTAAAGGAATGCAACATCAAAAGAAAAGCGAGGACAAAAGTGGAAGTGAGAGAGTGCTGATTGCCTACAACAGCGTTCCAGAGGAGTCCATACAGTGCTAGACCAGAAGCACACATAGGATTTCAACCAAAAGGTGAAAGTGGCAGAAGAAGGGAGAACACTACAGATATTATTAAGACTTGCGACAACACAGGAGGCAAGTACGAAGAAGAAGGAGTGCGGGTCTGGTATGATCTGAAGTCCAGGCGGAGGCGGTGCTGCTATCCTTGCATAAATGATGGATCTAAAGTAGACGATGTCAGAAGTAGGCCACTCAGCCCACCCTGTTGGCACAGCTAAGGATATAGGGCTGCAGCCGCCAGGCGAAGATTATGAGCATGACCAATTGCACGCTGACTGGACTGAGTCAGGCCAGCATACGTTCTGTCTTGCTCACAAGCAAGGGAAAAAAAACCAAGAGTGCTGTTTCTGCCTGGTTTTGAACCAGGGACCTTTTGCGTGTTAGGCAAACGTGATAACCACTACACTACAGAAACCAGACTTTTTGAGCACACTTGTCATCTTGCAAGCATGATGTGAGACCGCACGGCCGGCCCTTAAGGAATCAAGGACACAGTACATCGATAAAAGGAGTGGGGACCCTCTATTTGTTCTGTGACTTACTTTTCTTGGCAGTGTGTTCTTTGCCCCTAAATGAGGTATGCGAGGTAGAGAGATGAGGGCTGGGGGGGCCTGTCCAGCCCCATTTGCCCTGCCTCCAGCTGCAGAGGGTGAGGGCTGGCTACATTCCAGACAGCATTTGTAGTCTTCCTTACAGGTAGGAAAAGGAGGTGAAATGGGAGTGTTTCTGCCTGGTATTGAACCAGGGACCTTTTGCGTGTAAAGCAAACGTGATAACCACTACACTACAGAAACCTGCCTGTTGCTCTTACCTGGAGTGTGTGTGCTCGTCGTGCCTTTCCGCTTGGTTTTTCTGTGTTATGGGTACACGAGACCAGGGTGAGATTAATGAGGTCCTTTGTCCCTTTTGCCTCGTGTGCAGATATCGGGGCATAGCAGACTATTGAAACAGGCTGAAAACATCCATTTCCTCAGTGACTTCTTATAAGCTGTGCCGTCTTTGCATAACTGACGCGGAACACGGCAGTAGAATGCGCCATTGAGACTTTCGCTCTACAGGCTATGCTGAGAGTCAGCCTTGAGAACTCTGTTCAGTTCTGGAGAACCCCTCTAGAAAAGGACCTTGACAGGGTGGAGGCAATTTAAAGGAAGGAATATCGCCAAAATGGGGCACACACTGCACTGGAAGCCATACACACAGAGACCGAGGGAGCTGTACATGGACTCTCTAGAAGAATGAAGGCAAAGGGCAGATACGGCATTCCAATTTCTAGCCGGCATCCGTGAAGTGCAGTAAGGATAAAAAAAAAATTCAGGGGCAAGTGACATATTTCAAGAAGTTAAAGGAATGCAACATCAAAAGAAAAGCGAGGACAAAAGTGGAAGTGAGAGAGTGCTGATTGCCTACAACAGCGTTCCAGAGGAGTCCATACAGTGCTAGACCAGAAGCACACATAGGATTTCAACCAAAAGGTGAAAGTGGCAGAAGAAGGGAGAACACTACAGATATTATTAAGACTTGCGACAACACAGGAGGCAAGTACGAAGAAGAAGGAGTGCGGGTCTGGTATGATCTGAAGTCCAGGCGGAGGCGGTGGTGCTATCCTTGCATAAATGATGGATCTAAAGTAGACGATGTCAGAAGTAGGCCACTCAGCCCACCCTGTTGGCACAGCTAAGGATATAGGGCTGCAGCCGCCAGGCGAAGATTATGAGCATGACCAATTGCACGCTGACTGGACTGAGTCAGGCCAGCATACGTTCTGTCTTGCTCACAAGCAAGGGAAAAAAAACCAAGAGTGCTGTTTCTGCCTGGTTTTGAACCAGGGACCTTTTGCGTGTTAGGCATGTTAGAATGTAATTGTATTTTACATGCATTGCCTGTCACCTATTATTTCTCTGTGATTACTCTGTGACCTCTGATGTGAATTACTTAGAGAGGTCACACAGCTATGCAACTTCCTGTGGGGGTTAGACACAGCAGATGCAGCACATGCAGCACATGGAGCACATGGAGCTCATGATCTCTCCTAACCTGAGAGGATCTATGGTGGTGTGAGCATCCATTACCATCTAAGCACATGGAAGGAGCTGATAAGACAAATGTATAGTAATATGTATATATAAGCCTGTCTGATTATAATCTAACTACAAACTGTGAGTAAACAGATGTTTTGTTACTTCAACTTTAAAGTGACTCAGCAGTGAATTATTCAGGGGTGAATGAGAGAGAGATGAAGAAAGAAATTAACATTTCTAAAGCTGAAGCTGTGTGTACTAAAATCTGCTAATTATTTACTACAAATAATCCAACAAAAGGGTTATGGGCCCAGGGCCAGGAATTGAAAAAGAAGAGAAATATTACCAGGCAGAAAAAAAGGCCACATTTTTCTCTTAAGTTTTAAAGGAAAGATTCAGTCTGTCTCTCTCTCCCCCCACACAGCAGACAGAAGGCTAAGAAAATGGCTGAGGGAAGAAATTCACCATTGTTCTATTCTCTCAAGGTGCCTAAATTAACTGAGTTTAATTATCAGAAGTGGGAACTAAGATTCATATGTCTCCTTCGAGCAAAAAGATTAAATATATGCTTAGACCAAGACAGAACAGATGAAAATATGGCTGAATGGGACAATGCAAACTATTATGTGAAGTGCATGCTTTTGGAAGCTCTCTCAGAGAAACAAGCCATATTAGTGGAGGGAAAAGATACACCAAAGGACATTTTATATAAACTGAGAACTATGTATGCAACTACATATGCAAAGCAGCAACCAATTTGGTTAGCAGAGTTGAATGAAACCAAATTAAGGGATAAAAGTAAATGTAATGATCACATTATGCATCTTATGTCTTCATTTCAAAAGTTAGAACTTTCTGGAATTCCCATGTGTGATGCATTGAAAAGAGCATTTCTTTTTACCTCACTATCAAAGAAGTTTGATGTTTTTAGGTCTGTAAATGAGGCCATTGAAGGGCAATCTTTTGAACAGACAACATCAAAACTAAGGCAGGAATGCATAATAAATGATTCTGAGGAGATGTGTTCTCAAAGCAAGTCAGAGAGAAATGAAACAAATTTCTTGGCAAAGAACAGAGGAAGGCGGAGCTATGGGAAAACTCCACCCAAGGGCAAGCTGATTTGCTACTCATGTGGAAAGGAGGGACATGTATCTAAATGGTGTAAGGAAACACAAAACACTCCCTCTAGCTCACCTAAGCCAATGGAACTAAAGAATTCTCAAACCAGGAAATGTATGAAGGACAAAGATAAACACAAGGGTTTTCTAATGGCAGAAAAATCTTTGACTATGGTAAATAATAATTCAAATGAAAGTACTTGGATTTTGGATTCGGGGAGCACATGCCATTTAACCAATTGTAAGGATTTCTTTCAGGAAATGTGTCCAGAGGAAGGTATTCTTAAAACTGCAAACGCAGGGACTGCTAAGATCCAAGCAAAAGGTATTGGATTCTTAAAATGCAAAGTGTCTAATGAAGTTAAAGAAATTCCTGTAAGTGATGTCTTGTATATTCCCCAAGCAGTTTGCAATATGCTTAGTGTATCTACATTAGATAAGAAGGGATTTGTGATTCATTTTGAAAACAGTAAGTGCACAATCTCTAAAAATGATGAAGTGTATGCTGAAGCTTTTATGCATAATGATGTTTATAAACTGAGCATTTCAGGTGAAGCCTCACATATGGCGCAAGTAAGGAAGAATGATAGTAAATGTGAGGCAGCCATGGGCAAAGAAAGTGTTAACTCTGAGAAATAATTATATATATATAAGAAATGATATTAAAAGCTTGAAGTTTGAATTCTTTTCACTCTGCCAGCAAAGTAGTGAAGGAATGCAGGCTGGAATTAATTAGAGTCTAGTTTGGCCGAGCTAAGGTTAGGAAAGGTCAGTGAGAAATGCAACTCTGTCCCTTGTGAATTGCCAATGCTAGCTGGCACATCTGTAAATTATTAGGCTTACTGAATAGTTTTGTAAGCAGGCACGAGCCAGACATATGACATATTGTAGTTTAAGAATAGGCTGAAATACTATTTAGAAGTGCTTAATATGTAGATAGCTTAGATATAGATATATCTTATAAGATATATCTGATTATGCTTATTTTAGAATATGTTGTATTCTGTGTAAATTAATAATTCTGTGTGGAATGTTTGTTCAACTTTCTGTCTGACGTTCTGAGTAGGGCTACAGTGAAGGGGGGCCAACATGTGTTTTGAATTAACTATGGTCTTAGCTAGTTCTGTGTATGGAGCTGAGAGGTGAAAAAGGTCAGAACTAGTCAGCTCTCTTCTCCTTGATTAATTATAGGTAAAATGCAGGAATGGTCTTGGAAGTAATAACCTGATATGTATGCTATTAATTAAGATTGGCTTTTGACCTCTTTAATGAATGCCAGAGTTTAGTTAGCAGTTAGTACTAGGAATATGAGAAATCAATCATAATAACATGTAAGAGACTGGAGACCAAATGTCTGGCTTAAGGGGCCCCAGGTCAGAGGTCAGTTTAGGATGTCTGGAACCTATGTAACTGATATTTCAAAAGTAATGATTGGTTGAGGCAAGGTAGCCAATCTAATTCCTTAACCAATTGGAGAGTAAGGGGGCTGGGCTAGGCTAGGCTGGATAGAACAGTATTTAAGTAGGAGCAGAAGCAGTTTACGTCAGAAAGAAGAAAGGAAGGAGCTCAGAAGAAAGAGAAGGACAGAAGGAACAGACAGAAGAAGGAGAAGACACAGAGAGCTGAGACAAAGACACAGAGAGCAGAGAGAGAGGAGAAGAGAGCTAGAACTGATGTCCTGCTTTGTTTGCTGGCAAATAAAGAAGATTTCTCCCTCATTCTGGTGTGTGCTGTCTGACTCCTGAAGCATCACAAATTCATGCATCCATTCCTGCAACAATTCTTGGTGGCAGCGGTGGGATCCTGAATCCTGCATTAATCCCAGCACCTAACTGACTGGAGAACATTCGCCGGGTATGTATTTTGTATTCTGTATTGTAATCCTAGCTAGGAAGTTGTAAACCAGCCCCTCAAGAAGGAGGGAAGGAGAATCTGATCAATTCTCAGCGAAGGCCCTAGTACCTTCTAGTCGCGGGGACTAGAAGCGAAAACGCTTGAGCTTATCTGTATTTGAGAAATCTGAAATTGTTGGGTGGGATTTTCTGTATGGAATGTGTGATGAGTGAATGCTAAATGAGTGCGGACTTCTTATAGCTGCATTTCCAATTAACGCGAGTTCAATTGGTCAGCAACGGAAGGAAGCGATTGTTGTCTGTCTACCTAGTGTCTCGAGAGTGCAGACCCCTTACTGCATTCTCAAAAATTCCCCCCCTTTTTGTGTGTTGTAACTGTAAGCATTATGGGTGGGACATCATCTAGACAAATTGTTACCCCCCTAGATTGTATGCTTAGAAATTTTAAAAAAGGTTTTTTAATTAATGACTATGGACAGACTTTAAGCTCAGGTACTTTAAGAACCTTGTGTGAAGTTGAGTGGCCATCTATGGGAGTGGGGTGGCCCCCTAGTGGCAGCTTAGATATTGAAGTAATCCGGAAGGTCTACAGCATAGTTGTAGGAGAACCAGAATATTCTGAACAACTCCCTTATATAGATTCCTGGGACAGCCTTGTGACTGACCCTCCCTCGTGGTTGAAAACTTATATGGGATCCCCAGTAAAATTCATGTTAGGCCGTGTTCAAAGAAAGATTAGAAAATCTAAACTAGAAGAGGGAAAGAGCCCCAGGAAGCTTACCACCCAATCGGTGGCTTCCGCCCCTACCCTGTCCGAGAAACCCATACTCTCTGATGACCCCTCAGACCTTGAGCCACCACCTTATGGCCCATTGTTGGGGTTCCGTGCCACCCCCAGAGATCCACGCCGCCCAGCCCAAGCCTCTCCAGCACAGGCTTCTCCGGATAGTTCTTCCCCTCCTGTGCGAACCCCACCACATCCTAGGTTGGACTTTTCACCTGGCCTCTACCCTTCTGTGCCAAATCCTCTCCTGTTAACCTCTGTAGACCCACTTTGGGCTCCACTCCCTGACTCCTCAACTCCTGACAGCCCAGCCTCTCCCTCTAGCACCCCTACCCACTCATTAGGGGCCCGGCATCCCTTTCAATGGACTGACTCACCTGTGACCACCTCTCAGTCTATGAGTACCCCTCCCCATCCCTCAGGATTTCAACCTACCTCCACTGAATGGGTTAGACCCGCTGCAATTACCTTTGAGCATGATAGGAGGGTAGCTCCTAGCTCTACCTCAGGTTCCATTCCCACCTCCTCGAGGGTTCTGCCACTCCGACAGGTAACTACCACTCGACCGGATCCTAATAATCAGGGTCAGGTTATACAGGCACAGGCCTACCAGTATGTACCCTTCACAACCACTGATCTCCTGAATTGGAAGACGCATTACCCCTCTTATACTGAAAAGCCTCAGGCAGTGGTGGACCTAGTGACTAGCATTATGGCCACCCATAACCCAACCTGGACTGATTGTCAACAACTTCTCCTGACCCTCTTCACAACTGAGGAGAGGCGGAAGATTTTGCAAAATGCTGAGGCCATCACGCGAGAGCGTGTTCCCGAGAGGACACAGGACCCAGAGGGATGGGTTAGAGCTCGGTTTCCTCGCGCAGCTCCAGATTGGGATCCAAATGATAGGCAGCACTATGAACTGTTGTCTGGCTATTGCCGGGACTTACTGGAAGGTATGAGGAAAGGCATAAAGAGGCCCATTAATCTGGCAAAGGTCTCTGAAATTCTCCAAGGGGCAACTGAATCCCCTGGGGCCTTTCTAGAGCGACTAATTGAAGCCTACAGAACATACACCCCATTTGACCCTGAAGCCCAAGAAAACCAGAGAATGGTGAATAGTGCATTGGTGGCCCAGAGTATGCCAGATATCCGGAAGAAGTTGCAGCGTCAGGAGGGATTCGCAGGGATGAATACCACCCAGCTAATTGAGATCGCAACCAAGGTTTTCATTAATAGAGATCAGGAGGTGCGCCGAGAGGCTGACCGGAAGATGCAGAAGAAGGCCGACCTTTTAGCGGCAGCCATTACTAATTCCACCCTTAACCGAGGTCGACCTCTAGCTAATGGGAAGCCCCCAGCCATTTTACAGGGAATTAAGGGAGACATAGGGATTTTAGGGTCTGCCCAGGTGCAGGAACAGGTAGCCCTCTTGGGTAAGATAATTTCTGAGCTTCAGTCTTATGTGAGAGAAATAAACCCTGTCCCCTTCCAGGCTCAGGTACATTCCTTCCTGCCAGGGGATAGAGTTTGGGTGAAAGACTGGAGGCTCCAGCCTTTGGGGCCCCGATGGAAAGGACCTTTTACTGTTTTGCTTTCTACCCCTGCAGCTGTGAAGGTCGCAGGGATAACTCCATGGGTCCATTGGTCTCGAATTAAGTCTGCTGATCAGACTGAGCCCAGCACGGATCAGACGGAGCCTAGACAGTGGAGAGCAGAAAGTGATCCAGCGGAGCCATTGAAGTTGCGCTTGACCCGAACCAAAGAATCTACTAGCTGAAAAGAAGGGTCAACTGCATACTGCAGGAGCGGCTGAACTTCGGCTTCACACTGAGACTCTTTCTTGCCTGATTCTGGCTTTCTTGGAATTTGAAAGCTTGATCCTTGTCAGTTGAGGGTCTATCCCAACTGGTATAAGAACTCAAAGACTGAGAACATTATATGAGAGTAATCTGTGATTAGCACAGACTGTTGAAATATTATTGCTTAATTAGTTTGCTGTATTTGTTTTAGATTAGGAAGAAAGAAAATGTTAGTAGTTTGGATGCTTTTGTTGTTTTCTACTCCTTGCCTCCTTGTTCCTAATATCCCAACTCGCTCCAACCTTTGGTTACACTCAGTCCAGGAACTAATTAGCCAGGCAAAGATTACTTCCCCTTGTATTGTGTGTTCCCGATTTTCTCCTTATACTACAGATGTCCCAGCTGTTCCTGTTCCTGTGCAACTCCCAGCTCTTATACCTCCCTACTTTTCGAGTTCAGGTCCTTGGAGCCAGGATTATACTTGGTGGTCCTTTTATAATGCTACTTCCCCCTCTGAATCTTCTCTAAGGCCAGTTTTTACGTCTCCCTATCCAGCTTCTGGAGTGTTTTGTTTAACAAGAAGCATCTCAACTGTTCTTCCCATTCCCTGTAACTATACTAATGTTCTCCCAGAAAAAGGAGAATCTGTGTGGGTAGTTTCTCCAGGTACTCCTATGTGCCCTGCTACCATACCTGTAGATTATGACCCAGGTGATTATCTGGCTCCTAAGCGTACCACTGAGAAGACTATAGTGTCCAAGCTTATTTTCTACTTTCATAAGTCCCCGGGGTATGAAGAGTTACTAACAAATGAGCAGCCTGTCACAATTGGGGATTGGCGCCTATGGTGTGCAAAGTCTCCATTTCGTCTTCGTTCCCCCTGGGATAGGGGCTCGCATTATGGGCACCCTAAGTACCCTGTCCAGCCTGAGCCAACATTTATTGGGAACTTTCCTCACCCTCTCCTTGGTCATTACTGGCTCTGTGATAATGTCCTCCACATGATTCTTCCCTCCACATATGATTTTTGTGTATTGGTAACCTTGAATTATTTTCCTAAAGTTATTCCTCTTAAGCCGCTATCCCCGCACCGCTCTAAGCGAGAGGCTTTGTCCTTACCTTCCTCCGTTGCCACAGAGGATGAGGCGATTGAATTAGCCCTCCAGTATATTAATTCTACTTATCCTCTGACTAAAAAGAGACTTGTAGCCCTTTCTGCCACGGCCTGGATTCCAATTGGGGGCCCGGTAGCGGGTATTACTGAACTAGGTATGGCTACTCGGAGACTTCAGTCTCTACTCCATGTTCTAGTTCATGAGCTGAACGTAGTAGTCAATGCATTGCAGGATCAAATTAATGAATTAAGTATAGTTTCTCGGTATAACCGTATGGGTCTTGATTATCTCTTTGCAGCCCAGGGTGGCCTCTGCACAGTGCTAAATTCTTCAGAGTGCTGTACTATTGTCATAAATAGGACGCATGTAGTTAGGCATGCTATGGATAAAGTCCTACAGTTGGCTAGCCTTAATGTGGAGGATTACCGAGGAGGATTAGATCTTACCTCCTGGTGGTGGTCATTGACCTCCTGGATACGTCCCTTGTTCATTTCCCTAATAGTCTTAGTTTTAGCAGGGTTTTTGTTTTGTTTCTTGGCCTCATGTGCTTCGGCAGTATGCCGTCGAACCTTAACAAGTAGGGTAATGGTAATTCACAAGTCTATTCCTAGTTAGGATCACTATAGTCTCCAGAGTTTGAGATGTGAGACTTATTTCTGCATAAGCTGATTTTAGTCTCAAAGGGGGGAATGAGGCAGCCATGGGCAAAGAAAGTGTTAACTCTGAGAAATAATTATATATATATAAGAAATGATATTAAAAGCTTGAAGTTTGAATTCTTTTCACTCTGCCAGCAAAGTAGTGAAGGAATGCAGGCTGGAATTAATTAGAGTCTAGTTTGGCCGAGCTAAGGTTAGGAAAGGTCAGTGAGAAATGCAACTCTGTCCCTTGTGAATTGCCAATGCTAGCTGGCACATCTGTAAATTATTAGGCTTACTGAATAGTTTTGTAAGCAGGCACGAGCCAGACATATGACATATTGTAGTTTAAGAATAGGCTGAAATACTATTTAGAAGTGCTTAATATGTAGATAGCTTAGATATAGATATATCTTATAAGATATATCTGATTATGCTTATTTTAGAATATGTTGTATTCTGTGTAAATTAATAATTCTGTGTGGAATGTTTGTTCAACTTTCTGTCTGACGTTCTGAGTAGGGCTACAGTGAAGGGGGGCCAACATGTGTTTTGAATTAACTATGGTCTTAGCTAGTTCTGTGTATGGAGCTGAGAGGTGAAAAAGGTCAGAACTAGTCAGCTCTCTTCTCCTTGATTAATTATAGGTAAAATGCAGGAATGGTCTTGGAAGTAATAACCTGATATGTATGCTATTAATTAAGATTGGCTTTTGACCTCTTTAATGAATGCCAGAGTTTAGTTAGCAGTTAGTACTAGGAATATGAGAAATCAATCATAATAACATGTAAGAGACTGGAGACCAAATGTCTGGCTTAAGGGGCCCCAGGTCAGAGGTCAGTTTAGGATGTCTGGAACCTATGTAACTGATATTTCAAAAGTAATGATTGGTTGAGGCAAGGTAGCCAATCTAATTCCTTAACCAATTGGAGAGTAAGGGGGCTGGGCTAGGCTAGGCTGGATAGAACAGTATTTAAGTAGGAGCAGAAGCAGTTTACGTCAGAAAGAAGAAAGGAAGGAGCTCAGAAGAAAGAGAAGGACAGAAGGAACAGACAGAAGAAGGAGAAGACACAGAGAGCTGAGACAAAGACACAGAGAGCAGAGAGAGAGGAGAAGAGAGCTAGAACTGATGTCCTGCTTTGTTTGCTGGCAAATAAAGAAGATTTCTCCCTCATTCTGGTGTGTGCTGTCTGACTCCTGAAGCATCACAAATTCATGCATCCATTCCTGCAACAAATGTAGTCTGGAAATCTGGCACCGCCGCCTGGGACATCGTGATTCTAAGGTGATCCAGGATCTTTACAGTAAGCAACTGGCCACCGGCATTCAGATAAGTGCAAATGCTGGTAAAATGGAGAAATGCATAGACTGTGTTACTCAAAAAGGTGTGAGACCCTCATTTCCTGCATACACAGGAAATAGGAGTAATAAAGTGCTGGACTTAATACACAGTGACTTATGTGGACCGTTTAATATCCCATCATTGGGAAATAACAGATTTGTGCTAATATTCTTGGATGATTTCTCTAGATATTGTGTGGCCTATTTGCTGAAAGAGAAAAGTCAAGTCACAGACATGCTGAAGAAATACGTAGCCATGGTGAGCAACAAATTTGAAAGAAAACCAAAGGTTCTTCAGACCGACAATGGTGGTGAGTTCACTTCACAAAGCATGCGCACATTTCTAGAACAAGAAGGCATTCAGCATATCACAACAGTAGCTTATACACCAGAGCAAAATTCTGTTGCAGAGAGAAAATTTAGGTCACTTGTGGAAATGACCAGATGTATGCTGTCAGATAGCAATCTCCCTAAAAGACTATGGGGGGAAGCCATTCTCACAGCAGTGTACCTACAAAACAGAATGCCAACTAAAGGCGCTGAGCGCACACCACATGAGACATGGCATGGTAGGAAGCCAAACCTGTCACACATAAGAACATTTGGAAGTACAGCATATGCTCATGTACCAAAGCAAAGAAGGCATAAGCTGGATTCCACAACAGAAAGGGGCATTTTAGTTGGCTATGCTCCAGGACACAAAGGATATAGAATTTTGAATCTGAAAACTGGCATTGTTGGCATAAGACATGTTACATATTTTGATGAAAACAAAAGGGTTGATAAAGGCTGGATTATCCCAGATGAGCCTTATCATCCAGAATATGAAACTAGAACCATAATAGACATGCCAGTGTATATAAATGCCATACCAAGGCAGATGTCTGAAAGCAACTCATCTGTATCTAACGAGGAACAGGCAGAGGAAGCAGACACAGAAAGGATCATTGAAGAAGACAGTACAGTTGGAGAAGGGGAATCAATTGGAGAAGGACTCTCAGATTTAGAGGATGCGGAAAGGTCAGACCAACCTGTTGTCAGACGCTCATCCAGGGAAAACAAAGGTGTTCCACCCCCAAGACTGTCTTACCTAACAAAGTCAGCAGAAGCTCAAGAGCCCTTAACATGGGATGAGATTGAGAAAATGCCAGCAGAAGAAGCTGCTGAATGGCATAAAGCTGCACAAGAAGAAATTGATGCATTGGATAAAAATAATACTTGGATTCTTACAAAATTACCTCCTGGCAAGAAAGCTATAGGATGCAAATGGGTATTCAAGTTAAAAAGGAATGCACAAGGAAAAGTGGAAAGGTATAAAGCCAGATTAGTCGCAAAGGGATATCTTCAAAAATATGGAGAAGATTTTGATGAAGTGTTTGCACCTGTAGTGAAACACACGACAATAAGAACACTTCTGAGCATTGCAGTCTCAAAAGGCATGCAAGTCAACCACATTGATGTGAAAACAGCGTTTCTTCATGGAGAAATAACTGAAGACTTGTACATGGAACAACCAACAGGTTTCATAAATACAAAACAAAGACAGCTAGTATGTAAATTAAACAAAGGTCTTTATGGATTAAAGCAAAGTGCAAAATGTTGGAATGATAAATTGCATGAAATATTGACAAATTTAGGATTTAAGCAAGGTGAAGCAGATAAATGCTTATACACTAGGTGCACAAATGGACAATATGCATACATTTTAGCTTTTGTTGATGATCTGCTCATTGCAAGCAAAAGTGAGCAAGAGTACAAGGACATTGTAAAGTGTTTAAATCTCAATGTTGAGATAAAAGAACTTGGAAATGTGTCATACTATCTTGGTATAGAAATTGAGAAACAAAATGATGGTTCTTATCTTCTAAGCCAGAAGCAGAAAATAAATGAGCTTATTGAAAGTTTAGGTATGCAAGATGCCCAAGTTGTAAGCACTCCCATGATCACTGATTTTCTGAAGGATGAAACAGTAAGAGAACCTTTACCAGATAACATCCAATATAGATCAGCCATAGGTAAGCTTTTATATCTAGCTACCACATACAGGGCTGATATAGCAAATGCAGTAGGAATTTTGAGCAGAAGGGTCAGCTCACCTACCAAATCAGATTGGACTGCAGTTAAAAGGATGGTAAGGTATTTAAAGGGTACCATTGATTGTAAATTAAAGATTTCAGCCAATAGTAATCCAAAACTAATATGTTACTGTGATTCAGATTGGGCAGGGGATCATTCTGATTATAAATCCACAAGTGGATATGTGTTTATGTATGGAAATGTACAAATTTCATGGGCCAGTCATAAACAAAGTATTGTGAGTTTGTCTTCTACAGAAGCTGAATATGTGGCCGTATCGGAAGCGTGCAGAGAACTGATATGGATTGAAAAACTTATGCTGGATTTCGGAATAGCTGAAAAGAGACCAATCCAGATAATGGAAGATAATCAGAGCTGCATCCGACTGTCACAGAATGACAAGGTTCAGTCACGCACCAAGCACATCGCAACGAAATACCACAACGTGCGAGAGTTGGCAAAAGAAGGGGTCATCAGTCTACACTATTGTCACACCAGTGAGATGACAGCTGACATCATGACCAAACCGTTACCCAGAGAACATTTTGTGAATCTGCGTATAAAGCTTGGACTTTGTATGAATAAATAATTGCATGACAGTTATGCATGAGAAGGGGTTTGTTGGAATGTAATTGTATTTTACATGCATTGCCTGTCACCTATTATTTCTCTGTGATTACTCTGTGACCTCTGATGTGAATTACTTAGAGAGGTCACACAGCTATGCAACTTCCTGTGGGGGTTAGACACAGCAGATGCAGCACATGCAGCACATGGAGCACATGGAGCTCATGATCTCTCCTAACCTGAGAGGATCTATGGTGGTGTGAGCATCCATTACCATCTAAGCACATGGAAGGAGCTGATAAGACAAATGTATAGTAATATGTATATATAAGCCTGTCTGATTATAATCTAACTACAAACTGTGAGTAAACAGATGTTTTGTTACTTCAACTTTAAAGTGACTCAGCAGTGAATTATTCAGGGGTGAATGAGAGAGAGATGAAGAAAGAAATTAACATTTCTAAAGCTGAAGCTGTGTGTACTAAAATCTGCTAATTATTTACTACAAATAATCCAACAAGGCAAACGTGATAACCACTACACTACAGAAACCAGACTTTTTGAGCACACTTGTCATCTTGCAAGCATGATGTGAGACCGCACGGCCGGCCCTTAAGGAATCAAGGACACAGTACATCGATAAAAGGAGTGGGGACCCTCTATTTGTTCTGTGACTTACTTTTCTTGGCAGTGTGTTCTTTGCCCCTAAATGAGGTATGCGAGGTAGAGAGATGAGGGCTGGGGGGGGCCTGTCCAGCCCCATTTGCCCTGCCTCCGGCTGCAGAGGGTGAGGGCTGGCTACATTCCAGACAGCATTTGTAGTCTTCCTTACAGGTAGGAAAAGGAGGTAAAACGGAAGTGTTTCTGCCTGGTATTGAACCAGGGAACTTTTGCGTGTGAGGCAAACGTGATAACCACTACACTACAGAAACCAGATTCTTTGAGCACACTTGTCATCTTGCAAGCATGATGTGAGACCGCACGGCCGGCCCTTAAGGAATCAAGGACACAGTCCATCGATAAAAGGAGTGGGGACCCTTATTTGTTCTGTGACTTACTTTTCTTGGCAGTGTGTTCTTTGCCCCTAAATGAGGTATGCGAGGTAGAGAGATGAGGGCTGGGGGGGCCTGTCCAGCCCCATTTGCCCTGCCTCCAGCTGCAGAGGGTGAGGGCTGGCTACATTCCAGACAGCATTTGTAGTCTTCCTTACAGGTAGGAAAAGGAGGTGAAATGGAAGTGTTTCTGCCTGGTGTTGAACCAGGGACCTTTTGCGTGTAAAGCAAACGTGATAACCACTACACTACAGAAACCTGCCTGTTGCTCTTACCTGGAGTGTGTGTGCTCGTCGTGCCTTTCCGCTTGGTTTTTCTGTGTTATGGGTACACGAGACCAGGGTGAGATTAATGAGGTCCTTTGTCCCTTTTGCCTCGTGTGCAGATATCGGGGCATAGCAGACTATTGAAACAGGCTGAAAACATCCATTTCCTCAGTGACTTCTTATAAGCTGTGCCGTCTTTGCATAACTGACGCGGAACACGGCAGTAGAATGCGCCATTGAGACTTTCGCTCTACAGGCTATGCTGAGAGTCAGCCTTGAGAACTCTGTTCAGTTCTGGAGAACCCCTCTAGAAAAGGACCTTGACAGGGTGGAGGCAATTTAAAGGAAGGAATATCGCCAAAATGGGGCACACACTGCACTGGAAGCCATACACACAGAGACCGAGGGAGCTGTAGATGGACTCTCTAGAAGAATGAAGGCAAAGGGCAGATACGGCATTCCAATTTCTAGCCAGCATCCGTGAAGTGCAGTAAGGATAAAAAAAAAATTCAGGGGCAAGTGACATATTTCAAGAAGTTAAAGGAATGCAACATCAAAAGAAAAGCGAGGACAAAAGTGGAAGTGAGAGAGTGCTGATTGCCTACAACAGCGTTCCAGAGGAGTCCATACAGTGCTAGAGCAGAAGCACACATAGGATTTCAACCAAAAGGTGAAAGTGGCAGAAGAAGGGAGAACACTACAGATATTATTAAGACTTGCGACAACACAGGAGGCAAGTACGAAGAAGAAGGAGTGCGGGTCTGGTATGATCTGAAGTCCAGGCGGAGGCGGTGGTGCTATCCTTGCATAAATGATGGATCTAAAGTAGACGATGTCAGAAGTAGGCCACTCAGCCCACCCTGTTGGTACAGCTAAGGATGTAGGGCTGCAGCCGCCAGGCGAAGATTATGAGCATGACCAATTGCACGCTGACTGGACTGAGCCAGGCCAGCATACGTTCTGTCTTGCTCACAAGCAAGGGAAAAAAAACCAAGAGTGCTGTTTCTGAACCAGGGACCTTTTGCATGTTAGGCAAACGTGATAACCACTACACTACAGAAACCAGACTTTTTGAGCACACTTGTCATCTTGCAAGCATGATGTGAGACCGCACGGCCGGCCCTTAAGGAATCAAGGACACAGTACATCGATAAAAGGAGTGGGGACCCTTATTTGTTCTGTGACTTACTTTTTGTTAATATATGGCCTAGCTTTAAGGCTACCACTGGAATAGTGATGTTTTCTTTCTCTTATCTTTCCCTGCTGTTATTCCTTCATTTTGTTCCTCTTCCTTTTTCTCCTTCTCCCTATCACGGACACTGCCCACTTTAGGGGTATTGGGCACTATTGTTCTGTCCAATTTTCTTGTTCTTACCCCTGTCTTTCTATTTTTTCTGTCTTCTCCCTTTGTTCTTTGCAGGTTCCCTTCTTTAGCACTAAACTTGCACACTTTTTTTGACCCCTATCTTACATACTCTTCTCTGCCCTTGTCTATGCTGATCTCTATCTGCGTTCGAACCTTCGTTTCTGTCTTTCAATATTCTGTTCTGTTCTTTCTCACCCCCTTTTCTTTCTCCTATCCTGTCCATCTCTTTGATTTGCGTGATGTGCGCAAGAGTGTGCTTGTTGTGTGAATGAAGCATAACAACGAATCCAGGCGACTGCGATTTGGGTTTTGCTGTAAGCTTATTTCAATGTTCAAAATCTTTGGATTGGTCTTTATGCTAGCAATTCTCGCTTAACAATCCTTAGAGATTGCGCATTTTCTGCTTCCAATCCCACCCTGTGTTCTGTCTTAATCCCTCCTTTTCAAATCCCTGTTCCCCTGTTCTTATCATGTATTCTGTTCTTTCTTCTTCTGTCGACCTTATTTTCCTCCCCAATCCCTTTTCCTGTTCTCCTTCATCCTAACTTCTTCTACCTACCTCTCCTATTAGTCCCCTGGGTCTAATCCTGCTCTTTTCTCTTCTGTATGTTCCCGTATCGAGGGAATTTCCTTTACTCTAGGAGAACAGCACGCTTTCAAATTGCTCTCTCCCTTAAAATCCTTTTGAATTCTCTGTTCTTATAACCACTCCTCAAAACTGACAGCCCCCACCTTTTCACATCTGCTATTGCCTTCACTCTGTGTGTGCGACAGTTATCCACGAGATTCTTTTTACGTCTCGGGACTGTCCCTTTTATTATTCCTCCTCATTTTTTTCCTATTGGAAACAGTAATTACGGTGTTCAGCTTTGTAGCTGCTTACCGTCGTCCAACTGCTGTTTTCCTCTTATCTAATCAGTTCCTTCAGTCTTCTGAACTATGCTTTCTCTCTAACCACTCAGCCCACAGCCCCCCCTTCCTGTCCACACTTTTCTTGGCTCTTTTTTAGTGCAGCATGAATAACTGCGTAGTATCTCTTATTCCGTTCTTTTTCCTTTTGCATCTTTGTGTGTGTCTTTGCACTCTGTCTGACTGTTCCGTCTCTGCTTTTCTTATTTCTCATTTCTCATTTATTATTTACTGCGTAGTTCAACTGATTGCTCTTTTTCACAGCTGTTCAGTCCTGTGCTCTCACCCCACCCCCATAGCCATTTTTCCTTCCTTAAGTCCAATCTGAATCCCTTCCTCCACAACATTTTGTTCTTGTCCCCCTTTCTCTGCCACAATAATCCTCCCTGCCCTCCTCTCTGATGCTCTACCGACTCCTACACTATATGTCTGTGGTCCGTGTAAAATTTATAAGGTACCAATTGGGGTAACTTAATACCTTACATACACCTTTTTGGCTTCTTGTGCAAACCAGAAATCATATTTTGTTTTGATTTCCTAGAAAACTTTTCTTTTTCTTTCTCAGTCCCATGTGCTGTGAGGGTTGATTCTCTTTCCGGAACAAAGCTTATTACATTACTATTAAATATATACTCCCTCTTGGGCTTCGAATCTGCCTTTGTAAATCTATTTCACCTTGCCCGAAGAATTGTAAGTTCTAAACCCCTTTTTCTCACATTTTTTAATATCCTTATCCAGGCTTCCGAAACTGCCATTTCTTTCTGTAGCTTTTAAAGGTTTTCTCTAACAAGTGCTGTAGTTCACTATCTCAAGGACATGAGAATCTGGGAAGCTTGCCCACTTTAGCTGCCTTATCAGTCCAGCACTGCTTTGGCAGAGGAGGCTCTACAGTTCACTTTTAAAAGCTAAGAAAGTGATTTTTTTTTTTTCCCTCTCCCCCTTTTCCGTTCGTTTTTTGTCCCTGTTCTACGCTGAAGTGGTACAAGTTAAACAGTCATTTACACAGGTATTCTTTTTAACCCTCTGTCAACTGTATTGTTCCTAAAATCCGTCTAACTAACTCTCTCTCATGTCTTTCAACTCCGGTTTCCCCTCATAATTGTAAAATGACTTATCTTTTCATGCCTCATGCTGCCAAGTCCGTTATACGTGCACCTCTGAGCATGTAAGATTGTACGGATGTATTTTTTGCTTTCACTTTTAAAATTATGGCACTGCATTTTAGTCTTACTCTGCATTCTCCTTTTATCAGGGCATACTTTTTTCTCCTCTTTTGTGTCATTTTATTAGGACGTTGTCCCCCACTTTCCAAAATTTTCTGCTCATATTGCTTTGACTTTTGAGCGTTTCTTTCTCTTTTATCTCATTTCCCTTAAACAATAGACCGTCTGAGACTCTAATGCTTTCTCATTCTGTCTCTGAGCCGTGATTTTAACCCCGAGACAGGTTTTTCTTTCTTTTTGTGCTGCAAGTGACAGTTTGATAGACCTTATCGTGCCACACCTTCAAACATACATTACTTGACTTTCCCCTTTAAAAAAAAAAACCAGCTTTCTCCTTCTTTGTCCTAGTGTGGTTTCCTGTGATCACATTACAATGCTTCTAGGAAGCCTTAGTCCGGAAACTAAAAATTAACCCTTACTTAACAGAATCAAGCGATATGCTGGTAGTAATGAAATTTAGATTGCCGTTATTTTAAAAAAACACAGTAGAAGACATTAGAAATTTTTGCCTTAAAGGAGCTGTCGTATTAAGTGTAGAATTGACAGTTTCAGCTTTCATATGAACACATAACGCAGTTAGAATTGTCATACTTTCTCAAACATTAACTCCCTGGTTCCTTACACAATAGTTCCTAAGGACTGCAATACGTTTGATCTGATATTTTAAGGACTATATTATAACGTTATCTACAAGAAATACTACACTTCCTCGCTTGCATTGTGATTTTCGTTCTGGCTTATTTTAAACACTTGTAATAATGAGCTATGTTATAACATTTCCTGATGAATATTTCCACGTCCTGAGAATGACAATCATTTTTAAATAATATGGTTCTATAATGAATTAAATTGTGTAAGTCTTTATAACAAATTTTCTGTTTTTACTCGACAGCATTGTAAACCGGGATCCAACACAGAAAGTCACATAAAATTACAGTGGTTTATTGTTACATTAAGAGCTAGATAATCCCTTGTATAACTTATATGATAGTAGAAGTATTATGTACTATATAGAAGCATTCCTTTACTTTTACCTTAATAGATATGCATATAAAATAAGTTTTACCTTTTTGGTTGAGAAGATGATGGCTGCGTGCCATGATAATACAGCGTTACTTCACTTCTTCAGTTATTTCCTGTTGGTTCTTTATAACCCTGCCTTATCTTTCCTTCTAATGCTGCAGCTGTTCTGTTTGTCATCATTTAGACATACCATTTCAGTCACTGACTAGTATGTATGTTTTATGCCGAATCATTAGAAGTTCTTGGTGTAAGAATCACATGTTTTAATTTGTTTCTTTTCCCTTTCACCTGTTTAAGCACAACAGCCTCCTGCCATTGCATTTGGGTTTATTTTATTTACTATGTTCCTTTTCTGAGTGTAATTTGTCATATTTATAGGTATTAACTTGTCATCTTTGCACCACGATTTTGGCGTCCTGTTTGACAATTTATTGAATTACATGCTTCTCTTATGTTTTCCCGTTTAGATGCTACTTCCAACTTATCCGGTACCCGCCCCAAAAGCATTTAATATGTATTTAACTTTATTTCATTTATTCTAGGACTATAACTCCCGACTACACATGTTATAAAGTCTTTGTTAATATACATTTTCTTGCCTTTTGTTGAAATCGGTGTTTCCTTTCACTGGCTTGTTGGCTAGAAAATTCTATTTTCCATTGCTGCATGACAAGTGATGTCTTTGGCATTTTTAGGTCTGGTAATGTGTTCCAACTAATGACTTGTTTATGACTGTGCCTTCCCCGAAGAGCTTACATTTGTTTTGTTTTGCCTTGGAATATTTCGTTTTTCTCTCTATTTTTCTACCACTTCTATAGTAATTTTCAGGGGCTTTTTCCTGGGACATACTATACTTTTATTGTTTTCTTATATACCAGTGTCACGTTATAACTATTGGGTTTGATACCGATGCCTGGGGGCTTACATCCATCGAAGGTGACCCTTCAATGGATGACGGTATCTCAATTTGTAGGAGCAGACTTCCATTCCATTTTCGGAGTGGCCTGCGGTTTCGGAATTATTGCCCACCTATGGGTTACCTGTATAGATGATCGCTGTGGCAATACAGGGACGCCTAAGACATTAGTTGAGATTGTATACAGGTTGACTCGGGCAATTCTAAATTATTACGTGTATTTCGGTTTGATGAATAGAGCGGAATCTTCAGTTGAATTGAGCAGACTCTTCATTCAAAATTGTTAGGTGTATATTAAAATATCCTATGGAGGGTAGTTGAATTGAGCAGAATCTTCATTTGAATAGAGCAGAATCTTCCTAACCAGCGAAAATCCATAGGGTGTCTGTTCTCCGAGTTCAGGGAACTAGTTTCGCAGCTTCCTGAACACTTTCAGGGGTAGTAGTCTCCCCTCCTTTGAGGGTTCTACCATTGGAGCGAATCATGGCCAATGGAGCTGCATCTTGGCAGCTAGTAGAGCAGAATCCTAATTGTAGAAGCCTACCCTGGGGAACAGTTTTCTTTTATTAGAGTAGTATAGATACATAATAGCTGACACCATTTACTTTTTGTACATTTTTCTTAAACTCTTCTTTCCTCTTTGTGACTGTCATTTGTCTGTTAATTTAATCTGCGGCAAAAGCATTGAGCTTTCCGCCCATTAGTAATTTTTATTTTTGGGTCCCTATGTTGGAGAACATTACCAGATGCGTGAGTATGATTGTGTTATGTCTCTGCATGTTCTACTATCAGGATATTCATCGCATGTTTTTATAAACTGTTAGCACATTATCATTTCTAGGTCTCCCTGTTATCCCTGAAGCTGCCTTTTGAACCACAAACCTTGTACCAGGGTCTAGGTCTGATCAATATATATATATTATTAATCTAGTTCATTTTTCTATAGCATATTACAGGTCAGTAACATATATGGTTATCCCCTGTTACTCTTATTATAGTATGTTGTAGTTTCCTGTCTTGTTTAATATCTACATTTTGTTTCCATACACAACTCCCAACATAACTTTACAGTTTATTTTCTGCCTTACATTACCAATTAGGTAGGCCCAGTTTTTACCATATAATATGTACACTTTACACTTTATTTTTATTTCGCAGCTGGATCTTTAAAGTCGTCAGAATCGGCTGCCGCCCTTAAGGTGCCCTACAGTTCGTCCCTCATATACGTAAATATACAGACTTGATGCCAAGCTCTGCTGTTCCAGGCTGGAGATTATTGCCAGGTCCTTGTTTACATTTTGTAATTTAAAATTGGGAAATTTTTACTCCAATTCCCTATACTCTATACCTTTTATATTTCTATATCTTTATCTTGCAATACGTTAGAACAATTGACAATTACTGGTACTGGCTGGGATTTCGGTAAAACACCCCATATTGGGACTAATATCTGCCATAAGCAGGTTAACCGTGGTTGGGGTGATAGTAACTAAAAATATAGATTTTGGAATATACACCTGTTTTAAGGTGTCCTCTAATGAAGTGTTTGATTTCGCGTAACTGGTATATCTGGCCCCCTTGGATATACTTATAGCTGGTGTCGATCAGTTGCTTAGATAATAGTAACAGATAGTAGTGATATAAGTGTTTTATAAGACTAAATTTGCCAATATTATTTGACACAGATATCGGTGTTCTACCATACCAGAGTTCTGGTACCCAATTCATTATGCTGCCTCTTGAGAGAGTGATAAATCACTTCCCAGGAGACCACATAAATCTTATAAAGTTTTGCCAAATATGGCATTCCTGGAATAAGTTTCAGCCTGGACTCTCGTGGCCCCGTAAGGGCACTTTTAATACCAAAACTTTGCAAAGGTTATTAAATTTTATTTACATATACACACCCGATTCCACCCGTCATTTCCACTATCAGATTCTCAGTAGATGGGTATCGACTATCACTGATTACGTGATCCCAGACACTGTCGATCTGACATCGTTATTGATACCTGGTGAGGTCAATCTTAATCCACGACCTAGTAGACGGCCCCCTGCAAGAGCCGATTCACCCATTCCACATAAATTCAATGGTCCTAGTACTAACAATCAGTGCCGGGATTGTCGCTCTCAGCCTACTCCCAGCCACCGAGCTGAAGTACAGTGCAACCTTTGTTTCCAATTGGGACATTGCGCCATGGAATGTCCATGCTGGCACTTTGCTCATAGACAAAACCGTCAACCTCCTTCAGACTCCCCATCGCTACATGTCTCGCGGCTACAGATACGACAGCCACAGAGAGACCGCAGGCGACCGAGTGACCTCCCCTCGATAGATAACCCACGCCGCCAAGACTGTAGAAATGATTACCCTGATAATCGTGGCCGCCGGTCTCAACCTGAAAAAGGCCCACCCATCACTAATATACGACCTGATCGTTATATAGATGTTCAGTGTTATCGTTGCCAACAATTTGGTCATTATGCAGCTCAGTGTTCTCAGCCGCCGTCCCATAGAGTTGCAAGACAGCTCCGCCTAAATCCCCCAGAACGGCAATCTTTCCCTTTGTGGAACCCGGATCAACGCCGTCCACAGTGACCACAGACCTAAGAATCTATATTACCCACCCCATAATGACTAGGCGTTACCCCGAACCTGATTTGATTTTGTTGCTCTCAGTTACTTATACTACTCAGCTCCTCATTTAGTATCCATAAAAACATTTCTCTGTATATGTATTGGTGTGATGTTTCTGTTTATATTGCAGGTGACATGTCTTTATCTTATATTTTTCGAGATTTCATTGCAAGTGTATATTTATGGTACCATACAAATGACCTAACTAAGTCAGCAAGTTATTTATTTGTTTCTATGCATACTTTCCCTGGGGGGAGTTCTTATCAACTGCAGGGGTGTGCGATCCCCAGAGGATTTTCATTTTATGTTTTTTATTTAAACCTTAACTGACTTATTTATGCCATTTTACTTTATAAGGGTTCCCTTTTAAATAAAAGCTATGTATTGCTCATTGTTAAAAATGTTTTCTGCTTTAACTGTTGCGCTGTCTAAATTGATTTGACCGTTACTTCTTTAGTTTTTTCCATGAATATAAGTCTTCATTTTTGAAATCTCTCTATGATATGTGTGACATCTGAAAGCTTTTCATTATTTCCTTGTCTAAGAAAGAAGAAATATTTGATAACCATTATCTGTTATATGGAATGAATGCGAGAAATATTCCCTTGAACTGGCCATTTGGGGGAGCATTTTGCGCTGATCATACAATTTGTAGTATTCTTGAACAGAGAATTGGTGAAGCTTTCAGACATAAATTGGGAAAATTATACACTCCACTTTCTGATTCCTTTCTATTTAAAACAGGTTATCACAATATGGCAACTATTACTCTTTTTATTTGTGTGCAGCGGTCCTGGAATTTATGCTTTGTGTATTTAACTAACACCTTGCTTCAACTAACTCTTGCCGCGTGGTGGATTTGTCTTGAAGCGATATGCTTCTTCCTACTTCTTTGTCTGATTGAAAAGGGTTACTTAAACTCTATGTGAAGGTCAATCACTGGTGTCTGCACTTTTGAATGTTTTTTCCATTTGTCTTTTTCAAGGAACCTTTTTCTGGCATTGCCTTCTGAATATGCCTTGCTGCAATTCAGATGTATCATATTTTGTTTTTTTATTATTAAGCCTATTTTTATCTTACACCCTTCAGGGTGCTTTTTTTAATTTTTTTTTTAATTTTTTTCCATTCTCGATGCTTTGTTTTTTTCCATGCCTCCTTCCTGGACCCCATTTATACCCACAACCCACCTCCTAGCATTCTGATTTCTTTCAATAAGTTTACCACATAAATTGTACTACTGGTCTGTTTAACGTTTACCTTTCCCCAGATGGATACAGGAATTCCGTTGACGTCCCTCACCGAGGAGACGACTGCTAGCACAGAAGAGCTACCCGATAATGTATCTGATCTGAAGGCTATGTTGCAGCAAAGAATCGCTAAATTAAAAGACAGATGCACAGACCCCAACATTACCTGGTTTCAGAAACGAGACATTATTGAGCGTGAGTTTCAACAGATGCATCAATTGGTCCATGAACAAAAGAGACAGGCTCTCCACTTACTGGAGTTGCAAGAAAATTTGGCCTCTACCTTTCTTTTTGAATCATCTAACTTATAAGTCCTGCTGGCCTCCTGCAGCTGAGGGCCCAACCCTTGGTGAATGGTAGTCATCGTAGGTGAAGATTCCATATCTATTGGCGATAGATTGCGATGCATTGCCCTCCATACATCAATAGTTGAACATTTACCATCATCTCTAAATTGGGTTTTCATTATTGAACCCTTCTGGTTTCCCTTTTGCTTTTGCACTTAATTAGCACTGTTTTCTCCATGTTGACATTGTCTTTCATGTCTATTCAATTCACACTGATTATGCCCACTAAAATATAGCAATGTATCATTCAGGCATACAGTTATTTTGCTTATTCCTTTGCCAGCCTCTGGCTCTTGATGGACTGATTATGATAGTGTATGCCTAGAATAAAGACATGAAAAGATCCCACTTTGTACACCACAAGTACGTCTTCAAAATCTATCCTGGCCCAAATAATGTTAGATCCCCCAAGATTGTGGCAATAATCTTTACACCTTGCAAACTACTGGACCACAAGTCTTGGGTCCATGTGAAAGATATACGTGTTTACTCAGCCGCAGAACCAGATGTTACCAGCCTAACCATCTCAAGACCGGCAACTTCCTTCAGCAAGCCAGCCTGAAAATCCAGCCCTGTTAGATCTTCCAGATCTCCGTCCAGATTCTTCAACGCTTCCACCGCCTCAACCATGATCGATGAAAGAGAATTTAGAACTGATACTTAATTTGAGAATTACTGTTGCTGTTTATGGACATTATAGATTCATATTATGTTTTATTTTCAGTTTAGCAATAATCCTGTCTAGATATTGAAAAGGTTTTATTTTTATTTTCCTATTATTTCCTTTAATTGTTCTAATTGTTTTTCCACGAGTTTCCCCGTCATTTCTGTTTATGTAATTTAAATTGAAGTCGATATTGCTCGGATACAAGGGTAACATCAAACCCTAATACTGGCTCTGATATCATAATGTAGATGTAAACTCTGTTAGTATCAACCTGTTATGCAATTGTTTAACTTTGGTGCAGGCTTACTTGAGCTGCATGTCTTTCTGTAGGTTTGACTAAGCTCCAAGAGGGGTAACGGATATATACAATGCTTCCCATACTTCCAGGTCATTATGCATATGTCAAGATCCATGCATGACCTTGGTTAATATAAATTTTCCTAGGATTGACCATTTTTGCTGTATGAGGCAACCTCATACTTGCTATCCACTTATTAGTGCTCATGATTGGATGCCAATGATGAGTACTAGTAAGGTCCAGGAATCCCGACCTGTTTAAGGATTCTGAATACCTACAACCTTAAACAGCCTGCAATCAGAGTACTATTTGTTGAGCCCATAACAATGCTTAATCAAAACCATTATTCCTTCCAAGGACCACTGAGACAGATACATTGGATACAATAGAAGCCATAGAAAGACCTGAAAGTGTTTATTAGTATGATCCACCTGAAATTGCTATTACCCGCATACCTATATTTCATGGGATTTTGTAAATGAGCTCATGGATTAGTCCCATTCATAAAAACATTTCTCGCTACAGGTTTGAGTAAGTCTCAACCGAAAACTAAACAAATTGTACCAGTTGATCTTAAGACTCAGATAATTTTATGGCCTCATAGAATACCTTCTGGAATGGATGGTGCCAAGGTACGTTAACCCTGGTGTCACCCTATGGGATAGGGTGAAGAGGGGAATGTTAATATATGGCCTAGCTTTAAGGCTACCACTGGAATAGTGATGGCCAAAGCTATGCAGCCGAAAACAACTGAAAAAGTACTGATTAGGCCAAACAACAAGTAAATGATTTAATATTTGAGAATCTGCAAAGAGCAGGTCTGAATAATGACTTCTGACACAAATTGGTACAATTTTTAAATCAAATATAGCATCTGTAATGAAAGATCAGATGAATAAAATGGAGCTTATTAGTTTTGGTATACAATGATACAGAGGTAATACAGAGTTCATGAGAAAGGTATGAAAAGTATTGCAGCCGGAAGATGAGAAACTGTTATCTCAACGCTTCCCAAAACATGTTGATAATTAGCAGTAGCTGAGAACGGAAGGAGGTGGGCACATCAGATAGCAGATCGCATGGGAAAGTATGATCTCAGAAAGTGAGAAAGATTAGGAGCAAGGTATCTCACCATTCACTTCTATGGAGAAGATAGGGTATAAAAGAGGAGAGATTTTGGCTCAGTTTGAGAGTCCTCTCCAAAGCTTCTGTCAGACGGCGAAGCCCTGTGCGGCTGAAACCAGAATCTGATGTCTGTATTTGTATCAACTTGAAGACTTGTGTTTGGGTAAGAAATAAAATGTACCTATCTATCTAAACCTATCTCTGTCTCTATTTTTATTGATTCTATCTTCTCTTTACCTAACATTTAGCCTACAAGGTAGATCACATACAAGTGACACTCAGTTTTGGACAGAAAGCAGTAGTTATGGGAATTAGTTTTCAATTACGGCTCCTAATGCCACTCCCTTATGATTGGGTGACAATGGAGGTTAGAGAAACTATACAGAACCTAATATATGAAATAAGTACCTTTAGTCCCCTGTGGGAAGGAGTCAGAAAGAGGTCTATAAGGGGGGGGAATTAAAACATTTTCTTGGCAGTGTGTTCTTTGCCCCTAAATGAGGTATGCGAGGTAGAGAGATGAGGGCTGGGGGGGCCTGTCCAGCCCCATTTGCCCTGCCTCCAGCTGCAGAGGGTGAGGGCTGGCTACATTCCAGACAGCATTTGTAGTCTTCCTTACAGGTAGGAAAAGGAGGTGAAATGGGAGTGTTTCTGCCTGGTGTTGAACCAGGGACCTTTTGCGTGTAAAGCAAACGTGATAACCACTACACTACAGAAACCTGCCTGTTGCTCTTACCTGGAGTGTGTGTGCTCGTCGTGCCTTTCCGCTTGGTTTTTCTGTGTTATGGGTACACGAGACCAGGGTGAGATTAATGAGGTCCTTTGTCCCTTTTGCCTCGTGTGCAGATATCGGGGCATAGCAGACTATTGAAACAGGCTGAAAACATCCATTTCCTCAGTGACTTCTTATAAGCTGTGCCGTCTTTGCATAACTGACGCGGAACACGGCAGTAGAATGCGCCATTGAGACTTTCGCTCTACAGGCTATGCTGAGAGTCAGCCTTGAGAACTCTGTTCAGTTCTGGAGAACCCCTCTAGAAAAGGACCTTGACAGGGTGGAGGCAATTTAAAGGAAGGAATATCGCCAAAATGGGGCACACACTGCACTGGAAGCCATACACACAGAGACCGAGGGAGCTGTAGATGGACTCTCTAGAAGAATGAAGGCAAAGGGCAGATACGGCATTCCAATTTCTAGCCAGCTTCCGTGAAGTGCAGTAAGGATAAAAAAAAAATCAGGGGCAAGTGACATATTTCAAGAAGTTAAAGGAATGCAACATCAAAAGAAAAGCGAGGACAAAAGTGGAAGTGAGAGAGTGCTGATTGCCTACAACAGCGTTCCAGAGGAGTCCATACAGTGCTAGAGCAGAAGCACACATAGGATTTCAACCAAAAGGTGAAAGTGGCAGAAGAAGGGAGAACACTACAGATATTATTAAGACTTGCGACAACACAGGAGGCAAGTACGAAGAAGAAGGAGTGCGGGTCTGGTATGATCTGAAGTCCAGGCGGAGGCGGTGGTGCTATCCTTGCATAAATGATGGATCTAAAGTAGACGATGTCAGAAGTAGGCCACTCAGCCCACCCTGTTGGCACAGCTAAGGATATAGGGCTGCAGCCGCCAGGCGAAGATTATGAGCATGACCAATTGCACGCTGACTGGACTGAGTCAGGCCAGCATACGTTCTGTCTTGCTCACAAGCAAGGGAAAAAAAACCAAGAGTGCTGTTTCTGCCTGGTTTTGAACCAGGGACCTTTTGCATGTTAGGCAAACGTGATAACCACTACACTACAGAAACCAGACTTTTTGAGCACACTTGTCATCTTGCAAGCATGATGTGAGACCGCACGGCCGGCCCTTAAGGAATCAAGGACACAGTACATCGATAAAAGGAGTGGGGACCCTCTATTTGTTCTGTGACTTACTTTTCTTGGCAGTGTGTTCTTTGCCCCTAAATGAGGTATGCGAGGTAGAGAGATGAGGGCTGGGGGGGGCCTGTCCAGCCCCATTTGCCCTGCCTCCGGCTGCAGAGGGTGAGGGCTGGCTACATTCCAGACAGCATTTGTAGTCTTCCTTACAGGTAGGAAAAGGAGGTAAAACGGAAGTGTTTCTGCCTGGTATTGAACCAGGGACCTTTTGCGTGTGAGGCAAACGTGATAACCACTACACTACAGAAACCAGATTCTTTGAGCACACTTGTCATCTTGCAAGCATGATGTGAGACCGCACGGCCGGCCCTTAAGGAATCAAGGACACAGTCCATCGATAAAAGGAGTGGGGACCCTTATTTGTTCTGTGACTTACTTTTCTTGGCAGTGTGTTCTTTGCCCCTAAATGAGGTATGCGAGGTAGAGAGATGAGGGCTGGGGGGGCCTGTCCAGCCCCATTTGCCCTGCCTCCAGCTGCAGAGGGTGAGGGCTGGCTACATTCCAGACAGCATTTGTAGTCTTCCTTACAGGTAGGAAAAGGAGGTGAAATGGGAGTGTTTCTGCCTGGTGTTGAACCAGGGACCTTTTGCGTGTAAAGCAAACGTGATAACCACTACACTACAGAAACCTGCCTGTTGCTCTTACCTGGAGTGTGTGTGCTCGTCGTGCCTTTCCGCTTGGTTTTTCTGTGTTATGGGTACACGAGACCAGGGTGAGATTAATGAGGTCCTTTGTCCCTTTTGCCTCGTGTGCAGATATCGGGGCATAGCAGACTATTGAAACAGGCTGAAAACATCCATTTCCTCAGTGACTTCTTATAAGCTGTGCCGTCTTTGCATAACTGACGCGGAACACGGCAGTAGAATGCGCCATTGAGACTTTCGCTCTACAGGCTATGCTGAGAGTCAGCCTTGAGAACTCTGTTCAGTTCTGGAGAACCCCTCTAGAAAAGGACCTTGACAGGGTGGAGGCAATTTAAAGGAAGGAATATCGCCAAAATGGGGCACACACTGCACTGGAAGCCATACACACAGAGACCGAGGGAGCTGTAGATGGACTCTCTAGAAGAATGAAGGCAAAGGGCAGATACGGCATTCCAATTTCTAGCCAGCTTCCGTGAAGTGCAGTAAGGATAAAAAAAAAATTCAGGGGCAAGTGACATATTTCAAGAAGTTAAAGGAATGCAACATCAAAAGAAAAGCGAGGACAAAAGTGGAAGTGAGAGAGTGCTGATTGCCTACAACAGCGTTCCAGAGGAGTCCATACAGTGCTAGACCAGAAGCACACATAGGATTTCAACCAAAAGGTGAAAGTGGCAGAAGAAGGGAGAACACTACAGATATTATTAAGACTTGCGACAACACAGGAGGCAAGTACGAAGAAGAAGGAGTGCGGGTCTGGTATGATCTGAAGTCCAGGCGGAGGCGGTGGTGCTATCCTTGCATAAATGATGGATCTAAAGTAGACGATGTCAGAAGTAGGCCACTCAGCCCACCCTGTTGGCACAGCTAAGGATATAGGGCTGCAGCCGCCAGGCGAAGATTATGAGCATGACCAATTGCACGCTGACTGGACTGAGTCAGGCCAGCATACGTTCTGTCTTGCTCACAAGCAAGGGAAAAAAAACCAAGAGTGCTGTTTCTGCCTGGTTTTGAACCAGGGACCTTTTGCATGTTAGGCAAACGTGATAACCACTACACTACAGAAACCAGACTTTTTGAGCACACTTGTCATCTTGCAAGCATGATGTGAGACCGCACGGCCGGCCCTTAAGGAATCAAGGACACAGTACATCGATAAAAGGAGTGGGGACCCTCTATTTGTTCTGTGACTTACTTTTCTTGGCAGTGTGTTCTTTGCCCCTAAATGAGGTATGCGAGGTAGAGAGATGAGGGCTGGGGGGGGCCTGTCCAGCCCCATTTGCCCTGCCTCCGGCTGCAGAGGGTGAGGGCTGGCTACATTCCAGACAGCATTTGTAGTCTTCCTTACAGGTAGGAAAAGGAGGTAAAACGGAAGTGTTTCTGCCTGGTATTGAACCAGGGACCTTTTGCGTGTGAGGCAAACGTGATAACCACTACACTACAGAAACCAGATTCTTTGAGCACACTTGTCATCTTGCAAGCATGATGTGAGACCGCACGGCCGGCCCTTAAGGAATCAAGGACACAGTCCATCGATAAAAGGAGTGGGGACCCTTATTTGTTCTGTGACTTACTTTTCTTGGCAGTGTGTTCTTTGCCCCTAAATGAGGTATGCGAGGTAGAGAGATGAGGGCTGGGGGGGCCTGTCCAGCCCCATTTGCCCTGCCTCCAGCTGCAGAGGGTGAGGGCTGGCTACATTCCAGACAGCATTTGTAGTCTTCCTTACAGGTAGGAAAAGGAGGTGAAATGGGAGTGTTTCTGCCTGGTGTTGAACCAGGGACCTTTTGCGTGTAAAGCAAACGTGATAACCACTACACTACAGAAACCTGCCTGTTGCTCTTACCTGGAGTGTGTGTGCTCGTCGTGCCTTTCCGCTTGGTTTTTCTGTGTTATGGGTACACGAGACCAGGGTGAGATTAATGAGGTCCTTTGTCCCTTTTGCCTCGTGTGCAGATATCGGGGCATAGCAGACTATTGAAACAGGCTGAAAACATCCATTTCCTCAGTGACTTCTTATAAGCTGTGCCGTCTTTGCATAACTGACGCGGAACACGGCAGTAGAATGCGCCATTGAGACTTTCGCTCTACAGGCTATGCTGAGAGTCAGCCTTGAGAACTCTGTTCAGTTCTGGAGAACCCCTCTAGAAAAGGACCTTGACAGGGTGGAGGCAATTTAAAGGAAGGAATATCGCCAAAATGGGGCACACACTGCACTGGAAGCCATACACACAGAGACCGAGGGAGCTGTAGATGGACTCTCTAGAAGAATGAAGGCAAAGGGCAGATACGGCATTCCAATTTCTAGCCAGCTTCCGTGAAGTGCAGTAAGGATAAAAAAAAAATTCAGGGGCAAGTGACATATTTCAAGAAGTTAAAGGAATGCAACATCAAAAGAAAAGCGAGGACAAAAGTGGAAGTGAGAGAGTGCTGATTGCCTACAACAGCGTTCCAGAGGAGTCCATACAGTGCTAGACCAGAAGCACACATAGGATTTCAACCAAAAGGTGAAAGTGGCAGAAGAAGGGAGAACACTACAGATATTATTAAGACTTGCGACAACACAGGAGGCAAGTACGAAGAAGAAGGAGTGCGGGTCTGGTATGATCTGAAGTCCAGGCGGAGGCGGTGGTGCTATCCTTGCATAAATGATGGATCTAAAGTAGACGATGTCAGAAGTAGGCCACTCAGCCCACCCTGTTGGCACAGCTAAGGATATAGGGCTGCAGCCGCCAGGCGAAGATTATGAGCATGACCAATTGCACGCTGACTGGACTGAGTCAGGCCAGCATACGTTCTGTCTTGCTCACAAGCAAGGGAAAAAAAAACCAAGAGTGCTGTTTCTGCCTGGTTTTGAACCAGGGACCTTTTGCGTGTTAGGCAAACGTGATAACCACTACACTACAGAAACCAGACTTTTTGAGCACACTTGTCATCTTGCAAGCATGATGTGAGACCGCACGGCCGGCCCTTAAGGAATCAAGGACACAGTCCATCGATAAAAGGAGTGGGGACCCTCTATTTGCTCTGTGACTTACTTTTCTTGGCAGTGTGTTCTTTGCCCCTAAATGAGGTATGCGAGGTAGAGAGATGAGGGCTGGGGGGGCCTGTCCAGCCCCATTTGCCCTGCCTCCAGCTGCAGAGGGTGAGGGCTGGCTACATTCCAGACAGCATTTGTAGTCTTCCTTACAGGTAGGAAAAGGAGGTGAAATGGGAGTGTTTCTGCCTGGCGTTGAACCATGGACCTTTTGCGTGTAAAGCAAACGTGATAACCACTACACTACAGAAACCTGCCTGTTGCGCTTACCTGGAGTGTGTGTGCTCGTCGTGCCTTTCCGCTTGGTTTTTCTGTGTTATGGGTACACGAGACCAGGGTGAGATTAATGAGGTCCTTTGTCCCTTTTGCCTCGTGTGCAGATATCGGGGCATAGCAGACTATTGAAACAGGCTGAAAACATCCATTTCCTCAGTGACTTCTTATAAGCTGTGCCGTCTTTGCATAACTGACGCGGAACACGGCAGTAGAATGCGCCATTGAGACTTTCGCTCTACAGGCTATGCTGAGAGTCAGCCTTGAGAACTCTGTTCAGTTCTGGAGAACCCCTCTAGAAAAGGACCTTGACAGGGTGGAGGCAATTTAAAGGAAGGAATATCGCCAAAATGGGGCACACACTGCACTGGAAGCCATACACACAGAGACCGAGGGAGCTGTAGATGGACTCTCTAGAAGAATGAAGGCAAAGGGCAGATACGGCATTCCAATTTCTAGCCAGCTTCCGTGAAGTGCAGTAAGGATAAAAAAAAAATTCAGGGGCAAGTGACATATTTCAAGAAGTTAAAGGAATGCAACATCAAAAGAAAAGCGAGTACAAAAGTGGAAGTGAGAGAGTGCTGATTGCCTACAACAGCGTTCCAGAGGAGTCCATACAGTGCTAGAGCAGAAGCACACATAGGATTTCAACCAAAAGGTGAAAGTGGCAGAAGAAGGGAGAACACTACAGATATTATTAAGACTTGCGACAACACAGGAAGCAAGTACGAAGAAGAAGGAGTGCGGGTCTGGTATGATCTGAAGTCCAGGCGGAGGCGGTGGTGCTATCCTTGCATAAATGATGGATCTAAAGTAGACGATGTCAGAAGTAGGCCACTCAGCCCACCCTGTTGGCACAGCTAAGGATATAGGGCTGCAGCCGCCAGGCGAAGATTATGAGCATGACCAATTGCACGCTGACTGGACTGAGTCAGGCCAGCATACGTTCTGTCTTGCTCACAAGCAAGGGGAAAAAAACCAAGAGTGCTGTTTCTGCCTGGTTTTGAACCAGGGACCTTTTGCATGTTAGGCAAACGTGATAACCACTACACTACAGAAACCAGACTTTTTGAGCACACTTGTCATCTTGCAAGCATGATGTGAGACCGCACGGCCGGCCCTTAAGGAATCAAGGACACAGTACATCGATAAAAGGAGTGGGGACCCTCTATTTGTTCTGTGACTTACTTTTCTTGGCAGTGTGTTCTTTGCCCCTAAATGAGGTATGCGAGGTAGAGAGATGAGGGCTGGGGGGGGCCTGTCCAGCCCCATTTGCCCTGCCTCCGGCTGCAGAGGGTGAGGGCTGGCTACATTCCAGACAGCATTTGTAGTCTTCCTTACAGGTAGGAAAAGGAGGTAAAACGGAAGTGTTTCTGCCTGGTATTGAACCAGGGACCTTTTGCGTGTGAGGCAAACGTGATAACCACTACACTACAGAAACCAGATTCTTTGAGCACACTTGTCATCTTGCAAGCATGATGTGAGACCGCACGGCCGGCCCTTAAGGAATCAAGGACACAGTCCATCGATAAAAGGAGTGGGGACCCTTATTTGTTCTGTGACTTACTTTTCTTGGCAGTGTGTTCTTTGCCCCTAAATGAGGTATGCGAGGTAGAGAGATGAGGGCTGGGGGGGCCTGTCCAGCCCCATTTGCCCTGCCTCCAGCTGCAGAGGGTGAGGGCTGGCTACATTCCAGACAGCATTTGTAGTCTTCCTTACAGGTAGGAAAAGGAGGTGAAATGGGAGTGTTTCTGCCTGGTGTTGAACCAGGGACCTTTTGCGTGTAAAGCAAACGTGATAACCACTACACTACAGAAACCTGCCTGTTGCTCTTACCTGGAGTGTGTGTGCTCGTCGTGCCTTTCCGCTTGGTTTTTCTGTGTTATGGGTACACGAGACCAGGGTGAGATTAATGAGGTCCTTTGTCCCTTTTGCCTCGTGTGCAGATATCGGGGCATAGCAGACTATTGAAACAGGCTGAAAACATCCATTTCCTCAGTGACTTCTTATAAGCTGTGCCGTCTTTGCATAACTGACGCGGAACATGGCAGTAGAATGCGCCATTGAGACTTTCGCTCTACAGGCTATGCTGAGAGTCAGCCTTGAGAACTCTGTTCAGTTCTGGAGAACCCCTCTAGAAAAGGACCTTGACAGGGTGGAGGCAATTTAAAGGAAGGAATATCGCCAAAATGGGGCACACACTGCACTGGAAGCCATACACACAGAGACCGAGGGAGCTGTAGATGGACTCTCTAGAAGAATGAAGGCAAAGGGCAGATACGGCATTCCAATTTCTAGCCAGCTTCCGTGAAGTGCAGTAAGGATAAAAAAAAATTCAGGGGCAAGTGACATATTTCAAGAAGTTAAAGGAATGCAACATCAAAAGAAAAGCGAGGACAAAAGTGGAAGTGAGAGAGTGCTGATTGCCTACAACAGCGTTCCAGAGGAGTCCATACAGTGCTAGACCAGAAGCACACATAGGATTTCAACCAAAAGGTGAAAGTGGCAGAAGAAGGGAGAACACTACAGATATTATTAAGACTTGCGACAACACAGGAGGCAAGTACGAAGAAGAAGGAGTGCGGGTCTGGTATGATCTGAAGTCCAGGCGGAGGCGGTGGTGCTATCCTTGCATAAATGATGGATCTAAAGTAGACGATGTCAGAAGTAGGCCACTCAGCCCACCCTGTTGGCACAGCTAAGGATATAGGGCTGCAGCCGCCAGGCGAAGATTATGAGCATGACCAATTGCACGCTGACTGGACTGAGTCAGGCCAGCATACGTTCTGTCTTGCTCACAAGCAAGGGAAAAAAAACCAAGAGTGCTGTTTCTGCCTGGTTTTGAACCAGGGACCTTTTGCATGTTAGGCAAACGTGATAACCACTACACTACAGAAACCAGACTTTTTGAGCACACTTGTCATCTTGCAAGCATGATGTGAGACCGCACGGCCGGCCCTTAAGGAATCAAGGACACAGTACATCGATAAAAGGAGTGGGGACCCTCTATTTGTTCTGTGACTTACTTTTCTTGGCAGTGTGTTCTTTGCCCCTAAATGAGGTATGCGAGGTAGAGAGATGAGGGCTGGGGGGGGCCTGTCCAGCCCCATTTGCCCTGCCTCCGGCTGCAGAGGGTGAGGGCTGGCTACATTCCAGACAGCATTTGTAGTCTTCCTTACAGGTAGGAAAAGGAGGTAAAACGGAAGTGTTTCTGCCTGGTATTGAACCAGGGACCTTTTGCGTGTGAGGCAAACGTGATAACCACTACACTACAGAAACCAGATTCTTTGAGCACACTTGTCATCTTGCAAGCATGATGTGAGACCGCACGGCCGGCCCTTAAGGAATCAAGGACACAGTCCATCGATAAAAGGAGTGGGGACCCTTATTTGTTCTGTGACTTACTTTTCTTGGCAGTGTGTTCTTTGCCCCTAAATGAGGTATGCGAGGTAGAGAGATGAGGGCTGGGGGGGCCTGTCCAGCCCCATTTGCCCTGCCTCCAGCTGCAGAGGGTGAGGGCTGGCTACATTCCAGACAGCATTTGTAGTCTTCCTTACAGGTAGGAAAAGGAGGTGAAATGGAAGTGTTTCTGCCTGGTGTTGAACCAGGGACCTTTTGCGTGTAAAGCAAACGTGATAACCACTACACTACAGAAACCTGCCTGTTGCTCTTACCTGGAGTGTGTGTGCTCGTCGTGCCTTTCCGCTTGGTTTTTCTGTGTTATGGGTACACGAGACCAGGGTGAGATTAATGAGGTCCTTTGTCCCTTTTGCCTCGTGTGCAGATATCGGGGCATAGCAGACTATTGAAACAGGCTGAAAACATCCATTTCCTCAGTGACTTCTTATAAGCTGTGCCGTCTTTGCATAACTGACGCGGAACACGGCAGTAGAATGCGCCATTGAGACTTTCGCTCTACAGGCTATGCTGAGAGTCAGCCTTGAGAACTCTGTTCAGTTCTGGAGAACCCCTCTAGAAAAGGACCTTGACAGGGTGGAGGCAATTTAAAGGAAGGAATATCGCCAAAATGGGGCACACACTGCACTGGAAGCCATACACACAGAGACCGAGGGAGCTGTAGATGGACTCTCTAGAAGAATGAAGGCAAAGGGCAGATACGGCATTCCAATTTCTAGCCAGCTTCCGTGAAGTGCAGTAAGGATAAAAAAAAAATTCAGGGGCAAGTGACATATTTCAAGAAGTTAAAGGAATGCAACATCAAAAGAAAAGCGAGGACAAAAGTGGAAGTGAGAGAGTGCTGATTGCCTACAACAGCGTTCCAGAGGAGTCCATACAGTGCTAGAGCAGAAGCACACATAGGATTTCAACCAAAAGGTGAAAGTGGCAGAAGAAGGGAGAACACTACAGATATTATTAAGACTTGCGACAACACAGGAGGCAAGTACGAAGAAGAAGGAGTGCGGGTCTGGTATGATCTGAAGTCCAGGCGGAGGCGGTGGTGCTATCCTTGCATAAATGATGGATCTAAAGTAGACGATGTCAGAAGTAGGCCACTCAGCCCACCCTGTTGGCACAGCTAAGGATATAGGGCTGCAGCCGCCAGGCGAAGATTATGAGCATGACCAATTGCACGCTGACTGGACTGAGCCAGGCCAGCATACGTTCTGTCTTGCTCACAAGCAAGGGAAAAAAAACCAAGAGTGCTGTTTCTGCCTGGTTTTGAACCAGGGACCTTTTGCGTGTTAGGCAAACGTGATAACCACTACACTACAGAAACCAGACTTTTTGAGCACACTTGTCATCTTGCAAGCATGATGTGAGACCGCACGGCCGGCCCTTAAGGAATCAAGGACACAGTCCATCGATAAAAGGAGTGGGGACCCTCTATTTGCTCTGTGACTTACTTTTCTTGGCAGTGTGTTCTTTGCCCCTAAATGAGGTATGCGAGGTAGAGAGATGAGGGCTGGGGGGGCCTGTCCAGCCCCATTTGCCCTGCCTCCAGCTGCAGAGGGTGAGGGCTGGCTACATTCCAGACAGCATTTGTAGTCTTCCTTACAGGTAGGAAAAGGAGGTGAAATGGGAGTGTTTCTGCCTGGCTTTGAACCAGGGACCTTTTGCGTGTAAAGCAAACGTGATAACCACTACACTACAGAAACCTGCCTGTTGCGCTTACCTGGAGTGTGTGTGCTCGTCGTGCCTTTCCGCTTGGTTTTTCTGTGTTATGGGTACACGAGACCAGGGTGAGATTAATGAGGTCCTTTGTCCCTTTTGCCTCGTGTGCAGATATCGGGGCATAGCAGACTATTGAAACAGGCTGAAAACATCCATTTCCTCAGTGACTTCTTATAAGCTGTGCCGTCTTTGCATAACTGACGCGGAACACGGCAGTAGAATGCGCCATTGAGACTTTCGCTCTACAGGCTATGCTGAGAGTCAGCCTTGAGAACTCTGTTCAGTTCTGGAGAACCCCTCTAGAAAAGGACCTTGACAGGGTGGAGGCAATTTAAAGGAAGGAATATCGCCAAAATGGGGCACACACTGCACTGGAAGCCATACACACAGAGACCGAGGGAGCTGTAGATGGACTCTCTAGAAGAATGAAGGCAAAGGGCAGATACGGCATTCCAATTTCTAGCCAGCTTCCGTGAAGTGCAGTAAGGATAAAAAAAAAATTCAGGGGCAAGTGACATATTTCAAGAAGTTAAAGGAATGCAACATCAAAAGAAAAGCGAGGACAAAAGTGGAAGTGAGAGAGTGCTGATTGCCTACAACAGCGTTCCAGAGGAGTCCATACAGTGCTAGACCAGAAGCACACATAGGATTTCAACCAAAAGGTGAAAGTGGCAGAAGAAGGGAGAACACTACAGATATTATTAAGACTTGCGACAACACAGGAGGCAAGTACGAAGAAGAAGGAGTGCGGGTCTGGTATGATCTGAAGTCCAGGCGGAGGCGGTGGTGCTATCCTTGCATAAATGATGGATCTAAAGTAGACGATGTCAGAAGTAGGCCACTCAGCCCACCCTGTTGGCACAGCTAAGGATATAGGGCTGCAGCCGCCAGGCGAAGATTATGAGCATGACCAATTGCACGCTGACTGGACTGAGTCAGGCCAGCATACGTTCTGTCTTGCTCACAAGCAAGGGAAAAAAAACCAAGAGTGCTGTTTCTGCCTGGTTTTGAACCAGGGACCTTTTGCGTGTTAGGCAAACGTGATAACCACTACACTACAGAAACCAGACTTTTTGAGCACACTTGTCATCTTGCAAGCATGATGTGAGACCGCACGGCCGGCCCTTAAGGAATCAAGGACACAGTCCATCGATAAAAGGAGTGGGGACCCTCTATTTGCTCTGTGACTTACTTTTCTTGGCAGTGTGTTCTTTGCCCCTAAATGAGGTATGCGAGGTAGAGAGATGAGGGCTGGGGGGGCCTGTCCAGCCCCATTTGCCCTGCCTCCAGCTGCAGAGGGTGAGGGCTGGCTACATTCCAGACAGCATTTGTAGTCTTCCTTACAGGTAGGAAAAGGAGGTGAAATGGGAGTGTTTCTGCCTGGTGTTGAACCAGGGACCTTTTGCGTGTAAAGCAAACGTGATAACCACTACACTACAGAAACCTGCCTGTTGCTCTTACCTGGAGTGTGTGTGCTCGTCGTGCCTTTCCGCTTGGTTTTTCTGTGTTATGGGTACACGAGACCAGGGTGAGATTAATGAGGTCCTTTGTCCCTTTTGCCTCGTGTGCAGATATCGGGGCATAGCAGACTATTGAAACAGGCTGAAAACATCCATTTCCTCAGTGACTTCTTATAAGCTGTGCCGTCTTTGCATAACTGACGCGGAACACGGCAGTAGAATGCGCCATTGAGACTTTCGCTCTACAGGCTATGCTGAGAGTCAGCCTTGAGAACTCTGTTCAGTTCTGGAGAACCCCTCTAGAAAAGGACCTTGACAGGGTGGAGGCAATTTAAAGGAAGGAATATCGCCAAAATGGGGCACACACTGCACTGGAAGCCATACACACAGAGACCGAGGGAGCTGTAGATGGACTCTCTAGAAGAATGAAGGCAAAGGGCAGATACGGCATTCCAATTTCTAGCCAGCTTCCGTGAAGTGCAGTAAGGATAAAAAAAAAATTCAGGGGCAAGTGACATATTTCAAGAAGTTAAAGGAATGCAACATCAAAAGAAAAGCGAGGACAAAAGTGGAAGTGAGAGAGTGCTGATTGCCTACAACAGCGTTCCAGAGGAGTCCATACAGTGCTAGAGCAGAAGCACACATAGGATTTCAACCAAAAGGTGAAAGTGGCAGAAGAAGGGAGAACACTACAGATATTATTAAGACTTGCGACAACACAGGAGGCAAGTACGAAGAAGAAGGAGTGCGGGTCTGGTATGATCTGAAGTCCAGGCGGAGGCGGTGGTGCTATCCTTGCATAAATGATGGATCTAAAGTAGACGATGTCAGAAGTAGGCCACTCAGCCCACCCTGTTGGTACAGCTAAGGATATAGGGCTGCAGCCGCCAGGCGAAGATTATGAGCATGACCAATTGCACGCTGACTGGACTGAGTCAGGCCAGCATACGTTCTGTCTTGCTCACAAGCAAGGGAAAAAAAACCAAGAGTGCTGTTTCTGCCTGGTTTTGAACCAGGGACCTTTTGCGTGTTAGGCAAACGTGATAACCACTACACTACAGAAACCAGACTTTTTGAGCACACTTGTCATCTTGCAAGCATGATGTGAGACCGCACGGCCGGCCCTTAAGGAATCAAGGACACAGTACATCGATAAAAGGAGTGGGGACCCTCTATTTGTTCTGTGACTTACTTTTCTTGGCAGTGTGTTCTTTGCCCCTAAATGAGGTATGCGAGGTAGAGAGATGAGGGCTGGGGGGGGCCTGTCCAGCCCCATTTGCCCTGCCTCCGGCTGCAGAGGGTGAGGGCTGGCTACATTCCAGACAGCATTTGTAGTCTTCCTTACAGGTAGGAAAAGGAGGTAAAACGGAAGTGTTTCTGCCTGGTATTGAACCAGGGACCTTTTGCGTGTGAGGCAAACGTGATAACCACTACACTACAGAAACCAGATTCTTTGAGCACACTTGTCATCTTGCAAGCATGATGTGAGACCGCACGGCCGGCCCTTAAGGAATCAAGGACACAGTCCATCGATAAAAGGAGTGGGGACCCTTATTTGTTCTGTGACTTACTTTTCTTGGCAGTGTGTTCTTTGCCCCTAAATGAGGTATGCGAGGTAGAGAGATGAGGGCTGGGGGGGCCTGTCCAGCCCCATTTGCCCTGCCTCCAGCTGCAGAGGGTGAGGGCTGGCTACATTCCAGACAGCATTTGTAGTCTTCCTTACAGGTAGGAAAAGGAGGTGAAATGGGAGTGTTTCTGCCTGGTGTTGAACCAGGGACCTTTTGCGTGTAAAGCAAACGTGATAACCACTACACTACAGAAACCTGCCTGTTGCTCTTACCTGGAGTGTGTGTGCTCGTCGTGCCTTTCCGCTTGGTTTTTCTGTGTTATGGGTACACGAGACCAGGGTGAGATTAATGAGGTCCTTTGTCCCTTTTGCCTCGTGTGCAGATATCGGGGCATAGCAGACTATTGAAACAGGCTGAAAACATCCATTTCCTCAGTGACTTCTTATAAGCTGTGCCGTCTTTGCATAACTGACGCGGAACACGGCAGTAGAATGCGCCATTGAGACTTTCGCTCTACAGGCTATGCTGAGAGTCAGCCTTGAGAACTCTGTTCAGTTCTGGAGAACCCCTCTAGAAAAGGACCTTGACAGGGTGGAGGCAATTTAAAGGAAGGAATATCGCCAAAATGGGGCACACACTGCACTGGAAGCCATACACACAGAGACCGAGGGAGCTGTAGATGGACTCTCTAGAAGAATGAAGGCAAAGGGCAGATACGGCATTCCAATTTCTAGCCAGCTTCCGTGAAGTGCAGTAAGGATAAAAAAAAAATTCAGGGGCAAGTGACATATTTCAAGAAGTTAAAGGAATGCAACATCAAAAGAAAAGCGAGGACAAAAGTTGAAGTGAGAGAGTGCTGATTGCCTACAACAGCGTTCCAGAGGAGTCCATACAGTGCTAGAGCAGAAGCACACATAGGATTTCAACCAAAAGGTGAAAGTGGCAGAAGAAGGGAGAACACTACAGATATTATTAAGACTTGCGACAACACAGGAAGCAAGTACGAAGAAGAAGGAGTGCGGGTCTGGTATGATCTGAAGTCCAGGCGGAGGCGGTGCTGCTATCCTTGCATAAATGATGGATCTAAAGTAGACGATGTCAGAAGTAGGCCACTCAGCCCACCCTGTTGGCACAGCTAAGGATATAGGGCTGCAGCCGCCAGGCGAAGATTATGAGCATGACCAATTGCACGCTGACTGGACTGAGTCAGGCCAGCATACGTTCTGTCTTGCTCACAAGCAAGGGAAAAAAAAACCAAGAGTGCTGTTTCTGCCTGGTTTTGAACCAGGGACCTTTTGCGTGTTAGGCAAACGTGATAACCACTACACTACAGAAACCAGACTTTTTGAGCACACTTGTCATCTTGCAAGCATGATGTGAGACCGCACGGCCGGCCCTTAAGGAATCAAGGACACAGTCCATCAATAAAAGGAGTGGGGACCCTCTATTTGTTCTGTGACTTACTTTTCTTGGCAGTGTGTTCTTTGCCCCTAAATGAGGTATGCGAGGTAGAGAGATGAGGGCTGGGGGGGGCCTGTCCAGCCCCATTTGCCCTGCCTCCGGCTGCAGAGGGTGAGGGCTGGCTACATTCCAGACAGCATTTGTAGTCTTCCTTACAGGTAGGAAAAGGAGGTAAAACGGAAGTGTTTCTGCCTGGTATTGAACCAGGGACCTTTTGCGTGTGAGGCAAACGTGATAACCACTACACTACAGAAACCAGATTCTTTGAGCACACTTGTCATCTTGCAAGCATGATGTGAGACCGCACGGCCGGCCCTTAAGGAATCAAGGACACAGTCCATCAATAAAAGGAGTGGGGACCCTCTATTTGTTCTGTGACTTACTTTTCTTGGCAGTGTGTTCTTTGCCCCTAAATGAGGTATGCGAGGTAGAGAGATGAAGGCTGGGGGAGCCTGTCCAGCGCATTTGCCCTGCCTCCAGCTGCAGAGGGTGAGGGCTGGCTACATTCCAGACAGCATTTGTAGTCTTCCTTACAGGTAGGAAAAGGAGGTGAAATGGGAGTGTTTCTGCCTGGTGTTGAACCAGGGACCTTTTGCGTGTAAAGCAAACGTGATAACCACTACACTACAGAAACCTGCCTGTTGCTCTTACCTGGAGTGTGTTTGCTCGTCGTGCCTTTCCGCTTGGTTTTTCTGTGTTATGGGTACACGAGACCAGGGTGAGATTAATGAGGTCCTTTGTCCCTTTTGCCTCGTGTGCAGATATCGGGGCATAGCAGACTATTGAAACAGGCTGAAAACATCCATTTCCTCAGTGACTTCTTATAAGCTGTGCCGTCTTTGCATAACTGACGCGGAACACGGCAGTAGAATGCGCCATTGAGACTTTCGCTCTACAGGCTATGCTGAGAGTCAGCCTTGAGAACTCTGTTCAGTTCTGGAGAACCCCTCTAGAAAAGGACCTTGACAGGGTGGAGGCAATTTAAAGGAAGGAATATCGCCAAAATGGGGCACACACTGCACTGGAAGCCATACACACAGAGACCGAGGGAGCTGTAGATGGACTCTCTAGAAGAATGAAGGCAAAGGGCAGATACGGCATTCCAATTTCTAGCCAGCTTCCGTGAAGTGCAGTAAGGATAAAAAAAAAATTCAGGGGCAAGTGACATATTTCAAGAAGTTAAAGGAATGCAACATCAAAAGAAAAGCGAGGACAAAAGTGGAAGTGAGAGAGTGCTGATTGCCTACAACAGCGTTCCAGAGGAGTCCATACAGTGCTAGACCAGAAGCACACATAGGATTTCAACCAAAAGGTGAAAGTGGCAGAAGAAGGGAGAACACTACAGATATTATTAAGACTTGCGACAACACAGGAGGCAAGTACGAAGAAGAAGGAGTGCGGGTCTGGTATGATCTGAAGTCCAGGCGGAGGCGGTGGTGCTATCCTTGCATAAATGATGGATCTAAAGTAGACGATGTCAGAAGTAGGCCACTCAGCCCACCCTGTTGGTACAGCTAAGGATATAGGGCTGCAGCCGCCAGGCGAAGATTATGAGCATGACCAATTGCACGCTGACTGGACTGAGTCAGGCCAGCATACGTTCTGTCTTGCTCACAAGCAAGGGAAAAAAAAACCAAGAGTGCTGTTTCTGCCTGGTTTTGAACCAGGGACCTTTTGCGTGTTAGGCAAACGTGATAACCACTACACTACAGAAACCAGACTTTTTGAGCACACTTGTCATCTTGCAAGCATGATGTGAGACCGCACGGCCGGCCCTTAAGGAATCAAGGACACAGTACATCGATAAAAGGAGTGGGGACCCTCTATTTGTTCTGTGACTTACTTTTCTTGGCAGTGTGTTCTTTGCCCCTAAATGAGGTATGCGAGGTAGAGAGATGAGGGCTGGGGGGGGCCTGTCCAGCCCCATTTGCCCTGCCTCCAGGCTGCAGAGGGTGAGGGCTGGCTACATTCCAGACAGCATTTGTAGTCTTCCTTACAGGTAGGAAAAGGAGGTAAAACGGAAGTGTTTCTGCCTGGTATTGAACCAGGGACCTTTTGCGTGTGAGGCAAACGTGATAACCACTACACTACAGAAACCAGATTCTTTGAGCACACTTGTCATCTTGCAAGCATGATGTGAGACCGCACGGCCGGCCCTTAAGGAATCAAGGACACAGTCCATCGATAAAAGGAGTGGGGCCCCTTATTTGTTCTGTGACTTACTTTTCTTGGCAGTGTGTTCTTTGCCCCTAAATGAGGTATGCGAGGTAGAGAGATGAGGGCTGGGGGGGCCTGTCCAGCCCCATTTGCCCTGCCTCCGGCTGCAGAGGGTGAGGGCTGGCTACATTCCAGACAGCATTTGTAGTCTTCCTTACAGGTAGGAAAAGGAGGTGAAATGGGAGTGTTTCTGCCTGGTGTTGAACCAGGGACCTTTTGCGTGTAAAGCAAACGTGATAACCACTACACTACAGAAACCTGCCTGTTGCTCTTACCTGGAGTGTGTGTGCTCGTCGTGCCTTTCCGCTTGGTTTTTCTGTGTTATGGGTACACGAGACCAGGGTGAGATTAATGAGGTCCTTTGTCCCTTTTGCCTCGTGTGCAGATATCGGGGCATAGCAGACTATTGAAACAGGCTGAAAACATCCATTTCCTCAGTGACTTCTTATAAGCTGTGCCGTCTTTGCATAACTGACGCGGAACACGGCAGTAGAATGCGCCATTGAGACTTTCGCTCTACAGGCTATGCTGAGAGTCAGCCTTGAGAACTCTGTTCAGTTCTGGAGAACCCCTCTAGAAAAGGACCTTGACAGGGTGGAGGCAATTTAAAGGAAGGAATATCGCCAAAATGGGGCACACACTGCACTGGAAGCCATACACACAGAGACCGAGGGAGCTGTAGATGGACTCTCTAGAAGAATGAAGGCAAAGGGCAGATACGGCATTCCAATTTCTAGCCAGCTTCCGTGAAGTGCAGTAAGGATAAAAAAAAAATTCAGGGGCAAGTGACATATTTCAAGAAGTTAAAGGAATGCAACATCAAAAGAAAAGCGAGGACAAAAGTGGAAGTGAGAGAGTGCTGATTGCCTACAACAGCGTTCCAGAGGAGTCCATACAGTACTAGACCAGAAGCACACATAGGATTTCAACCAAAAGGTGAAAGTGGCAGAAGAAGGGAGAACACTACAGATATTATTAAGACTTGCGACAACACAGGAGGCAAGTACGAAGAAGAAGGAGTGCGGGTCTGGTATGATCTGAAGTCCAGGCGGAGGCGGTGGTGCTATCCTTGCATAAATGATGGATCTAAAGTAGATGATGTCAGAAGTAGGCCACTCAGCCCACCCTGTTGGCACAGCTAAGGATATAGGGCTGCAGCCGCCAGGCGAAGATTATGAGCATGACCAATTGCACGCTGACTGGACTGAGCCAGGCCAGCATACGTTCTGTCTTGCTCACAAGCAAGGGAAAAAAAACCAAGAGTGCTGTTTCTGCCTGGTTTTGAACCAGGGACCTTTTGAGTGTTAGGCAAACGTGACAACCACTACACTACAGAAACCAGACTTTTTGAGCTCACTTGTCATCTTGCAAGCATGATGTGAGACCGCACGGCCGGCCCTTAAGGAATCAAGGACACAGTCCATCGATAAAAGGAGTGGGGACCCTCTATTTGCTCTGGGACTTACTTTTCTTGGCAGTGTGTTCTTTGCCCCTAAATGAGGTATGCGAGGTAGAGAGATGAGGACTGGGGGGGGGCCTGTCCAGCCCCATTTGCCCTGCCTCCGGCTGCAGAGGGTGAGGGCTGGCTACATTCCAGACAGCATTTGTAGTCTTCCTTACAGGTAGGAAAAGGAGGTAAAACGGGAGTGTTTCTGCCTGGTATTGAACCAGGGACCTTTTGCGTGTGAGGCAAACGTGATAACCACTACACTACAGAAACCAGATTCTTTGAGCACACTTGTCATCTTGCAAGCATGATGTGAGACCGCACGGCCGGCCCTTAAGGAATCAAGGACACAGTCCATCGATAAAAGGAGTGGGGACCCTCTATTTGCTCTGGGACTTACTTTTCTTGGCAGTGTGTTCTTTGCCCCTAAATGAGGTATGCGAGGTAGAGAGATGAGGACTGGGGGGGGGGGCCTGTCCAGCCCCATTTGCCCTGCCTCCAGCTGCAGAGGGTGAGGGCTGGCTACATTCCAGACAGCATTTGTAGTCTTCCTTAAAGGTAGGAAAAGGAGGTAAAACGGGAGTGTTTCTGCTTGGTATTGAACCAGGGACCTTTTGCGTGTGAGGCAAACGTGATAACCACTACACTACAGAAACCAGATTCTTTGAGCACACTTGTCATCTTGCAAGCATGATGTGAGACCGCACGGCCGGCCCTTAAGGAATCAAGGACACAGTCCATCGATAAAAGGAGTGGGGACCCTCTATTTGTTCTGTGACTTACTTTTCTTGGCAGTGTGTTCTTTGCCCCTAAATGAGGTATGCGAGGTAGAGAGATGAGGGCTGGGGGGGGCCTGTCCAGCCCCATTTGCCCTGCCTCCGGCTGCAGAGGGTGAGGGCTGGCTACATTCCAGACAGCATTTGTAGTCTTCCTTACAGGTAGGAAAAGGAGGTAAAACGGGAGTGTTTCTGCCTGGTATTGAACCAGGGATCTTTTGCGTGTAAAGCAAACGTGATAACCACTACACTACAGAAACCTGCCTGTTGCTCTTACCTGGAGTGTGTGTGCTCGTCGTGCCTTTCCGTTTGGTTTTTCTGTGTTATGGGTACACGAGACCAGGGTGAGATTAATGAGGTCCTTTGTCCCTTTTGCCTCGTGTGCAGATATCGGGGCATAGCAGACTATTGAAACAGGCTGAAAACATCCATTTCCTCAGTGACTTCTTATAAGCTGTGCCGTCTTTGCATAACTGACGCGGAACACGGCAGTAGAATGCGCCATTGAGACTTTCGCTCTACAGGCTATGCTGAGAGTCAGCCTTGAGATCTCTGTTCAGTTCTGTAGAACCCCTCTAGAAAAGGACCCTGACAGGGTGGAGGCAATTTAAAGGAAGGAATATCGCCAAAATGGGGCACACACTGCACTGGAAGCCATACACACAGAGACCGAGGGAGCTGTACATGGACTCTCTAGAAGAATGAAGGCAAAGGGCAGATACGGCATTCCAATTTCTAGCCAGCTTCCGTGAAGTGCAGTAAGGATAAAAAAAAAATTCAGGGGCAAGTGACATATTTCAAGAAGTTAAAGGAATGCAACATCAAAAGAAAAGCGAGGACAAAAGTGGAAGTGAGAGAGTGCTGATTGCCTACAACAGCGTTCCAGAGGAGTCCATACAGTGCTAGAGCAGAAGCACACATAGGATTTCAACCAAAAGGTGAAAGTGGCAGAAGAAGGGAGAACACTACAGATATTATTAAGACTTGCGACAACACAGGAGGCAAGTACGAAGAAGAAGGAGTGCGGGTCTGGTATGATCTGAAGTCCAGGCGGAGGCGGTGGTGCTATCCTTGCATAAATGATGGATCTAAAGTAGACGATGTCAGAAGTAGGCCACTCAGCCCACCCTGTTGGCACAGCTAAGGATATAGGGCTGCAGCCGCCAGGCGAAGATTATGAGCATGACCAATTGCACGCTGACTGGACTGAGCCAGGCCAGCATACGTTCTGTCTTGCTCACAAGCAAGGGAAAAAAAACCAAGAGTGCTGTTTCTGCCTGGTTTTGAACCAGGGACCTTTTCCGTGTTAGGCAAACGTGATAACCACTACACTACAGAAACCAGATTCTTTGAGCACACTTGTCATCTTGCAAGCATGACGTGAGACCGCACGGCCGGCCCTTAAGGAATCAAGGACACAGTCCATCGATAAAAGGAGTGGGGACCCTCTATTTGCTCTGTGACTTACTTTTCTTGACAGTGTGTTCTTTGCCCCTAAATGAGGTATGCGAGGTTGAGAGATGAGGGCTGGGGGGGCCTGTCCAGCCCCATTTGCCCTGCCTCCAGCTGCAGAGGGTGAGGGCTGGCTACATTCCAGACAGCATTTGTAGTCTTCCTTATAGGTAGGAAAAGGAGGTAAAACGGCAGTGTTTCTGCCTGGTATTGAACCAGGGACCTTTTGCGTGTTAGGCAAACGTGATAACCACTACACTACAGAAACCAGATTCTTTGAGCACACTTGTCATCTTGCAAGCATGATGTGAGACCGCACGGCCGGCCCTTAAGGAATCAAGGACACAGTCCATCGATAAAAGGAGTGGGGACCCTTATTTGTTCTGTGACTTACTTTTCTTGGCAGTGTGTTCTTTGCCCCTAAATGAGGTATGCGAGGTAGAGAGATGAGGGCTGGGGGGGCCTGTCCAGCCCCATTTGCCCTGCCTCCAGCTGCAGAGGGTGAGGGCTGGCCAGGGCCGGTCTTAGCAAGTGCGGGGCCCTATGCAGACCAATTTGGTGTGGCCCCATCCTAGCCCCGCCCCACCGTAGCCCCGCCCCACCCTAGCTCCACCCCATTGATAAGATTATTCTGTTTTTAGAACATTTTTTATTTATGAAATTTCTAATAAAGACAAATGAAGCTAAACTTGTACAAAAAAACTGATTGAAATAATAAGCACAATGCTATCATGAAACCTCCCCTCCCCAGAAATTATTCAGTTCAAGTCCACTACAATTAGTAGTTCCAATTCTCATAACAAAGGAGAATAAAGGAAATATATTAAAAAAAGATTCAGTACTTTCAAATTCCCCTATTACTCTGTAACCCATATATGCAATAAAATAAAAATGAAATGAAAAGATATACAATAAAATAAAGTGATGTGTGAAATATAATGTACAATATAAAAACATATAGACCACCAAGGTATTAAAATTGTTTTAAAATATATACCACAGCTCTCTGACTCAAGAAGACTCCGACTCTGTCTGTCATCCATAACTGTCTGACAACACACAGAAAAAAAATAAGTAAAAACAAATTGTCACAATTAATACCTTATACACCAATATACCAGCCATATGGAAAATGCAGACCGTCAACAATATGAAGCTAGCAAGGGATCATAATACCACAATTCTCATGCAGAGCCACAAAACACCCTTTTAGAGGTAGTGAGTCATGATTTAGGCTCTACACCCTTTCTGATGTTTGGTGCCACCTTAGTAAGGCCAACACACAATCTCTCCACTGCAAAACACTATACACAAACTTGTGCAAAAACACACTCATAACCTTAACAAACCATAAACAGCACTAATTCCAAGGACAGAACGAGCTACAACCTTATGCGTGGCGTGGAAAGGCAACTGTAATTACACCTGGCTCTAAAACACCAGTGCACAACCTAGTGAAAAAAAACAAACAAAAAGGGATTCAAACTATAGGCTAGCAGAATACTGCACCTTCCTTGATCACACCTGAAAAACACATGAAGGCAAAATACTGAACTGGAAAGTTACCTCAAGAAGTCAGACTCAGCATGCAGCAATACTACAAAAATTGAAACGTACATGAAAAATATCACAGATGCACATTTCCAAAAACTGACATATTCCAATTAATAAATCCTGAATAAAACAGTTTTTTCTACCTTTGTTGTCTGGTGACTTTGTTTTTCTGATCATGCTAGCTCAGTATCCGATAGTGCTGCTATCTGTCCTCTTAACTCCGTTTCCAGGGCTTCCTTTCCATTTATTTCTTTACTTTCCGCCTTTCTTCTTCATTTCTTGCCCTACATCCGTAAGTAAAAGCTGGGTCCTCCGCAGACTTGACTGTCCAGTGGATCCAGCTTCTGCCTATTTTCTATATCCATGTGCACTTTTTCTCCTCTCTTCCTTTTCCCTCACCTCATCTCCTTCCTCACTCTTCCCTCGCCTCCATCCATGTCCAGCATTTCTTCTCTCTCCTCCATCCACCCATGTCCAGCGACCCTCCTATCCCCCCTGCCATCCATGTCCAGCAACCCCCCCTGTCCCCTCTGCCCTCCCCTGCCATCCACCTATGTCCAGAGACCCTCCTGTGCCCCTGCCCTCAACCTATGTCCAGAAACCCCCTCCCCTGCCATCCACCCATGTCCAGCGACCCTCCTGTGCCCCCTGCCCTCAACCTATGTCCAGAAACCCCCTCCCCTGCTATCCCCCCATGTCCAGCGACCCTCCTGTGCCCCCTGCCCTCCACCCATGTCCAGCGACGCAACTCTCCTCGTTCCCCTGCTCCCCTTCCCTCCAGCCACCTGAGCCCCCCTCCCCGACCCGCCAAGGCCCTTGCGGAAGTTACATCAGAGGGCGGGACATGAGGGAAGGCCGGCCAATGGACGAAGCGACTTTTCTTCTTTCACAGACGCGAGGAGGCACTGCCGCTTGTAGCTTTTTTACAAATGCTGGGTGAGGTGAGGTGCCGGCGGGTCGGGTGGTAGACGAGGGTCGTTTGGCGGGTTGGGCAAGGGGGGCTCAGATGGGTGGAGGCAATTTAAAGGAACAAATACTGCCAACAGGTGTGGTCTGACCAGTGGCGTTCCTAGGCTGGCTGACACCTGGGGCAGATCACCGGTGCGCCCTCCCGGGTGCAGTGCGGCCCCCCCGGGTGCATTTTTATCTGCTGGGGGGGGGGGGCGTGCCACACGCCTGTCGGCTCCGAGTCCGCTCGTTCCCTGCTGCTCCCTCTGCCCTGGAACAGGAAGTAACCTGTTCCGCACAGAGGGAGCAGCAGGGAGGGAACGAGCGGACTTGGCCAACAGGCGCGCAGCACCCCCCCCCCAGCAGCTTGCACCCAGGTCAGACTGCCCCCCCCCCCCTTGGTACGCCACTGGGTCTGCTACATTCCCGACAGCATTTGTAGTGTTCCTTACAGGTAGGAAAAGGAGGTGGAATCGGAGTGTTTCTGCTTGGTGTCAAACCAGGGACCTTTTGCTTGTTAGGCAAACATGATAACTGCTTCACTAAAGAAACCAAATTCTCTGAGTACATCTGACATTTCACAAGCATGATGTGAGACTGCACGGTCGGCCCTTTAGTCAACAAGGACACAATCCATTGAGAAAATAGTTGGAAAGTACAATTTTTGACAATGTATTCTGAAAAACTGTGGTATGGCTTGTGCCTCTGGAGTTGTTGGAATTGGCAAAGCACTGGCATGAGCTGTGAATCTTGGTCCTTGTGAGGAGTTGGAGGGAGAAGACTGTGAGCAATTCCAATAGCAAATGATTGGAGAAATCCCTAAAGTAAATATCAATATTGATGGAATAGATACACTGTGTGTAGTGAATACAGGATCTGCATTCTCTACAATATATACAATTCACTTCTGTAAGCATTTCAACATTCTTGCTGAGCTCAAGGAGATTATAGTGTCAATGTCAAATGGCTCAGAACTACCAGTAGTGTGCACAAAAGTACCAGTACTGTGCTGTATCTTTGCGGATGTCCAATGTATGGAACAGGTAGCTTCCTCATGTTGCATTTTTATAGTACGTGACAACTTCACAAATGGAATAGTGTAGGAGACTGAAGCTCCAGGAATCCTAGCATGAATGTGATCAAGCATCTGGAAGGTGTGTTTAGGTACATTATGTCCTTCACTGGGATGTCAGGTCAATTTTGTAGAATTATGACCGACTATAGCAGAATCAAATAAGTTTGATGAGTGGAATACCAATGAATGCCTGGGTTTTATGAAATTGTCCAGGAGAAATCCAATAATTATCCCAACTTTGTCAGAAAAGAACTTCACAGGAAAATGTCAAAGAGTAAGAGAATTTTGGGCCTGCAATGTAGTAGAGTCAGCTACCAGAAAAGTTAACCTGCCAGATAAAATATTGGCCGCTAACAATTTAGGAAGTCTGAATCAAGGCTTTGTGCCTGTGAGAATGATGAATGTGAGTGAAACAAACATTGGTCTTCCCACCAGGACCAGAGTGGCAGACTTGTTTAAGCAAAATGAAGTGCTGACACCAGGCAGAGAGGTAGTGATCGCTGAAAAAATTCCTGAAAACATTGATGAGGTATGGATGCAACAACTTCCTCCAGTGAACATTGATTAGGAGATGCTGGATGAAGAAATTGTAAAAGCATCGTCATGCTTTTGTAAACCCCCTAGTCATGGAGCAGGTAAATTACAATAATTAAAGAAATAAATATATATGAATGTCACAGTTTCAAATAGGGTTCCCAAATAAACTCCACACAACCAAGGGATTTGACAAGAAAAAAAATATTAAATATTTTATTAAATGGTAACATAAATAGAAACATTTGGATAGTTATGTTCCTTAATGTTGGTACCAATTGTTAAAGTTTGCTAGTATTAAATAAAAATAGTGCAAGGTGTTAAATACTTCGTGATAGGTTACAAAGGCAATAAGATGTTCAAAACTACAATTTCAGTTACCAAGACCCCGACCCCACTGCTACAGTAACATAAAACATCCCAAACATGTACACAACCCCAATTATTGTATTCAGATCTGATATATATATATATATATATATATATATATATATATATATATATATATATATTTTCCAATTTGTGTGCACACAATAATGTTACCAGTGTATCAAATCTTCGCTAGCATCGCTGCTCTCTTGCGTTGGGTACCTTGGTCTTCTCCACATCCATGTCTCCTCAGTTGGCGAGGTCAGCTCACCGGCTCAGGAACTCCAGGATACCTACTGCTCTGACTCAAAAAACGAAAATCCTGACTCCCTGTGCTCAGTGTGTGTGCTAACCTCAATCAGTATTTTCTTTGGCAAGGGACCTTGTGGGCTAACTAAATTCAAATAAAAAGATAAGCAGGGGAAATTCCTATCTAGCCCTCCCAAAAGATGACCCCTTTTCTTTTATTCTGTTATACACCCACCCTCTACTCACAGTGATGGACTGCTAAACTAAATCTCCTAAAGGCAGGCCCTCAACTGCAGGCACTCACAGGGCTCAAGGCTTAGGCTGGGCAGCTCTTTCCCCAGGGCAGGTTCACTTAGGTGCAGACACTCGAACCAGCAGGCTTCTGTGCTGGATCCTCCTGAGGCAGACACTCACACTGGCAGACACTCTGATAAAAGTTTCTTTGGAGTCGGGGCACTCAGTGCAGCGGGGTCTCTCTGTCTCTCTCTTTGTGGGGCTTCTTCCCTTTCCAGAGAGGCCTCTTCTTTACAGGGCAGGCAGTCACACGGCCAGCTTTCTCCTCTCTGGCAGGCAAGCACACACACGGAGGGATGCACTGGGTGGACTTCTCTGGGATTCAGGGACCTTGCCACGCTGCTTTCTATTCAGCTCTGCACTGCTCCCAACATGTCTCAGCTCCCCAGTGTGGTCCCTCTTCCTCCTCTGCTTCTCTGTCTGTCTGAAGAATGTCCTCTGTGGCTACTGCTACAGCTCCTCTTTTGCTCCCAGCTTGCTCCAGACCCCCTTCTCCTCCTCCTCTGTTCCTGTCTGCTTTAGTGCCCGGCCTCTTACAGGACTCACCAGTTCTCTCTCTTCATCTGGGGCTCGTCAGTGGGTCCTTCTCTTCCAGCCAGCAGCTCACTCCTGCTTGGGTTTGATCTTCTTCTCCTCCAGCCTACAGCTGCCTCTTCTTGTCTGAGCATGCCCTTCTCTGCCCCAGCTTGCACACTCCTGCCTGGATCCAATCTTCTCCTCTCAGAGTATGCTTTCAGCCTCCTCTCTTTGCCCGGACTTGCCTTTCTCTCTCCCAGGTTGCATCTGGACTGCTCTTCTTTTCTTTGCTCCAACCCTCCTGTCCCCTGGATTGGCTTGAAATTCACACCAATCTATGGGTCAGACTGCCTCCCGCCACCTCATTTGTCCAAATTCATGCCCTTTAGCAGATCCTGGCTCCTATTGGCTGCCTTCCACACTGCCCCTCAAGATTACCTTACATGCCCCTCAAGCTCTCAGCTCTCCCTGGGGTCTCAGACAGCCAATCAGAAGCCTTGTAACAGGTTTCACTGCACATCCTCCCACAGTTACAAACTCGTAAAATTTAAACACACCTCTAGCACCTATGGGCACCTGAGTTCTTAGTTTTATAACAGTGCTGGAGCACTTTAAACATTTTAACTAAAAGGTGTCAATGCTGTTGCTGGGCTGCCCTGAGACCTCTGTACCTCCCTGTCCTCTGCAAGATGCCCCCCTCTCAGGGAAAAGGGGGGGGGACAAGGTAAAGGCTTCTTTTCTTTTCTATATTTACACTTTCTCTGAGAGCTATATTGATATAGGGTATACCATACTTATTACTCATGAGGTACACTCCGGAGGAGTAGCACCTATTAAACAACCCTATCAGAGTGTCAACACACATTTTTGAACAGTTTAAGAAGCATGTCCAAGACTTGGTTGACCAGGGTATTTTGAGGAAAAGCTGAAGTCCATGGGCTTTACTTGCAGTTGTTATAAAGAAAAAGGATGGGAGTCTGCGCTTCTGTGTGGTTAGTACAGGAAACTCAATTCTGTAACTGTCAAAGATGTATATCCATTGCCCCGGTTTGACAACTCTCTGGATGAGTCAGGAAGCGCAAAGTGGTTTATATCCTTGGACCTCACATCTGGGTATTTTCAGGTGGGGATTCACCCTTGAGATATGCAAAAAAGCGCAGTCACAACTCCGTTTGGCTTATTTGAATGTATACGGATGCCCTTCAGCCTGTGTAATGCCCCAGCAAACTTCCAGCACTCGATGGAGACAGTGCTGGGGGAATATGTCTTCAAGATACTACTGTTCTATCTGGATGATGTCCTAGCATATGCTTCAACTTTTGAGTAGCATCTGCAGCATTTAGATAAGGTGTTCACCAGACTGACCAAATGTGGATTGAAGCTGAAACCAGCAAAATGCAAGTTACTATGTAAAGGCGTAAAATTCCTTGGATATGTGGTATTGGCCCCAGCTGGCTGTAGGTTCCTGAGATCAGAGACCACCAGCTCAACAGGGTTGACTGTAAGGGCCATAATGGGAGTGAGATGACTCTTGCAGTAATTTACCACTGAACCCAGCGCAGAAAGAAGACAGGTCTGCCTCTGTACTGTGAAGGCTTTCTTGATAAGAAGGCATCCAAACTAGTCAATCGTCTAGGTAAGGATGTATCTGGGTCCCTCGCCAGTGAAGAAAGGCTGCTACCACTACCGAACCTTTTGAAAATGTGTGAAGTGCAGTGGTGAGGCCAAAAGGCATGGCATTGAATTGAAAATGATCTCCCAGGATCACAAATGTGAGAAATTTCCTGTGAGGAGGCTAAATCAGGATATGAAAATAAGCCTCCTTGAGGTCCAATGAGGTGAGAAACTCCTGTGGCTGGACCATGACAGAACGATGAGTCTCCATGCAGAAGTGCACCACTCTGAGAGACTAGTTCACCGCTCTGAAATCCAGAACCGGGCAAAAAAAGTCTTCTTTCTTTAGGACAACAAAATAGATGAAATATTGACCCATGCCCCTTTCTGCCAGAAGAAAGGGCTGAATGGCCCCCAGTTGCCTTAAAGCGGCTAAGGTAGTTAGCACTGCCCGACTCTTTGCAGAGCTGCTGCAAGGGGACAGCATGAAAAGATCTGCAAGTAGCTTTGAAAATTCTAGCTTGTCCCCTCCAAAGGGACACCACCTTGTAGGGGTGGAGGGGCTTGTGTGTTTCAAAGACTTAGAGGGCTATGCTGAAGGGTTACCCATATCAGACAGGCCTCTGAGGAGAAACCAGACAAAGAGTGTCCCAAACTGGGAGAGTGGTAAGATGGTGACCTGAAGTTCGTATGCCCAATGGCCCAGCTGCCCTCTGAAGTTTCGTCTTCTTTATGTAAATTTCCTCTCTGCAATTGCAGTTACCTTAACTGAGAGGAAGGGGACAACCGGCGGTCAGCCTCCGATGGCCAGCGTTTTATCCCCTGAGCAGCAAGTGTGGGACCCTGCACGATGAACTGCCCACAGATGAAAGGGTTGGCGAGTCCTTTGATTAGCACCGGCGAAGGAGTGTCGACACTCTTGGACCTGGAAAAAACAACTCCATCGCTCCCGAACTGTTCAACCACCATGCCCAAAGGAGTGGAGGAGTGAATTAGAGGTATATGCTGAAACTGAGGACGTTTACAGCAGAACCCGAATCGGCGGAACCACTCCTAAACACCTATGAGAAATCAACTTGGAGTTTTTGGCTCCCATGGAGGTTACATTGAATACCATCTGGAAGGCACTTCGGGACCTAATGGTGGCAGTAAATAATTTTGTTTCAGATATAATTTTATTAGAGAGTTACATGGACAATTCAACTGAACCCTTTGAGAGTAAAAAATTGATATAACAAATGATTCTACATGAGCAAGAAGTGGTTATGATTTTGAAAATGATAATAGACCAGAAATTTTGAATAATAAAATGAATATTATTATAGACTAGTAAAAAAGCCCCGTTTCTGATGCAAATGAAACGGGGGCTAGCAAGGTTTTCTTCAGAGTGTGCACGTGGGAGTGTGTGTCCCTGCCCTCTGCCCTCTCTCCCTCCCCCCTCCCCCCTCCGAGTCCAGTCCTTCAGTGTTAAGTTTCCTGCTGTTCTATGTTTGTGTTACAGAGAAAGTGAGGGCATCTCTTTCCCCTCCCCCCTCTGAGTCCTTCACTGTTACAGAGAGAGAGATTTCCTGCTGTGCTGTTTTCCTTCACTCATGGGGAAACCAGATATCTCTGGCGCTTCACACTTCCGGCTGGAGGCTTCATAGAACGTTGGTGGTGCCTTTTATATATATAGATGATTAATATCGAGATTATTGTTTTTACCAGAGTTCCCGGTATGACTCCTAAAGTTTTCCTCAGAAATATTTCCTCAAATTATTACTTTAAAAGGAGTGAAGCCTGTGAAAACTGGGATTATTTTAATCAGTGGGATTTGAATTAGAGACTTACGTATATGTATTGTTAAATAACTTCTGGTTTTTAAAAGAGAAAGAATGTAATCAGATGTATTATTTCTAACTAATATTGGACAATAAGTATGTTTTCAATGAAATGATTTGACTATACACTGTATTGGCCTTGAAGAAGCCAACCAGATTATCAATGTGGAATAATGAATTAGATGAGTAATATCTGGGGATAATCAGGTTAATACCACGTTTTTTTTCTGTTTACTGTTTAATTGATCTCCTTATCTTGGTTCACTCTCCCTATTTAGTGGTCTAAGGAAGAGAATAGAATTACCTGACTGAAATAATTCCAACATATTACTTTCTCTGTATTTCCAGCAAGTTGTTTTATCGCTTGTAAAAATTTAAATGGTTATAAATAAAAAATTTAAAAAAGAAAGAGAAAATTCTAGCTTGTAGCCATAGAGAATGATATCAAGGACCCATTGGTCTGCAGTAATGGTGGTCCACTCCTTTTGAAAGCAGGACAGGAAAGATGCCCACCTATGTCTATGTACAAGGAGTAAACCTCAACCCCGTCATTTAGAGGGCTGCGAAGAGAGAGAGGTTCTTGAGGAAGCACAAAAGGGCTTCTTGCCTCCTCAAAAGGAAGACTAAGTCTGAGAAAAGTGAGGTTCTTGAGCGGAAGCACTAGCTTTCCCTGGTCAATACTTCTGCACTTCTTGAAAACAAGACTTAGCCACCCAGAGAGGAGGCTTAGGCTTGTCCTCAGGTAGCTGCTGGACCTTGGAATCGCCCAGGTCTTTAACAATCTTCTCAAATTCCACACCGAAGAATAGTTTCCCCCAAAAGGGCAACTTTGCCAGATGAGATTTGGATTCCACATCAGCAGCCCAATGCCTCAACCATAGCCAGTGTTGCGCTGAAACAGCCAAGGCCATACCATTAGCTGATGCTCAGAGAATATCATAAAGAGCATCTGACAAATAGAACAACCCACCTTTAGGATAGGGAGAAAGTCTGGAGGTGCAACGTGGACAACTGTTGAATCCATGATAAAGAAGCCCTAGCTACAATAGAAGAAGAAGAAATTGCTACCTGAGAATTTAACACATCTAGTTGAAAGGTAAGCTTCAAGGAAGCCTCAAGCTTGTGATCATGCATATCCTTTACTGCAGTGCTGCCTTCAACAGCGATAGTGGTATGTTTAGTAACCGCTTAATAAGGGCATCCACCTTGCGCAGAGTAAACTGCTCTAAATCATTTGGCAGAAGGGGATTTAATTTGGACATAGCATGAGCCACCTGGAGGTTAGAATCAGGGGTCTCCTACTGAACTGCAATAAGCTCCTGCATAGCCTCATGAATACGGAAAGATACAGGAGGTCTCTTAGTACCTGACATAATAGAGGGAGCAGGACCAGAGGACTGAAAAGCAAGGGAAGAATCAACAGAGTCAACTCTGATCTCAAAACCACCTAGCTACAGTACGATCATCACCACCCCCGTCTGCCTATGAAGGGTCCAAGTCAGGACCATCAGCAGAACTAGGACAGTCAGAATATACAGATAAAACCTCCTCTGAGTCCCGAGGAACATTCTCCAAATCCTGTGAAACAGAAAGTTTTTGTTTCTTATGAAGCTGATCCTCAAAAGCAATGTGAGGGGAAGAAGGAGAGGCAGCTTTTGCTGACTAATAAAAAGGCCTGATGTAATAAAAGAACAAATTCAGGCAAAAATGGCAGGGCAGAGACTTCTACCCTCGCAAAACCAAAATGCCGGGACACAGTAGTGGGTGAGGAACCTGCTGACTAAATGGCTGCAGAAGCCTCACAGAGTGCAGAAGCCACTGGCGCTGAGCCCACCAAAACCGTTATCGGAGCAGGGCCACATTGAACTCCCAGAGACGCAGTACTGATGGCCAAAGTAGGCAAAACTGGCATGTCCACAGAAGTAAAGCAAAGCATGAGGAACCGGTATCTGAGAGCTTACCCCCCCCCCCCCCCCCCAGGGCGCACAAAACTTAATAGGCTCAGACATTGAGAATAATAAATATACTCACAAAAAACAGCCAATCTCGTGACCTCCAAGCCACTGAAGTGCTAAAATCTTTCCACAGCACAAGCACTCTCAAAAAGAACAGCAGTGGCTGCTCTTTTTTTTTTTTAAGATAGAGGCAGACGAAAAAGAGAATGGAAAACTGAGATAAAGAGGTAGAAAGTGGCAATGGGGGAGCAGGGAAAGACCTAGACCATTAGGTTTACACCTGAGGCACAGGATATTCTCAATTCCAAACTCTACTGAACCTGTAATCAGGAGAGGAGGTCACACAGAAGTCATCACAGTGCACTAGAGCTGCTTTCCCGCCTGCTGAAGATAGAGAATACTGGCTTGGTTGCTAAGTGCAGGAGCTTATGAGGCACAACTCATTAGAGTTCTCTATCTCCACCTGCTGGTGGATGGTCAAAACCCATTTGTCTGGACTGATCCATGGGATGTAATGGAAGAGATGCTTGGAATGGAGGGAGTATAGGGACAGAGAGTGGCAGTGGTGGACAAAGAGCTAATGACAATCCATCTTTGCATATATGATGGATCTAAAATACATCAACTATATCACTCCAGAGATTAGAATCTATATAATATTCAACACTATAAAAATTATTATTGGTGCTCAGAATTTGTGATGCTAAGCCAACAATAGGACGAGCAATCACTATCCAATCATCACACTTGCTGCCCACACAGCAAGGATGAAAATTTAATTCTAACAATGAGCAATCTGCTGTTTAATCAGGAATGATGTTTTTCAATATGCTGTTCACATCAATATATTCTAACGTCAATGTACTTAGCTTGACATGATGATGTTATTATTTCTCCAAATTCTTCTGATTCTTATTAGGCGCAACAGGGATGAGTAAAGTCCACTTGTAGAAGCTAATTCCAACCAGAATCAATGATAACATGCAGTGTGAAAAAACCGTGTTGTGATCATAAATTACTTTTCTCAAAACAAAATATCAAAACCTCTGTCCAGAATCTCTACATGGTGCCATGTTTTGCTCATATTTTATTTATTTAATTATTTATTAAGATTTATTTACTGCCTTTTTGAAGACATTCACTCAAGGCAGTGTACAGCAAGAATAAGTCAAACATGAGCAATAGACAATTAGAGCAGTAAAAATATTCATATTACAATACAAAGTATGGCATAGTATGCTACATTACAATGCCAATACAATATAACATTTTAATAGATAGCATAGGGTGTAAGCAAAGTAGGCCTTAATGGAACAGGATACAGCTCTTTACTGGTAATAGAACAGAAGCCAAGGGAAATATTTTACTTGCTTTTAGTACTTGCCTTGTCTAATGGTTATGTATGATTCAAAAGAAACATGAGTAAAGTAACATGTCCCTAAAGTGAGAGATACACGTCATTAATGACATCACTATAGCATCTTCAGGAGATTCTGGAGCACCTGAAGATGTGACTCCGCTCTGCCCAGTAATTACGAATAGAGAGACTTTACATTGAATTGAGTCCTTTGGTTTAATTGTATATTCATATTTCAAAGAGGATCTAAAATAGGTGACATCAGAAATAGGCCAACCAGGCCACCCTGTGATGCTGGGCAGAGCAGAGTCACATCTTTGGGTGCTCCAGCCTAATCACCCACCATGCTATAATTTTGGATATCATGGAAATCAGAATCTCCTGAAGATGATATATGAACAGTATAAAACCCTGGAGGAGAGAACTGAAGATGAAAAGAACAGGGGAAGAAGAAATAATGTTCATATCATCGATTTCCCAGAGACCATGAAAAGACCAAGGAGGTGTAGTTGGACTGTCATCAGCTGCGAGCAGAGAGAGTACACTGGATGGGCACACTGAGAGAGGGGAACACAAGGCCCCAGCTGGTGCTCGCCTGCATATTTAACTATGCAGAAAAGGCTCATGGCGAACTACAGGAGCAAAGGAGCACTTGAATACCAAGGATCCAAGATTTTGTTATTCCAGGATTTCTCTCCAAGGGTCTCTGAGCAGTGACTTTTGCTTTCCCCATATTATATGCAGCTTTTTGAGCAGGGGAATTAAATTTGAGCTCCTGTATCTGGTGAGAGTGAAAATCATGCATAACAACAGAACACTAGTGATGCACATGCTGGCTGTGCTGAAAGCCTTTCTGGACAGACAAAAATGAAAGTGTTTGGATATGGCCATTTGTTGTGCCTTTGGTTGCGGCAAGAGTCGTGGAACAAGTTCAACATATGGAACTTCACTACTAGTTTGCTATGTGTTGGCATGATCTACCTTGCTCTGAGGAACACCACGTAGGTGCAGACTTTGGTGGCTAGTCAATGGGCTGACAGGCCACGTTTTCCTTTCTGCTTTTCAACTACAGTTTTGCTTCCCCTCCGCAGATATACCAGCCCCAGTACAAGTTCGCGAGTTCAGATGTGTTTGCTAACCTGGAGCCAGATGCACTAAGCTTTAACGAGCCAAAAATGAGCCTTTAAGGAAGAATTTTCAAACCGTTGCATGCACTAAAGCCCATTTTCCGACGATGGTAGCAGCTAACGAAAACGGAATGCAGATGAGCAATTAGTGTAGAAACTGTATTGAAATGACATGCACTAACCTTTTCCGATTTGTTTAATGCAGGAAAACCGAACAAAACGCCGAGAAATCTAACGAGAGGTCTGTACCTCTCGTTAGGCCTGTCCGGCTAAAAACTAAAATGTAAAAAAAAATGCAGCAATACAAAAAAAAAAAGGGATCGTGAGGGAGCTCATCAAGAGCGTCCTGTATGGACGGCCTTGCCCCCCCACCCCGCCCGAGGTCGCTGCTGCTCCCTGCTTCCCCCTGCATTATAAATTAAAAAGCAAAACAAAAATCAGCAGCCCCGGCCGGCCCCCCTCTCTTCCGCTCTACTCTTTCGCCCCATAGCTCCGCCTCCCGACATCCTCCGCCCTGTGCCCCACCCCCTCCACCCCCTCCTGGGGTCGTCGCCGCCATTCCCCCCTCCACCGGGCCCCCCTCCCTCTTACCGGCCCATGCAGCGCTGTGTGAAGGCGCTGCACGGGCAAGAAGAACAGCTGATGGCTCTGTCTGTGCCCAGTCTTCCTTCGCGTCTCTCTCCTCTTGGGCCCGCCCCCGTCTGACGTAAGTAACCAACGTAGGTTACTTACGTCAGACAAGGGCGGGCCCAAGAGAAAAGGACGTCCTCCTTTGCTCCTGGGCCTGCCCTTGTCTAACGTAAGTAACCTACGTTGGTTACTTACGTCAGGCGGGGGCGGGCCCAATAGGAGAGAGATGCGAAGGAAGACTGGGCACAGAGCCATCAGCTGTTCTTCTTGCCCGTGCAGCGCCTTCACACAGCGCTGCATGGGCCGGTAAGAGGGAGGGGAGCCTGGTGGAGGGGGAGAATGGCGGCGACGACCCCAAGAGGGGGTGGAGGGGGCGGGGCACAGGGCGGAGGATGTCGGGAGGTGGAGCTGTGGGGCGAAAGAGTAGAGAGGAAGGGAGGGGGCCGGCCGGGGCTGCTGATTTTTGTTTTGCTTTTTAATTTATAATGCAGGGGGAAGCGGGGAGCAGCGGTGACCTCGGGCGGGGTGGGGGTGGGGCAAGGCCATCCATACAGGACGCTCTTCATGAGCACCTTTGCCCCCTCCCGATCCTTTTTTGATTTTTGTTTTTATTTTGGGAGCCACATGTTTTTTTTTGTTTTGACTGTTTGTGGCATGCACAGAGCAGCCAGCATAACGCTTGGCTGCTCTGCGCATGCTTAAGGGGCCAATTACCGACGGGGATTACGAACGTATGATACATTGTACTTTTCAATACCGCACCGAACATTTCTGAGTTGTTTTTTTTGTGCATTCTTCATTGTTTCAAATTCGTTAAGCACTTTTACGATTTAGATTTTTTAATGTTTGGTTGATGCATCTCCCCCCTGGTTAGCTATTCTGACTTTGTTTACATGTTCGTCAATGATCACATTAGTGTGATGGGGGGATGGGTTATTCAGAACAGGAGTTAGGGATTCTGGGCTTGGTGGAGGATATTGTGTGAGTGGTTTTGGATGGGTGGTTTGTTTTGAATGTTTCATGGTGACCTGTGTGTTGTTTTTCTGTGTCAGTGGGTGGATTAGGAATAATAAGGGGGGCTTCTGGGGGGGAGGGGAGGGTCAGATGCAACAGTTGTCATGGATTCATTGTTAGCTGCGCTTCACATGTGCACTTGGATCAGGGAGAAGTGTGCCTGGGACACCTCTCTCACATGTTTATAAACTGGCATACTGACTCTAACTATTGCATAAGATGAGCAGTTTGCGCTATGCCACATTGAATATAGATGGGTCCCCTCCCCCATAAAGCACACAAAGATTTTAAACTATTGTAAAAAGATAAAGGTTGATATATTATTGCTGCAAGAAACACATCTATCCAGCATGGGGCTTCTCAAGCTAAGACGAGACTGGGTGGGGGAGTTGGCTTTTTCCTCCTTTAACAGCAGACAGAGAGGAATGTGACCATTTTGATTCACAAAAGGCACCGTACTGTGATACACAAAATCATTCAGGATCCAGAGGGGCAATTTGTGATATGGATGGGCGAAATTTTGCATTCTAAGTTTGCGATATGCTTTGCCTATGCACCTAATATCTATTCCATATATTTTTCTCTCAGTTGTTGTCTCATCCATCTCCACTAGACGAAACAGCTCCTTGTTGGGGGTGATTTCAATATTACTGCAGACCCCTTAATTGACACAGCCCTGACCCAGTATGGTTATTCTTATGTTCTTATATTACAGCATCTGTTAATCCTAGCGTAAATCTCAGTTGGTATGCCCAGAGCCGTAGCGAGGGGAGCTGACACCCGGGGCGGGTCGCCGCTGCGCACCCCCCCCCCGGGTGCAGCACGGCACACCCTCCTCCCGCTGGAGCGCACCCCCCCCCCCAGAGCGCATACCTCCCCCCCAAGAGCACATACCTGCGGCGAGGGACGGGCGGGAGGGCCGATCCGCCCCAACTGCACGTTGCTGGGGTGTGTCGGCTCCGCGCTGGTTCACTGCTCTCTCTGGCCCGGAACAGGAAGTAACCTGTTCCAGGGCAGAGAGGGCAGTGCACCAGTGCGAAGCCGACACCCCCCAGCGGCATGCACCCGGGGCGGACCGCCCCCCCCGCCCCCCCTTCCTACGCCACTGGGTATGCCTACATTTTTTGTGTGCCCATTTACGCCAGGTCAACGGCAGGCAAAGAGGTTAGAACTCTGCAGCTTGGAAAAGAGATGGCTGAGGGGAGATATGATTGAGGTCTACAAAATCCTGAGTGGTGTAGAACGAGTAGAAGTGAATTATATAGAAATACTTTTAAAACAAATAGGAGGAAATTTATTTTCACTCAAAGAATAGTTAAGCTCTGGAACTCGGCGCTGGAGGATGTAGTAACAGCGGTTAGCTTATCTGGGTTTTAAAAAAGATTTGGACAAGTTCCTGGAGAAAAAGTCCATAGTCTGCTATTGAGATGGACTTGAGGAAAACCACTGCCTGCCCTGGGATTGGTAACATGGAATGCTGCTACTAATTGGGTTTCCACCAGATATTTGTGACCTGGATTGGCCAATGTTGGAAGCAGGATACTGGGTTAGATGGACCATTGGTTTGACCCAGTGTGGCTATTCTTATGTAATTGCCCTGTTATTGTTTTAACATAGATACTGCCACTTTTACTAAGAATGCATCCTGTGTTTTGTACTCCATTCTCTGTTGGCAGCAATTGCTTGTAAACAAACATGAAATATTAATTTTAACCAGTCCAATAAGCAAATGAGATCTGAACAACATAGCGCAGTCACATACAGGTAACGTGAAGGATTTACTTTTCACAGTAACTTTTATAGCCAGACGGCTACTTTAGAAATAATTTAGATACAGTATAAAGATGCTGATAAGATCTCCCCACCCAGCCCCCATCCTAAGCTATAAAGCTACAGAAAGCAGCATAATGAAATTCATTAAAATGGCAGTTTCTGCCAAGCAGTTTTTCCCTTGATAAAAGAAGGAACTTCTACTACATCTTGTCCGCCTCCTTTAGGCGATTAATTTTGCACAAGACTATAGTTCAGCTCTCCCCGCTGACAAGCCCTCAGCTGTGCTCACACTTAATTCATATCATTTACTTGCAGGGAGCCAACGCCAAGCTTTCAGCAGTGAATAAACCTGTCTATATAATGTAATTGTTCTAAAATGGTTCTAGCTATTAAATTGAGGAAGAAATACTAATCTGTTTTCTTGATGGCAAAGGATACTGTGTGTCTGACAGAAAAACAAATGCATCCAGACATCTGCATTTTTGATGCCAGTGAATTTTTGTGCAGTGCTTGTGAAAGAGGCTGGAAAGGGAGCACTGGACTGATACTTCCTGTCAATCAGGCCAGTGCCAAACACCTAATAGACAGGCCCCTTGGGGCCCCAAAGTTAAAGGTTAGTTTGACTATTACTGCAAATACTTGGTGCAGTTCATTTGGTTCATACACTACTCATCTGATACATATCAATGATGGGCAGCCAGAAAATGTTCATATTGTTATGTTTCCAGGGTTTTTGCTCTTGTTGCTGTTCTGGAATGAATATTATTATAATTGTCCATTCTTCTTAAAGAGTGTGCACTGTGTGCAAAGAGGGCATATTTTTCCCCATAAGTGTGTGCAGAAAACAATGCTCCCTCTTTGCACATGGGGTAAATTCTGTACAGGTCACCTAAAGTTAGGTGCTAGGATGTTGCCTGCAGTGGTATAGCTAGGTGGGGCATCAGGGGGGTGGGATTGCTCCCCCAAGCACACTAGTGTGTATTTTTCAGATGGTCCATTGCACCTATGCAGTATGTGTGCATGCCTCTCTGTTCCCCCTGGTGTTACAACCTGGCTATGCTTCTGGTTGCCTGCTAAGTGCAAATCCTATATTTATTTGGATTTTTGCTCACACCTTTTTCAGTAGTAGCTCAAGGTGAGCTACATTCAGGTATACTGGATATTTCTCTGTCCCAGGAAGGCTCACAATCTAAATTTGTAGATGAGACAGTAGAGGGTTAAGTGACTTGCCCAAGATCACAAGGAGCAGCAGTGGGATTTGAAATGGCCATCTCTGGATTGCAAGATCAGTGCTCTAACCACTAGACCACTCTTCCACTGCACATAATTGCCATTCTAGAATACTAGTATAAGTTGGCATTTGCATGCCAGCATTTAGGCACAGCTGCTTATTCCATGTCAATGGCTTGTATAAATGTCGTAAGTACGTAAGTATTGGCACACTGGGACAGACCAAAGGTCCATCAAGCCCAGCATCCTGTTTCCAACAGTGGCCAATCCAGGTCACAAATGCCTGGCAAGATCCCAGAAAACTCAATACATTTTATGCTATTTTTACGCCAGAAATAAGCAGTGGATTTTCCCCAAGTCAATTTAATAATGGTCTATGGACTTGTTGTTTAGGAAGCTGTCCAGACCCTTTTAAACCCTTCTAAGCTAACCGCCTTTACCACATTCTCTGGCAATGAATCCCAGAGTTTAACTACACGTTGAGTGAAGAAACATTTTCAACGATTCATATTAAATTTATTACTTTGTAACTTCATCGCATGCCCCCTAGTGCTAGCATCTTTGGAAGAGTAAACAAACGATTCACGTCTACCCATTCCACTCCACTCATTATTTTATAGACCTTAATCATATCTCCCCTCAGCTGTCTCTTCTCCAAGCTGAGGGGCCAATGCTTAAAGCCAGGTACTAAAACCCACAACAAAAAACCCCATAACGCAACAGCAGTGCAGAAAATTAGCTAAGCGATGCTCAAAGGAAATGATATGCAAATAATACGCACAGTTAATTTGTGCTAACAAACCAAAAGCAAGGGTAGGAACGTGACTGGTATACGCGCATAAGGGTTTTGCAGCAAGCGTGGCTCTTGTGGGCATGTCCAGGCAAAACGGGAAATGCAAGCACACATCAGCATTGTTCTTTTGTGCTTTTAAATATGAGCCTTTCAAAAACTGTATGCACTTAACATTTTTGAAAGGCTCATATTTAAGCACAGAAAAACAGGTGCCGATATGTGGTTTCACTTTTGGTTTTGCTCAGACTTGCACACGTTTATTTCTTACTATCAGCACTTAAAGTTGCACAGGCTTCTTTATGCTTGCAAAAGAAGTCAAAACCCACAGGTTATTGTGAGAAATTGACAAGAAATCTTCTGAACACCTTCCACGCTGCCCCTGACCTGATGGTAAATTTTTGGCATTATGTGCCATTGCTTCCTTCTGTGCATTGCAGCGGTTTTGTGCATTGAGAAGGAATATCTACTGACCACATCGACATCCTTTTAAATACATTTAAATACAATTTTTGGCCATCTTTAGTGTACTTGTTAACACTGGTGCTCAAGCTCTCTGAGCATTCAGTGCTGTACAATGTGTGCGTAAACTTAGCGTTAACCACATGTGAACATCGGCAGTAGTTTTGGGCATCAACCCCTAAGTTATAGAAAAACAACTAAGGCCCCGATGCTCAGAAGCAAATGTGGGCACTAGAGGTCATTAGCGCCAAACTAGCGCCCGCATTTGCCAAAGCCAAATGCTGAGAGCCAATAAGCGCATGAAACAACGAGCTCATCGGCTCACAGTGCAATAAACATGCAAATGCACACATATGAGGACATTCACTATTCCCCCCCCCCCCCCCCCCCCCCCCCGATGTTCAGTGGACAGCATACCAAACAAAGGCACTCTTGCCTCTGCAAACCATATGCCAGCTCAGAGCTGGTGTTAGGGTGTCTTGGGTAAGGCCAAACTCACTTCTCTGTCAGCTCAAAGCCGTCCTTCAGATTTTTGGCACTGTGTCCATATCACGGCAGCCTCTGGCAGTTGCTGTTCTGCAATCACCGAAGTCATCAACATCTGTTTTGGGGTGGGGGGAGGGTTGCTTAAACAAGTTACACTATTTGAATTGGTGTTCAAGTTATTGTTGACAGGAGTCTAGGGGAAGCTGGGTCCAGTGACTGGCAGCTGCTCTTTTTCTGTCTTGCTCGGTTCAGATAGTGGCGCTGTAGAGGCTCTTGTGCCAACACCTCTTCCTCCTCCTTCCCTCCTCTCCCCTCTGGCATTCTGAGCATACACTGAAGAGCTGTGCTTAACACACAACTCTTCAGTGCATGCACCAGACACCATTCTCTCGCTGAACTCCCTATTGCCCAATGCTATGAGTATGCCTATATTTGCATCTCATTAGCATTGAACGTTAGGGAATTGTTCTTTTGCGCTGATCCGGTGGTATTGTCTGTGCTGTTCAGTACAGTCGGAGTTTTGAGCATCTGCCTATTAGTGCAGTTATGCACATAAGTGCAAATTAGTGCTAGTTAATGTTGTTGTTACCACATTCCTGAAGTTTTACAGCTGTTCTATACATAGTAACATAGTAGATGATGGCAGAAAAAGACCTGCACAGTCCATCCAGTCTGCCCAACAAGATAACTCATATTTGCTGCTTTTTGTGTATACCCTACTTTGATTTGTACCTGTGCTCTTCAGGGCACAGACCGTATAAGTCTGCCCAGCACTATCCCCGCCTCCCAACCACCCGCCCCTCCTCCCAACCACCGGCTCCGGCACAGACCGCACAAGTCTGCCCAGCACCATCCCCACCTCCCAACCACCAGCCCCGCCTCCCAACCCCGGCTCCGGCACAGACCGTACAAGTCTGTCCAGCACTATCCCCGCCTCCCAACCACCAGTCCCGCTGCCCACCAACGGCCCTGGCACAGACCGTACAAGTCTGTCCACCACTATCCCCGCCTCCCAACCACCAGCCCCGCCTCCCGATCCTGACTAAGCTCCTGAGGATCCATTCCTTCGGCACAGGATTCCTTTATGCTTATCCCACGCATGTTTGAATTCCGTTACCGTTTTCATTTCCACCACCTCCCGTGGGAGGGCATTCCAAGCATCCACTACTCTCTCTGTGAAAAAATACTTCCTGATGGTTGTAATCATGCCAAATACCTCAAGCTGTGCTTCAGGAAGGGGTTACACAACATAAACTAACCAAGTCCAAACAGCTCAAAGCTGTAAGGAAAAAAATAGAAACTACAATTTAAGGATTTTCCTTTAGATGGAAATAACCACAGCAGCAGTGAAGTTATCTTAAAGCGTTTAGCTTTAATTTGTAGCTGTAATTAGATGGCATTCATAAATTTTTAAATTAACTTTTAAAAAGTAAACTCTCTAAAGTTAATCACAAGAAATCTGTATTGTTAGTTCAGCTGAACTTTACATTTAATTATTTAAGTGTTCTGTTCTTTTAATTCTTCATGTAACCCGGTGGGTTATATTTATTTTTTTTATTTTTACCTGGGCTCCCAGAGATTGTTGGTGGTCAGTGCTGCCTGTGACTCCAGAAGCAGTTCTGGACTTCCTGTATGGAGCTGCGCTGTCTGTGGCTTGCCCAATGCTCTGAGTGTTAGATAAAAGTCTGTAAATGTATTTAGATGTGTGTTTAAACATGTGAAAGGTACACTGTATGTGTGATTTGATGGCACCAATGATTGTGGGATGTTTTGATCTGATTGTAAAGAAATATTATGGAAAGTTTTTTTCCAAAATGGAGATTGTGAAAAAATGTTAATTAGTGTCCATGAGGCAAACACCCTGTGTTCTAACACCTTATAGGCCAGCAGAGGTCAGCTGGTGACTCAGATACCCAGTGTCCCTTGGCAACAGCTTGCCAGGAAGTCAGTGTTGCCAGGTGGGCAGTTTTACCGCCCAATTGGGCGGTTTTCCGCGCCCCGCCGCGGGAAATTTTTGCCCGCGGCGGGTTGCGGTTTTTTGGGCGGTTTTTTAGGCTTCCGGGCGGCTTTTTGGGCGGCTTTTTGATTTTTTTCGGCCGCGGGGGGCGGGGTTAGTGACGTTTTTGGGCGGGGTTAGTGATGTTTTGGGCGGGGCCGATGACGTGGGAGGCGGGGCCGATGACGTGGGAGGCGGGGCCGATGACGGGGAGGCGGGGCTGATGACGGGGAGGCGGGCCCGATGACGTGGGAGGCGGGGCTGATGACGGGGAGGCGGGCCCGATGATGTGGGAGGCGGGGCCGGTGACGGCGGGGGCGGGGCCGGTGACGCGGGGGTGGGGGTGTCAGGGGCGGGGTTTGTGTTTGGGCGGGTTTTGGGCTGGTTTCTGGCCCGGATTGGGCTGGAAAAAAAATTTCTACCTGGCAACCCTGCAGGAAGTGGGGGAAGGGTTGAAGAGACTGGAGAGAGAAGATGTGTAGGGGAGAGCTCTGAGTGCATGACTGGATTTCTAGGCAGAAAAGTGTGTGAAAGTAAGTTTTTCTGTGAGCTTTAGATTCCTGAATATACGTGAAGAGAGTTGAAAGTGAAAAGTGTTGGATTTGAGCAGAGAAAGAAAGTTCTAAAACTGTTGGTTTTTTTGTGTACTGTTTAAGAATCTGAAAGGGAATTTCTCTGCCAGTGTTTAGTGCTGAAACCCTGGCTGGATGCAGGTGAAGTGTGCTGAAGGTGATTTGAACAAGAGAAAGAAGGAACTAAAACTGATTTTTGTTTGTGTGCTGTTTAAATGTTTTGCAAGTTAAGACTGGTAGAGAGACCATGATTGTGTAAAACAAATTTGTGCAAGTATCCCAGTTAAGCCACTAGGAAAACTGGTCTCCAAGCTTAAGGTTGGGCTTGCAGTATGTGTGTTCACATGCTGGTGCACTAGAGTGGAAGATTGCATGAATTTGGAGGGACAAAGATGCTGAGAGCTGTGTGACTGCAAGATCCAATGAAGAGTGCCCTTCCTTAGTAAGGGAACTCAGTACAAGAACAGAGAAACTATTTAAGGCTATACAATTATTATTTATTTTGTAGTTAGCAAGCCACAGTTATCCCTGAATCCCAGCTAGTGCTGTTCCTGCTGTTAGTCAGGAAGGAAGTTTTTTTTTGTTGATTTAATTTAAAGGATGAGGCAGTAGGTTCCTGTACTGAAAGAGAAGCTCCTGAGCTCCAACATACAAGGGGGAAAAACAAAGAAGCTCCAAGAAGGGCCAAAGATAAGTCTTCACTCCTATGCAAAAGGACACTGCAAGGTCATAGTTTAATCTGACTTACCTGTTGTAGAGACTGAATCTGGGTGTTCACACCTAAAAGACAAAGTAATTCAAAATAATTGACTCTTGAGACACACAATATAAAGGAAATTTATAGATTGAGAGAGAACAAATAAGATACTTTGGTTAATACTTGTCTGTTGGTTTCACTATTGTTCTACTGCTGCACCTGTAAGGAAAATTATGCTATTAGGTTATGTATAAATGTATTTTTATGTTACAAAAGAACCTAATGTGTTAAGAACATCAATTTTTCCATACCCCAAATTGGGTTTAAATAAACAACTGGTAACTTGTACTTACCATCTGTCTGGTTACTGGGTCTTAAAATCCTTTTAGTTTTCTTTCCCTTCCACGGTCTATTACTTTGGAGGCAAGGTTAGTTTAATTGTCTCCGAGCTCAGAGGTGAACTGCAGGCTTGAGGTATTCGGCCACGGGTAACAGTAGAGCTTGCAGGGCCTTCTGGGATGAGGAAGCTACATTCAACAGGCTTGTTGCAAACTCCACAACCCTCGAACCCTAAAATACACCAACTTATCAGATACGTATAACTTATATTACCTATAACCCTCAAACTTGGACCATATAAAATAATATTAACCTCACTCCTTTTGTCTTAAGGACTGATTTTTTGTGTGATCTGTTCTTTTCCAGAAACTAAAGACACCCAATTAGCAGCAGGGAAGTGTTACCCTTCATTGACCCTTAGTTAATGTTGACCTTTGACCTTTGTACATGTATAAGTGCAGACCCACTTAGCTGGATCTTTCTTGACTGGTATCTTTGGTCTTTCTTGAACGTTGGAGCTCAGGAAGTGAAGTGACAACCAAGCGCACAGCATCAATGATTCCCTTGTTAGGAGCTGAAAGGCTGATTTGCAGAGCTCACCTAGCTATAACAACTTAAAAGGAAAGAAAACCCTGACTTCCCTAACAAGTTGGACACCTCTTACTGACTTTTAATTAACAAGACTGGGCCAGACTATCTAAGGACAAAACCAACAGATAATTTTGATATTTTTTTCCTATACTTCCATAACCTATACCAAGACCACTTTTCCTTATCACTAAAGAAGAGCTTTTGAAGTTTTCTTCTTTTGTTGTTTTCTGGAACCCACTCACTCTCATGTGTACTATAGATTACATACAACCTTCACTTAAGCATTCCTCCATTTTCTCTAGTTTTGTCACACAAGGATTTCCTTTGAGGAGCACAATTTGTAATGAATAATTCTATTTCCTATGATGACCTGATCCCACACTTCAGGGAAAACACTCGTGACAAGACCTCTCTCACTACAATTAATGTCACTCTCTCTTACCCAGAAATTTTCATTCAGCATTCACAGCACACACTCTTAAGTAAAATAAAATTTATAATGACACCTTAACTTTTTTACTGGCTGTCTCCCAATTGTGGGGACCAGTTTCCTCTCATCACTGAGCAACAGCATATACCATTTCTCGCCCCTCAAGCACAGAACTAGGCCTCACACTCACACTGAAGTAGCAGACACCTCTACACATACATATCCGCTTCCTTCAGTGTCCAGAACTCTTCTCCTCAAATGACACAGGCGACGTTACTATGGAAACGGTGGCTTGGCTTGGCCATCTCACCATAACCAACCAATCAGGTAACATATAGAACCTACAGTTTTTTTTTTAACCAGCTCTTCATGAAACCTTGCTTTGACATTCTATTCTCCATTTTGGTTTTATTTTTTCCCATAGAGAATAATGGTAAAGTGACAATTTTTAACATTTTCTTCGGGCCTATCAGGGCTGGTAGGATCACAGAACTAGAACCCAAGCCTCTCCCCAAACACCTACTCTCAGTTGTATTTTCTTGGATTCCATCCTGGGCAAACACAAAAAGATAACTACAAACAAAATAATCGTATCACATTAGCAACTGTTTATTCTTAGCAGCAAAGCAGAAACTAGTTTCTTAGCAAGAACAAGCAGGGGGAAATTGGATACATAAGCAAAAGGGTAAAACAGCAAGCAAAACACCTACTAAGACCCTGGCTCCCCAGAGATCCAGGAGTGTCAATGCCCAACCTGCCCATAGTATCTGAGTCCTTATATAGGGCCAGATGCACTAACTCCACGGAAAGAGCCCTTCCCTTACCGATGCCTTAGCGAATCGGAAAAAAATGGGCATGCATGAAGGAAATCGCATGCAAATGAGCTGCTCATTGTTAGCTCATTTACACGCGATTTCCTTCCTGAGGGGAAGCCAGTCGGCCAGCTGAGCATGCGCAGAGTAGCCAAGCGTTATGCTGGCTGCTCTGCACATGCCAAAGACGGCTTCATACACGCAGACAAGCTGCGTGTATAATAGCCATCTACAACCAATAAATTGCCAGGCATTGTGCAGTAGAGGGAAAGAGCGGGACCCTAGAAAGAAAGAATCAGGGATCGGGACGTGCAAAGACGTCCAAATCAAAACTATTTGGACATCCCTTTCGATTATGCCCCTCCAGGTCTCTCTCAGCCAATCACAGCATGTTTAGCTGTCACGCTTGGCTGAGAGAGACCTGGAGAGGCATAATCAAAAGGGGCGTCCAAATAGTTTTGATTTGGACATCCTCGTATGTCCCGATCCCCGATTCTGTCCGGCGGTGGTCATTTCCGGCACCTTAGTCGTAAGAAAAACACGTCCAAAAGAAGGACACCCATCACAAAATCTGAAGAAAAAAAACGTCCAGGTGCTCGTCAGGGACATCCTTTTTTTTTTTTTTGAGTGAAGGATGTCCAAGTGTTAGGCACTTGAAAGGACGTCCCTGACGAGCACTTGGATGTTTTTTTTTTCTTCCGATTTTTGTGATGGGCGTCCTCCTCTTCCCACTGGTCTCCCTTGATCTTTGCATGGGTCCCCCTCACAGCAGCCCCACCCAGGCTTTAACAAGAGGTGCAGACCTCCCGTTAGGTTTTCCACAGTGCATGGGGTCGGAAAACAGCTGTGCATCTGCCTTGCATGCACATTATAATACTAATTAGCTCATTATAATAACTTTTAGATCATTTGCATTCCGTTTTCGTTAGCTGCTACCGTGACAGGAAAATGGCTCGCTAGACTGGCTAGAACTGGTTGGGCCTAGTGGTTAGAGCACTGGTCTTGCAATCCAGAGGTGGCCAGTTCAAATTCTACTGCTGCTCCTTGTGATCTTGGGCAAATCACTTAACCCTCCATTGCCTCAGGTACAAACTTAGATTGTGATCCCTCCTGGGACAGAAAAATATCCAGTGTACCTGATTGTTACTCACCTTGAGCTACTACTGAAAAAGGTGTGAGCAAAATATAAATAAAATTAAAAACCATAATGCTGGCTTATTAAGTTTAGTGCATGTGGCCCATAGTATCTTCTCTCAGCTCAGTACAAAAAAGCTAGTTCTGTAATATGTCATTGTCTTATTATTACACTAGTAAAAATGGCCCGTTTCTGGCGCCGATGAAACGGGCGCTAGCGGGCACGGGACTCCCTTCCCCTCCCCTTCCGGTACCTGTTCCGTCAGCCCAGGAAAGAAAGAGCCCCCTCTTTCCTCCCGTAGCGGTGGCTTCCTTGCTGCATGGTGTGGGAGTCCGGCTCTCGGCATTTCAAAATGGCCACCGAGAGTTGAAGTCTCGCGAGGCAGCTTGAACTCTCGGCGGCCATTTTGAAACGCCGAGAGCCAGACTCCCACACCATGCAGCAAGGAAGCCACCGCTACGGGAGGAAAGAGGGGGCTCTTTCTTTCCTGGGCCGACGGAACAGGTACCTCTAGACCACCAGGGAGACACGCGTAAGGGAAGGGGAGGTGACAGGGAGGGAGGGAGGTTGGTGAGGTTAAGCGTGTGCTACGGTGGGCGGGGCTATGTGGCGAAAGGGGCGGGGTTCATGTGCACGTCAGCGGCGGCTGGGATTTGTTGGAAGGGGAGGAGTAGGGAAACATGCGGACTGCTCCCCGTGCTTAAATTTGTTTTCGTGTTCCGCCCTCGATGTCATCACATGTGACGCGAGGGCGGGGCATGAAGATGTTGTGGTGGCTTCACCACCATGAAACCACGAACCGGTGTGTGAGTGACTTCAGTGACGTCAGTGTCCTCAGAACGTTGAGGCTGCGTTTTATTATAGTAGATGATTGAGAAGGCACATAAAAAATGCATTTCCTGGGTCCTCATTTGGGCACATTCTTTGTTAGATGCTTTTTATTACAGTTCTACAAAGTAAGGGTGTAGTCCTGAGGAAAAGGTCACATTCTCAGGAACCAGTTTGTTTTCTTGTTCCTTCTTTTCTCCCTCGCCTTAGGGCCAAGGTCTCTTCACCTGTTCCTATATTCCTTCTCCCACACCCTTCTAGCCATAAAAATAGTGGTGATAGAACAATGGCCACCTGCTCCAGCCGGCTCCCTCTTTGATGCACACATAGTCATGGACATAATTATAGAGCAGCAGAGTTTCTCTCCTCAGGGAAGGGGGGGGGGGGTGTTTCTGATGTAATTGTTTTGGCCTGAGCAGTGCAGGGAAATAAATGCTGTTTTTGATCCACAGTAAAAGAAATGTATTTAATATATCACTGCCTGTAGATCTGTACTCAGCCTCATATTTACTAGGCCATTGTCACGGTTGTGGCCGTGCCCCTGCATTCTGACTCACCTTTTTTCAGTGATCTGGCTCTGTGGCTTCAGAGCCTTGTCTCTGCATTGATGCATCTGCTCCCTAGTGTACCTGCCCTGCAATCCAAGCCTCACTCTGATGTGCCTGCAATCCAAGCCTCATTCCAGTCTATTGAAGCCTCATTCCAAGTTGTGACAGTCATGGTTTTCAACCTTGTGCCTGAAAGACTGGCTCTAGAGCCACACCCTGCTCTTTGTGTTTATATCAGTTTGACTCTTCCCTTGGCAGCTTTGGCTCCTGCTTTCAGTCTAGCCCTGCTCTTGACTCTTGTTACAGTTAAAGCTCGGTTCCAGCTCTCTGTTAAAGCTAAAGCTCTGTACCTGCTTTCTGGTAAAGGCAAGTTCTGTTCCTGCTTTCTGTTAAAACCAAGCTCTGTTCCTGCTCTGCTCTATTCCTGCTTTCTGCTAAAGCCAAGTCTGGCCAAGCCAAGTCTGTCTCTGAATGCTGTTCCAGTTGCCAAGCCAAGTCCGTTCCAGAATTCATGTTCCAGTTGCCACGCCTGTTCCAGAATTCCTGTTCCAGTTGCCAAGCCAAGTCCATTCCAGAATTCCTGTTCCAGCTACCAAGCCAAGTCCATTCCAGAATCCTGTTTCAGCTGCCAAGCCAAGTTCGTTCCAGAATCCTGCTCCAGCTGCCAAGCCAAGTCCGTTCCTGAATGCTGTTCCAGCAGCCAAGCCTACTCCGTTCCTGAATGCTGTTCCAGCAGCCAAGTCTACTCCATTCCTGAATGCTGTTCCAGTTGCCAAGCCAAGTCCATTCCTGAATCCTGTTCCAGTTACCAAGCCAAGTCCGTTCCTGAATCCTGTTCCTGCCTTATAGTCTTGCTTCTGTTATTCTTGTTGCCTCACTCCTGCCCTGTTTTGCCTGTCTAGTTGTGCCTTGCCTTGTCTTGTCTCATTCAGTCTAGTCCTGTCCGGATCTAGTCCTTGCCTTGTCTTTGTCTTGCCCATTTCTGGACCCAGTTTTAATCTAGTTCTGTGTCTTGCCTGGGTCTCAGTCCCAGTTTTAATCCAGTTCTGAGTCTTGCCTTGTCCTGTCTGGGTTCCTTCCAGTTCTAGCCCCTTTGCCTTGTTTTCCTTGCCTCACCTGGATCCGGTCCTTGTTTTGTCCATTGTGTTTTGTTACCTCTGTCCTGCCTTGTTCAGTCTGCTAGTTTATTCTAGTCCAGTCTGTTCTGACTCCTGCCTGTGCCAGCCCTGGTGACTTGTCTGCCAAAGCTTTGGCTTTGGTCCAAGGGCTCACTATTCCTGACATTTGTGACAGTCATATACTCAACAATTTTATTGATAAAACCAGGTAAAAAAAAAAGTTCAAATTCACTGTGCTGCACATGCCCATCTTTACCAACGTACCCCTTAAATTAGATTTTTTAAAACCCCATTTTAAGAGGGCACCCCATAATTTTCCTTCTTAAACTTATTTTAAAATCCATAAAATACCCCAAAACCACTTTAGAAAATTAAAAGAAATTCCCTTAAATGTCCTTTTACTACATTCTCTGGCAATGAATTTCAGAGTTTAATTACATGTTGAATGAAGAAATATTTTCTCAGATTCGTTTTAAATGTACTACTTTGTAGGTTCATTGCGTGCCCCCTAGTCCTAGTATTTTTGGAAAGAGTAAACAAGCGATTCACATCTACCTGTTCCACTCCACTCAGTATTTTATATACCTCTATTATTTCTCCCCTCAGCTTGTCTTTTCTCCAAGCTGAAGAGCCCAAGCCGTTTCAGCCTTTCCTAATAGGGAAGTCGTTCCATCCCCTATATCATTTTCGTCGCCCTTCTCTGTACCTTTTCTAAATCTACAGTCAGGTGTGATACTGCTGAACAATAACACAGCTGAACAAAAATAAAATCCTAAAATTTCATTATTAACGATGACACAAGGGAAATATAAAATAATCTTAAACAGAATTTATTTTTTAATAAAATGTTAACATGACCAAATTTTATTTTGTCATAGAATACAGGCTGTATGCTAACTGGGACTAATGTATTGCATAGAGCTTTCAATATGGGATTGACTGGTAGACAAATTCATATTAACTTACTGTTAGCATCAATAAACTTTGATCCATTACAGAGCTAGGGAGATTTCCCTTACAGCTTGTCATTCACAACAAATATGTATTTAATTTCTGGTGTCACCTCAGTAACAACAAGACCACAGAAGTGGGCAAAGAAACAATGACCCACGAGTGATTACAGGAGCAAACGAGGAGTGGGAACAGAATCAGGCTCTTCAATGACAGACAGGAAACAATCAAATTCCAAAAATGATTTATTGAAGACTCAACAAGGTACCCTGTTTCAGCACTAAGTGCCTTCTTCAGGCTTTGTTTTAGTGCCTTTTGTGTCTTTATTAGCGATCTACACACACAGCATCGGGTTTCTCACATCGCATAAGTGGAGTCTATTCCTATACCCTTCAAAGGTCTTTTTCAAGACCAGAATATTTACTATCAAGCGATTTTATGTGGCATGCTTTGTCACGTAGCTCTCGGAGACAAATTACTAAGACTCCTGAGGAAGGCACTTAGTGCCGAAACAGGGTACCTTGTTGAGTCTTCAATAAATCATTTTTGGAATTTGATTGTTTCCTATCTGTCATTGAAGAGCCTGGTTCTGTTCCCACTCCTCTTTTGCTCCTGTCACCTCAGTAACACCATCACAAAATTCTTCCATTGCCAAATCCTGTATATTAAATCAAAACCCTGCATATTACTACTACTACTACTTAGCATTTCTATAGCGCTGCCAGGGTTACTCAGCGCTGTACAAGTTTAGCATGGGGAAGGACAGTCCCTGCTCAAGAGAGCTTACAATCTAAAGGTTACAAACTATGTAGTCAGTGTAGGTAACTTACAACTTAGGTAGTCGATGTAGGTAGCTTACAATCTAAAGGTTATAAACTATGTAGTCAGTGTAGGGGAAGGTGGTTAGGCACCAAAAGCAAGGGAGAAGAGATGGGCTTTGAGTAAGGACTTGAATATGGGCAGGGAGGGCATGGCGTATGGGCTCGGGAAGTCTGTTCCAGGCATAAGGTGATGCGAGGCAGAAGGGGTGGAGTCTGGAGTTAGCAGTGGTAGAGAAGGGTACAGATAGTAGTGATTTGTCCTGAGAGCGGAGGTTACGGGTGGGAACATACGGGGAGAGGAGGGTAGAGAGGTAAAGGGGGGCTGCAGATTGAGTGCACTTGAAGGTCAATAGGAAAAGCTTGAACTGTATATGGTAGCGGATCGGGAGCCAGTGAAGCGACTTGAGGATAGGGGTGATATGAGAGTATCGATTCACGCGGTAGATAAGACGTGTGGCGGAATTTTGGACAGATTGAAGGGGGGATAGATGGCTAAGCGGGAGGCCAGCGAGAAGAAGGTTGCAATAGTCAAGACGAGAGGAAACGAGCGAGTGGACTTGGGTTCGGGTGGTCTATTCAGAGAGGAATGGGCGAATTCTGCTAATATTAAAGAGGAAGAAGCGACAGGTTTTAGCTGTCTGCTGGATATGGGCAGAGAAGGAGAGGGAGGAGTCGAAGATGACTCCGAGATTGCGGGCTGAAGAGACGGGGAGGATGAGGGCGTTGGCAACAGAGACGGAAAGTGGGGGAAGAGGAGAAGAGGGTTTGGGTGGAAAGAAGGAGCTCGGTCTTTGCCATGTTCAGTTTCAGATGCCAGTTGGACATCCAGGCAGCGATGTCAGAGAGGCAGGCCAAAACTTTGGCCTGGGTTTCGACTGTGATGTCGGGAGTGGAGAGATAAAGCTGGGTGTCATCAGCATAGAGATGGTACTGGAAACCATATGATGAGATCAGCGAGCCCAGGGAAGAGGTGTAGATCGAGAAAAGAAGCGGTCCAAGGACAGATCCTTGAGGAACCCCAACAGAGAGCGGGATGGGGGTGGAAGAAGAGCCATTAGAAAATACTCTGAAGGTGCGTTGGGAAAGGTACGAAGAGAACCAGGAGAGGACGAGCCCTGGAACCCGAATGAGGACAGTGTGTCAAGAAGTAAATTATGATTAACGGTGTCAAAGGCGGCCGATAGGTCGAGGAGGATGAGGATGGAATAGTGACCTTTGGGTTTGGCAAGGAACAGGTCATTGCAGACTTTAGAGAGTGCTATTTCTGTCGAGTGTAGTGGGCGAAAGCCGGATTGAAGCGGATCGAGGACGGCCTGAGAGGAGATAAATATATGCTACCCAGAGCCTATGAACAGCCGATCTGCAATATGTCTAGTTGAGGCTGGTGGTAGTAGTTATCAATGGGGGTCAGGGGTGTATCTGCATGGGACCACAGGGGCCTGGGCCCCCGCAGATTTCGCCCTGGACCCCCCTACCGCCGCCAACACCTACCCTTGCTGGCATGGGACCCCAACCCCTGCCAGCCGAGGTCCGCTTCCTCTAAAAATATTCGTTGATCTGAGGTCTCTTAAGTTGTTCGTCCTCGCTCCCACTCCTCCGTGCTGCTGTTGAAACTCTCCGGAATCCAGTTTCGGAGTCTGTCTGACGTCGCTGCACATTGTACGTCGTCCTGCACATACTCCCTCCCAGCACCCGGCAGCACCCAGCACCAGGCCTCCCTCCCACCCAGCACCAGGCCTCCCTCCCATCCAGCACCCACCATCAGCCTTCCCTCCCACCCAGCACCCAACATCAGGCCTCCCTCCCTCCCAGCACCCACCATCAGGCTTCCCTCCCACCCAGCACCCACCATTAGGCCTCCCTCCCTCCCAGCACCCACCATCAGGCTTCCCTCCCACCCAGCACCCACCATCAGGTCTCTCTCCCTCCCAGCACCCACCATCAGGCTTCCCTCCCACCCAGCACCCACCATTAGGTCTCTCTCCCTCCCAGCACGCAGCAGCAGCAGTAGGCCTCCCTCCCACCCAGCAGCACACAGACAGCACCAGGCCGGCCTCCCGCTCTCCAACCCAACAAGCATCGGGCTGCCCGCCCGCCCGTCCTCCCTCTTTCCCTCCCAGCACCAGGAACCCCCTTCCTCCTAAAATTTAAAAAGCGTACCATCCTCAGAGTCAGGGTTAAGGCGGCGTGCGTCGGCAGCGGCAGCGAAGTGCGTGTTCTTTGCTCGACGCGCCTTCGGCCTTTCCTGTCTCTCAAGCTCTGGTCCCGCCTAAACCCCGACTCCGAAAACGGTACGCTTTTTAAATTTTAGGAGGAGGGGGGTTCCTGGTGCTGGGAGGGAGGACGGGCGGGTGGCCCAATGCTTGTTGGGTTGGAGGGAGGGCGGGAGGGAGGCCGAAGGGAGGGAGAGTGGGCGGACCAGCGATGGCGACTGCGCGTGTGCCAAGGGAGAGGGCTCTGCGTACCCTCTCTGGCACGCGTGCCATAGGTTCGCCATCACTGCTCTAGACAGAAATATTTGGGGTGGCAACAAAGGAGCAAACTAATTATGAAGGGTGGCAAGCCAAAGCGTCATCTCTGCACATCACACACCCCTATCCTTCTTCCCCCCTCTCCACATTTACATAAGACACCATGGCCTTCTATGTGTAAAGAAACCCTCCCCCTCTGGCTAGTTTCAGCTACCAGGTAAAACCACCATTATAATTGATAGTATCATTCAGCAAATTCTTCTGTGTGGGAATGAAGTCTGGATTTTCAACAGGATTGGATAGAATCTCAGTAGAAACCTTGCACTTCCAGTTTTGTATTACAAACTCCATATTCCCCAACAACAGAACTATCCCTCTTACAATACTCCACCTCAGGAACAGCACATGCACTTTCCACTGTCAGACACTTTGTATAAAACAGATGAGTTTTTGCTTGTGTGGTGACTCCACAGCAGTGCTTCTCAATGCAATTCTTGGGCTAAACTTCCAGTCTGGTTTTCAGAATATCCAAAATTCATATGCATGAATAGATTTACATACCAAGGAGGCAGTGCATGCAAATCTCATATATATGCATCGTGGATATCCTGAAAACCTGAGTGGCTGGTAATGCCCCAAGAATTAGGTTAAGAAGCACTGCTCTACAGGATGTGGAAACCAGTGGTGTAGCTAAGTGGGGCCACAGGGGCCTGCCCCCCCAAAAAAATTTCCTTTGGGCCCCTGGTTTTGCTGGTGGGGGTCCTCAACCCCCGCCAGCTGAAGCTTTGACCAGCACCGGCCTCTGGTGTTGCTGCATTGCCTGCCCTGCTCTGTCTTCCCGTCACGTCCGGCATGCTCCTTTTAGTGAAACTGAGCATGCTCATCTCATCAGTAGGGCTGTTTCAATACTATGACCTATGAGGAAGCCCAATTGTCATAGACTAAAAGCATTTGTACCATCCCAAAATTTTACAAGTTGCTGGAAAATGGCCTTCTCCAATTATTTTGCAATAAAAGGGAGGTTGGAAATCGGGTGATAACTGTCAGGGTCCTGCTTTTCCAGTGTTTTTTTGTTTGTTTTTTCTTTAGCAAAGGACAGATCATGGAATACTTCCATTTATCTGGAAAGAGTCTGCCCGTTAAAATCATATTCAGTGTATTCAGAAACACTGCAGAAAAAGAATCCCAACAATTCTTTAATAATTTAGGTGGTACATCATCAGCTAAGGAAGAATGAACTGAACTAAGAAGCTTCTTTAAAATTTAACTCTGACAAGGGAGAAACAAGCAAAAGTGCTTATAGGGGATGGGATTTGATATACTGCCATTCTGTGGTTACAATCAAAGTAGTTTACATATTATATTCAGGTGCTTACTTTATACCTGGGGCAATGGAGGGCTAAGTGACTTGCCCAGAGTCACAAGGAGCTGCAGTGGGCATTGAGCCCAGTTCCACAAGTTCTCAGGCCACTGCACTGACTATTGGGTTACTCCTCCTCTATAGAACAACTATGAACAGGATCATTAATAGATGGTGAACAAAGAACAAGCGGAGCAAAACTATGAATGATAGAAGCAGACTGATACTGCAATAGCAAGACTTTGTTCAACAAATAACTAGCAAATTAATCCAGAACTAAATTGAGGCTGATACAAAACTGGCTTGGCCACTGTTTGGAAAACAGGATACTGGGCTAAATGGACCATTGGTCTGACCCAGTATGGCTATTCTTATGTTCTTATGCTCTTAATATGAAAAAAATTGCTGAGGGAAATGTTCTTGAGAATGAATAAGACCCGAAATGTATTTAGACTTTGCACATACAATTGATTGAGGAAAACCAAAGAGGCTAGGGCTCTTCAGCTTGGAGAAGAGATGGCTGAGGAGAGACATGATAGAGGTCTATAAAATACTGAGTGGCGTAGAATGGGCAGACATCAATCGCTTGTTTACTCTTTCCAAAAATAGAAGGACTTGGGGGCATGCATGAAGCTACTAAGTAGTAAGTTTAAAACAAATCGGAAAAATATTTCTTCATGTAATGTGTAATTAAAGTCTGGAATTCATTGCCAGAGAATGTGGTAAAAGCAGTTAACTTATGAGGGTTTAAAAAAGGTTTGGACTATTTCCTAAAAGAAAAGTCCATATGTCATAATTAAGATAGATTGGGAAAATCCACTACTTATTTCTAGAATCAGCAGCATAAAATCTGTTTTACTCTTTTGGGATCTTGCCAGATACTTGGACCTGGTTTGACCGCTGTTGGAAACTTGATGAACCTCCTGTCTGTCCCAGTGTGGCAATGTTTATCTTCTTAAGCTCTTAACCCATAAAGCCTGATCAGTCGAAAAATAAAATGATCCAGAAAAAACATTTACTTGCCACTAAGTCTAAACAACAACCTGCTGAATGTGTAGGTTGAGAAAAAAGTAGCAAAAATCCAATGGTTATTTTGGTGCACAGGTGGAATTTTCTAAGTGAATATTCACATTACCCTGAATTAATCGATGCCTGGAAAGAAGACCAAAATCTGTTAGAAGCAACTTAATTAATCAAGCAACTATGCCCCTTTACCTGCTCCCTGGGAAAATCAGCTTGTATGTTAGCGATGTTAGTGGGCTGATGCTCCTGGGCACAACCAGGGCCACCGAGGGACTGGGCCGGGCTCGGGGCAAGGCCACCCCTGGGGCCACGCCCCTGTGCCCCCCCCAAGGTCATCGCCGCCGTGCAGCAATACCACCCACCCCACCTCCGTCCGCCACTGGGCCAGGCCCCCCGCATTGAAATCATCACAGCGCCTCACCTGTCACTTCGCTCCATGGCTGAAAGCGCAGCCTTCCCTCCCTGTGTCCCACCGTCGCGGAAGTTACATCAGACGAGGGCGGGACACAGGGAGGGAAGGCCCAAAGGGAGGCGAATCTGCTGCTGCTGTGCTTTCAGTCACGGCGGTGACAGGTGAGGAACTGTGATGATTTCAATGCAGGGGGTCCGGCCCAGTGGCGGACGGAGGGGGGCAGGTGGGGACTGCGGCGCTGGGTTCCCCCTTGGAGGCCCAAGCCCGGGGAACTTTGTGCCCCCTGCCCCCCCCTCTCAGTGGCCCTGGGCACAACAACACATCATTACCTTAGGCACTGAGCTGTGGGGTGCCACAGGGAACCATACTGTCTCCCATCTTATTTAATATCTACCTCAAGTCTCTAGCCGAGCTGCTTCAATCGATTGGCACAAAATTCTTTGTCTATGCTGATGATGTGCAGGGCCGCCAAGAGACAACGCTGGGCCCGGGACAAACCATCTTAAGCCCCCCCCCCCCCCCCCCCAGTGCACCACACATAATGCAAAAGTCAAAATTTTGATAATATTTATATAATTTAATATATTACAGTAATTATACAGAATACTTAGACTGTGGTTGTATTCTAGTGGAGGAATGCTTTGCGAGCTTTTTTGTTGACAAATGTTTCTATGACAGTGTCAAAGATCATGCGTCTTCCTAATTCAGCCTCAATGGCAAGCAATCCTAAACTACCAAGTCTCTGCTGCCCCATTGTTGATCGAAGCACACTTTTTACTCTTTTCAAGGTGCTGAATGATCGTTCAGCTTGAGCCACAGATACTGGTAGAGTACAAAATATGCGTAAAGCAATACAGACATTAGGAAACAGTGAGGACAGATTCAAACACTTTAATTTGTTCAATAGTTCAAGTGGCTCCATTGGGTCATTTCCAATATTGACTGCTTGAATTGTTTTGTGTTTTATCTCTTCAGACAATGCTGAGGAAGAAACATCAATGCTGTATTTGGTGCCAAAGGTTCTAACCTTTGCTTCTATTTCTTCATCAGATAAAAGGAGATGCATCCAAAGGAAGCTGAACATTACATGAAGTTTCACACACGCTTCATATCGCATCGTTACATTTGCAATAACACAATCAATCAAAACATAAAACACATTTTTGAACCATTCTTCACGATCACTTTCATTTACCTCTGACATATTTGATTGATGTGGTTCATCAGCCATTCTTTTTCTTTTCCGCATTCAATTCAAACTTCTCTTACTGACCTATAAATGCATTCACTCTTCCGCTCCCCAGTACCTCTCCACTCTTGTCTCTCCCTACGCCCCCCTCGGGTACTTCGTTCTGTAGATAAATCTCGCTTATCTGTCCCCTTCTCCACGACTGCTAATTCCAGACTCCGTTCCTATTACCTCGCTGCACCTCACGCCTGGAATAGACTTCCCGAACCTGTACGTCTAGCCCCGTCTTTGGCCGTTTTCAAATCCAGGCTAAAAGCCCACCTCTTTAACGCTGCTTTTGACTCCTAATCACTGCTCAATTGCCTGTACCTTTTATCCCCACCTCTTTAATTCCCTTACCTATTAATTGTTCTGTTTGTCTGTCCTATTTAGATTGTAAGCTCTTTGAGCAGGGACTGTCTTTTCATGTATGATGTTCAGCGCTGCATATGCCTTGTAGCACTATAGAAGTGTTTAGTAGTTTTCCATCTTTATAAAAGATATGATGACAACATCTCATTTGCTGTATGATGGGACAGAAGTGCTGAAACTCAAAATAGGAGAAAGGGCAAAGGGAATGGAGCACAAAGAAAATAAGCTGCTTAATATGATGGCATGGCTTTAAATAAGACAGGAATGAGCATACCAAAATAAAGAAACTTCTAGAAAGGACAGACAGGATAGGCAGGCTTGCATTTATAAACAATAATAAACAATAATTTTATTATCTGGTCCTCCTGGCACGTGACAACACAGCTCCGCTGGCGCTGCTCTTTCCTCCAGTGCACAAGTCAAGTGTGCACACTCAAATCCCCTGACCTGCGACCTCAGGCTCCAAAACTGCTTGCTTACAAAAGGGGTCCCGTCCACCAAAAAAGATATAGGCCATTCTTAGATGGGCTCATTTCAACTTTAGATAATTTGGCTTTTACAGCAAGTGTTCTGCCTGACATCTTTAATAAGGGGAGATATTTGGGGGGTTTTGCATTGCTGATTTAGTTGCTGGATTATTTTTGTAGCTTTTTACAAAAGAGTATTTTTTGTTTGTTTGTTTTATGAAAGCACTTTTTGCTGTAGGGGGTTATGTTTTCTGTAACATTTAATCTTTTTTTTGTAAATATCTTTATTGACGTGCAAGACAAAGCTCCAACCAAAAGCATCTGAAAATATCCAACAATACTCCAACATTTAATCTTAGATCAAAGAGGGAAAAAGACAATTAATACAGTTCTGAAGTAATTTCATTGCTAACGAGTTAGATTTCTCTCTCTGTATTCCTGTTCCCACCCACCCTTATGTTCAATCTTGCTACAGAGAGTGACTCACCAGTTAGGGTTGGATTAGATGGATATTCTTAGAAAGGAAAAATAAAGAGTTATGGAAGTAATTAGGTCAATTTTGGGTACTCTGTGAAAAGAGTATATTTCAGGGGGTCGTGATTAATAATATCTTATTAAATCTTGAAGGTAATTCTACATAGAATAGGCATTACACTACACACCTCAAATACATAAAAACATTTTGTAGTCTGAAGGGATAAAATAAACTACTGCATACCACAATAACAAGAGAGCAAACATGCAAGATTATGTACAGTGAATTAGAATAAAGTCATATATATACTGGACTGTATTGATTTAATCAAGATGCTATTATCATTTCACGACACAAGATGGAAAGGTCTTGGAGATTAGTGATAATGGACATATCAGTATCATATACAAATATCCCATAATGGGCAGCAATGCAAGTGATACAGATGATTTCAAATTCTCAGAGCTATACCAATGTATGGTTCTAGGGGGGAAAAACACTCTGTCGAAGTACTCATGCTTATTCTGTGAGGTCCTGAAAATTTGGTGTGGATAGGATACCAAACCAAAAAGTTATTAAGGGAAGACACACACACAGTCAAATTTTCCCCCAATTTGTGTGACTTCAGTTTGTGTAGCTCTATTAATTAGCATAAATGATGTAGCAGTGACCTCTTCTGGCAATGGCATAGAACAACAGCTTAAAGACAGGAGTGCTGTAAAGAGATGCCTCTTGATTGACTAAGGTTAGTGCAGCTGTTGTCTATAGACCTCATACCCTGGCCTGGCCCTTTTGGCAGTAGAACACAAATTATCTTCAATATTGTGACAAGCTGCTTCAAAGGCAAAGGAATCAAGTGTTTGCTACTGAAATATTACAAGCAGCCTATTTGCAACTGTGAGGATATCAACTGGGTTCAGACTGAACCTTCAGCAGCCCACACCTCATTACACTTTAATCTTTTGATATTTTTTTCTTATTACTTGAGTAATAAAAAAGTAATAATCTAAAAGGGGGAGGGGAGTATATTATATGAGAAAGCTTAAGGCTAGGTTTAGGATTTTGTGTAACATAACATATAAATGGTCATGATATGTTGTGTCTGTGGAGGATCCAAGAGATGTAAATTTCCTATAGCAAGAGTTTCCTATATTTGTTTAAGCCACTCTCTCTCTTCAGTTATGGAGAGTTCTAAGTCATTCTAAGTGGCTGTTCTAGAGATCCACTTCAGCAAGTAGATGGGTAATCAGGTTACTGTTAAGAGAGTAGAATTTACTATAATTACCAGTAACATGAACAGTGTAACAAAGAGCTTTACAGGTCGCTTTGTACCTGGAATGTTCTTGTTTGTTTTAGATCTTACATGGAAAAAAAATCAAAATATTAGCTTTTGGGCTGGCATTTTGCATACTAAGGAGTAGGGGAATAGCTTCTAGAGACAATGGCCTATATACTATGTAAACCGCTTTGAATGTAGTTGTAAAACCCACAGAAAGGCAGTGTATCAAGTCCCACTCCCTTTCCCTTAGAGCAGGGATATCCAACCTCAGCCCTCTCTGTCAGTATCCACAAATGGCAACTATATATATAAATGTAGGAATCAGTCACACATTATTACTCATGTCCAGGTTCCCACAAACAAGCATTTTCAGTAATCTTATAATATAAGGTATGATTCCAAGGAGTTCAAGGGAGTTCAAGCAGCAGCCTCAGCAGCAGCATCTTCAATTACTGTTAATTTCCTTCATTTTATTATTAAAACTTAATTTTAATTTTTCATTTCATTTTTTGTAAAATAAAGCAATAGCTTCACTTATCTGAAAATTCGGTTTTCAAAGGGGAATAAGTGTTTTGCCAATAGCTATTTCAAGGCACTCCCCTGAAAGTCAATATCAAAAATTAGAAATTTCCAAAGCACACAGATGAAAATCCTTCAATATATCTAACAGTAAGAAGCTTATTATCATATTCACACTGGTTAATCCCCTGCTGAATCAACATGGAAGTGGTGTTTTTTTTATTCAGCATCCTCCAAGGTCATGTGATCAATAGATACCAATCAGAGACCTCAATCATGTCAGAAGCCCATTCAATTTCTTTATTTAACACTTCTGGTTCCACGAAATGAAGTTTAAATATCCATTGTTGCTCTTTGTAATTAAGACATTGTTCAAGATCACCACCCTTCCAATCGCTTTTCACAAAATAAATGATTCACCAATAAATATCCTGTATGGAGTGATTCATATTAATTCAGTGTAACACTAATGGCACTTCTACCACCCTACGCAGAATTTTAGATGTATGTTCATTCAGTTTTACTTTTATTGGTCTGCTGCTTCATCCTACATAAATCAAATCACAAGGGCAATGGATAATATACACACTGTTTCTAGTAGAACAGGTCATGTTAGATCTTGAGATTTTTATACCTGTTTGAGGAGCAGTCCACACTGGTCCAGACAATGTATTACAACAGGAGTGAGATGTATTCTCAATATGTTGGTAATCATGTTTGGTTGGTTTAAAATGCTCTCCAATAGCTTTACCTCTCTGCAAGGCAATTATAGGATGTTGATCAAAGCATAGATGCAGTTGCAAAATATGCCGATGTTCATGAATTTGGTAAGGTGTCCGGAAACTTGTGAGCATGGAAGAACACGTTAGATAATCTTCATCCTTATCATGCTTATATTGTAATAAATATGGTCTATGAGTATACTTCGCTCATTTATAAGCTTTTTTAATAACTGAAACTGGGTATCCACATTGTAAGGTGTTGCCACAGCTCATTCGCTTATCTCTTTTAATCAATGTCCTCAGAACAAATGTGGTGCAGCCTCAAAAATTGGCTCACCAGCAAATTAGCTTACATATTATTTACATTTGCCAGGATGCTGAGCTTGATGGACCTTTGGTCTATCCCAGTGTGGCAATACTTATGTACTTATAGATATTCAGATGAGCAGATGTCACAAATTTTACAAAGACCAACTTTACTTGAAGATATTTTAGAGGATGCCAATTTGGGTTCTTGGTCAGATCTGATGAATTCTCATCAGTGACTTGTACAAATAGAACTCCATGGTAGTACTTTAGTCCAATATGTGAAAAAATCTATGATTCCAAGGGGTCCGAGAATAATCAAGGAACCTAAAGTAGTATTACTAACCAACAAAGAGTTTCTTGATAAATGGATTGCTATCTTTAATCGTTGCAGCTGAGATTTGTTGTTAATCATTGAGACTACAGCGCAAATTGAGAATCAGATTAAGTAGTTGATTAAGGAATCTGAGGCTAAATTAAAGCAATCCTTTAATGAAGAAGAATATAGTAAACAGGTATAGCAATCTATTGCTCTGTTTCGTGATACATTGAAACAATCTAAGATTAAGAAATATAGAAGAGACAAAAAGGATTATCAATATGACTGAGTCTATACTTGGTTAAATAAGGATTCATCTCATTATAATGCTTAACAGCAGGAATTTGATGACTCTTGTGGTGATTCTGATGGTAGCTCAGATGATGATTCAGGAAAACAGCCCAATGTGGAAGGTGTTCTTTTTCTCTCAGAGGTCAATGAGGCACACCACGGGAAGGCAGAGGTGGACAAGTGAGAGATTCAGGCATAGCGAGATACAACATGCGCCCAAAATGAACTGTGATTCAGCAGTAATTAATATATCCTCCCATGAACTGTTAAACGAGTTCTTAATCTGGGTTTGGGTTTTGTGCCAGTTGGGAAGTATGATCCATTTTGCACTAGGATTGCATTAAATTGTTTTATTTGGAAACTACAGATTAAAAAAAAAGTTTTTTTCAAGATAAGCCAGCGATGCCTGATATGTCCTTAGTTAAATCTAAATCTAGATGGTATCCCCTGGGGCCTATGGATTCAGCTGTTTTAGTGTTTAAAGTTCTGTTGGAAAAAAGTTTAAATGAGTTCAAACAACTTTTAGAAACTGATAATTTTTATTTGAATATGTCATCTGGAGAGAGACAAGCTTTAAATGATCTTTGTAAACAAGATCAATTGGATATACAGCGAGAGGATAATGAGGGAGTGGTGGTGGTTCAGTCCACTCATCAATACTTAAAGGAATTAAGTTACAATTGGCTAGTGATAAATTTTATTTAAAAAATTGGATGAGGACCTGACTTTACAACTGATTCAGAATATTAATAATCTTGTTCAAGTAGTGTTGGAATGAGGAATGTTGACAAAGAAGCTGGTTTTCTGAGGATTTGTGGTCCTAAAGTTCCATATACTTACTTTTTACCTAAAGTGCATAAATGTTGAAATCATCCTCCAGGTCGTCCTATTGTGTCGACTAAACACTCTGTATTGGAACCCTTTCTCTAACCTACTTGATCAGTTTCTTAAAACTCATGTTATACAAATTAAGGGGCCCTTTTACTAAGGCACACCGAAAAATGGCCTGCACTGGTGTAGGTGTGTGCTTTGTATGCGCGCAGATCCAATTTTCAGCATGTCTGCAAAAAAGGCCTTTTTTTGACCGAAAATGGATGTGCGGCAAAATAAAAATTGGTGTGCATTCATTTTGGGACTGATACCTTACCTCCACACATTGACTTAGTGATAAGGTCTCACACGTTAACCAGGCGGTAATCTTCAGCACACGTACACTGCTGATTACCAGCAAATGAGCTGTGGCAATACTTCTTACAACATGGGTATCCAGTTTCAGTTATTAAAAAAGCTTATAAATGAGCGAAGTAGACTCATAGATCATATTTATTACAATATAAGCGTGATAAGGATGAAGATAATCTAACTTGTCTTCTTCCATACTCACAAGTTTCCGGACACCTTACCATATTCAAAGCCATTGGCATATTTTGCAACTGTATCCATGCTTTGATCAACATCCTATAATTGTCTTGCAGAGAGGTAAAACTATTGGAGAGCATTTTAAATCAATCAAATATGATTACCAACATATTGAGAATACATCTCACTCCTGTTGTAATACTTGTCAATGGTGTGCTTCCACATTGTTTGGACCAGTGTGGACTGCTCCTCAAACAGGTATAAAAATCTTCTCAAGATCTAACAAAACCTGTTCTACTAGAAACAGTGTGTATATTATCCAATGCCCTTGTGATTTGATTTATATAGGACGAAGCAGCGGATCAATAAAAGTGAGACTGAATGAACATAAATCAAAAATACTGCATAGGGTGGTAGAAGTATAGAAGTACTATTATTGCTACACTGGATTAATATGAATCACTCCATAGAGGATATTAATTGGTGAATCATTGATTTTGTGAAAAGTAGGTGGGAGGGTGGTGATCTTGAACATTATCTTAATTACAAAGAACAACAATGGATATTTAAACTTCATTTCGTGGAACCAGAAGTGTTAAATAAATTGAATGGGCTTCTTTGATTTGACCTGATCGGGGTTTCTGATTGGTATCCATTGATCACATGACCTTGGAGGATGTTGAATAAAAAAAAGTGCCATGGCCATGTTTGATTCAGCAGGGGATAAGATTAACCAGTGTAGAATATGGTGAAAGGTATGAATTATGATAATAAGCTGCTTAGTGTTACACAGTGCTTTTTTTGTAGAAAAAAAGGTGCCGGTACTCATTATGGGCGGGGTCACCACATATGGCTCCACCCCTATGATACACACCCCCACATTAGCCACACCTCTTATACCAGCTATGGCGCATATACAGTGGGGGAAATAAGTATTTGATCCCTTGCTGATTTTGTAAGTTTGCCCACTGACAAAGACATGAGCAGCCCATAATTGAAGGGTAGGTTATTGGTAACAGTGAGAGATAGCACATCACAAATTAAATCCGGAAAATCACATTGTGGAAAGTATATGAATTTATTTGCATTCTGCAGAGGGAAATAAGTATTTGATCCCCCACCAACCAGTAAGAGATCTGGCCCCTACAGACCAGGTAGATGCTCCAAATCAACTCGTTACCTGCATGACAGACAGCTGTCGGCAATGGTCACCTGTATGAAAGACACCTGTCCACAGACTCAGTGAATCAGTCAGACTCTAACCTCTACAAAATGGCCAAGAGCAAGGAGCTGTCTAAGGATGTCAGGGACAAGATCATACACCTGCACAAGGCTGGAATGGGCTACAAAACCATCAGTAAGACACTGGGCGAGAAGAAGACAACTGTTGGTGCCATAGTAAGAAAATGGAAGAAGTACAAAATGACTGTCAATCGACAAAGATCTGGGGCTCCACGCAAAATCTCACCTCGTGGGGTATCCTTGATCATGAGGAAGGTTAGAAATCAGCCTACAACTACAAGGGGGGAACTTGTCAATGATCTCAAGGCAGCTGGGACCACTGTCACCACGAAAACCATTGGTAACACATTACGACATAACGGATTGCAATCCTGCAGTGCCCGCAAGGTCCCCCTGCTCCGGAAGGCACATGTGACGGCCCGTCTGAAGTTTGCCAGTGAACACCTGGATGATGCCGAGAGTGATTGGGAGAAGGTGCTGTGGTCAGATGAGACAAAAATTGAGCTCTTTGGCATGAACTCAACTCGCCGTGTTTGGAGGAAGAGAAATGCTGCCTATGACCCAAAGAACACCGTCCCCACTGTCAAGCATGGAGGTGGAAATGTTATGTTTTGGGGGTGTTTCTCTGCTAAGGGCACAGGACTACTTCACCGCATCAATGGGAGAATGGATGGGGCCATGTACCGTACAATTCTGAGTGACAACCTCCTTCCCTCCGCCAGGGCCTTAAAAATGGGTCGTGGCTGGGTCTTCCAGCACGACAATGACCCAAAACATACAGCCAAGGCAACAAAGGAGTGGCTCAGGAAGAAGCACATTAGGGTCATGGAGTGGCCTAGCCAGTCACCAGACCTTAATCCCATTGAAAACTTATGGAGGGAGCTGAAGCTGCGAGTTGCCAAGCGACAGCCCAGAACTCTTAATGATTTAGAGATGATCTGCAAAGAGGAGTGGACCAAAATTCCTCCTGACATGTGTGCAAACCTCATCATCAACTACAGAAGACGTCTGACCGCTGTGCTTGCCAACAAGGGTTTTGCCACCAAGTATTAGGTCTTGTTTGCCAGAGGGATTAAATACTTATTTCCCTCTGCAGAATGCAAATAAATTCATATACTTTCCACAATGTGATTTTCCGGATTTAATTTGTGATGTGCTATCTCTCACTGTTACCAATAACCTACCCTTCAATTATGGGCTGCTCATGTCTTTGTCAGTGGGCAAACTTACAAAATCAGCAAGGGATCAAATACTTATTTCCCCCACTGTAAACATACATTATTGAAAATATTATACTAGTATAGGAGAAAAGAATAACGTGATTTTTTTCATTAGAAATAATTTCTGTAAGCTGTTACAACTCCAGTATACCCAGTGCAAAGTAAGACAGCAGATGTAAGTTCTCAAATTGGACATATTTCAAACACTAAAATGAAAATAAAAAGATTTTTTCTACCTTTGTTGTCTGGTGACTGTTTTTCTTTCCATATTGGTCCCAGTCTCTGATTCTGCTGCTCTCTATCTGTTCCCTTAACTCCGTTTCCAGGGCTTCCTTTCCATTTATTTCTTTACTTTCCGCCTTTCTTCTTCATTTCTTGTCCTACATCTGTAAGTAAAAGCTGGGTCCTCCGCAGACTTCACCGTCCAGTGGATCCAGCTTCTGCCTATTTTCTTCATCTATGTGCAGATTTTCTCCTCATCTCATCTCTCACTCTTCCCTTCCCTCCATCCATGTCCAGCATTTCTTCTCTCTCCCTTCCCTCTCCTCCATCCATGTCCTGCAACCCTCCTCTCACCTGCCCCTCTCACCTGCCCCCCCTCCATCCACCCATGTCCAGCGATTCCCTTGGCTCCCCTGCCCCCCCTCCAGCCATCCATACCCACCCCGCGATTCCCTTGGCTCCCCTGCCCCCCCTCCAGCCATCCATACCCACCCAGCGATTCCCTTGGCTCCCCTGTCCCCCCTCCAGCCATCCATACCCACCCAGCAATTCCCTTGGCTCCCCTGTCCCCCCTCCAGCCATCCATACCCACCCCGCGATTCCCTTGGCTCCCCTGTCCCCCCTCCAGCCATCTATACCCACCCCGCGATTCCCTTCGCTCCCGTCCCCCCTCCAGCCATCCATACCCACCCGCGATTCCCTTGGCTCCCCTGTCCCCCCCCTCCAGCCATCCATACCCACACCGCAATTCCCTTGGCTCCCCTGTCCCCACTCCAGTCATCCATACTCATCCCGCGATTCCCTTTGCTCCTCTGCCCCCCCTCCAGCCCTCCATACCCATCCCGCGATTCCCTTCGCTCCCCTGCCCCCCTCCAGCCCTCCATACCCATCCTGTGATTCCCTTCCCTCCCCTGTCCCCCCCTCCAGCCATCTATACCCACCCAGCGATCACCTTGGCTCCCCTGTCCTCCCCTCCAGCCATCTATACCCACCCAGTGATTCCCTTGGCTCCCTTGTCCCCCCCTCCAGCCATCTATACCCACCCAGCGATTTCCTTGGCTCCCCTGTCCCCCCCTCCAGCCATCTATACCCACCCAGCGATTTCCTTGGCTCCCCTGTCCCCCCCTCCAGCCATCCATCCCCACTCCTCAATTCCCTTCGCTCCCCTGCCCCCCCTCCAGCCATCCCGTGATTCCCTTGGCTCCCCTACCCCCACTCCAGCCATCCCATGATTTCCTTCGCTCCCCTGCCCCCCCAGCCACCCATCCCCACCCCGCGATTCCCTTCACTCTCCTGCCCGGCATCTATACCCACTCCGCGATTCTCCTTGATCCCCTGCCTCCGTCGCAGCTGCCGTATTGAAAGGCCATCAGCCTTCCCTTCGTTTCCTGTCAGTGTCCCGCCTTCTTCTGATGTCATTGCGCGAGGGCGGGACACAACAGGAAACGAAGGGAAGGCTGACGGCCTTTCACTACGGCAGCTGCGACGGAGGCAGGGGATCAAGGATAAACGCGGAGTGGGTATAGATGCCGGGCAGGAGAGTGAAGGGAATCGCGGGGTGGGGATGGGTGGCTGGGGGGGCAGGGGAGCGAAGGGAATCTATACAGCCTAGCAACCTTCTCGCTACGGCCACCGCCTTGTCACACTGTTTCGTCGCCTTCAGATCCTCGGATAGGCGCAATTCCCCGGTATTCAGTAGTTCTGCATGCATCTTTAGTGAACGCCCCTAACCTGCCCATGCCCCTCCCGTGGCCATGCCCCCTTTTGAGTTACATGTGGATCTTTATAGAATATAGCTTAGCAAGGTGTGTGCACAAATAAAAAATGTCAATTAACACCAATAGTTGATTATTAATACCCAATTATTAGCACTAATTGGCTCACTAGCCAATTTAGTTGCACATGCATCTCAGAATACCACACAATTTTGTGCACAGAAACTTACATGCCATTTATAGACTCTGGCCAGTAGGCTATATACTATAATTTGGCATCCACATTTATGCACTCCTTGCATGCATAAATATATAGAATACTAGCAACTATGCACTTACCTATGAAAGTGACACCTAAGAGCTATTCAGTAACCACACAGGCATAGTGCATATTGGCAAGGGGGATGTACATAGGTGGGGAGGGAGAGAGAACCTCAGGTGGCCAGGGGGAAGGAAGAGAACTGTAAAAGAGAAGGGAGAGATACTGGATTGTGCATTGAGGGAAGGGAGAAATAGGGATATAATCCAAATTGAGGGAGAGAAGGATGGTGAAAAGAGGAGGGAGAAGAGAGAAGGAGAGATGGGCTCAGAGAGAGGGAGCAAGAGATAATGGACCTGGGGTGGAGGAAAGGAAGAAAAAGAGAGAGGTGTTGGATGGGGGGAGGAGAGCTGGGAGAGAAGAAAGAGAGAGAGAGATAATGGGCCTGGGGATAGAGGAGAAGAAGGGAGAAGGAGTTGGACCTGGAGGAGGAAGAAAGGAAGATGTTGTGCCTTTAATCAGTGGCATAGCCATGCCACAAGGGAGGGGAGAAGCCTTGAAGACCTGTGCCCCCTCCTGTGGGCTCAGGACTCCTCCAAATCTTCGGTACCTGTTCAATGGCTGGTGGGGTAGCTCAAGCCCCACCCACCAGCTGAAGAAATTCACTTGCCTGAGTCACTCCCTTCCTCCTCATATTGCCTCAGAAGCAAGGAAGTCGGCAGGGTGCCTCCAGCCACCAAGGCTTGCACTCCCCAACCATGCTCAGCTTGTGCATAAATTGAGCATGTGTGGGGAGTGCCGGTATCAGTGGCTGGAAGCACCCCACTGACTTCCTCGCTCCTGAGGCAGCACAAGGAAGAAGGGGGTCACTTTGGCAGTGGATTTTTTCGACTGGCAGGGCTTCAACGTCCCCACCAGCAATTAATCAGGATTAGAAACTTTTATTGAAATGCAGCCCTTTAAATGTCTCTATTATATTTCCCCTCTCTCACCTTTCTTCCAAAGTATACATATTGAGATCTTGAAGTCTGTCCCTACACCCTTTACGACTAAGATCACTAACCATTTTACTAGCCGTCCTCTGGACATATTCCATCCTGTTTATATCTTTTTGAAGGTGCAGTCTCCATAATTGTACACAATATTCTAAATGAGGTCTCACCAGAGTCTTCAGGGGACATCATTACCACTTTTTTCCTACTAGCCATTCCTCTCCCTATGCACCTAAAAATCCTTCTATCTTCTTACCTGTTTGGTCATTTTAAGATCATCACATATGATCACACCCAAGTCACCTTTTTACCCGTTTGGCCATCTTAAGATCATCATATAGGATCACACCCAAGTCCCACTCCCCTTTCGTGCACAAACGTTCTTCATCCCCTAAACTGTACCAGGATTTTGCAGCCCAAATGCATGACCCTACATTTTTTAGCATTAAATCTTAGCTGCCAAATGCCAGACCATTTCTCTGGCTTCAATAAGTCCTTCCTCATGTTATCCATTGATGCAAGCATCTACAGATTGCAGTAAAGGGATTTTGATTTTTAAGAGTGGTAATATTTAAGTGGTGAATTCCAAGTCTATCCTTTACTCACAAATGAAAAATCATGCACTTCAATATTGTGTCAAAATAAGTTATGTCATCTCTATAATTGCTGAATAAGTGGGTGTTAATCGATAGAATTCTAAAAAAAAAAAAGATAAGTCTTTGCCCTGCCCTTTCGCTGTCCTGACCACTCCTGTAGTACTAATTTGTGATATGTCAATGCAGTGCTGTAGTACAGTATCACTCCAGTGTGTCCTATATATGTAAATTAGAAGTGATAAATCAGTCCACACCAAATTCCACTGCAGTACAGAGTTTGAGTCTGTGGGTTAGTAGCACCCACTGAGTCTTCATGTTGAAACTGGTGAGGCATGGACATAAGTTATTCTCTTGGAAGCTAAGTTCTTTTACTGCAATTTAGCAAAATTTGTGGATAATCTTTTTACCTTCCATAGCAGGATAAAATGTTAGCCAGTTATGCTGGCTTTAAAAATGGAGGGCTCATGATTAAAGATGCGTCCATACTGAGCGGAATCAGATAAATTCTTTGGGAATCAGTAGCTACCAATAGTGTCTTTATTATGTTGTAAATGAAAGAAAAAGACCTTTAGTTTGCAACGTTAACAGTTTTTCCAACACTTGATCCCTTTCTGTCTAGAAACTCTAGAAGGTTTTCTGTGAGTGAACACACAGTAGATGGAGCTATTATACTACAAACTCATTCTACACAACGATATTATTCATGTGGTATAGCATACCACAGAGATCCACTTTAAGCAGCACTCATGTGATAATTTTATTGGAGATATTGATTGGTGAGTTCTCTTTTTAGGCATGTTCGTTCATGCACTTTCAAAAGGCACTATTATTTTTCTATGCCTTTCAAACTTCCATATCTCTGCCTTCGCTTTGGACCTCACACTCATTAAGGTTAATTGTATAACTAAGGTTAATTTTATAATCAGGTGCCTATATGAAGGTGACAAAAATGCACTTACCATATATACGTTATATAAGTCAAGAAATTTGGCTAAAAAATACATTAAAAATAGGGTCATCATATGCCAACCTTGGTCTCAATACAACACCAAGTGGACCCACTGTTCACCAAATTATTGTTTAAAGGCAGAGTTATGTGGTAACGTCTGAGACCTTTTTCTCCTATTAACAATAATTTGGTGAACAGATGGTCCACTCAGTGTTGTATTGTTTTCTTATATTATGGACACATTAGCCTGTTGTGTGGATTAAGTGTTCAACCTTGGTTTTATCCAGCATCTTCTGGGGCCATCATATATTGTAGGTCACCCAATAGACCTAGTAGCTCAACTGAAGCATCTTTGTGTAGCTCACATAGTATCAGTACCATGCCCCCTCTCCTGGACTGACCACTAATCTCTTCTTTAAATCAACCATTAACTCATTTAGGGTCTCTTTGACCAAACCGCATTAGCGATCCTGGTGTGGCAATGCCAACAAAGCCCATTCACTTTGAATGGTCTTTGTCAGCATTGCCACTTGGGAATCACTAATGTGGTTGGTACAGGAGGCCCTTAAATTATACTCAAAGTAATCTTTCCAGTAAAATCTGGTTTCCAAAACTCAGGACTTTCAGGCAGAATTTCTACTCATCTGGGGACCCTTTACTCTGTCATTCACTTTGATTTCCTTCTCACATCAAAATCTTTTCTTTCAGTTCACAAAAACTTGCAGTCTTTAATCTATCATAGACCAACCTAAGGAAAGCAATTTTAGATCTGTCTCACACTTTTTTCAGTTGTAGCTTAAGATAATGTACAGTAGGTATTTTTCCTGTTCCAGAAGGGCTTGCAATTAAGTTTGTAATCACAGTGAAGGGTTAAGTGATTTGGCCAAGATCACAAGGAGCCACATTCCCTACACCCCTCTCCGATCCCTATGATCCTCTCAGGAATCCCTACTCTACCTCCCTCCTCCTTCTGTCATACGACTGGATAGCACTGCGTTTGCATATGTAGCCCCTAAACTCTGGAACATGCTACCCCATCATATTAAATCATAACTTTCTTATCCTGCTATCCAGAAGCTCCTCAAATCCTGGCTCTTCAATCAGGCCATCTCATGTGGACCTCCCAATTACCCTCCCTACTTCTCTGTTTTTCTCTGTATTTCACCCATTATTTGTTTCTTCTTTTAGTTGTTTCTACCTCTTCTCTTGCTCCTCTGAGTTTCTACCATTGCCTGTCTCTCCTATGCTCCGCTGAGCTTTTATTGTTAGCCACCTAGCTACCATATGGCGATTTGCGGTATATCACATGTAATAAAAGAAATAAAGAAAAGAAATTTGAAATCGGCTTCCCTGCTACTCAGTCCACTGCTCTAACTATTAGGTTATGCATACCTTATGAGAGTAAATGCAATATTTCCCTGTGGATCCTCTTTCAACTCAGCTTGTAAATAATTCAGTCCTTAAGTTATGTCCCTACATCCTTTCAATGGTCAAGTCTAGCTTATTTCAGGCATAGTCCCACCTTTATGGGGAAAACAAAGGTCTAATCCGTCCTCATCTAAAAAAAAAATTCTTTGGATCCTTCAGTGCCCTACAACTACCTACCCATATCAAACCTGCCATTTATTTCTAATATTGCAGAAAAAAATTTGTGCTGAAGCAACTGCATGACTTTATAGACAAGTCATATATACTTCACTCCAAACAATCAAGATTTTGACCTTATCAAGATACAGAATCTGGTGGATCTGGATGATAGACCCTGTGAATTCATTTTAATTCTACTTTATATGAGTGCAGTATTCACTCTTGTGGATCATCACCTACTAACTCTGTCCCATCTGGTTCAAGTGATTTATCACTCTTTAATTTGTCAATTTGGCTCAGTACATCTTCCAAGTTTACCAAGATTTCCCTCACAGGCTTCCTGCTTCTGACATACCTGAAAAAATTGTTAAAATGAGTTTTCATCTCCATGGCAAGTTTTTCTTCATATTCTCTTTTAGCCTTCTTTATCAATGTTTTGCATCTGGCTTGACAGTGCTTATGTTGCTTCTTATTTTCTTCATTCGGATCCTTTTTCCATTTTTTGAAGGATGTTCTTTTGGCTTTAATAGCCTCTTTCACCTCACCTTTTAACCATGCTGACTGTAACTGTGAAAGAGTTGCAAGGCCCAGAAATTTGACAACCAGGCTTTTTCACATTTGGAGTATTTCTTCTCCACTTCAGTCAAGGTTTTGCTAGCATAAGCAATGACTCATTTGCCAGAATCATATTTGTGATTTAAGACTGTGCTCATAAATTCTGAGTGAAACCAAGTACCAGGAAAAATTCTTGGCCTCGTTGTGGATAGTTGTTCTTCTTAAGTTTATAGAAAATGTATTATCAGTGCTATTAACCGTGGAGGGGCATACTTGAACGGGGCGCGCAAGTTTTCCTGGGGCCGTCCTCGCAGGACGACTCTGTGAAGGGGCGGGGAAACCCGTATTATGAAAACAAGATGGGCGTCCATCTTTCATTTCGATAATACGGTCTGGGACGCCCAAACCTCAACATTTAGGTCAACCTTAGAGATGGTCATCCATGGTTTTCGGCGATAATGGAAACTGAGGACGCCCATCTCAGAAATGACCAGATCCAAGCCGTTTGGTCATGGGAGGAGCCAGCATTTGTAGTGCACTGGTCCCCCTCACATGCCAGGACACCAACTGAGCACCCTAGGGGGCACTGCAGTGAACTTCAGAAATTGCTCCCAGGTGCAAAGCTCCCTTACCTTGGGTGCTGAGCCCCCCAACCCCCCCCCCAAAACACACTCCCCACAACTGTACACCACTACCATAGCCCTAAGGGGTGAAGGGAGGCACCTAGATGTGGGTACAGTGGGTTTGTGGTGGGTTTTGAAGAGCTCATATTTACCACCACAAGTGTAACAGGGATGGGCCTGGGTCCGCCTGCCTGAAGTGCACTTCACCCACTAAAACTGCTCCTGGGACCTGCATGCTGCTGTCATGGAGCTGGGTATGACATTTGAGGCTGGCATAGAGGCTTTTAAAGTTTTTTTTAGGGTGGGTGGGGGTTGGTGACCACTGGGGGAGTAAAGGAAGGTGATCCCCGATTCCCTCCAGTGGTCATCTGCTCAGTTTGGGCACCTTTTTGAAGCTTGGTCGCAAGAAAAATTGGACCAAGTAAAGTCGCCCAAGTGCTCATCAGGGACGCCCTTCTTTTTCCATTATCGGCCGAGGGTGCCCATCTCTTAAGCACACCCCAGTCCTGCCTTCGCTACACTGCCAACACGCACCCATGAACTTTGGTTGTCCCCGCAATGGAAAGCAGTTGAGGGCACCTAAAATTGGCTTTCGATTATTCCAATTTGGGTGACCCTGAAAGAAGGACGCCCATCTCCCGATTTGTGTCGGAAGATGGACGCCTTTCTCTTTTGAAAATAAGCCTGATAGTCATATTTTTTAAAATCTCTGTCACCTATCCATAGAATCTGAACCTATCAAAATAGATACCTGCGCACTTTCTCGTGTCTTCATATTTACCAATTTATTTATTATTTCTATTCTGCCTAAAAACTAAGCAAAGTACACAAAACATGTACAATAAAATAGATACACATTTACACTGCCTCTTTCACTCTAAGTCTTAACAAAACATTTTCACAAGGAAATGTTTTCAGACTCTTTTTAAACTAGCTTACACCATGACCTAAAGGTAAAGTTCCCAGCAAATTATTCTACAACATTAGCTTTATGTGATGGGATGTACAACCTGTCACAAAGCAGAAAGAGCCCTCAACCCTGATGGAGCATCACCAATAAGCTATACAAAAGGACAACTTGGGTATAATACTCACTTACACAGTTAGGGTGAACACATGGAATCCTGCTAATTTTTCCAGTAGCACCCAGGATTTGCAAAAAAATAATGCAGGAGCACTAACTGCTCCCTATTTAGGAGACACTAAGGGCCCTGTTTACTAAGCCACGTTGTAGGTGTTCAAACTTTTTAGTGCACGCTAAAATTTAGCATGCGCTAACACTAGAGACACCCATTATATTCCTATGAGTGTCTCTAGTGTTGGTGTAGGCTAATTTTTAGCGCATGCTAAAGAGTTTACGTGACTACAGCTTGGCTTAGTAGAGGAGTAGCCTAGTGGTTAGTACAGTGGACTTTGAGCCTGGGGAACTGAGTTTGATTCCCACTGCAGCTCCTTGTGACTCTGGGCAAATCGCTTAACCCTCCATTGCCCCTAGTACAAAATAAGTACCTGAATATATGTAAACCGCTTTGAATGTAGTTGCAAAAACCTCAGAAAGGCAGTGTATCAAGTCCCATTTCCCTTTCCCCTTAGTAAACAGGGCCCTAAGGGAGAAATTCTATGAATCATGCTAAAAATGGGCACTGGAAAAGTTCAATGCAAAGCACTATTCTATAAGGGCTGCATGCCCTTTATAGAACAGCATTTAGTACTGGTTCCTGTGCCTAGTTCTGGTCACCAGACTTATGCCTGCTGAAATCTGGTGTAAATCCTGGTGCCCAAGTTAGGTGTGAAAACCCAATATTCTATAATACTGCATGCAACTTTCTGGAACACCCATGGCCACATCCCCTTTTGAGCTGCACGCTATCGGATTTAGGTGCCCAACATTATAGAATAGCACACAGCCAGATGCATGTGCAAATCCTAATTAGTGCAATTAATGTCAATAATTGGTTGTTAGTATCCAATTATTGAGTTGCACACACACATCTCAGAAGTGCATTCAAATCTGGGCACCATATATAGAATCTGGAGTTAAGTGTTCCTGCCTTAACTCAGCATTAACCAGTTAGTGCATGCTAATATGAATACGTTAGCTGGTTAATGCTTCCATGCCCATTCTCCACTCATACCCTTCCAAAAATATATTAAACAAAATTAACATGCAGTTAGCACACAGAAAAAGGGATAATACCGCAAAATACTTTAGCACATTTTACAGTAGGTGTTTTCTCGTGCATTAACTACTACTACTACTTAACATTTCTAGAGCGCTACTAGGGTTACGCAGCGCTGTACAAATTAAACAAAGAAGGACGGTCCCTGCTCAAAGGAGCTTACAATCTAAAGAACGAAATGTCAAGTTGGGGCGGTCTAGATTTCCTGTGTAGAGGTGTAGTGGTTAGGTGCCGAAGGCGACATTGAAGAGGTGGGCTTTAAGCAATGATTTGAAGATGGGCAGGGAGGGGGCCTGGCGTATGGGCTCGGGGAGTTTGTTCCACGCATGGGGTGAGTCGAGGTAAAAAGGGTGGAGCCTGGAATTGGCGGTGGTGGAGAAGGGTACTGAAAGGAGGGATTTGTCTTGAGAGCGGAGGTTACGGGTAGGAAGATAAGGGGAGATGAGGGTTGAGAGGTAAGGAGGGGCTGCAGATCGAGTACATTTGTAGGTTAGTAGCAGAAGCTTGAACTGAATGCGGTACCTGATCGGAAGCCAATGAAGTGACTTGAGGAGAGGGGTGATATGAGTGTATCGGTTCAGGCGGAAGATAAGACGTGCAGCAGAGTTCTGAATGGACTGAAGGGGGGATAGGTGGCTAAGTGGGAGACCAGTGAGGAGTAGGTTGCAGTAGTCAAGGCAAGAGGTAATGAGAGAGTGGATGAGAGTTCTGGTGGTGTGCTCAGAGAGGAAAGGGCGGATTTTGCTAATGTTGTAGAGGAAGAAGCGACATTAAGCATGTGATAGGACTTAACACCCTTTAGTAAAAGGGCCCCTAAATTATCACTTTTACACCCACCCTACCTTCTAAACAGGTTAGCCAAATATCTTATTTCACACTTTACATCCACACCCTTACACAAAACACACCATAATTTTCAGGACCCAGGACAGCTCACTATGTCTTGCCCTTCTCCTCTTGAGTTTTCAACAAATATGTTTGAACAGGAGGTTCATATTTTGGGTGTGTAAATTGCTAAACAGCCAAAGTTATTTGTTTAAAAATGGAGAAGGTTAGGTGCATCCCAGAGTTGGGCACAAAGTTATCCATTTAAGCAATGACTTTCAGCCAGTAATTGCATAATGTATCTGTTACATGGGGCCAAACAACACCAGCTCTAAATGTAAACTAATTTTATATCCATTTAACTTTATCTGTGGATTTTTAGTGGCACCATTTAAATGTATAGCACTTGTCAATATCTATATTTTATCCATTTAACTTTGATTGGTCCACAGCTGAAAAGTGACCTCAACCCACACTGAGCAAAATCCCCCAATGTTGTCTCCAGCCTCCTTCAGTGCAAACTGCTCACACCCAACTGTCATTTCTCCCTGTGAGCTCACTACTCTCGTGTACTTTTCCATCCTTAGTGAAAACATCTTCCCCAGATCATACTAAAAAGTGTGCCCAAATATGTTTTTCCATCCCCTGCCCCCACCCCCACTCCTGACCCATATTGTGTTACACCCTGGGCTTCTGTAAATGTTACACCTCTCTTCTCTTATGCACAGTGCACTGAACTTTTCCAGGTCCACCACATCTTTAGTTCTGGCCAGCGGTGTAGACATGGGTGAGCCATTGCCCCTTTAATTTTGGAGCAGTACGAAGAAGTGGGAATGACCTTACAAAAAGCAATGCACGTTTGGTTTTCTTTTGCTGTTGGCCCTCTAATTTGGAATCAGGACCCAAGACCAATAAGGAGAGAACTGGAGGTGGTGTCAACATCCACATTGCCTAGTGTCCATCCATGTTAACTTCAGGCACAACCAAAACATCTGGCCTCTGATCCCCTGAACATTGGTGGGAACTTTTTCCTCTGCCTCCTGGCACTTTCTGCTCTGACCTCAATATGCCACTTGCTCCAGGTTGTAGCTGACAGCATTGTGTAACAAGCAGCTAGGAAGAGTTTGTCATGTGACAAGTTAGGGATAAAAGTTAGGGTTAACTTCCACTCCTCAAACATAAGCTTCTTTGAGAAATCTGGGCTGCATTTCCCAGCAGGCAGTAGGGCTGGAATTGGAAGGAGAATGTGCTTGATTGTGGAGAAAGCTGAACTACATTTTCCAGCAGGCAGAAAACTGGTGTTGGAAGGAGCAGGCACTTAAGGAACCAAGCTCCCAGATGTTTGATTACTAATCCATCTCATGCCATAAGAAGAATTTATAAAGAGAGATACAAGCAGGGCATTGCAGCATATGGGGAAAGGAGGATGGATTACCCCAAGACAGTGGGTGGTTAGCTACTGTGGCAAGGTTCCCTCTCCTTGCTTGTTTTCCTAGGCACAGGCATGTGAGACTGAGGATTTGCTTAGTCTCCACAATAAGTAGTTGGAAGCCAGGGGAAGATGATGAGCTCTGCCTCCAGCAGTCTGCCATGTCAGCTGCTTAAAAGGAGCTTAAAGCATTTAAAAGCCCACTGATGAAAGGGTGAAGACCAGTCCAGGAAAAAAGAAGTATGCAGGAAACTTCATGGGAAGTTTTGATTCTAGTTTGAGGAAATTTGCTTTCTTACCTGGATTCTAGAAAAGAAGTGATAACCGAGAGAAAGCTTTAAGGACACTCCTACAGATGCAAAAGGTTGCTGAGAAATATGACGTAAAGGTGCATAATAAGGAAGGTTTGTTAAAGCAGGGCAGTACTGGAAAAGGGAGACTGCAGTTTCAGTGCATAGACTTTGTATTAAGCTACTGCTTTATATAGACTCTTGGAGTGTCAGAAAACCTGGATTGAAATGCCATGTAAAATAGGAATTGAAAGGGGGGAATAAGACATACCTGTTGTCTGGCTATAACAGAAAAAGACCAAAGAAACAACAGGGCAGGTGATCCACAAAATCCAATATGGCAGTAGAAAACAGCAAATGAAAACAGAGAATAACTCTTAAAAGCTTTATTCTCTATAGTAGATACAATACAAAGCAAAGCTTGACATTGGCCATTTTTCGCTTATGCAAGGGCTGCATCAGGTGATCAAAGGCAACCAAGTGATATATTGAAAAAAACTCACCAACTTGGCTTTAGCATTACCCTCCAAGGGATAGCAGTCTAACACAGTATTTTAGCAGAGCAGATTCTTACCATCCCATCCTGGTGCATTATGGGAGCTGCAGCACTGATTTCAATGGATAGAATCAGGCACTACAAATCCCACACTGCTTTGGCATGTCAGTTCAAAACTAGGAAAGCAAGAACAGTGGAGAACAGATGCAACACATACAGTGAAGTGTGTAATCAAAACATCCTTATTAAAATAGAAAAGGACCCAACACAGTCCTTGTTTCAGCCTAATGGCCTGCATCAGGAGTCCACAAAGTCTATAAGAAGCCCACAAAAATCAGAAAAATCCATAATTAAAAATAAAATAAAATTACATCATCAAGATGCAAACATTCAAAAAATTGAACAACTTAAAACAGTGTGGCAGGCAGGGCCAGTCACAGTCTGAGGAGATCAGGATGGAAAAGGCTAGTAGGCAGGAAAAGTACTGTTTTTTCTATTCTTCAATAAAGAAGGAAAAAGGGAGAAAACTGTCCTTACCTGAACAAGTAGGTTGGCGGGTTTCTGGAAAACCCAGTTGCCAGAACAAGCAGAGGTCCTAGGAGGAGGAACAGATAGGAAGCAAAGCCCAGAAAGCTGGCCAGGCACACAGCTTGGGGAGCACAGAGGAGGACTATAGGAATTGTAGTTCCCTGCCAGTGAGCAGAGGATTCCTTGACTGCCCAGTAGGCAGTATGAGAGGAGCAGACAGGCAGCTTGGGAACTGTAGTACCAGGAGCTGGTCACTAAAGAATGACATAGCAATGGGGAGGTGCGGTAAAGCACGGTAAATCCATGGGAATGGCAAAACTTTCCAGTTGTTTACCGCACATGCAAATATTAATCTGTTTCCCATTCCGTGGGACCGATAAAAATCCCTGTTTACACAGTGAAAATGGAAGCATACCTTTTACCGCTGATTTACTGCACGATTCTTCCAGTCTCTTCTGTCCCATTCTGCTCCTCCCTGATGCACTGCCTCCCTGCACAGAATCTTTCCTGAGCAACTCTCTCACAGCAGTAGCACATACGTCACTGATCTCAATTCTTCCCACCCCATCTCCGCCTCTCCGTGCAAGACATCACCACAGAAAAGGACCATGATTAGCCTCTTTTCTGATACTTTTCGTGCTACTGCCTCCACACTGTTAAATAATGTGCCGTGACTTCACGCCATTTTGTGAGTTTCAGTGTGATGGTAGTGGCGTTAGGAGAGTAGTGAGAGAGTAGCGAGAGTAGGCAGGAGTAGGGAGCTAGACTAGAGGCATGAGGACTCAGAAATAGACATTAGAATGAGAAGTGAGTTGCGGGCGAGGAGCATAGCATGACCCACGCCCAGAGGAACATCATCAGACATTGGATACCATGGTAAGATGCCCGTCAGCCCTGCCCCCAACTGTGACCTTAATAACATTTTAATTATTGGCTGACAACTGCTCAGGCCTTAGCTCCAGTCAGTCTTGTCTCCAAATATCAAATTTAAATAAACTAAACTTCTTAGAGAAGCAGATTTGTGATTTGGCAGAGGAAAGCTTCACTGTCATGCAGAGTTTACTTTTTCTGAGGATTTTGAAGGCTTGGGAAGAATTTTGAAAAAGGTATGTCAGGACTTGCTAATTTTAACATTTGTCAGGTGTGATGTCTGCCAGTGTTGGATTCCTTGCAGTACCTCAGGGCATGTGCCCTGTTAAGACTGCACATGTGAATAACTTAAAATGGTACTGTCCCATCAATCAGGGATGCTACTTCAGAATTTCAAAGTGATGGCAAAATTGTTTTCCTGATAGGTCTCAATGTAATAATAGAGTTTGTTTTCTCCCTGGTTATCTGTCAGTATTAAATTTCAGCAGCACGCCAGCTGCAGGAAAATCTTCAGCTAATCCATCATACTCTAATTGTACTAGTGTTGGGTTTCTGTTGTTTTGGTTGTATTCGATCACATAAATCATAGCACAATGAGAGCTACCAAAACAATGGACGATGACTTTCAAGGTGAGAATGCTTTTGTAGTGATTTCTTTATTTCTTGCTAGTGGATATGCTCAGAGTTATTCTCAGGGCTCTTCTCAGCATGATATCAAGGCTGGATTAGCACAATATATTTTATTGTGGTTCCTCTGAAGTGAATTTGAAAAAACTCCAGACTATACAAAATATGGCTATTCATGTCTATGCCATGCATGCAAATTTAACCACGTAGCCCTTCTTTTGAAAAGCTACACTGGCTCCTAGTTGAATTTATTCTTTATTTGGATTTACTATACTGCTTAACCTGTTGCAAAGAACAAAGTGGTTAGACATACTAAAAATGGAAAAAGAGAAAAAGAAATATAATTTCTCTGAGGACAAGCAGGCCATTGTTTTCTTACAGCTAGGTGACATCATCTGATAGAGCCCGGTACTCACACTAGCTAGCAAGATCAAGAACTTTCTAGTAGTGTTCCACTGGACATGTGTAGGTGCCTTCCCACCCAATGCATGAGTGCGAGTCATTCAGTCATTTTTCTGTGGAGCAGGGAGGATGCATCATCGTGTTCTACTCACAGTACATTTATGATAGTGCCTTCTCATGCCGGCTTTTATCCATTCAGATAATTTTTCCTTTATTTCTCCTTTTTCTTCAGTTTCCCTTTAATTTTTTAATTTTTTTTTTGGCCCTTAAAGTTTCCTTTATTTTTTGCGTATTGCTAGGCCTGTTTAGGCCGGAGCCCTGATCTCAATTTGAACACTGCCCCCTTTTCCGGTTCAAAATTGAGGCATTTAATTTGACCACGATTCTTTTCTCGATGTCCAAGAAGACCCCCAGTGGTTTCAAAAAATGCGCCCAATGTAATCAGGTGATCTCTGTAATGGACCCGCACAATTGGTGCATCGGGTGCCTTGGACCTGACCATGAGCCTAACTCTTGTTCTCTCTGTTTGCAAATGCAGTTGAGGACACAGAGGGCATGGCAGGTTCAAGAAGCATAAGCATCAGTCCTCCTCAAAGCATAGTGCTGGGAGCACAGGGATATCAGCATTGCCAATACCAGAGAAGTGGCAGCACCGGGAGGAGAGCTCCTCCTCCTTGGAAGAGGTGCTGGTGCGCAAGTCTCCCAGCAGCCAGGTCCCTGTTACCGGTCCGACATTGACACCTTCTCAGACTGCATCTCATCCAGCTCCCCCGCTTTTGCTGATGCCTTCTTTCAATGAGCAGTTCCAAGCCATGCTCAGGGAGGAGATGGTGGAGATGCTAAAACTGCAAACCGCTCAGTCATCGAGGGTGCTTATGCCAACTGTGGATCAGCCCCAGATTCTTCCAGAGGCTTCTTCCATGCCAGTGCAGAGATCCTTCATGTCAGCACCTCAAAGGGGTCAACCTCGACCTTGTAGCATACAGTACTGCTCTCAGTGTCAGGAGAGGAAGCTTCTCTAGAGCCAGAGAGTAGGGCTGTACCTTGGCGCTGTTTGGGGCATTGACATGGATCCACTGAGTTGAAGCAGGCACAGACTCATTCAGTACAACCTGAGTATGGTGAGGAGTGTGAACGGGACTGTTCATGGGTTTCAGAGAAAGTCCAACATTACTTCTCGGAGGAGTCTTATGGGATACCTTCTGATCCCTCCCTCTTTCACCAGTTTTATCAGGGAGATGACTTCTGCTATCTCATTTAAGTTAGAAATGGAGAAAGCGCCAAGGGCTGAGATGTTGACTGTGTTGGACTACAAGTCTCCTCCTAAGGAAGGGGTCACTGTACCATTGCACTCTATCCTTAAAGATGCACTGATGAAGAACTGGGAATCTTCCCTCTCAGTGTAGGTTGCACCTAAGAAGGTGGATATGCTGTATCATATTCAAAAGGCTCCTGGATTTGAGAGGGCTCATCTCCCACACCACTCTCTGTTGGTTTAATCTGCTTTCAAATGAGTTGGAACTCCAGGATTCATGCCTTGGTGCCCCCAGGTACAGAGGCTAGGACACTAGACTCATTTGGGAGGAAAGCTTTTCAGGTCTCGATGCTCGTTGCCAGCATCCAGTCCTACCAGTTCTACATGAGCCTTTACTTGCAGTCTTTGGTCCGCAGTAAACTAAGGATTGCAAATACTCTCCCACAGGAGCAGGCCACAGACCTCACATACCCACCCACCTCCCCTTGGAGTTGTCTTCTTTAGCTAATCAGAAGGACTGAAGAATCTGCGCTTGTTTGTCGAGTGGGAAGACACCACAGCATGCATGGTGGGATGCTACTAGAAAGGTTTTGATCTTGCTAGTGAGTGTCTGCACCGAGCACTGTTGGATGATATCACCCAGCTGTGAGAATACTTGGCCTACTGTCCTCAGAGAACACCTGCTACAGGTGAGTAACTTTGCTTTATGATAAGAAAGAGGGGGAATATTAGATATTTCCTTAGTATTATGCTGACTTCATATCTCTGTTATTTGAATTTCAGTGCTGTTAAATATGTATATGTTTTAGCCTATTTCATGGTAGTCCTATTATTAGGTTTCAGTTTTTCAAGTTTACCTCATTTATTGTATTTATGTTTATACTTGGTCATTTTATTATTGTTATGCTGTTAACACAAGTTTTTATGTTAAACTGCTCCTGCAGTACACCGCCTTGGGTTAATCTCTTCACAAAGGTGGTTAATAAATCTCAATAAATAAATTCATCAATCAGAGAAAAATCTGAAGAGAGAGGGGAAGAGGTATGAGAACATGATCACAAAGAAAATGGAGGAATGTAACCAATGGACACAGAAGGAAAAATAAAATAAGAGTATCAGGCATTGAATCCCTGCTGAAACAGCCAGGTCTTGATAATGGTTTTGAACTGAACTAAAGATAATTTGCTATGGATTTCAAATGGAAGATTGTTCCATAAAAATGGGGTAGTAAATAAAAAGGCATAGGGAGAACTCTTGCCATAAGCTAGCTAGGATAGTTCAAGAAAAGATCAGTTGAAGGGGAAGGGAGGAAGTGGAAGAGATCAATGAGAAGCTGGATTAAAAAGCAGCTAAAAGGAATTACAATGAGCAGAAGGTTCCAGGTACTCAGTGACTCTAGGAGTTATTTTCCCTCATGGGCAGATGATCGAAAGCCCCGTGCTGTTCCAAACAGCACTCTAAAAATAGCACTGGAACAGTGCGGGACTTTACTGCCCCTATGATCAGAGATAATAGCATGCAAATTTATGCATGCTATTATCACTGATCATAGGGTAAAATGCGGGAGCATTGTGTTTGAGCATGTGCTCAGACACAATCCTCCCGCAGTTGTTTGACAGATCTGGGATGTCAAAAGCTCAGACCTGTCAAACACAGGGGCTGGAGGTCAATGGGACCATCAGACCCCAAACAGAATGGACCTGGTGGCCTAGTACCCCCACCCCGAACCAAGCAACACAGGGGCTGGAGGTTCAGCTGACCACCAGTCCCCCTGACCCAGGTTCAGGGGGGGCTGGAAATCTGGTGGATCTTCAGCCCCCCTAACCCCTCCTAGTATCCCCTAAAATAGAGCCCTGGTGGCTCAGTGGGCCCCCTGAACCTGGTGGTCTAGTAACCCTCTTCCCCACCCCTTACCTTTGTTGGAGGAGGGAGGTGGCCTCCCTCCTCTTCCATCGGTGCCGCCTCGAAAATGGCAGCGCCCAACCCTGCGCAGTGCAAGGGAGTTATGAGGTGTGAGGCCATGCCCAGTGCATCCCAATTATCGCCAGGTACACACCAGCACTACAAAAATAAATATACTTTTGTAGCGCTAGATATGACGACTGCTGGGCTGCTGCAGTAGCCTGGCAGCACTTCTTTTTTAGCAAGCGGTAAGTTCGCACTGGGCTTACTGCCACTTTGTAAAAGGGGCCCTGAGTCTTTATGGATCTCTTTCATGCATTACAAGTGTACTGTTAGTTGGCCAATAATTGGTTTTGCTATCTGTGTGGCTCTCCTCATCTGGCTAGACACAAGGAGCAAGAGACAACTTAGAAATCCTCCATGGATGGGCACAATGCTGCTGATGGGTCAGTAGCTTTGTTTTTCCTGAGAGCAACTTCTGCTCATGTTCCAAATAAGAAAAATATTTTGAATTTGTATTATTTTAGTTGTTGGGCACAGAACAGAAATCAACAAAAATAGAAATGATGTGAATAGGAGGGAACTGCAATAAGCTAGTCTGTGGAAGGACAGGTACCAATATCTCTCTAATGAGAACCACACACTTTCTAGTCTTCTGGCATGATATATATATATCTTTCTTGGGGATAGAGCAGGGTAGTTTATAGAATTCCAGTACAGCTGGTTCTACATTCCATGTCTGACATTCATATAATGAGAAAAGATTCTAGGGGCTAGAATAGTTTGTTAATTATTAACCAAATACTGGGATTGTTCAGCTGAGTCAAGCCTCCCTAACATTTTTCTTGACTTGTTACAAATCATAGTTTTTTTGATTTAGCACTGTTGCATTTTTTTTCTGCTTGTGATCCTACAAGGTATTTCATACAATGACTAAAAGTACCTAGTTCTGGTTTTTTTTAATTCTTTAAATAAACACAAAATATATGTAAGAGAACAGCAATTATTATTGACATTGGAGCCGGTACTGTGGGTGCTTGAGCATCCCCAATATTGAGCAAATTCCTTGATTGTGTCCAGGGAGAGGTCATTTCTATTCGGTTTAGCACCCCCAATAATTTTGAAAAGTTGGCTCCCCTGATTATTGATAGCATAACACAGTTGAAAAACATTTGTTAATTGAAGATACATATTAAGGAACTTGGTGTGACCCATCAGCCTCGAGAAATCCCCTGGTTTTCCAAATCAATTAAAACAGATAACCCTTTTTTTTTTTTAAATGTGTATAAGTTTCTGTCTGATTTTAACACAGATCCTAAAATTCTGAGAAATGTTAGATTTGAATCAGGTCTGTTTAAAAAAAAAAGAGTTGACTTTTGGGCGGCACTGGAAGAAAGACAGATTATAAGAACATAAATGTGTTGCCATGCTGAGTCAAACCAAGGGTCCATCTAGCCCAGGGATACAGATTACATGTATCAGACAGAATCTCAAAGAGTAGCAAGATTCCAGGCTACTTACCCTCAGAGAATGTGGTAAAGGCGGTTAGCTTAGCGGAGTTTAAAAAAGGTTTGGACAGCTTCCTAAAGGAAAAGTCTATGCTGGCTACAAAGAGCAAATAATCAAGAAACTTCAGACAGCCCAGAACACTGCAGCTAGACTCATATTTGGTAAAACAAAATATGAAAGTGCTAAACCCCTACGAGAAAAGCCACACTGGCTCCCACTCAAAGAATGCATCACGTTCAAAATATGTACCCTACTTCACAAAATCATTCATGGAGATGCCCCAGCCTACATGTCAGACCTGATAGACTTACCACCCAGGAACGCTAAAAAAACATCCCGCATATTCCTTAATCTTCACTTCCCCAACTGCAAAGGTCTAAAATACAAACTAACGCATGCATCAACCTTTTCCTACTTGAGCACACAATTCTGGAATGCGCTGCCGCGCAACTTAAAAATGATCTATGAACTAACTAACTTCCGCAAACTACTGAAGACCCATCTCTTTGACAAGGCATACCACAAAGATCAACAAATGTGAACTCCTACACATATATCCAGAACTGCCTTACGATATTTGCTTGTTATATTACTACTACTACTACTACTACTTAGCATTTCTATAGCACTATCATGCTTTATCATTACCATGTCACCCAAGATCTTTTTGCAATACTAAATGTCTATTTTCTTATATATTTCCACTATTCATGATGTATTGTAAGCCAAATTGAGCCTGCAAAGAGGTGGAAAAATGTGGGATACAAATGCAATAAATAAATAAATAAATAAATAAATGGACTTGGGGGAAATCCACTATTTCTGGGATAAGCAGAATAAAATGTTTTGTACATTTTTGGGATCTTGCCGAGTATTTGTGACCTGGATTTGCCACTGTTGGAAACAGGATGCTGGGCTTTCCCAGTATGGCAATACTTTTGTACTTATGTACTTATGTAATGGCTTTCACCAGGTCTACTTTAATAATAGTTTAAGGACCTTATCTCTGGGAATTTATAAGAACACTAGTTTAAAAAAAAAAAAAAAGGCCCTTTTCTGAAAGAAATGAAACGGGCGCTAGCAAGGTTGTCCTCTAATAGCAATTATGTTTTTAAGGGAATTGTTAGGAGAGAGTATGTGTGAGAGAGAGTGAGTGAGTATGTGTGACAGAGTGAATGAGTATATGTCAGAGAGTGAGTATGTGTGAGAGAGAAAGAGTGTGTGTCAGAGAGAGAGTGTGATTGAGAGAGACAGAATGTGTGTGTCTGTGTGAGTGAGACAGTGTAGTGTGTGTCCCGTGTGCACCAATTATGCTGTCTCTCCTGCATTCATCCATATGCAGCAAATGTCCTCTGTGCCCTGCCCCCTTCATCCATCCATGTGCAGCATCTCTCCCCTGCTCCCTCCATCCATCGTGGTGCAGCAATTCTCCTCTGTCCCTTGCCCTCCCCCCCTACATGTGCATCAACTCTGCATTCTCCCCTGGCCTCTGCTCCATCCACCCATATCCAGGGCTCCCTCCCTCCCTCCCTCTCTCTCTCTCCCCTCTGAGTTCCAGGCCCTTTCCCTACCTCTCTCTCTCTGTGTGACTTCCGAGTTCCAGGCCCCCCTCCCCCCTGCCCTTTGAGTTCCAGGACTCCCTCCCTCCGAGTTTCATGCCCCCATTCTCATTTGAGTTCCACACCCCTGCGCCTCCCTCCCCCATTCGAGTTCCAGGCCCCCCTCCCCTTCCCTCCCCTCCCCTTCGACTTGCAGGTCGTCCCCTCCCTCCCTCCAAGGTCCACACCCCCGCGCCTCCCTACCTCTCTCTCTGGCCTCCAAGCACGACCTGTCCTCTGGCAGCCCCTTGCCTTCGTAAGTGCTGGCTGTATTTTAAAAATTCTTACCTTGGGGTGCGGCGTACACAGTGAAGGTGAGTGGCGCTTCAGACTGCCTTTGCATGTGACTCAGCTCTGCCTCTGGTCCCGCCCTCATTTCCTGTTTCCTGAAGGGCGGGACCAGAGGCAGAGCTGAGACACATGCGAAGGCAGTTTGAAGCGCCGCTCGCCTTCACTGTGGAACCCGCACCCCCAAGGTTAGAATTTTAAAAATACAGCCAGCACTTAGGAAGGTGAGGGGCTGCCGGAGGACAGGTCGTGCTTGGAGGGCAGAGAAAGAGAGGGAGGGAGGCGCGGGGGCTGGCAACTATACAGAGTTCCCTCGAGGGCGGGGAGATTACGAACACTACACGGCTTCACTGCCACGCTGCCACGGAGTCAGCTTCAGGACATTGGAGGTGCAAATTATTATATTAGATAAGCATTGCCATACTGGGACAGAGCGAAGGTCCATCAAGCCCAGCATTCTGTTTCCAACAGTGGCCAATGCAGGTCACAACTACCTGGCAAGATCCCAAAATAGTACAATATATTTCATGCTGCTTATCCTAGAAATAAGAAGTGGATTTTCCCCAAATTCCTCTTAATAATGACTTATGGACTTTTCTTTTAAGAAGCCATCCAAACCTTTTCTAAACCACGCTAACTACTTTTACCACATTCTCTGGCAACGAATTCCAGAGTTTAATTATACGTTGAGTGAAAAAATACTTTCTCCGATTTGTTTTAAATTTACTACTTTGTAGCTTTATTGCGTGCCCCCTAGTCCTAGAATTATTGGAAAGAGTAAACAAGCGAGTCATGTCTACTCATTCCACTCCACTCATTATTTTATAGACCTCTTAACATATCTCCCCTCAAGCATTTCTTCTCCAAGCTGAAGAGCCCTAGCCACTTTAGCCTTTCCTCATAGGGAAGTCATCTCATCCCCTTTATCATTTTCTTCTCCCTTCCCTGTACCTTTTCTAATTCCACTATATCCTTTTTGAGATGCGGTAACCAGAACTGCACACAGTATTCGTGGTGTGGTTGCACCATGGAGTGATACAAAGGCATTATAACGTCCTCATTTTTGTTTTCCATTTCTTTCCTAATAATACCTAATATTCTATTTGCTTTCTTAGCCACCACCACACACTGAGCAGAGGGTTTCAACATATCATCAACGATGACGCCTAGATCCCTTTCCTGGTCGGTGAGTCCTAACATGTAGCCTTGCATATCATAGTTATAGTTGGGGTGCCTCTTTCCCACATACATCGATTTTTACTACTTGCTCACATAAACAGGGCTGCCAACAGACTGATCTGGGCCTTGGGCAAGGCCCCGCCCCCAAGGATCACCCCCCCACCCCTCAATCGCTACTGCTGTCGCCTCCCTCTCCTGCTCCCAGGCCGCTGGCACCACAGTTCCTAGTCTCCACCTACTTACCCTCTGCTCCCTTCTGCCTGCCATTCAGCCTTCATTTAAATAAAAAAAAAATCTCTAAAGCAGCAGCGCAGCGCCTTCTCTTTGAAAGTGGCAGATCGCCTCAGGCAGGCCTTCCTTCACTGTGTCCTGCCCTCGCTGAAATAGGAAGTTACATCAGAGGAGGGTGGGACACAGTGAGGGAAGGCCTGCCCGAGGCGATCTGCCACTTTCAAAGAGAAGGCGCTGCGCTGCTACTTTAGAGATTAAACGCAGGAGGTTGGACGACAGACAGAAGGGAGCTGAGGGTAGGCAGGTGGAGACGGGACTGCGACGCCAGCAGCCTGGGAGCAGGAGAGGGTGATAGACTCCGGCGCCATGCCCTCCTTGGTGACCCCAGCCCTGGGAATTTTGCCCCCTCTCTCGACAGCCCTGCACGTTAAACATCATCTACCATTGGATGCTCAGTCTCCCAGTCTTGTAATTTTTCACAATCCTCTTGTGATTTAACAACTTTGTGTCATCAGCAAATTTAATTATCTCACTAGCTACTCCCATCTCCAGATCATTTATAAATATGTTAAAAAGCAGCGGTTCCAGCAGAGACCCCTGGGGAACCCCACTATCTACCCTTCTCCATTGAGAATACTGACCATTTAACCGTACTCTCTGTTTTCTATCTTTTAACCAGTTTTTAATCCACAGTAGAACATTACCTCCTATCCTATGACTCTCCAGTTTCCTCTGGAGTCTTTCATGAGGAACTTTGTCAAATGCCTTTTAAAAATCCAGATACACAATATCAACTGGCTCACTTTTATCCACGTTTGTTCACCCCTTCAAACAAATGTAGTAGATTGGTGAAGCAAGATTTTTCTTCACTAAATCGATGTTGGCTTTGTCTCAGTAATCCATGCTTTTGAATATGCTCTGTAATTTTATCCAAACCATTTTTTTTAAAACCCAGCTTAATTAACTGCTTTTACCGCATCAAGGACAGCATCAAGCAGGCCTGAACCCTGTGCTTACTCACCTGAGACTGGAAAATCCCTTCTTTCACCTCTCTCCCAGCACACACTGACAGAAGACACCCTAAATGAATCAGAAATTTACTAGGCTACATAAAGAAATGCAGAAAGGAGGAGATCATCATGCCCCTGTACAGGCCATTGGAGAGGCCTCACTTGGGGGCCCTTTTACAGAGCGGCAGTAAGCCCAATGCGGGCTTGCCGCTTGCTCTTTCGGGTTTTAAAGAAAGGTCAGCACGACATATGAACGCTCTCCTATCTTTAAAATGTGAAACCAAGGCCCTGAAGCAGCCCTGCGAAACGCTGGCCACCGTCTGCTCAGCACATTAATAATAGAAAGAGGAACACAGCATGTTACGCTGTTCAGTAAGCACCCACCATAAAGATAAGTGTGGTGTTTATCGATTTAAAATAAATGTAGTGAATGGCCTATGAAGTTACAGAGATTATTCCTCACCAGCAGGTTGATATATAGCAGGTTTTTTTGGCCAATGATGAGAGCAGGGTCCATGGACCCGTTATAGCTTCAACAGATCGATTCAGGACCTGGAAGCTCTGAGGCCTTTTTTTTCCTGCTGGTTATAATACAGCTTGAGCTATAGGTAGTTTCATGTCATTTGCTGACAGCAGATCCTTTTTTTGTGTATTTGTATATTGTAGTCGATCTGCATCCGAACAATACTAGAGTGTAGTTGAAAAAGAAAAAGGACCCAACATGGCCATGTTTTGATAAAAATTTGCACCAGGGGTCAACAAGGTCTATAAAAATGTTGGTTGTCAATTTTCATCTTCAAACAATTTCTCCTAAACACAAAAAACAAGTGGTTATCATGAAAATATCGCCATCTCAACAATGGCAGTGCCTACACTACTGGCTGAAACACAACGTTTGTGTCGAGTCTTTCCACTCAAACTTTTTATCTCAAATACACGTCTTTCCAGTCTTTGGCATCCGTGGTCCAACTCCCACTTTTTTTTTTTGTCTTACCTCAGTGCCTACACTACAACTTTATTAATGATGACACATGGTAACTTGCTTACAAGCTAACATCACTGATAGCTGCCCCAGTTGTATCAACTGGCTGCCTGTGGGATATAAATGAATCCACTGATCTACACAGGCAAACTTGTTTACGTCATACAGTGGATTCATTTATATCCCACAGGCAGATAGTTGATAACAATGGCATGAACTGCAAGCCAAGTAACCCTGGGCCACCATTAATAATATTGCAGTGTACGCATTCCAACTGTTGAGACAATGGAGATGTTTTCCTGACAAATCACTTGGTTATATTTTTTTAATGTTTAGGAGAAATTAATTGTTTGAAGATGAGAATTGAGAACCAACATTTATATACGTCTTGTTGATCCAGATTTTTTTTTTTAATCAAAATCCGAGTCATTTTCTTATTTACTATTGATAATTTATTATTTTCCAATATTATTTTTTGTTTCATAGATGACTCCCAGTTAACTTGAAAGAGCTTGAGCTATTCTGGCAAGAAGGAAAGGCAGAAATGCATCATTCTGCTGGGAAAAGCTAGTATACACTTAACTGACTCATGGCTGTCAATGCCACACAAGAGGATTCCAGTATTATGTGAAGACTTATGCAATCAAGAATTTTTGGTTTCTTATCCTTACTCTGAGTTTCTATAATTCTTTTCATGTATATTTGATTTATAAACTGCCTAGGTTATAGGCGATATATAAATTTTAAAAAAGTGTACAGTTTGTTGTGTAGATTAGTAAAGCAAACGCCTACTTTAATTTATTCTGAATTGTATTTAAAACAGAACTTTAAAATTGTACAAGGGTGTTAAGACTTTTGCAAATCACTACATGTTCACCTACCCAGGATGGTAGAGAACCAGAGGCGGAATCTCAAATGGGCACACTGGATGGACCAACTGGTTTCCATCTATCATTTGCTACATTACTATTTTTTCTCATCGACACAAAATAGGAAAAATCCACTCTGGTACCAGTTGCTGCATTATTTTATTAGCTGTGGGCACCACAAGGTAAAGGTAAAGCTAAGGCATTAAATACTTTATAATCGAAGACAAAAGTAATGAACAGACAAGAAGCATTTTCCATTCATTTTATTAAAAATTTCAGATGTTCTAAAATTGTAATGTACATGTACTACACACTTAAATCAATTTGTACACACAGTTAAAGTGCTAAAAAATAAAAATCATTTACAAAACTGGCATTAGTCTACTGTAAACAAAACGAGTTCTACAAAAGAGTGCAAGTAAAAAAAACATCTAGATTTACACTAGGTTCAATATCACTGCCTAACCAAATATATCCACAACATATAGACTTCATCAACATTGTTACTTTTTCTTCCAATAAGTTTAAAACTGAAGAAACAAAATCTGAAATTATGCTATGCATGAGCATGTCAACACTAACCCATCAAGATGCAAAAAAAAAAAAAAAAAAAAACTCCATCCATAAAAAGAATCCAGTTATCAGTAATACTTCTCCATGGACTAACTGGATAATTTCAAAGTGATGTGCAATTTTACTTTCCACTTACGTTTTGATATTTTAATTTGAGGTCTCTTATTTCAGACGTTCTCATGGACAAAAATATACCAGGACAGGTGTTTTGGGAGCAGATTTGAAAATATCTGCCATTTGCTCAATTGAGTAAGTGCACATCTGAGCAGGTGCTGGACTTAATTCTAAATCTGTGTGAACCAATCCATTTTGCTAGTTAAAAGCAGATTATTTCAGCATCTGCCCTTTTCACTTCACGAGAGAGAGGCGTACTGCCAACACTCTGCTGCTGAAAATGTATATGCTCATATAGATATATTGGCAGGATTTTCTAGGTGCAGTACAGTAAAATAGGCTTTTGTGTGTGTGTGTGTATTATATATATATATATATATATATATATATATATATATATATATATATATATCTAAGCTCTCTTTTCATTTCTTTTAGTGCTATCAGTTGAGAGGAACTACAGCAGATTAAAAATGAAATCTTACTATATTTGGAAACATCTCGTATGAAACAGTCCTTAAGCTTTAATAACAAATAGTGTAAGAAACTCCTGAGTTTTATCAGGGAAGTGAATTACAGCAATGACACCGGCAACCCAGTTCCCACTGTCATATTACTACTGAAACACAGTACAAATATAAAAAATATGGGGCACTGATTTTAAAAACAGATAACTCATACCCTTCTACATTGATTACAAAGTTCCTTTTTTTTAAAAGTGTAATTGATTACATATGTAAAAGTGGTTCTTTATAAATTGCAGGAATAAAAAAATCAGATAAACCAGTGGGTGACACTATCCCACGCATTATCCCCTGGATTTTATATAGCGTGACCGAAATTGCACGTGCAAATTAGGTCATATTCTGGATTGCACACACAATTTAATTACTTAACAAGCCAATCAGTGCTGATAACTTCCACTTAATAAGCAATTGATACTAATTGGCATTAATTAGAATTTACATGCACAATTTGTACATATTCTGTAAAGTGGTGCGCGTAAATTCTAATGCACACTGTCAAAAGGGGATGTGGCCATGGATAGACCATAGGTGTTCTGAAAATCTATGCACAGTTATAGAATACACCTGCTCTGCACCAAACTTAGGCGCTGGTATTTACACCTTTTTACTTCGTGTAAATGGACACACCTAGAGATAGGCGTAGGCATGGTCACTAGGTGTATTCTATAAACAGGCTAAATGCATTCTATAAACTGCACCTAAATCTAGGTGCAGTTTACAGAATATGCCTAGGTGGACATATTTTTGGCACCAATTTTTCAGGCACCATATATGGAATCTCTTACCTGCTTTCCTGCTACTTAGTCCAATAGTATAGCTATCCAGTCCACTTTGCCAACCACAGAGTGGGTTTTGTCTGTATGATTTATCCTGCTGTCTATGGCGAACTCTAATTACAGGCAAGTAACCAAGCTGTCTCTATTGACAACTCATGATGAAATCAACCACACTAATAAGGAATCAAAGCTGAGAATTGCCTCTATCATGGCAAGCCAAATGCTTTGGTAGGCATCTTTGGAGATAGGAGATGGAGTTGCAGTACTGTTGATTAAAAGCACTCTCTCCAAGACAAATGGAGCACAATCAGTGAAAAGTGAAGGTATGCATAAGGGCAAAGGATCAACTATACTTTCCTTTAGCAAATAATTTAAGCAACTTCTCACTAATTGGGGGGGGGGGTAATATCCTCATGCTATCAGTAAACCTTGTTATTAAATCAAACAGCATGATTCTTGTAGAATCAACTGAGGTTTCTCATTTCAGCATAAACTCTGTTTTATCCTCTATCTACTTAAGTGAGGTTGCCTCTGTCAGACTCAGATGGCCTTTGGCCTCGCAGTCTGAACTGTGCTTAGTCTCACAAACTCTACTGTGCTAACTTTTGTAGTGTCAATTGTGTTTTTCTTGCAGAATCGGATGTGCTTCACATCACAAACTCAGCTAGACTTTTAGTAGCATTCAGTCAACTGCATTTGGCCTTGCAGAATCACATCTATTTTTTTTTTGTCACAGCCAGTTGAACTTGGCCACACAGGCCATGTGCTGCTTCATCTCACACACTCAATTGTGTTTAGCCCCGCATGATCAGCTGTGAGTATTCTATACAATTAACTGGATTTATCCTCAGTCAGTAGTCAGAGGATTTTACTAAGCAGCATCATGGGGTCTGCTGTGCTTAACCATACAGAATAACCTTTTTAATTGCTTGTTTTTGATAATCATTGTTTCCTTTTTGCTATCAGCATGTCTTTACGCCAGCAATATTTCACTTTAAGTATCAGTTATGCTTCAGTATTGATTCATCCCAAGGGATTCTATATCTCGGTATCTCATATGGTTTAATTTCAGTGTCTACTGTGTCTCTCATATAGTTGGCATCTTTCATTTTCACACTGTCTGAGGCTTAGGGTCATCATTCTCAGTAAATGCAACTTTTATTGTTCTATGTGCCTTAGTTTCACTGTGGTGGCTGATTGCAGCCTCAGTTTTTTTTTTTTTTTTTGGGGGGGGGGGGGGTTGTTCCCTTTCAGTATTGGTTATTTTCAATTTCAATTCACCTTCTTTCACTACTGCTGGTGTGCCTTGGTTTAATCATTACACCTACAGTACACATACAGTACAGTACACTATGCCTTGCTTCAGTCTTACATTCTCCCATACATTGCCTTTGTAGTATCACCTGCAGTTCTGGCTCTGCCTGCTCTAGCACTTCTTTTTCAGCCTAACAGTTTTATTCAGCTCTACCTTTTCATTCTAAGTTTCCTTGTTCTTTCTTTGATACCATCCATGGTTCAATCTTTCACTGACTGCTGTTCATAAGTGTATTAGTGTCTACTTGGCCTCTGCTTTTCAATATTCTACATCACTAGCCCTTCAGTATCTATAGAGTCTTTTCCTCTAAATGGTTAAAATCTGGCATTCTCTCTGCGATCCTCTCAGTGGTTATAATCTGGCACTCTCTGTGATGCAGATATTCCTTTTTACACTTTAAATTTATTCCTCTTTTGGTTACAGCCTCACTATGCCTTGATTAGGCAGGATGGACTATGGGTATACTCTCCTACCCTATTTGTAAACTGCTTTGTTACATCCCACAAGTTCTGGACTGACCTGTGGAACACTAAGGAAAGAAAAATTACATCTTAGCTGATAATTTTCTTTCCTTTAGTCCCAACAGATCAGTTCAGAAGCCCACCCTAACTTTCTTATTTCTTTCTCTCATTGCACAGATCCTTCTTTAATTCATTTAAGCCACCTTCACTTGAGATCTTAAGTTACAGCTATACATATGCTCTCTTTGATATGGAGTTCTCTTTCAAGAAAATGCAATAGCTGTTCCAATACCATGGCTCCTCTTACAGATGTGCTTTGACTATATTGTGAAAAGAAATGCTTGCCAATCTAACAGGTGAGACAGCCAGATGGACAGGGCCTGCATTGCAGCTAATTCCACCCCATCTTAATATGGCCCAGTTCCTTGTAGGTTAAGTAAGCTAAAATCTATTCATAATTTGAAGCATGTAAACCTGCTCCCTTTTGTTGGATGCAACTTTTCACAAAATGAATGTTCAGAGTTTGACCCACATGTGAAAAGATGAGACCACTCTGGGAAGAAATGTCAGATGCATTCTTAATACCACTAATCAGGGAAAAAAAGGAAGACAAGGAAATACCAAGACTAATGACTGGACATGGCTTAATCTGCATGCTGATGTAACTGCCATTAAAGACCTTCTACACAAGGAACTGTAGTGGTACAGTATCAAGCAGTTCAAATGAGATTTAGACAACAAGCACCACAATCAGATTTCAAAGAAGTGGAGAATTCCAGATAGGAGGCATAGTGTGCCTGTCTTTATATGAATCTGGTTAAAGTAGGGACATCCCCTTATAGAATTAACTCCAAAGTGTCACATTTTCTCAACACGTAAATATTCTAAAATCAGTGTAAAGATTCTAAACTGCTTCTTGTAATAAACTTGAAATTAAACAAGTCTTTAAAGGGCACACATGCTTTCATTCTGACTATTGTAAACTAAAACAGAGAAAAGTTTAATGCCAAATTACAAGACAGATTTTGACAAAAATCAGCAGTATTTTAGGGAAAATTTCTATTGCAACTCTAAACAGCTATGTCATTTTAACTCTCCTTTCCTGGTGGTGCAATTTTCACATTTCCTCTTTTCATCTTCATAGCCAAACTACTGCACCTCCATTCATCAGCATAAGGGCAATTCTAACACCTAGAACTTAGCCACTTAAGTGCTATTTTGCAATTAAACAATGAACTTACATAGCACACATTTGCAAGGGGGAAAAGCATGGGCAGAGCTCCCACTTTCACATGTAACTTACAGAATATTGTTTGGTTACGTAGTAGCTGCTGCACTTAGGTCAGCCATAGAGCTACTGTAAATATGAATGCCAAACTTTTAGGCACATATATACCCAGTTATGCTAGTATTCTGTAACAGTCAACATAAAACCAACCCAACGCCTAAATCTAGCTTATAAGGATTTAAATATTTGTAGAACAAGCAGGTTTTATAGAAGACCTCACAAGGGCAACTCTACTCTTGACTAGTCTGCAATATTATTTAAAATTTTCTGCAATATATTTGTGTCAAAACTTTTCAAATTTTTACGGCTTTACGTAAAACACAAGCTTAGTGCTACTTAGCTTAAGCATGTAGATTCTCTTAGTGTAGGGCTGCCAGCTGACATGCTGCATGTTTCGGGTTCGGTCCGTCTCCAGCACACACACACACCATTTCTGTTTCAACTTTACATTGCACAAAAGTTTTACAAAGTGGTGGTAAGCACAACACTGGCTTACCACATGGTAATCTGGGACTACCGCCAGCCCAATGCGGGCGCTGGTTGTAGTTCCAGCCCCAGCATGCACCATTTCCTGTGCTAGGGAAAATAGGGAAGTAATTTTTAGCACAGCGGTAATCAGGCAGTGCCAAGTGGTTCCCGGTTACCATCAGGTTAGAATGGGTGGCGGTAAGTGCTCCTCCTCGCATGGCCACGCAGTAAGAGCAATCTTACCACATGGCCATGGCTATTTTCAGGCTTTATCCGCTGTGGTAAAAAAAGGCTGCAGCACGTGGCAAAAATGGCCCCACAGCTAGCGCAGGGCCCTTTTCACCGTTGTTTAAAAGGACAAAGGACCCCCAAAATGACAGCGCTATAGAATGCACAATAAAGCTGTATGCTGGTATATTGTGCTCATTCAAATGCAGATGCTGATAATATATTTTCGTTTCAATAAATTTTTTTATTGAAATATTCAACATTACAAAAGAAAACATTCAATACTGCCATGCCCGATGCATATGTCGGGAAAGCAACACAACTGAACCCCTCCAAAACCCTCCATTGTTTCCAATAGAGAAACCCAACTTCAAGATTTTTGTTTTCATTGTGTTTTATTATTATTATTTTTTTTTATCCCCCCCCCCCCGCCAATACCTCCCCAAACCTAACTAGAAGGTTGACCCCCTAAGTCTCCTATATAGAAACCTGCAACAACTTATTCACACCTTCTAACAGATTACATTATCCCTCAACCCCCTTATCCCCCCTCCCCCTACTCCCCCCTCCCTTTCCCATTAAGCCAAAGATAATAATTTCCCCTCCAACAGTTTCCACCCTCTTTGACGGATCCAAAAACAATCCCTTCTTACAGCTGTTTGTCTCTCCAAGTGAAATAGATACCGCACCTTCCCCTTCCATTGATCCATGCTAGGCGGAAGAGAAGATTTCCAAGTAGCTGCAATCAAACACTTTATTGCTGCTAGTCCCCACCGGAACAACCTCTCCTGCCACCACTGCAACTTGATCGGGCTGAGCCCTAATAAGCAAACTTGGGGAGACAAAGGTATAGGCACTTGAAGCAGTTCAGAAAGTGCCCCACCCACCGACTCCCACACAGAAAATAACCCCTCACATTTCCACCAAACATGCAAAAAGGAACCCCGTGCCTCCCCGCATCTCCAACATATATCAGATACTAGAGGAAACATTTTATGAAGTCTGTCCGGCGTATAATACCACCGGGTAATTATTTTGTATGCATTCTCCTGAACTAGCACACACACTGAACTTGCTCGTACCCCCCCCCCCCCCCAAATCCTTTCCCATTCCTCATCCGTAAAGGTCTTCCCCAGATCCCGTTCCCAGGCCTGCATAAACTTATGCTTACTCCTTTTCCATCCTCTTATATACTTATATATTATCGATATAGGCCTTGGATGTTTCCCCACTAACATCCAAAGATTTTCCAAATACTCCCCTTTAATTGGATCACCCCTCAACCAACCCTGCTGTATAGCAAAATGCCGTATTTGCATATAGGCAAAAAAATCCCCCTCCAGTAAACCAAACCTATCCCTAAGATATTCAAAGGATGCCCACCTGCCACCCCGAAAGCCATCCCGAAATCTAACTAGTCCCAATTGCGCCCATCTAAAAAAGGTTCTGTCCCATTGCCCCACTCTAAACTTACCCTCCCAATTCAGAGAAGCCAGCGTAGAAACCCTGACCCCCCCTCCCCACCGCTTTCTAGCCTCCTGCCAAACTTTTAGCAAATGACTCAAAAAGGGATTAGCTACTCCTCCTCCTCCCCCCTCCCTTCCTCCCTGTGAATCCCAGAGCAACGTACCCAGGGGTTGCAACCCAGAAAACTCCTGTTCAATTTCTACCCCCGCCTTTCCCTGTGCTACATCCCAATCCAATATTATCCTCAATTGCGCAGCCAGATAATACCATTCTACGTTCGGCACTGCCCTCCCTCCCTGCTCTAGAGCACCCCACAATATCTCTCGTCTTATACGAGGCCTCTTTCCTCCCCAAATGAAGCTATAAATCATGCTTTGGATTTTACTCAGCGCCTTCTTAGGGATAGGCACTGGCAAGGTCTGAAACAAAAATAACAACCTCGGCAAGACGTTCATTTTTACCACCGCGATTTTGCCCCACCACGACAACCAAAGCCCTCTCCACCTCATCAAATCACCCTTAATCTGTTGCACTACCGGGTCATAATTCACTTGAAACAAATCCTGGACCACTCTAGGAATCTGAATCCCCAAATATCTAAATTTATTATTGACCCAACGGAATGGAACTATTTCTTGCAACTTAGCTCCCTCTACATCAGAAATATTAACTCCCATCAATTCACTCTTGTCCATATTAATGGATAATCCCGCTACCTGACCAAAATCTCGGAAGATCTCCAACACTACCTTCAATGTATTTCCCGGATTCCGAAGATACAATAACACGTCATCTGCGAATAATGCCACCTGATGTTCCTGCCCCCCAACCCACAACCCCTCCAACTCCCTATGCTCCCGAAGACAAATCGCCAAGGGTTCCATATACATCGCAAATAACAAGGGCGAAAGAGGACATCCCTGACGAGTTCCCCTCTCAATCTCAAAGAATGATGTAAATTTATTATTAACCCGTATACACGCCCTTGGTTTTGTGTAGAATGCTGATATCCATGCACTAAAATTACCACCCAACCCCATCCGATACAACACTTCTTCCAAATATACCCATTTCACCCTATCAAAGGCCTTCTCAGCATCTAATGCTAAAAAGGCCACTGGATCTGTCCTCTGCTGAGCTGACCACAATAAATGGATAGTGCGTCTAATATTATCCCCCACAGTCCTCCTTGACACAAACCCAGATTGATCCTTATGAACAAGTTTCGGCAACACCCTTCGCAGTCTGTTAGCCAACACTTTCGCCAAAATTTTGGCATCTACGTTAAGGAGAGAAATGGGCCGATACGCCCCACACAAAGTGGGGTCCTTCCCTGGTTTCCTCAAAACTGTAATTCCAGCTTCCACCATGGACTGTGGCAAGTTTTCCCCTTTTAACACCCCATTCCCCACCCGGACTAAAAGATCCCCCACATCTCCCTGAAATACCTTATAAAATTTCCCCGAAAACCCATCCAACCCCGGAGCCTTCCCGTTCTTCAAATTCTTTATAACCCCTAAAACTTCCTCATCCCTAATATCCTCGCTCAGTTGCCCCTGCTCTGCATCAGTAAGCCTAGGCAACTGAATTTTATCCAAAAAATGCCCAATCTCAGCCCTTGAAACTCCACCCTCCTCCCTGTATAATTCCCTATAATAACTAAGAAAACAATCCTGAATTGCCGAATCTGAATAACACCACTCCCCCTTTCCATTTTTAATTTTTTGAACATTTAATCTTGTCCTCCTGCCCCTCAAATATCTGGCTAATTTTGCTCCACCTTTATTAGCAAATTCAAAAAAGCCTAGTCTCAATTTAGCAAGTGCAAACTCCACCTCCCTCGCCTGCAACCCAGAAAGTTCCTGCCTAACCTTACAAAGCTCACGCCAAACCCCTTGATCATGCGACCTCTTATGTCGAGTCTCCAAGTCTACTAATCGCCGCCTCAGATTCAAATCTAACCGGGCCCTCTCCCTCTTCCTCCGAGACCCCCATTGGACAAAAACCCCCCTCATCACAGCCTTCATTGCATCCCACAAAGTTCCATCCCTCACTTCTCCATTATCATTAAACTCTCTATAGTCCCCAATAGCCTTCCTGACCGCCTCCACTACCTGCTCATCCCCCAGTAGTGATTCATTCAACCTCCAAAATCCCTTCTTTACTCCCCCTAAGGAACCCACCAAAGTAACCCAAGTAGGGGCATGGTCTGATATCTGAATATGCTCTATCTCCGCCTTCCTCATGGCTCCCCACAAATTACGATGTACCCAGATACCATCAATACGAGTATACGCATTACTAGCATGGGAATAAAACGTATAATTCCGTTGTGTTGGATGCATCAGTCGCCAGCTATCTACCATCTCCAGCCCACGAAAAAACTCTTCCAACGCTCTTCTACTTCTCCTACTACAGTAACCACCCCCCAAGGAGTGATCCAACCGCGCATTGGGCGTAACATTGAAATCCCCTCCTACCACAGCCGGCCCCTGCACAAATTCTTGTAACTCCCCCAAAAGCTTACGAAAAAACCCCGCCTGACCAGAATTAGGAGCATACACATTAACCAGTGTAATTCCCATACCTTGCCATTCTCCTCGAACTGCCACACATCTCCCAGTCGAATCCTTAAATTGCTGATTAACCACCAACCCAAACCCCTCCCTCACTAAAATGGCTACCCCCCCTACCCGCCTGCCATCCCTCCCCTGATGGGCCACCACTAATTCAAATGCCTTCCTATTTAACATCGGGAGGTCTCGTGGACGCAAATGAGTTTCTTGGAGAAATACAATATCCCACTTAAGTCTGCCCAATTCTTTGAAAACTATGCTTCTCTTCCCCGGATTGTTCAGTCCATTCACATTCCAGGATCCAACTACCATTGTCTCTGGCCCAGCACTCCCCCCTCCCCCCATTCGTCCCCTCAAACCCACCCCCCGACCCCCTCTACCCCCCCCTTCCTCCCCCCCCCCCCATTCCAACTGGCCGACCCAGCTCCAGATGAGCCTGCCATCCCGTGAGGAATTAACATCTCCCAAATGGCTCAAAACCCCCTCTATCGATTCACCCCTAACCCCCCTTCCCCTCATACCTCAAGCTCCCCTCCCCCACCCCCCCTCAACCAACCTCCCTAACCATCCCCCACCCCCTCCCAATCTCAACACTCCACATCAACCCTACCCCACCCCCTCCCCCCTAAACAAATCAAAGCAAATACATATACTCCAAACATCACCAATCCTAAGAGCCCCCCAAATGGCTACACCCCATGTCCACACCTAGTCATCTAAGAACCATCAATGTCCCTTCAAGTAGCACTCTGTTGTCCTTTGCGTCCATCAGCCCCCACTGTACGCCACCGAGATGTCAATCTCTGAGAGGCCGCTCTCAGCTCCTTTCCTTGGGTAGTTGACTCCCCCATCATCGGCAGATCTTTACATCCCATCTCCTTCAGGGCCACCCATGCCTCCGATACCGATTTCACCTTCCTTGATTTCCCATCGACCGACATCCAAACTGCGAATGGAAACATCCAGCGATAGCGCAGCCCGTGGCCCCTCATAAATCTAGTGACCTCTTGGAAGGCCCGCCGCTTCTGTAGTGTGGCCCATGCCAAATCCTGAAAAACGCTGATTTTGCAATTTCGCCAATCCCATGTTTGCTGCTGTCGCGCTTTAGCCAATACGCGCTCCTTAGTTGGAAAATCCGCAAAGCAAACGATAATATCTCTCACAGCACCCTCTCTCATAGGGCCCAGACTTCGATGAGCCCTCTGTATCTGCCACGTGGTGGACTCACTCTCCTCACCAGACCCCATCACAAAGTTACAAAAGTCCTACACCACCTTAACACAGTCACGAAACTCTGCAGTCTCAGGAATACCTTTAAAGCGGAGGTTATTCCTCCTAGACCTGTTCTCAAGCTCTTCCAGCTGGTCTTTTACCTCCTGCAGAGCCTCAGCATGCTGAGTGCCGGTTTCTTTCACTGAAGACAACTCCTCACGAATCTCCTCTACCGATTCTTCCACAGCCACTACTCGTGTTCCCAGCTCACCCAGCTCGTTCTTAATATCGCGCAGGGACTCCTTCACATCACTCCTGACGCCTGCCATGTCTTCCCGGAGCTCCTTAAGCCACTGTACCAGCTCACGCTTCGTCACCTCTTCTCCCACTGCACGGTCCTGTAAGCCCGCGCTTTCTTCTTCCGACTCCGATTGCATTGCCGCCATGTTCCCGCTCTCCTCTGCCTCGCCTACAGTTCCAACTCCCGCTTTCTCCTGTCTACGCGCCGAAAAGCGGAACTTTTCTAAACTTTTTCTAGGCGGCATTTACACTCTCTCCAGGTATTTTCCCAGCACCGAGGGGGCCAGAAACGGCGAATCGCGTACTTTATAAATAGTCCCGAACGGAGCTATTCATTCAAGCTGCCATTTGTTCGGATGACGTCACTTCCCAGATGCTGATAATATATTTAACAGAATCCAAATCTCTGTGGTGACTCGTGTCACATGAGCTACATCAGCTCATGATTCACCTATCTCATCAGTCTAGAATAACTTTCAAATTCCTATATCTTCCATCTTTTATAACTGTTAATCTAATTAGTTACATAATTTAAAGACTACATTCTTTTCACTTATCTTAATCTTAACAGTCACTGTGAGCAGAGGACTCCGAAGTTATTCTAGACCGATGATACAAGTGAATCATGAGCTTATGTAGTTCATATGAAACGAGTCACCACCAAGGTTTGGATTCTGTTAAATATATTAATCAGCATCTGAATTTGAATGAGCACAATATACCAGCATTCAGCTTTATTGTACAGTATTTCATAACAGACCATAGGCACCCAGATTCTTTACAGAATAGGCACCTACCACACACCTCTGGGTGCCTAATGGGAAGGACCAGCTATAGAACTGCTGAGGTATACAGCACATCTCTTGCTTCAAAATCTGGTCAAGAACGATTTGTGGGTGCTTTAAGAATAAAGGGAAAACCCTGGGTAATTGTATATGAAGGCTCATAGCAATGTACCTAAAATGGAGGCCCATTCTGACCAAGCTGGAAGCCAAACAGGAGGAGAAAACTGTTGGGCCAAAAAGAATAAAAAGGAACGTGGGTTTATATAGTAAAATGGTGCCATAAGACACCACTAACATGGGCCTTTGGATAATCACAAAAGGATTAGATAATGACACAATCTGTCCCCATCCTCACCCCAAACTCCACCCCACTAGTTCCATCATTTTCAATAAAAGACAATTGCCCGCTCTTTGTACAAATGATATTTTGTAATGTTGAAGGGACGGGATGTGGACAATCAGATCCTTTGTAGAGGATGATACGGGGACAAAAGACCTGATGTATTAAGTTTATACATGATAAAAATGTACTAAAGAATGATCTGTGCATAAATGTACTATAAACATTTGTGTTCATTAAAAAAAAAAAAGCACCAACAGGAAATAACCTAGTGTACAAGAGTGGAATGGGTAGCAGAATTTCCTCATTCTAAAGTAATAGCACCAACATGAAGTAAATAACTGCGATAGCACATGTCTTGATTGTACCCCCAAAGTCATAAAAATAGGATACCCAGATGAAGGAAAATACATTATTATTCCCCTCAATATCCAGCAGTACCAACGTTCCTTCTAAGCTGCAAGGGAGTCCTCCACCTGTCTTCTTGCTGGTAGAGGGTAGTGCTGCAGTATTATACTTTCAGACATAAGGGACAGATAGGTCCCTTAGGAAGTCCTGTAGAACCTACATGTCCCTTACAATTGAAAATGCAATATCGAAGCACCACCCCAAACAGCTAGGTATGTGGGAAGAGGACTCTAGTGGCACTGAATAGGCATTCGGGCAAGCATTTAAATTAATGCAGTGACTGAAGGCTGAATACTGTCCTAATTATTTCTATATACAAATTAAATCAAAACAAATATTTTATATACTGACAAGCTCTCCTTTTCAGGGTTTAGTGTGGTATACAAAATTTACATAATAAAAGTAACACCACCTCAAGATCAGTTAAAAAAAATCTAATAGTCTATCATTTTTGGAAAATGTTAACTGAAATAATTATATTCTATCCTAATACACTGATGGCTATATGCAGGTTGCCACTGTTTTAAGATATGAATGTATCCACTGGCACCACAAATTTCTAGGACACACACCTTGGTTCTAGATATTCTTTTAACTTTTTCACCAAAAAAGAGAAACCTACACATTAGCCAACCATAAGTTCAAATTTTACACTGTGAAGAGGCTATCTTCCTTCAAAGAAACTGTAGCCCAGAGTAGCAGAGCACAATTAGCATCCTCAACTGCTCTGCTTTGATAGTTTCCGAACATATACCGTCTGGTGGCATGTGATACTTTGTGGGGCAACTCTTTTCTTCACAAAATGAACTCAGCTTACGGGTATTACCAATGCTGAGCCAATATTCACTTTTCCTCTTTGGTTACTTTCTAAGCCACAGCATGTTTAATTAGAGAGCAGTGTGCTCAGGGAGGAGGATTCCTGAGCTCTGTGTCAGGACAAGAGACTGCATAAATTATTATACTTTCTGAGAAACCTGCTGAATTATAGAGCTCATTAAAGTCAATAAGCAGTTTTAGGAGAAGCAATACAAAGACTCCTCCACAAGTCTGCCTGTGAACTTCAAACAAAATGTAGACTCTCTCTCTCCTCTCCCCCCCCCCTTTTGGCCATTTCCAGAGGAAAAAAATGGATTGATTGGATTTATTAACTTGATATACTGCTTAATACCAAGGTTTCAAAGCGGTGCACATTAAATTAAAAACAGACAACAAAAGATAACATATCGATATATATTAGATTATGTGGTATACTAAGTATGATCTAAAACTGGTCTTTCGGATCTGTCATTAAATGGTGTGGCAATAGTACACATGAAAACCATAAGCCCAAGGGAATGTTAGGTGACTCAGTGGCAATTCTGTGCATTGCCAAATGAGAGATATGGGTTTAACTCCCTAGCCTAGCTTCTAGTCCTCAAGCCAGCAGGGGTTGGGAATGATACAAAGGCAGTACCCATAGCTCAAGATAAAAGGAATTCCAGCAATCACTCAGTATAGGATACCTACAGGTCAGATTCATAAAGCATGAATGCTAAGTTCCAGAAAGAGCTGCAGACTGTGGTCTCTGGCCATTAATTATTTGAGTAACCACTAGGATATGAAGGAGAAGATGGATCTCAGCCTAATGATGGGGAAACTTCTAGGTAAAATACACTGTGAGCCCAAAATTAAACTAAAACATCATTCATCCAAAATAGGCTCACTATTTGACAGATGCAGTTGCTTCTGAATCACTCTCAGGATGCAGATCTCCACGGGTTAAAAAAAATACCCCAAATGCTTTACAACATGTCTTTCCTATATTATTATTATTATTATTACATTTGTACCCCGCGCTTTCCCACACAATGCAGGCTCAATGCGGCTTACATAGTAATTTGAAATACAAAGTTAAGAATAGAACTTTCAATAAAACAGCAGTAAAACAATGTAAAGTCGGGCTTAGTAGTGTATGATAAGTTGAGCTAGATAATATATGACTAGGATAAAAGAGGGTAGACAGGATAGGATAGTGTAATTTGGGAGAAAAGGGGTAAGGAGGGATAAAATTAAGGAGAGATGGAAAGAGAAGGATGGGAGGTTGGTAATTAAGTCAGAACAGAATTGGGAGTGGAGGTTGGCGAGATTAGGTTGGGGCATTAGGGTAGGCTTGCTTAAAGAGATGAGCTTTCAGCATTTTTCAACAGAGTAACTATATGGAAGCGTTAGACGCAATCAACACAACAGTTTCTTAACACATTATGAGAAAACACAATCTAATAACCCTGGAAAGCCTTCATAACTGTTAAGTTCTTTTCTTTATTCTGGCACCAAACATGATCTTGTTGGGTAAAAGCAACAAATCGCTAACTGGCAATCCTTATTCTTCATTCTAGTTGATCCAATGATAGAACAACTTTGTCTTATGAAAATGTGAAATAGGTATGTCATGTCTGCAGTGCCTCAGGTCCTACTACTCAAAACATTTGAAGTTCTTTTTTGCAATTTTTGTTCAGGTTATACTGCCCAAGCATGTACAAAGGCTTATTTCACAGGCTTAAGATAAAAACAAAGACTTGAATATACAATAGGAAATGTTCCTGCAAAAATAAAATGTTTGTTTTTAGTTCCTCCACTACAATTTAACTACTGAGGTAGGTTAACAAGTGATATTTTTTAAAAAATTCTGTTCTGACTGTTGTTCAAATCCTCCGCACAGCTTATCTAGTGCATCAGTTGAGACTTCACCTACAGTAGGGATACTCAACAGGATGCAGAGACCAGTCAGGTTTTCAGGATATCCCCAATGAATATGCATAATACCCATTCATAAGACTACTACATAAATATTACAAATTTTCAATATATTTATTCTTTATTATTATTTACTCAATACAATAATAATAAAGAATAAATATATTGAAAATTTGTCATATTTATGTAGTAGTCTTATGGATGGGTATTATACACGGCTTGACTTACTAAAATGTAATGTAACCCTTGTAATGATATAAGCAATGAATATGCATGAGAGATTTGTATATAATGGAGGTGACAGGCATGCAGATCTCTCATATGCATACTCATTAGGGATATTCAGAAAACCCAACGTCAGGTTTGAGTACCCCTGACTTACAATATGCTAGCAATGACCACAAGGATATGAGGAACTTGAGAAATGAGACATACAAAGAAGCAAAAAACTTTTAAAATTTCTAAAGCAATCATATCTGCTTGAGGTCTGGAGCAAATGAAGACTTCACTCTCTATTTACTGTCAAATTCACTTTAGCAGAAAAAGCTTTTTTGTTGATAATAACTTGATGGCAAATGGTTGGCAAGATCACTTTAAGCTTTTCTAGTCTTCCCTGCAGTCTCTCATTTTGTTATTACAGCATGGCATACCATGAAGTTCACATGTGTATGTTGTGTTTAAGAATACCACTGTCTCATCTGGTATTTTGTGAGGCCATACTGTAGGTGGCTACTAGCTAAAACAAGAGACCTTGCAAAGCAAACAGACTAAAATAAAACAAATTGAAGTGCCACAGCAAACATAAAATGCAATTTGTAATTCTATTAAGGGAAGAAAGCAAGGAAAAACGAGTGAAAAATATTCTTCTAGGGGTCAACTTTAAGATTGCTGTTTGTGGGATGGGTTAATTAGCCAAATTTAGGAAGATTCTGAATTTAACTAGTCATCTGAAATGGTAAGATTTGGGAAAGCTTTTAACATACTCACTAAGCCAGTCATATGTAGCCAATTAGCACAAAAAAAAATCCACACTAAACAACTAAGAGGTATGTTTACTAAAGAGCAGGAGGGACTTTCCACTTAACACAGGTTAACATATAAAAGCAACACACCTGAAATGCAAGGGCTCTGTGGCAACTGTTGGGAGAACGTCCAGCATTACCCCCTGCATTTTCTGCACAGACAAGAACTCTAACATGCCTTAATTTCAGGAACTATGAGTGCAGACGCACTTAATTCCACTTACTGAGGTGACGTTACGTGAACCTGCGCTAACTGTACATTTGAAAGCATGCGCTACCTACTGCATGCTGACTGCAATGCACGATCCATGCTCACTCTCCACCCATATTCTGCTGAGTCCCCTCCCTCCCCTGCAAGTTAAGCAGTTAGCACTGGCATTTATCGCACTAACCATTTTAATGCGCGCTAGGTGTTAGTGTGGGCTTGCACTAACGGTTAATGAGTGCTCCAACCTGCGCTAAATGCTTAGAACACCTTAACATGCCCCTAAACCTTCTCCTTGCCCCACCCATGGTATGTCCATTCTTTGCTCTGTTAAATTTTAGCTACCTAGTGAATTTATGTGGCTAAACTTTAGCTAGGCAAATCTTTGCTTTAGCAAACTAGCTCCCTTTGAAAAGTGAACTAAAGCTTCCAAAAATCAAAGTTCATACACATGGAACTATATATAGGCATAAACACACTTAGACACACACAACTTTCAGTGGCTAAGCCAGGTTACAGACCTAACAGAAAATGACCAAGCTGGTGCAGAAAGGTTGTTCACTGGGATGCTGTGCATTACTAAAGAAGTGATAGGCAATGTATAATAGATTGCGTGGACGTCCACATTTCTGTTTGGAAACCTTACCAGTAACCATAAAATCAAAGTAGCCCTTTTTCTTTTTTGCTGTAAGCAAGGATGATAATATAAAGTTAAGAATAATGATTCCAGCCCCACTAAGAGTTGCTGATTTTCAGTGCAGTTTTGATCAAAATACTTGAACTAGGCACCTTCTTAGACAATACAGTGTTTCAATTTGAGATTACTTTCCCCACTGCCCTCCCTCCCCTCTGTGCTTGGAGACGACATGCTTCAGCTTGTTCATCGAAGACAACTTACAAAAAGACATCCTTCAACAAAGACTTCGAAGGGCTGTAGTAGTTAAACAGACCTTTTTCACATAAAGTAGAACAAAGTTTTAAAAAAAAGTTTGTTTTTCTTCTACTCAGTGTCCCACTGTAGTAGAAAGAGCAAGTAAATATTACCATAAATAGAGTAGTTGTATCACAACAGAGCTGCATCTGGCCATTATTTTTGTTGGTTCACATGACTAACTTGTTTGATCTGCCAGTATTTGACCTTCAGCTTAGACAGAATGCCTGACTTCAAAAAAAAAAAAAAAAAAAAAAAAAAAGCACATTTCAGCTTCCAGGCGCTCTTGTGTAACTGAGCCTGGGATGGCAGCAGGATAAAACAGGGCACTCTGCCACCACTTCTCTAGAGGCTAAGTGAGTTCCAAGTTGCACCACAGCACGATTCATTTGATTTACTTCTGTGATGTGGAGGTGGGTCAAGCGCTAGTCCCATCCTCCTCAATAACTCGATTCATGCTGGTTCCGTGCGTAATATGGGTCACTGGGTTGCTCAGGTCCCGGATGCTGCTGTGTCGTGATTGCTCGTTGAGACGATGAGAGCTGCTGTGCCTAGAATGATCAGTCAGGTGTGACATGCTGCCATGAGGTAATCTGTCTTCAATTCCTCTGTAGCTGCAGGGGGTATATCTAGCACAGAGAAGTTACATTTATTGATTTTTACTGCTATTTCATGAACCTGTTCCCATTACATCTCAGTCCTATGAATACTGTGCCCTTTTCTGGCTGTACTGGGGACACAATAAAATAAAATAATCCTAATAAATAAATATTTTTCCCCCACAGGCACAGAAATGGAGTAAAGCCTTAGTAAATCAAACACAATGATTTACACAGAAATATTTGAAGCAGGAAATACTGATCAGAGAATATAGAGAAAGATTCTGGTTTCTGAGCTCATGAAGCTTCTTTTCCATGAAGGTGTTAATTTTTATGATGACATCTCCTCTTCAGAAAGCACACACATTTTATTATAAGTTCACATTACACCCATACAAAAAGAACACACAAACTGGAATTAGCCAACTAGGCCAAACATGACCTAGGGCACCAGAGAAGTGACAAAAGTATTCACTGTATCAAGTGACTTATCATAGGGCTAAGTTATGAAAAAAAAAATCCAAAATCTAGGCAGTAGAAGATTACGTGATGTGCGATTCTGTTTCTAGATACAGCTACTAGGGATGCTCATTTGTTAGTGTACTACTACTACTACTTATCATTTCTATAGCGCTACTAGACATACGCAGCGCTGTACATTCTGTTCATTAGTATAACTGAGATTTTAGTGCTTTAATGTGCACTGCTCATGTGCATGTGTTAAAGTAGCTATCAAAATGAACATATGAAACAAAAACCATACCTGAAAATTAGGAATAATTCAACAAAAAAAATAATTTCTTTACTTGTGCAGATCCCTAAACACTGCATATGACCCAGCCTGGCTGGAATTAACAGCATGCATACCTCTACGTGAATACTTTGCTTTATTCATTAACAATTCCTATTGTGAAATCTGTGCACATTTCATAGCTCTTAAATTCTTGAATTTTAAATTTGTCTCTTATCATAATCAATCAGTGTTATTACTTAGTAGAGTAACAGAAGTAATAAAAAATAAACCCCGATTAAACGTACCTGCCATCACGTGATCGATGTAAGCTGCCATGATAGCTGCTCACTTTGCTATGAACGCTGCCAGCTTTACTCCGCTGGTCATCCATTATAGCCAGCTGTGTGGATGAGGCATGCGTTGAAGTGCCCTGGGTGGATGTTCCTCTAGACTTTCGGATAATAGGGGTGTTAGGATCCCGTAGAAGTGACTGAGCAAAATCAGGTTCCTGTAGCACCTGATGGCTCTCGTTCACAGCTCTAGAGAAAAAGTACAACCAGAACTGTTACTATTTTGAGCAAAAACCCATGACAGTGGCCATGTACAATCTAAAGGTTAGCTTTGTTTCAAAGGCTTCCACTTATACCCTGTGTAAACCTGACTTATGAACACTCAATCCCCAGCATAGTCTCCTCAGCCCTTTTTTTTTGGGGGGGGGGGGGGGGCGGGGGGGTTAACAGAGTCATAATTACAATTGAGCAGTAATGATCTAACACCTGTGTATAAAGTCCAATTTCATAACAGGATGCCTACAAAAATGCATTTATTTTATAAGGGCAACAGAATTTATATCCCTGGGAACACCAACCTGCAGACTGTGTAAAAGTGTGTACGCTCTTGAAGGCATCTGTACTTGTATGCATGTATACTCCAGAACAATTTTGTTTATTCATTTACATTTATACATTATTTTCCTGATAGGGTAATCATTCAAAATGGTTTACAAAGGGACAGGGAAATGGGACTTGATATACTGCCTGAGGTTTTTGCAACTAAAGCGGTTTACATATATTCAGGTACTTATTTTGTACCAGGGGCAATGGAGGGTTAAGTGACTTGCCCAGAGTTACAAGGAGCTGCAGTGGGAATCAAACTCAGTTCCCCAGGATGAAAGTCCACTGCACTAACCACTACGCTACTCCTCCACTCCAAAGCACATAAAACCAGTAAAAGTATAAAATAAAGAATAAAAAGACAGCCAGAACTAAAAAAAAAAAAACATCAAATTTGACAATAAAACTAAAAACCTGTACACTTTTTTCATTATTACTTCATACTCAATCATTACAAAAAATAAAATACAACTAATGGGAAAACAAAAATGTTTTCAACTTTTTCCTAAATATCCTGAGATAGGTTTCCAATCTCAAATCCATGGGAAGTTTATTCCACAGATCTGGTCCAACCACTTGAAAAGCCTTCAACTGTCATCTGACCTAACAATATCCACACCAGGAACCTGAAGTAGATTACCTTGACCTGTCATAAAGGTTGACTTGCTATACAAGAAATACGTTTCTCTTTCAAACATACTGCTCTCTGATAATGTAATAATCTTAAAATCAAAGTTAATAATTTAAAATGATCCCTCTCCCTTCATAGAAAGCCAATGTAATTTATTTGAGAGAGATTTAGCACAGTCCCAGTGCCCTCAACAATAATCTAGCTGTCACATTCTGAATTATTTGTAATTTCTTAAAATAGAAGGTGTTGGTAAACCCACATACAAGATATTACAATAATCCCAAAGACTTAAGACTTTATAAGACACCTTTTCCATCTGTAAAAATTAAAGGGGTAATCACTCCCTCCATCTCCTAAGTTCAGTGTCACTCTCCCAATCTTCCTGCCTCCACCCTCCACACAGAGTCGATGTCACTCTCCCTTCCTCCTTACCTACAAGTCCGGTGTTGCTCGCTCTCCCTCCTCCCCCCCCCGGCCACCAGATCTTGTGTCGCACTCTCCCTCCCCCCTGCAAACTCCAGTGTCACACCTCCACCTCTCCACTCTGCTCCCGCTGCAGCCTTTCCATCTTCCGGGCTGCCGGCAGCGTTAGCAACGTATGCACGCTGCCTTCACACGCCCAGAAGCCTTCTCTCTGCAGCCAACGGACCTGCCTACACAGAAACAGGAAGTCACAATAGAGAAGGCTTCTGGGCCGTGCAAAGGCAGCGCGCTTACATTGCTAACGCTGCTGGCAGCCCAGAAGATGGAAAGGCGGCAGCAGGAGCAGAGTGGAGAGGTGAAGAAGTGACATCGGAGCCTGAAAGAAGTTGGAAAGAGAAAGAGATGCCGCCATGCAAGCCATTTGGGGGGGGCAATGCCCCCCCAAACTACACCCATGCCTTCAGGTATGTGCTGGGACCTTGCGGCTCGGGGGGGGGGGGGGGGGGAAGAGAGGCAAACCGGCTTGCCCTGCCTCAGCAACCAGCTCGCAAAATGTCAAAAAAAAAATTAACAACCGGCTCTTGTGATCCGGCTCCAGCACACCACTGACTGAACCCATCTGGATATGAACGTTTCAAGCTGTAGTAATTCTTTCTTACCAATCATAAGGAATCAATTGTTTAGTCTTCTGAGATACTTAGTCCTGCTTAAATATTTCAGTTCCATTTTAAGATCCAGAGATCATAGTGCCACTCTTTAGAATTCTTAAAGCCAAGACAAATGCAGCTAAAACTTTAAACATTGATCAGTAGACAAGATTACAATAATAACCCCCCCACCCCCCAATTCAGATGATTTATGAAGCCTTCTTGCAGGCAGTGATGACCAGCCCATTTTCTCTATTTTTCCCATGGTAAAGGGCTGTGCCCTTTGCTTTCACAGCACTTTTTTTGCTTCCATTTCTCACCCCTTCCCTTCCTCAATTTTGGAATCCTAGGCAGTCACATAATTTGCCCAGTGGTTAGGCTGGCCTTGAGCCTGTGGATAATAGAACTCTTATAACGAGTTGATAGAAGTTTGTGTTTTATATAGTTTACAACTCTGTAATCTGTTTTGCAAATCAAATGAGCATAAGTTTTATGCTGTGATGGATTTACGCAAGTTTGTGACAGATACAAAAAGAGGGTTGAAAGATTGGGTGGAAGACAAAGAGTTTGTGTTGGGTAGAACTTGGGAAATACTTATGCTTATCTACTAAAAAAGGATGAATCTAAACTAGATAGACTGGATGGGTCAATATTGATTTCTAATAATTAACTTTCTCAAGACTTCAAAATATGTAATGTGTAAATTCAAAGAAGAATAATTCTAACAGATTTATAAAGCTGCACATGTACCAGCTCTTAATAAAAATGAGTTTAAAAGATACCAGTCTACCACTACTTCTACTTACTCCTTTTTCCTGCGTCCATGGAAAAAACTGGCCCATTCAAAACAGGTCTTTTTACTTCCAACCCAAAATACAGATGGAATGCCCACCACTAGAGCCATGAGGTACTTCATCAGGAAGAGGATTAGATCAGGTCGACTCGTCTGGGTGAGCTAAATAAAGAAATGCAAAAAGTTTAGTTCAAGGGGTTATAATGATATGTAATAATATACTGTAAATGTGAACACTTTTCTTCCTTGATATAATGGAAAAGGTGTTGTGAACTATTGCTTTACAACACACCTAACAAATGATGCTCACACAAGTGACCCATAGTATTATAATCCATGGCTGAAATATTTCAACTTCCACTTATATTCTGCATTTCCTAGGAAGCTGAAGGCAAATCCCAACATCTAACTATAATATTTAGTTATCTATTTCTACCTTCTGTGCTCATAACCTCCCCAGACTTCATCTGCTTTCCTCTGCCTCTTGTCATGTTATGATAGAGCTTGGGTGGACAAAAGACACTAGGTAGGTATAAAATAACCAGTTTTCTTAAGTTACATTAAGGGACTAAGTTGAAGTCTCTGAACTAGAACTTAGAAGAAAAATTAAGTGAACTCAGAATGTTCTCACCATCTCTGCAAACACACACCTAGGAGTTGATACTGAAAATAATTTAAACTAGGCAGGAGAGGCTCTTGTCCTGTTTAATCATGCTCAGTCAGCTACTGCTAATATTCAGTGCTACTACATTGGGTAGTGACACAAATATCGACAATGACCACCCCAGCACAATCCAGACAGTGACAGGGCAGAACTAGGGCACAGCCAGAAGATATGCAGGCACTGGTGGTATCTAGGGCTGGTGCCCACATACCTAACAGGGCCAGATAGGACCACATAAAAAACAGTCCTGAATTTGTCTGGTTAGGTTATATGGGTCTTTCACGCAACTTAGGACTCAACCACGATATTATATAGAAGCTATTAAGTATACATAAGTGGTTTATAAATAATGTGGTAATCGGTCTTTATATATAATGGAGGAAAAAGCCTCTGTAACCCAGGTCAAAATTTATACTCTTATAATTCATGGGGTGAATTCTTCATCAGCTTGAAAAAACCTCCAAAGTTTAAGTTTCCATTTGCAATTCAACTTTATAAGTTATACGTATGCCATTATTGTGTGGAAGAATAAAGTACTTATGTTAGTCATCCGACGGGGTCCTGTTTCGCCGTATGGGCTTTATCAAGGAAACAGATCTTGTGCTTATGCTGGTGTTTGGATGCAGCTTGAATTCACTCCACTGATGATATTTATATTATCTATTCCACTCTGTGAGCTACAAACACGCAGCCATCAAAACCTTATCTTTCCACCAAATTCCTGAGGTCCAAAGTAATCTCTCTCTCTCTCTCTCATCAATACTGATGGTGATATAAAATTCTGCTGGGGTATTAAAGATGAGTGGCCACTCACGAGGATTATAACTGTGAAAACTAGGCGTACCTGGATTGGATTTGATCGATGTTGTTCCAGGACTTAAGCTAAGTGTCTTTTGGATTTAATTTTTTTCCCCTCATTCACGTGGTGCACCCATATTTTTGAAAATTGATGTTCATTAATCTATCCAGGTTGTTTTGCAGATTCTATAGGAAGGGATTTTTCCACTATATAATATCCTCCGTCTTTCTGCCACAGTGTTTTTTCTCCACATTGGATTAGGAATTGGTTACTGGACAGAATATAGAGGATAGGATTAAATGGCTATTTTTCTCAATGGAGGAGGATGACAAGTGTTGTGCCACAGGAATCTGTACTGGAACTGGAGCTATTTAACATATTTATAAATGATCTGGAAATTAAGACGATGAGTGAGGTGTTTAAAATTTGCAAAGGACACAAAACTATTCAAAGTTGTCAAAACAGATGCAGATTGTGAAAAATTGCAGGAAGACCTCAGGAAACCAGAAGACTGGGCCATCCAAATAGCAGATGAAATTTAATGTGGACAAATGCAAAGTGATGCACAATAGGAAGAATAATCCAAATCATAGTTACCCGATGTTAGGGTCCACCTAAGGAGTCAGCACCCAAAGAAACAATCTAGGTGTAGTCATAGACACTACGCTGAAATCTTCTGCACAATGTGAGGCAGCAGCCAAAAAAAAGCAAACAGGATGCTAGGAATTATTAGGAAAGGGATGCAAATAAGAACAAGATCAAGCAGATGTATCCTTAAATGACTATTTTTCTTGGAGTTGTGTGATGACTCTCTCTCATGAGCGTGTGTAGGGTGGGGGTGGGGTGGATTTTGTTTATGGATTCTTAGCTTGTTGGATAACTCTCAAACCACCCTACAACTGTGATTCATATACGTATATATTTATTTCTTTGCTGTGGTTTAATAAAAAATGATTTAAATATAATGCCTTTGTATCACTCCGTAGTGTGACTTTACCTTGAGAATTGTGTTTGTGTTCAATTCTGGTCACTATATCTCAAAAAAAATGTAGCAGAATTAGAAAAGGTTCAAAGAAGAGCAACCAAAATGATAAAGGGGATAGAACTCCTCCCATATAAGGACAAGCTAAAGAGGTTAGAGCTCTTCAGCTTGGAAAAGAGACAGATGAAAGGGGATATGATTGAAGTCTATAAAATCCTGAGTGGTGTAGAACCCATAAAAGTGAATTGATTTTTCACTCTCTCAAAAGTACAAAGACAGGGGAACACTCAATGAAATTACATGGAAATACTTTAAAAACAAATAGGAAGAAATAATTTTTCACTCAAAGAATAGTTAAGCTCTGGAACTCACTGCCAGAGGATGTGGTAACAGAAGTCAGTATATCTGGGTTTTTAAAAAAAGGTGTGGACAAGTTCCTGAAGGAAAAGTCCAAAGTCGGTTACTGAGGTAGACATGGGGGAAGCCACTGCTTGCCCCAGGATTGGTAGCATGGAATGTTGCTACTAAGTGGGTTTCTGCCAGGTACTTGTGACCTGGATTGGCCACTGTTGAAAGCAAGATACTGGGCTAGATGACCATTGGTCTGACCTAGAATGGCTATTCTTATGTTCTTAACGTTTCTTCTGGCAAATTTTGAACTTCATCTTTGTAAATAAACCCTTTTCTATTTACTCATTGTGGTCCTTGTTGCTTATCAGTGGATATTAAGAGGGAATTCAGAATTCTGGGACCCTGCTATCAGATGGGTAACCCCTAGACTTACTGCTATCATTTACATGTATACTAGTAGAAAAGGCCCGTTTCGGTATGAAAGGAAACGGGCGCTAGCAAGGTTTTCCTCCCCTCCCTCTCTCCCCCCCCCCCCAAGTCTCATGGCCCCCTTTCCTCCCCTCCGTTTTTCATGGCTTCCTCCCTCCGCCACTCTCCTTCACTCTGTTCTCCCTCCAAGTTGCAGGCCCCCCTCCCTCCCTCCCTCTGTCATTCTCCTTCGCTCTGTCCTCCCTCCGAGTGCCAGTCCCCCCCCTCTAAAATCGCCAACCCCCTCCCCCCCTCTTACTGGGGTCCCGTCGGCAGCATTGAAGAGCGAACAGACTCAGCGAGTGTACTGCCTTTCCTTCTCTTCGCTCTGACTTTGGCCCCGCCCTCATTTCATGTTTGCGCAAGGGCGGGACCAGAGTCAGAGCAAAGAGAAGGGAAAGCAGCATACTCGGACGTCAGTATGACGTCAGTGTTATCTACCGCAGGTAGCAAACCACACCCGAGGGAGCCACAGTCCCAGGCAGCGTCAGAACGTTGGAGGTGAGAATTATTATATAGGATGTCGTACACTTCTCAGTGGGAGACAGTGTTAGCTGTTACTCTCATACCTACTGCAATACCCTACTTTGGGGTCCTTTTACTAAACTGCAGTATGTTTTTGCACTAATCATGTGTTTGCTGCAAAAACTAGCATGTGGCAATTGCAAAAGGTAGTACAGTAATTGCTGGGGGCATGTCCAGCACAGACAGACCAGTTCCCTACACATTAATATCATGCACAAAATAGCACAGATGCACCTAGCACCACCTTTTCATAATCATGCTTATTGCACATTTGATAGTTAGTGTGTGCTAATTACCAACCACAATGTGCAAGTCCATGCTCAATCTGCAGCCCTGCTCCATTCAGTCATCACCCCCACGGGATTTTTTTTATACCACACTGGCTGTTAATATGTGGTAGCCATTAGTACAGCCATGCCTTAATGTGGCTTAGTGTGCACTAAAACCTACATGAACCATGTAGACCACTTTGGCAAATAAAAAGCCCCTTAAATCTTTGCTTGTATCCTGACTCCATCATCATTGTGCTTGTCCCAGGTTTTCTTAAATTCAACAGAACCCATGAGATCTCTATTCACTAGCGTGGAACTATGGTAATGACTGCCTGTACTTATACATTTTCTCATCTAACTTCATAGTATTCTCTTTAATGAGCTTAAGATCCCTTGAGGAAATGTGGAGCTATCTGAGCATTTTTTTCCCTCCCATTCTTCAGGGTTTTGCTCATTGGCTATACTGCTAAATAAATGAAATGCACAGATTTTACATCATTTGGTCTTATTGTTTATAAGCAGCGATGAGATTTTCTCTTTAGTTTTTCACCCCACCCAGCGTTTCCTCCTAGCTTTAGGAAAACCTATCCTACATGCACACACAAAAAAAGTAAGCCACTGAAGTGTCAATTAACAAAGGATTATAAAGAAAGCATCTGTTCCCTTCTTGGCCTGCATTAAAGTAGCTGAATTATGCATGAGTCAGTCTACCTTTTAAAATTTTAAATGGCAATTAAAGGATTAAAAACGCACAGGTTGCTTTCAGACATTTTGGCAAAATAATTAGGTGCTCATGTTCAACACACAAACTTTATTAGCAACATATGTAACTTTGCAAGTCTACATATATCAAAATATTTCCTGAACAGACTAAAATAAATAAGAGGATGACAAAGAGCAAGATAGGCTCTCAGAAGTTATTTGTTTTCTGTATACAGTCACAAAGGACTGAATTAAATAAGTCCTGAAAGACCTTATCCTACGTCATCACTTGGACTGGCAAGCTGTCAGATCCTACAAGAAATCAGCATATCTTCCCTTTATGTTTCTGCAGCACAAAGGAAAGGTGCAATAATGCAGTTATCCAATGAAAAAAAAAAGCCTCTGCAAAATTGAGTCTTTGATGAACATGCACGCTTTAATTACGACTTCTCCAGTTAAAATGACCCCACATAACACTTATGTTTAAATCTTTTTATTGATGAACCACAACTCAAAGTGACAAAGACAAATCTCAGCAAAACACATGAACCAATCACAGACTATGCCGATCTTACAGTTGAAATTGGCCATCATTCAACAGTTTTACATTTCCTCCCCAATTCTCCCCTCCCCCTCCCGCTACTCACTACCCTTCCCCTCCTGCCTAACCACCCTTCCCTCCATTCCTCCCCCCCAATTCCAAAGCCCCCCCTCCCTCCCAGCACAAGTATTCCGGACTTCAATCCTTATCCTGCTGTTACCCCATGTACACTTAGTTCAAAATTCTGCTTCTCGCCGCAGGTTACAATGTGTCCCAAAAGTTTGCCCAAATCTTTTGTAGTTGTAGGCCCTCTTTAGATTTTATATCATGGACCCCACATCGTTCCATCTTCAAAAGCTCAATCATCTGAATTCTCCAGACACCTACGGAAGGTGCTCTATGGTCTTGTCAGTGGAGCAGTATGGTTTTCTTGCCCATCAGCATCGCTCTCTGTAGAAACAAGGAAAAACCTAGGAGGGTGGGTTTTGCGTATTTCTATTCCCCAAATAAGATCAGGGGCCGTCTCTGAATTGTTCGACACCAGTACCGCAAAATCTCTCTTAGGATGCAAGTCCAAAGCAGTATAACATGTGGACAGGACCAGAACATGTGACCCAGATTCGCCTGAGCCCTGCCGCACCACGGGCACGCTGCAGAATCACCAAAGCCCACTTTGAACCCACGTGCAGGGGAGATGTACAGCCTGAGTGCGAATTTGTATTGCAGTTCCCATAGACGAGTGAATACCGACCTACGTGGTAATGAAGACAAGAAACTGTGCAAAATCTCTCCCGTTATATCTGCCAGCAGCTCTCTGGTCCAGCTCTGCGCTCTATTGTGGTAGTCTATATCCTCTGTTGTGTCTTGTAAAAATACATGGTGATATTTTAATGGCACTGCATTCTGCGCCCCCAGCGTGAGAGCCGTACTTAACGTGTCTTGAACGTCTTCACACAGAATGATCCAGCCCAATGCCGTAATATAACGGTGGGCCTGCAAATAGGCATATCGATCAATCTCTGTCAGCTTGAATGCCTGTTGTACTTCCGTGAATGGACATATTTTACCATCGTCCCCCACCAGCTGATAAACATATTGTATTCCGCGTTGTCTCCAGTGGACAAAAGCCACTGAGGAGGACCCCTCCGGGAAATCTGGGTTGTGTTGCAAGGGTAGAAAGGGGGTCGCTCTCCAGTCAAATCTATGGCGTTTACAGAGCCATTTCCATGCTGCTCTTGCTGATGTTGCTATTGGATTATTCCTCAACCCTGCCTCTAACCCCCCACCTGGTGCATGTAGCCCCCATCCCAGGTGTGCATTGGGGGCCATTGCCCTTTCTAATTGTATTACTGAAAAATCGTTCTTCCCTGTCAGCCAATCACTGATGTGTCTCATGGAACATGCTATTGTTAAGTATCGTATATTAAGCAGCCCCATCCCTCCATGTGTTTTGGGTTTCTGAATGATAGATATTGGGAGCCTGGGTCTTTTCCCATTCCACAAAAACGTTTGGGTCAAACGGTTGAGCACCTGTTCGTCTCTCCGTCTCAAATGCAAGGGATGCATCTGGAACTTATAGAGCCACTTGGGAGCTATCATCATGTTAAATAGGCCTATACGAGCTGTGAGGGAAAGAGGACAGGCACTCCAGAGCTGCAGCAATCGTCTAGTAGCAGCAACGGCTGCACATTCCTTTCATATAGGGTCTCCATATCCGTTGGGATGTTTACTCCCAGATAGCGGATCTGGCGTTCCGCCCACTGCAAGGGAAAGGCACCCTCCGTCTGCCGCAGGCCCTCCTCCAGCGGCAGGGCCAACGACTTGGTCCGGTTTAGCCTGTATCCAGCTAACCTACCATAATTAGCGATAGTGTGGAGGAGGTGCTCCACTGAGGTCTCCGGGTCACTCAGCAGCATCAGTATGTCATCAGCATACGCGAGCACTTTAAGTTCTCTCCCAAAGACCTCAATGCCCCTTATGTTATTCTGCGTTCGGATCTCAATCAGGTTGCCCCCTGACGTGTACCTCTTCTGATGTCAAAGCCCTCTGTTTTAACCCCATTGACCCGAATCATGGCTCGCGGTTGTGTATACAGTGCTTCTATTGCTTGAAAAAAACCAGCCCGTCAAACCTATGGTTCTCAGGGTTTCAAACATAAAGGACCATTGCACCTGATCGAAAGCCCGCTCCGCATCCAGGCTCACTACCATTCTTCGGGTCTCTAAATTTGTCCCTGAAAGCATCGCCAGAATCAATCTGCGCACGTTTAGCACAGACTGGCGTCCCTGAACAAACCCTGCCTGCTCTTCTTTGACTAATTGGGGCATCAGGGGCGCCAGTCTATTCGCCAGGATGCGGGACAGCAACTTGACCTCCACATTAATCAGGGAAATAGGTCTCTATAAGCTGGGTTGTAAGGGATCTTTGCCTGCCTTCGGTATCAAACTAATTAGGGCCGTATTAGCGTGTAGCGGGAAAGAACCTTTTTCTACTACTGTGTTCAAGTATTCTGTTAGTGGTCCTATTATCTGGTTGCTCAGCAGTTTATAGAACTCTCCCAAGAGTCCATCCGGCCCGGGTGCTGAATGCAGCTTTCACAAACCAATGGCTCTCTGGAGTTCCTTTGCCTCCACCGGTTTACAATGGGGAACCAAATTGTCCGCTGGGATTGTCCCCAGTCCCACCTTCTCCAGATACCTCCGTATGGCTACTCTGGTGTCTGGTTCCTCACATTCTTGTTCATAAAGGGTAGCAAAGTGCTGGTGAAAGACCCTTGCAATTTCTTCTAGGTTATATGTGGTTCCCCCCCCCATAGGTCGTTCCAGGGCTGTGATAAAGTGCGGTCTAGGGGCGCCCTTCACCAGCCTAGCTATCATCCCTCCCGCCTTATCTCCAAATTTATGTAGCCTGTATTTCCTGTACAGTGTAGATCTTATTGCTCCGTCGTGTAATAATCCATTGAGCGCGGCCTTTGTGGACATAATGAGCTCGTATGTTACATAAGTACATAAGTAATGCCATACTGGGAAAAGACCAAGGGTCCATCGAGCCCAGCATCCTGTCCACGACAGCGGCCAATCCAGGCCAAGGGCACCTGGCAATCTTCCCAAACGTACAAACATTCTATACATGTTATTCCTGGAATTTTGGATTTTTCCAAGTCCGTTTAGTAGCGGTTTATGGACTTGTCCTTTAGGAAACCGTCCAACCCCTTTTTAAACTCTGCTAAGCTAACCGCCTTCACCACTTTCTCCGGCAACGAATTCCAGAGTTTAATTACACGTTGGGTGAAGAAAAATTTTCTCTGATTTGTTTTAAATTTACTACACTGTAGTTTCATCGCATGCCCCCTAGTCCTAGTATTTTTGGAAAGCGTGAACAGAAGCTTCACATCCACCTGTTCCACTCCACTCATTATTTTATATATCTCTATCATGTCTCCCCTCAGCCGTCTCTTCTCCAAGCTGTTGACTGGGATTGGTCTCTAGCATATTAATTCCTTATCACCCTCAGCTTCCTTTCAAGATCTATCACTCCCTGCGATATCTGTCTGTTGCGCTTACTGACATAGGCTATGATCTCGCCTCAGAGTACTGCTTTGGCAGTTGACCAGAGCAGTAATGATCCTCCAGGTGCTCATGGTTATGTTCTAGGAACTCTTCCCATTTTTGCCGGAGGTGCTTACTAAAATCTTCAGAGGCGAACAAGTATGCTGGGAATCTCCACCCCGGCAATTGCTGGAGGTATGTTGCTGGCATCTACCCAGATGATGGCGTGGTCCGAGATCTCTTTGAGACCGATGGCGGCCGCTATTATCTTAGAGAAGAGAGCTTGACATACAAGTATGTAATCTATTCTGGACTGTGTGTGGTGGGCTCTAGACGTGTGGGTGTAGTCCCACTCATCCCCATTTAGTGGGTCTCCATGGGTCTATTAGTCCCATCTCTTGACAGAAATGTTCTAGGTCTGAGGTACTTTGTGTCGGCTGAGACTGTGGTCTCCCAGATCTATCTAAAAATGCGTCAAGGACCTGATTCATGTCTCCTGCCACAATCAATGGAGGCACCGCATGTTCCTGGCAGCGTGCTAGCAGTTGAGCGTAAAAACTCTGTGCAGATGCATTAGGCCCATAAACTGAGACCAAAAGTACCTCCCTCCCCTGAAGATTACGCTGTATCCCCACCATCCTCCCTGATCCATCCTTAAACAACATTTTTGCGCTACACATTAATGATTTATGAATCAGAATGGCCAGCCCCCCTTCAGGCCTGTCGCAGGGGAATGGAACACCTCCCCCACCCAACCGCGTTTCAGCTTTTCATGTTCTTCTTTAGAGAGCCTGGTCTCCTGGAGGCAGGCCACCCCCACCCCATGCCGTTTCAACGCTGCCAATATTTTAGTTCTCTTTATTGGGGCGGTAATACCGCCCACGTTCCAGGAGACCAGGCGCACCTTACCCACTATAGCGCTGATCTCTGAGTGATAAGTGTCGCCAAATGTGTTGTGTGTGTTCGTCCCCCGGGCACCCAGCCTTACCCCAGGGACTTAACTCTTCCACTGCACACCTCTCCACTAAGTGTACCCCCCTTGTCCTATGTATAGCTCTGTTCAACATGGATCTTCCTCTATCCTGCATTCTTACTCCTTTATGAATAACTTGTGCTCTCCCCTTCCCTTTCCCACCCCGTCTTCCCCCCCTTCCCTCCCAAAATCCAAAACCCATGCATATGGTGCCCATTAAACTATGGGTACAAGGGTTTCCCATGCCTCCCAGGCCCCGACCCCGCCAACTGACAACAATCATACACAAACCCTGCAGATCTGCTACGACAGCACTCCCTTCTGGGCTCTTTAATCAGAAGCTCAGTCCATCGTCCAGATAGCCTGCTCAGTCATTTCCTACGGTGTCGCGTTCCTGCAGCTCCCGCTCTTGTACATATTTCTGCGCTGAATCCAGTGTCTCCAAGGCTTTCCAGTGTCTGTTCTCTTTAACTTTTAGCACCACCGGATAGACCAGCATGAAATGTATATGCAGCTCATGCAGCTTTTTACAGAGTGGGGTAAATTGCTTTCTCCGTTCCTGGAGAGCCGCGGATTAGTCTTGGAAGATATAAATCTGGTGGCCATCAAACTTTGTATCATTTCTTTTTAGCCGGAAGCCCCTCAGGATCTCCTCTTTGTGCACATAATTGTGCACTTTAAGAATCACCATTCGCGGGCTGCGTCGGCCATCTTGCTGCCTGCCCACGCGGTGGGCCCTCTCCAAACACAGGGGCCCTGCGTGGTCAGACAGCGCAAATTCCTGGGACAGCGATTTCTCCAGCACCGAAAACAGCACTGATGCTCCCACCGACTGCGGTAAGCCTACGATTCTTAGATTTGCATGGTGGGAGCGGTTTTCTAATTCATCCAGCTTTTCTTTTAAAGACTCCGTCGTGGCTTGGAGTGCTGCCATCTGCTTTGCGGCCGGAGCAACCGTCTCCTCCACCGCAGCTACCCGCTGTTCGAGTTCTCCAGTCCGCCTTGTCGTGTCCGTAATGAGCGCCTCCAGGGTCGTCAGCTGGGGGGAAACTTTCTCCAGTTTCGGCTCTATTACCGCTCCCACCATATCCACCAGTTGTTGAAGCTGTTCTGCAGAGAACATTGTAGAGTGCTGTTGAGGCGGGCCTTCCGTTGCTCCGCCTGCAGCCTTCGGCTTCTCCTTATCTTTTTTTGTTCCTCGAGTCGCCATTGCTGTTGCTGGAGCGTTTAAAAATTTCTCCATGGGGTTCCGGATCGCTTCGCATTAACTGCCGAGTTCACTCTCCGGTATCTGCAGGTATTATTAATATAGAAGCGAGACGGGGCCTGGGAGCTCACGGAACCACGTCTGCCTCACCCTAGAGCATCACGTGACCCCCCCCCCCCCCACATAACTTATTAAAACTGAAATGTAAACTTAAGGAAATAAAAACGCATCCTTTATGAAAACAGAGACCAGCAGCCTATTGATCACTTTAGGTACACGACTGTGGTATGAAAACAAGTGGTGATCTGAATTGGTTAATGTTTCTATGTAAAAGCAGCTCAGACGTCTCAGCTACAAAACAGATTTTATTACAGAAAGGTAAATGGCATAAAACAAAACTAAACAAATAAGACAGACAATCTCTTTTTTACTGGACTAAGAATACAATTTTTTTAAATTAGCTTTCAAAGGCAATACCACCTATTCTGATTGGATCAGAAATGAGCAAATGACAAATACTAGAATATAAAAAGTGAAACAGAAAAACATTCCAGTGTTAGTAAGATTTTGTTTCAGGTTACAAATACGAACATAGATTAGGACTTCTATAAGGCACTGTGTCATGAACAGATTTAAAGGTATAGTCATATTTCTAGAGATTAGTTCAGCTTTTATAGAATGGGGGCATGGCTTTCAGTTTCCTGCTGCAAATTTTGTGGATTTTACAGCAAGAGTGTACACATGCTGTGGAAATAATAGTCATCAAACAAGCTGATGGAACCTGTATCCATACAGTTGTTGAAGCTATCCATAAAGTGGGAATGAATGGGAAGGTGCTGTTGCTGGTAGACAGCAACTTGCCTGATGTGGAGTGGAATGTCCCAACTGCAGAATCTGACAAAAAAAAGCAGAGTTTGTGGATCCCTGCCAAAAGTGCTCTACTCTGACAAACGGTAATGGAACCCATGAGGGAAGGGGTGACCCTGGATCTAGAACTCACTAATGGAGAAAGAGTTTTTAACGTCCATGTGAATGCTCACCTAGGCAATACTGATCATCACATGATACGGTCTGATAAGAGCTAAAGCGGAGTGTAGATGACAAAGGATAAAGACCTGAACGGTTCATCCAGTCTGCCCAACAGTCACATTCATTATCAATTCATGATTCAATCAACAATGAACTGATATTTTTGTTTATCTTACGCTTTTCTATTTTCTGTAGTTTTGATACCAGAACCTGTTGGTAGGTAATATCTTTCTACACAAGTATGGTGAATATGTAGTTAGAGCTTTCATATTAGGTGCTTCATGTATTTCAAATATAATACTTTTGAGAGCCATTATATATTGTTTTAAGGAAATATATATTGTGAATACAAATGATTTAAGTTTTATCTATAGGGTTCTACTAATTTTACCTGTATGTTATCAAATTATATGTATTTATATTTATGAAATTACATAACGCTTTAGTGTTAACATTCATTTTACATTTTCTATTACACTCTATTATGCATATAACTCTATACATTTTATCAGATGGTGTATTATTTACCATTCTTTGGGCTACTGAACAACTTTCTTGAGGTATCCATCAATTGGATAGGTGTTTCTTATCCCTTATTATTTAATATTTATAATGGATGTCCAAATTATTAAAATGCCACTTTTTATGTTCCTCTATTCCTTTATATTTCTATTGTTTCTCACCCTTGCACTGAATTTGCTTGTAATGTAATATTATAATTTCTGATGTCTTTATATATTTATTGTATTATATGTACTATTATGTAACAACTTAGGGCATCTTTTACTAAAGCATGCTTATGTTTTTAGCGCGCGCTAAAATTGTGGGTGCGCTAAACGTTAGAGACGCCCACAGAAATGCACTAGTGTCTCTAACGTTTAGCGCACCCACAATTTTAGCACGCACTAAAAACATGAGCGCGCCTTACTAAAAGACGCCCTTACTAATTTCCTTAAAAACATATTTATTTGTACATTATTTACAGAATTATTTTGACTCCTGAGACAGCAACAAAATGTAGGACTGCATCAAGTCATTTGTACATTTCAATAAACATCTGCCCTAGTGTTGAAATCCAATTGGTCTTCCCCTATTCTTATTTCCTAACACAAGTGGGCACATACCCAACATCAAAATCTCTTTTGGGAAATAAAAACTCCCCCTCAAATCACAAGTCAGGAACCTTGAAATACAGCTAGATTAAACACTTACTCTGATCCTCTATAAGCACGCCATAACATCAGAGGAAGGAGGAAGAGAAGATCAGGAGGCACTGTGATCCAAAAAGGTTGGTGCGATACGTGTCTGGCGGTCTGCTAAAAATTGACACTTAAGAGTGGCTGTTTTTTCTTTGCCAGTCAGGCTGGCTGCTGCTGGGTGGGCCTGGGATGAAAGTGGATGGGGACCAGGCCCACCAGTGGCTATACCCCAGACCCAAAAAATATAAATCAAGTAGTTAATGTTCAGCCACCCTTAGGATTCGCCTTTGGATTTGAAAAGCAATACCATGTGCATGTAAGGTTTAAAGCAAATGCCCATAATATGTAATACTTAGTAGCAAAAATGAAACAGTGATGGAATATTCATATGGCAGGCAGCCTGAGCCAACAGATTTATTTTCCACTGAACATAATTAACTTGGCAACTAACAGTGTGCTGAACTGGCCAATACATAGTAACATAGTAGGTGACGGCAGAAAAAGACCTGTACGGTCCATCTAGTCTGCCCAACAAGATAAACTCATATGTGCTACTTTATATGTATACCTGACCTTGATTTGTATCTACCATTTTCAGGGCACAGACTGTAGAAGTCTGCCCAGCACTAGCCCCGCCTCCTAACCACCGGTGCTGCCACCCAATCTCTGCTAAGCTTCTGAGGTTCCACTTCTTCTGAACAGGATTCCTTTATGTTTATCCCATGCATTTTTGAATTTTGTTACCGTTTTCATCTCCACCACCTCCCTCGGGAGGGCATTCCAAATATCCACCACTCTCTCCGTGAAAAAATACTTCCTGACATTTTTCTTGAGTCTGCCACCCTTCAATCTCATTTCATGTCCTCTAGTTCTATCGCCTTCTTGTCTCCAGAAAAGGTTCTTTTGCGGATTAATACCTTTCAAATATTTGAACGTCTGTATCATGTCATCCCTGTTTCTCCTTTCCTCCAGGGTATACATAATCAGGTCAGCAAGTCTCTCCTCATACGTCTTGTAACTCAAATCCCATACCATTTTTATAGCTTTTCTTTGCACCGCTTCAATTCTTTTTACATCCTTAGCAAGATACGGCCTCCAAAACTGAACACAATACTCCAGGTGGGGCCTCACCAATGACTTTGTACAGGGGCATCAACACCTCCTTTCTTCTGCTGGTCACACCTCTCTCTATACAGCCTAGTAACCTTCTGGCTATGGCCACCGCCTTGGTCACACTGTTTCGTCGCCTTCAGATCCTCAGATACTGTCACCCCAAGATCCCTCTCCCTGCCTGTACATATCAGACTCTCACCACCTAACACATATGTCTCCCATGGATTTCTACTCCCTAAGTGCATCACTATGCATTCCTTCGCATTGAATTGCTTCTGCAGATCCTTTTTCATGTTTTCCACTCCCTCCGGGGTGTCCACTCTGAAAAATGAGCCTGCGGAGCTATTGTTAGAAATATGTAATTTATCCTTAAAATCGAGTATGGTACCGGAAGATTGCAGTGTGGCCAGCGTAACACCGATTTTTAAAAAAAGGTTCCAGAGGAGATCTGGGAAATTATAGACCGGTGAGTCTGACGTCGGTGCCGGGCAAAATGGTAGAGACAATTATTAAGAACAAAATTACAGAGCATATTCAAAAGCATGGATTAATGAGACAAAGTCAACATGGATTTAGTGAAGGGAAATCTTGCCTCACCAATCTACTATATTTCTTTGAAGGGGTGAACAAACATGTGGATAAAGGGGAGCCGGTTGATATTGTGTATCTGGATTTTCAAAAGGCGTTTGACAAAGTACATCATGAAAGGCTCCAAAAGAAATTGGAGAGTCATGGGATAGGAGGCAGTGTCCTATTGCGGATTGAAAACTGGTTAAGAGAGAGAAAACAGAGAGTAGGGTTGAATGTTCAGTATTCTCAATGGAGAAGGGTAGATAGTGGGGTTCCCCAGGGGTCTGTGCTGGGTCTGCTGCTTGTTAACATATTTATAAATGACCTAGAGATGGGAGTAACTAGTGAGGTAATTAAATTTGCTGACAACACAAAGTTATTCAAAGTTATTAAATCGCAAGAGGATTGTGAAAAATTAGCAAGACGACCTTACGAGACTGGGCGTCTAAATGGCAGATGACGTTTAATGTGAGCAAGTGCAAAGTGATGTATGTGGAAAAGAGGAACCTGAATTATAGCTACGTCATGCAAGGTTCCACGTTAGGAGTCACCGACCAAGAAAGGGATCTAGGTGTCGTCGTCGATGATACGTTGAAACCTTCTACTCAGTGTGCTGCTGTGGCTAAGAAAGCAAATAGAATGTTAGGTATTATTAGGAGAGGAATGGAAAACAAAAATGAGGATGTTATAATGCCTTTGTATCGCTCCATGGTGCAACCGCACCTCGAATATTGTGTTCAATTCTGGTTGCCGCATCTCAAAAAAGATATAGTGGAATTAGAAAAGGTGCAGAGAAGGGTGACGAAAATGATAAAGGGGATGGGACAACTTCCCTATGAGGAAAGGCTAAAGTGGCTAGGGCTCTTCAGCTTGGAGAAAAGGCAGCTGAGGTGAGATATGATAGAGGTCTATAAAATAATGAGTGGAGTTGAACGGGTAGATGTGAGCGTCTGTTCACGCTTTCCAAAAATACTAGGATTAGAGGAGCATGCGATGAAGCTACAATGTAGTAAATTTAAAACGAATCAGAGAAAAATGTCTTCACTCAATGTGTAGTTAAACTCTGGAATTCGTTGCCAGAGAATGTGGTAAAGGCAGTTAGCTTAGTGGAGTTTAAAAAAAGGTTTGGACGACTTCCTAAAGGAAAAGTCCATAGACCGTTATTAGACTTGGGAAAAATCCACTATTTCTGGGATAAGCAGCATAAAATGTTTTGTACATATTTGGGATCTTGCCGGGTATTTGTGACCTGGATTGGCCACTGTTGGAAACAGGATGCTGGGCTCGATGGACCTTTGGTCTTTCCCAGTATGGCAATACTTATGTACTTATGAGAAATTTGTCAGGCTGAACAGCTGCTAAGACAGAGCACAACGCCTCCATGCAAAAGTGCTGAACCTTGAGAAACTTGTTGAGTCTCTTGAGATCGAGAACGCTGGAATGCATCCCCTTTTTGCTTAGGAACGATAAAATAAATAGAACAGCCTGTCCGCCATTCTTCGGGAGGAACCAGAACCACAGCTCCCAAATCCAGGAACGACTTTAGAGTTGAAAAAAATTGCCTTCCGCTTGTTCGAGTTTCTGCATGGAGAGACAGAGAAAAAAAAAATCTGTGATGGGAGAGGTGAACTCTAATTTGTAGCCTTCTTGAGTAATATCTAGTACTCACTGGTCCGATGTGAGGCGGGTCCACTCCTCAAAAAATAGGGAAAGCTGGCTGCTGATAAAATCCGAGGAGTGACCCAGTGCCCTATCATTACGCAGGATGGGCTGTGGAGGAGTGTCAGGAGGAGGACACAGGAGCGCCCAACAGGGCTGTTTGCTCTGATAACGAGACCGCTGAGAAGCGGTTGGGCAACCTGGGCAATACAGGCGGGTATCCTGAAAAGGAGGATGACCGATAGATGATTAAAGTTTGTCTTCTGGCAGACGCTGGGTCTTAGAATCTCCCAGGTCCGAAATCAACTTCTCCAATTCCTCCCCAAACAGTAGTTTACCCTTAAAAGGGAGTTTGACAAGGTGCTGCTTAAAAGTGGCATCTGCCGCTCAGTGACGCAACCACAATAATCAGAGAGCTGTTACCGCCAAAGACATCTGCTTAGCCAAGGCCCAAATTAAATTGTACAAGGAATCTGCCAGATATGCTAACCCACTTTCTACATCCGGGAATTCCTTGAGAATGGGCCTATCTGCCAACTGGTGGGCATCCGCCAACTGCTGGACCCAGCTAAGGCAGGCCCTAGCCACATAGGAACTACATGGAGGACTCCAATTTTCTATCTTGCACATCTTTACGAGCAATGTCACCTTCCACTGGCAGGGTGGTCTTTTTAGTGAATGTTGCCACAAGAGAATCCATGCAAGGAAGACAAAGATTGTCTAGCTCAGATGGTTCCAACGGGTACAACAGATACATAGCCTTAGGTACTCTCAACGTGGCATCCGGTGTTACCCACTGCGCTGAAACCGTCTCCTGCACAACCATAAGCACCGGGAAAGACCGAGGAGGCACCCTGGTGCTGGCCATCTTCAGATTTGAAGAGGCCAGAGCTGGAAGGTTAGGGGAAGAAATATTAAGCACTTGGAGAGCTTTGGTAATAAAGGCAGGCAGCGTTTCCCTATGGAAGAAGACCCTAACCACCGTGGGGTCATCCGTCTCCTCTCTAACTAGCTACCCCTCTTCAAAATCCAAAAGCTCCTGAGACTCAGGAGAAACACTCATGAAAGCCCTCACCGAGGCAGAAGGGGAAAGGCGGGCTTGAAATCCTCCCTTAGAGAGGGAATCACAACAGAGATGTTTGGGTGCAGGATCTAAAAGGGAGAGACCATCCGAGGCTAAAACTGCCGGTTCTAGAGAGGAACTGGTGCCCTGTCCCGCTGCTTTCAATAGATAAACTCTGTGCAGCAAAAGAATAAACTCTGGGGAAAACGCTCAGCCCCCTCACACTCAGAAACGCCCCCCGTGAACACAAGGAACTGGACCCACTGAAACCTCTGAACTGGACCCTGGCAGCATAGTATCTGACTCGCGCTGTAAAATGGCCGCTGGCTGCTGTGGAAGCGAAGGGGAAGGAGCTTGTGTGTCAGAGGTGCAAGAAATTCCCACAGTTTCATTAATGCTGGCTCCCTCCAACATCGGTGAGTTGACACAGTCTCCCAGACACTGGCCGGATGCTGCTCTCTGCTTCCCACAGTGAGAGCAGTGATGAACTAACTTTGTGGCCATGCTGCTCTAAAATGAAAAAGAAAGAAAACCTCCTGACAGTAATGCAAAATGTAACACACTCAACTGGGGTTCCTGCCTGTTGGTCCATGGAAGTGTTGCAATAGTGCCCACTAGTACTCTCCTGCCTCCTCCAACAGTAAACTGTTAGCTCCAGCTGACAGAAGAGTGCAGCAGGCTGCGTGCACTGACAGAAAACCAGCACTCTGTAAATACTAAGTTGGCTCTTCTGTTTTTTTTCCCCCACAATGAAGAAAAGGAGCTCGGGCAGAAGAGTGGGAGAGGGTGAGGGAGGGACCTGGGGTGACTAGGTATACCCTCTAAAGGCAGCATCGCTCAGCTACACAGACCCAAATTAGGCCAGGAGCTAGCAGCAGAAGAAGCCAGGAGCATGGGAGAGACCGTCCATCCGCCTGGTGGAGATAGAGAATACTAACTGGTCAAGGAGCACTCTGTCCCATAAGGCACTTCAGTTCAACATTCTCTATCTCCACAAAATAATGGATAAATATTTTTTGAGATAGGAAAGAACCATGCAAAACCTCTCAGTCCAAAACAGAAGCAACTCAGTAGATGGATCTGCACGCTCAGAAAGGCCTTAACAGTGCTATTCTGTTAATGTCAGATGATGTCAAATACTTGCATAGCTGATTCCTGCTTAATTTAAATATCACAAAAAACTTTTTATACATGGATGATTGTAAATTATGCTTCCCTCTTTGATGTATGATCCACCCATTAATTAGCTGACAGTTCTGTAAACTCTCAGCTTAAAAATGTGGAAAGCATATTTGTTAATTTATAAAAGGAAAGAAGTTTTAGAAGGTGAAGCACATTACAAAGACTTTAATATCACACAGCAGGTCCTGGCCTGTCATTCACTGTTTCGGTGATGATTCTTTTATTTCCAACTGTAAGCTTCATATTTCTATTGTAATTGAAGATTGGAAGGACTATCAATTAACATGCCAAAGAAAAGCAGACAGACATGACAACACATGCTTCAGCGTGAATGTTAAAGTAATAAATAAAGAGTACTCAATCCTTCTTAAAACTTGGGAACTAGAACTTGTAGCCAAATTAAAGCCTTTGCCCACTTGTATTGGTTTACATTTATTTATTTTAATTAGGCTTACTTGTTCTACTACTAATCATTTCTATAGCACTACTAGATGTACACAGTGCTGTACACATTACATGCAGGTACCTTCTCTGTCCCTAGAGGGCTCACAATCTAAGTTTTTGTACCTGGGGCAATGGAGGGTTAAGTGACTTGCCCAAGGTCACAAGAATTGCAGTGGGACTTGAACCCAGGTTGCCAGGATCAAAGCCTGCTGCACTAACCATTAGGCTACTCCTCCACTTCTCGTTCTGTTATAGCGACAGTGATAATGCAATTGTACCCTCTGTCGGCTGTTAACTCTCTGTATGGTACAAGTTATATACCTCAATTTACCAAAAGGTCAAGAAGAGAGAGTTGTCGACTCCTAGGTCAGATGCCCACATGTGACTTTATCTAAGAGGCTGAGCCTGATTGAATACATATGCACAACATCAATACCTAAACTGTAAGGATAAGGGGGTGGGTGTGGGTGTCAAGAGTGGCAGGGATTACACTGGAGGCTGCAGACTTATATGTGAGCCACAACTTCGGCAAGGCAAAGGACCTCCAGGAAGAAACAGATTACAACTGAACAGCTCTGACAGAAATCCAGGCAAGCAGGGGCAAGATCTACTGCATTTAGGCTGAACTTACTTCTGCCAACATCATGAAGAGGGGGGCGGGGGGAAGGGACACACGCACACACACAACATTCTGAATTCCCTCAGGACCCAAGAAGAGATTGTGATGTATAAGGAATGCATTTCATGCACTCTCTTTACTCTAATAATGAAAGACGATTCCTTAGCAGTATAGCTAGAATAAACTAATAGAGTCAAGCAAGATAACGTGTTGGTCTAACTCTCCAGAAACTTAACCACAACCATGACCGTTGCAGACTGATGGTCCCCAACCTGACCCATAGTAAGCAGATAACAAGATTCTAATACTTCATCACAGAAGGAAGCACAGATCCACAGAACTACATCTAAAAGGTCCCCCAACACTATCTTAGGACTGAGGGTGCTGCTCAGCCTGCATAAAAAAATATGTAAATCACCTTGAGCTACTACTGGAAAAGATGTGAGCAAAATCTAAATAAATAAATAAAATAAATCTTATTGTAAGCCACATTGAACTCAAACTTGTTTGGGATATAAATGTCACAAATAAATAAATAATTCCTCCAAACAACTATGAAAGGGAGAAACAGAGGGCAAGATGTTCATGTGACTTAGGAAAATAAGGTAGCAGATATGCTCTCTTTCAAGAGAAGGGGAGACCAAAGGTGCCGGTACTCAAATGCTAGGACACCCTTCAAGGGTGGTGTGATCACTGAGGGACCCACCCCACAATAGCCAGGCCCCCTGCAACCAGTCACAGAACCTATGACAAGGCAGAATTGCTGTGTAGAGCCTGAGCTTTTTCATTAAAACTTGGGGCCCATGGGTCAATTTTAGCAGACAATGGAAAAGGTGCCGGTACTCAGTACCCCCAAGTTCCCCCTCAAAAAAAGCCCTGGTCTAAACAAAATCTATTTGCTGATCTACAGTTAGAAAGGCAAAGAATAATGGTACACTCTGCCTGCAGCACAGATGGAGCACTTCGCCCATGGCTGTTTCAGAATATTCTGAAAACAAGGCATTAACAAGGAGGAGTTAATTTCAGAACTAGAACTGAGGCTCGCTCCTCTCAGAGTAAGACTGGATTGCTTGAGCAAAACACCATGCAACCCACATTTAGCTCCATGTAACACTGTCCTTCTGGTAGAAAAAAAGGAATAGAAAATAAGACCAAGAATATTATAATGCCTCTGTATCATTACAAGGTGCAACCTCACCTCGAGTATTGTGTGCAAATCTGGTCACCATATCTGAAAATGGATATAGTGGAATTAGAAAAGGTTTAAGGAAAGGCAACCAAAATAATTAAGAGTATGAACTCTGTAAGAGGAAAGGCTTAAGAGATTAGGGTTCTTCAGATTGGAGAAGAAAAAGCTGAAGGGGGGAGGGATATGATAGAGGTCTACAAAAACTGAGTAGAATGGATAAACATGAATCAAGTACAAAGAAAATGGGGCATTCTATGAAGTGACATAGTAACACTTAAAACAAATATGAGAAAAATATTTTTCACTCAAAAAAGTTATGCTCTGGAACTCACTGTCAGAGGATGTGGTAAAAGCAGTTAGCACATGTGGGTTTAACACAGATTTGGACAAGTTCTTGGAGGAAAAGTCCATAAACTGCCATTAAGGTAGACACGGGTAAAGCCACTACTTCTTATCCCTAGAGTTGGTAAAGCACAGAATCTTGCTACTCTTTGGGATTTTGCTAGGTACTTGTGACTTGGGTTGGCCATTGTTGGAAGCAGGATACTGGGCTAGATGGACTATTGGTCTGATAGCAGTTCATATTCACAGCCCTGCGTTAATCAGCAGCTGCTCCAGCAGCTCCATTCTTGAAATCTGTGTACTAGTACTTCTAGGCAGGGAAGTCCAAAGCTGAAGAACGAGATTTTAGATATTTCTTTGCGCTGCCCTGGCTGATCAGATACCCAAGCTACAGCGACACAGCCAGCAAGTGTCTTGGTATCTCTGTACTTAAAAATGTAATGCCTCGGGTGCTATTCCATACAGTGGTTGACATTTGAGAGATCTCTGTTCAATTTCCACCCAAAGTTTTAAAGGCGCCTCAAGCCCAACTTCCCCCCCCCCCCCCCACCCAAGGGAATGGGAAAGTAAGAAGGAACGGTCTTGGACTCCAGGTACCTCCAAATTCTCTATTTTTTAAGGCATGCTGAAACCAGCTTGAACCTTTGACCTTCAGGCTTAGAAGCAGCCACTTTCCAGGTAGAGATATTCTACTGCTAGTTTGCTGCAACTATAACACTCTATGTGGAACTCCCCATCCCCAACACAAACTCACCATGGAAAAGGCAGACCCCCCCCACCCCACTAGAAACAGAACACGGCCCAAACTAATTAATAAGGAAAACTCTCTGCCACAGTGATTCTATAATTAGGAAACGAGAGTTAAAGAGTATGTGTGAAAAGTAAATGGATTTTCAGTAGCCTGTTAAGGGAGAACCTGGAGGGAAAAAAAACCTGAAGGCTTGAGAAACTGCAACCAAAACAAACTTAAAGCCATGTTAACTAAGATGCGCTAGTGTTTTTAGCGTGTGCTAAAAATTAGCACGCACTGTGTAGACACCCACAGGATTATTATGGGCATCTACAAGGTTAGCGTACGCTAATGCTTAGAGTGCACTAAAAACACTAGCGCGCCTCTAGCACAGCTTAGTAAACAAGGCCCCAAGTCTCGAAGGCTGCTTAGAGATGCACAACTGGCAAACCATGACTGAAACATAGGCAGCTGTACCAAGAAACAAGCACATGTGAAAGTCGCTACCCAGCTGGGTCTTGGCCACACTGGCAACTGACCTCCTCTTAAAATCCACTTAAAATGCAAGCTATACCATCCATGAACCAGTCATCCCATTTGGAGCTCTATTAAAAAAATACCCATGCTGCAGCAGAATGGGTTCAGAAGCCAGTAAGCTACAAGACAATATTCATGGAAAAAAAAAAAAAAAAGAACTTCTTTGCTTGCCCCCCCCCCCCCCCCACCCTATGTAACACAAATATCTACTGCTAAGACTAAGTGCTCCAGTAGGAAATTGATCTATACAAACTATACAGCTTCACATCCTTACCGGGCTTGGGCAGTACAGTAACTCCCACCTGTAACACAGAAGAAAGTAAAGGATCCCTAGCCATTACCCTATTAAAATTTTTAACCAAAGAAGCTGGAAGCATAAGAGATGTTATCGATGCTTGACGAGGAAAGGAGGTAACAGATTGGGCTGGAAGGTAGACACACCGTTTCCCCTAACACTTAAAAAAAAATTTTTTTTTTTAAACAAACAAAACAAAGGCAGATCATTTTCTGAACTAGAAAAAGTTTAGTTGATCTTGCCAGATAGAGTGCAATATTATCCTCCATGCTAGCTTTAGTTAATCAGGGATTTGAATGGTTCTGTTGTGTTACACAAACCTGCTAAACAACCTTTAAAAAACAAAGAGCCCAAGGCTCGCATTCCTGCACTAGCTGATGCCTGTGACAACAGATATACTCTGCAACCATCACCACAGTCATGTGGTCAGACCACTGCAAGAAGACTCAGATGGGAGACCTGCCTTGCAAATTTTAATGGAGGCGGTGTCTTAGAGATGCTTCCAAGGGGAATTGGTTTTATAGTCTGGGGTCATGCTGTGCTGAAACATGGCTTGCATGGAGTATAAAGGCATTCCCGGCGTCACTTTTGTGAACTTCTTTCCCCTTTTGGTCAACCTGCACATTAGAGATGACTACCTGTGCAAGAGGAGGGCAGTGGCAAAGGTAAACAAATCGACAGACTGCTAAATATTTGCTGGTGTCTAAGTTCCAGAGGAAATCTATATTAAAATGTGTGTGGTTGATCACCACCACATGAGCAAGGCATGCCTTGGGAAACTGAAAGAGTTCATCAATTTTATCTCCGTTACAAATAGACCATGTTCAAGAAGACTGCAACAGGGTCCCCAGTGCTACTATACTTACGGTGTTTTGCACTCAATCAAGGAACTCGCTGCACATATGTCACTGCCATGGCTACCTGAGTCCTTTGACGAATTCTGCAGCGACTGCATTGCAGGAAGATTTTTTGCCTTCAAGTGCAGAGTTGAGTCACCAGATCCACCCTAATCCCACCCTTGGGTCTACTCTTTTCCTCCCATTGGGAGACAGGGAAGGTGGGGAACGAAAATGTTCAATAGGTCTTTCTCTATGGGTAAAAAAGTGTTTGCTTGCAGAGAATCTCGGATGATCATCCTCTACAAAAGCAATTTTCAAAATTCAAAAAGTCCAAAGTATTTTCACCAGTTCTCAAAAGGAGAGTGTGTGCATTCTCTTCATTTGAAAATTGCCTAAGGGGAAACACTGCCAAGGAGATTAAGAACTGTCATGCCAATAATGTTTCCTGAATCTGAGTATGTGAGAGAGAGCGTGAGGGACTGTTTTGTGTGTTCGGGGTGGGGGAGAAGGTTCAAAACTTATCCTTACCCATTGCCAATCTGGAGAGGGTGGGAAGAGAAAAATGCACCCTTACACCAATCCAAATCAGTGATTGGGTGTTGGGGGGGGTACAGTTTTCACAAACCCATCCTTCCAATCTCAGGGTCCAGAACTCAGATTCCCAGGTGTGCTTATGATGCCATATCCCATTTTTTTTTTGAGCTGGAATGAATAAAAAGCATGTGGAAAAGGGAGGGGACGAGGGAAAGAATTATACATAAGGGTCAAGAAAACAAGGATCAGAATTTGTCAAGGGGGAGAAAACAGGTGAAAAGATACAAAATCAAAAATTGCCCAAATCAGACTGGGAGTCCCTGAAAATGAGCCCTTACATAAAAACCACCCGATTCATTTCTATGTACACTTGAACACTTCATATTCAAGTGTACAGTGCTGCGTACATCTAGTAGCGCAATAGAAATGATAAGTAGTAGTAGAAGTTTCAGTTTCTGCAACATAGAAACTTAAGATACAATTAAACGTAACAGAGAATTCCTCCATTCAAAATTGCCTCTCTTCTATTCCCTACTCTCTCTGCAACTTCCTTCCTGCCCCAAACTACACTCCCACAATTACCTGTCCATATCCCAACTACCCTCTCCTGAAATACCCCTTCCTAACTGCACAACCACCCCGACTGTCTAAGACAAGGATAAACATGCATGCATGAACCATGTTCATATACCTTCCCCACTTTAGTTCCTTCAGGTCTGTTTGTGCACTTCTTTGTACCCCCAGATATACTTTACAGCTGCAGCTTCTCCTCCCTGTAATAGCACTGTCTACAGGTTTGCCTAATCCTTTCTTCACTTTGCCACTTTTCCTTTTGTTGAATGGAGTAGCTGCCTAATGGTTAGTGCAATGGCCCGAGACCCTGGGGAACCGGGCTCAATTCCCACTGCAGCTCCTTATGACTCTGGGTAAGTCACTTAATCCTCCATTTCCCCAGGTACAAAATAAGAACCTGTACATAATACGTACACCACTGATTGTAAACAGAGAAAGATTATATCAAATCCCATCCCCTTTCGCTCCCTATCCCTCCCCACTTTTAAGTTTCACTCTCTTTTTCTTCTTATTTGCTTCTATCTCCCAATCTTTGTGCAACCAAAATGGAAACAGGCAATTCCCTCTTTAACTTGGGCAGACAAGATGACTAACATTCAATGTTATAACCTGGTTTGGTTTTAATACTCACTAGAACCTGCAGATTGTTGGCAAGGAGTGAGGAACACGGCATGTGGCTGTATTCCATTGTAAATGTTCTCAAATGAAATTTGATATTTCTCAAGGTAAAACAGCTCTAGATAGCAGACATATTACATAAATCAATGTGCTGTTATTTAAATCCACGAGGAAGCTGTGCTAGACATATATGCAGATAACCTTGGGTGACCTCAGTCATTCATGCTTAAGTGCCTCAATGGATTGTCATTCAAATACCTTCCCTTTTTACACCTTGTGTAATCCCTGCTTTTGCTTGTGACTGCACAGGGTACACTAGGTTTCTATCATCTTTCTTTCATCTCACTGTGGGAGAAAAAAAGAAGCACAAGAACCACTAACTGGTGGAGGCTTATGACAGTAGTAAGCATGAAATCCTTTCTCCCGCTACAAACACTGGAGTAAGAACAGGGCTGATGCAAAGGTATTAGGTGCCCTAGACAAACCTCCATCCTTGTGTCCCCTCTGTCTTAATATTACAGGCCTCTAGGCATCCCCCCCCTGAGATTTTGATAATTAAACTTAACTGTCATGATCAGCTCAATACCATCCCTCCCAGAACGGTCTTGTAAAATTGGACATCATGTTTTAAAATATATTTGAAATATATTAAACTATTTCATACATATGAGGGCAATTTCCAAAAGCCATTTACCTGGGCACATGAGCTATTTGGAAACTGCCCACCCTCCCTGTGGATAAAAATACAAATTAATGGTTTTTTTTTCCATTTGTGTGGCTTTCAGACTATTGGTTTGCTTTGACCATGACTGTTCTTTGTTGTTCCCTTGAAGCTGCCGCCCTAGGCTATTACCTAGTTTTGCCCGATGGTTGAGCTGGCCCTGATTAAAAAAAAAACAAAACTTAAAATGTACATTTTGCAGAGAAATAATAGTAATAAAACCCCCTGACATTCAGCCACAGAGATCAGTGTTTTTTTAAATGCTGGCTGCCAGAAATTATTTTATACGTGGATGTTCAGCACTGGTATCTGGATACCGACCAGCACTGAATATCCAGGTACCTGCAATATTGAGACCAGGGCCGTGCTGATGCGGTAAGCGAGGTAAGCACCGCAGGGGGGCGCTTGCCTTCGAGGGGCGCCACTGCCCTACCGTCCGTCTGCTCACTTGCAAAATCTTTCACCTGAACTTGTGATTCTCCTATCTCCGCTGCCCTCCCCTTTTCATGCAAAGGAGCAGTATTAATTGAGGCAGGCACGCTCTTCAAGTTACGTGAGAATACAACCAGATTGCTATTTATGCTTTGGTTTGGGGCTAGCTCCTCAGTCAGGATGAGTTTCAGAGCTTGAAACAGCATTCAAATTAAAGAGAACCTGAAATTTTAAAAGTGCTAAAAATAAGTTTTAAAAGTATTTGCCTTAAATCTAATTGCAGAATTCAGGTGCTGGGAGTCTGTACTTGGTTGTCATATGCTCAGATTTGTTTAAATCATATGCAAATTAGTCCGGTGTTTTTCACTAAACATTCCCATGAGTGTCTGTATGTTAATCTGCATTCAAATAGAGCTCTCTGATTGGATGATCAGCTTCTGTTAAGAAATCTGCCCGGGAAGTGAACAGAGTGAGAGCTGTCCTTTGCCAAGAGAGACATCCAGCTGTGACTTCCTGTGTTTGTTGACTGAAGTTATAAAAGAGTGCCTGATTGTGGTAAATGAGAAAATATAAGTGAAAAGAGATTGGTGGCGATTGAAGTTTCCCTAGTGAGAAAAGGATCTGAATATTTCAGGATTACTTGAAGTTTATGAAGAATAGAAAAGGGTGAATTTCAGTTTAAGAGTGTTTAAATCCTATAAGCTATACAAAGGCTAGGTAGATTTAAGTGACTGTAAGCAAGGAAACCTTAATATTTGATCTGAAATAAATATTTGATCTGAAATAGTTGATCAGAGATAAATGTTTGATCTGAATTATATCCTTTGGTGCAAAGGAGATTAGAATGCAATAGAGTATTTCTTTCTGTTTACCAGTACAGTCAAATAATTCCATTCCACTTAAATAATTTTTTGTTATATATATGAGGGAGTAGTATCTGGATTTATTGTAAATCAAATTGATTCCATTCACAGGAATTCATATTCACCTTCATGCATTCATCCGATATTATCTTTTAAGGATGAAGTTTTATTTTATGTTCACTCTGTCTCTTGTGAGCTGAGCACAGTTAGTTTCCTCAGCTGGCACGACTACATATTAGAGGTATTTTGATACTGTGTGAAGTTTTACCACAGACTGGTGACATATATAAAACATTCTCCTTGGATAGGATGTGATATGTGAAAATACATTTTGCTTTAATGAAATTGCTAAACTTTAGAGTCAGAGACTTATCAATGAGGGATACATACAGTGCTATTTTTTCCTGAGGTCCGGCTTACTTGCCTGCTCCCTTCTGTTCCTGCTCTGCTGGACGGGGCGGGGGGGGGGGGGGGGGGGGGGGGGGCGCCAACCGATAGTCTGCAGGGGGGCACCAGAGACCCTAGGCACGGCCCTGATTGAGACCAGTATCTAGATAATTAATTGGATAATGGTAAGACAGTCCTTTTGCTGTTTTAGCTTTATCCAGTTAATTACCCGGTTAGGAGACTGAATATTGCCACTAACCAGGTAAATGCCAGCTTTATCTAGATTCTGCCCTCAGACAATCATGGCACTACCCAGATACTGGAAGGTAGTAAGCAGAACTTATCCAGGTAAGAGTCGTTCCTACCCCAGATAAATCACACTAAATATTGAACCTAAAAATAATATGTGAAGATGGCCACCTTGCAGACCAACTAGAAGTGCAGATGACTGATTTTGTCTTCTCTGTTCCTACTGAATATCACTTCAATGAACAGAAGAAGTGCAACATATTGTATGCTGCAATTCCAACAAAGGACATTGTTGAAATAGATTTAGGTCCCCCCCCCCCCCCCCCCCCCCCCCCCCCATTTACTGTGCAATATGAACAAACATTTGGATTCTCTGATCTCAAGTTATTTGCAGATATATCTTTACAAATCAGACTACAATCAAGGATTCGAGTTCCTTGTCTTTCTTTTATGGTGGCAAAAGGAAAACAAACTTCTCTTAACTAATTCAACATGAACACAACTTTTTTAGTATGTATGAGGCCTCTCTGGGAGTAACTGATTGATTGGAAAAGTTAGGGTTATATTTTTAAATCTTCTGCTCTTTTATTGTCCAAAAATGATGAAATTAACATTAAAATGTAGACTGTGTCACCTGAACAAGGAAAAATATGGCATCATGATGAGTTTAAGATTTTATTTTTCTATTTTCTTTCTGCAGGGGGGAGGGATAAGAGACCTGACACAGTCAACATACAGTAGTAGATAAAGCTTGAAAATCATGTCGCACATATAAGCAACCCAAGAAGAATTAACTCCCTCCCCCATGTCATATTGCTAAAAGCATATAGTAATTAAAAGTCTATAAAGTAATTTCTATGGGGGGGGGGGGGGCTCAGTCGACAAATTAAAACAGCTGAAAACAAAATTAAAAGTTTGTAATCTTGTAACTTTTGTATTCTACTCATCACTCATATATGTATTCCGAGATACCCAAAAATGATTTCTTACCTGATAGGGGCATGGAATGTGGTATTCTCTGCAACGTTCCTGTATCCATGTTGTCTCCCACACACTTCTGTATGCCTGTTCATAGAAATAGCAGCCTATCACAACTAAGAGGGGTACAAGATACAGAACACTAAATACTCCAATACGGATCATGAACTTCACCAGCTTGTCCTGATTCTCCTTCTCTAAAGGGATTTCAATTCGAACCCGATTTAGGGAAATAATGCCGGCCAGCAGTAGTGAAACACCCACCACCACATAGAGGCAAAGGGGAGCAAGCACAAAGTATCTTAATGCATCAACATCATAGAGGCCCACGAAGCACACACCGCTGATACTGTCCCCTTCGATTTTGTTCATTGCTAGCAGGATGATAGTTAGTGTTCCAGGGATGCCCCACGCGCTGGCATGAAACAAAAGTGCTTTCTTCTCGATGGCTTCACTGCCCCACTTTGGCACGGCTGCCAAGAACCATGTGATAGTAAGGATGACCCACCAAACACTGCCAGCCATAGTAAAGAAATAGAGCACCATAAAAAGCATGGTGCAAGCCTTGTTGTGCGATCCTTGTGTCACAGTGGAGGCTTTATACTGGCCAGGGATGGAGGCATTGCAGGCTACACGATCTTCTAACAAAAACCCAATAAAGAAAATCAAGGACACCATCATGTAGCAGACAGCATAGAATATAATGGGTCTTTCTGGGTAGCGAAACCGTGTAACATCAATCAAAAAAGTTAAAAAGGTGAAAAGGGTAGCAGAGAGACAAACAATGGAAATTACTCCTATAAAATATCGGGCAAATGACAATTCTTCTCGTCTGAAGTACATATTTGGACAGGGAGGGGAACAGTCTCGCCGCCCCAAGAACGAGTATCCCAAATCAGGATCAATTTTCAACTCTCTTGGACACCAGAAGCCATAATCCCTCTGCACTGCCATCGGGGTTTCTTCAGTGAGCTCTCCAACCGAACTGAGGTCTGCAAGACGTGGATAGGGCTCATCACAATCTGGAAATCTAAAACATTAAAACACAGAAAAAAAAAACAGGCTTTACAAAATAATCTCAAAATTGTTTTTTGCATTTTATTTTCTGACTCACTAGGTAAAAAGATCCTCTGCCTTTTCCTAACTTCTTTTTTCTCAACTTTGCCAGTTCATGCCACTAGAACAGTCTACATTATCAGGGCTGGCCCTAAGGTTTCTAGTGCCCTCCTGCAGTCTATTAGTCGGCGCCCCTACCCATCCAGAGGCGGGATCACTATGGCTCCGCCCCCACAGTAGACACACCCCTTTTACCAGCCATGGCATCATTGAAAATATTACACCAGTATAGAAGAAAAATAACTTAGCACACAGACCAGGAATTAGGAGAACAGACAGTCTTGCCAACTCTGAAAAACAATGTGTTATCAAAATTTCAGAATCTAACAAACAGATCCCTATTCAGACACTTGGCCTTGCAGTCACACATGTAGAACAGAGATAGCCCCTCTTCAAATTCTTTAAAAATTAACCTGAAATCCTAAGAAGTTAGACTCTGCATGCAGCACAATAGCCTTCCCATCGAGCACAGCTTAGGATCTAGCTAGGACAGACTTAATCAGCATAAACTAACATATTCTACAATCTGAGTTGGACAGACTAACAGGAGTTACTGAAGTGGGAATGAGAGATAGGTGATGGTTAGGAATTGAAAGCATCTAGCCCTCCTGTCCTGTGAGTTGCTGTGTTGGGGGTGGAAAAGGGTGGGTCAGGTGCAGCACTAAACAGCAGTCTCTGACAAAACAAAGGTCCAGGCTCTGCTGTGCTGTCTCTGTCTGAGCCCTCTCTGGGCAGAGGTTAGCTGAGTTCCCACAAGTTATTTCAGAGCCAGATTCAGTTGGAGCAGTGACGTCCTCTGACAAACACAAGGAGGATATTTCTCTGCTTGGGAGGGGGGAGGGGACGGGACACAGAGCTGACAGCTTTGGAGCCAGACTGAGATGAGCAGCAGAGATTAGATACTGAAAAACAAAAGCCTCAGCAGAGCTTGATTGCTTGCAAAGCGGCGCCCTTGAAGGCAGGCGCCCCCCTGCAGTGCTTACCCTGCTTACCGGGTTAGACCGGCCCTGTACATTATATAGGAATCAGGAAGGAGTTGATGTCAAGGAGAGTAATCATAAAAGCTAACACATTGCATGGATGCAGTGAAGATTGTTAAGTAAATTTGTTCAGCATGCTTTTGTTTGTTTGTTTGTATTGTGTCTGTAGAAAAATGTCTATATGAAGACTGTAATTTAATCTAAAAGGAAAATAGGCTGGTTTTCTTTTAAACCATTTAAGAAAATTGTATATGTACTATTAGTGCACACTGTGCTATACAAATAATGGGAGTCCATTGCTCAAATAATTTAAAATCTGATATTTAAACACAAGGAGATTAAATAACTAGATGATATACTACAAATTCAATTTTAATAAATGTGATGATTTGTTTCTCCAAGAAACAATCAATTCCACTAAGTGTAATGCAGGGTCACACCAGCAGTCCATTATGTCCAATACCCTGTCTCAGACAGTGGCCAATCCGATCACCAGGAACAACCGGGGGGGGGGGGGGGGGGGGGGGGGGGGGGGAAGAACTGTATCAAAAAAACACCAGTGTGGGGGAATCCTCTCTCGTACCAGTTCACCCCCTCACCTTACCAACACCAGAAGATCTCTGGACTTTCTTACTTGTTTTTTTTCCATCCTCTTTGGTGGTAAGTGCAGCAGGTCCTGACTCCTGGAACACTTGGCCCAATAGGCCAATTCACCCAAGAGAACTACCATACAGATCTTAATGGGAAGATCTATTCCTTAATACTTTACTCCTAGAACAAAGAGGTAGCAATCCCCAAATCTTGCTGGCTAATTGTTAACAGACCTGTTCTCCACAAACTTGCCAAACTATTTTTAGATCCAATTATACTATTAGCCTTGTCCACATTCCCTAGCTACACGTCAAACTATTCTCACCTGTTGCATTCCATGTCCTCAGGCCAAGAGACACCAAACATCTCCATAAGTTTGTAACATTCACTGTAAGCTCGTTGGCACAATCTACGGCAGGGAAGGGTGACACGTCCATACTCCATGCAGATGGGAGCATACAAGGCACAGAGGAATGGACGAAAATCCCGGGAGCATTCCAGATTCACCATGGGGTGGAAAGGCTAAAACAAAGAAAACAAGAATCAAATCAGTTGCACAGCTGTACATGTCATGGATCTTTTAATCATAGGGTATAAAATCACAACAATCTGAGAAGGATATGATCTATGTTGGTGAGATGCTGTAAAATAAAGTAAATACTTTGTTGTTTCTTAAACAGCTGCGTCAAACTGAATACATTTTAGAGTTTAAAAGTGCCACTCTTACCGTTATAAATATCTTAGCCAACCATACCAGTCACATTAAACCTAGAACTAACCCTTCAGAATGAAAAAAAAAAGTAATCAGAATATATGGGGTTTGGTTCACGATTGGAAAATGGCAGTCCATTATATATTGCTGTGGTTGCCAAATAATGAGATAAGTAAACACCATGATGTAAAATAACATAAGAATGATGATTCTATGTTGGATGATTTTATTGATTGGTGACCCATATTTGTAATATAGAAAAATACAAAAATGATGGCAGATGACCATATGGGCTTATCCCAGTGCTTATCAAAATCTTTCTGTGGCTGTGACCCCATTATGAAGGCATGCGACTACTGTGGCATGGGCTGATGACATTTATATGGACTGTCTACTCAGATTGCAACTTCAAATTCATGTTTTGCAACCCCATTTGGGGTTGTGAGCCACAGTTTGGGAAGCCCTGGCCTATACAGTCTGCCCATCCATACTAACTACTAAGCTCTACAATCCCTTTTCTCGTCCTTTCTTTAATTCAAATGTGTCCTCACTTCCACTGGGAAGCTGTTCCACACATCCACATCCATAATCTGTAAAGAAATATTTTTTTGGAGTACTTCTGAATCTTTTACCTTCATCCTATGCCCCCTGGTTGCAGAACTTCTTTTTAATTTAAAGAGTCCTGCCTGTTGTGCATTTCTACTATGGAAGCACCTGAACATCTCTAACTATATATCGCCTCTGCCACCTTTCTTTCTAGAAATTGCATTTGTTTACCGATATATCCCACCTTCAGTTCACTGGATAAAAGTGGAGTAGAAATGAGTGATGGTTGTTTCTGAAGTTTATTTTTTCCTAATTGCTTTAACAATGTAGATATTTTGGCCCTGACTGGTACTCCCTCAGATTTTTAGGGGGCTCATTACTCCAGATTCCAATACTCTCCTTGTCTCGTGAAAACCTAGGATGTATTCTCTGAAGAGGGGCGTAGGGTACAGGCATACTTCCCCAAAAACTGACAGATCCACATATGATTTTAAAAATTCAAAAAGAATTTGGTGACACTATTAAACACGAAGCAAGACCGAATTGTAAAAATGATCCCCTGGACAACATGGGGAGAGAAGGAAGGATGAAAGGAAGGGGAGGAATGCAGGAATGTAAACCCTCAGTTTATATTCAAGTTAACATTTTCCCCCTACAAATAAAAGGGGGGGGGGTTGTTCTCTTGGGTTTAAATTCAGATGGGTTTATGTGAGTATATAGGGTAGTTGAAAGAAAAGCAGGAGAGGAGATATGATGGAGACATTTTCAATAACTCTGACATAAATGCACAGGGAGGGCCCTCTTTTCAATTAATTTTTTATTTAAATTAAATAACCCGCTCAATTTCAAAAATTATTGGTGGCTTACAACATTCATAATAAAATAAATATTTTAAAACACTTGTCAAAAATTAAAAGGAAGCTGTGGAACAAGGGTGCATAGGATGAAGGTGAATCTATGGAAATTTTTATTTACAGAGATGGTGGTGGATGCATGGAACAACCTTCCAGTGGAGGTTGTGGAGATGAACTTTACCCGAATTAGAGGTTGCCAAAATCGGCCAAAATCTGGGTTCGGTGATGCTTTGGTTCTGGCTGAAAATACCAGTGCATGCTAGGCTGAAACTGAAACCACCCTTCTCCATGCACTCCTTTTAAACACCTTGATGGTCTGATGGTCTCTTTGGGGCAGGAGTGATCCCCAGTCGCTCCTGCCCATGCCGGCTCCACAGTCAAAATGGCTGCCGAGACTACAGTGGCAGTCGCAGCCGAGATTGGACTCAGCATGAGCATTAGCAACTGGAGTATTGCTCCTGCCCATGCGGGTTCCAATCTCAAAATGGCTGTCGCAGGATATCATGGATATCACAAAAAAACAAAAACAAGCAAACAAAAAAACAAAAACAACACATGCTTTAGAGGGGCACACTACTAAACAAATAGCTTAAGGTTTATTGACTTGATTAATCACCTTTCACACAACACAACAAGGTAGTGTGCATGATAAATAAAATTTGGTGAGAGACAGATCAAAGGACAAACAGACTTATACAGCAATAAGCCTAGGCACATTAGGTAAACACTAAATTTATACAAATACACAGATACATCAGGTGATGAGAAGGAAAAAAAAATGTGTGTGTGGATAGATGGAAAAAAGACAAAACGTTTTGGCTGCAGCTGAGCCAGAGCCTGAGTTATAGGAAGGACTGTACTGCAGAGCCGTAGCGAGGGGAGCTGACACCCGGGGCGGGTCGCCGCTGCGCACCCCCCCCGGGTGCAGCACAGCGCACCCTCCTCCCGCTGGAGCGCACCCCCCCCCCCGGGTGCAGCACGGCGCACCCTCCTCTCGCTGGAGCGCATACCTCCCCCCCCCCCCCCGGAGCACATACCTGCGGCGAGGGACGAGCGGGAGGGCCGATCCGCCCCGACTGCACGTTGCTGGGGTGTGTCGGCTCTGCGCTGATTCACTGCTCTATCTGTCCCGGAACAGGAAGTAACCTGTTTCGGGGCAGAGAGGGCAGTGCACCAGCGTGGAGCAGACACCCCCCAGCGGCGTGCACCCGGGGCGGACCGACCCCCCCTTCCTACGCCACTGCTGTACTGAGCTATAGCTGTGTCCTGTGCGACCCGCCCACTGTTGCCCCCCTCCTGCCCCACCCAATTCACCACTTTCAACGGGAGAAGACTGTGGGCTGGGAGCAATTTGTGAGCCTTGTGCAGATGTACCACTCACATAGCCCTTGGTGAAACGCTGGATGTTGGAGATGTAGGGAATATGGGGGGTGGGGGCTCAGATCCCTAATGTTTTTATTTTCAGAGCACCCCTCTGAATAATAAAACAAGGGTTATCTATAAGATTTATTTCGTTCACCCCTAATTATTCTGTGTGCTGTTTTCAATCATCGCTAATTAGATCAGGCTGCAGGGTGACCTTATGAAATTGTGCAAGAACAGCCATGTGACCCACACTCTTCCTGACTAGACTGGACCTAAAAACATATTTACATTTAGCACGATTTGTTGGGCAAGCGATCGGAGAAGGGGAGATGGCCCCTTCACTGAGAGATCTGTGTGGTTGTGGAGACGGTTACAAAAGATCACGGGGAGGGAGGTACGTCATAAGAATAGAAAAAACCCTGTTTTTTCTGTATTTTTGCTGACCAATGTTAAGGTCACATGTAGGACAAGATACTATACAAGACAGCTTAAGAATTTATTGATTGTGAACTTTGTTACCAGCTTTTAGAAGATAAGTACATGCATATAAAGTGGCCCAATGTAATTAAGATAACTTTAATGGATATTTAGATTTATATTAATATTTGGGTTAAGATTTTCTGTGTTTTATACAGTTTGAAACCACATTATATCTAGATAGTGTAAAGCGGAGTTGGAACAGTCTGCTAGCTCAACCACAAGGTCAGCTGGTACAACAAAATTACAGTTTGGATACGTGAGACAAAAAACTGCATTAGTAGCATGAGGAGGTGGGAATGGAATTTGTGACAAAGGTACGTTGAGAGAAAAGTTTCTGGGTGACATAAGCATGTGTAATCAGATGACTGGTTAGTGAGATGTGCTAGATGGTAACTAATTTCCGGATTATTGTATAAATATGAGTGACAGGGTTCAGGGGGCTTCTTTGCTCCCAAGGTAGTGAACAGGATTGGAGACAAGGGGGTCTCTCTAATCAATTTGTTTTTCATATTTCAGACTTGCTTGGCACTTGTATTGCTGGACTTACATAGTAACATAGTAAATGATGGCAGATAAAGACCTGTACAGTCCATCCAGTCTGTATTCTTTTTCCTTTGGAATAAACTTTCTTATTTTGTTTCTAAGTAACTTGTGAGTTATTGTGTATATTTTATACTAGGTATAAGGCTAAGGACTAGGCTGGTGAGCGCTTCAGCTATCAGCTGGGGTAAGCTGCATGGGGTGATTATGTCTAATGTGTGATAATCGTAATCAGACACACCCAGAGGCAAAGCCCATCATCAGACTTGATGACGGCCAAGAAAACCTGAAGGAAGTGCCACGTTTTTAACAAGACATTGAATTTGACAAAGTAAGGTCTGTTCTTGTAGGTGAAACCTTGGCTATCAAGAGAATATCTGCATATACAAATAAGCACTGATTCCAGCCAAAGGACTCAAACAAGACTTAAAACCAAGCCTTTAATACCATAAATTGTAGTCTCTTAAGATGGTGATTAATGAAATCAAAAGCAAAGGTTAGATCTGGCCATCATCTAAAGCTGAATAAACTTCACTGACGAAAGCTGCCAGAATTATTTGTGCTGTGTCCAAAGTTAAACTCTGAATACCAAGGATGTAATATTGGTCAAAATTGGTCAATTGTTGACCTTCAACTTCTTCTATTACTTTTGTAACAAAGCTTAAGTTTGAAATTGGTCTAAAGTTAGAAGTGACCAGAGGTTCTAGCAAGGAATTCAAAACTTGCTGAATCAACATATGTTTCCAAACAGATGGAACCACCCTCCTTGATAAACTAGTAGAGGTAGTGGGATGGGAGCTTAATCCAGTTATACGGCATAGGATCTAACTGGCAATTAAGTAACACTGAAAGAGGATAGCAATTTTAATGAGCAAGTCAAAGTAAACTTCAACTGAAATGATTGTCATGAGGAAATAGGAATAAGGTCATAAATAATCCCATTGTATCTAGACATTCCCAGTTTGTCAACATGCAATAAGCAATATAACAAATCATATCTTCCAACTCAACCAGGTCTGGAGAGATTAAACTAGAATGCTGTGCTCCCGTTTCATTAAATGAAGTTCACAACTTACTAACATATCCCTTCAACTCTGGTGGCTTTGATAAAACCATATGTCCATCAGAAGAATCCATGATCAATAAATGCTTCTAGGTTAGGAGTATTGGGAATAAAAGCAAACATTTATCAGGGATAAGGAAGCAAACATTGTTTCTTGTGGGCTCGGATCTTTGGAATGCATTACCAGGAACCTGGAAGAAAAATCCCTAGTTAGCTTTAAGCATCTTCTGAAAGCTCATCTTTTCACCATAGCTTTTCCTGAATTGGTTGCGGGGACTAATTGATATTGCTTTTTATTATGGTATGAGAGTTAGATATTGTTTGATGTGTATGCTCTGATATGAGTGAGTTTTACTATAATTGCAGTTCCATTTCTTATCTTTTTCTATTCTTATATATTTGATTTTTGTAAACTGCTTTGATATTTCTTTTATGTAAAGCAGTATAATAAATTTAATAAACTAAAAACTATTTAAATAGAAAACTATAAGCCAGAATGTCAGTCGGCAGGGAGGACTCCAAATTACAAAAAAACAAGAGCAACCCGCTGGCAATGGAAAACAATTCACAAGCTGGGTTATTAGCATTACTAATGATCTTAGGTAAAAAGAAGCAAGAAAGTTATTTTTCTGGGTATTGGAATATTTCTGCACTTCTTTACATTGCAGTCTTAACTTCCACAGTCCAACATGGCGCTCTACATGTCACACCTGCCTCTTCAAAACTAAGACCACCGTAGTACCATGGATTATGCTTACCAGGTGCATTATTTCTCCTTTGTAATGGAGCTCTCTCATCTAACCTGGCCCTAACCCACTGTTCCAAGCAGTCACCTACTCTAAGAGGCAAGGTAGAAAAAATGTTTAGGTATAAGTGAAAAATGGTGATAAGATATTAGTATAGTAGACATGATCATTTAATGGTCTAGGAGCATCCATTAAAAAAAAAAAAGAAAAGTAAAAACAATCACTAAATGGTCAGCCCAAGACATTATTAAGCCACTCTAAGAATTTAACAGCATAACATCTCCCTCTATGTTCAAAATGACTCAGTCTAAAGTACAGCCTCTTGAATGAGGAGGGCCATTAATCCACTGCTTTAAACCTACTAAAAAAAAAAAAAAAAAGTGAAAAACAATTATTGGTGCAAGCATATCCTCTACATGGACATTAAAACCTCCAAGATTAATGAGGATGGGAAAATGAATAGGATGCACTCAAAAGATTAGTTCTGACAAGCCTGATGTGTTTGTGTCAGGCCCTAAAGAAACAGTTATTTCAGTTTTATTTGCTGCCTTTTTTCAGTTTATTTTTTAAAGCTTTTATGATTAAAATAAAATGTCAGCCAATCTTTATAAAAACACAACAAAACTTTATAATCTTGAAAGCTACTTTGATGTGGAAAAGCAGCATATAAATTTAAATAAAACTGTAATAAATCTAATAGGCTATAAGTTGCCACCATCCTTTGTGTCAGATTATAATGTGAAACAAAAACTTTTACTAAAATACATCTTTCTGCAGGCTGCATTCCTGAACTTTATAAATATTTGCATTGTACCAGGGTGCAAGAGTATTCTTTTAATCTTTTCACAAATATGTACAAAAAAAACCCCACTAGAGCTATTCAGTTTTTCTCTATTTGCTTAGGCCTCTGTTCCACTACAGGCCATATGAGGGACACACACAATATAAGTGTTTTTAAAAAAGCAGTTTTAAAATAGATTTCATTAGCAAACACAACTTTACTAAAATGTGCATGAGACAGATGTACATACCAAGGAGACCATGCATGCAAATCTCTCGTGCATATTCATTGTAGATATCCTGAAAACCTGAATAGTGAGTGTGCACCGAGGACTGGATATCCTGAAAACCTGAATGGCTGTATCCCCCCTCCCCCCAGGACTCGATTGAGAAGCACTGCTCTAAACTGACACGAAGCATGTAAACCTTGTTACATAAGTATGCAAGTATTGCCACGCTGGGACAGACCACAGGTCCATCAAGCCTAGAATCCTGTTTCCAACAATGGCCAATCCAGGTCACAAATACCTGGAAAGATCCTGAAAAAATTCAATACATTTTCTGCTGCTTATCCCAGAAATAAGCAGTGGATTTTCCCCAAGTCATTTTAATAATGGCCTATGGACTTTTCCTTCAAGAAGCTGTCCAGACCTTTTTAACCCCCGCTAAGCTAACCACCTTTACCACATTCTCTGGCAACGAATTCCAGAGTTTAATTACATGTTGAGTGAAGAAATATTTTCTCAGATTCGTTTTAAATTTACTACTTCACAGCTTCATCGCATGACCCTTAGTCCTAGTATTTTTGGAAAGAGTAAGCAAACAATTCATGTCTACCCATTTCACTCCACTCATTATTTTACAGACCTCTATCATATCTCCCCTCAGCCATCTCTTCTGCAAGCTGAAGAGCCCTAGACGCTTCAGCCTTTCCTCATAGGGAAGTTGTCCCATCCCCTTTATCATTTTCGTTGCTCTTCTCTGTACCGTTTCTAATTCCACTATATCATTTTTGAGATTCAGCAACCAGAATTGAACACAATATTCGAGGTGCGGTCGCACCATGGACCAATAAAAGGCATTATAACATCCTCATTTTTGTTTTCCATTCCTTTCCTAATAATACCGAACATTCTATTTGCTTTCTTAGCCGCCTCCGCACACTGAGCAGAGGGTTTCAATGTATCATCAACGACAACACCTAGATCCCTTTCTTGGTCATGACTCCTAACTTGGAACCTTGCACTACGTAGCTATAAATTTGGGTTCCTTTTTTCCACAAGTATCACTCTGCACTTGCTCACATTAAACATCATCTGCCATTTAGACGCCCAGTGTCCCAGTCTCGTAAGGTCTTCTTGTTAATTTTTCACAATCCTCTTGCGATTTAATAACTTTGAATAACTTTATGTTGTCAGCAAATTTAAATTACCTCACTAGTTATTCCCATCTTTAGGTCATTTATAAATATGTTAACAACAGCGGTCCCAGCACAGACCCCTGGGGAACCCCACTATCTACCCTTCTCCATTGAGAATACTGAACATTCAACCCTACTCTCTGTTTTCTCTCTCTTAACCAGTTTTTAATCCACAATAGGACACTGCCTCCTATCCCATGACTCTCCCAATTTCTTTTGGAGCCTTTCATGATGTACTTTGTCAAACGCCTTTTGAAAATCCAGATACACAATATCAACTGGCTCACCTTTATCCACGTTTGCTCACCCCTTCAAAGAAATGTAATAGATTGGTGAGGCAAGATTTCCCTTCACTAAATCCATGCTTTTGAATATGCTCTGTAATACCGTTCTTTATAATAGTCTCTACCATTTTGCCCCGCACCGATGTCAGGCTTGTTAATAGAACTGTCAAATAGGTATTCGGCGAAGAACTCAGCGCAGACACACCGAGATCTTTAACTTGCAATTTGGAACCCAGATGGACGAGATCCGCATACCATGAACATTTGGGCCAGTCTGAAGCCACCAGAATCACCAGAAGATCCTGAAACCCCCACCCCAACTGATGAGGGACTGGGATCGGCTAGGTCCAGGATTTCCTCAGAGGACCAGCATGAAGATGGAGACAGATGTTCCACAGGCAAGATAACTGCAGCAGCAGCCGCCATGTTGGACTGCAAAGAAGGAGAGTGTGCGGGAACTCCCCATGTGGGAAGGTGCCATGTTTTCTGCCACCGCCATGGTGGAATCCGAGTAGCCCCCCATGCAGAGCCTGGATGTTGCTCACTGTGGGAACAGCATTTCATGGTCTGTTGCCATTTCTTCAGTAACCACGACATCCGGCAGAAAGACCAAGGCAAAGGAACATTCACCCAGCAGCAGAGCAGCACACCACGGTTCCTAGCAAAAAGAACCACCGCCTGAAACGGAACTCAGAAAGAGAGGAAGAAAGGATCAGGATAGCAAAGGCATGGACAGAAGAAAAATGGCAAAAGATATAAAAAAAAGTTATGCTTTTTTTTTTTTGAAAGAGGTATAATTGGCAAAAGGCAAGAGGTGAAAGTACAAGACTCACAGATACTGAAGATCAATGTGCAGACAGAGATGAGGGGAAAGCAAAATTGCTCAATTACTTCTGTTCAATAGTCACAGAAAAAAAACACAAAGGTCCTCAGAGGACTGCTTAGATATTAGAGCTGTACTGAATATTTGCATTCGTTTCAGCCCCAAACCGTGCCCAGAATACATTATTCGTATTCAGCCGAAGTGATTTATATTCAAATACCAATAATACGGTGCTTTGCTGTGCTAAATTCTACTGAAAAACACTTGATCACTGATTTCACGTTGCTTTTTTAAAATTGTTACGTTAATCGGACCGAGACGTAGTATTAGATAGCACCCTGTATTTAGACAATTTGGATTTACCTAGCCTCTCTGATCGGCAGAGAGAAGGATTGAATGCACCAATTACAGAGGGAGAGCTGATGTTGGCTTTACAACAGAGTGCTTCTCACAAGGCTCCTGGACCTGATGGTTATAGAGTGGAATTTTATAAACAGTTTTACGATCAGATTCAGGGGCCTTTATTGAATTTGTTTAACTCAATGGTGGCTAAGCAGACGCTCCCTGCTACATTTCGAGAAGCTCAAATTATTGTGATACCTAAAGAGGGGAAAAATGTGATGGACCCGGGATCTTATAGACCCATTTCTTTGATCAATGTAGACGCAAAACTATATGCTAAGATCTTAGCCAATCGATTAGCATTGATTTTACCATCCCTGGTTGAGGAGTCCCAGGTGGGTTTTGTGCGGGGAAGGACGGCAGTGAAAAATGTTCGGTCTTTACTGACATCTTTAGAAGTTGTAACCAAAAGCCGCCTTCCGTCGCTCTTAGTGAGCTTTGATGCGGAAAAGGCGTTTGACCGGGTCAGTTGGTCACATTTATTTGCGGTACTACATGCTTATGGTTTTGAAGGCTTTTTCCTAGAAGCGGTCAAGGTCCTGTACTCGGTGCCGAGTGCCTATGTATGGGTAAATGAAGAACGCTCGAGATCCTTCCGGATCTATAGAGGGACGAGACAGGGATGTCCCTTGTCTCCTCTTTTATTTGTTTTATCCTTGGACCCTCTCCTCCGAGAAATACTACAACACCCGGAGATTAAAGGGGTACAGATAGGGAATTCTGAGTTCTTGCTTTCTGCCTTTGCAGACGATTTACTAGTACATCTCACAGAACCGCACTCTTCTTTACCGGCTCTTTTGGAATTATTTACGGAGTTTGGGGATTTTGCAGGGTTCCGTCTTAATTACAATAAATCACTGGCACTGCCCTCGGTGGAAGGCCTAAAGAAAACGTGGGGAGAGAGATTTCCTCTTCGATGGGCACCGGGATCTTTCAAATATCTTGGTCTACATATCTCGATGAAAGTCTCAGAGCTGTATAGTTTGAATGTTTCTAGACTGTTAAGGAACACGACGGAGAGATTACGTGCTTGGCGGTCGTTGCCTCTGTCTCTCAGTGGACGGATTCAATTATTCAGAATGGTAGAGTTTCCTAGGTGGTTGTATTTGTTGCATATGTTGCCCCTTTATTTGAAAACAAAAGATGTGAATTTATTGACCAAAGTGATCAGGTGCTTCTGCTGGGGAGGTAGAAAAGCAAAATTGTCACTACATATGCTGCAGGGGACTTGGAGGGAGGGAGGTCTAGGGCTCCCGGATCTAAGGAGGTACAATTGGGCCTGCCTTCTGCGTCATCTTGGAGATTGGTTTTTGGCGCGAGATGATTATACTTGGAGGAGATTGGAAAGCCAATATTATGCACCGTGTCACTTTAATTTTCTCTTGCAGGCTCCTAGCAAATCACTTCCTCCTGATCTACGTTCTAGTATACTTGTGTTCCCTTTACGGATGCTTTGGAGAGACATGATGCGGATGTATGGCCTGAATAGGTGTATATCAGATTTGCTCCCTATTCAGGGTAATCTGCTGTTTCGGCCGGGTTTGGAGAACGCGGTTTTTCGGACCTGGTCGAGACATGGGATAAATCGATTGGAGCATGTATTAAATCGACAAGGCCGTATGTTAAACCTAGGAGCACTGGGGCTGGGATATGATATGGGCGGTGCTTTTGCCTATGCCCAGTTAAAACACTATGTGGATTCATTGGAGATGGAGGCCTTGGGCGCTGGACACTGTCGTCTACTGAGACAGTTTTTTCACTCGGTACAAAGTGAACGTCTGTCTATTTCCGGGTTACATAAGGTATTGGGGACACTTGTGGCGCCCAGGGATCGGGAGAACATTCGTCAGAGATGGGCAGGAGACTTGGAAAGCCCACATCTTTCTTTAGATTTCAATGTTTTGACGGCCAGGATACGGAGCTTAACGGGGAATGCAGGGCTAAGAGAGTGCCAATATCGCATTCTTCATAGGGCCTATCTCACGAAGGCTCAGGTATTCAAGATGGGAGGAGTTTCTACACCCTTATGTGGGAAGTGTGGGAGGGCTCCGGGATCTTTCTTTCACTGTTTATGGAGCTGCTATAAAGTGAGACACTTTTGGGATTCTATTGCCCAATATTTTGCGGATCTTTTGGACTTGAGAATCATGTGCTCTCCGATGGGAATTTTGTTAGATAAATATGAAGCTTTTCTGTTGCAGAGGGGGTCAGCCCGTCAAATGGTTCGGAAGGCCTTCTTGATTGGTAAAAGACTAATAATGAGTCAGTGGATGGCGGAGACCCCCCCGGACTTCTGGCACTGGCGCAATAAGTTACATGAATTTGTATTGTTTGAGAGGAGAGGAGTGGGAAGCTCCCCTGGGAGGTTGAAGCGATTTTTGGATGTTTGGGGACCATACATTCATACTCTGTCTCCTAAAGGACGCAGTTTAATGGTGAACTCACTTTAGATGTATTTTGAAATTGGATCATCCTTTGTGGTAATAAGTTAAAAGCTGGATATCTCTCAACAAGGGGTGGGAGGTAGAGGGAGGGGGGAGGAAGAGCTCTTCTTAGTTGTTTCACTATATCACAAACTTTTTGGTAATAGTATGCTCCTCATAACGCTTTAAAAGTGGCGGAGTTTGATGTGAGATGGGGGGAACATATAAGTTTTGAATATATTATTTTGGAATGTGGATACGGGAGAAGGGAAGGCTGTGCTAACACACCAATGAAAGTTGTTATTTGTATATTGGCCATGGTGAAAAATGTTGATAAAGCATGGCTAGGGGGGGAAGGGGGGGGGATAGAAATGTTGAAAAATATGATGACTGTAAGTAATGGGGTAGATCCCCTGTTTTGTTATGATTTTGAGTTTGTAATGTTATAACACCTCTAAGGTGCTGAGTTGGAGTTGTATTTCTTCAAGTCATCAATAAAAACCGTTGAAACATAAAATTGTTACGTTAAAGCTCAATGCCCATTATTCGTATTCAGCTGAATAATATTTCTCATTATTCATATTCAGCTGAATTGTAACGCTATTCGGTACAGCTCTAATAGATGCCACACACCAGAAGGTATTTGTGAACATGCAAAACTGAACATGGACAAAGCAATGGGACCCAATAAGGTATATCTCAGGATACTGAGCGAGCTCAGAGAGACAGGCACTCTAAAGGGAGAAGGGTCAGGATTTTGATATACCGCCTTTATGTGGGTATAACCAAAGTGGTTTACGTATACCATATGCAGGCACTTTTTCTGTTCTTAGTGGGCTCACAATAAGTTTGCACCTGGGGCAAGCGGATTAAACGACTTGCCCAGGGTCACAAGGAGCTACAGTAGGAATCAAATCCAATTCCCCGAGTTCTCAGTCCACTGCACTAACCGTTACGCTATGTTTAATAGATCATTGAAGACCAGAGAAGTGCCACAGTAGAGGCAGATCAAAACCGCTTTTTTCACTTTCAGCCAAGACTAGGGTTGCCATATTTGCGGAGACAAAACATAAAAATGGTTGCTACTTTTGCTAAAGAAAAATATAATCGTAGCAAATGTGTAAATAGCTTTTAGTTCATGAACACACATCAAATAATGACTGACAATCTACTTTTCAAAACTTCTGGATTTTAGTTTGATGGAGTTTGAGCCCAAGTATACTTATCAGAAGAGTGGATATCCTTCAACAACTTTAGCTGGCTTCTGATATACATGTGAAAGTCTTTGCATGACGACATATGATTACAGTTGTGCTGCACGAACTATTTCCTTTGACAGATTCAACCAGCAGGGAAAGAGAGATCAGCAATGCCTCTCTCTCTCTTTAGCACCCCCATGTTTCCAGACTATCTAATAGGCCAGATATGGTTTCTCTCATAGGCACAAAAGAAAGCGGATATTTTCCAAAAAATTAAAAAACCTGGAGGACATATTTGAAGAAGTCCAAAAGGAGGACATGTCCTCAAAGAGGACATATGGTAACCCTAGCCAAGACCAAGACAGCTACAGAAACTGTCTAAACCAGTGATTCCCAAACCTGGTCCTATAGGCATCCAGCCAGTCAGGTTCAGGATATCGACAATGAATATTCATGATAGTGTACTGCCCCCACTGTATGCAAACCTCTCTCATGAATATTCATTGTGGATATCCTGAAAACCTGACTGGCTGGGATGCCTCTGGAACCAAGTTTGGGAACCACTGGTCTAATCACTTTCAGCTGAAACCAAAACTGCAGTCGAAAAGTATTACCTGGTTTCAGCCGAAGCCGAAAACTAAAGATTGGTTGTGCGAATGAGAACTAATGAGGCACACTCTGCTAAACCCACAGGTAATTATTACCCTTCAGTTCCAGGAACTGCAAGCACAGGCTGACAAATGGAAGAGCTATTTTAACAAGGACTTCTCAACTCTAGCACACAGGATGTAGTTAAATATCCTCTTGAGACAGGAACTTTGTGAGAACGTGTAAAAAAAAAATGATGATTACCAGCTTTTTATACTGGTTTCCAGTTTTGTATTTAGTTATAAAACTGATTAAGGACAAACATAATATAGATTCTTACTAGAACAGGGTAAAAGGAGTCCAGACACTAGTCTACACTGCGGACACTGTATCAGCCTGGTGCACAATCCAGCACACTGACGTTACTGAATACAAGGACTATATGCTCTCAAGAGCAATACATTTCTCAAATTAACTTCTAATATATAAACGTAATTTCATTGTAATGTCATTTTCCTACTAACACTATAAGCTGACCAGTACCTGTACTTGAAAACAATCACTGCAGATTCTTCTCACAGAATCTAGCGTCTACATGCCACAAGTTTGATCAAAATGCTGCATCTTCATCTTACCCAACAGAGTCTGGAAATTCTTTAGAATCGCCCAAATAGTATCCAAAACCAGAATATATATAGGGGCCTTTTTACCAAACAGTGGTAAAAGGTGGCCCATGCTGGCAGTGAGTGGCATTTGCAGAACAACAGCATAGGCCCTGACCCTGGAGAAGGGTGATATGGGGGGGGAGGAAGGGATCTGGCACCACCAGGTGTACCCCAAGCAACTGGCAACTACCTGTCAACGCCCTCAGCTTTACTAAGCCTGACGGAACTTTCTAGGAGCAAGTACCAAACCAGAGCAGAACAGGAGATGTCAACCCACCTGCTGAGATAGAGAGTATACTGAAGGAAAGGCTGCTGCACAGTACCCTTTATGGCAGAGCTCTGGCGTTCTATCTCCACCTGCTGGTAGGGGGACATAACCCACTCGTCTCTGAATTGATCTGTGGGACTCTATGGAAAACGTCATTGTCTCAATACAGGCAGTAAATGGCTGTGCGCTACTTAAAAATCTGGTGCAAGGCCATTTACTGACAGAGCCTTTACCGCCTCCTATTTAGGAGGCGGTGAGAGCTCCAACGTTAACCTGGTGATAAACGGGCAGCGTCGAAAACTGCTGGGCATGCCTACTCCCCACCCACCGAAGTTAGGAAAAATTCTAGCGCTGGAAACGGCACATAGCAGAACTGGAACTACTGGGAGAATCCAGTGGTAAGGCCGATTTGCTGTATGCCACCCCAGTGGTTGCCCTACACATGGATCTCAGCTAATTAAAAACTGAAAGCCACAGCACTTTTTACAATGGCTGACTTTGCCCCTCATTTGGAGTGACAGCTGATGTCATATCTCCACAGAGAGTAATTGCTAAGGAGTTTATTTGAAATTTACAGATTTAAATTCCTACTAAACTTTATCAAAAGCATTTATTTGGAGCACTCTATTTACCATATAAAGCACTATGCAAGATCATAACTGCATTACTTGCAATTGCATTACATACACACATATCACAGCATAAAAACAAAAACAAACAAAAACAATACTCTACCCCTCCCCCCCTCCCTAGACTAACTTACAATCCCTGGTGGTCTAGTGGTACATTCAGGCCTCCCTCCCTCCCTCTCTCTCCATTCCCCTCCAAGCCAAACAGAAGTTGCCTCCCCCCCCCCCCCCCCCCCCCCCACCTGTAGGCGCCCCCCCCCCCCCCCCCTCCCCTGTCTGTCTTACAATTTCTGGCTGTCTAGGGGCAGGAGTGATCCCTAGTTGCTGAAACCATGGTCATAGCTTTTCAGTCAAAAGCTAAACTAGGCTGAAAAAGGATTTTGGGCCAGTTTCAGCACCGTAACTGCAAATGAAATTCAGTCGGCCTCCTTGCTGCAAGATGGAAGAACTGCTAACATGGTCTCTTTTTACAAAGGCGATAACAGAGAATAGTTGAGAAACTACAGACCTGTGAGCCTTACTTCAGTGGTAGGAAAGGTAACAGACATTGCTGGGTGACAAAAGAACTAGACAGAGAATTGTGTTGGATGTGGTCTACTTAAGAGTTCAGTAAATCTCTAATATGATTTCTCATTGGACACTCATAAATAAACTGAGCGGCTTGAGGATAGGACTCGAAGTGGTTAACTGCATCAGAAATTGGCGGACTAATAGGTAGCAGAAGTTAGTGTCAAATGGAATTTACTCAAAGGCAAGAAAGATAAGTAGTGGAGTGCCTCAGGGATCTGTCTGGGGGCCAATTCTGTGCAATATTTTTGTGTTGATATTGCTAAAGGGTTAGAAGAAAAAGTGGGCCTTTTGCAGTTGACACGAAGATTGCCAACAAGAGTAGAAACCTCAGAGGGTGTGGTATACATGAGAAGTGGTTAAATAATTTTCATATTCCTTAGATAGCCTGGGGAAAATCTGAAATAGATATCTTGTTCCTATTCTTTCTTTCTCCATGCAATCACCCTCCATGCAGAATCACCACTGCACTGGCCATCCGAGTCATGTCCCTCTCCAGCCTCACTTAACTTTTACATTGCTTTTACGCATCTTCTTGCTGGTCCCAACCCACCCTTCCCCAGTACTTTTCCCCTCTTGGCCTCACTCATCTACCTCCATCTCTCCTCACGCAGGCTCATTCACTCATCCTTCAGTGCTCTCATACCTCTCACGTTCACCCCCATTTTTTTCTCTCTCCTCTCCACATACCTCTAGTACTTCTCTCACAAGCAAGGCCAATGCAAACATTGTGCCCGCTCAATTATGTACGCTCTGTTCCCAAGATTTTGATTATTAAAATTCAGCAATTATGATCACCCCAACACCTCCCCTCTCAAAACATTCCTTAAAAATACATAATTGGAGATCAAGTTTAATATTTAAAAGAATTTATGTATACAGACATACATAATGAAGTCAATTTTGAAATATAATTTATCCAGGTAAATGGACTATTTTCTGTGGGTAAAACTACAGGTTGATGGTTCATGGAGTTTACATGGCCCTCAAGCCTACTTTTGATGTAACTAGTCTGTAGAGCCTAGTGGTTAAGCTGTTCCTGTTTGCAAGTGCCCCTGTCCCAGCAAAACGTAGCTCACTGTATACTGCAGAGGCAAATAAAAGTATATACATTTACTGTCCCTATGGCAGACCTGCTGCTGCCACTTCCTCCTTTATTGGCAGAGCTTGTGCTGGTTTTCAGAAACTAACACTGCAGAGGTGGTGCAGGACGCCATAGGCACAATGATGACACATGCTGCTTCAGTAAGCCTCCATCCTGCTCTTGCAGAATATTAAGGCTGGGTAAAAAGCACCAGTAACAGCATCACCAGCTTTTCTCTCCCTCTTGTAAGATTTCACCACCAGCCTGTAGGTAGCTTATTTCTGGGGAGAGCCTCGTCCAGGTGAATCTCTGACCTCCAGCCAGATTATGACAGGAAGCTCCACCAGGCTTACTGGCTGCCCTCACCTATGCTAAACCTGTCAGTTCCTTTGAGGCCATTTTATTCGTGTCTCTGTGGTGTGTATATAAACCCATTCTTGGCTAGACCTTTTTACCAGAGCTTAGTCAGACAGGCCCAACTAGTCTACATGGGGGTTGTGGGGCCACCATCTGTTAGACTGAGCCTTCGGGTGGGAGGACGGACCATCTTGGGCAAGTGGTACCACATTCTTAACGCCCTTGGCCTGGGTACAATGTCTCTTCCTCTTTCCTTAAGTAGGGAGCAATGGCCCAGTCCCTCCCCCTCCCCCTCCTGGTAGTTTGTGATTTTCTTATTGGCCCCATTTAGTTTGATGTTTCATTAGGTGCATCTGGAGCCTAGATTGTAGTTAAATGCCTCCTAGTCATGCCCTGTCAGACATTTAGGCAGCTCAATCCTGTGATGGGGTGGGCTGAAGATAAAAATGTCATGAGGCGACAAAAGGCAGTCAAGGAACCAGGACCAGCTTCACTGGTCCCCACCCTGAAGGAACTTAAAGAGCCAGAGTTTGGTCTGCACCTTGCCATGTTACTAGTTCATTGGCTCACTCAACGCATTTCTTTTTTATGCAAAAGTCTCCTTTACACCCATTCTGAATCTTCCTGGTGAGTTTCTTATGCTTGCATTCTTTGCCTTTCATCTCAGGCTCCTTTACACCCATTCTGAATCTTCCTGGTGAGTTTCTTATGCTTGCATTCTTTGCCTTTCATCTCAGGCTCCCCTGGTATCTATCATCTCACCCCATGTTCTAGGTTTTGGGGCAGCCCAGTCCTGATGGCCACCAGAACTAAAAACCTCAACCTGAAAAGAGGGCAACTACTGTACGGGGATGACCACACCTAATCCTCCCCAAACTCAGGTGCCCCATCCAATGGAGGACTGATCCATGGACCCCGCCTGCTCACTACTCTTACATCTTCTTTACAGACAAGAACTGTCATACCTCTCCCTCAAACTACAGCCCGAGGATTTTCCTCTTGCAGCAGGAGCTAGTCCTACATCCCACCACATTGGTCACAGTGCACGTGATGATAGAGAATGAGGAACTGTGATTCTTGGGCAGCACTGAGTCAACATATGCATTTTGCTCCCAAGCCCTGCTTCTCCTCAGTAAACCAGGAAGGGATGGACCTGAGAGCAAAGTCCATAAGCTAGACCTGTTCCCACCTGCGGTCTCACAATTGATTACCGATGTCACTAAAAGTGCAGCCATACAACAAGAAAGGTCAGGAGAAAGAGGGAAAACATATTATAAACTCTACCATATAGGAATGCAAAGATTTTCCAAGTGTCTTTAGAGACCAACTGAATTTCAGTTTCAGTGCCAAAACCTGCATTTGGCCTTGCTTAGGTTTCAATTGAAAATAAGAACATAAAAATAGCTATACTGGGTCAGACAGATGGCCCATCTAGCCCAGTATCCTGCTTCCAACAGTGGCCAATCCAGGTTACAAGTACCTGTTAGAATTCCAAATAGTAGCAAGATTCATGCTACTGATCCCAGGGACAAGCAGTGGCTTTCCCCATCAGGTCTATCTTAATAACAGACTATGGACTTTTCCTCCAGAACTTGTCCAAACCTTTTTTAAACCTAGATATACTAACTGCTCATACCATATCCTCTGGCGACAAGTTCCAGAGCGTAACTATTCGCTGAGTGAAAAAATATTCCCTCCTGTTTTAAAAGTAGTACCACGTAACTTCCTTGAGTATCCCCTAGCCTTTCTACTTTTTGAAAAAGTAAAGAATTATCAATTTACATTTATCCGTTTTACACCACTCAGTATTTTGTAGAACCCAGCAACAGAGAAGTAAGGTTGCTCCTGGTTGAGGGGTGGGTGAATTTTGACAGAAAAAAAATATCCCAGTTTCAGTCATCCTCTACTTTTGAGAAGTATGTGGATTCAAAGATTAGATGCCTAATTCGCCACAGAACTAGAAAACTCTTACAGTGTGTGTACATATATATATATCTCAAAAGCAAACAGTTTGGAACAGTAAGATTCAACTATATGCATACCATAGATGAAGACATTGCGGGACAGACAAAAAGATCCTTGATAAACAGTGAATTAAAAAAACAAAACAAAACCTTCCTTTGTATTTCTGAAGCAAAGATATTCAGCCCTTAAGGGAATGCAAGGACAAACTTGCCTTAGCTATAATACTAGAATACCAGGAAAGCACAGCAACAGGGCCCAGGTTTAAGCTGACCAAAGGGTTTTACTTTCTTATAGCCAACTCCCAGAAGTGTTGGAATGTATCTTAACCAAGGAGCAATTTTGGATTTTTGAATTAGATACAGTAGCCCCCAATGGGCTAAATGATTTCATAGACATGCACACTGTCATCTAGTAGTTTGTTCATGAAATCATTTGCATGTGTGACCATTTTCATTGCATTTTATACTGCTTTACCTCTTTTTAGTATGTTTCATTCAAGGGTGGGTTGGTGGGATTCCTTGTTTCAGTTTTTATATATTTCAGAACTAGTTCCCTTTGCTGTAAGTTTTAAGTTTAGCGTTTCCATTATAGAGTGTACTCCGGAGTTCTGGGTTTGTGTGTTTTTCCTATTATGTCACAAGTAGTCAGTACGTCGGTTCCATCATTTCCTGTCAGGGGAGAATTTAAGCAGTTATTTCTAGGCACAATTTTTGTTCCAAAAAGTGGCGCATTTACTGTTGGTTACAAGTTATGGCAGCATGAATCTGGGTCCCTGAAGAAGATAGTTTTGAAAATTTGCAGTGTTGGACACTAAGAAGATCCTGCCAGTAAAGGTCTGTTGGCGTCTGGAAGCTATTGGGAGTAACAACGTTAAGATACCATGACTGCCAGGTGTAGTGCACTCACCCTACAGCCCTGAGATAAGTGCGCTTAAAATGAAGTATTTTAGTTTATAAGCTAACTAGCCTACATGCTAATTACTATATGGTATAGACATATAATGCTACTTCTAACATATCTGTATAAGACCAAGTATTCTTCTCGGATATGTGTGCTTTTCATAGATGAGGATGTTATAAACGTTACAAATAAGAGATAGACACTTCCATTGTCAAGATTGTGAACAGTAAATACCTCAGAAAAGCAGTGTATGGCATGGGTGTGAGCACCAATATATATATATAAAAGGATTTGGAGCACTGGGTATATTATATATAAATATATATATACAAAAATATAATAATTGGTAACTCTGCTTCCCTGGATGGCTGGGTTCGTAACAGCATGCTGACGTCAGCTCGCCTCCTGCGTTCCCTTCCCTTTCAGTGTTCCACCCTCGCTGAAAGATGAAATGACGTCAGAGGAGGGCAGGACACAGAGGGAAGGCAAGGGAAGGCTGGAGGTGACGCAAGTCCAACCTGCCGCCGCTGTGACCTGAGGTAAGATGAACGGCTTAAAGGCAGGAAGGACAGAGTCACTAGCCATGGATGGGAGGGCAGGGGAGGGGAGGCCAGAATCGCGGGGACACGGAGGGAAGGGCAGGGGAGAGAGGAGCAATCGCTTAGACGAGAGTCTTCCTAGGGCCCATTTTTCACGAAACGGGCTTTGTTGCTTGTGTATATATATATACACACACACATACAAAAAGAAAAATTAATCAAGAAAATAAGGAGATTTTCAATGATATATTTAGTATCTTTTATATTTTTGATCTATCCATAGACATATACTGTTTTCAGTTGATTGGGTATTGAGGACGTTCCTGGTGTCCTTCTTGATACCTGGCATTTAGCACTCTGGTTTGTTATTGTTATTTAATCTTACCTAGTGGCAGAGCTTTCTAAAATGTGTGTTATCCTCTCACAAGGAGTAGGAACAGAACAGTTAGAAGAGTGTGGCAATTAATAATTCATAATTAAGAATGTAGATAACTGGGTTGCAGGAGGCAGAGAGGATTGCATAGTAATCTGCTTGCAATCTAAAAGGACCCACTGACACCACCACCAGGATGATAAATTATCATGATAGGATGTGAATGAAGCTGAGGGAACCCAAGCAACTATTAATAAAGAACAAAGGACTCAAAAATACAGATAGTGAACAGGTTGCAAGTGGAATAGGAATACATTTGGATGTCTATATGCAAATGCCAGAAGCCTAAAAATAGGGGACGTTTCTGTTCAGCTCAGCATTTAGTTCAGCCGCCTCTGCCCACCAAATATATCACCCAGACTTTAACAAAGAGCACTCCCATATTTAAGCCTCTGGGGAAGAGATAGGCTAGGGTAAAAATCTGGTAGAATATATGGCACAGACCAAGCAAGGGTTAGGGTTCTGTGCTGTATGGTCTGGGCTTGTGAGAGGTCCTTCTGCAAGGTGCCCTTTTTGTTCACCTCCCAGTTTTCCACTGTCACCCGAGAGTCAGAGAACTTATAGAGGGCGTGGGGTCAATTCTTAAGGGGAAAAGGGGGAAGATTTATTTTGCAGTTCTTACAAGCATTCAATACTCTGGGTTCAGTCTCAGAAAGTCTGAACAGGATCTAAATGTGTATGAGAGAGAGACTGAATTTATGTTGTTGCATACTGGCCAGCTGTCAGCTACACTTCATGGCACTGCACAATCAACTAAGTCCACACTCATGGAGCAGCCAAGTCAGTGCAGTAAGCTAGGCGTCCCAAGAATTGTCCAGGCTAGGGTGGCAGATGATGGCAAATCTGGTTCTATATTGAAAACTATAAAAATGTATACAATTAGCCAGTCACTAAACTCAACAGGTTATTTCCTAGACAGGGATAAACTGGGTCCAAATTTTGAACCGCACTTGCATTGCAGATGATTAATGGATTAGTGCAATTACTAAAGCCTGTCCTCCATTTCCTGTTTTCTCTGTGTCCGAGTTTGCCCAATATGTGGGATGAATGAAAAGAGAAAGGGATTTGGGGGGGGGGGGGGGGGGTCAAGTAGAGAAGTGGACCCAACAAGCATTAAAAAAACAACACACTCGCATATGACATATTTAATATTCCCAAACTGTACTGCACCAAAAAGCAAAACTGAAGTTTTTAACATGTTTTTCTAAGAAAAACGCACCATAGATTAAAAGGAACGGGAATTGCACTGAATATTCACAGAATTAAGATTTTTTTTGGAACACGACCAAATCTCCATCCCACAGCAAAGACAAAATATTGAACATTTTTCATACTCTGCTCTAATTAAAGCTGTCTAAACAAACGGTAGATATTTAACTGCAAACCCTGTTAAAGCAAGACTTCTACAGAGTATACCCTATAGTGGCCTGGTTGGATGGTGGGCATAAAATCTGAACAGAATTGTTATAAACAGTTAATGTTGTTCAATACCTCAAAATATGTCAGCTTTTGTTTTGTAAATCAAAAAACAGGAATAAAAGTTTACAAATTGAAAGGCAATTTTTTAAAAATGTATTTGGCTGCTACTATGCACAAACATGAACCAAAAGAAAACTATCCTCCTTGTTCAGATTCAAATTAATAGGGCTATTTGGGCCTTGCATTTACTCTCCCCTCTTTTTACATTTCTCTCCGTTACCATAGGAACCCTCCTGCCAACAGGCCTTCAGACCTAGCAAGGGGTGTGAAAAGGCTATTAAGTCAAAAGGCCAGATCTTGGCTCCTGAGAATCAGAATGCCAACCTTTGTTAAATTATAAAGGGTTTGGTAACCATAGAAACATCACTCAATTACAAAGGTTAGAAGTATCTACCCTAAATTCACAAAATAAGAGCCGGATGTGCACTTAAATACTTTAATTACATTATGACTTAAATCACATCTAAGCTATGATAATGTCACCCCCCTGAAAACTACCATTTTCACACATCCAGAAATCTAATTCAGGATAAAACTCACATCCAATTTTTATCCCGTTACCACAGGTGACAAGTCCACCAGATGTGCAATTTCTAAGCTTGGCACAACAGGATAATTTTGGTATTATCTGCCAAAGAAAGGAATGAATGGGTATAAAAGCTAAACAATAAATAAATAAATAGGTTACAGGGAGGAAAACTCTTTATTTGTTTCAAGATGCAATGATATAAAGGCTAAAAAGATAAATTAAGGCATTCTAATATAGAAATTTATGGCAGTCTAACATAGAAAAATATAACAGGCCATCTATTTTGACCTAAATTAACTTCTATATCAATACATAGCAGCCCCAAAATATCAAACTGCATTCATCATTACTCGTTCTCAATACTAATATATTTTTATTGTAATTTTAGTTTCTTACATTACATTGTATGAAGTGATTATTTGTGGCACAATACTTGAAATCTGGTTATAGAAACTGGATATTAGATAAATACAGTACCATTATGAATTATAGGCCACACATGCCATAAATAGTTCAGCACGGCTTACAAAAAGATAAAGGGAACTCTAAATCCCAAATTTACATAATTAATAAAGCTTACAAAAAGTTAGAAAATAATCAAGTTTTAAGTAATTTATGAAAACTACCACAGTTAGTTTCCCAGCTAATGAAGGGTGGTAATTGATTCCACCATTTTGCAGCCTGATACATTTATTAGGATTTATTTACCGCCTTTTTGAAGGAATTCACTCAAGGCGGTGTACAGTAAGAATATTTATTAGGATTTATTTACCGCCTTTTTGAAGGAATTCACTCAAGGCGGTGTACAGTAAGAATAGATCAAACATGAGCAATAGGCAATTATAGCAGTAAAAATATTCAAGTAACAATACAAAATATGGCATGGTATACTACTTGCAATGACAACACAATACGTAATAGAACATTATAATTGGTAGTGAAGGGTAAGGCAAAGTTGTAACATATAGATGAGTAAGAAAGTAGGAAGAATTTGAAAGTAAAGTGACTGATTTGAAGAAAGTTGCACATGAGGTCAGAGAGATGATTAAATATTATCACAGTTAGGCTAGGAGTGGATCAACATGTCCCACTGCAGTATGTGCAGCCCAAGTCACTCCTTGTGTGTGTGAGTGAGACTAACGAGTTAGTTACTTCTTCCATTAAAGGTTTGGTTGAAGAGCCAAGCTTTCACCTGCTTCCTGAAGTAGAGATAGTCTTGTGTTAAGTGCAGCCTTTCTGGCAATGCATTCCACAGTGTGGTGGCCACTCCGGAGAAGGCTCGCTTGCGGGTATCACATCATGTAATGTCTTTTGGAGAGGGTGTAGTTAGTGAAAGTCCTTGGGAGGACCGTAGTGTCCTTGGCGGTGTGTGGAGGATCATCCTATTCTTCAGATACTACTACTACTACTATTTAACATTTCTAGAGCGCTACAAAGTGTACGCAGCGCTGTACAAACACAGAAGAAAGACGTCCCTGCTCAAAGAGCTTACAATCTAATAGACAAAAAGTAAAGCATTTAAATTTAAAATATTTAAACAGGGGCCATTTCCTTTCAGGAACTTGAAGATCAGACAGAGTTTTAAATTTAGCCCTGTATTGTACTGGTAGCCAATGAAGTTTTTGCAAAAATGGTGTGATGTGATCACGTCGCTTGCAACCTTCTATGAGTCTTGCTGCTGCATTCTGAATCAACTGCAGCTGGTGCAGGCCCTTTGTAGTCAGACCATTGTATAGTGCATTGCAGTCAGGGGCGTAGCTACTATGGGGCCACGGGGGCCTGGGCCCCCGTACATTTGGCCCTGGACCCCCCTGCCAATGATTCTCTCAACCTGCCCTCCCGCCGCCAACCCGCCGTCTGCTACCTTTGCTGGCGGGGGACTCCAACCCCCGCCAGCCGAAGTCTTCTTCCTTCGTTTTGTTTCCGAGTCTGACGTCCTGCACGACATCAGACTCACAGAAACAGAACGAAGCCTTGCAGATCAGCCAGCGAGGTCCTCTTCTTCTGGCGCAAGGCTTCGTTCTGTTTCTGTGAGCCTGACGTGCAGGACGTCAGACTCAGAAACAGAACGAAGGAAGAAGAGGACCTCCGCTGGCGGGGGTTGGGGTCCACCGCCAGCAAAGGTAGGCGATGGCAGGCAGGGGTCAAAGTTGTTGTTGGTGGTGCTGGCGGCGGTGGGGGGGGGGGGGCTCTAAAATGTGCCCCCTTACCTCGGGCTCTGGACCCCCCTCCCACCGAAGTCTGGTTACGCCCCTGATTGCAGTAATCCAGTATTGATGTTACCTTGGCATGCACAACTCGGATAATATTTATCTTCTCGATGTAAGGACAGAGACAGCGTAGCTGTCGCAAATAGTAGAAGCAGCTCTTGAAGGTTGCTTGGATTTGGGGAATCAACGTAAGTGTTGAATCTAACTGTATTCCAAGGTTCCTGACATAAACCTTAATGAAAATATAGTCATATAAAAGCACCTCCCGAGGAGAAAGAAACTGAAGCAGTAAAGGCGAAGTACAAAAATAATTCTCATCTAGCATCATGATCAAGGGTAGCATATACTGAGGAGCAAGTCTGCATAATATTTTAAAAAATAAGATACAGTTTAAATGCAGATCGGGCCTCCATAAGGAGCCAATTCAGCTTCTGAAATAAGGGCCTGGAGTTCTCATACATAGAAACTGGTCATATTAGTCCAGCAGTCATATTTTGCAATGTCTGCAAAACGACAATATATAGTCCTACTGCAACTCATATATATAATGTTGCAGTACTCCAGGTTCCACAGAAGTTTGAACATCCGAGCTGTAAATATTTGGATGAGACTCAAAAGTTAAATGCTTGTCTAGAGTTATTCCTAAAATGTTTAGAGTTCCAACTTGTATTTAACACCATCCAGGTCTAAAGTATCCCCATAGTTTGCCCTATAGAAACATGATGAGGTGATTAATCATTAAAAACTTTGTCGCTTCCGTATTCAACTTGTGTTTAAAAGGTGCTGCCCATAATTCCAAAGTCTAATTTTAGGTGAAGTGTCCCCCCTCCCCCCAATAGGGAAAAAAGGTGCTAGTTCTCATGTGCAAGGGCAAGGCCAGACTTACCAGAAAGGAACGGAACAAAAAGGGATTCTATACATCCCCACACAGAACTACACCTCAGTACCTCATCTACGTCACAAACAGAACACAGACACTCACCAAATACAGAATAAGGGACCAGAAATGCAAAGATAAAAAAAACAGAACTGAAAACTCAGTGCAACATCAGAACAGAAATGCATTTCTTCCTGTACTATGCAGAAGAGAAGATTGAAAATGTGTAATAACTAAGCTAAATACAAATCAATTAACCAATGTAAAATTGTTTCAAACTTTTATATTTATTTTTCGTTTTCTTGTTCCTTTCTTCTGATCCTGATTCAAGTTTCTCATGCTTTTATTTTTATTTATATTTCATATTTTCTTTTATTCCCTTTTCATTAATTGTACATAAGGGAAATTCTATAACCCTGAGCACCTTCATTTACATTTCATTTGCACACGTAAATGTACAGAATACTGTTGCTCTCATGGGTAAGTGTACACATTCACATGTACAAGTAAGTGGCAGCAAAACAGCCAAGTTCTATTCTGTAAGGATGTGTGTGGCAGAGGGGCATGGGTTGTGCTGTCACAGAATCCTGAAGTTACATGTACTCTTGCTGCATTTAGTACCCGCAGTTACATCAAATTTATCACTGATACAGCTGTGGGCACCTGGATTTTAGGCACCCCAGTACCAAGTTGTGCTAGTATTCTATAATAAGAACATAATAGCCATACTGGTTCAGACAAATGATCCATTTAGCCCTGTATCCAAGTCACAAGTACCCGGCAGAAACCCAAATAGAAGCAAGATTCTATGCTACCAATCCCAGAACAGCAGCTTCCCCCCACATCTATCTCAATAGCAGACTATAGACTTTTCCTCCAGGAACTAGTCCAACCTGCTGTGACTACATCCTCCAGCAACGAGTTTCAGAGCTTAACTATTCTTTGAGTGTAAAAATATTTCCTCTTATTTGTTTTAAAAGTATTTCCATGTAACTTCGAGTGTCCCCTAGTCTTTACACTTTTTGCTGTTACAAAAAAGTCTCATCATGAAGCATCGGAGCACTTCAAAGGAGGTACCCACTTATAAAACTGCCACTTTGACATTTCCTCTCCCTTCTGATTTCTACAATTTTCTTCTGATACTTCCCATTGCTTACCAGTTTCAACATAAGATACCGACACTGACCCAAAAGGTCCTATATTCAGGGACCCCTTCCTGTCTTAACACTCCATACACCCCCTCACAGGCATTATGGTCTTCTACTGGACAATGCCTCAGTATTCCCCTCTCTACTGCTCAAGACTGGAATCAACCCATAATTCTGCTCTCTTTTATATTGCACTAGCCGTTAAGCCCGTTAAAACGGGCAAGTATTGGTATGCTCTATTTTGATGTATAACTCCCTCCCTCCCTCCCCTCGGCTCCCCGCCCTTCCTCCTTCCCTCCCTCCCAGCTCCAAGGCCCGATTCCCTCCCAGCTCCATGGGCCCCCCCTCCGTCCCTCCCAGCCAGCTGCAAGGCCCCCCTCTGTACATCCCTCCCAGCTCCAAGGCCCCCCTACTTCTGACCTCCTATGTCCAGCATCCTCCCTCCTTCCCTGCCAGCTTCAAGGCCCCCAGTCTTTCCCTCCCTCCCTAGCTCCAAGGCCCCATTCCCTCCTCTCCCAGCTCCAAGGCCCTCCGTCCCTCCCCTCCCTCGCAGCTCCAAGGCCCCCTCCTCCTTCTGAGCATTTATCCTGCCTTCCCCTCCCCCCCCGAGGTCGCTGTTGTCGCCGCTACCGCTCCCCCCCCCGAGGCGCCACCGGCCCCTCCCTCCCAGCTCCAAGGCCCGATTCCCTCCCAGCTCCAAGGGCCCCCCTCCATCCCTCCCAGCCAGCTGCAAGGCCCCCCTCTGTACATCCCTCCCAGCTCCAAGGCCCCCCTACTTCTGACCTCCCATGTCCAGCATCCTCCCTCCTTCCCTGCCAGCTTCAAGGCCCCCAGTCTCTCCCTCCCTCCTAGCTCCAAGGCCCCATTCCCTCCCCTCCCAGCTCCAAGGCCCCCCGTCCGAGCCAGCTCCAAGGCCCCCCTCCGTCCCTCCCCTCCCTCGCAGCTCCAAGGCCCCCCTCCTCCTTCTGAGCATTTCTCCTGCCTTCCCCTCCCCCCCCCCCGAGGTCGCTGTTGTCGCCGCTACCCGCTCCCCCCCCCGAGGTTGCCACCGGCCCCTCCCTCCCAGCTCCAAGGCCCGATTCCCTCCCAGCTCCAAGGGCCCCCCCTCCATCCCTCCCAGCCAGCTGCAAGGCCCCCCTCTGTACATCCCTCCCAGCTCCAAGGCCCCCCTACTTCTGACCTCCCATGTCCAGCATCCTCCCTCCTTCTCTGCCAGCTTCAAGGCCCCCAGTCTCTCCCTCCCTCCTAGCTCCAAGGCCCCATTCCCTCCCCTCCCAGCTCCAAGGCCCCCCCGTCCAAGCCAGCTCCAAGGCCCCCTCCGTCCCTCCCTTCCCCTCCCTCGCAGCTCCAAGGCCCCCCTCCTCCTTCTGAGCATTTCTCCTGCCTTCCCCTCCCCCCCCCCCGAGGTCGCTGTTGTCGCCGCTACCGCTCCCCCCCCCCCCCCCCGAGGTCGCCACTGGCCCCTCCCTCCCAGCTCCAAGGCCCGATTCCCTCCCAGCTCCAAGGGCACCCCCCTCCATCCCTCCCAGCCAGCTGCAAGGCCCCCCCTCCTCCTTCTGAGCATTTCTCCTGCCTTCCCCTCCCCCCCCGAGGTCGCTGCTATCGCCCCTCCCCCCCCCCCCGAGGTCGCCGCTACCGTTTCCCCCCCCCCCCCCCGAGATCGCCACCGGCCCCCTCCACCCGGGCCCTCTGTTCTACATTTAACTTACAGCGCCGAAACCGCAGGCAGATCAGCTCCGTCGGCCTTCCTTCTCTGCCTGTGTCCCGCCCTCGTGTGACGTAACGTCAGCGAGGGCGGGGCACACAGGCTGGGAAGGAAGGCCGACGGGAGCTGATCTGCCTGCGGTTTCGGCGCTGTAAGTTAAATGTAGAAGAGAGGGCCTGGCCTGGTGGAGGGGGTTGGCTGCGACCTTGGGGGGGGGGACGGCAGCGGCGACCTGCAGGGGGGGAGCGGCAGCGGCGACCTCCGGGGGGGGGGGGGGTAGCGGTACCATTAGCGGCAGCGTCGACGGTCCGTGTGGCAGTGACTGCACTCCTCCTCAGCGCAGAGTTTCCCTCTCTGTTCCGTCATCACGTCTTGACGTGGGGGCGGGACAGAGAGGGAAGTCTCTACTGCGCATTTGCAGGTGAGTCGGTCACTTGCCATTTATAGGTTTGATTCTCTGGAATTCCCTTCCATCAGATATGCAGGTTGAACAATCTTACACTAAATTTAGGGCCATCTTGAAGACCCATCTCTATTCGTTGGCCTTCCAGGAGAGGTCCGAAGACTGGCTGATGGCAGTAGGTACTTACCTCTCCCCTTACTCTTCTATACTCATTCTCTCCCCCTTTCCTATGTTCTTCATCTGTCCTGTCATATATTGTAATTCCTTTCATTTTCAATCTAGATATCTTATTTGTAAGCCACTTTGATTTTGTTTGAAAGGCAAAATTTAAAGTATTTAATAAACAAACATTGTTAGCATCATACTGCCCGATTGCTATTGAGATCACCAATAACTGTAGAATAATTCAGGAATGCAGTAAGGCAATATGCTTAAGCCACACACACAAAAAATTATTGGGTATTGTCCGGCAAGGTCACATTGGCCTCGAGTGTCAGCTGTTTAGTTTTGTAGCTTTCTAGATAATGGGGCCTGGTAGTAAGTTATGAGGGGAATGGGATGCTGTGCATTTATTTATTTATCCAGGACAGCAGAGATCTTATGAAGAAGCAAAAGCTGACCAACAAAGCAATCACGTCCTGAAGGAGATCAAGTTTCTGTAACTGCAATACCTTCCTGAAGTACAGTATAATGTAGTAGACTGAATGGGCCAATGTATCCTTCTGAATTCAACAGTGCCTTACCTGCAGAAATAAGTATTTATAAAAATGTGTGCCCAATATGCATTTACAGTCTGTACACATATACAGGTTTACTCGGATTGAACAAAGGAATTCTCAAGGGTGGGGCTTTCATTTACAGATGCGTTGGAAAATTTGATCATATGCATGGAAGATAAGCCTGAAAATGTGTGCATGCTAAAGAGAAGTGTTGAAACATAAGCTCTGATCTTCCCTAGAGTAATCTTCAAGGGAGCAGCACACAAGTACTTTGGCTTTGAAAATCCAATAGAATCCACATTCAAAAAAGTAGGGTTTAAATTTTTTTTTTAACATGTATTAATTTAGCATAGTTACTTACCTTTTTACTTGCCAGGCCAATCATTTTCACAGCTGGGCGATGCCATCCAATTGAGCCCAGTGCGGACACTGCCCAGCACTCTGTTTCTTTCAAGAGGCTTTAGTGGCATCCCACCACACATGCACGGGTTCCTTCCCACCTGAGGTGCAAGTGTGGGACCAGCAGTCTAATCACAAAGCTAGAAAAGACAACGCCAAGGGGAAGGAGGGAGGGTTTGTGAGAATGACTGGCCTGCTGTCCTTGGAGAACACCTGCTACAGGTGAGTAACTGCTTTCTCTGAGGACAAGCAGGCCATATCTTCTGACGACTGGGAATCCCTAGCTACCAGAAACCACCAAAAACAACAATTCTAGGACAATAGGAACTTACAATAGCAAGGCCTAAACAACTAATCAACTTAAAAAACAAAAACTGGTAGAGAAGGTGCAGCCTGGAACAGAAACAAGCCTAGGAAGGTGGAGCTGGATTCTAGACACCAAACAGATACTGCAGTACTGTGCAAGGCCGCCAAGAGACTGGGCCGGGACAAGGCCCCCCCCCCCCCCCCCCGAGGTCACTGTCGCTCCCCCCCTCCACCCATTCTCTTCTGTCCGCCACCGAGCCGGGCCCCTGCACCATATGTAGATCCTTCAACAGGTAGTGTGTCATGATTTAGGCTCTACACCTTTTCTGATGTTTTGGTGCCACCTCAGTAAGGCCAACACACAATCTCTCCACTGCAAAACACTATACACAAACTTGTGCAAAAACCCACTCACAACCTTACCAAACCACACTAATTCCAAGGACAGGACGAGCTACAACCTTATGCATGGAAAGGCAGCACTATAATTACACCGGGCTCTAAACACCAGTACACAACCTAGTGAAACAAAAACACAAAACAAAAAGGGCTGCAAATACTACACACTAGCAGAATACTGTACCTTGATCACACATGAAAAACACATGACAACAGATATGACAAGGAACTAGAAATAAAAAAAATATGAAGGCAAAACACTGAACTAGAAAGTTACCTCAAGAAGTCAGACTCAGCATGCAGCAATACTAGAAAAATTGAAACTTGCATGAAAAATATCACAGATATACATTTCCAAAAGCTGACATATTCCAATTAAATTCTGAATAAAATACTTTCTACCTTTGTTGTCTGATCATAGTTTTTCTATTCGCTTTGGTCCAGTCTTCTGTTTTAGGCAGTGTCTTCTTTCCATTTGATATTTTTTCTCTCACCATGTCCACCATCCTCCTGTGTCCTTATGCGTCCTACCATCTGTAGTCCTGTCCCTATCCTTCCTCCAGTTTCAGCATCTGCCCTGAAAGTGTTCCGATCCAGCCCTTAAATTCAGCAATTTCCCCTCCATCCATGTCCAGCATTTCTCCTCTCTTCCCTCCCCTCCCCTCCATCCATCCATGTCCAGCAACTCTCCATTCTCCCCTGGCCTCTCCTCCATCCACCCATATCCAGTAAATTTCCTCTCTCCCCTGCCCCTTCCAATCATCTATCCATGTTCAGCAATTCTTCCCTCTCCCCCCTCCCCTCTTGTCCAGCAATCTCTTCTCTCCCCCCTGTCCTGCCCTACCCTCCTGTCCAGCAATCTCTCTCCCCCCTGCCCTCCCCTCTTGTCCAGCGATCTCTCTCCCCCTCCCTTCTTGTCCAGCGATCTCTCTCCCCCCTCCCCTCTTGTCCAGCAGTCTCTTCTCTCCCCCTGCCCTCCCCTCCTGTCCAGCGATCTCTCTCCCCCATGCCCTGCTCTCTCTCTCCCCCCTGCCCTGCCCGCCCCTCTTGTCCAGTAATCTCTTCTCTCCCCATGCCCTCCCCTCCCCTCCAGCGATCTCTCTCCCCCCTGCCCAGCCCTCCCCTCCTGTCCAGCGATCTCTTCTTTCTCCCCCCTGCCCCTCCTCCCTCTGTCCTAATTTCAAAAGCCTTCTTCTTACCTCGTCGGGGACGGGGTTACGGCGACAGCAGCACGCAGTGAAAAGCATGCATGCTCACGCTTCAGCCTTCCCTTGTCTGTCTCTGAGCTCTCATCCCGCCCTTGCGGAAACAGGAAATGAGGGCGGGACCAGAGCTCAGAGACAGACAAGGGAAGGCTGAAGTGTGAGCCTGCACGCTTTTCACTGCGTGCTGCTGTCGCCATAACCCCGTCCCCGATGAGGTAAGAAAAAGGCTTTTGAAATTAGGACGGAGGGAGGGAGGGAGGGACGGAGGGTGGGCCCTGGAACTCAGAGGGAGGGAGGGAGGACGTCAGGATGGGCGGGCCCTGGAACTCAGAACCTCGGAGGGAGGAGCAAGATAGCGAGCACCCAAGGAGTCGGCGCCGCGCCCCCCTGGAGGCCTGGGCCTGGGGAATTTTGTCCCCCCTGTCCCCCCCTCTCGGTGGCCCTGGTACTGTGTAAATAAAAACAGCTGTCCCATTGGTTGCTTGAGGAAGTAGTGGGATGTCAATGGTTGTACCAGACCACATTGCAGCCTTGCAGATCAGATAAAGGCTGACTTCAGGCGGGCTACTGACACATACCCATGGCTCTGACACACGGAAGTCATGACATGACCCTCCAGAGAGTCAGCCCAGCTTGAGCATAAGCAAAAGAGATAAAGTCTGCCAGCCAATTGGACAAAGTGCATTTGCCGATGGCTACCCCCATCTTATTGGAATCAAAACAACAAAGATCTGGGTGGACTGTCTATGGGCTTTAACCCAATCCAGATAGAAGGCTAAGGCTCACTGGCAGTCCAAGGTGTGAAGTACACTTCCGCCAGTGTGGGCATACAGTTTGGGGAAGATGAACTCCAACACTACTTTAGGAAAGAACTTAGGGTGAGTACAGAGGTACAGAGAACTATTCTGTTACAATGAATGAAGCTTTGTGTTAGGTGGATCTACTAACCTGGAGCTCAATGACTCTGTAAGCTGAAGTGACCATCAACAAAAATAAGACCTTCAGGTCAGGCACTTCAGATGACAGGAATCAAGTGGCTCAAAAGGAGCTTCATAAGCTGGGTGAGAACGATGTTGAGGTCCCATGACAAAGTAAGTGGTTTGATAGGGGCTTTGTCAACAGCAAACCTCACATAAAGTGAACAACTCAACTAGAGATGGGCTTTTCTCCCACAGTGATGAAAAACACAGATTACACCAAAATGAACCCTTACAGAACTGGTTTTCACAGCAGACTCAGAGGTGTAGGAGGTACTTAAGCAGTTTTTGTGTAAGACAAGAGAGGATCTACAGCCTTGTCTCTAACTAGATGGCAAACCTCCTTCACCTAAAACAATTCCACTTAGTGGAATCTTTCCTGGAAGCCAGCAAGACCCTAGAGACAGCCTCTGGCAGGTTCAAGGAGACAAATTCTAGGCTCTCACATCCAGGCTGTGAGAGCCAGAGACTGGAGGTTGGGATGCAGAACAGACCCCTTGTTCTGAGTGATGAGGGTCAGTAAACAGTTCACTCTCCATGGTTCTTTGGAGGACAACCCCAGAATAGGGAGCTACACCTGCCTTGGCTAGAATAGAACAATGAAGATCATGGATCCCTCATCTTGCTCGAGTTTCAGGAGTCTCTTCTCTATCAGAGAAATGGGGAGAATACACATACAGAATATCCAAACCCCAACGAAGGGGACAGGCATCTGTCATTAGTCTGCCATATGATCGAGTCTGCAGTAGTACTGAGGGACTTGTTGTTAAGATGAGTGGCAAGAAGATCTGAGGGGGGAGGGGTGCACCACTCTTGAAAAACCTTGTAGGCAACACTCTGTTGAGAGACCACTTGTACAGCTGCATGACCCTGCTCAGTCTGCCTGCCAACCTGTTCTGTTTCCCCACCAGATGTGTGGCTTGGAACACCATGCTGTAACTGATGCTCCAAAGTCCACATCAGTATCAGAGATGACCAGATTACACTGGGAACAGCACTTAAAGCCACTACGAACCTTCTGGGACATGAAGGAAAAACAACCGATACCAAATCAACCAGCTCAACAGTGAGGGAGAAGAAAAAAAGGCTACCCACCCCTGAAAAACTCGATGTAACCTGGCCGGACTCCGAGTCTAAGGGGGACCATGTAGTCGAAAAAGAAAGGAAACTTCAAACAAGGCAAAATGAACTACAAACAAAAATAGCGAAGAAAAAGATGAAAAATGGTCAAAACCCTGCAGGGAAGGCACCAAAAAACCCCCAAAAGTAACCACTCTGATGAGAAACCAAAACCATAACCTTTTTCACAGCAAAACAGACTGCTGGGTCCCAGGCTTGCACTTCGGGTGGGAAGATACCTGAAAACGCACAGTGGGTTGCTGCCAAAGGCTTCTTACAGAGACAGAGTGCTAGGCAGCGTATGTACTGGACTCTGTCAGATGACATAAACCAGTTGTGAGAAGATATGGCCTGCTTGTCCTCTGAGAAATAAATTTACTCCAGAAGTATGCTGCATTACCCGAGGAACCGTTATGCCTCTGGGATAATACCACACAAAATAACTATCTGCTGTATTAAAAAAAAAAAAAACCAACAAAAAAGGCATGTCTAATACTCACAGTACCTATTCATCTTATGTTCTCTGAAAGCAGCTCCATTGAGCTCTTAAGTGCAGTCATGTGGGAAAATTAGGTTCTTACCTTGGTAATTTTCTTTCCTTTAGTCATAGCAGATGAAGCCATTATGTATGGGTTGTGTCCATCAACCAGCAGGGGGAGATAGAGAGCACTCAACTTTTCACAGTGCATCATGGCCAGCCAGCTCCACTGCCTCTTCAGTATTTGAAGCTTCCAATGCAGTATGGCAAACCGCAATGGGAATAACATGAACTTTCCTCACAGCAAACGATGGCCCCTTAACAAGGGCATGAACTCAAAAGGAGGGAATGAACACATCCTCCTGGAGAGAATAAACTCGTCCTCCTTATTGTATAACTGGAGGGGATACACACAACCTCCTGGAGGGAATAAACTCATCCTCCAAAACATAAACTGGAGGGAATGGATTCATCCTCCTATAAGTGAACATGAATCCTGAAGACTGTTTTCCAACTTTCTCCCAAGGAAGGAACTTCAGGAAACAAGAACAGAACCGGAAACAGATTCACAGCATACAGACAGTCATACAGGGAGGGCTCATGGCTTCATCTGCTATGACTAAAGGAAAGAAAATTACCAAGGTAAGAACCTAATTTTCCCTTCCTTGTCATCAAGCAGATGAAGCCATTACGTATGGGATGTAACAAAGCAATCCCTATATAGGGTGGGAACAGGTCACACCACGCGCTAGCACTTGTGCTACAAAACGCGCATCCCTCCTAGCAGCCACATTCAGCCTGTAATGTCGGGCAAAAGAGAGCTTAGAAGCCCATGTTGCTGCACTGCATATCTCTTGACGACAGAGTGCTCCAGTTTCAGCCCAAGAGGAAGAAATTGCTCTGGTTGAATGCGCCTTAAAGGCTACAGGCGGAGACCGGCAGGCAAGCAGATAAGCTGAAAAGATAGTTTCTTTGAGCAAGCGGGCAAAAGTGGCTTTAGACGCTGGAGACCCTCTGCGAGGACCTGATAGCAAAACAAACAGATGATCATAGATCCTGAAAGAGATAGTAACTCGCAGATACTGCAGCACAGTCCTGCGCACATCCAACAGGAGCAACTGCCCAAAAGATTCTGGAAACTCCTCCTTATCAAAGGAGGGCAAGAAAATAGGCTGGTTTAGGTGAAACGCTGAAACCACCTTAGACATGAAGGAAGGCACGGTCCAAACCGTGACCCTGGACTCTGAGAATTGCAGCAATGGGTCTCTACAGGACAGCGCCTGGAGCTCTGACACCCGTCTCGCCGAAGTAATGGCCACAAAAAAACGGCCTTTAGTGTCAAATCTTTCTTCGATGCTCGCCGAAGTCTCTCAAAAGGAGAAGCCTGCAGGGCCTTCAAAACTAGCCCCAGGTTCCAAGCTGGACAGGGTGCTCGCACGGAAGGCCGGAGCCGAAGCACCCCGCTAAAAACCCGTGCCACATCTGGATGAGCAGCTAAAGACACGCCTTCAACCTTACCACGAAGGGAGGCCAACGCTGCCACTTGCACCCGCAGGGAATTATAGGCCAAGCCTATTTGTACACCATCATGCAAAAAGTCCAGAATCGGCGAGACAGGAGCCCGCATGGGTGTGATCGCTTTTGAAGCACACCAAGATTCAAACTGGCGCCAAATCCTGGCATAAGCCACGGAAGTGGAAATGACTGTGTTTGAATAGCCTTTGTCCCTCAATTGTGCCCTCTCAATTGCCATGCCATAAGACCAAAGCGGCAGGCGTCCTCCATGGTTACCGGGCGCTGTGACAACAGGTTCGGTACCAGAGGTAAAGGAAGGGGAGGCTCCACTAGCATCTGTCGGAGGTCCGCATACCAAGGCCTCCTGGGCCAATCCGGGGCGATGAGGACCACTTCTCCTGGGTGCAGCCGAATCCGCAGGAGCCCGCGCCCTATCAAGGGCCACGGAGGGAACACATATAGTAGGCCCGGAGGCCAGGGCTGAGTCAAGGCATCCAACCCTGCCGAGCAAGGATCACTCCGTCTGCTGAAGAAGCACGGGACTTTGGCATTTGAACTTGTCGCCATAAGATCCATCACGGGCTTGCCCCATTTGGCACATATCTGCAGGAATACTTCATCTGCTAGTTTCCATTCTGCTGAATCGATCTGATGCCTGCTTAGATAATCGGCTTGCACGTTGCTCTGACCTGCAATGTGAGCTGCCGACAGAAACTGAAGATGCAGCTCGGCCTAGTGGCAAATCTGTTCGGCCTGCGCGGCCAGTGCTCTGCACTTAGTGCCACCTTGTCGATTTATGTAGGCCACTGCTGTCGTGTTGTCCGACATCACTCTGACAGCCAATCCTTCCAGGGTCACTTGAAAGGCCAGAAGCGCCTGAAACACCGTTTTCAACTCCAGGCGGTTGATGGACCACTCCGACTCCTCGGGTGTCCATAGACCCTTGGCATGCTTCCCCTTGCAATGTGCGCCCCAGCCCTTAAGGCTGGCATCTGACACTATTAGACACCAATCGGGGAGCACCAGCAACATTCCTCGCCGCAGCATGCTGTCTGACAGCCACTACTCCATGCTGAGTCGGGCCGAAGGGAGCCAAGAAAGTCTGCATTGATAATCCTGAGAAACTGGAGACCATCTTTGAAGTAGGGAATACTGTAGAGGTCTCAGGTGCGCTCTCGCCCAGGGCACCACCTCCAATGTGGCTGTCATCGATCCCAGCAGCTGGACAATGTCCCAAGCTCGTGGGCAGGGCATCCCGAGAAGCAGACGGACCTGATTCTGAAGCTTGCACCGCCTTAGCTCGGGTAGGTATACATAGCCCGAGTCTGTGTTGAACCTGGCCCCCAAAGATTCTAGAGATTGCGAGGGGGTCAGGTGACTTTTGGCCATATTGACGACCCAGCCTAGAGATTGAAGTACTGAGACCACTCTGGCTGTAGCTTGATAGCTCTCTGTTAGAGTCTGCTCTGATGAGCCAGTCGTCTAGGTACGGGTGAACCCTGATACCTTCTCGCCTCAGCAAAGCAGCTACTACCACCATTACCTTCGAAAAGGTTCGGGGAGCTGTGGCGAGGCCAAAAGGCCAGGCCCGGAACTGGAAATGTTTTCCTAACACCGCAAACCTCAGAAACTTCTGGTGCGGGGGCCAAATTGGTATGTGCAAGTAAGCTTCTTTCAGGTCTAGAGACGTGAGAAACTCTCCTGGCTGTACCGCAGCAGTGACGGAGCGCAGGGTTTCCATGTGGAAATGCCGCACTCTCAGGGACTTGTTTAATTCTTTTAAGTCCAGAAAAGGGCGAAAAGACACCTTTTCGCGGCACCACAAAGTAGATGGAGTATCGGCCGTAGCCGTGTTCGGCGGGAGGTACCGGGGACACGGCCCCTAACTGAATCAGACCTTGCAAAGTCTCCTCTACCACTGCCCGTTTGGCGGCAGAACCGCATCGGGACTCCACAAACACGTCTCTTACTGGGGCGTTGAATTCTATTCTGTAGCCATCTCTGATCAGGTCCAGAACCCAGTGATCTGAGGAAATATTGGTCCACTCCTCGGCAAAGAGGGAAAGACGTCCTCCGATGACAGGAAGCGAGGAGGGGGCCGGCGCACCATCATTGAGAGGGTCGCCCCTGAACTCCAGGCCTAGAACCGGTGGCTGCGGAATGCTTGCCCGAGCGAAAGGAGTTCCTCTGCTGAAAAACGGGCACGAGAAGTGAACCCAGCAGAACGCCCCAGCCGGTACCTTCTAGCTTCACAGAAGCGAGGTCTATAAGAGGAGTGGACCACCTGGCCCTTGGAGGAAGGCCTCGGCCTATCTTCGGGCAAGTGCTGGGGTTTAGGATCTCCCAGGCCTTTAACAATTTTTTTTCCAACTCCTCACCAAATAGGAGAAGGCCTTGAAAGGGCAACTTCACCAACCTTTGCTTAGAGGCCATGTCCGCTGCCCAATGTCGTAGCCAAATAAGACGGCGAGCCGCCACTGCTACTGCCATTTGTTTAGCCGAAGCTCTGACAATATCATAAAGGGCATCAGCCAAAAAAGACAAGGCCGACTCCAGCTGCGGAGCCACATCCGAGAAGGGCTCCGTTCCATCTCCGGGCTGTTCCACTGCCTGTTGCAACCACGCCAGGCAGGCTCTAGCAGCATAACAACTGCATGCAGATGCCCGAACAGTAAGACCTGCAATTTCAAAGGACAGTTTAAGTGCTGCTTCCAGCCTACGGTCTTGTATATCCTTCAGGGCAACTCCTCCTTCCACAGGGAGGGTAGTTCTCTTTGTCACCGCAGTGACTAGGGCATCTACTTTAGGCATTGCAAAGTGAGCCAAATGCTCCTCACGCAGAGAGTATAATTGCCCCACAGCCCTGGAAACTTTCAAAGGTCCCTCGGGGTCAGCCCACTGAGCGGAAATAAGCTCTTGGATGGAGTCATGCAAAGGAAAGGCTCGAGCAGGCTTTTTGGTACTAGCCATCCTAGGATTCACAGAGGAGGCCGTGCCACTGTCAGACTCTTCAATAGAAAGGACCTGTAGGGCATCTGAAATAAGCGCTGGCAGCTCATCACGGTGGAAAATCCTCACCGCTGAGGGATCATCCAGATCCTGTGGTAATTCTGCACCTGACTCTGGCTCCTCAGACCACGAAGGCCTGCCAGAACTCTCCGAATCCTCACAGCCCAACCACGGGGGGGGGGGGGGGGGGGGGGGGGGGGGAAGAAGGGTAGCAGCACCCCCCCCTCCTTGCTCAACCCTCAGCCAGCAGAGCTGGGACAGCCTGCTTGCCTGCTATATACCAAGAGGAGCTGAACATCTGTCCACCATCTGCTAGGTGACAGAGAAAATACCAAGCATTCCAGGCTGCATGATACCATTAAAGGGAAAGTACTTGAAACTATTTTCTCTGTCTCCTTCTAGTGGGAAGCTTGGGGAAGTTTGGGAAGCTTGCCAGGTGCCCTTGGCCTGGATTGGCCGCTGCCGTGGATAGGATGCTGGGCTCGATGGACCCTTGGTCTTTTCCCAGTGTGGCATTATTTATGTACTTATGGTAGACGGACATAACCCATTGGTCTGGACTGGTCTGGTATTGATGACAAAATGTGATTTTGTAACATAATTCATTTTTTTGTTCACCTGCTCTGAACCTACATTTAGGGAGAGTGGTGGGATATAAGTATCTATCATCATCATTAGGTGGATTACAGCCTTTTTCCAAGCTGTAGGAAAAATGCCAGAGTTTAAGCTATTAAACATTAAAAGAATAATAGAATTAAGACCTATTAATAATAGGATTAAGGCCAATGAAGAGGTAGGAGGATTCAGAGAGAATTGAGAATATTGACTAACAGGAAGATAGAAATGGAATTAAATACAGACCAACTGGGGAAACTCTCTGCTACCAGGTGAGACTGAGAAAGTTTGAGAAAAAAAAATGTTGAGAAAAGAAAAAAAAAAAAAGCCATTGTCATTGAACTAGAGCTTCCATATCTGCTTTTTTTTTTCAGTTTCTGCCAAAACTAAAACTGCCACCAAAACTGTCTAGCCTAGTCATTCCTAAACCTGATTCTGGAGGCATCCCAGCCAGTAGCCTAGGCATGAAATTATATATATATATATATATATACATACATACATACAGTCAGTATGGCTGTTATTTCCTTATCCATATATGGCTTTTCTGCAGCACGAGTGCAAAAAAACAAAGTGCCCCTGAGGAACTGAAAGTGGTTCTCAGAACTCAAAACGGGGTTGTAGGATCACTACCTATTCCACATAACTCAAGAGCCAAGCACATAGGGAGACCTACAAGGGCCCAGATCCAGTAGATGTGCTGCGCCTTTAAAATGATACTGCTTGCATAATCCAGGACGTCTCTATTTCCTGTGAAACTGCTAACCTGTCCTGCTTTAAATACAGACTGAAATGGCTTAGGCTCAAAGGGCTCCAATAACCCTATGATAACCTTCTACCTATGAATTTTTAAAGTTTCCTCAGAAGTCTCATGATGGATTTCATCAAATGCTTAGTAAAACTTCAGCTACACTATAATTAACTGGTCGTCCTCATCCTTTATTAATACCTTCAAAAACCAAAAGGCAACGTCCCTTTGCTAAACCCATATTGGCTCTTGCTCACTGAGCTAGATTTATTCATATGCCCAGTAATTCTGTTTGCAGTAATACAGTAGCTTGTACCATTTTATTCAGAATTGACATCACCCCTTCTTTGAATCAGGACTCCAGAACCAAAGCCACAAATTAAAATGTCAGCTGAATTATAGAGAGATGGTATGTGTATTCTACAGCAACATTTGTCCGCTGGCACAGTGCTACAACAGTTGCTCCCTCTCTTCTACTGTGCCAGCAATAATGTTGTGCTGCAGGGAGATAAAGGGTGTGTTGAATACTTTCATACTTAAGGATACTCATCTCTCTAGCTCATGCCTGCTACAAAGGCTGGACAGCTCCTAGTAGCTTTGTTCTGTAGTTTGGAGTATATGGACAAGGCTCCAGCTAACTTAACTGCTATATAATAAGAAATGCTACCCTCCAAATCGCTCCCAATGGTGTTTCCTAAAATCCCCTCTCTTCTCAGCCAAATAAAATCTCTCATGAGTAAAATACTTCTATAGTGCTATTTCCCATGCAACCCACTGTGCCGACAATTCAAATTCAAAATCTTTCTTCCGTCCGGCAGTTCACTTAGGGCGGATGAGATTTAACTGTCCGTGCTTTTATCTCTATAAGAGAATGCTCTGTAGCCAGCCACCTAAGGTGGAATAATTGGTAGTGGCCAGTCACTGGTGCAAAGAATAACTTATTCAGGCAAGCTGCAGGATATAATCACCCCCACCTCCCTCCAAAGAATGAGGAGTCTTTCACTACACTCCTTTCTATAATACAACAAACCTCAATAATTCATTAGTATTCCTGCTGTGCTTTGTCTGAAAAGAGGAAGGTCGGATTCCAGTGCCAGGAATTTATTTGCTATGTCTCTTGAGAGAACAAGTCAGTTTGCTTCCTCATCCTTCCCACCTTAGTGCAAGTAAATATTCAGTGACTGGTACCACAGAAACAAAAGAATGGATTTGCTTTGGATGCTGTCTAAAGTTACAGTTCCAATACTTTTAAACAGAGTAATGCTGAAATAATTTATAACTAACCAACCAATCAACTTGGAAATTTTGATGCTAATTTTCAAAAGCACATAGATTTACAAAACGTTATAACATATGGTGCATCTGGACACAGCTGGCTAGCATCTAATAAATTTAAAATAAAAATCCCACAGAGCCTAAACACATGATGCTAAATTTGTATAGGTCATCTAGGTGAGGAAATGCATACTTCGAAAAAGTGCTGAGTCTTCTAGAAAATGTATAAAAGCACTGCCAAAAAAGTATTTATATATGGCATGATGCAGAACAGAAAAAGGCATTTTATAAATGAACACATTCAAAAACTGTGTAGCATCACTTATACATGTTTAAGAGACACATTTTGCTATTTACGTGTATAACATGGCAGATTGTGAAAGCCTCCGCATACAAGAGTGGCTAATTAGGAAGTCAACCTCCAAAACTTTCTCCCCAAGGAGGTAGGTTTGAAATCCACAAAGATTCCTCCCTCAAGAACTTCTTCAAACCTCAGGTACAAATGAGATGTTTGCAAGGGGATATGTCTAACTTTAAGCAGGAATAAATATAGATTATAAACGCTGTTGTAAGTGAATACTGCCATTCTAAAATACACAGTACATACGTACTTTGAAGGGCCATCCAAAACAAACACCCTTACCTTCCCTGTATGCTGCCACCTATACCTGTAATCACTACTTAAACATATAGGCCAACATACACATATAAACAGATTTAGACATGTAAAACAGTGTGTAAGGTTTCTAAAATTCATTCCAATATGACCAGAGAGGTATGGCCCAAATACTGCTTAACAAAATGTGAAAAAGAATGTTTAATGCTTTAGGATTTAACACTGAATTATGTTCATTTATGTTGAGGTTTTGAACCTAACATAAGAACTGCCATACCGGATCAGACTGATGCTTCCAACTGGGTCACAAGTATCTGGCAGAATCCCAAAGAGCAGATCCCAAGGATAAGTAATGGTTTTCCTCATGTCTGCCTTAATAGCAGTTTATGGACAACCTCCAGAACTTTTCCGAATCTTTTTTAAACCCAATAGTTTCAATGTGCCCATAGAATTGTAAGTCTTCTTTATATAAGATAGAAAATGTCTTTAGAAAAACAGCAGAAAAAGGTTTTTTTTTTTTTTTTTTTTTAAACACTTGTTTTCAAAATTGGAAGGTGGATGGTGATTGGTGCTTTTGTATTAGTGACGTCTAAGACACCAAGGGGCTCATTTTCAAAGCACTTAGGCTTACAAAGTTCCATAGGTATATAACTTTGTAAGTCCTTAGAAAATATGTCTCCAAGCCACCATGTTAAGCCTTAGATCAGTGGTTCCAAACCTGGTCCTAGAAGAACCCTGGGTTTTCAAGATATCCACAATGAATATGGAGGCAGAAAAGAGCAGATCAATCGGTGGTATAGTTGAAACTTTTATTATAAAATAATCGCCCGACACAGACTGTGTTTTGCCCACAAGGGCTGTGTCAGGGGCTTTCAATCGCTGCAAAACCAAAGAAGAGCAGAGCAAAAAAACCAGCAGGTCAACTTCTTCCAATACAAGGTCACTCAGAACAGAGAGTCTCAGATACAGTATTTAGCACTGCATCTGTGATTGACAGTATCAAAAGGCACCTTCAAAACCACCTCCCTCACAATTCCCAAGTCCGATATTCAGAGATGAAGGGATGAGATTTTTGCTTTTATTTTCCTTAATGAATTGTGTAACTCCCATCACCAATAGATACAAAATTAGATGGTGCCAGTCCCAAACCTGGATAAAAAAAAAAAAAAGAAGGAAATTGGGGGATTGGCTATCCCTGTAAAAACTAAAAGGACTGAAGAAACAATGTATCGAAACATTAATTGACAAGACCAACTGCACTATCCATTGGGGGGGGGGTCAATGCTCAAAGGTTTGTGGTTCTACCTGCCAAATATGCATTCTTTGATCCAGTGCAAGTGTTAGCATTTCTAACGGGGGGAGGGGGGGGGGAGTTGAGAGAGATGGGAAGACCTCCTCCCTAAGTTCCTAACCAAGTTAATAAATGATCATGGTCTTAGACGCCTAAGAGTAGTCACTTCTCTCTTTATTGTTAAGTATTTTTTCCCTTGAGTCTTGGACTTGGCTCTCTTATTTACTGTGGATTTTGTGTTTGATTTTTTAAACATTTCTTCTCGCTAATTTCTGTAGCAGTGGCGAAGCCAGACATCCAATTTTGTGTGGGCCTGAGCCCAAAGTGGATGGGCACAAAGTTTTCTCTCTGCCCCCGTCCCATTCCTCCTCCCACCGGCACCTCTCAACTCAAAATATGCTTTAACTCATGAGGATCCTCAAGCTCTGTCAGCTGAAGACTTGCTCCGAGGATGGCCAGAACTCCCTTTTACCAAGCTTGGGAGGCAGCAGCAACTCCTTGAGCCACCGATGCTAGCACCCCACGTGTGCTTAGTTATTGGTGGTTCAAGGACGTTGACGCCATCTGCCAAGCTTAGTAGAAGGGAGTTTTTGGCTGCCTTCAGAGGAGGTCCTCCACTGATGGGGTTTGGAGATCCCCACCGGGTACAGCAAGGGTCAGGACTGGTGGTAAGACATGCTAGGGCCCAGGGCAGAAAAGAAGCCCCCCCTCCCCCGCCTCCTCTTCAATCTCCCTACCTGCCATTAGAATCACACAGACAGACCCTCACCAAATACAGAACAAGGGATCACAAATTAGGAATAAAAAATATGTAGACAAAAATTGAACTGAGAACATCAGCATGTACTGCAACAGTGGAGAAATAAAAACAAATGTATTTCCTTTTCTACTGAACACAAACATCCACTATGCACTTTTCTCAAGCTAACATACTTCAGTTAATAAACTCAAAATAAAATGCCTTTTCTACCTTTTGTTTAGTCATTTTATTTTTTCATCATATTAGTTTTAGTTTCTGTTTTCCAATTCCCTATCTTTCTGCTAATTCTCCTTCAAGCAGCTGCTGTCCATTTGTCTTTTCTCCTCTCTTTCCATTCCCTGTTTACACTTGTCTCCGACATATTGGTCTTTCCATTTTAGCTCTTTCCTCTCTTTTTTTCTCTTCTGCACTCTATCCACTCAAATTTCACTCTCTAACATCTTTCCTTCTTTTTACTTTTCAGATACCTATCAGATTTCCATCTTCTTTTTTCACCCAACAACTCTTCCATTGTCCACCTCACTCTTTCCCCAGCTTTCCATCTTCAATCTACTCCCCATTATCATATTTCTATCCCCTGTAATCACTATCCTCATCTTGTTTATTTCCTTGCCACCTCATTTGGCCTCTCCTACATGGTTCCATCATTCCCAGTGTCTTCCTCTCTCCACCTTTCTAGCCCAGCAGCTGCTTCCTCTCCCCACCCTCCAAGCATCTTTCCTGTCCCTTCATCTTTCCTTTTCTGCTCCCCCAGGGGCCAGCATCTCTCCCTCGCTCCCTTTTGCCCCTGGATCCAGCATCTCCCTCCTTCTTCCCCCTTCCTGTGCAGTCTCTCTCCTTCCCTCTCCTGAACCCTCATGTCTAACATCATTCCTTTTTTTTCCTCTTTCATCTCTCCACATCCCTTACAACCCAACATCTCTCTCCCCTCTGCATCTCTCCCTCCCCTCTGCCATCATTTCTTCCTCTTCCCTCTCTCCCCTGGGCACCATCTCTCCCTTCCTCTCATCCTTCACCCCTCCTGTGCAGCATCTCTCCTTCTCTCCCCTCATCCAACAATTATCCTCATCCCCCTTGCAGCATCTCTGTCTCATGTCCAACAATTATCCCTCCACTCCCATGTCCACCAAATGTTCCCTCTCTCCTACCCCCCCCCCCCCATCCGTGCAGCATTTCTCCTTCTCTCCCTCCCACCCCAATAGCCAACAGTTCTTCCTCTCTCCTACCCCACCCCCATGCAGCATCTTTCAAAGGGTCACTGACAGCGTGTAAGAATTGCAGAGGGAAGGCTTTCAGGTCAGCAAGCAGCAGTGACCCTTACATGCTGCCAGTGACCCTTTACACAGGCGCCAAGGGACATTAAAAAAAAAAAAAAAAAGAGTGGGACAATGGCAAGGGTGCACTGCTGCTGGATAGGCCCAGACCCACCCGTGGCTATGCTCCTGTTCTGTAAAAGTGTTGTACTTTGAGAGGGTTTTTTAAAAATGAATTTTTACAAATTTATACTCCTACAGAGAAAACAGTTTTGATTCATGCAGCTTAAGATGAATCCTGTGTCATTTTAAATGGCAAGAAAAAGGTTAAAATTGAAGCGATACAAGACAAAACTAATCGGCCACCAGTCAGTAAAATAGTACTGCAACGGTAACTTAGCTCGTTTTGGCACCTACAAAGAACAGGTATACTACTCATATCAAGGTAAGCCATGAACTGGAAATGAGAAGAGGCTCATGAAGGCCAAGACAGACGAGCTGATATCACTGAGCTGGAAATCAATTGGTCACAAAGAGTTGACCCATGAGACCAACAAGGGTGGAAGACACACAAGACAGATGCAAGAAGTCATAATAATTGCATTGTGTATTTATGTAATAATTTTACGGATGTTATGGTGGAAACTGCTATGAACCACTACTGTTATTGGCAGTATGTTTATGTGGTTACAAATGTTATAATACCCTCCCCCACATACCCAAAGCCCTCTCTGTACACCTGTCATCTACACCCCTCATCCTTATAATACATCCACCCACCTCTCTCTACAAATACTACTTTCTAAGCCCCCACATCCATGGTCACACACCCATATTCCCCTGCCATCCACAAATTCACATACACCCCTTCCCCACCCTTACATATTTATATCTCGATATTTGATCATAAACCCACATATTCCCTCAAAGTCTCAGCTTTTAAAAAAAAATAAATCATCTATGTTGGAAAGCATACCCAATGTTGTGCTTTTGCACGTTTTCCCTACTTGTGTTTATAAAGAAAAAGAAGGTATTTCTTACCTCCATAGCTAAAGCAGCAGTTTGCTGGTCATAGTGATTCAGGAGATTAGGCATGAACGTGGTATTGTAAGGTAGATCCTGACACATCCTCAGTGTGATAGGCTCACAAGCAAACAGACTATGTCCATGTGTACACCATGCAAAGACAGCCAGGAGCCAGAAACAGCCAAATATCCAGCTGGAAGCCATGTTTACAAATCCAACATGCAGGCTGAACTCTTTTTATTACTCACTGTACTGGTCTCAGAGGTTATGCACCTGTGGCCACTGCTTTGAAGTCCATCACAGTGATTGCGTCTCCTTAAAACTTCAAAGCTCTAAAAGGCCTTTGGGCCAGTCCAGCTTTGTCAGCCACATCTGACAACTTAGCTTTGTTTGCAGGTCCACAAAAAAAACAAAACATTTTCTTGTCTTTTGTCCTTGTATTTCAAGTTCCATTTCATTATGTTTTGCACTGGATTAACCACATTCCCAAACAGACCCCATTCTTCTGGTTCATCAGTTGGGTTACTGCCTGTTTTCTTTTAAAGAAAAAGAAAAAAAAATACATTTCATTGATACGTTATATTAAAGTAACTATTCTGAAAGTACATTCAACTAAAATCCCCACAGCACTGCTGTCTGAATTTGTTGCACAAATCAACAGTAAAGGTTTGGACTTCATGCAGCTTTTACAGGGGAGTGGGAGAAGATATAACAATAAAAAGACAACAGCAAGCAAAAACTGCAGCACTGTCTCAAATCCCAAACAGCAAATTGCTCTTAGTAAAATTATTAATAAGACATGCTTTATTATCCAAATTTATATATTTAAAGGAAAACATCCCAAATTAAAAGTAAATAACTGTAAGCAGAAAATATTGCACTCATAGTACTAGCACCTATGATAAAAAGACCAGGCTGATGTTTGTTAACGTATACATTTTAAAAAGTTATACAAAAGAATTGTGTACAAGTTTATTTTTTGTCTTTCCATGGTCCTCAAACACTCGGTTCACAAATTGCGCTCAGCACTAAATTCACATTTTCAGTTTAATATAAAATCTAACATGTACTAGCTCATGCACACTTTTGTTCCTTTCCCAGTCTTATGCAAAATAAAATTATATATAAACACTGAAGATGTTAACCCAATCTCAATACCTGCCCCACCTTAAGAAATTATAAAATCAATGACAACCCAAGTGAAAATAAAATACAGCAAACATTTTGCTCCAGCACAATCTGTGATTTCATACAATAACAAAATCCTGTATTAAGCTTAAATAGAAGGAGTAAAAAAATTAGAACAGCATACACAATGCACTAGGACAGTAATATGGCTTGGACGGCCCAAAAGAAAGGACTTCGTGATTAGGACATTTTAGGGCTCCCTAATTCTTTTATTTAAATACACAACAGCTGCCTCCCTTGCAAGTTAAATAACGCTATTTCCGCTCTGTCAACTCAGAAGAGAGAATTTAAGCCAAAGAAGGCCGTCAACCGTACAAAACCCGTATTTCTCCTCTCGCATGTTTACCAAAGACTGGCAAATCTGGAGCGGCCAAAATGTCATTCCCAGACAAAAGTGCCAATTGCTCCCCACCACGCTGCCATTTCATTGTGAGAGAACGTAGCAGAACAACAGCTGCTTCTTTACGCCGGCCATAAGAGCCAGCTCTGTAAGTATTGAGCACCCCCAATGCTATGAGGCAACTCCTATATTGTGTTTGACATCCCCCAATCATTTTGGAACGGTGGGATATCCTTCTGCGGCTCGTAAACGCCAAGCTCCAGGCGTAGGATTATTCCCACTGCTCTCCTTTCACCGCGGTGCTCGGGGAGGGGTGGGGGCCTCTTCCCAGTAAGATAAATGCGCTTCACGTGGTACAGCATACACAGCTGGCCCAGAACAACCTGCTAAACCCGACCTAGGGGATCGCACACGATTCCACCCCCCCACAAATCTCAGACAGCAGAGGGATTCGAGAGAACACGCCACAACTGTGCACCACCACCACGGCGATCTCTCAATACTCACGGAAACAGCGGCGAGGAAGGGCTCCAGAACAGCGAAAGAGAGGAGGCGGAGGCAGCGCTGCAAAGGGCTTAGTAAGTCTCGGCTATAGAACAGCGAGGCGGGTCGCCAATGAAAATGTTTCTAGCCCAACCATTGGAGCCGACACTGTGGGTGCTTGAGCACCCCCAATACTGAGAAAATTCCTTGTATGTGTCTAGGGAGGGGTTATTTCTATTGGGCTTAGCACCCCCCAATAATTTTGAAAAGTTGGCTTCTATGAGCCCAACAATTTTAACGCCAAAAAACCCAAAATGGTAAAAAGCTTACTATCATCGTGATAATAAACCAACTTCTTTATTGTGCTACATTAGCCAGTTTTGTCAGGTAATAGGCATGAGTCGGAGTGCCCCCAAGAGCTGCATGCGGTAAGGTTTCGGGCTGTCGTCTCCTTAGTGTATAATGGTGGAAAACTGTTAAGGAACAGTAGCGCTTTAGAAATGTTAAATAGTAGTAGTAATAGTCGTCGTCCCCCCAGGCCCTGTGAACTGGGGGAAGGGAAAGGGAAAACTGTAATTACTTGCATTAGGAAACCATACACTGCCAAAATTGTAATCCATATGTACATCATCTTGGGTGAATCCCTTCATAAAAGCAGTTAATAAGTCAAATATCAGAGCACTGCTTTAATGTAAGTTTATTGCTGTAGAAGAGGCACCATTATAAGAAATAAAATTAAGAAATTAACACTAACTGAACTGTCTGAATGTCATGCTGGTGCCCTGTGATCAGTTAAACATTCTACTTGTTAGCATTTAAAGATTTAAAAGCTTGGTCCCCCATAACTCCCACCCCCACCAGTAGAAACTTAATTATTAGCTCTCCACATTTTTGGAAATATTAACAACCTTGTCACATTAAAACAAAACTCATTAAACGCGATTTGGAACAGATGCACAAAGCATTTCCATAACAACATAAAACGAGTAACCAAAAGTATAAATTACTTTAGACCAAAGCAACACCGCCTTCATCACTACCACACGCAATAAAACCCAAATGTTAGGGTCTTTAAAAGCGAGCCCCTGTGTTATAAACAACACTGCCACCCTGGTGAACGTAGTGAACAACCTGCATCTAACCTCACTCACCAGATATGCGAGAAGCCTTTCCAAATCAGTGTGCATCCCAGAGCAACAGCGGTCTGTTCATTCTTGCATCTCGTTTTCTCTACCTCACTGAATTATTTAATTTGCAAATATACGAACAATTTTCTTACTTACAAACGCTGCTTCTGAAAGGGGCGCGATCACCTAAGAGAAGTAGGTGGGGACGCGCGGTCAGAGGAAGGCTAGAACGCCCTGACAGAAGCTATTGGCATACCAGAACGAGGCTTGGAAGACAGCGAGAGACGCAGCACTAGAAAGAGGCTTGAAACTCAGAGACAGACGCTTGGAATTTTTCAGAGAGGCAGCAGAAACACTCAAGAATAGTAAATAGCGCCCCCCAAAAAACGCAACCCGTCAGCCTTCAAAACTAATTAGCTCAGTTTGGTTGGAAATCTGCCCCACTGGTAACGCTTAGGCTAGCTACCGGTCTCCCTCTTAGGCCCCGCCTACTACCGAACCCGAGCGCACCCACAAGTCGCGATACAGCACTGCAACAATGAGACTCTCCTGGGGTGGAGGGGAGCAAACACCTCCCACCCAAAGCAGCTAGAGCCCACCTCGGAATTTAGCACTAAAAAATAAAAGCTTTCCATCTTAACACCAACGAACCTAGGTATTCCCCCAACCTGCAACCTATTTTACCAGTAGCTCCTTATCCTTTGCTTTGTAATGACATTAAAGAGGGAAGGTGAAGATCGTAGGGGGCGGGATTTGGGATTTTTTCCAACCAATGGAACGTGAAGATTCTGGTTGCCCTGGAAGCGGGAGACGCCGGTAGGGGGCGGAGGAGAGGTCCAGTCGTTCCCGTAGGCTCAGGCAGGCTGAAGGTTTGAAGCTGGGGCCTTGGCACAGCGAGATCTGCTGCCATGGGAACGGCGCAAACTCACCATCTAAGGATTTCTGCTGCAGCTGATGCTGGAAATAAAGGTGAGAAAATGCACTGTTCAAAAGAGAAAATGATAAAAAAAAGATGGCATAGAAATGAAGGGGCAGAGCCCTATGCAGGTGCTGTGTTTGCAAAATCCGCATGGTGATGCAGAACGAGTGGTGGATTCCGAGGAAGACCGGTCTGCATCCGTTGACTGTGTGCTTTTGTACTAAGGTCATAGATATAATTCAGTGATTAGGAAAATCAATAGAAATCAAACAAAATAAAACATGGAAAAGAAAATAAGATGATACCTTTTTTATTGGACATAACTTAATACACTCCTCTACTTAAGGTGATTAGGAAAAGAAACCAGTTCCTTATGAAACAGGTGGGAAATCAGGAGACGAAAGGCAAATTTTGGTTCCAAACAAGGCAACTTTATTGCTAGCAAGTGAACAGCACCGAGTAGCCTCGGGACACTGTGTGTCATAAATCATCTGACGCTTACATTTATACTTCCCTACTGGGCCTGCGCATTTGGCCCCTTACACGTCATACCTGTCATGCGCAGTAAACATTTGTAGTTCTTACAGTACAAAATTGTAGTCCCAGTACGTACACACGTCATAACACTGAAATGATACTGGCAAGAAAAACGAAACTTAGCAGCTTATTCTGTACACACACAATGCTCCTTTCTAGCACAGGAGATAAGGTGCGGCTCAGGAATGCAGGGGGGTGTCAGCACCCTCCAAGGTCGCCTATTCAGATGGCGTTGCTACGTGCAAGCTGGTCTTGTATAGGCCTTGCAAACTACTGTTACAAGCTATATATCTAATAGCCCTGCATTCTGTCTGTACATTAGTAAACAGCAAACTTGTCTTGTTAGTAAACAGTAAAACTGGATAAGGCACAAATGTCCAGTGCAGTAATAAGGTGTGGCCAAACAGCCAAAAGCAGAGGTAGAGTGCATAAGTAAAAGTCCATCAGTAGGCACAAAACATGAGGTTGTCCTGTTGCTCAGTAGTATTCAGGTAGTACCGGCGTTCCACTCCTTCATTCCCCCCTTTTGATACTTGAACATCCATTCTGGTGGAGAGTATCACCTCCATGAACCCTGAAACGGAAAGAAAGGACAAGGATAGTTAGCGAGGGAGGCAACAAGCGAGCCCTAAGCCCTTGCGCAGCCGTTGGTTGTTTCGCCGGGGTTGAGACGGAGGGCCCCTAGTGGAATCCCCCCCCCTTTGTAGCCGGTCTTTTGCTGGCACAAGGGTGATGGCCCATTGAGTGACTCAGGGGGTTCAAAGTGCACATCAGCCACAAGGTGCTTCATCGTCAGCTTCATCAGACTGGGGAATGGGGGAGTACATCTGGAGAGCCATAAGTTGGGCAGCAGCACGGCGGTCAGCGATGCTTTCCATGGTGGAGCGGAGACACCTGAAAACTAAGGGGAGAGACAAAGGTATTATTAGGCAAGACAGCAAGAACAGGCCACCCATGACGAGGAGGCCTTGCAGGCTCCCGGAGGTTGGGAGCCAGCTGGTGAGGGAGGAAGTCCAATCCCACGCACTGTTCCAGGTCTGGACGGGGACGTGGGCTAGTTTGACCATCCGGTCAGTTATCTCCCTGATGACATGGCTCTGGTCATCAATCTGTAAGCAGCAATTACTGAGGTTAAACTTGCCACACACCCCGCCCTCCTGGGCTAAGAGGTAGTCAAGAGCCAAGCGATTTTGGTAGACGGCGGTAATGAGCTTAGTGTTCTGTCGAGCTAGGATATTGAGGGCCAGGGCAGAATCGTTAGTAAGGATTTCGAGTACGGCCTGTAGGCGAATAATGCGATTCAGCATGTAGATAGGGGTGCGGTACCCGTATGTACCATCTTCAGCCCATGTGGCCGGTCCATAGTAGTGAATGATTCGTTCAGGCGGCCACTCGTTGTCCTTCCAGTCTCCAATCTGGACTTTGGGCTTGATGATTGGGAAAGACCGTTTTCGTCGGGTAGGGTTATCAGGCCCCTTTTCCACGTATAGGGGGATTCCCAAAGTTTCGCCGACTTGTATGGGCAGAAGGAAAAAACTAGGTCGGACCGTGCCCAAGAGGCAGGTACCGTACCAGCGGGTCGGGAGTTGTTCATAGGCCCTGCGTCCGCAGATATAGTAGTAGCCCGCCGGGGCTACCCACTTGAGGGAGGCGTTCCCTCCGTATGTCCATGTCGTGTTCAAGGTGGGTTCTGTCCAGATAGGCTCCGGGGCGGGCAGGTTGTCCGTTTGCCACCAGGTCGTCCGGCTGCCATTATACTGAAGAACCCCCGTACAAGCAGAGTCTCCCACTGGTACAGAGTAACGCTTCGATGGCGCTCGACTAGCGCAGAGGGTACCTATGATATTTGTTCTCAGGGCCCATTCGTACGGCTTCGGCCGTTGGGGAAAGGTAATGTTAGTGGTGTTGAGTGCATCCCATGTGTGTTGTCGGATCTCTCTCGCTTCCCAGGGCCATTGTTCACCCATGTCGGTGCCTCCACAGACGAAACAGTTGGCAATTCCGAGGGAGAGGGCGATGTTTTCAGCCAAATTGAGGAACATATTTCGGGCTTCTGGGGAAATGGGGAATTTAGTCTCGGTCTGCTCAGCACGAGCAATTTCATCAAATACGTCTTGGTAGCCGACAACAGTAGTCTGGTAGTGCGTAGGAGGCTTCGTTTCGAGACTCTGATATATGGTAATATATGTCAACGGATCCATTCCTCCGCCGTCAATGCCGAGGCCCCACGTTCCTCTCCAGGGCATGTCGTGTCCTCGGATGGGCCAGTCGAGGGACACATAGTTACCAGAACCTCGACGAAATTCGCCCAGGCCGGCGCATCCGGCATATCCTCCTCCCGTATAAGCACATACTCGGTCCCAGCCCGAGGCTCGAGTGTCGCCGGCGCATGGGAGCCACACCCACGGGGAGCAGCATCTCATGTCTGGACTGAAGGGGCAGACATACTTGTGGTCCTTAACGTATGCCTCTCGCCAACTCTGGCTACCACACTTGCGAGACCAAGGGTGCTTGTCCATGGCGGCACAGACGTCGAAGGTGAGGGTTGCTACAGTTTGGATGCCACCGACAAGGATACGAGTAGAATTAATGTAATACAGAATGCCATCTCCCTCGACTCCCGGAGGTCCGGCCACATACGCAGGGAGTCCTACGCTGAGGGTGACATTGTAGTATCTTGGTTTGGTAGGGCTGTGGCAGATAGTGAGATTTCCTTGGAGGCATCTGTGGAACTGTTGGAGGCCATTCGGAGTGATGAGGGCACAAGTCGGGAGAAACTGGCAATCGCCTTCCGGGGGCTGCGTCTGGTGAATGAGGGTAGTGACTAGGTGATATCCTCCCTCTATACGGTGGCGCACGAGGCGCAAACATTCAGTGCAATTCAGGCTCAGGGTGGCAGGATGATAGCTCGGAACTGCACACAGGAGAAGGAAGATGGTCAGCATTATATATGTGGTGGGAGGTATCCGAGCTTTTGCAGCAAGAAGATAATGAGGCCCACGATGAAGGCTGCGATAAAGAGAGAGCCAAAAACGCAGTGGGTCCAGAAACTGAGTTCCTGTTGCTGGGCAGGCATGAATCTGGTGGTTCACGTCTTTCTTAGAGTCAGCCGTAATGGAGCGTCAGGATGTTGGTGCGCAGTCCAACGCTTCAGGGTGCTGCTAGTGGGAGCAGCAGGCTTCAATCGGGTCCAATGTATCCACACTGGGCTTCCTGCAATTTTAACAGCGGTGGAGGTCGTTAGGAGAACAAGGGAGGGCCCCTTCCATTTTGGCTTTAGGCAGTCAGATTCATCCCACTCTTTTACCCAGACCTCGTCTCCCACCCTGAACCTGTGCGTAGGATTGGTGAGGACCAAGGGAGCTACTCTTTCAGTGTACTGCTGGATGTCTTGCACTACCTGGTGTAAGGCTCTCATCTGTTTCACTAAGGAACTCTCACCCTGTATCTGCAAGGAGTCGGGAAAGGAGGGTAGTGGTGGTGGCCTAGCATACATCATCTCGTAGGGAGTAAGGCCGGTAGCCTTGGGGGTACACCTAAGATGCAGCAAGGCCAGTGGAAGCAGGTCGGGCCACTTGGCTTTTGCTTCTTGGCATAGCTTGGCTAGCTGGTTCTTCAGGGATCGGTTAGCCCTCTCCACTACTCCACTGCTTTGGGGTCTCCAGGCACAATGCAACTTCCAATCGAGACCCAGCCTTGTACTGAGTTGTTGTGTTACTTCACTAGCGAAGGCGGGGCCGTTGTCAGAGTTTATTTGCTTGGGGAGGCCGTATCTGGGTAGGATTTGATGAAGCAGTAGGGAGGTAACTTCTTTAGCCATTTCCGTTCTAGTAGGCTGGGCTTCAATCCATCCGGTGTAGGTACACACGGCGACGAGGATAGCTTTGTAGCCGCGCGCCGGGGGCATGTGTGTGAAGTCAATCTGGCACACGTGGAAAGGGCTGGTGCCTCGGAGAACATGTCCTGGCATAGGGCCGGGCCCCGTTCGAGGGTTGTTCCGGGCACAAGTCGCGCATCGGCTGGAAGCGTTTTTGGTCCACAGGGATAGTTTGTTGATGTAGTAGGTCTTCTCAAGTAAGCGCCCCAGGGCGTCCCTTCCCAGGTGGGTGCGGTCGTGAGCCTCCTTGGCCACCGTCCAGGCCAAGGCTTCGGGTATCCATATGCGCCCATCCTGTAGTATCCACCAGCCATTGCGTGACTGTAGACCCTCTTGTTGGGCCCATTCCGTTTCTTGGGGGGTGTAAATAGGGGTCTCCGTAGGGAGCTGGACGACGAGTACGGGGTCAGGAGGGTGAGAGGAGTAGGGGAGCTGACTTGCCCTTTTTGCAGCGTCGTCTGCCCGCTGATTTCCCCGGGCGATAGGGTCCGTTCTTCCAGTGTGGGCCCTGCAGTGCATCACAGCCACCTTCTTCGGCTTCCATACCGACTCGAGTAATTGGCAGATCTCAGCGGCATTTGCAAGTCCTTTCCCTTCAGCTGTCAGAAATCCCCTCTCCTTGTACAAGGCTCCGTGCACCTGGAGGGTGAGGAAAGCGTATTTGGAGTCGGTGTAAATGTTGACAACTTTTCCTTCAGCCCACAGGAAGGCTCTGGTGAGGGCGATTAGCTCCGCTTTCTGGGCTGATGTTCCGGGTGTCAGAGCCATAGCCTCGATCACATGGTCCTCAGATACCACCGCATAGCCAGCTCTTCGAATTCCCTCTATCACCTGGCTGCTTCCATCGGTAAAAAGGGTGATGCCCCCTTGCCAGGGTTGATCCTTCAGGTCAGGTCTGCTCGAGTGCACAGTGGCCATTACCTCTTCACAGTCGTGGAGTGGTGGTTCAGGGGCCGGAAGGAGGGTGGCAGGATTGAGGTTGGTCGTGTCCAGGATCCGCACCTCCGGATTTTCGCACAGGAGGGCTTGGTATTTGACCAATCGGGAGTTGGTCATCCATCTGGGTCCGTGGCTCTCGAGTAGGCCGCGGATGGTGTGGGGTGTGGTCACAAAAAGTGTTTGGCCGAATGTGAGTTTATTGGCCTCGTGTATCAGGAGACAAGCAGCCGCAATGCTTCGTAGGCAGCCCGGCCATCCTCGTGCCACGTTGTCCATGCTCTTGGAGAGGTATGCTACAGGGCGTTGCCAGGTACCGACCAGTTGGGTGAGGACTCCAAGTGCCAATCCCTTCTTTTCGTCGATGAACAAGTGGAACGGCTTAGTCACATCTGGCAGTCCGAGCGCTGGTGGAGCCGCAAGGGCATCCTTAAGGTCCTGAAGGGCTTTCAGTTCGCTTTTCTCCCACTGGAGATCCTGGCCCTCGAGTTCAGGCCCCTTCAGCTTGGCATACAAACTGTGGGTCAGGATAGCAAAATTGATGATCCAAATGCGGCAATATCCAGCGGCTCCGAGGAGTGCCCGTAATTCCTTCTTGTTTGCAGGAGTGGGTTGGTTGCGAATAGCTTGGGTTCGGGGGATACCGAGCCTTCGGGTTCCTTCTCGGAGGCGAAACCCCAGATACTCGACTTCGATCTCGCATATCTGCGCCTTCTTGCGACTGGCCCGGTACCCCTGGGCTTCCAGGGTCTTCAAGAGGTAGAGTGTAGCTTCAGCACATTCGGTGTACGTTTCACGGGCCACCAACAGGTCATCCACGTATTGGACGACCGGCCCATACTCGTCCTGATACGTCTTCAGGTCCTGGGCGAGTTGGTCGCCGAAGAGGGTAGGCGAGTTCTTGAACCCCTGGGGAAGACGGGTCCATGTATATTGCTGCTTGGTTCCCGTCTGCAAGTCTTCCCACGTGAAGGCAAACAACTTTTGGCTGTCGACAGCAAGAGGGATGGAGAAGAAGGCGTCCTTCAAATCAATGACACTGTACCACTTGGTCTGAGATGGCACTTGGGCTAGGATGGAGTATGGATTTGGTACGAGGGCAACTATGTCGGCTACCTGGTTGTTGACTTTCCTCAGGTCCTGGACGGGTCTGTACTCGGATGTTCCTGGTTTCTTAACGGGCAACAATGGGGTGTTCCATGCGGATCTGATTGGTTTAAGGACTCCCTGTTGAAGGAGTTTCTGTAGATGTGTATGCATACTATGCCGGGCTGCATAGGGGATGTGGTATTGTCCTTGGTTGACAACTTGAGCATTTGGTTTGAGCTCAATCCAGATGGGGATAGCGTTAACGGCCAGTCCGCCGGGGTTCAATTCTGCCCATACATCAGGCACTTCATCCATTATGGCTCGCCTCTGCTGGGCGAAAGGGGTGTTCTGGTCGTAACGGCAGTCGCCGGGTCCTACAGTTGGGGGAACGTGTAGTCTCCATTCTTCTCTTACTGGACAGATAAGTGTCACTGGCCGATCTTCAAAGCGAGCTTCCACTTCACCCGTAGTCTTGAACTTCAAGGTGGCCTGGAGCTTACAGAGTAGGTCTCGACCAATCAAGGGGACCGGGCATCCAGGGATGTGTATGAACTGATGGGACACCATCGTCCCTCCGATCTGGACTTGGCGCTCTTTGAGGAGGGGGGCCGCAAGGGATTTCCCGGAGGCTCCCACAATTGGTATAGTTTCTTTCGTGGCTGGGGCTATGGCAGTGGTGATAACAGATCGCTGGGCCCCCGTGTCTAGTAAGGCCTTCATAGATTCTGTCCCCACCCGAATTTCCACCAGAGGGTCAGTGGGGACTCTGCCCTCCCGGTTTCTTCATGCTGTGCTGTCTCGGGTAGCGTCCACAGCCATCTGCCATTCCCTCCGGTCATCCCGTCCTCTCTCTCTTCGGCCCCTTCCACGGCCTCGCCTAGGGGCCCCCGTGCGGTCGCCGGTCTCCTCCTCTCTCTGCCGGTCCCATGATTCCTCTTCTCTCGGGTTGTCCCGTATCTCCTCTGGACAATCAGCCCACCAGTGTCCTTCTTGTCGGCAATTTGCACACTGGTTACGCCCTATGGGGGACCGCGTTCCTCTTGTTCTCCTGCCCCTCCCCTTTGGTCTAGACCTCATTCGTTCTTCCAGCACCGTGGCCAACACATCTGCCTTCTCCCGCATCCGTCTGGTCGATTCCTTCCGGGCCTCCACCTTCTCCTCCTGGTCGCGATATCCGAATACGCGATCAGCTATAGCTTTCAGTTGGCTTAGGCTCATCCCTTCGAACCCCTCCGTTCTCTGTAGCTTTCTTCGTATATCCGGTGCTGACTGGCTAACAAAACTCATAACCACGGTTGGGAGGTTCTTGGGGTCTTCGGGATTTATCGGGCTGTGCCTTCTGAATGCTTCCATAAGTCGTTCAAGGAAGTCCCCTGGACTCTCGTCCTTTTGTTGGACTACACTGTGGATTTTTCCCATGTTGGTAACCTTCTGCTTCCCCTTCTTTAAGGCGGCCAGGTACGCCTGCTGGTATCGGCGGATAAAGGTTTGGCCTTCGGCGGTTCGGTAGTCCCACGTAGGGGCAGCGATGGGCGCCTCCGTTTCTATTAGGTTCTGTAAATTGGCATGGGCCGGATTCGCATCCCGGATGGCTTGCTCCATATTTTGTTGTAAAAGGCGGCGTTCTTCAGAGGTCAGGATGTGGGCGCTCAACTGCCTAAGGTCTGCCCAAGTTGGATTATAGCTGTATATAATGCCTTCCACCAGCTCTATCAGCTGCTCGGGTTTCTGGTCGTAGGACGGCCCATGGAATTTCCAGTTATACAAATCGGCACTTGAGAAGGGAACGTGGCTATAAACTGTTGATTCGATGGGCTGGCCCCCCCCTTCCGCCGGGTTAGGGGTATAGGTGGTGGACTGTCGAACTGGGAATAAGTGGGAGGTTCCCCCTTTTCGGTTGGACGGAAGGGCCTGGGCCTGTTGCGGACTCGATTGGGGGAACCGAGTAATGTTCTTCACAACCCGTTTACTCTTCCGTGTGGTTGCGAGGCCAGGTGACTCAGGTGAGGCTGGGCGGGACGTCTCCCCGGCATCCGACTCTGACCCGGAAGTCTCGGCGTCAGCGGGGCCTTCTGCTAGGCCCGTAAGGTCAGGGTACATAGGAGCATAGGGCGGCGGCGCAATGTCGTCTTCGTATGCCTCCGCCGTAGCAAGTATCGGGGCTTTTGGAGGCTTCTTCTCGGCCGAACCCTGAACTTTCCCTGCGGTTTTCTTTGGGGGTTTTTTTCTAGAAAGTGTGTTGGTGGTACTGGGCGTAGTTCCTGCCTTGACTCTGGTAGCAGGGGGCGTGGTCTCAGTGGCTTCAGTGCTAGGGGCGGTAGGCCGTATGGGGGCGGTCCCTGCGGCCTTCGGGACGGCAGCGGTTGCCGAGCTTTGGAGAGCGAAGGCATGGGTCGGCAGGGTTCTAAGTTTGGTTTTCCGGCCTTTTCTCTGCTTTACCAACATAAGGGCGGCCTTTTCTACCTTCCGTTGGGCCCAAGCCGGCGGATCCCGGACTACATCCAACCACGCTTCTATGTATGGAATGTCCTCGGGACAGCCTGGGTTTCCCTCAATTATAACAATATTCATGACCGCCGCCACTTTTTCATACTCGAATGACCCTTCCGGGGGCCATCCAGCAATTCCTAGCCCTGGCCACATAAATTGACATCTCTGTATCATCCCGGCCCTGCTACATTTATCTAGGTCGAACACTTCGCTAAAGTGTTCCGTCATTAAATCTAACGGTGAGGACCCACCCCCGCCCATCCTAACCTGAGTGCCAAAGGACAGGTGACGGACAAAAGGGGGAAAGGGGAGGTGGAGGAGTAAGGGGTCTCGTTCCACCAGACACAGAAGGGTCAACACTCGGCCTGACCAGGACGCGGTCGCCCGGCCTGGAACTGCAAGCCCATTCACACACTTTCATACGCCACAAGAAACCCTCCCGTTCGCCGCTCGGTTTCGTCGTCGGAGCCTAGTGAGTTTCGGGACCTAGTCGGATACCAATAGTCCGTATTAGTCACTGGCTAAAAGAGGGTGATCACGCCTCTTCTTCGGTCCTTACTGGGCCAGACACTACGTAGAGTATACTCGCCTGTCCGCCGGGGTCGCAGGCTGCGCCGTCGTACGCTTCTCTCTGAAATGGAAAAAGGTGCCTTGTCGGAACCACACAGCCCCCTCTACAGTCAGGCGGAGTGGATCGGCCCTCCTCCGGGAGATGGACGCTGAAATCAGCGGTGGCCACTCACCACCTTCTCAGGTGGGGGTCGATGACCCGATCCGACCGCAGTGGGGGAGGGGAAGAATATAATCCGATTCCCCTTTCTACTTCTGTCCCATCTGGGTCGCCAATGAAACAGGTGGGAAATCAGGAGACGAAAGGCAAATTTTGGTTCCAAACAAGGCAACTTTATTGCTAGCAAGTGAACAGCACCGAGTAGCCTCGGGACACTGTGTGTCATAAATCATCTGACGCTTACATTTATACTTCCCTACTGGGCCTGCGCATTTGGCCCCTTACACGTCATACCTGTCATGCGCAGTAAACATTTGTAGTTCTTACAGTACAAAATTGTAGTCCCAGTACGTACACACGTCATAACACTGAAATGATACTGGCAAGAAAAACGAAACTTAGCAGCTTATTCTGTACACACACAATGCTCCTTTCTAGCACAGGAGATAAGGTGCGGCTCAGGAATGCAGGGGGGTGTCAGCACCCTCCAAGGTCGCCTATTCAGATGGCGTTGCTACGTGCAAGCTGGTCTTGTATAGGCCTTGCAAACTACTGTTACAAGCTATATATCTAATAGCCCTGCATTCTGTCTGTACATTAGTAAACAGCAAACTTGTCTTGTTAGTAAACAGTAAAACTGGATAAGGCACAAATGTCCAGTGCAGTAATAAGGTGTGGCCAAACAGCCAAAAGCAGAGGTAGAGTGCATAAGTAAAAGTCCATCAGTAGGCACAAAACATGAGGTTGTCCTGTTGCTCAGTAGTATTCAGGTAGTACCGGCGTTCCACTCCTTCACTTACTATGGGGATCACCTAGTGTAACTTGCAGCCTCACTCACCCCAAACGTCATCTGAGATCTCACACCGGAAATAATACTATTACAAGCCTTCGCTTCTGATTTTTTTTTGCACATTTTACGGTAAATTGTTTCCTGGCCTGTTTTCATTTTTCTTCATTTAATTTACATTTACTTCCTCTGCTTATAGTACCAACTAAGTAAGCTTGCATGATATTATGGCCAAGCCAAACATAATTGTAATGAAATGATTCCGATATCGGAGAGAAAAAGAAAGCTTCATTAACCCCTAGGTTAATGAAGGAGTGCTCGGTGCGGAGGCGTGCCTTGAAATCGGAGGCTACTTTCTAGGTAGAGTGAAGCAATTATTAAGAGCATAATAGCCATACTAGGTCAGATCAATGATCCATCTTGCCCACTATCCTGTTTCCAACAGTGGCCAATCCAGGTCGCAGGTACCTGGCAGAAACTCAAATAGTAGCAAGATTCCATGCAACCAATCCAAGGACATGCCCATGTCTATTTAAATAGCAGACTGTGGACTTTTCCTCCAGGAACTTGTCCAAACCTTTTTTTTAAACCCAGATATGCAAACTGCTGTTAACCACATCCTCTGGCAACGAGTTCCAGAGCTTAACTATTTGTTGAGTGAAAACATATTTCCTCCTATTTGTGTCCCCTAGTCTTTGTACTTCTTGAAAGAATAAAAAAAATCAATTCACTTTTACCCATTCTACACCACTTAGAATTTTGTAGACCTCAATGATCATATCTCACCCCAACAGTCTCTTTTCCAAACTGAAGAGCCCCAACTTCTTTAGCCTTTCCTCAGATGAGAGCAAACAAAATCAAACATGGAATAGAAAATAAGATGATACCTTTTTTATTGGACATAACTTAATACATTTCTTGATTAGCTTTCGAAGGTTGCCGTTCTTCGTCAGATCGTAACTCTTCTTTGAACCTTTTCTAATTCCGCTATATCTTTTTTGAGATACGGCAACCAGAACTGAATGCAATACTTGAGGACAGGTCATCACACCATGGAGTGATACAGAGGCATTTTAATATTCTTGGTCTTATTTACCATCCTTAATAATTCCTAGATCCTGTTTCTTTTTTGGCTGCCACTGCACACTGGGCAGATTTCAGCATATTGATTACAATGATACCTAGATCGTTTTCTTGGGTGCTGACCCCCAAGGTGGACCCTAGCATCAGGTAACTGATTTGGGTTATTCTTCCCAGTATGCATAACTTTGCATTTGTCCACATTAAATTCCATCTGCTATTTGGATGCCCAGTCTTCCAGTTTCCTAAGATCCTCCTGCAATGTTTCACAGTCCACATGTGTTTTAACAACCTTAAATAGTTTTGTGTCATCTACAAATTTAACTGTGTACAACTGTAATTTTTAGCCACATGTTAGCAGCTAACAGCAACAAATGTAGATGTCACTAGTGGATATAGTAGTTTAAGAAGAGGGTGCTAGGGTTTCATTGATCAATGAAAAGGATGGGAGAACCAAAAGCGGTTAAGAACCCTGGTCTACATGATCTATTGTTATATCAATTCCAAAAGTTTCCAAGTTTGTTACACTTGATATACTGCCCATCAATAAGCACCATGTATGCGATGTACAATAAAAACTATAATTGATGTGCCAAGAATTTGTGCGAAAACAAGGGCCCTGTTTACTAAGGTGTGCTAGCGTTCTAGCACATGCTAAAATTAGCACGCTTGCTAGAGATGTCCATATATTTCTATCGGCGTCTCTAGCATTAGCTTGTGCTAATTCTTACGCTAGCTCGCCTCTAGCACAGCTTAATAAACAGGGCCCCAAATGTAACTTTAAAAAAAACAAACTTTTTAGAACAAAATACCTTTACTGTATACAACCTTTCCCTTAGAGAATAATGATGGTATGCTGTCTCTTCCATCCTCTGTCCTTCTAGTCTCTCTTCCTCTCCATCTTTACTGCTGGGATTCTGCCTATCTTTCACTTTCTTCTGCCCCAGGAGCCTACATTCCTGTCTCAGATAACTAAATTTGAGGTCTCTGGTATGTGATAACTATGTCATTCTGTCAGTGCTGGGAGAAGTCAGGTAGCATTTGTAAATCAAACTAATGTGGTTTATTTTTTTAATTTTTATTTTTTTTACACATTGCATCTTCTGTTTCTGGCCTAGTTACTGCAGTATTCAGTTCTAGATTTGTTTACTTGGACCCCATTCCATTCAGATTGTGGAATATATCCAGGGTTAATTGTAGAATAGCTTCTGTTTGCGTTTCAACATACTGTAATCGAGTTGGCTCTAAAACTCCATTGAGACACATTTAATACAGAATTAATTACTCCTGGCGTAACTAATCCAGGAGCTATATTACCTTCTGGTGTGAGATTCTAATCTAGTGTCAACACAAGCCACAGTGAGGCTAGAAAGAGTGCTTTTTACATGAGTGGTCTATTTCCCTTTTCTGGTGGTGCTTGTTGATTTTCCTGAGTGTGCGGGGCTTTGCGGCCCATTGTATTGCATAGCGCCTGTTTGGTGTACCCTAGGCCTTCGCCAAGGTTTTTCCTAGGCCTCGGCCTGGGCACAAGGGCTCACGATCAGATTAAGAGTGTGGATGTGAACACATTTTTTTAAATACTGCCTTATTGCCCATAGCAGCAGCAGTTGGAGCACAATTGACTGCTTGAAGCTGAGATAAGTAGGAGAGACTGTGTTAAGGTAAATAGGCTGCTTGAAGGAAAGTTATGTTATGCATGTTATTTCAATGCAGTCTCAGAGCCTTAAGTTCACATTTTCAAACTGTTTTGCTAGAAAATGTATTGAATCCAAATCTTTTTGGATCTGGGTTCTGTTTGGTATTATTCTGATACACTGATTGCACTCTTGGGACCGTTTACTGAACATTAGAGTCTTGCCCATAGCAGCAGCTGTTACAGCACACATTTTTGCTGTCAGAGGTGAATTTCTTTTGCTACTGGAGTTGAGCTTCTGCTGTTCCTTTTGCTGCCAGAGGTGAGCTCCTCTTCCAGGGCTGGTGGGGTGGGGCATGGTTTTGGTAACCACTGCATACAAGAGACCAGTTTGGGCCAAAACAAAAGCTTTGTTTTGTTTGCTTATTTCCGATCTGACGAAGAAGGGCAACCTTCGAAAGCTAATCAAGAAATGTATTAAGTTATGTCCAATAAAAAAGGTATCATCTTATTTTCTTTTCCATGTTTTATTTTGTTTGATTTCTATTGATAACCTTAAGAGTGGACTAACACGGCTACCACACTCCTCTACTTTGCAGAAACAGAAACTTGCTGAAAACAGCTTTTTGAGTCTGTTTTGGCACCAGAACTGAAACCGAATTTTGGTTGGGCTTTAGGTAAGATGGGAGGGATAGAGAGGGTGGGGGAAAAAGGATAGGGGAGGATAAGGTGCATTGGGAGGCTGTAAGAGCTTAGTTCTCTCATGTGTTAGGAAAAGCCTACAAGTTTGTGTGTGTGTGTGTGGGGGGGGGGGGGGGGTATTCTCTGTATAATCAAAATAAAAATTATGTTGGGTTCAATTGTTTTCAACTACTACTACTACTAATCATTTCTATAGCGCTACTAGACATACACAGCACTGTACACATTATATACAGGTACTTTCTCTGTCCCTAGGGGGTCTCACTATCTACGTTTTTTTTGTACTGTTTTTTTCAATTGTTATTGGTCTCCTTTAAATAAAGAGATTTAAATATAAAAATGTGTGAAAAACCATGAATTAAATTGCATTAAAATTGAGAAATATTCATAAAATATGAACATAAACCAAATTGTTTTTTTTTTGGGGGGGGGGGGGGGGGCGTGCACATTCCTAAACAAATGGAGATTACTTAAGAAAATCACAGTGTGAGCGAGAAGGGATACTTTACTTTATCTAGAGCGTATTCCACTTATACCCCAAAAAAGGTTCAGAGCAGATTACAATAAGAGAGACCAGTGGCAATAACTGGAGAATAAAACAGAATAAGACTAAAATGACAATGATGGCATCCTAACATAACAATACATAATTCTCAATCTAATTTTATGACTATACAAGGCAAAGCTAGAGCAAAGTATTGCAGTTTAATGGGGCAATAAGATAGTTTTTATAGCTTTACAAAATAGAGCATAACCAGAGATGCAAATCACAGATACTGTCAATGTATTCCAGGCCTTAGCTGCTTGGTAAGAGAAAAAGCTTGAAAAAATTCTCTTTGCGCAAAATCTCTTATAAGATGGAAATGATAACTATGAGGTTCTGTGCAAATAAAACATATGAAAGAAAACCATAGGTTATGAAACTTAAGGTAAATTTATTAAACTGTGCTACTGTATTAGCACACACTGGTGCATTAATATGGGTTATTCATACATGGGTCTCACTGTGTAAAATGAGCCCTGTGATAAATGATGTGCATTAAAGAAGTAGCATAGTTTTTATTAAATCTAGTTCTTAGTGTGCTGATCAGATCTGTCGCAATTTTTTTCATAGATAGTATGTCTGAAATTTGTTTGCATGAGTGCTCCATTGATACTGGGAATTTCTGGGTCTTCCAGTTCACTGCAATTTGAGTATTTGGCTACCATGAGGAAATGGGGGCACTGATCACTGTAAGGCTAAAATATAACAGAGGGCTCAAACAAGATTGTAGACATAGCCTAGTATGAGAGCCACATGCTGGAAACCATGGAACCAGGGTTCAAACCACCTCTTCTAAGAATGCTCCTTGTAACTTTAACAAGGCACTTCATTCTCCATTGCCTCTGGTACAAATTCAGTTAAGGGGTCGATATTCAAAGTGATTTAACCAGCCAGGAATGATTCCTACCTGGTTAAATCACTTGTGCAAGGCTGTCCACTGATATTCAGCAACACTTAACCATTTAGTGCCACTGATTATCACTATAGACTACTAAAGTGAAAGCCGGCTATCTTGTGGTCTAGGGGCAGAGTAAAGGTAAATGTGGTGGTCCAGGGGCAGCGTAAGGTAAATGTGGGTGTTAGAGGCCACTAGCACCGAACTGGTGCCCACATTTACCATTGCATGAATTATCAGAGGGATCTATAGTGCCCATGCCAGGGAATACCACAGAGCTAATTAAAATTAGATTTAAATGAGCTCTGCGGTATTCCACCCGTATGATCAAGAACAGCGCACTGATCATATGGCAGAATAGCACCTTAACCCTACACCAGCTCAGAGCTGATGTTAGGGTTAAACTCTGTCTCCCCCCCCCCCCCCCCCCCCCATTCAAGCCAGGCATCCTGGGCTGTCACTCTCAGCCCGGGCTGCCACTTTCAGTCCTGAGGGGTCCAGTGGACTCTGGACACCCCAACGGATGAGGCCCTGGTGGCCTAGTACCACTCTCATCCTGTACAGCGACATTCCAGTCCCCCTGACACCCCTCCAAAATGAGGGCACAGGGGGGCTGGAGATCCGGTGGACCTCTAGGCCCTCTAACCCCTGACACAAAAAATAACTCTGGTGGCCCAGTGGGCAACATATCCCCACCCCTCATCCGCCCTCATAGTCTGGAGGCACCCTCACCCCCATACCTTATAGTGACGGAGGAGGGAGTAGCACTCCCGACGCCTCCAAAACGGCGGCACCCTGCCCAGTGCATCCTGGGATCTTCTGAGTGGGGCTTCCCTTATATGGTAGATAGAAAAACGAAGGCAGATAAAACATTTAGCCTATATTTGTGGTTGGATCTGGAACCTGTTCTATAAAAGTACTTGGGTATCTACGAGGGGCATTTTCGAAAGGGACATCCAAGTTGCGATTTGGACGTCCTTGCAAAACGGTGAAATCCTGGGGTGGTGAACCCGTAGTTTTGAAAAAAGATGACGTCCATCTTTCATTTTGAAAATACCGTCAGAGACGTCCAAATCCGTAAATTTGGACATCCCTAGACATGGACGTTTCTGACGTTTGGCGATTTTCGAAACCAAAGACGTCCATGTCAAAAACGTCCTAATGCAAGCCATATGGGCATGGGAGGAGCCAGCATTTGTAGTGCACTGGTCCCCCTGACATGCCAGGACACCAACCGGGCACCCTAGGGGGCACTGTAGTGGACTTCATAAATTGCTCCCAGGTACATAGCTCCCTTACCTTGTGTGCTGAGCCCCCTAAAACCCACTACCCACAAATGTACACCACTACCATAGCCCTTACGGGTGAAGGGGGGCACCTAGATGTGGGTACAGTGGGTTTGTGGTGGGTTTTGGAGGGCTCGCTGTTTCCTCCACAAATGTAACAGGTAGGGGGGTATGGGCCTGGGTTCGCCTGTCTGAAGTACACTACACACATTAAAACTGCTCCAGGGACCTGCATGCGCTGTCATGGATCTGCGTATGACATCTGAGGCTAGCACGACATATTTTTAAATACGTTTTTTGAGTGTGGGAGGGGGTTAGTGACCACTGGGGGAGTAACGGGAGGTCATCCCTGATTCTCTCCGGTGGTCATGTGGTCATTTCGGGCACCTTTTTTGTGCCTTATTCATAATAAAAACACGTCCGGGTGAAAACGTCCAAGTGTTTCTCAGGGACGTCCTTGTTTTTTTCGATTTATGGGTCGAGGATGTCCAAGTGTTAGGCACGCCCAAGTCCCGCCTTTGCTACACTTCTGACACGCCCCCTTGATCTTTGGCCATCCTTGCGACGGAGTGCAGTTGGAGACGTCCTATATCAGGTTTCGATTATACTGATTTGAACGTCCCTGAGAGAAGGACGTCCATCTTCTGATTTATGATGAAAGATGGACGTCCTTCTTTTTCAAAAATGAGCCCGTACATTACCTTTTATAAAACAGGTTTAGAATAGATATGTTTTTGGCACCCTGTGATAAAATTACTCCCATAATTGGAGAAAAAACAATTTTATATCAGACACTTATGGTATACAGTTGGGGAAAGTTCCATTCTGGCTAATATGTTTATATTTTGAAATGTGCTTTAACAGTTGAGGAATACTGGTATAGATGAGAGTTTCTGCAAACAATGGCATTTGCACCTCCCAAGAACACCAATGGTCCCAAAATGCAAACTAAAATGAGTACATGGACACCACTGAACCATCAGATCATGAATGACCAGGTAAGGGAAAGTTTTAATAGCATTGGAGCCGATATTTGATTTAAAACTAACTATGGAGGATCCAAACTTTTATAAGATGAGCCAGACAGAACATTTTCAGGTAGTTTTAGAAGTGATTTTAGTAAGGCACTGTTTGCATGTGTAGAACATAGAAATTTGAAGGGGCCTGGTGGAAGCATGGTACATAAGTACATAATATGTACAAAACATTTTATACTGCTTATCCCAGAAATAGTGGATTTTCCCCAAGTCCATTTAATAACAGTTCTGCATAATTTTTTGTTTAGCTTTACGTACGCCACTAAAATAATTTTGTTCATGTTTTTCTTTCACTAATTGTTTAACAGATATCTAATGCCTTAAAATTTAATAAAATTAATTATTTATTACCGATACATACCTTGTATTATTACAGCATAGACAACGTCTCATGAATCTACCCAGTTTGCAGACTATATCTACTTCCCAAATAGAATCCTCAGCTATGTAAACATCGATTTTTATGCCTGCATTTTCCACTTTGTACAGAGAAAGCAAACCTCCCTGTTTACAAAGTTGCACGGCAATGCCGACACAGCCCATTCAAAGTGAATGGGCTGTGTTGGTATTACTGCACCGGCAACTGCTAGTGCAGCTTTGTAAACCGGAGGGAAAGTTATTTCTCCGAGTACAAGCAGGCTGCTTGTTCTCACATGTGGGTTGACGTCTGCGTAGGCCCAGGAAACGGCAAATTTTTCCAAGCAAAAATATAAAAGTTTTGCCAGAGGCTTCTGGCACGCGAATTGTGCACAGTGCGCATGCGCGGGCAACTTCCCACCTGTCGCACAACCGTGCCCCTTCAGTTCTTTTTTGTCCGCGACGAGGTGACAGGATTTTCTAGTTCTTCTTGTTTTGGCCCAGGAAGAGTCTGACGACTTTTCTTTTCTATTTTCCTATTTTTATTTTTTCGTCATATTTAAAAAAAAAATCTCCTGTAGTTATCTTCTTAGTTTTAGTCCTCTTTTAAGCTTTCTTTTCGACGCGGCTGCGTTCTTCCCTTTCTTTTGTGCCCTTTTTTCTTTTCAAAGGCATAATCGCGTCTTTTGATTTTCGCCAAAGCCATTTTTCCTTCCATGTCATTGAAGACACCCAGCGGCTTCAAACGTTGTACTCGGTGCAACCAGACCATCTCAGGTACTGATACCCATGCCTGGTGTATCCAGTGCCTTGGGCCCGACCATAGCTCAGCCTCTTGTAGTCTGTGTCTTCGTATGAAGAAACGGACCCAAGCGTCTTGAGAAGCCCAACGAGAAAAGCTTTTCGGGGCTCGGTCTGGTCCTTCAACATCGACATTGACATCGAGGTTGTCGGCGTCGACATCGAGAGGAGCATTGACGTCGGGAGCAGAGGTAATGGCTGCTGAGAGACCAACTCGTGCTGGGAGCAGTGAGGCGTCGAGTGGGTGTCCACCTGCTTCGAGGCCTCCTGTTATGCTGGCTCCCCGGGATCGACCTTCGTCGGACCCGGCCCCAAGGAGATGTGAGGATTCCATTAGGCATATTTTCAAAGCACTTAGCCTTCCAAAGTTCTATAGATTTCTATGGAACTTTGGAAGGCTAAGTGCTTTGAAAATATGCCTCTTTGTCTTCCTCATCGGTACCGAGGAGTCTCGATGACGGGCGTTGAGCGAAGGCAAAGAAGCACAGTTACCGTTTTCTTTCAACTCACGGTGCCGGGAGCTCCGGGGCGACGAGCGAGTCGGCACCCGAGAAGCGTCGGCGCCAAGAGGATGGCTCCCCCTCTATACAGGAGGTGCCAATGTGTCGGTCTCCTAGCAGCCCGCTACCTGCTCCCGAGTCTCGACAGATTCTGACATCGCCTGCTCCACCGACCCCGCAGCCTTCTCCGATGGCGGCTCTTGACGAGTGCATCCGGGCCTTGTTTCCAGAACTTCTGGAAGGACTGTTACGTCAGTCAGCTTCAGTGTCAGGGGTGCTTGCGCCTTCTGTACCGTCTGCTGCAGAAGTGTCTGGCCCTTCTACTGCGGTGAGGTCCCCGGCCCTGGTGCTGCCTATGGCATCGGCATCGGCTGCCACCTAGGTCAACTCCCCTTTGACGTCGGTGGAGGAAGCTTCACTGCAGTCCGAGCGGGCATCTGCCTCTTGACGTCGCCATCGAGGAAGTCGTTCCTCGGCGTCGATGCAGGCTCAGTATCGGAGTACCTTAAGAGAGGTCTTATCCGATACTGAACAGAAGCGTTCGTGGGAGTCAGAGGAAGATCCCAGGTACTTTTCTTCTGATGAGTCCTATGGGATTCCCTCTGAACCTTCCCCTCCACCAGAGAGCAGGGACATAGCTATGTGGGGCCACGGTCCCATGGCCTCCCCCCCCCAGATTTGGCCTGGCCCCCCCCCCTGGCCTGACCCTTTCAACCCCCCCATTTCCGTTGCCGCCAACCCGCCGCCGCCGTCAGGTACCTGTGCTGGCGGGGGTCCCCAACCCCTGCCAGCCGAAGTCCTCTTCAGCGCCGGTCTCCGGGCCGGCGTGTTGCTGCTGCAGCTGATGTGGAAGGATTCTGTTTCTGTGTGAGTCATCCTGACGTCCTGCACTGTCAGGATGACTCACACAGAAACAGAATCCTTTCACATCAACTGCAGCAACACGCCGGCCCGGAGACTGGCGCTGAAGAGGACTTCGGATGGCGGGGGGTTGGGGACCCCCGCCAGCACAGGTACTGGATGGCGGTGGGAAGGGGGGTCAAAAGGGGAGGGGTGCTGGGGGGAGGGTCAAAAAAGTGGTGATGGCGGCTGCACCGGGGGGGGGGGGGCTAAAATGTGCCCCCCTCACCTTGGGTTCTGGACCCCCCTTCTGCCGAAGTCCTCTTTTGTCCAGGAAATGACTACGGCTATTCCCTTCCCTGTGGAGGTTGAGGATGAGCCCAGGACTGAGATGCTTGAAGTCCTGGACTATTCTTCTCCACCTATTTATTTAGATTTTGCTCACACCTTTTTCAGTAGTAGCTCAAGGTGAGTTACATTCAGGTACACTGGATATTTCTCTGTCCCAGGAGGGCTCACAATCTAAGTTTGTACCTGAGGCAATGGAAGGTTAAGTGACTTGCCCAAGATCACAAGGAGCAGCTGTGGGATTTGAACTGGCCACCTCTGGATTGCAAGACTGGTGCTCTAACCACTAGGCCACTCCTCCACTCCTAAAGAGGCTGTAACAGTTCCTCTGCATAAGGTACTGAAGGACGTCCTTATGCGGAACTGGTCGGTCCCCCTGTCTGATTCCATGATCCCGAAGAAAGCTGAATCCCAGTATCAGATCCACGGTGAACCTGGATTGATGAGGTCTCAGTTCCCTTCTCTGTGATACACACTTTACAAGGCCTTACGTTCCTGATAAATTATGATACATTTTGTGGTCTAGTAGCCACTCAAACAACAAAAACTTTAAAAGGACAATTCTATAAAGGGGCGCCTTTCTAAAATATCAGTGTAATGTCAAACATGCGCCTAGAATTAAGGCATGATCATTTTTACACCAGCCATAGAGCTAGTATTACTAATTCACAAAAGAACATGCAGAGATGATAGTATTCTACAATCGAAGTGTGCAACTTTGTGTTCTGCCAAATGAATGTCCACCCTCAAAGAACATGCCTTCACATTTAGGCACCATTTTATAGAATACCATATGGCTGAAATATTGGCATTTACATGTCATTGTGCACACAAATGTGCATATATGACTGTATTCTGGTCATTTACACATATTCCTGACAACTACATCTTGGCGCCATCACTGGTATGTTTGATAGCCTCTTGTGTGAATATTTGCTTTTCTATATTTTATATGGCATTCCTTTCCCTCAATGAATTTTTATTGTATATCGCTTTTATTTATGTTTTATTTAAAAAAAAAAAGAAGCAATTTTAGCAACTGTTATAAAACATAAACAAATATAGAATTACTCCTATAGGGGCACATTTCATGACCCAGGAAGCCAAGGCTTTTCTGCATCAAACCAGAATTATAACAATCATCTTATTATGTTGTCAAATCTACATATCCAAAGACCTTCTGGCTCGAATTATGTTAAAAATTTTGGGGCCTATATGCAGGTAAAATTCCTTGAGTAGGTCCATTACAAGTATACGTTAACCTCCAGTAAGTGAGACAATTCCTGGGAGTAAGACTGGGGCATGGTTTGGAAATATGAAAAAGCTAGCTGCATGAATTTACATGTCTCCAGTGGTGATAATAAAGACTGTTGGACTCACGTCTCCAGTGGTGAATTGTCTTTTAGTCTCTACTTTTGCCTTCTGTGGTTCGTCATCGTAGAGAACTTCTCCTGTTCTATATTTTGGACATTTATGTAAAGTCCATAGATAAAAAAGAACCCAAACTTCACACTTCATCTGCACAGCCTTTAAATGACTTCCATAGGGTCCAGAAGCAAACCATTTGCAGAGGATAGGACAGTAATGGCCCTTCCACTAGAACTGATATTTAGATTATAGTTACAGGATGCCAACTATATTGCCACTACCACCATTCAGAAAAGTGTTTTAATATAGCAAAAATATGTAGTTTCCTGTAACCTGTAAAGCACATTTTGTCATAGTTTCTTATCGTAAAATATTCAAGACCTGATTCAAATTTCTGAAGACTTCAGTCTTATGTAGCCCACCTGAAGGATCAAAAACATATCATATATTATCCTACCTATAAATAATAACATGTAGCAGGGTGTTTTAAAGGTCTTTTCTACACATCCCAGGTACATTTTGAAGCAGGAGGCATAAGACCAAAGCTTATTCTTTCAATACAGGCCCTGGTATGTATTACTGCACTTGTAAAAAATACCCTGGGACTAAAAATTTATAATAAAAAGATTTTATAATACTATACAGTAAACTCTTAGCCCTTTTTTACTCTTTGTTCAACAATTTCAATTGAAATCTCAGCATGTGTAAAACACACTATGATGCCACTGTTAAAAGTGCTTTGCTATTCTCCAGGATTTGACTCACAATCACACGTTTTCTGTAAAATCACAATACTCGATTTTTCTCCACTTGTCAACACTACAAAAAGAGCACATAGAGATATTACCTCCTTCAGTTCATGCTGTTCTGCCTCTCTGTTCTCCTGCATTAGCTTATCTCCTGACAGAATACAGCCTTATATGGGACTTGGATCTCCTTTCTGAATTCTGGCAGAGGGAAAGTGCCTTCAAAGGAAGGGCTTGCCTGAGATCAAATGAGACCGTGTAAAGAAAGGGAAGGAAAACAAAACAAAGGGAGGTCAGTGATAAAACCAAACAGCATTTTTTTCTGTTTCCAATTTTAGGAGTTTAGTTATCAACATGGGCTACTGTTAAGACGTGTTATTTTATCACAGGTCCCATTTTATGCAGGGAGACCTAGGGGTTCTTTTACTAATGTGCACCAAAAAATGGCCTGCGCTGGTGTAGACGCGTGTATTTATTTATTTATTTATTTATTACATTTGTACCCCGCGCTTTCCCACACATAGCAGGTTCAATGCAGCTTACATAGTAAATAGAATTACAAAGTCTTAAAGGAGAATATTACAAATTGTAGTAAATATAGTAATAGTGGGGTTTTAAGGATATGTAAATTGAACATGGAGAGGTAAACAAAGATAGGATGTGCAAAAGGAAAAGAGATTGGGAGGGGTAAGGTGTAGGAAGGATGGAGAAGAAAAGATTGGGGATCAGCATAAGGAGATTGGGAGACATAGAGGTGTATTTTCAAAGCACTTAGACTTACAAAGTTACATAGTACCTGTGAAACTTTGTAAGTCTAAGTGCTTTGAAAATGAACCCCATGGTCTAAGGTATAATAATCGTCAGGACAAGAATCATGTGGGTGGGCTTAAAAAGTTAAGTTGGGTCATTAGGGTAGGCTTTTTTGAAGAGATGGGTCTTCAACATTTTTCTGAAGGGTAGATGGACGCACACAAGTCCATTTTTCAGTGCACATGCAAAAAAGGCCTTTTTAGGGGGGGGGGGGGGGCGAAAATGGATGTGTGGCAAAATAAAAATTGGCGTGCGTTCATTTTATGCCTGAAACCTTACTGCTACCCATTGACCTAGCGTTAAGGTCTCACACATTAACCAGGTGGTAATGCACATACAATGCCGATTACTGCCCGGTTAGTGCCACACGTTGGAAAATTTCCGGCACGCTTAGTGGATGTGCATAAAAATTCAAATTACCACCTGAGCCACATGGTAGACGGGTGGTAGTTCAAAATGGACACAGCTTAGTAAAAGTCCCCCTAGTTACTAATAACTGAGGTTAGCAGTAAAATAAGTCTTATAGGGCCTCTTTTACAAAGCCACGCTAGAGATTCCTGTGTGGTAAATGAGAAGAAGCCCATTCAGTTCCTATGGGCTTCCTCTCATTTGCCATGTGTGAACGTCTAGAAGCCCATAATGGGAGCCCATCCAATATGTCCCCAAATTGGCAAAGACAGGTCAGGATCAAGTATATATATTTTATATCACATTTGTATCATATGCTATGAATGTAAGTGAAATGTATTCTCTATGATAAAGGGGAAGATATCTTAAGGTTGCAAATCTTTTTAATGTTTAACATTTGGGGGCTAATTTTCAAAGCACTTAGACTTGCAGAGTTCCATAGGTTACTATCAGGCTCATTTTCGAAAGAGATTGACGTCCAAAAAGCGACATAAATCGGCACTTGAACGTCCATCTCACAGAGACGTCCAAATCGGTATAATCGAAACCCAATTTTGGATGTCTTTCTCTGAAGTCTGTCGCAAGGACGTCCAAATCTCATGGGGGTGTATCGGAGGCATGGTCAAGGTGGGACTTGGGCGTTCCTAAGACTTGGATGTCTTTGAGCCATAATGGAAAAAAGCAAAGACGTCCAGGACTAAAACTTGGACGTTTTCACCCACCTGTTTTTATTACGAATAAGTCACAAAAAGGTGCCTGAAATGACCAGATGACCCCTGAAGGGAATCGGGGATGACCTCCCGTTATTCCTGCAGTGGTCACTAACCCCCTCCCACCCTCAAAAACATCAGTGGCGTAGCTAGGGTAGCTGACACCCGGGGCCGGTCATTTTTTAACCCCCCCCCCCCCCCCAAATCCAGTACTAGGCATACCGAGAATACAAAACACTCAGGACCTATAGAGCAATTCTACTATACCATAATCAGTAATTTGTACGAGTCACACAAGGAAAAGGAAAGCATCTTAAACACTACAGTGAGCACTAGAACATCAATTCACCTATTGTAAAACGAAAACAGACAGATTAGTACAGATCGTCGATCCTGCACAGTCAATGCCAACCGAAAGCCATGTCATTTTCACAAACACAGATACACCCTAATCCACTATAGAATAAGTAATCATAAGCTTTCTATTTAGACAAAAATGAAACTGAACCCCCGATGGCAGACTCTGCATACAATGCAACACCACAGAAACAGAAAATGTCCCCTAGTACTGTGCAAAATATAAAGACAGCAGATGTAAATTTGAAAAAACTAACAAATACCAATCACCACTTTACAAATTAACAAATAGAAATAAAACAAATACATAAAATAAAATAATACCATTTTATTGGACTAATACATTTAGCTTCCAGAGGCCAAAATCTCCTTCCTCAGGTCAATACAGTATAGTGCTGTTACAGGTCCTATCCTGACCTGAGGAAGCGGGTTTTGTTCTCTGAAGGTTAAGTCAAAATGTATTAAAATTAGTCCAATAAAAAGATTATCTTATTTACATGTTCTATTTATAAACATTTATTAACACAGCTACAATACTATATCCTAAAGCAAAAAAATAAAAATATATATTTTATTTACAGTTTGTTGTCTCTGGTTTCTGCTTTCCTCATCTTCTTTTCATTGTCTTCCTTCCATCCAGCATCTGTCTTCGCTCTCTCTCTGCCATCCAGTGTCTGCCCTCTCTAATGTCCCTTCCATCCACTGTCTGCCCTCTCTCTCTCTGCCTTTCCATCCACTGTCTGCCCTCTCTCTCCCTTCCATCCACATCTGCCCTCTATTTCTGCCCATTCCATCCACCATCTGCCCCAATCTGCCCTTTCTCTCTCCCTTCCATCCACATCTGCCCTTTCTTTCTGCCCCTTCAATCCGTCTGCCCTCCCTCTCCCATCCATCCAAGGTCTGCCCTCCCTCACGTTCCACCCCTTCCATCCAGGGTCTTTCCCCTCTCTCTCTGCCCCCTTATTCCACCTGCCCCTAGTTCCAGCCCCACTATCCCACCAGTCCCCAGCCCTTTTCTCTCACCAGTCCCGAGCTTCAGCCCCAGCCAGTTCTCCCTGCCCCTTTTCAGCCCCCAGTTCCAGTACTAGTCCCCTTATCCAAACTACCCTCCTTTTCAGCCCCCAGTTCCAGCCCCCTTCATCCACCACATGCCTTGCATCCCCTCTTTTCAGCAGCAGACCCATTCTCCCACCTACCCCAGGCATGGACCCATTTTCCCTCCTGCCCCCTTGTCAGACCCCAGTTCCAGCTTCAGACCCCTTCTCCCATCTGAGCACTCCCCCCCCCGACCTGGTCCTGTCCCCCCCTCCATCGAGAGCCGACAGAGCCCTCTTCTCCTGCCACCACCCTGCCTTTAAAAAAAAAATACATGCAGCAACGCAGGCAGCGCCTCGCATCTGCCCTGTGTGTGCTGTGAAAGGAGAAAATCGTCTCACTGGCGTCGGGCCTTCCTTCGCTGTGTCCCACCCTCGAGGAAATAGGAAGTTACCTCAGAAGAGGGCAGGACACAGCGAGGGAAGGCCTGACGCCAGCGACGCGATTTTCTCCTTTCACAGCACACTCAGGGCAGACGCGAGGCGCTGCCTGCGTCGCTGCATAGATTTTTAAAAAAAGGCAGGGTGGTGGCAGGAGATGAGAGCTGTCGGCTCTCGACGGAGCACCCCCCCACCCGCTGACACCCGGGGCGGACCGCCTCCACCGCTCCGCCCTTGCTACACTACTGAAAAACATGATTTAAAATATTACTTGCCAGCCTCAGATGTCATACTCAGGTCCATGACAGCGCATGCAGGTCCCTGGTGTAGTTTAGTACTAGGTGCAGTGCACTTCAGACAGGTGGACCCAGGCACACACCCTCCCTGCCTGTTACATTTGTGGAGGAAACAGCGAGCCCTCCAAAACCCACCAGAAACCCTCTGTACCCACATATAGGTGCCCCCCTTCACCCATAAGGGCTATGGTAGTGGTGTACAGTTGGGGGTTCTGGGTTTTGGGGGGCTCAATACAAAAGGTTTGGGAGCTGTGTACCTGGGAGCAGTTTATGAAGTCCACTGCAGTGCCCCCTAGGCTGCCTGATTGCTGTCCTGGCATGTCAGGGGGACCAGTGTACTAAAAATGCTGGCTCTTCCCACATCCAAATGACTTTAATTTGGACGTTTTAGACTTGGATGTCTTTGGTTTCGAAAATCACCGAAAATCAAAGACATCCAAATCCAAGGACGTCCAAGGTATTTTCAAACACAAATATGGACGTCTATCTTTTTTTGAAAATGGCCTTTTCCCCGCCTCCAAATTTGGACGTTCTACAAAGACGCTTCTTTCGAAAATGCCCCTCTATTTAAATTTGTAAGTCTAAGTGCTATGAAAATATGTTTCTTAGTATACTATTTAAGATTAACAAAGCTTAAAATTCTTAGCTTTTTAATATATCCAGAAGGCACATCTGCTGAAAAAAAAAATAGTAACTACCCGATTGCTTACCATCTATTATTATTTAGAACAAATCTAATAATATTAAAAATTATTTCTCACCATCCACTGCTGAACACACAAACATACCCCAACTCTTCCCTGGAACAAGATGATGGTGGCATCTAATCTCCACCCCAAATACTTCCTGAAACAGTATCTCAAACAATCGCAGATCACTGAACTAAAGCAGACACCCCCATTCGATTTCAGCATTCAAACCAAAAGGGTTAACAGTATGTAAATTATGTATCCAATGTTGCTCCTTAAAATTTAACCATTGTTTTAAAGATTTCCTTCCCTTCCTGCAGTTATAATTTGATCACTAATTCTCCGTTGAATATCTACTAAACTATGATTAAAGTCCAACCAATGTTAAACCAAAGGAGCATGAAGCTGTTTTGTATAAATTTGTGATTTGTGTTCAGTTAATCATACTTTAATCTGTCAGCTAGCATGCCCTACATAAACTAAATCACAAGGGCACATTATATATATATATATATATATAAACGTTACTGCTGTTACATTTAGTATCAGAATTAGATGTCAAAATCTTTTTAGACTGAGGGTCACCCATTCTTTACCTATCATAGAATGTGTACACCATTGGCAATCCCCACAAACAAGAAGCTAATGTTTGTGTATTTCTCTCATTCCCAAATTTTTGCATTCAAACCTTTCCCCAATAGTTTTAGCTCTCGTATATGCTATTAATGGTAAGCCTTTAAAACAAGGAAAAAACTGTATCACACTCAAATGTGATCTCATCATTCTCACAAAAGCATTAACATCAGTTTAAAAAAAAAAAAAAAAAGGTAGCGCACAAGTTATCACTTGAAGCGCACCTTCTTGGAGAATCTTTGTATATAGTGAGGTGATATCTAAAAGTTGCAAGCCACATTGAGGTAATAGGTTCTTCATATTCATCTAATATCCTTAAAAGATGAGAAGAGTCTTTTAAGTAGGAAGATACTTTGCAGGCTTCCGCCTTCAAAAAAACCCAAACTGTTAATGAATTAAGAAAATGGTTCTAAAGCTGAAGATCTAGTATTACCAATATGTCTGGCCAGTGGATTTATAAGAGTCTTGTGTACTTTAGGTAGAAAATAAATCTTCAAAGTCTAGGAAACCTCTCCACCAGCAAAGGATATTCTTTAGAAGTCAACATACCTTGTTTATATTTAGATTGCACAAAGTCATGAATCAAACTCATCAATTTAGGATTAGGATCTTCTTGTGTTAGAGTATAAGCTTCTTGATCCATTAGCTTTGTAGCTTCATTCTCTTATTGAATCTTATCCAATGGGATCATAACCCCTCCTTTATCTGCTCGTAATATTACTAAAGCATCACTGTTTATCAGTTCTTGGAATGCTTCCTTTTCTCCTTTAGATTAATTCACAAAGGAAGATTTGCTGGAATTTGATTTTTCCCAAATATCAAACTCTTTTAGGACTAGATCTCGAAAAGTAACTAAAACTGGATTCATGGGTCCATGTTTTATAGCAAGTATAAATAGAGTTTTGTGGAGAGTGAGACATGCTTCACCACACATGCGTGTGTGCCTTCCCGCCCACTGTGAGAACGTGGTCTTTTTCTATCGCGGTGAGGAGAGGGTGGGGTTTTTTTTAACTGTCTCCTCAGAACGTTCAGTCAAAAAGAGCTTTTTCATGCCTTTTGGCAATTTCTTTCATTGTTCCCCGTTGAGGAGCCTCCTTTTTTTGTTTCCCCTTTATTTTTAGTATATTTTGCCCGGTTTTAAGTTTCCTTTCTTTTTCATCATCAGTTGGCCGCTGTTAGGCCTTGACTTTGGCCGGGAATTTTCCCTTTGTTTTTTGCTGCTCCTTGCCCCTTCTTCAGGCACCATCCCCTTGTTTAATTTATCCAAGGAAGTTTTTTCTTCCATGTTCATCAAGGTTCCCAGTGACTTTAAGCGCTGTACCCAGTGCAATTGGACAGTCTCTCGGAAGGACACCCATTATTGGTGTCTACAGTGTCTTGGGCCCAACCATAGCCCCACTAACTGTGTTTTCTGTCTTCGCATGAAGAAGAGCACCTAGATTTCCAGAGAGGCTCAACAAGAGAAGATTTTTGGAGCCAAGTCCGGTTCCTCGACGTCGGCATCGACATTGAGTGTCGCACCAGCATCGGGATCATCGGTCAGCATGGCTGCTGCTAGACCCTTACACACTGGAAGCACTGAAGCATCAAGTGGGTCTCCATCTTCCTTGAGGCCTCCTGCTGTGCAGGGGCCCCAGGACCATCCATCGTCAGACCCGACCCTGAGGCAATGTGTGGATTCAACGTTGTCCTTGTCAGCACCAAGGAGCCTCAGTGACATGCTTTTGGTGAAGGCCACGAAGCTTTGTCTTCGGAAACGGCTCTTTAAGGATGTTAAAATGTGTAAAAAGTCATATAAACGACCCAACATGGCTGTGTTTTGGCACAAAAGCCTGCCTCAGGGGTCAAACAAGCCTGTTACGCTGAGGTGAAAAAAGGCTTTTCTCAAAAGAGATGTGAAAATCCTTAGTTGTGAAGCACAACTCTGCAATGCAACAACAACTCGCCGTAAAACTTGATTAAAATGCTTGCTGTCCCTCAAATCCTGTATCTTCTTCAGATGTTGCTACTTGTCATCAAACAGATACAATTTGAATGGATTCCATCAATCAGTTTCTACATGATGTCACTGAACAAAGTTCTGGGCTTTCTAAGTCTTTATGTGGCCCTTGTACTAAGCTGCATTAAAAAGTGACCTGCGCTGTTGTCAGCGCATGAGTTTTCCGCATGCTGCAGCAACTTTTAGCACAGCAGTAAAATGGCCCAATTGCCATATTTTTCTTTAATGGCCACAGGAACCCTTACTAACTCCTGGTTTTTTTGGTCCTAAGGGCTCCCACGCTAACTCCATGGTAATCAGGCAGTACGCAGCAATGTGCCCATGCTACCTGATTAACACAGGGCATGCCTACTCTCCACCTATAGTCACGCCTCCTACACTGAAAATATTTTTAAAATTTCAGCGTGGGATTATTACACGCTGATGGGCACACTACCACAGGATGTCTTAGCACATCCCATGGCAGTGCTTTTTGCCTCATGGTAGGCACACAGCTTAGTAAAAGGGCTCCTATGTGCTATGAAATTGGTTTGGTTATATAATAATGTTTTGTATATTTAATGTAAAGTCTTTTGAAGTGTGCTTTTTTATTTTTCTTGTGGATATTTTATTAGCATCCATTTAGAACATTAGTGAATAAGACAGAATATAAGTTAAATAAAATGAAAGGTAAGGGGAAAATCCATAGTAAGACCACTATACTAAAGGGTAATGTAGTGGGCATGCAAAATGCTGAATTTGAAATTGCTCCTAATGTAGAAAAATGTGCTAAAATCTAATGCAGTTTTTGTTGTTCTTTTAGTGCTGAAATCTTTACTCCCACTTAGGGCTGCGGTAAAGATGCAGTATGGGAGCAAAAAGGTGTTGGGGTGGCTGATCCCTTCTCCCTGAGAGTAGATATAGTTGTGTACATATGTATTTATTGTTTATATTTATTGTAAACCATTTTTCTTGAGTTTAATAAATATATACAGAGGAAATGCTCATCACTGGTAGGTAATATATATAGGGGATATTCAGCCTCTTTATACGTGAGTGGTTTCATTTAGAACAGCCTCTTTGCTGTTCTAAATTAACTGCTTAACTGTATGGATAGCAGGTGATATCACCGCTGCATGTATAGTTAGGTGAAATATCCTCACTCTGCCCTATCACATTACAAATAGTGCCAGGGTGTTTAGTGGGATTTTTTGGTGGCACTATCCATATGGAGTAAATTCTATAAACAGTGCTGAAAAATAGATGCTGGAAAAAGACAACACGGTGCGCTGTTCTATAAACAGTGCCCCAAGTTGAGTGCCATTTCTAGAATAGTGCTTAGAGCCGATGTCCTTGCCCAACTTGGGTGCCAGTCTTTACACTAGCTGAAATGTGGTGTAAATGCCAGCGCCCAGCTCTTCAAATAATTTGATAGCATACACAGAGATGGTCAGGGAAAGCAAAAAGCAATCACCTAAAATATTAATAATGAATAAGGTGAGCCCTCATTATTATTGAAGACGATTAAGGCACCCACCAGTGCTCAAACTCAGTAACGTGAGGTATTTGGGTGCAAGAATAGTACTATTGTATAACAACATTTGCAATTTTGTGGAATGCCCCTGTCCTCCCTCTGGTCACACCCCCTTTTGAGTTGCATACTTGTGGATTTGAGCACCCGGTGTTATAGAATTACGTGCAGGAAGATGTGCGTGCAAATAATAATTACTGCCAATTAACTACAATAATTGATCACATCAATTTATTGCAAGTTAATGGCTCATTAGCTAATTAATTTCCACGCACATGTTTGATCCGCATGCAAATTTCCGCTTACATTTTTCAGTTCCAAGTATAGAATCTTCTGAAAATCCATGGATAAGGAGTTTACAAGTTTAGTGGCAGCCAGTAAGGGGAAATTTTATGATGGCTTTCATGTGTAAAGATCATTATACATTCTTTTTCCTTATATTAATTTCTGTTGTTCCTTACATTTACGTGATAAATGTGAATGTAATTAAGTAAAATGATAAAAAAAATTAAAAAAAAAAAAAGATTATACACACAAGTATTTGCTATGAAGAGTATTTATGTAAAAAACTTTATATGTCCTTCTCTTGGCAACATAATAAGAGTAGGCATATATTTATACATAGGCTAGATGTAGGCATGTTGTGTGCCGGAGGTAGGACAGAGCCACGAAGTATGTGTGTCAGTATAAAATCAGCATCTACACGTGTACTTCAGTCACATACAAGTGGAAATGTATGCTGCCACATTTTAGCCGTAATAGTGGCAGGTTTTGAGCTTGTATTTCATGAAAACATATAGGCACCTGTATGTCAAAATAGTCACCTACTTAGCCTCCATTCATAGATGACCCACCATGAAATTACCCTCCGCACATATACATCCCATATTGGCCTGAGGTTTTTCCAGGGACGTCTGTAAGTCAGGGGAGAAAAACAACTCATATACATGGGATTTTCAGTGATCATATGCTATTTTCTCTCTGGGCATCCACCCAAAAACAGGTAGAGAGGTGTGCAGGTGCTTTCAGTGCCCACATTTTCCATTTGTTAGTTTTCAAAGGCAAACAGTGTGTATCGTTTCCTTTTCAAATCTAACCATAGTGTCCTTGAGCTAAAAGTGTATGTGTACCTTGGAAGCAATGTAGGCTATTTAAACTAAATGAAATCCTTGATTTTTCCTCCATTGTTGTAGTAACAACAGCTTTTATATTTTAGCTGCAAGCAATATTCTCCTTTTTTACATAATGTTTAACTCTTTTTTTGAACAGGTATTTGAAGAACGAAGAGCACTTCTTGGAAAATGGGTAACTGTTTTTTTTTTTGTTTTTGTCCTTCCTTATTACTCTTACTATTTCCTTCCCATACAACATGTGCAGGCATCACTAGAACCCTTGTTCATTTTGAGGGGGAAGTTTCCTGCAGGACTTGTGCTTGAGGATGCTGTCTGGTTATCAGGAAGGGGTTTCCACAGTAGTGGTGACTGCCTTCCTTTTCTCCCCAGGAAATATGACCAAGCGCTGCTAGCCTCATCAGACAGGAGCCTCAAATGTATGACTCTTGCACCACAAAGGAGGCTGAAACCAAAACTGCAGCCAAAGCCAAAACAATCAAGTTTGGTTGTGTGAATGTGAATTGGTGACAGGTGCTGGGGATTGTCAGATCTTTCAGTCTGCACTCTCTGCATCCCTGTGCTAAACCCAGAGTAACCAAGCCAGATTATAATTTAAATAATGAAAGACCATATCATATCTCCAGGCAAAATAGCCTCCACACACATGTCCCACAGCTAATGGAAACTGAAACTAAAAGCCATAGTTCTTTCACAGTGGCTGACTTTGCACCACCCTTGGAGTGACAGATGATGTCATAACTCCACAGAAAGGCTAATTTCTAAAGAGTTTATCATCCCAAATTTACAGACTTAAATTACAGCTAAAAGTTTGTATCAAAAGCATTTATTTAGAGTATTTTCTTTACCCATATAAACTATTCTCCAAGATCATAACTGCATTACTTGCAATCGTAGTTCAAAAAAAATTACAGAGTACCCCCACCCCCAAGACTACCTTAAAATCCCTTTTGGTCTAGTGGTGTATTCAGGGCACGAGTGATACCCCACTCAGGGCCAACGAGAGATTGAACCGGGCCCAGGACAAGGACCCCCCCTCCCCGATCATCGCCGCTGCTGCCCCCCCACACAGTCATCATCCACTGCCTCCCCGCCTCCACGATTGTCACTGCTGCTGCCGCAACTGCAATTGAAATACCTTGGCTGGCGGCCCCGCCAGCGGAAGAGGTCTTCCTCCAGTACTGCTCTTCACTCTGCTGATTGCCTGCCCCTGCGGCTGCTTTTTCTTTCAGGGCATGCTCGGTTTCAAAACCGAGCACACGTGCCTGAGAGGAAAAGCAGCCGCTTAGCAAGCAATGGGCAGAGTGAAGAGCAGCACTGGAGGAAGACCTTCAGTGTCTGCTCCTCCGGGTCCTCCCCAGCCTCCAAGGGTAGTCTAGCAAAACTTGTTTGGTCAAGAATAAATAAATAAGTAAACATAAACAAACTGTAGTTACAAATTCAAACATGTTAAACATGTATAACTTATCTTTAATATAAACATATAAATTAAAAAAACAATTGGGGGTCCTTTATTAAGCTGCGGTAAGCACTAATGCATGCTTACCACAGCTAAAAACACCTTACAGAGGGGTGTGCTCAGTCGGCCCGCAGTAATTTTGGGATCAGCATGTACTATCCATCACTAAAGAATAAAATTTAGTGGCCATTAACACATAAAATAGAACAATTGGCTATTTTGCCCCTGTGGAAAAATGTCCTTAGCGTATGGGAATGACACGTTTAAGGTTCCCATACACTAAGGCCACTTTTTACCGCAGTTTCATAAAAGGACCCCTTAGTGACGCAAATAAAACTCAGTGTGGGCCACATTTTGGCAAATTTGAGTCACTGATTGTTTTTAAATTATATTGTTTTCAAGTGTTATTATGTTTGAAATTGTAAATAAAGAGGCAGATTGTAGAGAGGATGTACAAATTGGAATGTACACGTCTTTAAGTTCTGCTAGAAAAGGATCTGCTGACATAGAACCTGTTGTAAAATATATTGAGGAATGGACGTTTATGCACTGGTTACATGCAATGGGAGCATCCATTTTATAATCATAAATGTCTAAAATATCAATATGGGCACAAATGTTTCGCTTTCGGGAGGGAGATCAACTACTGGAGGATTAAGGGGGGAAACCTATAATCCCTCCAGTGGAACTGTTGTTCAATACGAGCACTTTTCTAAAACTTAGACATTTCAGGTAGTATGTGTAAATCCTAACGTCGATCTATTTAGACATGGACATACTTTCCCGTTCTGCAGTAACAGGCATTGGTATATTTAGCTGAAGCAATAAAGAGTTTTTGGTTTACCTTTATCCCTTTGGCTGTTTCTATGGAGGCTCAGTGCCGCTGCCGCGCCCATGTTACCACAATAAGAAATAACATTTTGCTTTTCTTTGGAACTTGTGTTCAACTGGCCTTTGTCTAAAGTATGTCACCAAAGACCCAGACCCCTGCTATATGTTCAGATTATCACAAAAGGTGGCAGCTTTGTTGTGAGGCCCAGAGCCCATTTTAACAGTAGTAGATCCATAGGATGTGAGGCAAAGATCCTATCACTTCCACCTTGTGTGATAGCATGATCATCCAGTCAAATTCCCCAGCTATTCCTTTACTAAGATGGGTTGGGCTGTTGTCCCTTTAGGAAGACCAAGGATCTTGTCTGTATACTCCTTCACATAACCTAATATCAGAGTTCAGTTTGATGGGGCTTTAACCAGGAGAAATAAAGTTGAATTGACCAAAGAAAGAGGAGGAAAATTAACAGGAAGAGAGTCCCTAGGTAGAACTCAGGGTGATGAAAAACCCTGACCTCTAACCCTACAGCCTTGAATAAATAATCTATCTGGGGGCTGGTGAGTTTCAGACCCCAGACTGAGATCAACAAATGGATTGCGTTTAAAAGTAAATTTGAGGTAGCAATGAGTGGATGAAGGGTTGAACCTGCCCCATTAAGCAGAAAAGCTAGTAAATGTACAAGCAGACTGTGGATAGAGCTAGGTTTTGATTTTCTTTGTTTGGACTATCTGCGACTTTCTAACCAACTACAGAATAAAGACATTTTTGACTGCAGTACCTTCTTCTGATGTGTGTGTGTCATTTTGGGGTTTTATCAAGAATAGCCAATTCCTTGTCATCAAGCAGATGAAGCCATTACGTATGGGTTATGTCCATCAACCAGCAGGGGAGATAGAGAGCACTCAAACTTTCACAGTGCCCTCTTGGCCAGCTAGCTCCACTGCCTCTTCAGTATTCTCTATCTCCCCTAGCAGGGTGGCTGCAGCTTGTTCAAGCTCCAGAAAAATCTGCCGGGAGGTGGTTCCTGGCTTGCCAGTTGTTAACCGGGGTGTTGGAGGCTATAGCAGCTTCACTTTAAAGGCACATAGGTTAGCCCTTTCCCTGCCTTACCCATACCTCTGTGGATGTGGACATATTGCCTTGCTTTCCCTGTCCTCACCCACCAACAGTGGATGCAGGCATATAGGTTCGCCCTTTCCCTGCCTTTCCCACTCATCTGAGCCTCCGGAGTCTTCAATACCTCTGCTTTCCTCACAGCTTAAAAAAAAAAAAAAAGTCATGTCGCGTTTTTAAACGCAGAGACGCTGGAACAGAGGTTTTTGACCTGATTTTCAGCAGGATCGTAGTTGTACACTAGATCCTTTGAGGTAAGAGTGTTTTCCAACTCCTCCGGGGTTGGCCCGCGATCGGGGCGATTTTGGCGCGAAACCTCCATTTTGGATTTTACCGCCGTTTTTTCGGCGATGGCTGCGGACAATGTAAAGCGCTGTTCCACTTGTGGCAAGCGCAAATCAGCAGCAGGACTCTGTAAATCGTGCTGTACTGGCTTAGGAGCCGGCCCGAGCATGGCGAGCGATGTTTCTTCCCGCTCTGAGCTGACAGCAGGCGCCATTTTGCTTACACTGAATGGTGCGGCCTCCGTGGACACGGAGAGACCTGAGCCGGGTGGGGCACCTCGAGATGAGGTTATTTCAGGAGTGGCTAGCACCGGACAGGATTTGGGTGCCCAGGGTGAGATTTTCTCCCCGGATTTTGTGCTTTTGCTGCATAAAGCATACATGATGAAAAGAGCCCTTCCTCAAGGGTCGCCTGAGGCTCCTCTGATTGCCCCCCCCCCCGATGGATTCTGGCCTGGGACTGCCCAGTGAGGCTTTTTTCCCGGATGCTTGGCCTAAAGATAAGCACAGAAGGGTTAATTCCCCTTCAGATTGTGGTGCACCTTCCCCCCCCCCCCCCCCCCCCCCCCTCCCGTGGTCGGAGTTCGGAGAACTCTGACAGACGTTCTTGGTCTGAGGAACCAGAGTCAGATGCGGATTTACCACAGGATCTGGATGATCCCTCCGCGGTGAGGATTTTCCACCGTGATGAGCTGCCAGCGCTTATTTCAGATACCCTACAGGCCCTCTCGATTGAAGATCCTGACAGTGGCATGGCCTCCTCGGGTAATCCCAGGATGGCTAGTACCAAGAAAGCTGCTCGGGCCTTCCCTTTGCATGACTCCATCCTAGAGCTTGTTTCGGCTCAGTGGGCTGACCCCGAGGGACCTTTGAGAGTTTCCAGGGCTATGGGGCAGTTATACCCTCTGCGTGAGGGACATATGGCTCGTTTTCAAATGCCTACAGTGGATGCCCTAGTCACTGCGGTGACAAAGAGAACTACCCTCCCTGTTGAAGGAGGTGTTGCCCTGAAGGATGTTCAAGACCGTAGGCTGGAAACAGCATTGAAACGGTCCTTTGAAATTGCAGGTCTCACTGTTCGGGCGTCTGCATGCAGCTGTTATGCTGTGAGAGCCTGCCTAGCTTGGCTGCAACAGGCAGTGGCTCAGCCCGGAGATGGAGTGGAGCCCTTCTTGGATGTGGCTCCGCGGATGGCGGTGGCCTTGTCCTTTCTGGATGATGCCCTTTATGACCTTGTCAGAGCTTCGGCTAAACAAATGGCAGTAGCAGTGGCGGCTCGCCGTCGTCTGTGGCTACGACACTGGGCAGCGGACATGGCCTCTAAGCAAAGGTTGGTGAAGTTGCCTTTTCAAGGACTTCTCCTATTTGGTGAGGAGTTGGAGAAAATTGTGAAAGGCCTGGGTGATCCAAAACCCCAGCGCTTGCCCGAAGATAGGCAGAGGCCTTCCTCTAAGGGCCAGGCGGTCCACTCCTCGTACAGACCTCGCTTCCGTGAAGCTAGAAGGTACTGCTCGGGGCGTTCTGCTGGGTTCACTTCACGTGCCCGTGGTCAGCAGAGGAACTCCTTTCGCTCGGACAAGCGTTCCGCAGCCGGTGGCTCAAGACCAGGAGTTCAGGGGCGACCCTCTCAATGATGGTGCGCCGGCCCTCTCCTCGATGCCTGTCATCGGAGGACGGCTTTCCCTCTTTGTCGAGGAGTGGGCCAAGATTTCCTCAGATCAGTGGGTTCTGGACCTGATCAGAGATGGATACAGAATAGAATTCAACGCCCCAGTAAGAGACGTGTTTGTGGAGTCCCGATGCGGTTCTGCAGTCAAACGGGCGGCGGTGGAGGAGACTTTACAAGGTCTGATTCAGTTAGGGGCAGTGACCCCGGTGCCTCCCGCCGAGCAAGGCTGCAGCCGATACTCCATCTACTTTGTGGTGCCGCGAAAAGGTGGGTCTTTTCGCCCTATTCTGGACTTAAAAGAAGTGAACAAGTCCCTGAGAGTGTGGCATTTCCACATGGAATCCCTGCGCTCCGTCATTGCGGCGGTACAGCCAGGAGAGTTTCTCACGTCTCTATACCTGAAAGAAGCTTACTTGCACATACCGATTTGGCCCCCGCACCAGAAGTTTCTGAGGTTTGCGGTGTTGGGAAAACATTTCCAGTTCAGGGCCTTGCCTTTTGGCCTCGCCACAGCTCCCCGAACCTTTTCGAAGGTAATGGTGGTAGTAGCTGCTTTTCTCAGGCGAGAAGGTATCAGGGTTCACCCGTACCTAGACGACTGGCTCATCAGAGCAGACTCTGCAACAGAGAGCTTACAAGCTACAGCCAGAGTGGTCTCAGTACTGCAATCTCTAGGCTGGGTCGTCAATATGGCCAAAAGTCACCTGTCTCCTTCACAATCTCTAGAGTTTTTGGGGGCCAGGTTCAACACAGTCTCGGGCTATGTGTTCCTACCCGAGCTAAGGCGGTGCAAGCTTCAGAATCAGGTCCGTCTGCTCCTGAGGATGCCCCGCCCGCGAGCTTGGGACATTGTCCAGCTGCTGGGATCGATGACAGCCACGATGGAAGAGGTACCCTGGGCGAGAGCGCACCTGAGACCTCTACAGTATTCCCTACTCCCGAGATGGTCTCCTATTTCTCAGGATTACCAATGCAGACTTACTTGGCTCCCTGCGGCCCGACTCAGCATGGAGTGGTGGCTCTCGGACAGCATGCTGCGGCGAGGAATGCCGCTGACGCTCCCCGTTTGGTGCCTGGTGGTAACAGATGCCAGCCTGAAGGGCTGGGGCACACACTGCAAGGGGAAGCATGCCCAAGGAGTCGGAGTGGTCCATCAACCGCCTAGAGTTGAAAGCGGTGTTTCAGGCGCTTCTGGCCTTTCAAGTGACCCTGGAAGGATTGGCTGTCAGAGTGATGTCGGACAACACGACAACGGTGGCCTATATAAATCGACAAGGCGGAACAAGGTGCAGAGCACTAGCCGCGCAGGCCGAACTGATTTGCCACTGGGCCGAGCTGCATCTTCAGTGTCTGTCGGCAGCTCATATTGCAGGTCAGAGCAATGTGCAGGCCGATTATCTGAGCAGGCATCAGATCGATCCAGCAGAATGGAATCTGGCAGACGAAGTTTTCCTGCAGATCTGTGCCAAATGGGGCAAGCCTGTGATGGATCTAATGGCGACAAGTGCCAATACCAAAGTCCCGTGCTTCTTCAGCAGACGGAGAGATCCTCGCTCAGCGGGGTTGGATGCCTTGGCTCAACCCTGGCCTCCGGGTCTACTTTATGTGTTTCCCCCATGGCCCTTGATAGGGCGCCTGCTCTTGCGGATTCGGCTGCACCCAGGAGAAGTGGTCCTCATCGCCCCGGATTGGCCAAGGAGACCTTGGTATGCAGACCTCCGACAGATGCTCCTGGAGGCTCCTCTGCCGTTACCTCTGGTACCGAACCTGTTGACTCAGGGACCGGTAGCCATGGAGGACGCCGGCCGCTTTGGTCTTACGGCATGGCTATTGAGAGGGCGCAATTGAGGGATAAAGGTTATTCCAATAAAGTTATTTCCACTCTCCTGCAAGCCCGCAAGCGGTCCACTTCCGTGGCTTATGCCAGGATTTGGTGCCTGTTTGAGTCTTGGTGTGCTTCCAGAGCCATTGCTCCAATGCGGGCTCCTGTCTCGCCGATTCTGGACTTTTTGCAGGAAGGTGTACAAAAAGGCTTGGCCTATAATTCCCTGCGGGTGCAGGTGGCAGCGTTGGCCTCCCTTCGTGGTAAGGTGGAAGGCGTGTCTTTGGCTGCTCACCCAGATGTGGCACGGTTTCTTAGAGGGGTGCTTCGGCTCCGACCTCCAGTGCGAGCACCCTGTCCAGCTTGGAACCTGGGGCTAGTTTTGAAAACCCTGCAGGCATCTCCTTTTGAGCCGCTTCGGCGAGCATCGGAGAAAGATTTGACATTGAAGGCCGTTTTTCTGGTGGCCATTACCTCGGCGAGACGGGTGTCAGAGCTCCAGGCGCTGTCCTGTAGAGACCCATTTCTGCAATTTTCAGAGTCCGGAGTCACGGTTCGGACCGTGCCTTCCTTTATGCCTGAGGTGGTTTCAGCCTTTCACCTAAACCAGCCTATTTTCTTGCCCTCTTTTTCAGAGGAAGAGTTTCCAGAATCTTTTGGGCAGCTGCACCTTTTGGATGTGCGCAGGACTCTGCTGCAGTATCTGCGAGTTACTTACTCTTTCAGGACTTCTGATCATCTGTTTGTTTTGCTATCCGGTTCTCGCAGAGGGTCTCCAGCGTCTAAAGCCACTATTGCCCACTGGCTCAAAGAAACTATCTTTTCAGCTTATCTGCTGGCCGGCAGGATTCCGCCTGTAGCCTTTAAGGCACATTCTACTAGAGCGATTTCTTCCTCTTGGGCTGAAACTGGAGCACTCTCTCTTCAAGAGATATGCAGTGCAGCAACATGGGCGTCTAAGCTCTCCTTTGCCCGACATTACAGGCTGGATGTGGCTGCCAGGAGGGATGTGCGTTTTGGTGCACAAGTGCTAGCGCGTGGTGTGGCTTGTTCCCACCCTATCTAGGGATTGCTTTGTTACATCCCATACGTAATGGCTTCATGTGCTTGATGACAAGGAAGGGAAAATTAGGTTCTTACCTTGGTAATTTTCTTTCCTTTAGTCATAGCAGATGAAGCCATGAGCCCTCCCTGTATGATTGTCTGTATGCTGTGAATCTGTTTTTCAGGTTCTGTTCTAATTTCCTGAAGTTCCTTCCTTGGGAGAAAGTTGGAAAACAATCTTCAGGATTCATGTTCAGTTTAAATTTAGGAAGGATGTGTTCATTCCCTCCAGCATGTTTTTTTTTTGGAGGATGAGTTGATTCTCTCCAGGAGGCGCGTGTGTTCCCCTCCAGTTCTATAAATAGGAGGATGAGTTCATTCCCTCCAGTGTGTTGGGAGGATGTGTGATTCCCTCCAGGAGGCGCGTGTGTTCCCCTCCACTTATACAATAAGGAGGATGAGTTTATTCCCTCCAGGAGGATGTGCATTCCCTCCTTTATGAGTTCATGCCCTTGTGATGGGCCATCGTTCGCTGTGAGGAAAGCTCTTGTGATTCCCATTGCGGTTTGCCATACTGCTTTGGAAGCTTCAAATACTGAAGAGGCAGTGGAGCTAGCTGGCCAAGAGGGCACTGTGAAAGTTTGAGTGCTCTCTATCTCCCCTGCTGGTTGATGGACATAACCCATACGTAATGGCTTCATCTGCTATGACTAAAGGAAAGAAATTTACCAAGGTAAGAACCTAATTTTCCCCTCTTTCCTGCTGAGAGGCATCTTCACAGCATAATAAAACTTATACACATATCCCAACCACACAGGTCATAGGTAAAGAACTGATGTGATATACAAACTTACTAGAATACTGCACCTACACATGGATTCTTTTCCATCCTTAATTTTCTCCTCTGAATCTTTTTCATCAGCTTCCACAGCTACCTCCAACCCTGAAAGATGGTGTTAGATGTAAATATTGTTTAACAAGGAGGGTCCCAAGAAACAAATAGGCAAAAAGTCAATGCAGACACAGTAGATAAAAGAAATTATTGTTAGATCAGTTAAAATTTTTCATTTTGGGCCTCTTTTATCAAGCTGCGCTAGCGGCTCTTGGTATAGTAATTCCAACCAAGACTGTTCACTTTGAATGGACTCTGTCGGCATTGCCACACGAGAACCACTAGCGTGGTGTTACTATGGTGACTGTTTCCTTGTCTGTGCTCACCTCGCCCTCTGGTGGCCAGAACCGGTGGCTGCTATGGACTGTCACACGTTCCAGACTTCAGCCCAGTCCGGTCCGCATCTTCCGGGCTGCCAGACTTGCTTCTCTTGTTTGTGTCTGCATAGCACCCGTAGCTGCCTTGTGATTCCTGCAGCTTGAACTTCAGCTGCGGATGGGCTTTATTAACCACCTGGAAACTTCTGTGTTTGCCTTTGCATCGTCTAAGGTCCCTGGTATGTTGGTGTGCTGTGTGTACTTCTGCCTAGTCCAGTTTCTTGTCTGAGGTCTTTGTCTGATTCTAGTTAATCTGTGTGTAGTTTAGCTTTGGTTTTATTGCTTATTTCCTAGTCTTGTTTCTGGTCTGTATTCCTTGTCTAGTTCTTGGTTGTCTGTGTTTCTTTCTTAGTGGCTGCTTGGCAGCTTTCAGTCCTGACTCTTACCTGTCCGGGGCAGAGAGAGCAGTGAACAAGGGGAGCGGACACCCTCCCCAGTGGCGTGCACCTGGGGCGGACCGCCCCACCCCCCTTCCTACGCCACTGGCTGCTTGGCAGCTTTTAGTCCTGACTCTTTCCTGTCTGTGTTCCTTTCTTCATGGCTGCCTGGCAGCTTTCAGTCCTTGTTCTTGAGCCTGTTCTTTCTACCTGGTGTGGTATTGTTTGTCTGAGAGTCCTAGTCTAGTATTCTGCCTAGCCTCCCTTGTGTTTTCTAGACCCTGTGTATATCCTGTTGGTATCCAGTTCTTGCCCTGTCCTGTAAGTCCTGCCGGCCGCCTGCATTCAGGGGCTCAACTCCTGGGGAACGGTGGTAAAGCGCAGGTGAAGTCTAGCTGTTCCTGCTCTGCCTGTTCCAGCTTGTTTGCCTCAGCTGCAACTCCAGTCCGGGGTTCCAGTCCTGTTCTGCCTTGTCTCTGGTTTGGGGGTGGTTTTGCCTGCCACTGATGCTCCACAGCAGTAGTCCAAGGGCTCACAAACCCAGGTTCTGCCTTGAAAACCTAGCACGTGGCTTGATAAAAGAAGCCTTACATTACATTAAACTTGTATTCCGCAGAAACCTTCAGAGTTCTATGCAGATAATAAAAAAACAAGAAGCCAAAACAGAGTTGCAGACTAAATGCAATTGATTTTGACTCAACCTACATATTTTTTAAAAAAGAAAAGTTTTAAATTGGTTTCTGAAAATTAAATAATCCCTTGATGACCGAATTATAGTGGGGAGAGAATTCCAAACTGAGGCAGCCTTATACGATAGGCATGAAGCTAACTATAGTACCGTCAAAGGCGTTTGCCCAGTCGGATGATAACAGATACAAGGTTATGTAGTGATCGAATGAGGTATATGTGGAGGGTCGAAGGGATGAAGATTGTGTGTTGTCCAGTATGATCATTAGTCATGCTGTGTTGCTGGGTGAAGAGGTTTATGTAGGATCGTTGGGGTAAACCTTTTTGAAGAGGTTGGTTTTTAGGGATTTCCTGAAGTTCAGGTGGTCATGGATTGTAAATATAACCATAATCATTGATGGAAATTTTAAATCTATCTATCTAACCTTGATCTAATTGTCTTTCCAAGAAAGAAAAAACTCAACCAGGTATAATGGAAGGTCCCCATACAATGCCCTATAGGCCCTTTATGATTTATTGACATTTTATTTCATTTTTACAGTAATGTCTTGCCTCTGATGCAGCCCATTTAGGGTGAAATGCAGCTGTGTTGGATTCAGTTTTATCTGATCTACCATTAATTCTTATTTTGTCTACCGCATCTACTTCCATGATTTTTTCCTAATATTGTTTAACAGGCAGCACATAACAAACTGCTGGGTGGCTTTAATCACTACCAGACAAAGAAATCTCTGTTGTGGTTTACTTAGCAAAAACTGGCTTTCAGTAACCCAAACCTGTGCTTGACGTGGCAGAGTGATGGGTAGGAGTGGAGCACTCCTGAAAGGTAGAGAAGGGATGGCGGAAGAGAATTAACATCTTAACATTATAGGGGCACAGAAAGTGACACATCATGAACTCCTAGTAGCTCTGAACATATCACTAGCGGGGCATGTATGGATAATGTTGCTGATTGTACAGATTAAGTTAAGTTTGAAATAATTTTTATTGATGACAAATTATTGTATGAACAAGAATAAACTGGATAAAGTGGCAGTCATCAACATTGTACAATATAATTCCCTCTCCCTCAACCCCTACTGAGCACACCAAAGACATGTGCATAACCTCATGGAAAAAAATGACTTAATCAGCATCAGAAGGCCTGTACTCTTATGGGCTCCTGAAAATTCAAAAAAAAATGGAGAAGGAAGAAAAGGAAAAAATATATATTTTTCGTCTTGCCCCCCCCCCCCCCCCCCCCGTTGTCTGTATTTTGCATCAGGACCCCCGAAACACTTCATAGTAAATTGAGATCCTCACTACAAGCTCTGGGTGACATGTCTGTATATATTTTCCCCAAATGGACAAAAAATCCTCTCTTGTGCTTGATAGATGCCCCAGCCATATTTCTTTCCATCAACATGAAATTTATTACACCAAACCCAGTATGACGGGAATTCAGACCCCGTCCATACTCCCAAAATAACTTTCTTGCCTACCATCCCTGCTTTTCTAATGAGCCGGCGACCTCCCCCATCCTGCAGTGCAAAAACCTCATACCTGTCGAATTGAAGGTCCACAGGAAATGCTGGTATAAGGGATTGTAATATCATCTCCAAATAGTTTAGTAAAGATCTCCAAGAAAGATTGTATTCTGGGTCATTTCCAGAGAGCATGGAACAATGAATTTACTTCATGGTGGCACATATGACAAAGAGGTGAATCTACCTTTTCCCATTTTAAAAAGCTGTTCTTGGGTTAAGTAAGCCTGATGTAGTATGTAAAATTGACATTCTCTTAAGTCTGCATTAAGCGTAATACTCATGATTCTATTCTATTCTATTGGAGTCTTATATACCACCTGTTTTCAAAAAAAGATTCACAGCGGTTTACATATCAAGAGGAACTCTACAACAGAGAGAAATAACATCTCAAAAATTAACAATTGAAAATCAATTTAAAGTAAGCAAAGAGCTGTTAGAGTTCCAACTGTTGATCAAACAAATAAGTCTTTAGGACTTTCCTAAAGGAAAAGTAAGAAGGTATACAGTAACTCTGCTGGCAACATGTTTCATAGTCTTGTCCCAGAAAAAGGAAAAGATTTCTTGATAATAGTTTTAAAATGAGAATGTTTCAAAGAAAAGAAACCTAATTTCAAAGTTCTTGCCAATCCCAAATTGCTACTAAAAGATGCAACCACAAGCAGTTCACCTAACACTTCTGATCTTAATCCAAAAACTAACTTAAAAATTAAACAAATTACTTTAAAATTTATACACTAGCATATTGAAAACCAGTGAAGATCACACATTGATGATACACTATCAAAACAATTCAGTCCACAAACTAGCCTAACAGCAGTATTCTGCAACAGCCGCAAACGATTGTGTAGTTTACTCATAATTTGAAGGTATAATGAATTACAATAATCTAGTTGAGGCAGTAGAATTGCCTAAGCCAGAAGTAAAATCTTCCTGTTGCAGATATGATCTGATTGCCCTCAATTACCAAAGTTTATAAAAAAAACTTTTATGGCATTTATTTGACTATCAAAACATAAGCCTGAATCTAAAATTATACCTAATACCCTTGAATGATTCTCCATATTTAAAATTTCTCTTGTATTCAATGTTATCGACATTGCTGGGATTCTACTAACATATCCAAACCAAACTATCTTTGTTTTTTATTTAACTTCAGAAAATGTTTAGTTGCCTAGCCATCTATAACAGAAATATAATATCTAATAGAATCTAAAATATTATCAAGACTTCCTAATGCTGGACATAAAATAAAAATATCATCTGCATACGATAGAACAGAAATTCCACTACCTAAAATAACAATTGCCCAGACAGCTCAAGTATATATTGAATAGAGTAGGCGAGAGTAAGACCTAAGCTTCAAAAACAATTCAAACCAACGTAATACTTTCCTGGTAGCACCCATCTCATTTAATCAAAAAAGAAGAATGATTTATAGCATCAAACACTGCTGATATATCAAATTGCAATAATATGGCCTGCTGACCTCTACTCAATAGCTGTCTAATTTCTGTTGTAAGGACAAGAAGTAGTGTTTCTATACTATGTTCAGAAATTAAAACCATGTTGGGTCCTATGAAAGTATGTCAAAAGATTCTAAGCATTTCTGAAGCTGTTCATTCATCAGGAATTCCCAAAGCTTGGCCATCCATGATATGCTTGCAACTGGACGATAATTATCCACTTTAGATAAATCAGTATCCATTGACTTTTGTAAAGGTGTTAAAATTATTTCAAAGTCTCAGGATAGCAGCCAGACTGTAACAACATATTAACAAAAACAGTTAATCATTGCAAAATTGAAGATGGAACTTCAATCATCTGTCCTTTGCAAGTCCGTGCACTGTTTTTGCATTAAGACCATCGGATCACATTTTGGAGACATCTTTAGTAAATGTTTATGTAAATTAGAAACTGAAAGACGCTCTTCTCCGGCTCCCATCAAAAGCTCCTTAAATTTCGTACTATGGTTAACCTGTTGGGCCTCTAAATTAAGAGAATAGACATAATGTGACAACTAATGGTAGCAAAATTATCTCTCACATGGGTAACATACCATCTCCTAATTTTGTGATAGGCTTTAATCTACCATCATCTCTTAGCACATGTGCTAAGCATTTTATGCCTTGAGAACCCCAGAGGTGAAAAGTCTCATTGTCCATGCCTGATTGAAACATTGCATTGTCTTGAAGGGGAAGAAAGAAATTTCAGCTGATAGTTCTCAATAACCAGTAATTTCCCGCAGTAAATCACGCAAAAGGCAAAGTAAAGGACTACTTTTCACAGTCAGGGGAAACCAGTGTGTAGGTGTTGTCAGCAGGTCCCCCTTCCGCTCTTTGGCCCAGGTCAACCCTGCTTAGCAGATACGCTTAAATGCTGAACTTTCTCCCTCGCAGCACCGGTTAATTCCAGTTCTCTGCCCCTCCCTCACAGCACCGGTTAATTCCAGTTCTCTGCCCCTTCAGCCACAGCTTCCTCGAGTGACTGCTCCTTTAGCTTGCTATTTAATGATAACCCCAACAAACGGACAGAAACTCTAGCAGCCTTATAATAAAGGGGTTCACTTTTATTTACATCAGTTCAGTTGTAGTGACTTCAGCAACACAGTACAAAGATCTCACTTAAAAGTCTTTGACAAGTTTCACGTTCACAATGCCAGACAGAGATTTCCTGCTAATTTGCTGAGCATAGTCTAATGACCTCTAACACCATCTTCTTCTTCTTCTCAGTTAGTCACTAATTATCAGGTTAAACATTTAACTTCTCGTACCCTTAACCTTCTTAATCACTTGCTGCCACAGTTTTCTTCCCAGCTGCATCAATTCTGTCTTCCCCCTTCCAGACAGTTGAGGAAATACCTTAACCAAGAAACTCCTCACCTTAGCACCAGCAGTCTGTGCAAATGCAGCCATCTCCATACTCTCCTCCTCATTCTCCTCCCTTTTATCCCATTCCATCTCTTCTACCCTCCTCACAGGGCTCCCTCAGCTGCTGATTAGAGTCCATCTCCCAATCCTGCTCCTCTCCCTCCACTTCCTGTGAGTCCTGTATTGGGTCAGGTGCATTGTGGGAATCATGGTTCCTAGGCTCATCCCTTATTCTAATTGGTCTCTTGACCACCAGAGGGCGCGTTCCTCGTCTATAAGGGATTTGCAAATGTCTTTTAATCTCTCTCCGGGGCTGCTTTCGCTTTCCTTGAGGCCATCTTCTCAGTAACCCCTTACAGTGTATGAAGCAGGTAACTCACAAGCCAAGTTGTAAAGGAGCGTAATCCTGTGTGCCTAGGAGCCAGTCACCCAAATGACTGCGCAAATAGGCCTGACTGTATTTTTTATATCTGGCAGCCCCATCCCACCTGCCCTCCAAGAGCCCAGAAGCAGTCAAAAAGGAGTTTTTGGTTTAGACTCTCCCCAATAGAATTTAGAAATCATCTTATATATCTTTAAAAGTTTCAACGGGAGCATTTGTAAGGCTTATAACCAGTGTGGAAACTCTATCATTCAGAATAACTGGATCCTGCCATTCAAACTAAGGGGAAGGGCTCTCCAACCCATTAGTTTTAGATGTAGACTGAAATAAGCTGTCAACATGTAAATGATACATATGCATAGTAAATTGTATACCCAAGTATCTGAAAGAATAATCTGCCCATTTAAGAGGAAAAGAAGTCTGCCATTTCGTCCAAACAGACACGTGCAAGATTATGGCTAGTCATGTGTTAAAATTTAATTTGAATCCTGAATAATCACTATATTCTTTAAAGGTTTCCATTAGAGCAGGCAAAGATTTCTGGGGTTTAATTATATGGATCAGCAGGTCATCAGAAAAAGATCTTAAATACAGGATTGATTCTCACACCTTGCACCTCTGGACGGGTTTTAATATCTCTAATCAAGGAGTTCAATTTAAGCACAAAGAAAAGGGGAGAAAGAGGACAACCCTGTCGGGTACTCTTACGAATCGAGAAAGGGCTAGAATAAACACCATTAACATTAAAGAATAGCTTGTTGGTTTGAATATGGCCTGAAACATAACCAAGGTGCCATCCAGAACTGCACCAGCTCAGGCTTAAATCAGGCATCCAAAAGGAACCTCCTTGTTCACAAAGTCAGTAAAACGTTAGTAATAGTTCTCCATAACAATAATAGTAAACCACCTGATGTCACGGTTGTGCCCAGGTCCCTGGCTCGCAGTCACCTCAGTCCCCGGGGTTTAGGCCTGGGGAATGCTGCGAAGTGATGGTTTACCGTTTCCCGTGTTCCAGAAGATATGCTGGTCCGGTCCGGATCTTCCAGCTCTCCAGATTGTTTTGGGAGTTTTTTGGAACCAAGCAGCACCCATACCTGGTGAACTCCCTTGTGACCTGCCTTTAACCTGGTAAGGTTCTTAGTTGCCTTGCAACAGTGTTCTTCAGAGGCGTTCCTTTGGTGTGAAGTGTTGCAGTGCCTTTGTGCTTTTCGTGTTGGTGACTTTTACTCTGCTTGTTTTTTGGACTATTCTTCTGCCTGCCGCCTGCCCAGACCCGGATTGTTTATTGGACTATTCTTCTGCCTGCCGCCTGCCCTGACCCGGCTTGTTTATTGGACTATTCTTCTGTCTACAGCCTGCCCTGACCCGGCTTGTTTCTGGTTTGTTCGTTTGCCTGCTGTTTTTCCTGGAACCCAGCGTGTTTCTAGTGTCCCTGTTATTTGTCAGCCTGCTGCTGTGTCCTGCCTTGTCCTGCAAGTCCTACCGGCCGCCTGAAGCCCAGAGCTCAACTCTTGGTGAAAGGTGGCCAAGTGTAGGTGAAGCCTTACTCCAGTCCACTGTGTTCCAGTTCCAGTCTGCCTTATCTGGTGTTGGGGTGATTCTCCTGCCGCTGCTGCTCCTCGGCAGTGGCCCAAGGGCTCACAAACCCAGGTTCTTGCTGTGTATACGTGACACCTGACCATTTTCATAGTCAAAGATGTCCAAGTCCTGCATAATGTAGCACATAGGAACAGTGTCACATGGCCTCTACAGGGTGAAGCAGTTGTTTTGCAATCGTCAGTGCTTCTGTAGCCATGACAAAATATTGGTGTTTGTCCACTTTTTGCCAAGACCGCAGCAGAAAAATCTTGAAAGCAGAGAATTTTATGGTTGTTGTAATATAGCAACCAATAACCACAGTATCTGCTGCTTCAAAATGACTTACAAAATAATTTGCAATAATTCTAGTAAACAGGAAAAAAAGGCCTCAAAGAGCTCACAGAACTTAATCATAATAGAACTGTGCGAGCTTAAACGGATCAATAGATCCATCATTGGCCAAAAACCTTATCATGTGGAGCTTTCCTGTTACTATAGCTAATTCAAACCCAATTATTTCATTAAATGGCTGAAAGAACTTTCATGTGATATTATATGCACTGACACTTATCTTTTAAAGTCGTGCCATTACATCGCGTCGCTCACTGTAATCTCTCTCTGGAATCTAGTGCCGAGCCGATGATGGCCAGCGTTTCGCGAGGCTGCTTCAGGGTCTCGGTGTCACACTGCGGAGAGAAATATACTGTCATTATTGATTCTTACATACTTTAAATGCAAGAAACTGGCAGGCTGAATTAGCTGAATAAATTAAATTCGACACAGTACATAGAGAAGAGAACAGCACGGCTTCTCAACGCGCTTGTAATCACTTGACAACTGTCAAATCAATGCCAGATAAAGCTTCAGTGACGTCAGACGCTATTCATGAACCACCCAATGAGAGACTTTGAAGGTTGCATCTCTTAGATCTATTTTCTAGGTCATCGATTTTCTCTTCAAGTTTGGTTATCATTGTTTGTAATGCACTCTTGACATGTCTCCTAGGCCTTTAGCATATCTTCCAAGTCAGAGAGTCTTTGCTGTTAAGACTGTAGCTCTTTGTGCATAGTTTCAAACCTGCTGCTTACCAAATCCAACTTGTCTACAATCTTTTGTATTTTCTGATCAAACGAGCTTTCCAACAGTGTTCTAATCTGCACTACCACCTCAGTCGCCCACGCCAAGTGCACTGATTGTGGGCCTGTCATTTCTTCCTCCGCCATCTTATTTTTCATGTGTCAACCCTGATCTCTGTCTTTTCAGGAGATTTTAGAGGTCATAATGGTAATCCAAAAGGCTCTGAAAATAGGTATACTTCTCCTTCACATCCTGTCCAAAAGAGAGTGGTTCAAATGGCTTGGGGAGGTTATTTGGCCAGAGAGGTCTGGGAGATTACCTCATCAACACCCGCTTCTTAGCAGGGCATCATGTGACTCCCTACTCTACAGATTAAGTTAAATGCCTGTACCAGCATTTATCTTAACCTGGTGACTGTGTTGAATATTGGGCTGATAAAATAATGATCATAATGATGGTCATAGTATATGGGAGTCAACACATAGGCGCTCGACACAAAATTCTAAAGCTTCAGGCTGAAACTGCCAGTCTTCTCTGAAAACTGCAGTCAGTGTTCCTGCTAAAAGGTATGCAGGAGCTGCCACGGTGCATATATTTTTATCCAGGTTAAAAGGAGGCACTCTGGGGATGGGGGTAAAGGGAGTAAAATACCACATGGACATGAGGTTTTCAACAGCAGGTGCACTATTTTACATTTCCCAGGTCCCCTTCCATCACCCACACAAATCTTAGGTGCATGGACGCTTTTAGCATGCATATTATGCATATTCTAAGCTTGTTTATTAATTGCAAGTATGTAACAGGTCATGCATGCTCTGCAACTACACAACTATTTGAAAATTGTCCCCTTAAGGTGCATAAGTAACTATACTGCTCATTCATTTGGGTGGAGTGGAAGTAATGTTGTTATTAATGGGCTACTAAATCTCTATGGGAGATTAGGCACCACCGTTGAATTTTCTAAATGAATGAACTCAGCTGTCTTTAGCTCTTGCAGATGCTTTGTCCTAAATAGGTGACCCGACTTAAGTTTATGACTACTTTTTCGATTTATAACCTGCTTTTTGCATAGGCTCAAAACAGGATTCAGTAAATGTAAAAGGATACTCATCTGTTGTTTCATTTTCAAAACTTTTGCAGTAGAATGTATAGATCCCCTTTTATCTGTAGATTTTCACACAGTGCAAATTAACCAAGAAAAGGAGACTTAAAGTTCCTTGAACATATTTCTCTACGTCTCTGTTCCCTAAGTAATAAGGATGTACAGGCCGAAAATGTTCATTTTGTTTAGTTCCCTGTATTCTTTACAGGATTTCTTTGTGTTCTCCTTTTTTTTTTTTCCTTGTCATGGGGGCGATGTCATCAATAGCGTACACTGTTTTGTAAGAGTGTGCCCTTTGCTGAAATGGTATGTCCTTTTGCCAAAACAGTGTGCCCTATTTCAGCAAAAGTGCAAAACAGCGTGCACTCCTCTGAAAGACTATGCATTATGGATGACAGGGAAAAATTTAAAAATTTTGGGTTTATTCCTAACAACTCCGTCAAACTGAGGACTATCTCATATTTTGTAAACTATTGAAAACTCACTTGATAAGATCGACCTCTAACAATAGAAATAACTAACCCTCAAACAAAACCCAACTCTGTCCATATTCACATTCTAGCCTATGTATTACAAACATTTTATATGATCAGGATTTCATGTTATGCTGTTATTAGTAATTTTGTATGTATATATATCTATATATATCTACTTTGTTCTTCTTTTGTTATATTGTGAGCCACATTGAATTTGAATCCTATTTAAGATAATCAGGCTTATTTTCGAAAGGGATCACCGGCGATCTTCCGACACAAATCGGGAGATCGCCGGCTATCTCTCAATCCTGGCCAAATCGGTATTATCGAAAGCTGATTTTGGCCGGCTTCAACTGCTGTTTCGTCGCGGCACCGGCCAACCTTCAAAGGGGCATGTTGGGAGGGTAGCGAAGGCGGGAAGGGGGGCAGGGCAGGGTTACGAGATGGCCGGCTTCACCTTATTATGAAAAAAAAAAGGCCGGCTCGAACTAGCATTTCACCGGCAGGACTTGGTCCATGTATTTTTAGGACAAAGTCCTAAAAAAGAGCCCCAACTGACCAGATGACCACTGGAGGGAAGCGGGGATCACCTCCCCTTACTCCCCCAGTGGTCACCAACCCCCTCCCACACAAAAAAAAACAATTAAAACATTTTTTGCCGGCCTGTATGCCAGCCTCAAATGTCATACCCAGCTCCCTGACAGCAGTATGCAGGTCCCTGGAGCAGTTTTTAGTGGGTGCACTGCACTTCAGGCAGGTGGACCCAGGCCCATCCCCCCTACCTGTTACACTTGTGGTGGTTAATGTTGAGCCTTCCAACCCCCCCCCCCAAACCCACTATACCCACATGTAGGTGCCCCCCTTCACCCCTTAGGGCTATGGTAATGGTGTAGACTTGTGGGCAGTAGGTTTTGGGGGGGATTTGGGGGGCTCAGCACACAAGGGAAGGATGCTATGCACCTGGAAGCTTATTTTGTTTTTTTTTTAAATTTTTTAAGTGCCCCCTAGGGTGCCCAGTTGGTGTCCTGGCATGTCAGGGGGGCCAGTGCACTACAAATGCAGGCTCCTCCCATGGCCAAATGCCTTGCATTTCGCCGGGTCCGGTTTCCATTATGGCTGAAAAACGAAGCCAGTCATCTCATCTAAACCCGGCGATCCACCAGCAATCCTACTCTAAACCCCATGAGCTATTTGGGCGGCGCCAAACGTATTTAGAAAATACGCTTGGCTCCGCCCGCTTATGGCGCCGGCCGCAAAGATGGCCGGCCATCGACTTCGCCGGCGCCGTTCGATTATGCCCCTCAATGTGGGATATAAATGTCATAAATAAATTCCAGACAAATGCGTATCCCTACTAAGTATTTTATTTATTTATTTGTGACATTTATATCCCACATTTTCCCATCTATTTGTAGGCTCAATGTGGCTTACGTGGAGGGGCATAATCGAACGGAAACTCCTATCTCCATGGGCGTTTATCTCCGAGAACGAGTCCGTGAAGGGGCGGGCCGAACCGTATTTTCGAAAAAAATGGACGTTTTTGAGCTGGGCGTTTGTTTTTTTTTAGCGATAATGGAAACTAAAAATGCCCAGCTCAAAAACGTCCTGAGCCATTTGGTCATGGGAGGGGCCAGGATTGGTAGTACACTGGCCCCCCTGATATGCCAGGACACCAACTGGGCACCCTAGGTCAGTGCGGTGGACTTCAGAAAAAGCTCCCACATGCATAACTCGCTCTCTTGAGCAGGGACTGTCCTTCCCCATGTTTAAACTTGTACAGCGCTGCGTAACCCTGGCAGCGCTATAGAAATGCTAAGTAGTAGTAGTAGCTCCCTTGCCACGGGTGCTGAGCTCCCAACCCCCCTCCCCCAAAACCCACTACCCACAAATGTACAACACTACCATAGCTCTTAGGGGTGAAGGGGGCACCTACATGTGGGTACTGTGGGTTTTGGAGGCCTCCCATTTACCAGCACAAGTGTTACAGGTGGGGGGATGGGCCTGGGGCCACCTGGCTGAAGTGCACTGCGGTACCCACTAAAAGTGCTCCAGGGACCTGCATACAAGCAGGCCTCTAGGACTTGTTGCTGCTGTATAACATTGGCACACCAGTTGACACCTGAAGACTAATCTCTCCGAAAACGTCCTTTATTCGAATAACCGCTTTTACTCACAGTTAACTGCAGATCAGAGGTTGTGCCCCACTGGCAACGAGTCTCCCTGGTACTGAGATTAGCAGTAGGTCAGAGCTGGCAGAATGCTTTACAATGCCCTCTTTCAGCCACATTCAAGGTAATAACTAAATTCTCTAACGTGGCTAACACAGGAAAGGGAACTAAAACTGGCTTACAAAAATGGCCACTACCGCATGGACTTCAACAGGGCACACTCTGACCCAGTAGGCAGGGGGAAAAGCACCATGGGAAAAGAGCCTACCAACTACCAACATCGTGAAACTGTAACACAAGCTAATGAAATCACGGAGCCCAATACCCTACACCCACCACAATGCAATGCTGATGTGACCCTGTACTGCACCCGAGAGCCACATCTGACCCAGGGAAAGGCTGTGACAGGATCGAACACATTCTGCTGTCATGGAGGTGGGTACGGCATTTGAGGCTGGCATACAGGCTGGAAAAAAAGTTTGTAAAGTGGGGTTTTTTTTGGTGGGAGGGGGTTAGTGACCACTGGGGGAGTGCGTGGAGGTCATCCCCGATTCCCTCCAGTGGTCATCTGGGCAGTTGGGGCACTTTTTTGGGACTTGTTCGTGAAAAAAAAGGGTCCAAAAAAAGTGACCCAAAATCGCGGTCAAAACGCCTTTTTTTTCGATTATCAGCTAAAGACGCCCATCTCTCCTCGGCTGATAACCACGCCCCAGTTCCGCCTTCACCACGCCTCCGACACGCACCCGTCAACTTTATTCATTTCCGCGACGGAGTGCAGTTGGAAACGCCCAAAATCGTCTTTCGATTATACCGATTTGGGCGCCTTTGCGAGATAAACGTCTATCTCCCGATTTAGGTCGCACTATAGGCGTTTTTCTCTTTCGAAAATAAGTAGGATAGTACCGGAGAGGCGGTACAGACTCCAGTGTAAACAAATACAAAGTGGTGATGTGGTAAGATAAAGTTCATGTGGCACAGCCACACTAGGGAATCGTACAACGGAACAGTTGTGTTATATCCATTACGATCTTTAGTTGCAAAGATCAGGCATTTATGTTGGATCGGTAGGGTATGCCTTTTTAAACAGGTTAGTTTTTAGTGTTTTCCGGAAGTTTAGGTGGTCGTTCGTAGTTTTCAAGGCTTTTGGTAATGCGTTCCACAGTTGTGTGCTTATGTAGGAAAAACTGGACGTGTAAGTTGATTTGTATTTGAGTCCTTTGCAGCTTGGTTAGTGCAGATTTAGGTACGTTTGTGTTGATTCGGATGTGTTTCTAGTTGGTAATTCAATCAAGTCTGTCATGTATCCCGGAGCTTCACCGTACATAATTTTGTGAACCAGAGTGCAGATTTTGAAAGCAATGCATTCTTTGGGAGCCAGTGTAGTTTTTCGTGAAGGGGTTTTGCACTTTCAAATCGTGTTTTTCTGAAGATAAGCCTAGCTGCCGTGTTTTGAGCGGTTTGAAGTTTCTTTAAGGTTTGTTCTTTGCATCACGCATAGATTCCATTGCAGTAGTCTAAATGGCTTAGTACCATTGATTTGTATCAGGTTGCGAAATGTTCCCCTCGAGAAGAATTGTTTCATGCATTTGAGTTTCTTTCCACATTGAGTGGAACATTTTCTTTGTTGTGGATGTCACTTGGCTCTCTAGTGTTGTTGCGGTCCATTGTAACACCGAGGATTTTCAGGCTGTTTGAGATAGGGAGGGTGTAATCTGGGGTGTTGATAATTGTGGGGTTATCCGCACTGTGTAGGGATGAGAGGATGAGACAGTGTGTTTTTTTTTTGTTTAGTTTTAGTTGAAATGCATTTGCCCAAGAGTCCATGATGTTCAAGCTGATCTTGATTTCGTTGGTGATTTCTGTCAGTTTAGATTTGTAAGGAATGAATATTGTGACATTGTCTGCATAGATGAAAGGGTTAAGGCCTTGGTTGGATAAGGACTTGGCTAGTGGGGTCAACATTAGGTTGAAGAGGATCGGTGATAGCGGTGATCCTTGTGGTACTCCGCAGTCTGCTTTCTACGGTGATGCTATGTTTGAGTTTGATTTTACTTGATATGCTCTTGTGGTTAGGAAACCCTTGATCCAGCTAAGTATGCTTCCACCAATCTTGAACTTATCTAGTAATCTTATTAATATATTATGGTTTACCATGTCGAATGCATTAGACATGTCGAATTGGAGGAGGAGGAGGATGTTTTTGCCTATTGCTATTTCCTGCTTGAATTTGTCTAGGATAGTGAATAGTACTGTTTCTGTGCTGTGGAGGGGGCGAAAACCTGACTGTGATTCATGTAATATTGAGAATTCATTTATATAATCTGTAAGTTGTGTCTACCATGCTTTCCATCAGTTTGACTGACAACGGAATGGATGCTACTGGACGGTAGTTAGTGATTTCATTTGGTTTTTTTCTTGGTGTCTTTTGGTATCGGAGTGAGTAGGATATTGCCATTTTCCTTAGGGAAGAGACCTTGCTGGAGCATGTAGTTTAGGTGGGATGTGAGGTCTGCTATGAAGCGGTCGGGGGTGGATTTCATTAGATAGTTGGGACAGGTATCTAGTTTACAGTGAGTGTTGGAGAACCTGCTGATCGCCTGTGCAACTGCATCGACGGTAAGGAGGGTGAATTTTAACCAGGTTCGGTCAGCCAGGTATTCTCCAGTGGTTGGGTCCAACTCATTAAGGAAGATTTTGATGTCAGTGTTGTCCTGAAGTAGCGTGTTGCGTAGGTTTGCAATTTTTTCATTGAAATACTTAGCAAATGGGATGTCTGTTCAATGTAGTGACCAAGTTGGTGTCTAGGAGTTTGTTCACGAGTTGGTATAATTTCTTCGTGTCTTGTAATCTGTCCCTATTTTAGTTTTATAGTATGATCTTTTGGTCTGTCTTATTGCGTATTTGTATTTTCTTTGTGATTGTTTCCATGTGTTGAGTGTGTGTTCGTCTTTTGGTTTTCTCCATGCTTGTTTGAGTTTCCTGGATTGTGTTTTTAGCTTTTTCAGTTCATCATTGAACCATAGTATTGAGTTATGCTTACGTGAAGTTCTTGTACGTAAGGGTGCTATTTCATCTAGTATGCATTTGCATCTTTTATCCCATTCCATGAGGTAATATATGGAGTCTGTTTGTGCTGTCCATTCATTGTATATCTGTTGCTAGAATGTTTTCATGTCTACTTGACCTCTTGTGCTGTAGGATGTGTGTTCTTGTATTTGGTGTAATCCCTTCTTCCGCCAGTGTAGGGATAAATTTAATTTGTAGTGATCAATCCAGGGTGTTTCTGTCCATTTAATATCTGTTATTATTAGGTTCTGGTCTGTTGAAAGTTTGTGTGAGATAAGATCAAGTGTGTGCCCTTTGACGTGGGTTGCTTGCATTTGTGGCCATTTGAGATCCCATAGGTGGAGGAATTCCATACATTCTTGTGCGTTGATTGAGTTTGGGTCTTCTAAGTGAAGGTTGATGTCTCCTAATACTAGTACATTGGAGTTGGTTACACATGTGTTTGAAATGAAGTCCATGAAGTTAGTTTGGCCTTCGTTCCAATTACCTGGAGGACTGTAAACCAAGACACAATTCAAATGATCGCGTAGGGTTTTGATGTGGATTCTGATTGAGGCAATTTCAAGTTGAGGTGTCATGGACTCAGCAGTGGTTTTGGTGGTAAAGTGGGATCGGTAAATTAGTGCTATGCCTCTGCCTCTCTTTTTCTTTCTGGTCCAGTGTGATTTTGTATCCTGGAGGGCACAGGTCTAGGATTATGGGGTCCTTTTGGTCGTGGATCCAGGTTTTGTTGATGAAGAGTAGGTCAAGGTCTTTTGCCATGATCCAGTCTGTTAGTATTGCTGTTTTGTTTACTGCGGATCTGGCGTTGATATAGCCCACTTGGATTATTTGGAATGGGTCTTCTGCATCTGGTGTTGTGTGGACTTTTATTAGTTGTCGTTTCTTTGTTGAGGTGAGTTTGTTTGGACCATTCTTTGCATTCTGTGCTGGTAGTCCGCATGTTGGTGTTCTTCCTTTGTTTAAGTTGTTGTCAGTTTGATGAGGTGTGGTGTATCTGATCAATCTTTGATGATTGTATAGTATGCGTATAATGTTACTTTCTGTAAGAGGAGTGGTTAGTGTTAGGTGGATCAGTGTTAAGGAGTAGATTATTAGGAGTAGTTTGAAGGTATTCCTTTTGGTTTCTTTTCGCTGTGGGCTACTAATAAGACCGAGTTTTGATGACTGGATGCGTGATAAGACTTTTTTTCTTTGGTGTGGGGTCTGGTGTTCTGGTCTTGTGTGTTATTTCAGGCTTAGTCTTTGGTTAATATCGTGGGGTTATATATGTGAGTGTGCATGAGGTTAGTGCGTGACTTGGTTTTTGTTTGTGTATGACTATTTGAGATCTTGTCTGCCTGCACTATTTCTCAATATGTTTTCCTTGGGTTAGGCGATGTGTGGCTGTGTATTACCTTTTGTTGGGCTGTTTTGGGCCACTTTCGTTGTCTGCCTCGTTAGTTGATGAATTTGATCTGCGGTTCGAAATTCCCTTAGATCCTGCCGTTGATTTTCTTGCCAGCTGTTCTGACCGGTCGCTTTTGTTTTCTTGATTAGGTGAGGAGTCTGCTCTTGTATGAGGGGAGGCTAGAGGTGTATAGACTACTCTGTATGAAAGCTGTGCTGGGACTTGCTTGCAGTTGCTTCCCTCTCTTCACTGACTTAAGAAGAGGGTCTGCCTTTCAAGCTGTTGAGATCACTACTGGATCAGGTTTCAGTGATAAGATAATGAGCAGAGGAGATGGGAGGGGGGAGAGTAGCTCTGAGTCAGAGTCCTCCCTCAATCAGTCTCTTAGCAACTAATTGCTTCCCACCATCCTTGCCCAGAGGATCTTTAGGGCTCAGATTTCTGGCTTTGGCTGGAGAAAGAAGGGAGGGGAACTTCAGAGCACCTTCAAGGTGATTAGCACAGAGGTGTGACAAATGCAACGTAAAGAACTCAAGTTGGAAGATTCCGTCTCACTCTGATATAGGGTTACCATACGTCCGGATTTACCTGGACATGTCCTCTTTTTGAGATGTCCGGGTGTCCGGACAGATTTGGCCAGCCTGCCCGTTTGTCCGGATTTCTGGACAAACGGGCTGGCTGGCAGGGGCGGGAGCGGGACTCCCTTCCCCTCCCCTTACGCTACTATCCCTGGTGGTCTAGAGGTACCTCTTCGCTCTTTGGGGCAGGAAAGAAAGAGCCCCCTTTTTCCTGCCCGGAACACTGCTGCTAGCTGCCCTGCTGCATCCTGTGTGAGTCCGGCTCTCGGCGTTTCAAATTGCCACCGAAAGTTGAAGTCTCGCGAGGCTGCTTCAACTCTCGGTGGCCATTTTGAAACGCCGAGAGCCGGACTCACACAGGATGCAGCAGGACAGCTAGCAGCAGCGCTCTGGGCAGGAAAGAGGGGGCTCTTTCTTTCCTGCCCCGAGCGAAGAGGTACCTCTAGACCACCAGGAATAGTAGCATAAGGGGAGGGGAGGTGACGGGGGAGGAAAGGTGATGGGGGGAAGAGGGGGCGACCGGGGACGGGGCGATGGTGTGAAAGGGGCGGGGTGAGGGCGTGAAAGGGGCGGGGTGAGGGTGTGAAATGGGGCGGGGCAAGTGTCCTCTTTTTATGAGTACAAAAAATGGTAACCCTACTCTGATATCCTGTTTCAAAGTTTCTGATCAATTCTGCAACAGTCACTTTAAGCTAATTTCATTTCTTAATCCTTCTTATGCTTGCTTAAAATGTTAAAATCTTCATAGATTTGTCAATACAAAACAGTTTTCCTCCTGACTTCTCTGGCTGCCTTTGAGTGCTGAGGACTCAGAGGGGAGAGGTTGCTCTTGAGCAGGAAAAGGTGCTTGAAAGACAAAAGGAAGGTACTTGACTTGATTGCTCTTAGGAATGTGGTCAGTGCTAGTGCAGTCTCTCAAAGATTCTGGTTTTAAACTTCCACAAATCTTCTGTTTTTTCATAAGTTTTTCTGATAAATGCACTTAAACAATCCCAAACATTGCTTTTCTTAGCTACAAGTTCACTTGAATGCAGATCAGTTAACAAAGTCTTCCATCAAATAGAAAAACAAATGACTGCACTTAGCACTTCAATGTGACATTCTTGGAGACAATGTGACATTCTTGGAGACAGTGCATATGTTTCCTTTAGTTTTAAGGAATCTAAAAGATTCACAGAAATAGATTATGTAGATAAAATAAATTTTTTAACTCACGGATTACAGGTTTGAACTTTAGCGTTTCTGGTTCTGAGGTCCTTGGATGGTCCAATTGATGCAGGTTACTGTAGGCTTTTTCTTTATTTTTCCAGAGGAAGGATAGATGTAAATAAGGATCCAGCTCCAATCTCAGTGCATGAGGAGAGTTATTTAGGGGAGATAAAATTTCCTTTCTCCAGCCAAAAATAAATGAAAGAAGTTCCAAGTGAAATTGAGGACTGGTGCCTCAATACAGATTGAGCAGAAGTCAGTAAAAGTTTGTGTTGTAAATAAGCAGAAAATGTAGTTATTTAATCTAAGTTGCAGAGCCTGATGCGAACCCAGCCAGCCAGCTCAAACTCTTCTGCTATCAGTAGGTGAATCTGGTCTGGATTTTGCTGCAAAGAAATAATTGAGATTTAATGTGTTTAAAAAAAAAAGCTTCTTTTATTCAAGTTAATAAGTGAAAATTCAAAATAAAATGTAAGAAGATATACATATTTGGAACTGGCCAGTTAAATGGTACTTAGCCGGCTATCCAGCAGTATTCAGCAGGAGATAGTTAGCTATTTCCTGCTGAATATTGCCAATTAGCGGTTAGCTGGTTATATTGCGTGATATAACTGGCTATCCGCCGACCTTTAGCTTAGGTTTGGTGGCCATTTTTTGCCGCGTGTATACCAGAAATATCTTTGGCAAGTTTGAACTTAACTGGCCAGTGCCGAATATCGGCTTGGCCGGATGAAGTTCCGACTGGCCAAAAATAAACCAGATATTCAATTTCAGTCACTGAATACAGCCCAGCATTGAATATCCAGCAATATCGCCGGCAATATTGCCAACCAAGGGAGTTAGCTGTGCTAACCCCTGCAGTCTGAGTGTTGGCCCCTTTTTTTTTTCAAATTAGATATCAGTGATTTTCCAGTTTTTTCAATGATTAAAGTAGAGTGGTTATTCAGGATACATGGAGAGCAGTTTTAGAACTGGTTTTATAAGTTGATGCAGTTGGCACAGAGGTGCCAACTTTCAACATGATTGGGGGTGCTAAACCCAGTGAAAATTACTCCATCCCTGGACACAGTCAAGGAGTTTTCCCCAATATTGAAGGTGCTCAAGCACCCACAGAGCTGGCTCCTATGAGCTGGCATACATGCAGTACATATATACTTTCCCTTCTAAAATTGCTCCTTATATGTTTATCATAGTACTGGCAGGCACATCTAGATATTGTTGCCCCTGCTGGTGGGTTGAGCATGCGACATGTTTCGGGTGGCTGAAGAGGGACGGGTTCCACTTCTCAGGAACCACAATTACTCTCTTTAACTATAAGACAGGCTCACAGAGAGACTCAGATGACACAACAGTCTCTAGCATTTTCACCAGCATCTTTAATCTTGAACTGCAAATCAGAACACGTTACATTTCCAGTATAAGACGTAGCAGCTTCTTTCACAATTTCTCAAAACTTCATTCATTTTAGCACCTTCCTGTATCAGGATAGTGGCAGCTTCTTTCACAGTTTCTCAAAAAGTTCATTCACTTTAGCACCTTTCTGTATTGGAATAGTGGCCATGGTGCCCATCTTTTCCATTCAGTGGTCTTTCTCTCGGCTGTATTTAAATACCTTCTGACGTAATCCATATTTTTCCAGCATTTCCATTTAGTAGGTGCTTACATGATAAAAGTCCTGTCCCACTTTCCACTAACTGAAGGCTGCAAGCTGTTGCGTTAAGATGTTTTCCAAATTCAGTCCCTACTAGAGCTGCCACACTCTCAATGGAGCTTAAGGGGAAAAAAAAACCTGCTCCTTCTGCCCAGCTGCAGCTTTAAGCCCACTGGCTTCCCAAAACAAACTGCAGCTCTCTGTCAGCTTCAATTCACAAGATGTCTTCACTCTTTCTAAAACTTATGTCCCTGGATCCAGCTGCCTTAAACTTTCACAGATGCTTAAAATACTGGCTGCATGCGGCATTCTGCTAGGCCCCTTGTATATACCTTTTTCATTCAGGATGGAATTGAGTAAAGGGAGAAGGTCCTGCCTGCAGCCCACATTGCTTCTTCTGGCCGAAAAAGGCTCTCCCTATATCCATTCCCAAACTGAATAGCAGCCAAAAACTCATAGCTTTTGCTGCAAAGGGGAAAAAAACCAACATTCCTTACCAACTATCTTTTATCCTCTAATGTCCGTCTCAAAAGAGAGATAATCAGGAGCTGAGCCAGGCATTCTCAGGGCTTCAGGTTCAGAACAAAATGCCCCCCCCCCCCCCCAAAAAAAAAAAAAAAAATCTGAGGTCCCCTTAGTTATCTGATGTTTCTGTCTTTTAATTAAGATGTTTCTCAATCAGTACTGAAAATGAATTCTTTTAACTAACATGTATTTTAACCTGTGATAATTTCTTATTGTTGGAATTTTTCCTCTGAAGTATAAACTGCTGTGAATCCCCAAAGGAATACTTGTGGTATACAAGACTTGAATAGAATGGAAAAGAAAAAAATGCACAAAAATAAGCCACTGGGTGTATTGGGGAGTGGGGGGGAGGTAGCATTCTTAGTAGACTGGCCACAAAGGCATCCCAGCAGAGCAGTGGGGCACCCTAGGGGGCACTGTAGTGGACTTCACATAAAAAGTCCCAAGTACACATGTTACCATTACCCCCTTACATGGTGAGGTCTCCAAAACCCACCAAAAACCTATTGTACCCAACTGTACAGCACTACAATAGCCCTTATGTCTAAGACGCATGTGTCACCTATATGTGGGTATGGTAGGTTTTTTTGTGGGTTTTGGAGAGCTCACACTTTCCACCACAAGTGTAACAGAGTGGGATATGGACCTGGGTCCCCTTCTCTACAGTGCACCGCACCAACCACTAGGCTACTCCAGGGAACTGTTTGTTGCTCTAATAGGGCTGGCCATAATATCTGAAGCTGTAATAGAGGCTAGTATGTACTGTTTCTTTCACATCTTTGCAGGGTGGGAAGGGGTCAGTGACCATTTGGGGAGTAAGGGGGTCATGCCTTAATCCCTTCAGTGGTCATTTAGGGCACCTTTTCTGACTTAATTGTGATTTAAACAGGTCTAGACCAAAACATTTAACTTTTAGCCCTGGACGTTTTTGCTTTGTTCCATTATGGTAGAAAAATGTCCAAGTTTTGGGAATGCCCAGATCCTGCCTCCAACATGCCCCCTTGTGATTTGGACGCACTGTCTAGAAAACCATCTTAAAAATAGGTTTTGTAAATAGCAATTTGGACATTTTGGCAAAAGAAAAAGGTCCATCTGCCTCTTTGTCCCATTTTTGGACATTTTTCTGGTTTGAAAAGGAGCCCCTATATCAGTTGTATTCCCAGATGGGGCTTTAAATCCCCTGCCATCAACACATTTTATTAAGTAGAGCAATTAATTCACTTCCCCTTTGCTTCCAGAACTTAAATCACTGGGCCATAGCTGAAAGCCATGAACCCAGTCCACTTCCCACTTATCAGACCTTGTTTAATTACCTGACAACCTCTCGCAGGGCTGCAAGCATTGGGAGCAGTTCCTATGAACTTTCCTATCTGTCTCAAGAGTCTGGTTCACTCTGCTAAGACTTCTATCCCCTCTGTTTGGTTTTATTCCCCTTCCTCCAAGAATTCCATCTGCTCACACATGTGTTCCCCTGGGCATGGCTCAGGCTGTTGGGCTCATTTTCAAAAGAGAAGGGCGTCCATCTTTCAACACAAATTGGGAGATGGGCTTCCTTCTCCCAGGGTCGCCCAAATCGGCATAATCGAAAGCCAAATTTGGGCGCCCTCAACTGCTTTCCATCGCGGGGACGACCAAAGTTCCCGGGGGCATGTTGGAAGCATAGCGAAGGTGGGACTGGGGCGTGCTTAACAAATGGGCGTCCTCGGCTGATAATGGTAAAAAGAAGGGCGTCCCTGATGAACACTTGGCCGACTTTACTTGGTCCTTTTTGTTTTATGACCAAGCCACAAAAATGTGCCCTAAATGACCAGATGACCACCGGAGGGAATTGGGGATGACCTCCCCCTACTCCCCCAGTGGTCACTAACCCCCTCCCACCCTAAAATAAAATGTTAAAATATTTTTCCAGCCTCTGTGCCAGCCTCAAATATCATACCCAGCTCCATGACAGCAGTATGCAGGACCCTGGAGCAGTTTTAGTGGGTACTGCAGTTTACTTCAGGTAGGCGGACCCAGGCCCATCCCTCCCACCTGTTAAACTTGTGGTGGTAAATGTGAGTCCTCCAAAACCCACCAGAAACCCACTGTACCCACATCTAGGTGCCCCCTTCATCCCTAAGGGCTATGGTAGTGGTGTACGGTTGTGGGGAGTGGGTTTGGGGGGGGGGGGTTGGGGGGCTCAGCACACAAGGTAAGTGAGCTATGCACCTGGGAGCTTTTTCTGAAGTCCACTGCAGTGCCCCCTAGGATGCTTAGTTGGTGTCCTGTCATGTCAGGGGGACCAGTGCACTACGAATGCTGGCTCCTCCCACGACCAAATGGCTTTGATTTGGTCGTTTCTGAGATGGGCATCCTCAGGTTCCATTATCGCCGAAAATCGGGGATGACCATCTCTAGGGACGACCATCTCTAAGGTCGACCTAAATGTGGAGATTTGGGCGTCCCCGACCATATTATTGAAACGAAAGATGGCCGCCCATCTTGTTTCGATAATACGGGTTTCCCCGCCCCTTCGCAGGGACGTCCTGCGAAGATGCCCCTCTGTGTCTCTCCTTTCACCCTTTCTGCATTTTTCGAGGAAGCAGCGGGCGGTGACTTCCCCTCCAGCCTCTCTTTGGTTCCGTGGTATATTGCTTGGTTACCAAGGGGAAATTTAGCCTGTTCTAAAATCTGTCCCCTCCCTGAGGACTGACACCTTCCCTTCCAAGCAGGTACTCTAGGCCAAGGAGGTTGAATAAAACAGGAGATGAAGTGAATTAGTCTTCAGTGGACCAAACTTACTATCCTTGTGTCATCACTATCCAGCAGGTAGGCAGTGTCTTAAAAGTTGGAGGATAAAGACATTTTTTTTACATTTATATCACACATTATCCCAAGCAAAGTCAGGTGCAATGTGGCTTACATTTGAAAATACAGGGGCCCTTTTACAGAGTGGCGGTAAGCCCAACATGGGCTTACCACTTGCTCTCCCACCCCAAGCACGCGCCATTTAACATAGTAACATAGTAGATGACGGCAGAAAAAGACCTGCATGGTCCATCCAGTCTGCCCAACAAGATAAACTCATATGTACTACTTTTTGTGTATACCCTACCTTGATTTGTACCTGTCCTCTTTAGGGCACAGACCATACAAGTCTGCCCAGCACTATCCCCGCCTCCCAACCACCAGCCATGCGTCCCACCACCAGCTCTGGTACAGACTGTATAAGTCTGCCCAGCACTATCCCCCGCCTCTCAACCACCAGCCCTAGCACAGACCGTATAAGTCTGCCCAGCAGTATCCCCGCCTCCCAACCACCAGCCCCGCTTCCCACCACCGGCTCTGCCACCCAATCTTGGCTAAGCTCCTGAGGATCCATTCCTTCTGAACAGGATTCCTTTATGTTTATCCCACGCATGTTTGAATTCCGTTACCGTTTTCATTTCCACCACCTCCCGCGGGAGGGCATTCCAAGCATCCACCACTCTCTCCGTGAAGAAATACTTCCTGACATTTTTCTTGAGTCTGCCCCCCTTCAATCTCATTTCATGTCCTCTCGTTCTACCGCCTTCCCCTCTCCGGAAAAGGTTCGTTTGCGGATTAATACCTTTCAAATATTTGAACGTCTGTATCATATCACCCCTGTTTCTCCTTTCCTCCAGGGTATACATGTTCAGGTCAACAAGTTTCTCCTCATATGTCTTGGAATGTAAATCCCATACCATTCTCGTAGCTTTTCTTTGCACCGCTTCCATTTTTTTAACATCCTTCGCAAGATACGGCCTCCAAAACTGAACACAATACTCCAGGTGGGGCCTCACCAACGTCTTATATAGGGGTATTAAAACCTCTTTTCTTCTGCTGGTCACACCTCTCTCTATACAGCCTAGCAATCTTCTAGCTACGGCCACCGCTTAGTCACATTGTTTCGTCACCTTCAGGTCCTCAGATACTATCAGCCCAAGATCCTTCTCCCCTTCCGTACCTATCAGACTCTCCCCGCCTAACACATACGTCTCCCTTGGATTTCTACTCCCTAAATGCATCACTTTGCATTTCTTCGCATTGAATTTTAATTGCCAAACGTTAGACCATTCTTCTAGCTTCCGCAGATCTTTTTTCATGTATTCCACTTCCTCCGGGGTGTCCACTCTGTTGCAAATCTTGGTGTCATCCGCAAAAAGGCAAACTTTACCTTGTAACCCTTCGGCAATGTTACTCACAAATATATTGAATAGAATCGGCCCCAGCACCGATCCCTGAGGCACTCCACTACTCACCTTTCCCTCCTCCGAGCGAACTCCATTTACCACCACCCTCTGGCATCTGCCTGTCAACCAGTTCCCAATCCAATTCACCAGTTCGGGTCCTATCTTTAGCCTGTCTAGTTTATTGAAGAGCCTCCCGTGGGGAACCGTGTCAAAAGCTTTGCTTTTGACAAAAAGAAAAACCCTAGAAATGGCTTGTGCAGCAGTAACCCAGCGGTAATTGGGCTTCACCGCACACTACCTGGTTACTGCCGGGTTAGTGCAGGAGCTCTTATCACCACCTTAGTGGATGGCAGTAAGGGCTCCATGTTGCATGGCCAAGCGGTAAGAGCTCTCTTACTGCATGGCCATGTGTGCCTGGGGCTTTTTTACTCGCTGCTGTAGAAAGGGCCCTGGCCCACGGGAAAAACAGCCCCTGCCATTAGCGCAGGGCCCTTTTTCCCCGCACCTTGGTAAAAGGACCCCACAGTGGGACAAAATAATAGAATGTAGTTATCATTGGAGTAAATAGATGGATATTTCCAGTGATTTTTTTGTGCCGGTACGCAACGGTACGGCATACCGGCATCCTTTTCCTCCCCCCCCAGCGAGTCCTGACCCTTCTTTCACTCCCCTACTTACTTTGATGTCAACTCGGCAGCGTGAACGGTGCAGGCAGTGATTGAGAGAGGCTGTCAGCGTCAGAGCTTCCCTCTGCGAGTCCCGCCTACGTCGTTACAACTTCCTGTTTCCGCATAGGCGGGATTCGCAGAGGGAAGCTCCGACGCTGACAGCCTCTCTCAATCGCTGCCTGCACTGTTCGCGCTGACAAGTCCGACGCTGGCAGCCTGTGGAGAAGGAGGACAGGCTGGGAGGAGGATAGGCTGTGGGAAGAAGAATCGCTGGACATGGGAGAGGAGGGCAGGGGAGAGAGGAGAATCACTGGACATCATGGGAGGGGAGGGCAGGGAAGAGAGAATCACTGAATATCATGGGAGGGGAGGGCAGGGAAGAGAGAATTGCTGGACATTGATGGGAGGGGAGGACAGGGAAGAGAGAATTGCTGCGTATGTCTAGTAGCGCTTTAGAAATGATAAGTAGTAGTAGTAGTACATCGATGGGAGGGGAGGGCAGGGAAGAAAGAATTGCTAGACATCGATGGGAGGGCAGGGGAGAGACAATTGCTGGACATCAAGGGGAGGGCAGGGAAGAGAGAATTGCTGGACATCGATGGGAGGGCAGAGCAGGAGAGAGACAATTGCTGGACATCGATGGGATGGCAGGGGAGAGAGGAGAATCTCTGGACATCGATGGCAGGGGAGAGAGGAGAATCATTGGACATGGATGGGAGGGCATGGAAGAGAGAATTGCTGGACATCGATGGGAGGGGAGGGGAGGACAGGAAAGAGAGAATTGCTGGACATTGATGGGAGGACAGGGCAGGGGAGAGACAATTGCTGGACATCGATAGCAGGGCAGGGGAGAGAGGAGAATCGCTGGACATGGAGGGGAGGGGAGGGCAGGGGAGAGAGGAGAATCTTTGGACATGGATGGAAGGGGAGGGCAGGGGAGAGAGGAGAATCTTTGGACATGGATGGGAGGGGAGGGCAGGGGAGAGGATAATCACTGGACATGGATGGCAGCGGAGGACAGGGGGCAGAGGAGAATTGCTGGACATGGATGGCAGGGGAGGACAGGGGAAGGAGGAGACATACTGGACATGGATGGAAGGGGAGGGCAGGGAGAGAGGAGAATCATTGGACATGGATGAGAGGGAAGGAGAGAGAGGAAAATTGCTGGACATGGATGGCAGGGGAGGACAGGGGACAGAGGAGAATCATTGGACATGGGAGGGAAGGACAGGGGAGAGAGGAGACATGCTGGACATGGATGGAGGGGGGAGAGAGGAGACATGCTGGACATGGATGGAGGGGAGGAGAGAGGAGAAGTGCTGGATGTGGATGGAGGGGAGGAAAGAAAAAAAAGATGCACATGGATGGAGATGAGGGAAAGGGAAGAGAGGAGAAAAACTGCACATGGATGGAGAAAATAGGCAAAAGCTGGATCCACGTTGTACCTCCAGTCAATTCCACGGAAGAGGACCCAGCTTTTACTTATGGATGTAGGACAAGAAATGAAGAAGAAAGGAGGAAAATAAAGAAATAAATGGAAATGAAGCCCTGGAAACGGTGTTAAGAGAACAGATAGAGAGCAGCAGTATCAGAGACTGGGACCAATATGGATAGAAACCTTACCGCCAGCCATTGACCTAGCGGTAAAGACTCACGCAGTAACCAGGCGGTAATGATCTACATGCGCCAAATGCCACTTGGAGCGTGTCCGTTACGCGCGCCCGAAAATAAAAAGTATTTTTCAGATGCATGTATCGGGTGTGCGCCAAAAATGAAATTACCGCAAGAGATACGTGGTAGTCGGGCAGTAACTCCATTTTGGCGCGTGTTGGGTGCATGTAGATGCTTATGCAGCTTAGTAAAAGGGCCCCTTATTATCTAGGGATTGATTCTTGATCTCTTTTGGCAAATAGCTTCTTATATTCAATTTTTCCCAAATAGTAGCTGTTGTAAGAAGGATTTCTTTGAGAACAAACAGGATTGTAAGTTCTCACAAGTGTGTGACATCATCCAACAGAACCTGGCATGGGAAAAAGCTTCTATAGGTTCAGACAATTTCTAGAAGATTTTAGAGCATTACTACACATGTGGTAGGTATACTTACCATCCTAAGCTACATCACCATGTGGAACCTGCTCAGGTCTTGTTTGTCTTTGGAGTTGACAGGATTTTCTTCTCATTGTGATGAGAGAGATTTTTTTTTTTTTTTTGGCTTTTTGCATATTTATGTTGCCTGTCAGGGCCTCCATTCTCTTTCATTCTCCAGGGTTTTGTTTTGTTTTGTTTTTTTACCTTTTCAAAGTTTTCTTCCTTTTTCCTTATTCACCTTTGTCACCACAGTGATGCCTTCTATTTTTGAAAATCAAGCCATTTCATTTTGCTATGGTTGTATTTTTTTGTGGCATGTCCCAATAAAAGGCCCCCAGTGGCTTAAAAAATGTGGGACTCGTAGGGGATTCACAATTTAAGATTTCTCCATTCATGGATGATATCCCTTTTTCAATCGATCACCCTCTTATTATCTCTTCAAATTATCATTAGAGAACGTAGGGAATTTGACCTTGCATCGAGATTGAATGTCTGAAATGTTGACATCTCTTTAGCATGGCAGTGTTCTGTGCAGCTTAGGGAGGCCTTTGCTTTTCAGTGGGCATAAGAAAGCATTAAATATATAGTTTTTCAGACAACAACAGATAGAGCCGAGCTACATCCCTTGAATTATAATCCCTTATTTAAAAAGATTAACGATGGTTTAGTAACCTGGGAGAGATTCTAGGGCTTATTTTGAAAACAAAAAAACATCAAAAAATTTCATAAGGTGGCAGAAGGACATTTTCCTCTCAAAAATATCCAAATTGCAATTTTCGACACCCTGATTTTAAACGTTTTGCTCCACAGTTCATCCAGATTTCAAGGGGACGGGTTTTGGCAGGACATGGGTGGCACCAAAAGTTAGACATTTTTCTGTAATAATGGAACACGATGAAAACATCTAGGGCCAAAATTAAGATGTGCTTGGTCATTTATGGCACCTTTTGGTCACATAGTCTTGACTGAACAGGTCTAAATGACCACTGGAGGGATTATGACATAAACCCTCTTACTCCTCCAGTGGTTACTGACCCCCTTACTCCCCCGAAAGCTGTGAGAGAAACAATACATACTAGCCTCTATGACAACTTCAGATGTTATGGCAACTCCTATTAGAGCAGCAAACAGGTCCTGGAGTAGCCTAGTGGTTGGTGCAGTGTACTATAGAGAGGGGGACCCAGGCTTATATCCCAGTCTAACTGTTTACACTTGTGGTGGAGCATGTGAGCCCTTTAAAACCCACCCAAAATCTACTGTACCTACATATAGGTGACACCTGTAGGCTTAAGGGCTACTGTAGTGATCTAACGGTCCCACGGATTCCCTTGCAGGCTTTCTGCTTCTGATGTACCTGAAAAAAATTGCACACATTTTCAAGATATTATAATAGAACTAGTAAAAAAGGCCTGTTTCGAAACGCTATGAAACGGGCGCTAGCAAGGTAAATTCCCACCCATCCTCCCTTCCTTCCCTCCTGAGTTCCATACCCCTCTCCCTCCCTTCCTTCCTTCCTTGCTGAGTTGCAGAACTCCCTCACTCCCGAGTTGCAGACCCCCCTCCCTCCCAGTTCAAGGGCCCCACCCGAAGCACATCCACACACCCACCCACACATATGTCCCTCCCTCCCAGTTCAAGGGCCGTCAAGCCTCTCCCACCGCATTCCAGACTACCCCCTCCCTCACATTCAAACCCCCCCTTCGCCTTAATGTCCCCTGCACCCCCCTACCGCAACCCTTTGTACACCACCCTTTCCTCCGAAATACCTCCCCTGAAGTCGTCGCGTACCTCTGCTGAGCTGACAGATCAAGTTTTGTTCTTTCTCGGCTGCGGGGCGTGGCTTCATGATTGAGCATCTGTTGAAGTCTATGTGCGTGCATCTGACATCAGACGCACGCACAGAAACTTCCACTGATGCTCAATCATGAAGCCACGCCCCGCAGCCGAGAACAGAACTTCGGATCCGTCAGCTCAGCAGAGGTACGCGACGGCTTTGTTGATGCACCAACAGGGGGGGGAGGTTGTTGCGCCACTCCCTGCCACTTGCTCTGAAGTGGCAGGGAGCGGCGCAGTGACAGCTGTTTCCCAGGCAGGGGGAGGAGCGTGTTTCCCCTACTCCTCCCCTTGCCTTGGAATCAGCTGAGAATGTGGGCGGAGCTATTATGATGCCTACGAACACCTCAGGCTTCACTGCAAGGCTGCTGGCTTCAGAACGTTGGAGGTGCTTTTTATGGAATCAGCTGAGAATGTGGGCGGAGCTATTATGATGCCTACGAACACCTCAGGCTTCAGGCTTCACTGCAAGGCTGTTGGCTTCAGAATGTTGGAGGTGCTTTTTATTATATAGGATAGACAAAACAGTTTTGTTTTTTTTAAAGGGAAAGAGTATCATCAAAAAATACAGGAAAGCTCTTTAATTATCGTAAGTCCCCAAATGGAAGGAGAAATGACCAATCAACCAGGTGTGGTGATGTACTGTTGGGTACAGAAATCCCAGTACTTTGCTGGGATGTCTGTGTGGCCAGTCTGCTAAGAATGCTGCTCCCTCCCCCCCCCCCCCCCCCAAACATAAATTCCAGTGGCTTCTTTTGGTGCATTTTTCCCTTGGCCATTTAAAAAAAATGATTCTAAAAGATAGATACACTAAGCACAAAAACATCTAGCAAATGGCCAAAGTTGGATGTTTTTCTGGTTTGAAACTGACCATGTTTGCTACTGAATTTTTGGACGTTTTTCGCAAAATGTCCAAAATTGGATTTAGACATCATATCAAAAATGCCTCTTTTACATTTCTTGGCTAGATAGAATGGCAAGTGTAAACTCAGTGATTTTACCTAGATTTTGTTATTTAGCCAGAATGCTGCATTTGAGGTATCAATGAGGATTTGCTGTTTACATCAGAGCTTAATCAGATTTATTTGGAGGCTTCATCCTCCAAGGATTTCAAGTCCAGAGTTTTTGGTGATGTAAAGCTGAGGACAGGTTGGGAATTTCAAACCTGAGGAAATACTATTTGGCGGCCCATTTGGGGACAGTGATTAAGGGATTCGTTTACAAAAGAGAAAAACGTCCAAAAGGTTTCAGAAAGCTGCATTTGGACCAAATTGGTATTTTCAAAACCAATTTTTAGATGTTTTTCTATGAAGTCCTTCAGAAGTGCATTCAAATCACATGGGAGCATGTTAAGGGCAGGATCTGGGTGTTCCTAACATTCGAGACGTTTTTCTGCCATAATGGAACAAAACAAAAACATCCAGGGCTATAAGTTGGATGTTTTGGTTTAGACCTGTTTTATTAATGCGTAAGCCACAAAAAAAGTGCCCTAAATGACTAGATGACCACTGCAGGAATAAAGGAATGACACCCCCTTATTACCTCTATGAAATGGTGATTTTCAAAGAGAAAAGACGTTTTTCTGGTTTGAAAATGGTCATTTTCACTGCTTGAGCTTTGGAGATTTTGATCAAAACATCCAAAGTCAGATTTAGACATTATATCGAAAATGCCCCTCCACATGTCACAAACATGGTGTCATTTTCTCGGTGGAGTTCTCATCCAGGTCCTACCGAGTGTCTGAGGTGTAAGGGTACTTCTAACTGTATTTGCTGTCTGGTTTTCAGAAGTTCTACATACCATATTTCTTCTAGGACTTAGCACTTCATTAGTCTCTTACCTGTAATCATATAGATATTTCCTGCCATCAGGTATGAGCCAAGGAATCTCCACTAAACAGTTTTTAACCCTGAGTCTTAGTCTAGGGGGCTTAGCTTCCTCCCTTCCCCCGTCAGCTACAAAAGACCAAATCCTGGTGGGGTTTAGACAACTCAGTCTCTTTACAGTCTCTAAATTCCCCAGAGCTTTCCCTCAATCTTTTAAATCCAACAATAGCCGTAAATCACAGTCTTGATTTTCCCTGGTTCAGGGAGACGTGTCAAATCACTCTTATGAACATAAAATAGAAATATTTTCCCGGTAATCCATAAAACAGCTGCACAGACTTGTCCTTGCAACTTCCAGCCACAGCAAACAAAAACAGGTGAAAAACAATTACGGCTGAAGGAAGCTTTGATCCTAAACTTCATTCAATGAATCCCTCTGCTTCTTCCTTCCTTGTGGCTGACTGGCTTAAAATGAAAACAAACAAACAAACAAAAAAACAGGCCTACAGGGATAGAGAAAAAAAAAAAGCACATTTTGGCCAAACATTTCCTTTTTACTCCACACTTTATCTTGCCTTCCTGGGCCTCAGTGGACTGGCCAAGTCCTCCAACTGACCTTCCAAAAAACCGGGGTGTTTAGCTTGCAAGCAGAAAAAAACCCCCAAAACCCAGTATCTCTTTAAACTGGGTTCTCACCTTGATGTTCAGTTTCTTCATATTACATCTTCTCTACCAAAGACACTTACAACCAGCTCAGAGCTAATGCCCATGTCTTCAGGCTCCAGGTCTGGAAGCTCTTGCCCTCCTCAGTGATCTCTTTTATCTCCCTGTTATATGGGCTGTTCTGCCTTGGAGCGGCAGTGGCGTAGCCCAGGTGGGCCCAGGCCCACCCACTTTGGGATCAGGCCCATCCAGTAGCAACACACCTATGATGTGGCTGGCAGGGATCCCCAAGCCCCACCAGCCAAAAACTCCCAACAGCTGTCCCTCCTGCATACCTTGTAAATAGCAGATCTTCGCCTGCAGCAAGCAGTGACCGATACATACTTCTCGCACAGCCTTCCCTCTGACGTGTTCCCGCCTATGCAAAAACAGGAAGTTGCATCATGGGAAGGCTGTGTGGCCAACATGAGCAGTGTGTATAAGTTTCTGCTCGCTACTGGTGGAAATCTGCAATTGTAAAGGTATGCGGGAGAGGGGGGATGTTTGAGAGACCATACGGCATGCAGGTGAGAGAAGGAAAGACCAAATTACCTCTTCTGCCCATCCATCTTGGGCCCAGGCCCACCCAAAATTGTGTGTCTGACTACGCCCCTGGGGAGCGGTCTCAACTCTGCTTTCACATGTTTCTCAGAGCAGCTGATGAGGTTGTCTGCTCATCTGTAGGAGTAGTGGTCCAAAGACTACATTTCCCAAGAGTCCTGTGCCTCTCCCACTACTTCTTGCTCTGCTAGCCTCTGGATATTCAATGCAGGTGCCCGGACAGGGCCCAGCAATACATGTCCAAAGTGAATGGTTGTGTCAGCATTAGCATACCGGCAGCCATTAGCACAGCTTTGTAAATGGGAGATAGGCGTTTTCTTTTTTATTAGGCTTTATTTTTTATGCATTTAAGTGAACTAACGCATCATCCACACTGTTTTATCAAAGGACATTATGGAACCACTTATTATATCATAATTTTCCTTTATATCAACCATGGATTGAATTTTTCAATTTGTCACTGTCTCCATGCACATTGAAGCAGGTACAAATGTTTGGTATTTTCTAGGATGAATTGAACAAGTTGACTTCAGGTAATCAGAAATACAGTATATGAAACAAAATGAGCCCTTGTTTCTGCTAAGGATTTTGTCATATATTCGGAATCTTACTGGGCTGTGATTTATTTTATTGGACCAGTACAGGGATGTTGTACTGAGCTTACTTAGGTCCTTCCTCATATGTTACAGATCTCTTATAGGTCTCAAAAGCTCTTCTACTACCACATCTTTTAATTGGTCCAATAAAAAGAATCACAACCTATATGGATGTCATTTTTTCCAGGACCTATATGGCTATTAGAACTCTGTAATTTATCAGTAAATATTCAAAGGCTTACCCACCGTTTGCATGTATAAACTTAGAGTTAATCCATCAAAGACAGCCATATCTGGGAAATAGATTTTTAGCAGCCCAAAAGTATGTACAGACATACTCTTAAAACATACCTGCATTTGACTGCATAGAAAAGGGGTATTTTATATAAAGTGTTTTGAAGGCATGTTTGAAAACTACATGGATACAGTTACATCCTATATAATAAAAAGCACCTCCAACATTCTGAAGCTGACTCTGTGGCACTGTGGCAGTGTAGGGTTCGTATGTCTGTAGTTCAGCGTTTCATTGGCTCTCACTGTCCCCGCCCTCACATCGAGGAAACGGAATGCTGCTTAGTTGCCAAGCAAACAAACGCGACGTCACAGGAACGAAGAACCAATCAGACAGAACGGAACTTGGAGGAGGGAAGTGGAGTGGATTGAAGGGAGGTATGAACATCAGTGGAGGCAAGTGCACAGAACGGAAGGGAAGACAAACATTTAATCACTTTGTCACTCAAACACATACACACACACACTCAATCACTCTGTGTATCTCTCTCTTACACTGTCTGTAAAACTGTCACTCTCAGTCTCTCACATGGGCAACTGTATGTTGCATTCTCAGGAGTAAGGAGCTCTTCTGATGTGATTGTTAAACTGATTGAAGGGCCTGAACAAGGAAAACTTTTACCACATTGTAACAGAGTTTACACAAAAAATATTGTATATAAAGAAATCTTACACATGTAAACAACAATTATATTCAGAATACAACCGTGGAAACATTAATGGCAGGAACTCATTACATTGCTAGCGCCCGTTTCATTGCGTTAAGAAACGGGCCTTTTTTACTAGTTTTTTTTTATAAAAATATGCACATAGCAAACATTCCTCTATTGCACCTAACTATGCCTCTCCTTTTTAGTATCTCTTGTACCCTACTACCAGTGTTACCTTTTTGTATAGACAATACTCTTTCCTTTCCTATCAAGTTATTGTAGTTCTTTCACCATTGTTTGAAATTTTAAATTATAAACTGCCTTGGTCTGCTCATTAGTGAAGGCGGTATATCACGTATAGAGAAATAAATAAATAAAAACATGGAATAATAAGGGCCAGATTCTATATATGATGTTAACAGTTACGTGTATTAAATTGAGCACACGCCCAATTTAGCGTGCATAAATTAATTGATAACAATTGGGTGATAACCAATTATCACTAATTGGAAATAATTAGAATTTACACACATATTGTATTCTATATCTATGTGTGTGTAAATCCTAACGCATGTACTTATTTGGGGGCATGGATAGGGGCATTTCTGGGGGCATTCCCAAATGTTATATGTGTTGTAGGCACCTACATTTAGGCGCAGTTTATGCCTAAGCATGATTCTGTAAAGGACGTATACTCTTTATAGAATCACGCTAAGCATATTAAATTTTCAGCACTGATTTTTAGGCACTGCTTATAGAATACACCCCTAAGCATATACTTTTAACTGCATTAACAACCTAACATTCAAATGGAATGTATATGATTTGAGCAGGCTCAAAAGTATGCAAGCAGCTTTGCAGTAAGGCATCCTACTGAAAATTTACTCACGTTTGTCTAAGGGATAAGTCTTTGATAAAGTCCAAATAGTTTAATCATGATAGTCATAGATGGTTTTTCCCTTGGTTTCCTACTTTAGAATTTGTAACACATTTTCAAGATATTATAACAGAATAGACAAAACAGTTTTTTTTTAAAGGAAAAGAGTATCATCAAAAAATACAGGAAAATTCTTCAGGTTAAATTATCGTAAGTCCCCCAAATGGAAGGAGAAACAACCATTCAACCAGGAAGAGAAACAGATGAATTCCTCCGGAACAAAATCTCCAACACAAAAAGAGTTAGGGGTGTGGTTATCAACATGGACTATCATTAAGATTTGTAATTTTACCACTATCTCGTGCAATAAGATCTAGTTTCTAATAATTGGGATTAACATTAAAATAACGGTAGTCCTTTTATTCTGCAAAAAATTGTAAATTACATTCTTAACAGATGTATGATACTTAATTCCTTTTTTTACAATAACTTTTTCAGTTTGATAAATGGACTGATGTCCAGCGACGAAGGATGCTGACTGACTTGCTTGAAAGATGTTCCATCTCACAGCTGAAATTTTGTAACCAGCAGCTTCAGAAGAAAGTGCCATTGGAAGCCTTGGACTTCACAACAGTGCTTCCCAGAGTATTGTCTCTCTACATCTTTTCTTTCCTGGATCCTCGGAGCCTATGCCGATGTGCGCAGGTAAAGCTAAGAGCATACATCAAATTTTAAAAAGTAGACCGTCTTGTTGCTAATACTTGTAGTTAGCTTACCAGAACCAATTACTATGAAAAGTGGCCCAATTTCATTTTTCCCAAATATCTATTGTTGTAAATGGATATTGAAAGTGTTTGGTGGATGGGGCCATCTTATACTGTTTATTACTGAGTGATGCTGTGCATCCAGGCTTGCTCCCAAAGGGTTATTTACTTACCTGAACAAGCAGGTTTTAGTCTCCTTCTGCAAAGGTCCCATTATTTCCACTCTGGAAATCACGGAAGTTATACCATACCAGCTCCATCATTTTACTCTGTCCAACTTGATTGGAATGGAATAAGAAAACAGTAGTAGGGAAGAGTTGGGGAAAATCTCATTTCTGAAATTTTCCTAGCTTCTTTTAATAAGGGATTAACATGATTGCTGCAGCACTGTGGCACCTGTTGTAGACCACACCTACTGTTCGTTATGCACCAAAGCGCCACATTTAGGTGCTAACAGTTACACCTGCCAAAAACCAGGCATAATTATTCGCACCTGTATTTAGGTGCACTGGTGCTGACGTACGCTAGAATTCCATAACAGCATCTCAGCACACAGATGCCATTATAGAATTGGCATTCAGCATCAGCGCACATAAATTGTTTCACCCAGTTATAGAATTATTCCCAATGTAACCAAGAACAAACAGTGCACCATGCTCAAAAGTACAAAAAGGAACCAAAGCTATATCACACATATGGAAGCACAACAGAGGAGGAAAGATAGAAGCAGCACTGTAGAAAGACTGGGTCAGTTTTGGAAGATCGAGTGTGTTGGGTGATTTGATAAGATCTTGTAGCCTTTTATTGACTGGTACTCCTAAGGGATGAGGGATACTTGCTCTACATATTCTAATTTTACTAGTTGTCCCTGTAAGTGAATGTAAATGTAATACTATCGCTATTGGCTGTGTAGAAGCTGCTACCATTTGCATGCTAGGTGCTGTTTGATTTGTTGGAGTTGATAAGGAGGAGTTGAGAGGGCTTGGGTTTTTTGTGGGTTTTTTCCTGTGGTTTTGAAAGTTCTATTTTCTTTTGTGTTTTATAAAATGTGCATAAAACCTTAATAAAAATAAAGTACAAAAAATGAGTCAATTGATAATGCAGTAAGGTGCCACTTAAGCTTACCTTACAGATATAGACAAAACATGAAAAGACACTTGCAGACGCACAGACAAGGTGCCATGATGAGCAATGGCAGGGATGAAGAGTGACATGCTCACTGTATGCATTTCCTTACCAGTCAGTTGGTCTACTTGGTTCTCATAACCCTCAATGTCTTCCATGAGCCAGAGGAGCACCATTTCTGCTGCTTCTTGGTATCTAGGAGGTAGAGCATACCACTGTGACCCCTATGCCAGGATCTGCCTCATGACAAGGTCATTTTGAAAAAAAATATTAAACAAAAGCTAAAACTCAGTTGACTGAATCCAACCAGTTCAGAGCAAAGTACTGGTCTTGCAAAAAGACTTTACTATCACAATGGCATCAATGAGATTAATATTCAAAACTTTATGTGGACAAACTTGGCTTGGTAAAACTGCTAGAATATACATTATAGAAATACAAGAATGTTTTAGAAATAAAAAAAAATATTTCTAGGGAAAAGACTGAAGAATGTAAGAAGAAGGCCATTTAAAAAAACTTTGACAGATGTTGTTGTTAATGCTGCTTTAAAAGCATTATTGTCTGACATTTTCAGGTGAGCTGGCACTGGAAGTACCTGACAGAATTAGACCAGCTCTGGATGCCCAAGTGCCTGCGTTTTGGCTGGTACATCAACTTCTCTCCAACCCCATTTGAGCAGGGAATATGGAAGAGACACTATATAGAGATGGTGAAAGAACTCCATGTTACCAGACCAAAGGTACAGATTGCAGCCACTGCTGTGACATTTTCTAGGTTTATTCACAATTAGGACTAGGTTCTGTAAATGGCACCCAAATTTGGGCACCGAAAAAATGCATGCTAAGCACTATTCTATAAATGGCCCTCTGAATTGGGCGCCATTTCTAGGATAGTGTGTAGGGCTAAGATCTTGACCTAACTTTTGAGCGCAAGCATTTACACTAACTGAAAGGTGGTGTAAATTCTTGTATGTAAATTAAGTGCGGATCCCCTGAATTCTATAATACTGTGTGCATCTTAAGTGAACACCCCTGACCCACCCATGGCCACACCCTTTCGAGTTGTGTGCTATAAGCTTTGCACATGCATCTAGAGTAGCAAGTAGCACGAAGCACGCGTAAATACAAATTATTGCCAATCAATGCTAGTAATTATTTGTTAGTGGCCAATTATTGGTGTTAATTGGTTTGTTACTCAAATTGCGTGTGCAAATTGGGCACGCACCCAAATTTGCATGTGCAATTTTTAGTGCCATGTATAGAATCTGGGGGTTAATGCACAGTATAGGGGTGATTTCATAACAGGGCACCTATATGAAATACCCAAAGAGGCACCTGTTTTAAAAAGACAACATAAGTTCCTATGCCTCTTCATAAGGTAGGCCTACAGTTACTCCTAGTACCACACAAATCTTGCCCAAATTTACTCCTATACCAGATATAAGGGATTCTTCACCGTGGGCTTCTAGTCAGGAACTTTTGGAGCCAAACATACAGGTTTCCTGTACAGCCTAATACAAGTGTAAAAATATTTGAGAGACAAAATAAGGTTACAGCTTTCCTTTTGGATGACTCTTCCTAGTAGAAACCACAGCCTATGTACTTGAGACTGTCCAAATGGCAGTTCCCAATACTGTTTCTTAATTACCAGTGAAATTCTGCAGCAACATTACTTTCCTCAGACTCCTACCTCACTGCAGAAGCTAGTTATCCTCATGTTTAAACCCCTTTCAGTTTACAAGTCCTTTTCCTCTACAAGCAATTGTTTCATGCACCAGCAGCTTTACAAATTAGTTCCAGGTGCTCTACAGTCTTCTCCTATGTTCTGAATCCCAACTGCTTCGACTATATTTTTCAAACTGCCCTTCTTTAACATTAGTTCTCTTCCTACCAAGTCAGCATCCATTCAAAAGCTAGACATCCCAGATTTATCATGAGCTCATTTCCTTTTTGAGCTCCCATATGTTCTCTTGAGCCCCCTCTGTGAACTGCTGTATGACTAGTGATAACCTACCTAGCACATCACAGTCCAATTATGCGTTTTTATAGGTTTGTTTTGGCAGTAGTGATGTTTGTTTATTAAATTCTTGATATACAATCAAAGTGCTTGTTCAAGTGATTATGATGTTGAGTTTATACAAATCGCATAGGAAGGCCTAGAGGCCTGAAAGTTAATGGGGGTGCAAAGTTAAAGGTTTGCTTCTGACATCTAATGTTTTGCATTGGCCCTGACCAGAAGTCATTGCTGTAGAGCAAGTGCTGTCAGTGAGGGTTGCCTCTCCAAGTTTTCCAGGCTAGATCAAATGCAAAATAGGAAGGGATATGGATAAATACTGAATTTAGATGTCTTGAATTTTACTGCCATTGTACTATTTAAGAATGACCCAAGAACCAAAGTTTTCAGTACTGTAGGGTCTTATACCATCTTTCAGCCTATGCAGGTAAATAAGTGGAATAAAATGCAATTCTCTTTCTTAATCTTATTTTACTTTATGTTTTTATTGTATTAAGCACATATGAGAAATAATGATGCCATTTTACAAAACTTACACACAAACGACTAGCATACAGTATAGTAAAGAGCAAAAAACGATATTACAGGTGCCTAATTCACTATGGGGCTAATCTTATGTCTAAACACAACCAATAAATTTAACTGAAAAGCAGAAATTTGTATTATATCAAGTTAATCACTTTCAAAAATATATAAATGTAAGGAGAAAACCCCTCACATAGCAATGAGCTTCTAGTAATTCCTCACAAAATCAGACCCACTAATTATTTTAATCATTGGTCCAGTACAACCAGTTTCTAACTATATCAGTGTTCATCTAGCTAATGTGCTGAAATAATATTCAACATATACCAAAAAAAACCTCCATATATTAAAACAAGTAATCAATTATCTGTATGAGGCACCATAGTGAAACATCCAGTTTAGAGAGTGCACAAACTCATACTGCCGACATGATCATGTTTCAATCAATAAAGCTCTGCATCAGGTGATTCTTTATCACCAGAGTCTTTATCCACAAAAATACATAGCAGTGCTCACGTCTCAGTGAGACTCTTGTTCCTCAAGATAAATGCTGCTCTCTCACCTAATGTCTCAGGGATTGTAATAGAATTCTGATATAATATAATATAGGTGCCCCTTTATAGAATTGCTCTCATTCCAATGCAAGCTGGTCAATCTAATCCTATCCCTAGTGATACTACATTTCCAGAGAATTCTATAACCACTTCCTTAGTTGACTCTACTTCTTGAACGTCTTTTCAAGTAGAGTCTTTAGTTTCCATGAAGAAACTTGTGGTTAACTTAAATGTGTGACCCTTTCCCCCCTCATGATTAGAAAGTCTGGAACTGGGACTGCTTTCCCCATTTTTGTCCATCATTAATCTTCGTCTCACTAACAAACAGTTCCCAGACCTCTTGAAACTAGCCATAGTCAGTCCTCGTCTTAAAAAACCCTCCCTGGATCCTGTGATGCCTAACCACTCTTGTCCCCTTTGCAATCTCTGCTTTATGTCAAAGGTTCTTGAAAAGACTGTGTTCCATCAGCTTTCTACTTTTTCTGAAAAAGTAAATGCCGTACACCCCCTCCAGTTGGGCTTCTGCCCTTAGTTTAGCACAGAAACTGTCATATTTTGATCAACTTAAAATGGTCTTAGTGGTCTGTTTAGATCTTTCGGCCACTTTTGACCTTATTGACCATTAACTTCTGTTGTGTCGTCTCTCCTTTCTTGGTATTTCCGATACAGTTTACTCGGTTCTCTTTGTTTTTGTCCTATCGCTCTTTCCAGGTTGTAACTCAAACATCCATATCTATCCAGACTCTGACATGTGGTGTACCCCAAGGATCGATTCTTTTGCCCTTACTGTTTAATTTCCGAGTCCTTTAGCTACCTTTATATAATCCACTGGTATCTCTGCTTATTTTTATACTGATGACATTCTTCTTATTTACCCTATTTCTCGTCATGCATTTTCAGTTACCCCCCCTTCAGCAGTGCCTTGAGTTAGTTTGTGCCTGGTTAATTGATCAAAAGTTAGTATTGAGTAAAGGAAAAACTGTTGCTTGTTGGTTTTCAGGGACCTCTTCTCCACCATCTGCCCCAATAACTCTCTTTTGCAGCTCTATCACTCCTGTAACACTCTTTCAGTATTTAGGCATTATTTTGTATTTTTACCTCGGATTTCACACTTGACCAAAATTCGATTTTTTTTGTCTTCCGCCAACTATGGGCAATACATCATTACTTTAATCATAATACCTTTCATGCATCGATTCTTTCTCTGTTTATGACACGTCTCAACTACTGCAACATCATCTATTCTGGTCTTCCTTGTTCTTCATTAAAGAAACCTCCCCTCCGAAGGGACACCACCTTGTAAGTGGTGGAGGGGCTTCCGTGTTTCAATGACTTAGAGGGCTATGCTGAAGGGTTACCCATATCAGACAGGCCTCTGAGGAGAAACCAGACAAAGAGTGTCCCAAACTGGAGGATTCAAGATGGCATCGAGGGAGGACGTACGTTAATTGAGTTCCTGTTTTACACCAGAATACCTGAAGAAGTAGGCACGCTCCCCAGAGAATGGGGAAGAAAAAAAGGCAAACCCATGGTGTTGTCCTCCTTGAACACAGCTGGGTTCCGACCACTTCTCAGTCTACTTTGGAGAGATTCGGGGTCATAACGTCGGGAATATCGGTTCCTGCTTCAGGGAACAGCAAGGCTTTATCGCTGAATCTCAGTGGAGAGGGAGTGACTTTGAGTCCCCCTGTTGGCATGACCTCTCCAAGACCTGGAAACAGTAACGCTTCGCTATGGAGGTCGACAGTGGAAACACCCGAAGTGGGTTAGGATTCTCACGCGATCCGAGGAGGTCCTGGCGCAGCATTGACTCTGGATAATAAACCAACTGGGGGTTTGGAGAGTGAGCTCTTCCCCCCAAAGATATCTGGAGCGGTTTCTGTGGAGAAATTGGACCTGGTGAGGCCAAAAAATGTCATAATGGACGCACTATGGGAAGTGCTGCAGAGTGTGAATAATTCTCTTCTTCAGATGTCAAAAATTTTTCAGGAATAAATATGTGATTATATCAATACTTATCTAACAAAGTGGAAGTCCAAGATTTAAAAATAGAGACTTTGATTACGGAAATGGTTTCTCTACGAAAATCAGTTAATCTGGTAATGAAGGACAGTCATGTTTCTTGTAAAAAAAGTGGAACTTTTGGAGAACCAATTAAGGAAAAATTAACTTGAGAATGATAAATCTTCCTAAAATACCCTATATATAGAGTTAGATTACTAGTGACTTTTGCCTTTGATTTAGGATGTCTTGTCCGCAAGGAAGGTGAGCCCTTAGGTCCCGTAAGGCCCCGAAGGACCCCAAAGGACAGCCGAGCAACCCCAAGTCTTCACCCGTGGCGACCGCTGTTCACCAAGGGTTGAGCCCCCAGCTGCAGGCGGTCAACGGGACTTCAGGAGCTGCGGGGTTGACGGACTGACCTGGACTGGAACCAGGAGAGAAGCGGGTAGATGGAATAGAGAGTCCACAAACAGGCAGCAGCTCTGGGCAGGCAGCTAACAACGTGGTCAGAGTCAGGCCAAAGGTCGAGGCAGGCAGCTATCAACGTAGTCAGAGTCAGGCAAGAGGTCAAGGCAGGCAGCTAGCAGAGAAAGCCAGGAAACAGTCCAAAATCAGCAACACCAGGAAATCAATGGAACACAGGAACCACGGAGACTGGCCTCGGGTAACAGAACCTGAAGCAACCTCCTACCTCAGACTCATTCCTTAAATACTGTTCAGCAGTCAGCTGCCCAGCCTCTATAGACATAGCCGGCCAATCAGAACTTGGTTATCGGAGGGACAATGGATGCAGGATTTTGGGACAATTACTGGAAAATGACACGGACACTTTGGACACATTTGACCAGGTAAAGGAAAAATGGGACTTGACGAACAAAAACTTGTTACAATACCTTCAAATCAGGCATTACTGGGCTACCATAAAAATAAAGTATGGGGAAGCGTGGACATGGGGCCAATTAGACAGAATCCTCCTTAAAATCCCATATCAATTAAATAGCTTGTCGACTTGGTACAAAGTGTTAAATGAACATCGGCGGGAAGAGGAAATGAGGATATTGATAGCCAAATGGAATGAAGAACTGGGCACTAACTACACTGAGCAAACATTCCAGAAACTATTTGCAACACTCTATGACATGGTTAAGGCAGCTGAGTTGCAGGAGATGCAATACAAGATCTTACACAGGGCACACATATCTAGGGCAAAAGGGGCAAAGATGGGACTATGGATTGATGATCGATGTATTAAATGCCAAGGGGCGGAGGGGACGCTGCTGCACTCTTTTTTTAGACTGCCCGGCTCTGGTGTTGTGGAATGAGGCTATACAGCTGCTTAATAATGTGGTGCAGAAAACCTTGGACTGGGATTATGCAACCCTGCTGCTTGGAGAACAATCACTCTTAATTGGGCAAGGTTTAACTCAACCACATAGGAGGCTGGTATATGTCTCCCTCTTGTTGGTTAAAAAAACAATATTACAGTTTTGGGGTGCTGCAGAGGGTGCATTAGGAGCGGAATGGAAAACAAAAATGAGGGAGGTAGGCACACATGAGAGGCAAATTTACTCCAAGGCTAGTAAACCAGAGACCCGCAGGTATGCCATGCTGTGGGAGGAATGTTTACAATTACTCACCTGAAATTGGAGGGGGCACTGGGAGAAGGAGTATGTAGGGATGAATGGGGGAGGGTAGAGGGATGGTGTGAAAGTTGAGAAGTGGAATGGAATAGTTGATGGAGTGTAAGGTAGTATGGTTGGGGGGATTAAGTAATAAAATGCAATGCAGGTTGTACCAAAGACCTTTGGATAGACATAACTGTTGAATATAAATATGGAATGGTGACTTTGGACTGTACACTGAGCAGTGTTGCTTGTATTTTGCATTTACATCTTGTTATTGTGTGAATAAAAATATATATATAAAAAAAAAAAAAAAAAAGAACTTGGTTATCGATGGAACTCTTTTGATTGGCTCTGCCCGACCTCCCAGGCGGGTCTATCGTGCTGGCCTTCCAGTCTAACTCCTCTGAGGCGGAGCTCGAGGTTCTCGCGCCCAAGAAAGAAGGGAACGCCGGCCATCGCGCCTCGGCGCCATTTCCCTTACTGGCGCAAACACAGCTCCCGTAGCCGGCGATCGATAATCCGGCAGCCGCGATTGCAGGCCTCCGGCCTCGGCCCCGGACTGGGCGGCCATCACCCCGGCGAGCCCCGGCTCCCCTCCATGGCCTCAAGAAGGCCGGCCTTCATCGTGGAGGAAGCCGGCTCCTGCTCCCCGCGGAGGAGCAGCCGGAGGGAGCGACGGATGTGACATAGGAACAATGTTTTGAAATTGTATTTCTGATACATGGCTGATAGTTTTTTGGGTTCAAAGATAAATATATTTCCTGATATATCAAGGGAATCGCAGACTAGGAGGTGTGAACTCTTGGCTTTGAAGCCAAGAATCATTGCCCTAGGTGGGACCTTCCTAGAGCGATTCCCTTGTAAGTGTTTTATTTCCTTATTACTTATTTGTTGAACCCAAGAAATTACAAGAGTTTGTGGAGTTAAAAGAACAGATGAAGAACCCTCTGCAGCAACTTCCTTTAGTTACCACTGTACCGGCTGCAATTACCGATTAACCTTCCTCCCTCAGAAAATATGAATTTGTAAGATTAACCACTTGGTGTTTTTCTTATTTTTTTGAGATTGTTTTCCTGATCTTGGCTCCCCCAATTGTGGACAATTATATATATTGTTGAGAGAAAATGTTTTTTTCTTTTTCCTTATATTAATTTCTGTTTTTCCTTACATTTATGTGATAAATGTGAATGTAATTAAGTAAAATGATAAATAAAAATTTAAAAAAAAAAAAAAGAAACTTCAATCACTACAGAATACAGCCAGCCATTCATCTTCTTTGCCTGCTCATTGTAGTGATATTACTCCACTTTTGAAAGCCCATCATTTGCTACCGGTTAATCAACATATCACTCAAAAAATAGCACTCTCACATTTAAAGCATTCTGGATAGGTACTCCTGATTATTTATTTTGTCTCACCATTCCATATTCACCAGTTTGGCTTTTACGTCAATAAATTATTACTGTTTGTTCTCCCTGGCCCCAGATCTGCTGAACTTGAATCTACTAGACGATCTGCTTTCTTTTTTCTTGCACCTTTTGTTTGGAATGGGCTCTCCTTATCACTTTGTAGTAATACTTTTTTTTAAAAGTGAATTAAAAGCTTGGCTGTTTTCTCGGGCCTATGAAGATGGTACGCTAAGGTTATAACTGCATTCCAGCTCTCCTCCTTTATTTACTGCTTTGACCCTTCCCCTGCTCTTTTCCTTCTTTTCTGTGTGATTGGTGTACTGTCCTATTGATATTGTAGTTCCTTTCTTCTCTTCTTTTATTGTTTTTATATTTTAGTTTGTACACCACTCTGTTCACCAGTTAGAGCAATATAGTGAGTATAATAAAACTACAGAGTACAAACTATATGTCTATAAATGGTATGCACAGTTACATGTGCAATTTTATGCCTAGTTATAGAAGAGTACCACTTATGGGCATAACTTAATTACTTAATTAGCCCTTGATTGGTATTGTGATAGCTATCAGGAATTGACCATAACTAGCGCTAATTGGCACTAATTTGCAGTTATGCGTATACCCTCAGATTCTATATATTTTGCCAAAATTTTGGCAAACAGATCCAAGATGCATATGTAGCTAAATGGGTTAACGAGCCATTAACTATCAATGAATTGGCCTTTACAGTTATTGAAGTTAATTGTCACTAATTTGGATTTGCACACGCATCTGCCTGTGCACCAGGAGCCTAAATCCCATAGCGTGCAACTCAAAAGGGGGTGTGGCCAAGGAAGGGGCACCAGCATTTACACCAGTTTTCAGCTGCACATTTACACCTGCAATACACATGGCATTCTATAGAGCAGTTACATGCTTAATTGCTGTTACAGAATTTGCTTTTAATGCACAAAAGTTAGATCACCTTTCATGTGATGTACATCTAGGTCCTGGGGTAGAGAAGGGGTGGAGTTGAGAAGTTCCACCTTATGTGTTTATCTTATAAAACAGTGTTTTCAGTCGATCTTAGAATACTCCCTAACCAGTTCAGTTTTCAGGATATCCACAATAAATATGCACGCGATAGATTTACATGCAGTGGAGGCAGCATATCCAAATCTTCTCATGCATATTCATGCTAGCCGATTTTTAAAAACCATTTAACCAGCCAGAACAGCTCCTGGCCGATTAAACGGCATTTAACCGGCTATCTGGCAATATTCAGTGGGAGCTAGCTGGCTATCTGCCACTGAATATTGCCAGTCAGCATTTATCGGATAGCTGGTTATATCACGCAATATAACCGGCTAACTGATGATATTCAGTTCATTGGCAGCTAAGTTTGATGGCCAGATTAAATAGCTGGAATATCTTTGGCCAGTTTAAAGTTAACCAGCCAGCACTGAATATTGGCTTGGCCGGTTAAATTTAAACTGGCCAAAAAATATCCGGATATTCAATGCCGGTCCATGGAAATGGCCCGGCATTGAATATCCGGCAAACTGCGAGAGGCAGTCTTGCTACCTCCCCCAGACTTATTAGGGAGTACTCCAGGACTAGCTTGAGAAACACTGTTTTCTCCGAGGACAAGCAGGCTGCTTGTTCTCACATGTGGGTCGGCGTCCACGGCGGACCAGAAAATGGCACATTTTTTCAGAGCAAAAATAAAAATGTTTTGCCAGAGTCTTCTGGTGTGCGGACAACTTCCCACCTGTCGCATGAGTGTTCCTGCTCAGTTTTGTTTTGTCCGCGGCGGAGAGAGAGCGTACTTCGGTTCGTCTCTTCGTTTTTTGGCCCAGGAAGAGTAGACATGCCATGGGCATGACATGAACTGTGGAGGCCATGTGCCCCAGAAGTCACAGGAGATATCTCAGATTTTGAGTAGAGAAACACCACTACCAATATTACATCTTACCATTTGGGTTCACACCCGCTCTCAGGGAACTTACATAGAAATATGTTTTCACTCATCGAATAGTTACGCTCTGGAACTCATTGCCAGAGGATGTGGTAAGAGCAGGTAGCATATTTGGGTTTATGATTCAACATTTTTTATTGATGACAATACAAAAGAAATACATCCAATTATCTGAATACACATAGACTGAAAATACACATGTACTCCTTAAACCAAAATGGAACAATCCGTCATCAAACTTTTTAACATTTTAACCCATTTGTTCCCCTCTGTTTTGTGTTTATGTTTCAACGCTTTTTTATTGATGACAGTTCATAGTACATTTAAGTGCAATCAAGGTGTACGAACTCGCAGGTATATCAGAGCTATCAATTAAATCAATGAACAACATGCCATCATCAGATTATCAACATGTACCCCCCTTCCCCACCCCCCATTACTCTCTAATAATCCCCTTATCTATAAACTCTTCTTCAACTAATCTCCCCCCCCATTCCCCCCTCTACCTTCCCAACCCTCCCAAAATGGCGATAGAATGCGAGAATTGTCGTAATATCCACCTTCTATTGAGTCTATATCTGTGAGACAGACACCCCAAGCGACAGCTTCCCTCGACCTCCTCTGGACGACACTCCGTTTATCTGGCCAGTGCTTAAATGTGTTACTTTGCAAGAGGCTTTGTTTCTGATAGCCTCCTGCATGCCCACCGGACCTGGTATTCCAATGGGGGGTTGACGTCTCGCATAATAAGGCCATCTTACCCAAATGATCCCCGAAAGAAAAACCCCCCTCACTCTCCCTTCTGAGGAAAGAAGAAAGAGAAGAAAAAAAAAACCCAAAAAACATCAAAATCCATTTAGTACCAAACTTCGCGCTTTTGGTGACAGAGATTGAATATAGGGCCTCCAAATTTCCAGAAACCGAACTCTCCCCCTAGGGGAGGGTCCCACCGCTTTCCTCTCATGCCACAACAGATCATGCAGCCGATTCCTCCATTGCCAGTAATCTGGAGGGGTCACATCCAACCATTTGTTCATGATTAATTTCTTCCCCAATTTACAGGCCCTGTGTATAAATTGTTTCTGCCCTCTTTGTTGAAGAACAAAATGTTCATACTTATCTAGCAAGATCCCTGTTGGGGTGAGACCAATCCGGGACTGCAGGAGACCTCCTAGGTATCTAAATATCTCCTCCCAGTATGTTTTTATATAAGGACACTCCCATAGACAATGAAAGAGTGTACTCTCTATCCGTTTACATTTAGAGCAGAGGGGATCCGTCACCCCTCCCATTTTAAACACCTGGGCTTTGGTCATATATGCTCTGCACAATATTCTGTATTGACATTCTCTGAGCTGAGCGTTGACCGATAACCCGGGAATCCGAGATATTAATTTAATATAATCTATCTCCAGGTTAGGTCTCTGCAAATCTGCCGCCCAGCGAGCTGTTATGGCTGTCATATCCTTCCGCGGCCCCAATGTCCACAAAATCTTATGGAGTCCTGAAACTGATAATCTCTCTCCCGGCACTGCCTTGAACAATTCCCTGATTTTCCTCCCGTGCCCACTACCCAATTTCCCCGGATTCAGAGTTTGGACATAATGCTTCAGCTGTTGATATGCAAACTCGTGGCGAAAATCTATCCCCACACCTAAAGCCCCTAAGCTTAACAGGGTTCCCTGCGACCCCAGAACATGTTCCACCCTCGTGATCCCTAAAGCTGCCCAGCTGCGGAACACTTTATTCTCAGAATCAGGTGAAAACTGGGGGTTACCCTGGAGTGGTATAAGATCCGATATGTCTGCCTCCGTACCCCAGTATCTGTTTAGATCTTTCCAAACTTCCCGTAATGGCCCCAACAATAAGCTTCTTTTCAGGTTACTTGGCACCTCTCGGTGCATTCCATGGATCAAGAAATATAAATGAAAAGGTGCAAAGAAGTCTTGTTCCATCTCCCGGGGCGTGTAATCCCTTCTATCTAACAACCAATCCCCCAAATGTCTCAGAAGGCATGCCTGATTATAACGCTTTATGTCTGGGATACCCATGCCCCCCTCCCTCCATGAGCCCACCATCAACTTCATCGGCATCTTAGGCTTTTTCCCGTTCCAAATGAACTGTCTTAGATATTTATAAAACTGTGTAATATCTTTAGTACGTAGATATAACGGAAGAACTTGAAGCGTATAAAGCCATCTGGGGAATTCAACCATACCAAACAACTGAGCACGTCCATGCATCGTAAGTGGCAGGACCGCCCACTTCCGCAGCCTCTCTCTCATATGATCTAGTAACCTGGTGAGATTTAGGGAATATAAAGCTGAAGATTTCATGGCTATCTGCACACCCAAATAGGTAAGATCCCTCATGGCCCATTTTAAGGGAAATCCCTCCCCCCATTCCCTCTTCACACTCTCCCTTGCTGTCAAAGCCAAAGATTTAGCAAAATTAATTTGGAACCCTGCAAAATCCCCATATTCCCGAAACAGTTCCAGTAGAGCTTCTAATGATTTCTTAGGGTTTGTAAGATGCACCAAAATGTCATCCGCGAAAGCGGACACCTTGAACTCTGATGAACCCCATTTCACACCTAACCACTTCTGGATGTGATTCAATCTCTCTGATTAGTGGGTCTAGTGCCAAAACAAACAGTAGTGGCGAGAGAGGGCACCCCTGTCTCACACCCCGCCTAATTGGGAATAGCTCTGATCTCTCGCCATTGATCCACATGAACGCCTGTGGACTTGAGTATAGGGCCTGCACTGCCTCACTAAAAAATCCTCCGATACCTACTTTATGCAACACTGCGAACACGAAACGCCATACCACTCGATCGAACGCCTTCTCTGCGTCGAAACTAACAAGCAGAGAAGGCCATTCCTGCTTCTCCACCCGCTCCAAAGAAGCTATGAGTGCCCTCACATTACTGGCCACTGACCTACCTCTCACAAACCCCACCTGCGGAGCTGCCACCAGATCAGGGAGAACCCGTGCTAGCCGATTGGCCAGTATTTTTGCATATAATTTGGCGTCACAGTTCAACAGGGATATTGGTCTGTACGACCCCAAGTTCTCCGGGTTCCTACCTGGCTTTGGCAAAATAATCATCTTGGCAATGCAGAAAGTTTCTGGCACCGGCCCCTGAGTTGCCACTGAATTAAACAGATTTAGCATCGGGAGTTTCACTTGTTCTTGTAATAGTTTATAAAATGCCATACTGAACCCGTCCGGGCCTGGTGCTTTATGAATATCGCTTTGCTGCATTGCCAAAATCAGCTCCCCTTCCACTATTGGGGCGTTAAGTAATTGCTCATGTCCCTGTGATACCTTCGGGAGGGTGACATTATCTAAAAACACTGTGCTATCTTCCATTATCTCTGTAGGCTCCCCGTATAGACCCTTGAAGTACTGTTGGAACCCCTCTATTATATCCTTCGATCTCTTCAGCAAGTCTCCCTTCATGCCCCGTACTTGTAATATCCTACTAGAGCTTTTTTTCCCCCGAGCCAAGCGACCTAATAAGGCCCCCGCCTTGTTCCCATATCTAAACAGTTGGTGCTTATAGTATAAGATGGATTTTTGTGCCCTTTCGTGCAGAAGTTCATTTAATTCCCTCTGGGAGGCTAAGTATAGCTGTTTCTGTTCTCCTGTCAGAGAGATCCCATATTTACTCCTCTGGAGTCTCACCTCTTTTTCCAATCGTAGTATCTCTCTATCCCTCCTTTTTCTCACCCAGGCCCTATATGCAATAATTTCTCCTCTCAGAACTGCTTTGGCTGTTTCCCAATATAGCCCGGGCTGCTCCCTGTGGTCCCTATTGTTAAATTCAAAATCCTGCCACTTCCCCTGCAAATATTCCCTGAACTTTACATCCCTGTATAGCTCGAATGGGAAATTCCAGCTCCTCTGTGACGATCTCCCCCCAGCCATTTCCAATTGTATCCATACAAAGGAGTGGTCAGAAATCTCACTCGCCCCTATTTCTGCCTCTACAGCCTTTGGGAACAGGTGGCTGGAGATAAACAGATAGTCTATACGGGACATAGATGAGTGGGCCCTCGATAGGTGGGTATAATCCCTACACGTTGGATGCAATGTTCTCCACACATCCATCAGATTTAGAGTAGAACACAGGAATGGAAGCCCCCTCAGATAGTGACTCTTCCCAGGGCCCCCCTGCCCTGTTTTATCCATTTGGGGATCGAACACTAAATTAAAATCACCCCCCAGAATAACATTGTTCCCCTGATATGGACTTAGCATTGCGATAAGTTCGCTGTAAAATCTCTTCTCGTACACATTAGGTGCATAGATGTTGCAGGGAACATATAGGGTCCCCCCCAAATCCACTTCCACTAAGACATATCTACCTTCTCCGCTCCGTTTTACTGATTTGATATTCATCTGCAGCCCTTTACGAAACATGATTAACACCCCTGCTTTCTTGTTACATGCTGGGGACCCTACTACTTTTTCCACCCAGCCCTGTTGAAATTTATCGTGTTCTTGTGACGTCAGATGTGTCTCCTGAAGAAACACTATATCGGCCGCATGCCTCCTCAACGCCTGCAAGATCTTTTTCCTCTTAACTGGCGATGAGACCCCCCCACGTTCCAGGAAATCAACTTAACTGGACCCATGAAACTTACTTAGATCTCTGTGAACCAGCGCATTTATTGATATAGCATTGAGACTGCGCCCCCCAGCCTTAGGCGCCCCCCCCCCTTTAGGTTTCTTTTCTCTGTCACCTCTCTCCAACACTTGTTAAAATTAAATAAAACAATAAAAACCACGTAGAATACACCCAAAATCCCCAAGTGTCCCCCCTCCCCCCATCCCCTCTGCTCCTCCCCTCCCTCTCCTTTCCATTCACAACTTCTCATCGTTCTCTCTCAAGAACAGGTCACGTGCCCGCTCCCCCCCTCCCCCGTACCTCCACAATTTTACAGAATGTTTACCCACCGCACATATGTCTTTTTTTTTTTTTTTGTACTTGTCCCCCAAACATAGTATAAAACATGAACCTTGCAACTCAAAACCGTTTCTTAGTCCAACTCTTAACTTCAACATCCCACTTAATATTTATCTTAGTAGCTGTCCTACTTTAATAGGACTTACACCAACATTTAGACTGGGCTCTGGACTCTTCGGACACAGCCTTTCAGGATGTCTTTAGCGTTCCCGCCATCTCCAAACAGTCCAAGTCTCCTTCTCTTTCTCTTTTGCTAAACTGCTTTCTGCTTCATATTCCATGTGCTCGCCGTTAGCTAAAAGTTGACCGGTCCTCTGCTCTCTGCTCTTCACCTCCCTCGAGCCTCTTGGCCATCTGTATCGCTTCTGTTGGGGATGTGAACACAAGAACTTTCCCGCCATGATGGATCCGCAGTCTGGCCGGGTATAGTAGAGCAAATCTCACTCGTTTTTTGAATAACTCCGAGCAGGCTTCCACAAATTGCTTGCGCTGCGCAGCTACGGCCGTTGAAAAGTCTTGGAAGCACAGGATAGCCTTCGATTCATAGCAAACCTTATCGGATGAGCGCCATGCTCTCAGAATTTCTAACTTGTGGGCATAGTTCAGCACTCTGCATATTACCACCCTTGGTCGCTGTGAGTCTTGTCGCTGCTGCCCCAAACGATGCGCACGTTCGATTTTTAATATTTTTTCCAGGCTCTTCAAATGTAGCACCGTGGGCAGCCATGATTCAAGAAATTCTCTCAACTCCCCTTCCCTGATATTCTCAGGAAGCCCCACGAATCTCAGATTGTTCCTCCTTGCCCTGTTCTCCAAATCTTCTAGTTTGGACTCAAGCTGGGTGAATTTCTTTTGCCATTCTTTATTTTGCCCTTCCTGCTGCAGACTCCGGTCCTCTAAATCTGAGAGCCTTTGCTGGAATTGCGTAAGATCTGTTCGCAAGCCCTCCAGTTTGCCATCTACATTGTCGAGCTTCTCCGAAATTTTCTGTAATTTCAGATCCACAGAAGACTCTAGGAGCTGTGAAACTTCTGCTGCGATTTCTGCCGCCCAGGCAGAGCTCACTGATTCCCCCGAGGGGCCTGGGTCTGCCATTTTGCCATCCCCAGTGCGCCCTCGTGCTCCGTCTTTGCGTTGCTGTTTGGATGCCATTATAGTCACCAAGAGCTGCGATTTTCACCTGCGTGCTCAGCTGTAATGTTCCACTTCAAAGTGTGCCGATCTCGGGTCTCTGAAACTCCGTTTCGGGAGGCAGGGGGTTTGATGTTTTTCTAGGGGCCTCGGAGCTCCTTCCTGCGGCAACCTCTCCCTAGCCTAGCATCACGTGACTCCTCGCATATTTGGGTTTAAAAAAGGTTTGGACAAATTTCTGGAGGAAAAGTCCATAGTCTGCTATTGAGACTGCTTGCCCTTGAATTTGTAGTCACGGTTTGGGTTTCTGCCAGGTATTTGTGACCTGGCTTGGCCACTGTTGGAAAACAGAATACTGGGAAAGATGGACCATTGGTCTGACCCAGTATGGCTACTCTTATGTTCTTATTTGACCTATTTTACAATTCCCCCATCTAGAATGACATAAAACTATTAATTCATCTAGCTTCTTTAACAAAAAAAGTCGCTAAAATTTCACCAAGCACTTACAGGGGAACTTTAAGAAAAAAATTGCCCCTATCGCAAGTGTTCTAGATTTCAAGTGGAAAAGGTGTTTTCTACTATTTTGAGAGGCACAAGCCACATCAGGAAAAATTTGCAACTTTCCTCCACAAAAAAGATAGTCCTTCTTAAAGTAAGATTTCAAAATAAGAATTTTATGAGATTCAGCCATCAGAGTTATCAGCAAAGTAGAGCGCTTTGAAAATTGGTGCTAAGAGGTTTTTAGGAATTTAGTTAAATTAAATGATTCAGCTTGGGCCAAAATAATCAACAGCGCCTTCTACTGAGTTAACCTGAATGGCTATTCTAGGCAAATAATAACATGAAGAAATCATAATGTTGTCACGTTCAGATAACAAGACCTCTTTAAGGTATTAATGAAACAGTATCTCAGGAGCTAAATAGGGGCAAACAGGGAAATTCAAAATACACAAATTCTTGCTTTTCATCTGATTCTGCATGGCTTCCACTTGCCTATGTAAGATCAGACTATCTTTGATCCCTGAAGACCCTACCGCGTGCAAAGTCCCAAACTTAGTCTCCAATGAGTGCATTTGTTCCTCCATCTTGGCTGACTTGGCCCCAATTTCTCCAACATTTTGCACTACTTGGGAAGAAAACTCACACAAATGAGCGACTGGTTTCTTGCGGAGCATTTCTAAACCATGCACAATCTTTCATACATCCACCAGGGTTACTTCTAAAGGAGGACATAACTCTTCCTCAGAAATTTGTTCACTCCAAACCACTGGATTAGGCAATGAAGATGGTCCCTTCTGAGATAATGGAGATCCAGCAACAGTTTTAGGAGCTTCCCCATTCAGTGCCCCAGAGGGAACTGTCCAGGATACTCCCTAGAGCAACCGGACTTAAAGAAGTCATAGGTGGGGAAGGGGTAGGTCTCTCCCATGAGCTTAGTGAGAGAACCAAAACCAGAGTGGAAGAGGCAGTTGGCACTTGAGAGTCTTTAGGAACCGGGGCTACATGCTTATCCATAGCCTCGAGGATTTAAGAGAAACTTTGGTGCTCTTGGTCACTCCCTTGCATTTCCTCATAATTCAAAACAAGTTAAAGAAAAAGTACCTGAATTAGCAAAGGAGTATAACCTCCTGGCTTCAGGCTTCGAAGGGGCTTTCCCCCTTCAGACCACACCCCTGAGGCCATGCCCACAGTAGGCATTCTTTTGGGTGTTCTGGGCCGGCCTCTTGATGATGTTAGGACTGGTGCAACTCTCCGCCCAGTCTAAGGCCCGGAGTCCTCCCAGGAAGCAAGGCACCTATGGTCCACCGACTGCAGCAACAGGCATGCTTTTGGGTGTTGCAGGCCTGCCTCTTGATGATGTCAGGGCTGGCACAACTCTCTGCACAGTCCTCCCAGGAAGTAGGCACCTATGGCCCAGCAAATCCTCCAGACTCCCTGAAATATTTTCTTAGGTTACTCCCAAGTCTTTTTTGCTTTGACCCTCATCCCATGACCCCTCCTTATAGAGCTTTCCATTAAAAGAAGCCTGCTTCCTGTGCATTTATATTCCTGGGAGGTATTTGAACATCTCTCCTTTCCTCAAGAAATATTTTCAAGTCTGTTTCCATAGGCTTTATGGTAAAGATTACTGATGATTTTGTTAGTGGCCCTTTGGACTGTTCCTAGTCTATTTCCTTTTCTAGATGCACTCTCCAGAATTATATACAGTATTCTAAATGAGGTTTCACCAGTGATTTATACAGTTGCATTATCACATCTATTATTATTTATTATTAATTACATTTGTACCCCGCGCTTTCCCACACACAGCAGGTTCAATGTGGCTTACATAGTAAATAGAATTACAAAGTCTTGGAGGAGAATGTTACAAGTTGTAGTAAACATAGTAGTAGTGGGGTTTTGAGGATATGTAAATTGAGCATGGAGAGGTAAAGATAGGATGAGCAAAAGGAGAAGAGATTGGGAGGGGTAAGGAGTAGGAAGGATGGAGAGGAAGAGGTTGAGGAATGAGCATAAGGAGATTGTGAGACATGGTCAAAGGTATATAATAATTGTCGGGGCAGGAATCATGTGGGTGGGCTTAAAAAGTTGGGTCATTATGGTAAGCTTTCTTGAAGAGATGAGTCTTCAACATTTTTCTGAATGGTAGATGGTCGTTGATTGTTCGGATAAATCTTGGCAGAGCATTCCAAAGCTAACTGCCCAAAAAGGAGAAACTGGATGCATAGGAGGTCTTGTATTTAATACCTTTGCAGTTGGGAAGGTGTAAATTGAGGTAAGTACGAGAAGACGACGATCTATTTCTGGTTGGGAGGTCGATGAGGTTATTCATGTAGTTAGGGGATTCTCCATATATGATCTTATGAATCAGAGTGTGGACTTTAAAATTTATTCTTTCTTTGATGGGGAGCCAATGAAGCTTCTCTCAAAGAGGTGTTGCGCTATCGAATCTTGACTTGCCAAAGGTAAATCTGGCTGCCATGTTTTGGGTAGGATTAGGGTCTTACATCCTAAGAAAACACTGTTGCAGTAATCTGCTTGCATGAGTACTGTGGATTGTACATCCCTTTACTTGCTAGTTATTCCTCTCCTTATGCAGCTCAGTATCCTGTTGGGTTTTGCCACTACCTTACTAACTTGTCTGGGCACCTTAAGGTGATCTGACATAATTGTCCTGAGATCGTCCTCTTGTTTTATGCACATCAGAACTTCATCCCCTATACTGTACTGCTCTCTTGGATTTTTGCAACCCAAATGCATGAAATGACTTTCATTTTTAATGTCAACTTTTAGCAGAACAACACTTTAATGTATTTTTTTAATGGAAATCAGTTTCAGTATTAACCTTTAAATGAATAAATAAATCAACTTTAGAAATCATTCCTCAGGTGTCTACCCCATTACAGATTTTGGCATCAATTCCAAAAGTACACATTTCCCCTAATAGTTATTCAAAATATCACTTACAAAAATGTTGAACAGAACCAGATTAGGACTGATGAATCACCACTTGTGTTTATAATCTGTTTCTCTTTCTAGACTCCTCCAAAAGATGACTTTGTGGTCATTGATGTTCAGCCTATAGCAAGAGATGTTCCAGAAACAAAGCAGTCCCTTTCATCTCTTTTTCTGTCTGTATCCATGGCAAGAAAAATGATGGGCAAGGAGAAAAGAGAACTTCCACCCTGGCGATCCTCTGATAAGCACCCATCTGATATCATGCGATTCAACTACTTAGATAACCTTGACCCCATAGAGCAAGCTCGACAAGCGTAAGCACTCTCTTACCTAAGTGTTTTCTAATTAGCAATGTTGGTCATAATTATCAAGTGTTATAGAAGAAAAGTACATTTTCATATTTGTGAGTTAAGATCCCGTCATATACAACTTATATTCAAGCCTCCATGATTACTTTTAGCAACCTTCTGTGTGTGCAGAGAGCACCCAGGCACCATTTACATGTGGAGTGTTATGCATTTGTTTGTATTTACTTACTTTTTCCCATATTAGCTGTCACATGAGCTGAGTTCTGTTCTCCTGCTTGGCTTGTGGCCTCGATTTTCCACAGAGTTTTAACCTCTAAGAAGCCTCATACAAAGAGGAAGGAGTGATTAAGGCCATTCCTTCGCCGGCTTGATTGTCCTCACCAGTGCAGCAGAAGGTAGAGCAATATGTTACTGAGACTTTAGTGGCATCTTCTGGGATGGAAAGCCCTGCGTTGCAACAGGGTGAAGGGACACTCTTCACTTTGGGGCATGATGTCACCCTTTCTCCCCCGGATTCCAGCCCACCACCATATCCAACGGCAGAAGCGGTAGTAAGGGCTGAGCCTCAAACACTGAGGCTGGTAGAGTTGCAGGTTTCAGATGAGGGTCGTGTGCCGACTGAGAGTCTCTGTAGGTTGGAAGCTTCTGGTGCAGAAGGAGTTCCCTCTGCTCCCGTGACGGTAACATTGCAGTCTATCTGAAAGTTTTGCAAGATCTAACTTCCACTGTGAAAAAATCTACCAAGGATGTTATAGTACAAATAAGTACCTGTATATAATATGTAAGCCGCATTGAACCTGCTATGAGTGGGAAAGCGCGTGGTATAAATGTAACAAAAAAAATAGTAGATGGTCTGTTTAAGGCTGTGGAAGGTATTAAGTGTGACTCTGCTAGCCAGTTCCAGCAAATGTAGGGGAATATTAAGAATCTTTAAGACTTTGCCAAAGATAAATTATAGCTTCATAGAAAAATTGAGCAAATAGAAAATTTTAATAGGCAATTAAATCTTCAGATACTGAATTTCCCTAAAATTCCTAGAACTTCACCTTTGGATTTGTTTAAAAAATATCTTGTTGATATTTTGAAGTTTTCCTGAGAAATTCTTCCTCCTTTTAACAAGATATATGTATCAGATTCCTCAAAGAAGTTGCAAGTTCAAGGTGGTCAAGGTGTTTTACAGGGAGTTCATGAAGAACAAATTGATATTAATAATCTTTCAGCAATATTGGAGGAATCTATAACAGAGACAGATTCAAGAGCTACTTTGATAGTTTCTTTCGTGTTTGAACAGGATTTGAATGCAATTATGAAATTTTATTTTCAAAATTCTCAAACACCATTTTATGGTCAAAAGATATGGATATGCCCAGATGTCACAAAAGTAACACAAGAGCAAAGGAAGGACTTTCTAGCTTTAAAACAGAATACGCTTAGTCTAGGAGCAACTTTCTTATTAGTCTAGCCCTGTCAACATCTAGTCCGGTTTGCAGGATATAAATATGGGCCTAGCACGTGCAGAAAATTAGAGTGTGCTGTTTAGGTGCCCATAGGAATATTGTGGGTGCCTACATAGTTAGCGTGCGCTAATGGTTAGTGCATGATAAAAACGCTAACGCACCTCTAATGTGGCTTAGAGGGGCATTTTTGATATGACGTCTAAGTCTGACTTTAGACGTTTTGAAAAAAACGTCCAAAATTTAAATAAAAAAGATAGACGTTTTTCTTTTTAGAAAATGAACTTTTTTCTAAAAAGAAAAACGTCTGTCTTTTGTTTTAGAAAATACTGTTTCTAACAAGGTTTTGTGTTTTGGATGTTTAGTTTTTGGTCCATTTTCAAAACAAAAATGTCCAAGTGTAAAACGTAGAAAATGAAGCCATTAGGATGTAGGAGGAGCCAGCATTTTTAGTAGTCTGGACTCCCAGACATCCCAGAAGATAAATGGGGCACCCTAGTGAACTTCAAAAGCATGCTTCCAGGTACACATCTCACCATTGCTCCCTTATCTTGTCTGCTGAGCCCACCAAAACCAACTGCCCCCAGCTGTACACAATAGCTCTTTTGGGTGAAGGGGGCACCTATATGTGCGTACAGTGAGTTTTGGAGGCATCACAGTTTCCACCACAAATGTGCCAGGTAGAGGGAGATAGGGACCAGAGTCTCCCACTCCATGGTGCACTGCACTGCACAGACCACTACACTACTCCAGGGATCAGCATACTGCTCTAATAGACCTGGCTCTAACATCTAAAGCTCTCATAAAGGTTGCTAAATCATATTTGTATTCACATTTGTGGGCGGTGGTAGGGGTGTCAGTGACCACTGGGGGGGTATTGGTGGGTCACTCCTGTTTCCCTCCAGTGGTCATCTGGTCATTTAGGGCACCCCCTTTTGTGCCTTATTCATTATAAAAACAGGTCTAGCTCAAAATGTCTTAGTCCTGGACTGTTTTGTTTTGTTCCATTATGGCTAAACGTCCAAGTGTTAGGAATGCCCAGATCCTGCCTTTAACACGCCCCAATCAACCACCAGGGATTAGAACGTAGGCTGGGGTGGGGAGGCCTACCTAAAACACTGGGGCTGGGGAGGACGACGTTGTGGAGTGGAGTTTAAAGTTGGTGAAGGCTGGGGGGGAGGGTGGGAAAGAAGGAGGGGGCCAGGAGGGGGATCATGGCAGTTTAGGCGATTTTTAGTTAAATGGGTGCCAGCCTGATATTTCACCCACAACACTAGGCAGCCTAATTTAGGACAGTTTTTGAGCTGTTTTAAATTAGGCTGCTTAGTGATGCGGGTGCTGGCACTGAATATTGCTGGCACCTGCATAACACCGGGCTCCTCTCTAACACTGCCCCTTACCTGCCCACTTTTTGTGAGTGGTCAGAGGCAATATTCAGTGGAACTGCACGGTTTAGTGCCGCTGAATATCAGGGGTTGTGCTAATTTTATAGATTTCCAATTAGTGTCCAACTAACACACATGTAACTGTAACAGTTATGGTGTCTAGTTTAAATCTTATTTACGCAACCATTCCTGTCTTGTTCTTTGCTGTGACACTTTGTCAGATTTCTTTCCAGTACACTGCGGAGTTCCACAGGGATCTTTATTGGCCCCATTGTTGTTCAGCATATATATGGTTCCCCTGGTTCCTCTGGCATCATTTATTTCAGATATTGATTTTACCCCTTTTATTTATGCTGATTATATCCAGGCTCTGGCACTGTTTAACCCTATTGATCCATCAGCGCAGCCTGTTTTACTGTCTAAGTTAGAAAAGATCCTACTTTGGATCAAGTCTAATAGGATGAAATTGACCCTTTCTAAAACGAAGGCAATGATATTTTCTCGTAGGCCTCTTCTGACCAATATGACCCAGCTACACCTCCTTTATAATCCTGTTTCCATGTCTGACCCCCTTAAGATATTGGGGGTCACAATTGATGTGGACCATACTTTTTTCAGCTCATATTTCAGCTATGATTTCCAGATGCTTTTATAGGCTTTGCCAAATAAGAACACTTCGTTCATTTTTGGAAGTTGGTGCACTCCGCGTCTTGATGCATGCTTTGGTTCTTACTAACATTGATCATTGCAATGCACTGTTTAACGGGTTATGACAAAGAGAACTGCGGCACCTGCAACATAGTGGTTAAATTAATCTCAGGTGGGCGAAAGTATGGCCATGTCACTCCTCTTTTAAGACAAGAACTTGGCTCCCTATACAAATATGCATTCATTATAAAACGTTAGTCCTGAGTCACAAAACTTATCTCTGGCCAACCTTTTATACTGTCCCAATATTTGTTACCTTATTCTCTTGCTTGCAAACTGCGCTCCAGAGCCCAACACCTCCTTATTGTTCCTGCCCTCCAAATGGTGCCTCTAGCTACTCTTCAGAAAACAATAGGCCTACTCTCTAGAATTCTCTTCCCACTGACCTACGTTATCTGTGGTCTCACTCGAAGTTTAAGACAGCACTTAAAACCTATTTTTTTTCAGACATATGGGTTTTCTACCTGATTAGTTGGTATCTGTTTTATCTCTTACAATTAAGTTTGGGACTGGGAGACTTAGCCTGCTGGAAATTCTTCTCCTTTGCTGTCCAATGATGGTTTGTTCTTTTACCATTCTTCCCCTTTTCCTATCTTTGCCTTTCATTTCCCAATATATTTATCTTTCCTTTAAACATTGCACTTTATTTTATGTGAAATTTCTTATGACTATTGTAAACCACTATGACGGTATTTACCCTTTAGCAGAACAACAAAGAATAAACAAACTTGAAACTTATACACATAAGTTATTTTACAGTGTGAGGCAAAAAAAAAAAAAAGTAACCCTTACAGTTTTTTCTGTTTTCTCAGCAACTGCTTGGAATTTGAACATGAAATTTTACAGCTTTATTTATATGTGCTGAGTGGAATGAGATTATCTTTAAATAAGGCAAAGTTACAGACTTCTTAGCATGACCACCCAGTGATTTTTGAACTTTAAAAAATGTTTGCACTGTAAAACTACAATTATTTGAAAAAAAAAATGGGGTCACAAGCTCCACCCAAAAACGCAAACAGTGACCGAACTCAAAGTACTGCAGATGATCTGGGACAGCCTGTCACAGGGACCAATCCACAAGAACTTCCCAAAGAGACTGAAGGCCTATGTTAAAGCTGGGGGTGGACACTTTGAGCATTTACATTAATTGCAAAATTCTAACACATTGTTAATTGCATTGTTTGAATGACGTTATTTTACTGTGTTTTGTCTTGACATTTTTAACATTCAAAAATCACTAGATAGTACATCTAAAATATCTGTAACATCAATATAGCTCAAGATAATTAAATGTTGTTTAATAGTAATACATAAGTATGATGACTAAATATTAATAAGTATGTAAAATTCCTCATTGAAATTTAAAGTGCCTGCTGAGAAAATGCATCATTTGTTGGATGGTGTTTTAGCATGCGTGTAAAAAGTTTACATGTACAGTCAAATCTTTTACCCAGTTAGTGAATAGGTTCCAAAGTATGTTTTCTTTTCTTTTCACAGTAGGAAGAAAGGAGGTGGAATAACTCCAGATTTCATCCAGGGTGAGAGAAAGAAAAGGCCGTCTTCAGCCTCTTACAAACTAAGGAAGGCAAAATCACTGGTAAGTATTTCTAGACAAAGTATTGGGTCCCAGTAACCTGGTGATGAGTGCAGCAGGCTGAGGACCAAGGAATTCAAGGTTCAAATCTTGTTTCTCCCATTGATACTTCTTTCGAGGTTGAATACGTCATTTCGCCCTCCATTGCCTTATGTATAAACTTAGGTCCATATTTAGTAGTGTGCCTTAACCTACACATGTTAGCATGATATACAGTGATCCCAACTGAAAATAACTGAATTTGCTTTATATAATGTGTATTAATGCATGTTAACACAAGGTATTTTATTTTATTTTTCTAAAGATTAGGATCTGGATAACTGCAGATGTGTCTCAGCCCCTCTGATACCCCCTCCCTCCCTCCTTCCAAAGCAACAGGTCAACCCAAGCCAATCCCCCACACTCCCCTGATAGTGCCCCCCCCCCCCCCGACCTACCTTGCAGTTCCCTGGTGATCTACCTTTGCAGCTTCCTGGCAGCAGCAGTTGTATGAAAGAGCCACACTGAACAGGAATGAGTGGGTATGGCTCCTACTTGTATTCCCCCCTAGACCACCAGAGAGCTAAAAAAAGTAGGTCTGGGAGGGGAGGGACCTATGGGGATAAGCAATGCCTACCAGTGTGTGGGATTGTCCCTAGCTGACCTGTTGCTTTGGAAAAGGGGATTATGACGGGGGGGGGGGGGGGCAGCCAGAAACCCTTAGGTGCTGACCGGGGGTTAACTGCTCACTGGCCAGTATTCAGACCAGTGCCCGGTTACCTCCACAGATTTGTCCTTGCAATACTGTTTTTATCATGTCCCAGAATAGTATTGGTTCTCTGACATGATTAGCATTGGAAGCTGAAAAATCTTTCCCTAAATTTAAATATATAACTCTCAAGGAAATCTCAATTGAAAAGTTCTCCATATACTGTCATGGACAACTATTTCCACCCACACTATAGTATGGTCCAATATTTCATAGGGGCCAATCTCTGCAGCCCGAATAGCAATAAACAAATTCATAGACAATTAGATATAGAGGTGTATTTTCAAAGCACTTAGACTTACAAAGTTGCATAGGTTACTATGGAACTTTGTAAGTCTACATGCTTTGAAAATAGGCTCCATAGTCTATTCGGGACTGCATAGAATGGACCCATGACAACTGAGTAAAATCTCATTCAGTAGGGTGCAGTATCCTCCACACATCAATAAGGTAAAAGAACTCACACATCAATGGCATTCCCTTAGAATCCTCAAACATAACCGTATATGTGATCCAGTGTTAGACAAATATCACAAGAACCCTAGGGAGATCTTGTGATATTTGTCTAACATTGGATCATATATACGGTTTAAGTCCCCCCTAATATCAGGGACATATCTGCAAACTCAAACAGGTGGTTTGTTAGAGTTTTAAAGAATCTGTTATCATATACATCTGTGGTATAAACATTGCATAATACCAGATATGTATGCAACGATATGTGAGAAATAACAAACTAGCCCCCCTCCCCCCATATGACTGTTTCTCAACCATTAAACCTTTACAAATAATATAATTACTCCTGCTTTTTTATCAAAAGCGGGGGTGTCAGTATAGTCCCCCACCCACCAATTTTTTTAAATTTAGTGTGTTCTTCCAAGGTCAGATGGGTTTCCTGTAAAATCCCTATTGACACTGATTGTTGACGTGAGATCTTGTAATTTTTTACTCCTTTTAATTGGGGAGAAATCTTCCTTATGTTCCAAGAAATATTTGTTTCCATGGTCTATGCAATGGCTCTCTGACCAGATACCTGAACCAGCAATTCAGTACTCATGAGAAGAAAGGATCATCCTAGCCACCACCCATTTGACCTTCACTCTTGTGTAATGGATGTTGGTCCACCAATAATACCCCATATTGAGACTCAGAATGAATCTTATCTTCAATTCAGTTGTTCCATAACCCCTCCCCCTTCACCCTCTATCCCAATTTATTCCCAATCCTTCCTACTCCCCTCCTCATCCTGTCCCTACTCCCTCTCCCCCACATTCTTTCCATCTTCAAGGTGGTAGTGTCACGTTCCAGTATTCCAGCCTCAAGCCTTTCCCACATTGAATGATACCTTGCTGTTACATCTTCCCCCCTCCCCTCCCAAGCAGATATATTGAACATATAGGCTTGGGAGGAGAAGACGATAGAGTAAACCATTGTTTTAGTCCCCCTACACCCCTCCCCTTCCTTCTATTTTAGCCCTTCACCAAAAGATGACTTTCTATCCCCTCCTTAAAAACAGCAAACTGTATCTCAGTTTAAACTGACTATATAGGTGTTGTGCGAGTGACGTCATCCCCTGAAATGGCTGCCTGAGCCACGAGCTCCGATCAGCCCCCCGCTATCAGGACACCCACGGAGACGCGAGCGCATAAAAATAACTATTAATTACATGAAAGCAACATCGGAAGCCAAGGGTAAGCGATCTATGTCGAGCGCAAAAACTAACTCGATCGACTTACAAGCCTTTGCATACACGGGCCCAGCCGCGAATATGAGCGCGCCGTCCCCCGAGCAAGGCCTGACCAGCCCTCGAGAAGGCAGTCCCCCGCTGCTCTCCCCGCCACTCTTTATAACGGGAGAGGGACACAACCCAGAGGAAACTCGCATGCACGAGATCCGCGGGTGGTTGCAAGAAATAAAAACTGAAATTATCGCCGCAGTGCGAGCGGACCTCGTGGCACTGGGGGCGGAGCTCCGAGGAGAAATAGGCGCGCTGGGCATAAGAGTCGCAGAGACAGAAGATCGCATTGACGAACAAACTGAATTAATACAGGCTATAGATTCCCAGATGAGGGAGACCAAACAGGAAACACTGCAAATTTGGGACAAAGTAGAAGATCTCGAGAATCGGAGTCGACGTTGCAATGTGAGGTTTCGCGGCCTTCCAGACACGCCACTGTACACTGATTGTGAAACAACGGTGCAGAGTATTGCTAGCGCTCTACTAAAAGAAGTGCAGATATCTAAAGATCCAGCAACAATCCAACTTGTACGGGCACATAGAGCCCTAGGAAATACCATAACTAACCGTCCAAAGGACATTATTGCTTGTTTCAATGACTTTAAATTGAAGGAACAAATTATGAGGGCCTCACGATTAACACCTGGATTCCAGTGGGACTCATACCATATTGAATGCTACCAAGATCTGGCTGCAGCCACACTGAAAAGAAGAGCAGAGCTCAAGCCCTTCACTAAATTTCTGACAGACAAGGGCATCAAATATCGATGGGGCCACCCATTTGTGCTACGATTCTACAAAGAAGGGAAGCAATATCAAGTGCGAAGCATAGCGGACACGGCTGAAATATTCCCAGAAGAAGGGCCACAGGGAGACACTACTACATTAAAGAAACATCCACCCACGATTGGCGAAAAACCACGTTGGCAAAGAGTCGTCGCGGGAAAAGGCAGACTACAACGCCAGCAATCGGACACGCAATTAACAAAAATGGACGCCAGGGTAAAGAAATAAACAGAGCCTGTATCCTTGGCATCGGATTCCAGATGTAGGCCACAACTTGGTGACTATGTAATTGAATTTTGTAGAGCTGATGTTGTTAAGAATGCGTTACTCAGTGCAGAAAGGAGATACAAATATGATGTGCAATTAGCAATGTAACGGTTAATGATGTGGGGACCAGTTACTTAAAGTTGATAATTAGGGGGGTGGGTCACTATCCTTCTTGACACCCTTATGTATATGGCACGAGGATGTCCTCAAATGGGGAGGGAGGGTAAGGGGGTTACCAGTGGGAAAGGACTGACTATGCTTAAACACCACATGAAGGGGGGGGAAAAAACACAACAAGAGGGGATAACCTGGAAGACTAAGCAGGGATTAAAGCTAAGGGGGACACTCTCACAGATTATATGAGTGTTGTTAAATGTATGACCCTAAATGTAAAGGGCCTTAACTCCCCAGGTAAACGCCAACTCATGTTCAAAGAAGTGCAACGCCTAAAAGCAGACATAACATTTATTCAAGAGACCCATTTGCTCCAGTCAGCTGAGCGGTTTTGTCAAAGTACAAGATTACAACAGGTGTTCTGTGCATCTAACCTGCTAGAAAAGAAAAAGAATGGTGTCATGATCATGCTATCCCAAAAATATTCATGGCGGGTCCAGAGAGTGATCAGGGACAAAAAGGGTAGATATCTGTTAATGATAGTACAAATAGAGGGGGAAACACTTACACTCCTAAACATATACGCGCCTAATGACCAGCAGGGTGCATTCTATTTAGAACTGTCAGCGCTCCTCCCCCAGCACATAGTAGGCACTCTATTAATAGGTGGGGACTTCAATTTGACGTTGCACCCAACTCTGGATAATACCACACAGGGGGTTCGCTACTCACAATCCGCTCGATCTCAGCTGCACAAATTTATGAGGCAATGGCACTTAGTAGATATCTGGCGACATAGAAATCCCCAAACTAGAGGATACACATTCTACTCGGCAGTCCACAACTCATACTCTCGCATAGATTTTTGGATGGGCCCACCAACCTTAATGACCGATATCATAGATATTCAGATACATCCGAGAACATGGTCGGATCACACACCAATGGTGCTAGAGGTGAAACTGAGGGTATCGAGCCCTGAGGCGCCGCAATGGCGCTTCAATGACAAATTACTAGCAGATTCGGCTATCGCTACCAGTCTAGAAGTGGCCATTAAAGACTACATCACCCTTAATGATAATGGAGAGGTGACCTCAGGAATATTATGGGAGGGCTGCAAGGCAGTGATAAGAGGGAAAGTAATAGCTCTACAGGTACATCTTGCACGCCAGACACGAGCAAGGACCCAACAAATACACACAGAGCTGACAACTCTCAGTGCACAGGAAACTCATCAGAAAGATAAAGAGAATATACAACACCGCATACATACATTGAGGATGGAACTTAGGGAAATTCAAATGGCAGAGATAGCAGAACAACTTCAACGGGTGAGACAGGCGTATTATGAATATGGGAACAAGACCTCTCGGCTATTAGCATTCAAGCTGAAAAAATGGTCTGCCAACACACATATCACAGCTGTACATGACAAAGAGGGGAAAATGTGCACCACACGAGAGGATATTCGGGCAGCCTTCACAAATTTCTACACACAGCTCTATCAGGCCGAGGGAGACTCGGATCCCCAGGACTCCGAGAGGTACCTGGCTCAAGCCAAGCTCGCAAAATTAACAACACTAGAGGAGGAGATGCTCTCAGCCCCCATTACATACGACGAAGTGGCATGGGCAATTAAAGATCTACCTAATGGGAAAGCACCGGGACCAGACGGGTTCACAAATAAATTTTACAAACGCTATAGCAAATTGCTAATCCCTCTACTGGTCCGGGCATTCAATGAGTTGGAATTCCAGGGGGAGCTATCCCACTCTTGGAGATTGGCAGATCTAGTGGTCCTTCGCAAACCAGGGAAAGACCCACAATATTGCAGTTCCTATCGCCCAATCTCCCTCCTTGGCTCTGACTATAAAATCTTTACCAAAATACTAGCCAAGAGATTACAAAAGCTAATGCCGAAACTAGTACAGGAGGATCAGGCGGGATTTATCACAGGCAGACAAGCAACTGACAACATTAGGAGGGCACTCCACTTGATCCACGAGGCAAGCAACACCCGACAACCCATGTTGCTTCTCTCCTTGGATGCCGAAAAGGCGTTCGATCGGGTTAGCTGGGGTTTCATGTTCAAGGTCTTAGAACATATGGGATTCACAGTTCGTTTTATAACATGGCTTCAATTGATTTACACCAGGCCGATGGCTGCCTTGAGGATCAACGGGAAAAGTTCAGACCCGATAACATTAGAACGTGGGACACGTCAGGGTTGTGCTTTATCACCACTATTGTTCGCTCTGACAATGGAGCCACTAGCCCAGCATATTCGGCAGGACCCACATATACATGGTATCACTATAGGGGGCGTGACACATAAAATCATGCTATTCGCCGATGATATCCTATTAACCCTAGTCGACCCGAGCGACTCCATGCCTCAGATAATGCAGGAACTAAATCGATATGGTAAATTCTCTGGGTTTCGAGTGAATATGGACAAATCAGAAGCTTTAGGGCTGGGGTTAACAGTAGGAGATGAAGCTTCAATACGACAACAATTCCCGGTCAAATGGGTCACGAGATCCCTTAAATATCTAGGCGTGCACTTAACACCCACATTGACAGATTTATATCAAGCTAACTTCCCCGTGAAGCTCAGGGAACTATTTGAAGATCTGGATAGATGGGAGGGCTTAGAACTATCTTGGCTGGGACGAGTGGCGGCGATAAAAATGATGATCGTACCCAAATTGTTATATTTATTTCTTGCACTGCCCCTACCAATGCCAAGGGGGTTCTTCAGGCAACTCAAGCGGAAGGTCTTCGCATACATATGGCAACATAAACCACCCAGAGTGAAGGCGGCTATAATGTATCAGTCCAAGAAGATGGGAGGTATGGGGGTGCCAAATTTTACTTTATACCATCAGGCGGCACAGTTGCGTGTGCTGGCGGGATGGAGTGCTGGTAGTGCAAAAGCATGGTTCCAGATAGAGCAACACTGGATGGGACTAAACAATCTGGGCTCTCTATTATGGATACCAAAGGGCCAACTACGGTCATATATCAAGAGAGCCCCTCTAGCGGTGCAATACCCTTTACAGACATGGCTGGCCATAAGGGGGAAGTATCTTCCTAATCGCAGTTGTTTCCACCAAATGGCAATAAAAACAGCCCCAGGGTGTCCGCTGGGGATGGATAACTTAATATACAGACAATGGGAGAAGAGAGGTTTGAACACATTAGGCCAGCTATGGGATGAGGGTCAGGTATTCTCATTCGTAGAATTACAGGAAGATTACGGGTTACCACTATCACATTTGTTCCACTACACTCGCATTAGAGACTATATAAACAAGAGAGCCAAAGCAGAATTACTTATAGAAGAGACGACCCTAGAAAGAGCAATGAGAGTGGGAAGCCACAGGGGGTGTATCTCTCGCATATAGGCTACACTGCTTAATGACAAGGGACCCATACTATATTATCTACAACGATGGGAACGAAACTTGCAGGTTACCATAGATTACACACAATGGGAAAAAGCATTGAGCCACTTGCTGCGGGTTTCCATATCTAGCTCAATGATTGAAAATAGTTATAAGATACTGTATCAGTGGTACTACACACCACAGAGACTGGTAAAAATGTATGGACAGGGGTCTGTACAGTGCTGGAGAAACTGTTCAATGGTGGGGGATATGCTACACATCTGGTGGTCTTGTCCTAAGATTCAAGCATACTGGACAGAACTGTTGGACCTATTTGCTATAGTGACTGGGGTAAGATACCCAACTAAACCAGAGATTTGTCTGCTACATATCAGACCCCCAGGAGTTCGGCTGTCTGTTCACAGGCTTACAGCAGTTTGGTTGGTAGCTGGGAAAATCACACTGGCATCAGCGTGGAAAAGCCAGCTGGCTCCACCAGTGATAAAGGTGATACACAAGATGGACTACCTCTACCAAATGTCCAAAATGACAGCTATACGATCGGGACATGTAACAAAATTTAACTTGCAATGGGAACAATATCGAGTTTGGCGATCACAAAATGGGATAGACTTGGATGCACCTAAATTGATTATACCAAGACTATGACTAATATAACACAGTCCTCATATTATGATACTCCACTGGTAACAAGGGGGGAGGGGGGTTTGTGGTAAGGGATAGGGGGGAGGGGAGGATTGGGGATACGCCGCTTTCTGTTTTTGAAGTTTAAACATTCTGTATGTGATACATGACTGTTATGAGGATGTTGTCAATATGTTATTGTTCAAAAACCTTAATAAATAAATATATATAAAAAAAAAAAACTGACTATATAACTTCACACATTACAAACAATAAATTGCATAGTTTAGGATTTGTATTCTGTCAAGTGTCTTCTTCCCTTAAATGAGGGTTTTAATGATGGCAGAACTGATGTCCTATGTATATGTCGCTGGTTTCCACCAAGTTCTTTACCCATGAAATGAGCATCAGTATTCCACCTGTTATTGCCTCAGGGGAACTGGCAACACAAACTAATCAAGAAAAAAAAAGTTTTCCATTTTATTTCTGCTTAGTGGAGACAGTTAGAATACTCTTGTGAACAAAACATTTTTTCTGCCATTATAGGCCAGCTACTTTCCTTTCCATATCGTGTATAAGATCTCTTGTTTATACACATAATTAAGCAAGCAGTAAATTGCCACTCTCAGGCAATTGTTCTTTTCCCAATGTGGCCCTAAACTGTGGGCTCTTTCTACTTACAGTGTCCCTCATGTACTTTAAGCTGCAAGATGTTGACCAACCAGGATTTCACATATCTGCAAAGTTCTGCGTCTTTGTTGAACTCCAGGAGCCCAACCAGCTGATGGTTGTTGCACCTTGAGCAGTTCTCAAGATTGTTGATTTTTTTTCTTTCATTTGCTTATCTTGGGCTTGAAACTGGATGCACTTTGTTTCTGTGTTTTGCACGGAGTCTTCCACCATTCCCACCCAGTACTGCACTGATCATATCTGGATACTGATCCCATCCAAATGATTATCGACTGGTTCAATTTTGTCTTATCAATTGCAGCTTTTTTTCAACGCAAGTTCTATTGCGGCAGTCACTTCCACAATTATTTCAGATGCCCATTTCAAACAGCCAGTTGAGGCAGCTGGACCTGTATGCTCCACATTCTTAGAGTCACCTGTACAGCAATGCTCCTTATCTTTCCTTGGTGGTTTCACAGCCATCTGCACCTTTCTGATAAGTACAAGGAATGTGTCCAGTATCTTCAGATTATCTTCAAAATATCAAAACCATGATAGAGTAAGTAAAAATGGTACTTTACCAGCTAAATAAAACAGCTGAATCTGAGAGCAGATCAATTAACCTTCACTCCGCTGCATAATACCACATGACCCCATACCTTTCAAGCATTTAAACATCTGTATCATATCTCTCCAGTTTTTCTTGTTGTCTAGAGTGTGCATTGGTCCCATAAGAACATAAAAATTGCCATACTGGGTAAGACCAATGGTCCATGTAGCCCAGTATCCTGCTCCTAACTGCTTTGTACCTTCATTGCAAGGTCCATAGGCCTAGTATTTTTGGAAAGAGTAAACAAGCAATTCACGTCTACCCGTTCCACTCCACTCATTATTTTATATACCTCTGTCATATTTCCCCTTCAGCCATCTTTTCTCCAAGCCTTAGTCACTTCAGCCTTTCCTCATAGGGAAGTTGTCCCATCCCCTTTATCATTTTCGTCGCCCTTCTCTGTAACCTTTCTAATTCCACTATATCTTTTTTGAGATACGGTGACTAGAATTGCACATAGTATTTGAGGTTCGGTTGCACCATGGAGCAATACAAAGGTATTCTAACATCCTCATTTTTGTTTTCCATTCCTTTCCTAATAATACCTAACATTCTATTTGCTTTCTTCGCTGCCACTGCACACTGAGCACAGGGTTTCAACACTGAGCAAGTTCCTCCAGGAATTTGTCCAAACCCATTTTTAAACCCAGAGGGAGCTCCATGACTGCCTCTAACTAAAAGAGACAGCCTGCAGGTGGGCTTTGGAGGCCTCCTCCCAGTTTCTGCTGTTGGCCCTTGTGTGTCTAATACTGGCCCTGCTTTCCTGCAATAGTGGGGAAACAGATTGCCAAAGGATTAGCTGGAATAAGTGAGCAATGTTCTTTAGATGCAGCAGTGATAGCAATCTTTGCATTCCACTTTGCCTAGGAGTACAAACATGTATTGTGCTATCAGTATTTTTGTTCAGTTTTAATGACTGAGCATAGCTGTTAGTGAGGGTGCCCCTATTGATTCAAGACTCATTTTAAAGCTACTTGTCAAAACAACCATGTGTACTACTACTTCTGCACGTCCACTGCAGTTCAAGATTTTTGCTACACCATATATGCATCAACTGAATATATTATTTTTTTTTTTTAATTGAAAATTTTTATTAAACACAATTTAAATAATACAATATAAGGCAATGTAGCCTTTAGAATTCTGAAATACAACAAACAGTTGAATTACATCTCAATATATCATAAGTTTTAATAGTTTTCTCCCTACCCTCCCCCCTCCCACTCCCACCCTCCCCTATTCATTATAATCCCCTGCTTGGTTAAATCCCCTATTCTGGCATCGTATTAATCCATAGTTTCTCTAAATGGATCCATTCTTTAGCATCAGGTTTGTATTTGCCCATTCTCCTATCCGTCAACTGCTCTAGGCCCACAATATTTTTAATTCTCATCTTCCATGATGCAATAGTGGGACCGTTTCTTTGTTTCCAATGAGCCGCAATTTCCAACTTTGCAGCTGCTAACCCCAACCTTTTAATCCGCCTTTGCCATTTCTGGCCCCGCTTGTTCCCCCAACCTAATAGGCACCATTTTGGCTCTATTGGAAATTGTGTGTCTAGAATTTGTGTCAAATGCGTGGTAACATCAACCCAAAATGATTGTATAGCCAGACACTCCCACCATACATGCAGAAAACTACCTATCTCAGTATTACACCGCCAACATTGATCGGATATCATAGGATATATTCGTTTTAACCTGTCCGGTGTGTAATACCATCTGCTTAAAACTTTGTATGCATTTTCTTTTATTAATACACAAATAGATGCTTTTTTTACCTCCATACACACCCTTTCCCATTCCTTCACGCTCAGTTCAATATTTAGGTCTCGCTCCCACGCATTCATATAGGGTAACTTCTTCATTTTATCTCCCCTAATATACCTATAGAGTCTGGACACTCCTTTCTTCCCTCCCTCCAAGGTCACCCAGATGTTTTCCAATGTCTCTCTTTCCCGTGGGTCAGACTGCAACCACCCTTGTCCCCTCATAAAATGCCTAACTTGTAAATAAGCATAATGATCGGATTCTGGCAGGTCAAATTTCCTTTGAAGGGTTACAAACTCTCTCAATACCCCTTCTGACATAAGATCCCTGAATCTTTTCAATCCCTTTCGATTCCACTCCCAAAATACCCCTCCCTCTCGTCCTGCCGGGAACTCAGCTTCTTGCCGAATGTATGCTAGAGTAGAGGTTTTTACCCCCTTCTTATATTTATTCTTTAATACATCCCAAATATGTTGCAAATGAGCTATGAATGGATTATTATGCCCCCGGTGTGGATTATACATCTTTACAGATCCCCACACTCCTCGTTCAAGATTGCACCAAGGTACTAAATCCTGTTCCAAAGTTGCCACTGGTGATTTATGCCCTTTGCTCCATTCCGCCACCTGTTTTAACTGCGCTGCTTGATAATACCATAATATATTGGGTAGCCCCCTGCCTCCCTCCTCCACTTTCCCCCACATAATTCTTTTCGATATTCTAGCCCGTTTGCCCCCCCATGCAAACTGAGATATATCAGCTTGTAGTTTACTTAGGGCTGCTGTGGGAACCTCTATCGGCAATGTTTGGAATAGAAACAACATCCGAGGAACCAGATTCATCTTTATCACAGCTATCCTACCCCACCATGACAACAGTGCGTTTTTCCACCTGCTCATGTCTGAGCGCAGCTCCCGGAACAACGGAGCGTAATTCAATCCATATAATTGTGTTGTGTCCCCTGGTATCCGAATTCCCAAATATTTAAAATTATCTCGTGCAAGCCTAAAGGGAAATTTTTTCAGCAAAGCCTCCATAAGGGGTTGGGATGCATTAATGCCCAAAATTTCTGATTTATCATAATTTACTTTAAATCCAGACAAATCACCGAAAGTTCGTATCTCATTACAAATGCTAGTTAAAGTCTCATCTGGATGACTTACATAAAAGAGAATATCATCCGCAAACAAAGCTATCTTGTGTTCCCATGCTCCCACTTGGAATCCCCGTATCAGTGTTGTCTCCCTAATCTTCTGTGCTAGTGGTTCAATTGCAATAGCAAAAAGCAAAGGAGAGAGTGGACACCCCTGTCTAGTCCCTCTCTGTATCTGTACCTGTTCTGAGTATCCCCCATTAACTTTTATCCGTGCCACTGGTGCTGCATATAATCCCTGGAGCCAGGTTAAAATCCGTGGACCAAACCCCATAACCCTTAACACCTCCCACAAATAATTCCACTCAACCCGGTCAAAGGCCTTCTCTGCATCAGTTGTTAACAGCACCATAGCCTCCTCCCTTTGCTGCACCTCCCATATAATGTTGAGCGTTCTCCGAATATTGTCAGCCACTTGCCTTTTGGGAATAAAGCCCGATTGGTCTTTATGAATTAGCTGGGGTAGAAATATATTAAGTCTTTCAGCCATTACCTTAGCTATTATCTTGATATCAATATTTATTAAAGAGATCGGCCTATACGAGCCACACTGTGTTGGATCTCTACCTGGCTTAGGGAGGACCGTTATCCCCGCTTCATACATACTCTTCGGCAGCATCCCAGTCTGAAAACATTCATTCCCCACCCTCACTAATAGTGGTCCTAATTCCTTCCCCAACAATTTATAAAATTTGGCCGTGTACCCATCTATTCCCGGTGCTTTCCCCCCCTTTAAGCCTTTGATTACTCCTTCTATCTCTTCTTCCTTAATAGGTTTATCTAAATATTCCCTCTGTTGTTCCGTTAGCCTTTGTAGACCCAACCCCTCTAAATATTGTTGAATTCCTACCTTGCTGGCTCTCTTTTCTTTAGCATAAAGGGCTGTATAATACTGAGCAAATCGGTCCCTAATCTCCTTATCCTGATGAACTAACTGGTCTCCTGTCCCCTTTAGCTTGGTAATAGTATTATCTATCCGCTGTTGTCTAAGACTTCGTGCCAGCATTTTACCCGCTTTATTACTAAACTCAAAAAACTTCTGTCTCATGAGTTTTCGATGGTATTCCATTTGACGTAATTGAATTTGTTGTAGCTCTGTCCTGCATTCTTGCAATTCTCCCCAGATTCCCTGATTTCGACCTTTTTGATGTTGAGCTTCTAAAGTGGCCAGTCTTTGCCGCACCCTCAGTTCTTGTTGTTGCCCCTCTCTTTTCCGCTGACTACCTCTCCTGATCAAATGCCCTCTCACTACCACCTTCAGGGCGTCCCAAAGGATCCCCTCAGAGATTTCCCCATTATCATTATGTTTTAAATAATCTTGTACCACTATTTTAATTTCTTCGCAGGCCTCTGCAGTGTCCAGTAGGGATTCATTTAGCCTCCAAAAAGTATGTCCCCGTACTCTCCCTAATCCCTTCCAAGTGATCCAAATGGGAGCATGGTCCGACACATGAATGGTTCCTATGCCCGAATCCCTTACCTTTCCCCATAAGTTGCGGGAACCCCAGAGTGTATCTATCCTGGTGTAAGTACGCTGTGCATGGGAATAAAAAGAATAGGTCCTCTGCCCCGGATGCTGCATCCTCCAGACATCGATCAAGTCCAGATCCTTGACCATTCTCAATAGTTTGGTCGTATTTGCCTGTCCCTTTCCCCTCTCACCTTTAGAGCGGTCCAAGTCTGACAGGGCCCAATTAAAGTCACCCCCTAGCATTATGTCTCCTGATGCAAAGTGCAGCAATTCCAACCTTAAGGCTTCAAAAAATGCGCCCTGCCCCTCATTCGGAGCATAGACATTTACTAATGTAATTGGTTGGTTATTTAGTTTACCTTTTACCGCTATGCATCTGCCCTGACCTTCCACATAAGTTTGTTCATGGACAAAGGCGACTGTATCCTTTATATAGATTGCCAGCCCTCCCTTTTTTCCCCCTCTGGGATCAGCCTGGAAGTATCCAATGCCCTTATTTTTATATTGTATTAATCTTTCATCTTTCTTTTGAATATGAGTCTCTTGTAACATGGTAATATCCCAATGCATTTTATGAATTTCCCTATATATAATACTTCTTTTCTCAGGGGTATTCAAACCATTCACATTCCATGATCCCACTGTTATCCCTCCCCCCTCCCTGCCCCCCCCTTGCCCCTCCCCTCCCCCATCGAATCCCCTTGACTGGCCTCCAAATTTAGATGCCAGTTATGTCCCTAAGGAAGTGTCGTTCCGATGGGTTTTCCATCTGCAATTTATCCTCTGTGTCCCCCCTTACCCACCATCAACCATCTTATACAATCCCTCCTTTAATCACTTATAACAGAAAAAGGATAACATTCTATGTTTCATAACATAACTTCTCCTGTAATAAAATATTCATACAACCAGATTTAGATCCGGGCAAATGCCCTGAAACAAGAAGCTTTTTCAAGTCTCTGCGTCTCTCTCATGCCCTTGATCCTCGTGTGCTGGACTCCTTCTGGCGTTGCCTCTGCTCTGTTGGATCCATCCCCCCGCACCTTTAGCGGTTTTGCTTTTTTGGGAGCTTTGTGGTGCCGTTGTTACCTCTGGCAAGTCCGTGCAACCTAGTAATGCCAATATTTTCCATGCTTCCTCTGGTTGCAATATTTTCCTTGTTTGACTGCCCACTGATACTAAGATGCCACTGGGATATAACCATCTATATCGCAGGCCAGCTTTTTGCAGGTATTTAGTTATATCTTTAAAGTCCCGCCTTTTTTGTAAAGTAGCTCTCGCCAGGTCTTGAAAAATCTGCACCTTTACATTACTCCATGCAATTTCCCCCATAGCACGTGCTTTCCGCCATACTGCTTCCTTAACTTGGAAATCATGGAAGCAAACAATTATGTCTCTAGGGAAGTCACTCCTCTGAGGTCCCAGACTTCGGTGAGCCCTATCAAGCTTTATTGTGGGCTCCTCCTGTATTTCCTGGGAGTCTTTTCCTTGATTCAAAATGTAGACACAGATCTCTTTTATAGTCTTCTCTACATCTTTATATTGAGACTCTTCCGGCAAGCCTTTGAAGCGTAAATTGCACCGCCTGGAGCGGTTTTCCAAATCTTCTATTTGCTGCTCTATATTCAGTCTCATTTGCTGTTCCGTATTAACTTTCTTTCTCAGAGTTTTTAACTCTCCCACTAAGGCTTCCGTTCGTTCCTCAGTCTCAACTACGCGGTGGCCCATATCCTTTACTTCTTCCCGGAGCTCTGCTACAGCTGTCTGGATGCTTTTCCTGGTATTTATCATCTCTGATTTAAGCTCCTGGAACCATCGGATGATTTCATTTCTTTCTACCTCGGCCTCACCCGCGCTAAGCTCCTCCATATCATTATCTGGTTCTTCTTCCTCATTCGGCGCCATTTTAGCTCCGCTCTGCAGGAGAGCCACGTTCCCTTTTTTTACAACTCGTGGCGATTCCGCCGAGTATTTATATTTTGCCAACTTCTTTCTAGCCGCCATACGCTGTTATTATCCTTTTCCAACTTTCGCTGAGTTGGTTATCTCGCTTTTATCATGGGGTAGACGCTTCTTTATAGCTGTAAACCCACGGAGCTCTTCGATCAGGCTACCGATTACATCGGTGACGTCACTTCCTCCCCTGAATATATTATTTTAATCATTGAGAAAACTGGGATATAAGTAATAGGAAATATTTTTGACTGGTTATCTCACAATTGAGCACAGTTAGACCTATTTAAATAAAAATCTGTTAACATAACTTTTGTATTAATAAACAGTGAATTGTGGAATGGATTCATGTGGAGGAGTGGCCTAGTGGGTAGAGCACTGGTCTTGCAATCGAGAGGTGGCCAGTTCAAATCCCACTGCTGCTCCTTGTGATCCTGGGCAAGTCACTTAACCCTCCATTGCCTCAGGTACAAACTTAGATTGTGAGCCCTCCTGAGACAGAGAAATATCCAGTGTACCTGAATGTAACTCACCTTGAGCTACTACTGAAAAAGGTGTGAGCAAAATCTAAATAAATAAATAAAACCTGTTCTTTGGAGTCCAGAAGTCAAAATTCTTGCTTTGGGTTAACTAATAGTTTTCCTTCATGTGAAGCTTTTCTACAATTGCTATTGTTATAAAGTAGGTAAATTACTTGTAACTAATTACTTTATTTAAATAACTAAGGTGCCCTTCTACTAAAGTGCACTGAAATCTTGGTTTAGCACATGCTATTGCGGGATTTCGCTGCACATTAAGCCCAAATTTAATGCAGTACATTTTTAGGGCATTTTCCATTTTTTGATTTTCAATTTACCTGCTAATGTTCTCATTAGAAGGCGCTAAGTGCTCCAAACATGTTAGCTGGTTAACACTTCCACGCCCATTCTCCGGCCCCCCAAAAATATATTTTTTAAAATTGTTAACGTGCAGTTAAGGGCCCTTTTACTAAGGCATGTGAGGCCTAATAGGGGCCTACTGTACACTAAAAGGGCACTACTGCAAGACATGCTGAGGCGTCCCATGGTAATTTTCTGCACAGCATGTGCTATTCATATGCTAGAAAATATTTTTTTATTTTCCAGTACGGGAGGAGTGGCCATGGGCGGAGAGTAGGCACGATAACGTGCACTACCCTATTAGTGTGGGAGTAACGCGGGAGTTCTTACCTCCACCTAAATAGGTGGCGGTAAGGACCCCCACGGTAATGGCCACCCACTAATGGGACTTGGCTTGGCTTGGCTTGGCTGGAACAGGATACTGAAAGGGACTTGGCTTAGAAGGGAACTGGGACAGAACTGGGTATGGGGTTAGGAACAGATGAGCCGGTGTGGATTTAGAAGAAAGATTGGTCAGGTGGGGAATCAGAATCAGGGGTTTTGGAGATCAAAGGGGGTTGGAGAGACTGGAAGACTGCCACGGGGGGGGGGGGTTTAAACTGGCAGACCCCATTATCTGGATCCTGGTCATTCTCTTTGCAGAAATTTATCTTGTTGTTCTAAATTCTCAATACTGTCAGTATCAAGTATTGCCATTTGTAAAAATAATTGAGGCCACTGAGAAGCAAAAGTGCTTAACAGTAGTAGCTACACATTTTCCAAAAGAAGGGATCTTTGCATTCCCACATCTGGATGATTGGTTAGTAAAAGGTTTTGTTACTTCAGAATACCAAGAGAACAGTTTGAAAGACAGTTTGGATGCTAGAAGTGCTGGGATTTATTATAAACTCCACTCTGCCACTATCTCAGCATCTCCAGTTCAGTGAAGCTCTTCTAAATACATACAAAGAAAGATTTTTCTTCCCCTCCAGAGAGATGTTTTGATAAGTCTGACAAGAAAGATCAAATGAAAGAAATGCTCATTGGTTTGTTTCCTGGTGATATCAATGGATCATATTTCAACAACAGCTTGCATAACTCCTTAATTATATCTTCATATGTGCCATATCCAATTTCTTTAATAATTCAGTGGATTCAGGCATGTCAGTTATCTATCTAGGCCAAAAATTACCATCAAAACTAAACAGTGCTTTTATACCACAACCACCTTCCCGGTTCTATGCGGTTTACATCAAAAAGAACTAGGCATACCTGGGAAGTAACAATCAAGAACAAAGACAAAAATCAAATAAATTATAAAAAGAGAATCCAGTATTAAACTTATTTAAAAAGTATCTCAAATAGCCATGTTTTAAGGGTCTTTCTAAATAGCACAAGACTATTGAAAGATCCAAAAATGCCTGGGAGCTCATTCCAGAATTTTATTCCTATAAAAACAAATGAGGACTGGAAAACTTACTTAAATCTGACAAATGTTGAGGTCGGGAGATGTAAAAGTAAAGTATTCTGTAGTTTTATGGTGTTACCCCAACAAGGAAGAATAAATAATGACAGCATATATTCAGGAGTGAGACCATGTAAAGTTTTAAAAATGATTGTACAAACTTTAAAATATATCCTAGCTTTAATGGGAAGCCAGTGGGCCCTCACCAAGAGGGGAGATGCCCTATCATACTTCTTAGCAGAATAGATCAAACAAACTGTTAGATTTTGCAAAGTTTGCAACCTCTTTAAAGTTAGTTGCGTGTGTCCAATAAACAGTACATTACAATAGTCTAGCTGGTTTAAAATCAAGGCCTGAACAACCAACCTAAACTGTAGGGATTCAAAGCAATGTCTAATCCTTCTTAGCCTTCTCAGATTAAAAAATACTTTTTTAGTTAGATATGTCACATGTTTCTCAAAGGAGGAACAAGAATCTAGAATTACACCCAAAATGTTTAACTCTATTCAATTGTTAAAGAAATATTGTTTATAGTAATCATGTGACATAAAATATTCTGTCTTGGATTGGATTAGAAACCAAGAAAAATTTTTGTTTGATCCAAATTTAATTTTAGTGTATCAGTAGCTACCCAATCTTCCACTAGCTTAATTTCAAATGTAGCTTTATTATAAACATTTGATAGACTTACATCCAGGGGAATAAGTAAGGTGATGCCATCAACTACTTAGTATGCTACCTTTAGTAATGGGTGTAATTTATAATAATCTCACTCAAGATCTACGATTTCAACATCCAAAGTTTCAAATTGATTTGACAACAGATTCTTTAAATGTTACCTACAAAGCTCATATTCTTCATTTTCACACCCTGAAGGCAAGAACAAGGAGAGAGAAATTTACTGCACATCAATCTCATCAAATTGACTAATTTTCAGTGCACAAGACATTCAAGATGCTGTCAAGCAAGAATATACTAATCCAGACTAACAATCGAGTAGCAATATTTTATATAAACCGTAAAGTGCGGGCTCTTAGAACCTCTGCACAGATGCAAAAAGAGATATGGAATTGATCAGTGTCTCAAAAGATTCTGACCTCAGCAGACTACCTTCCAGTAGAGCAGGACGTATTGATAGATAAAATTATGCGTTACTTGAAACCTACTACTAATTATCAGTTCCATAGCGCTACTAGACAGACAAAGTGCTGTACACAGACATGTAAGAGACAGAGCTTACAGTCTATTCAAGACAGACAAACAGGACAAATAAAGGATTAGGATGTTACATTTGTTCTTTGAGGACAAACAGGGCAGTTTCTCACATGTGGGTGACATCACTGACAGAGCCCCGGTGCAGTGCAGATGCTGCCCAACATTATACAACTTATAGAAGCCTTTGCCAGGCCCCCACCACACATGTGCGAGTGCCTTTCCACCTGCCCAAGTCGTGCAGAACCTGCAGTTTCACTTTCACTGTGGAGCTGTGAAGATGAGCGAGTGTTTTTTTTTCTCAGAGTGATTTTCCCCAATAAATGCAAGCCCAGAAACCAGAAGCTACTTACTTCTTCACCTACCCAATTGCAGCAACATAACTTACAAATCTATCTACATGGTCGGATTTAACTACCTGGGTTCCAAATGGTGGAACTCAATACCAAAGATCACAAGAAGCATACAAACTATCTTCAGTTTTCAAAAGAACTGAAAACATACCTCTTTGAAAAATTTTACAACACATAATTTAGCTATCAATGTCCATTCCGTTTCCTAATCATAAACCATCATTAAGTCCCAACCAAAATGTAAACTGTAATGGTAAACCACCACTATAAGTCTCAACCAAACTGTAAAATGTAAACCAATACTGTACTGTTAATCAGAATGTAAGTTGTAAGCCACGTTGAACCGAAACTTGCTTTTGGATAACAGTGGCATACAAGAAGAATGCATAAATAAATACAATTTTGTCTTCCTGCCTCTCGGTTTTCCAGTGAGTAGCACAGGACATTTCCCCTTTTCTTTAGTTTTTTTTACCTTTTGCAGTTTGTTTGTTTTTTTGCAGCTAGCAACCGTTTTAGGCCTGAGCTCCTGGCCAGGTCAAAAGAAGAGAAACTTCAATTTTTTTCAACACTGAGCCAGTTGAATTCACTGTCCCTATTTTTCGTGTATGTCCCAGAAACCTGCCAGCGGGTTTAAATGGTGTACAGACTATGCTAGGACCATGTCTGTGACTGACCCATATGATGTGCCCAAAATATCTGGGCCATGACCATAAGCCCTCTAATTGTTCTCTTTATGCTCAAATGCAGAAGAGAACTCAAAAAAGTAGAGAGACCCTGTGTGAAAGGTTTTCTGGCATGCAGAAGTCTGGCTCACTGGCATTGATATTGAAGGCATTGGTCCTTATGACTTACAGAGCTGCACCGGACACTGGAGACATGTCAGTATCGAGAAGGTCCCTCCTTGCCTCAATATCGAGCACCAGTAGTGCCCATTCATGCCTAGTATCCTCAGACCTGCCACTGAGAATGTGTGGATTCTGCATTGTCCTCAGTACAGAAGGACTCTGATATTGGGCACTTCCCACAGTGTGGGAGAACATGTATGCTCAAGAATCAATACAAAGAATTGTTTGGCTATTGGAGCTATTAGGGTTCATAATCAACAACTCCAAGATCCATCTGCTTCCAGTACAGCAATTGAAGTACATTGGAACCCTGCTAGATATGGTTCAACCTTGAGCCTACCTGCCTTAGGTGCAGGCAGATGCTCTCATCTACATTGCCACTCAGGTTTAGTGTAGCCATTTAGTCACAGCTCGTCAGATGTTGAGGTTGTTGGGCTACATGGCCTCCTTAGTACTTAAGGAATACTATTCTTTGGAGATTTACCCATTTATGTAGCCATCCAGACTCATGAGGCAGGCCTGTGGCCAAAACACAGATCTGTGTCGAGTCCTTAATAATAAATTCATTTTAGACACCAAACTGTTGTCTTGGTCTCTTGAGTCATTTGCCCATTTTCAGTACATGTAACACCCATAACTCATCTCCATTTGAGGAGTGCACAATGAGCCCTTGCTTCCCAGTGTTGTCAGGCCACAGGGAACCTTGTGAATATCATCTCAATCACACCAGAGTTGGCTTAGTCGTTTCTCTGGTGGATGATCAATCCAATTTGACTCTGGGACTTTGATTCCAAATTCCTCTGCCCTAGAAGATACTAACCACAGATGAATCCAATCTGGGATGGGGAGCCCATGTAGAGGGACTTCACACCCAGGCTCACTGCTCCGCTTAGGAGACCCAGCTTCACATCAATCTCCTAGAGCTCCAGGCGATCTGGAATACTCTAAAGGCTTTCAGAGATTGGCTACTGAACCAAATTCTCATTCAAACATATGATCAGGTTGCCATGTACTGTGTCAAGAAGCAGGAGGGTATGGAATCCTACCCCTTGTGTCAAGAAGCAATTAGAATTTGGCAATGGGCCACCAGTCATGGCATGGTGCTCTGAGCCACATACCTCGTTGAAAAACAACAGCCTGGTAGACAGAGTGAGCAGGCATGATTGCAACTGCATGATTGGTCTCTCAGTGTGGGCATTGCCTGCAAGATCTACCATGAGTGGGGCACCCCATCCGTGGATCTTTTTGCCACTCATCTCAGCAACAAGGGCCTTCAGTACTGCTCTAGATGCAGATCACATGGCAGGCTAGCATCGGATGCTTTCCTTCTCAATTGGTGGGGGGGGGGGGGGGGGGGAGGCCTTCTGTATGCCTATCCTCCAATCCCTCTAATAGGAAAAACTCTGCTGAAACTAAAGCAGGACCAGAGAACCATGATCCTCTTCGCACCGTATTGGCTGAAGCAGATCTGGTTCCTTCTTTTTATGGAGTTGTCCTCCAAAGAACCTTGGAGATTGGACTGTTTTCTGACCCTAATCATGCAGAATAAGGGGTCTCTTTTGCTTCCCAACCTCCAATCCCTGGACCTCACAGCTTGGATGTTGACAGTGCTGACTTCCAGGAAAGATTCCACCAAGAGGTGCTGTACTTTTAAATGGGGTTGCCATCTGGTGTGAGGATAAGGCCCTTGATCCTTTCTCTTGTCCTACACAAAAAACTGCTTGAACACCTTCTACTTCTCTCTGAGTCTGGTTTGAAAACAACTCTGTAAGGGTTCACCTCAGTGCAATTAATGCTTACAATCACTGTGTAAAAGGCAAGCCCATCTCTTCTGTACAGCCTCTAGTTGTTTGCTTCATGAGAGGTTTGCTGTTGACAAAGTCCCCCCCCCTCCCCCCCATGAAACCTGCAACTGTGTTCTGGGACCTCAACATTGTCCTCACCCAGCTGATGAAAACTCCTTTGAAGCCACTTGATTCCTGTCATCTGATGTACCTGACCTAGAAGGTCTTGTTTTTGGTGGTGGTCACTTTATCTCGTAGTCAGTGAGTTGTAGGCCCTAGTAGCAGATCCACCTCACACAAAGTGTCACCATAACAGAGTAGTTTTCTGTATACATCTTGAGTTCCTTTCTAAGGTGCTGACAGAGTTCCATCTTAATCATTCATCTTGCCAACATTTTTTCCAAAGCCTCAGGTCCATCCTGGTGAAAACACACTGCACACCTTGGACTGTAAGCAAACCTTAGCCTTCTATCTAGAATGGATTAAACTCCATAAACAGTCCACTCAGCTTTTTGTCTCTTATGACCAAAATTGGATGGGGTCAGCCATCAGTAATGCACTTTAACCGGCTAGCAGATTGCATCTTTTTCACTTATTCCCAGGTTGGGCCAACTTTGGATGGTCATATCAGGGCTCAATATCAGAACATAGTAACATAGTAGATGATGGCAGAAAAAGACCTGCACGGTCCATCCAGTCTGCCCAACAAGATAAACTCATATGTGTTACTTTTTGTGTATACCTTACCTTGATTTGTACCTGTCCTTTTCGGGGCACAGACCGTATAAGTCTGCCCAGCACTATCCCCGCCTCCCAACCACCAGCCCCACCTCCCACCACTGGTTCTGGCACAGACTGTATAAGTCTGCCCAGCACTATCCCCGCCTCCCAACCACCAGTCCCGCCTCCCACCACCAGCTCTGGCACAGACCATATAAGTCTGCCCAGCACCATCCCCACCTCCTGCCACCGGCTCTGCCACCCAATCTCGGCTAAGCTCCTTAGGATCCATTCCTTCTGAACAGGATTCCATGGTTGCATCGGTAGCCTATTTGAGGACAATCTCCAATGAAGAGATTTGTAAAGCTGCAACATGTTTTTCAGTCCACACATTCACATCTCATTATTGTCTTGAGCAGAATGCCAGAACCAATAACCTGTTTGGTCAGACAGTTCTGCAGGATTTGTTTGGAGTCATAAGAACATAAGAGTAGCCATACTAGGTCAGACCAACGGTCCATCTAGCCAAGTATCCTGCTCCCAACAGTAGCCAATTGAGGTCACAAGTACCTGACAGAATCCCAAATAGTAGCAAGATTCATGCTACTGATCTCAGGGACAAGCAGTGGCTTTCCTCATGTCTATCTCTATAGCAGACTATGGAGTTTCCCTCCAGGAATTTGCCCAAACCTTTTTTAAACCCAGATACATTAACTGCTGATACCACATCCTTTGGCCACGAGTTCCAACTGTTCATTGAGTGAAAAAAATATTTCCTCCTATGCATTTTAAAAGTAGTATAATGTAACTTCCTTGAGTGCCCCCTAGGTTTTGTACTTTTTGAAAGAGTAAAACATCAATTTACATTTACCTGTTCTACACTACTCAGTATTTTGTAGACATCTATCATATCCCACTTCAGCTGTCTTTTTTCCAAGCTGAATAGTCCTCATCTCTTAAGCCTTTCCTCATATGAGAGGAGTTCCATCCCTTTAATCATTTTGGTCACCCTTCTTTGAACCTTTTCTAATTCTGCTATACCTTTTTTTAATATACAGTGACCAGAGTTGCACACAATACGCAAGGTGTGGTGGCACCATAGAGCGATAAAGAGATTTTATAATAATCTTTGTCTTATTTTCTCTTTCCTAATAATTTCAAGAATTCTGTTTGGTTTTTTGGTTGCTGCCACACAGTGGGGAGAAGAGTTCAGTGTATTATCCACAATTACACCTAGATCTTTTTCTTGGGTGCTGACTCCTAGGGTGAAACCTAGCATCAAATAGAATCCAACTCCACCCTACTAGGCCCATTCTTTTCTGTCGCAGGCTGCACCTTCACAATAGGCCTGTTTATTTGTTAGTGTTATTGGTTCTGGTTGGCTTTGCCATTGCAAGACCCTATTAACCGTTGTTTCTTGTTTTAGATGAACCTGGTAGCTAAGGATTTTCACAGGTGAGAAACTCTGTCCTGCTTGTTCTCAGAGAAGGTGAAGTTACCAATAGCAGATGTTCTCCGAAAACAGCAGGAAAAGTATTCTCATATACCCACCCACATCCCCTAGGAATTGCATTCTTATGTTTTTATATCCAACTGCGGGCTCCAAATGACCTAGGCGTGGTGGAGGCCTGCCAAAGACTTCTAGAAGTTGTAGAATACTGGGCAGCATCTGCACCAGGGCTCTGTTGGTGACATCACTCACATGTGAGAATATTTGTCCTGCTGTCCTTAGAGAAAATCTGCTATAGGTAACTTCACTTTATTGGAATATTAAAACAGCATCCCCCTTATTCTATTATTAGGCACCAAGTGTTCATGTAGATTACAGAATGTTAGCACTTACACATGTCAGAGGTGCCAGTAATTGGCATTTATCCACATACGCGCTAGATGCTATTCTATAAAGTACACATCAGAGTTGCTTACCTCCTGATTCTGTATATTGTGCTGAGATTTCCTTGTGGAAATTGAAACATATTCCATAACAATATACATAACCTAATTGGTTAACAAGCTAATCAGTGCTGATAATTGGATGTTAAGCAATTATCAGCACTAATTGGCATTAATTAGAATTTACGTGCACTACTTGCTAAGCATATTCTGTAAAGTGGTGTGCCTAAATTCTAATTTGTGCTGCCAAAAAGGTGACATGACCATGGGCGTGGAGTGAGTGGTTTGTGGGTATTCCAAAAATTTACACTCAGGGTTATAGAATATCTTTGCTCCGCGCCTAACTTAGGCACCAGTATTTACACCAAGTTTTACTTGGCATAAATGGATGCGCCTAGAGTTAGTCACTGGCAGGGCTACTAGACATATTCTATAAACACAAAAAGGTGTATTCTAAAAACCACGCCTAAATCTAGGCATGGTTTATAGACTACACTTAGGTGGAAATTATTTTGATGCCAATTTTTCAAGCACCATAAATAGAATCTAGTCGTTAACATGTAACTGCAAGAGGGTTCTGTGCATGGGCAGAGCATAGGCAGGCCAAGGGCATGTCACTAAGAGGGGCATAATCGAACGGGGCGCCCAAGTTTTCCTGAGGGCGTCCCTGCGAAGGGGCGGGGAAACCCGTATTATCGAAACAAGATGGGTGGCTATCTTTCGTTTTGATAATATGGTCAGGGAGGTCCAAATCTCCACATTTAGGTCGACCTTAGAGATGGTTGTCCCTAGAGATGGTCATCCCCAATTTTCGGCGATAATGGAACCCGAGGACACCCATCTCAGAAACGAGCAAATCCAAGCCCTTTGGTCATGGGAGGAGCCAGCATTCATAGTGCACTGGTCCCCCTGACATGCTAGGACACCAACCGGGCACCCTAGGGGGCACTGCAGTGGACTTCAGAAAAAGCTCCAGGTGCATAGCTCACCTTGTGTGCTGAGCCTCCCAAAGCCCCCTCCCCACAACTATACACCACTACCATAGCCCTTAGGGATGAAGGGGGGCACCTAGATGTGGGTACAGTGGGTTTCTGGTGGGTTTTGGAGGGCTCACATTTACCACCACAAATTTAACAGGTGGGGGGGGGGGGGGGGTGGGCCTGAGTCCGCCTGCCTGAAGTGCACTGCAGTACCCACTAAAACTGCTCCAGGGACCTGCATACTGCTGTCATGGAGCTGGGTATGATATTTGATGCTGGCATAGAGGCTAGAAAAAATATTTTAACATTTTTTTAGGGTGGGAGGGGGTTAGTGACCACTGGGGGAGTAGGGGGAGGTGATCCCTGATTCCCTCCAGTGTTCATCTGGTCATTTAGGGCACATTTTTGTGGCTTGGTCGTAAAAAAAAAAAGGCCAAGTAATGTCGGCCAAGTGTTCATCAGGGATGCCCTTCTTTTTTCCATTATCAACCGAGGACGCCCATGTGTTAAGCACGCCCCAGTCCCGCCTTCGCTATGCTTCTGACACCCCTGGGAACTTTGGTTGTCCCCGCGACGGAAAGCAGTTGAGGGCGCCCAAAATTGGCTTTCGATTATGCCGATTTGGGCGACCCTGGGAGAAGGATGATTTGTGTCAAAAGATGGGCGCCCTTCTCTTTCAAAAATGAGCCTATAAGTGATGCAACTTTATAGAATACCAGTTGTGCATGTTGCGTGGCGCACTTAGGGTGCACCAACTTATACCAGCCATTGACCTGTTGTATAGCTGTGCCTAAAATTTGTCGTTCCAGCGTAGCTGTGCACACTATTCTATAACAGCTTAGGTGTATTTAAATGCTGGTAATAGAACTGGCACTAAGTGCACCCCATTGTAGCATCTACATCTTGGCATCAAGTTATATAATTACCCCCTATGAGTATTGAACAAGGAAATAATGGATTCAGAGTTAAAACCAAGTTGAAAAGATGGGGTTTTGGCCTGGATTTCAGTAGGATCAGAGACAGATTATGATGTACCAACTCAGGCATAGATGGAATGAACAAAGTCTGGAGTTGACAGTGGAGAAGAAGGGTACAGATAGATTGCAGGGGAGAACAAGATGGTGTCTGCAGACAGAGGTCATGCTTCTCTTTATTTTGTGGAATCTAGGCCCACCACAATGGGCAAGAGGAAGGGCAAGGTGCAAGTGTACCTGTCTGAATTTTAATTGGTTCCTCCTTTGGGAGCCATGGAGTAACTTGTGTTCAGAGAAACCAGGCAGTCTTCAAGGTCCAAAAAAGGAGGAGGGTCTCCTCAATAGTAGAACCAGTGTGGGAAACAGCAGTGACAACAAAGATGAGAAGGGAAAATAGCCAAGGAGACGAAATGCCTTGAATCCAAGATTTTATTCTGACTCATAAAATATCATCTGGGCTATGATTGACCTGACATGGCGGTGTTTCGGCATGTGTCGCCTGTATCAGAGGTCTGTTGTTTTCAAAAGGCACATGTAAAATCAAAAGCAGGTCTCGAGACTCTTAAAATTATTGTGCATCTCAAAAAAAATCAGCTTGCATATTTGACAAAATTAATAATAAGTTTTTATATGACAACAACAAGCATTTCCTGTGCTTATTGTCTGAGTGCTGCCTGGCCACCTGACTTTAATTTGCACTGTATACCACCATAAGTAAAAAAAAAAAAGTTATCACAGTTTCATTTTATTTGCTATTAATAAAATTTGTTTTCCTCTCCCAAGCAAGCTAAAAATGAATTGCTGAGAATGCAGGAGAGCATAACTCAGGTACATCTGTTGTCAACTCCTTGCCCCAGCTTTCATGTTCTTACTTCAGTCGCTTGTTGTTGTAATGAAAAATCTGCATGGCATGCTATCTCTCCACAACTGTGTGCCAGCTTTTTCCATGCACCATCCACCATCTTTACATTAGAAACATGTATGTACATTTATACTCCTGCTTCTATTTATGTGATGTTTTCCCCATCATCAGGGCTGGTGTGTGTGTGTGTGTGTGTGTGTGTGTGTGTGTGTGTGTGTGTGTGTGTGCGTGCTTGTTCTCACTGATGGCTGACGTCCACGCCAGCCCCTCCATTCCGAACTTCACTAGCAAAGGCCTTTGCTAGTCCTCGCGCGCCCATGCGCACCATGCATGCGCGGCCGTCTTCCCGCCCGAACCGGCTCGTGTTCGTCAGTCTTCTTTTGTCCGCGCTCGGGACGGTCGTGTTTTGCGCCGTTTCGTGCCCCTCAAAGTTGACCCTCGTGCGTCTTCGCGATTTCTTTAAAAAAAAAAAAAGGAAGACCTCGGTCTTTTCCCTTCCCGTGTTTCCAGTTTGTTTTCCCCGACGTAAGTTTCCTTTCGCTTTCGGGGTAGGCCTTTTTTGGGGCCTCGGTACGGGTTTTTTCTCTCCCTATTTTTGGTGCCCTTAGTCGCCATTACGAATTTTGATTTCGCCGGCGTGATTTTTCCGCCCATGTCATCGAAGTCTCCCAGCGGCTGAAAGAAGTGCACCCAGTGCGCCCGGGTAATCTCGCTCACTGATAGGCACGCTTTGTGTCTTCAGTGTCTGGGGGCTGGGCACCGGCCGCAGGCCTGTAGTCTTTGCGCTCTTTTACAAAAGAGGACTCAGGTTGCGAGATTGGCCCAGTGGAACGTGTTGTTCTCGGGCTCTTCATCGACAACAGCACCGGAGGCATCGAGTGCGTCGACGTCGGCAGCATCAAGACCTTCGACCTCGGCATCGACTGCATCGAGGTATCGACCCTCTGCATCGTCGGTACCGAGACATCGAAAGGTTGCGTCGGCGTCGGTGGTACCGGGAGCTCCACTGTTGCTGATGAGGTGAGGGCTGTCCATTCCCCTGCTGGTGGCGGTGAGCCTTCGGGTGGGTCTCCCCCTACCCTGAGGGCTCCTGCAGTACAGCCCCCGAGACCGACCTTCTTTGGCCTCGGCCCCGAGGAAGAGACGGCTGGATTCTACGTCCTCGTCGGTACCGGGAAGCTCCGGTGACATGCTTCGTTTGAAAAAATCAAATAAGCATCGACACCGGTCTCCTTCCCGCATCGGTACCGAGAGCTCTGGTCGGCACCGGGAGGACCGCTCACCCTTTGTTCAGGAGGTGTCGATGCGCTCCACCTTGGACAGCCTGGAACAGCCTCCACGCCCGGAACAGACTCTGACTTCGACGCCTGCATCAGCTTCCATGTCTTTCTCCACAGCCGCTCTGCACGAGAGTCTCCGGGCCGTTCTCCCGGAGATCCTGGGAGAGCTGTTGCGCTCTTCCCCTCCGGTACCGGGGGTGCTTGCGCCGCCGGTACCGTCGAGTGAGGCGCCGGCTGGCCCCTTGCCCGGGGTGAGGTCTCCAACATCGGTGCCGCTTGCGGTACCGACTGCGGCCGCCTCCCAGGAAGGCTCCCCGATGACGTTGGCGGAGGGAGCTTCGCCGGTGCTGGCGCGGGAGTCTACCTCTCGACGCTCCCACCGTGGCCGTGTTTCCACGGAGTCAAGTCGGGCACGGCTTCAGACACAGGTTCATGAACTTGTGTCTGACACCGATGGTGAGGCCTCGTGGGAGGAGGAGGAGGACATCAGATATTTCTCTGACGAGGAGTCTGATAGTCTTCCTTCTGATCCCACTCCCTCCCCTGAAAGGCAGCTTTCTCCTCCCGAGAGTCTGTCTTTTGCAGCCTTTGTCCAGGAGATGTCTACGGCCATCCCTTTCCCGGTGGTCGTGGAGGATGAGCCCAGGGCTGAAATGTTTGAGCTCTTGGACTATCCTTCTCCACCTAAGGAAGCGTCCACAGTACCCATGCATCATGTCCTAAAAAAGACATTGCTGGCGAACTGGACCAAGCCTTTAACTAATCCCCACATTCCCAAGAAGATCGAGTCCCAGTACCGGATCCATGGGGACCCAGAGCTGATGCGCACTCAGTTGCCTCACGACTCTGGGTTGGTGGATCTGGCCCTAAAGAAGGCTAAGAGTTCTAGGGAGCATGCTTCGGCGCCCCCGGGCAAGGACTCTAGAACCTTGGACTCCTTTGGGAGGAAGGCCTACCATTCTTCTATGCTCGTGGCCAAAATTCAGTCTTACCAGCTCTACACGAGCATCCATATGCGGAACAATGTGCGGCAGTTGACGGGCTTGGTGGACAAACTCCCTCCTGAGCAAGCCAAGCCATTTCAGGAGGTGGTCAGGCAGCTGAAGGCGTGCAGAAAATTCCTGGCCAGAGGGGTATATGATACCTTTGATGTTGCGTCCAGGGCCGCTGCTCAAGGTGTGGTGATGCGCAGACTCTCATGGCTGCGTGCCTCTGACCTGGAGAATAGGATCCAGCAGCGGATTGCGGACTCCCCTTGCCGAGCGGACAATATTTTTGGAGAGAAAGTCGAACAGGTGGTAGAACAGCTCCACCAGCTCCGCCAGCAGCCTTTAGCATCTACCTCCTCAGGGAGATGTTTTTATGGGGGAAGGAAGACTGTTCCCTACTCTTCTGGCAAGCGTAGGTACAATCCTCCTTCTCGACAGCCTGCGGTCCAGGCTAAGCCCCAGCGCACTCGCTCTCGTCAGCAGCGTGCGCCTCAGCAAGGCCCCTCGGCTCCCCAGCAAAAGCAAGGTGTGAGCTTTTGACTGGCTCCAGCAGAGCATAGCCGACATCAATGTGTCAGTGCCGGGCGATCTACCGGTCGGGGGGAGGTTGAAAGGTTTTCACCAAAGGTGGCCTCTTGTAACCTCCCACCGTTGGGCTCTTCAAATAGTCCGGCAAGGATACACCCTCAATTTGGCCTCAAAACCTCCAAATTGCCCACCAGGAGCTCAATCCTACAGCTTCCAGCACAAGCAGGTACTTGCAGAGGAACTCTCCGCCCTTCTCAGCGCCAATGTGGTCGAGCCCGTGCCATCCGAGCAAGAAGGACTGGGATTCTATTCCAGGTACTTCCTTGTGGAAAAGAAAACAGGGGGGATGCGCCCCATCCTAGACCTAAGGGCCCTGAACAAGTATCTGGTCAAGGAAAAGTTCAGGATGCTTTCCCTGGGCACCCTTCTTCCCATGATTCAGGAAAACGATTGGCTATGCTCTCTGGACTTGAAGGACGCCTACACACACATCCCGATACTGCCAGCTCACAGACAGTATCTGCGATTTCAGCTGGGCACATGTCACTTCCAGTACTGTGTGCTACCCTTTGGGCTCGCCTCTGCGCCCAGAGTGTTCATGAAGTGCCTGGCTGTAGTAGCAGCGGCACTTCGCAGGCTGGGAGTGCACGTGTTCCCTTATCTCGACGATTGGCTGGTGAAGAACACATCCGAGGCAGGAGCTCTACAGTCCATGCAGATGACTATTCGCCTTCTGGAGCTACTGGGGTTTGTGATAAATTATCCAAAGTCCCACCTTCTCCCAGTGCAAAGACTCGAATTCATAGGAGCTCTGCTGGATTCTCGGACGGCTCGTGCCTATCTCCCAGAGACGAGAGCCAACAACTTGTTGTCCCTCGTCTCTCGGGTGCGAGCGTCCCAGCAGATCACAGCTCGGCAGATGTTGAGATTGCTGGGCCACATGGCCTCCACAGTCCATGTGACTCCCATGGCCCGCCTTCACATGCGATCTGCTCAATGGACCCTAGCTTCCCAGTGGTTTCAGGCTGCTGGGGATCTAGAAGACGTGATCCACCTGTCCACGAGTTTTCTCAAATCCCTGTATTGGTGGACGATTTGGTCCAATTTGACTCTGGGACGTCCTTTCCAAATTCCTCAGCCACAAAAGGTGCTGACTACGGATGCGTCTCTCCTGGGGTGGGGAGCTCATGTCGATGGGCTCCACACCCAGGGAAGCTGGTTCCTCCAGGAACGCGATCTGCAGATCAATCTTCTGGAGTTACGAGCGGTCTGGAACGCTCTGAAGGCTTTCAGAGATCGGCTGTCCCACCAAATTATCCAAATTCAGACAGACAACCAGGTTGCCATGTATTACATCAACAAGCAGGGGGGCACCGGATCTCGCCCCCTATGTCAGGAAGCCGTCAGCATGTGGCTCTGGGCTCGCCGTCACGGCATGTTGCTCCAAGCCACATATCTGGCAGGTGTAAACAACAGTCTGGCCGACAGACTGAGCAGGATTATGCAACCTCACGAGTGGTCGCTCAACTCCCGAGTGGTGCGCCAGATCTTCCAGGTGTGGGGCACCCCCTTGGTAGATCTCTTTGCATCTCAAGCCAACCACAAGGTCCCTCAGTTCTGTTCCAGACTTCAGGCCCCCGGCAGACTGCCATCGGATGCCTTCCTCCTGGACTGGGGGGAAGGTCTACTGTATGCTTATCCTCCCATACCTCTGGTGGGGAAGACTTTGTTGAAACTCAAGCAAGACCGAGGCACCATGATTCTGATTGCTCTGTTTTGGCCACGTCAGATCTGGTTCCCTCTTCTTCTGGAGTTGTCCTCCGAAGAACCGCGGAGATTGGACTGTGTTCCGACCCTCATCACACAGGACGAAGGGGCGCTTCTGCATCCCAACCTCAGGTCTCTGGCTCTCACGGCCTGGATGTTGAGAGCGTAGACTTTGCCTCTTTGGGTCTGTCAGAGGGTGTCTCCCGCATCTTGCTTGCTTCCAGGAAAGATTCCACTAAGAGGAGTTACTTCTTTTTATGGAGGAGGATTGCCGTCTGGTGTGACAGCAAGGCCCTAGATCCTCGCTCTTGTCCTACACAGACCCTGCTTGACTACCTTCTGCACTTGTCTGAGTCTGGTCTCAAGACCAACTCTGTAAAGGTTCACCTTAGTGCAATCAGTGCGTACCATTACCGTGTGGAAGGTAAGCCGATCTCAGGACAGCCTTTAGTTGTTCGCTTCATGAGAGGTTTACTTTTGTCAAAGCCCCCCGTCAAACCTCCTACAGTGTCATGGGATCTCAATGTCGTTCTCACCCAGCTGATGAAACCTCCTTTTGAGCCACTGAACTCCTGCCATCTGAAGTACTTGACCTGGAAGGTCATTTTCTTGGTGGCAGTTACTTCAGCTCGTAGAGTCAGTGAGCTTCAGGCCCTGGTAGCCCAGGCCCCTTACACCAAATTTCATCATAACAGAGTAGTCCTCCGCACTCACCCTAAGTTCTTGCCGAAGGTAGTGTCGGAGTTCCATCTGAACCAGTCAATTGTCTTGCCAACATTTTTTCCCCGTCCTCATTCCTGCCCTGCTGAACGTCAGCTGCACACATTGGACTGCAAAAGAGCATTGGCCTTCTATCTGGAGCGGACACAGCCCAACAGACAGTCCGCCCAATTGTTTGTTTCTTTTGATCCCAACAGGAGGGGAGTGGCTGTGGGGAAACGCACCATATCCAATTGGCTAGCAGATTGCATTTCCTTCACTTACGCCCAGGCTGGGCTGGCTCTTGAGGGTCATGTCACGGCTCATAATGTTAGAGCCATGGCAGCGTCAGTGGCCCACTTGAAGTCAGCCACTATTGAAGAGATCTGCAAAGCTGTGACGTGGTCATCTGTCCACACATTCACATCTCATTACTGCCTGCAGCAGGATACCCGACGCGACAGTCGGTTCAGGCAGTCAGTGCTTCAGAATCTGTTCGGGGTTTAGAATCCAACTCCACCCCCCTAGGCCCATGTTTATTCTGTTCCAGGCTACACTCTCAGTTAGTTGGATACATTGTTAGGTCAATCTCAGTTATGTCCTCGCCGTTGCGAGGCCCAATTGACCATGTTTGTTGTTTTGAGTGAGCCTGGGGGCTAGGGATACCGCATCAGTGAGAACAAGCAGCCTGCTTGTCCTCGGAGAAAGCGAATGCTACATACCTGTAGAAGGTATTCTCCGAGGACAGCAGGCTGATTGTTCTCACAAACCCGCCCGCCTCCCCTTTGGGTGAAGGCATGGGGGACACATGGAGGGAGAGAATGGGTGAAGGCATGGGGGGGGGGGGGTGCATGGAGGGAGAGAGAGAATGGATGAAGGCACAGGGGCACAGGGAGAGAGAATGGGTGAAGGCCCAGGGAGAGAGAAAGAATAGGTGAAGGCACATGGGGCATAGGGAGAGAGAATGGATGGAAGGCACAGGGGGCAATGGAGGGAGAGAATGGGTGAAGGCACGGGGGACACATGAAGGGAAAGAGAGAATGGATGAAGGCACGGGGACTCATGGAGAGAGAGAGAGAATGGGTGAAGGCACAGGGGGACTTATGGAGAGAGAGAGAAAGAGAATGGGTGAAGGCAGAGAGAGTGAAAATGGGTGAAGGCACGGGGTGCACAGGGAGAGAGAGAATGGGTGAAGATACAGGGGGGCATATGAGAGGGCGCGAGAGCGAAAGAGAGAGAACAGGTGAAGACACGGGGGGGGGGGGGGTGCATGAGAAAGAGAATGGGTGAAGGCCCCCCCCCCCCCCCCCCAAAGTTACAGTACCTGTTCAGTGACTGGTGGAGTAGCTGAAGCCCTGCCAGCTGAAGAAATCCACTTCCCGAATCACCCCCTTCCTCCATGTACTGCCTCAGGATCGACAAAGTCAGTGGGGTACCTCCAGCCACCAACACTTGCACTCCCCAAGCATGCTCAGTTTGTGCATGAACTGAGCATGCTCAGGGATTGCCGTTTCGACAGCTGGAGGCTCTCTGCTGACTTCCTCGCTGCTGAGGCAGCAGATAGAGGAAGGTGGACACTGGCAGTAGATTTCTATGACTGGCTTTGGCATCCCCGACAGCAAATTTAAGATATCTTGTGGGGGTGGGGGGAGGGGAAATGTGCCCCCCTCCCATGAACAGCTGACTATGGGCCAACTTTAAGCGCACACTTGATCATGATTAAAACTTTAGATCGAAATACAGCCCTAATAATTAGTAATATTTGAAAAGTTGCCACTCGTACATATGTGCTGGCAGCATGCACAGTTTTGAAAGAAGTCTGTTCTGGATGTGGTTTGGGTAGACCTTCAAGGTATGTGTGTATTCCACATTATAGAAGGGCAATACACATACTTCCCAGAAAATTTCTCTATTGGCTTTTACAGCTGCTTCATGTTAAAAGTAACTGTGGGCTATTCTCTCACTTGGGCTTGGGAGAACTGGAGGGGAAAATTGTAGTTGCCTTTCTGGCATTATAAACCACTATGATTTTAGCACAAATTAGTGTTTTAAAGGACAGCTCCCTAAATGGTTCCTCTTGGTCATGCAGTTTGCAGAATAGCCATTTATATATGCAGGTACTGCCTCTTACCCACATAAGGAGAATTGCAACTTATATGTGTAGGTAGCACTGCTTTCACATGCAAAACTGTACATGATGCAGCTCTTTTTTGCACATTATCTTTTGTGAATTGACATCTTTTGATATATGTTGTGCAAAATAAACATATTTTCCACAGTACCACACATTATTATTATATTTATTTAGATTTTTCTCACACTTTTTTCAGTACTAGCTCAAGGTGAGTTACATTCATGTACACTGGATATATTTTACAAATGACTCCATGTTCAACAAGGGTGTCTTATACAAAAGCGAGTTGATTGCATGTAAAGAACTACAAAAGCACATAAAGGGCAATTCTATAACTTGGTGCCCACATTTATGTGCCTCTTGCATGCATAAATGTACATAATATTAGCACTTATGCATGTAAGTGTACACTTATCCACACAAGTGCCAGCAGGACACCTAAGCACTATTTTCTAATGGTACGCCTAAGTGGCATAGCACATAGATGTGGGGGATGGGCGTACAATGGCCGGGACATAGGCGGTTTTACACTTGTATATATAACGAATAGCATACTGTAAGTTATGTGCATCCCTGCTGCATATAGGCACCTGCAGGTACACCAGCTCAATGGCAGCTGCAGACTTGTAAATTTAAGGTGCAGTGATACCAGGTTATGCTAATATTCTGTTATTGAACCTAGAAGCCTAGATGCCATTATAGAATAGGCTATCACCATGCAGCATTTGGGGTGCCTAAATGGAAGTGCCCACTTCTAGAATTCCCCCTCCCCCTTATACTGTACTGAATTATACAGTATATTTAAGGTATTATGCCTGCACAAAGTATAAAATAAATTTTTTAACTTTTGTTACGATCCATTTTTATCCCTTTCTGTTTTGCTTTCTCTTTGTTTCTGCACTTTTCATTTTCTGCTTTTTAAGTGTTTTGATTTTCTCTTAATTTCATTCTGTCTTTACAGTTTAGTGGTCTTAGATTTTATTCTTTTTCTTACAGACAAACATTTGCACAGCCTCACGTGGTCAGAGACATAACCTTCCTTGCTGACTTTCAAATACACCTTCCCGCACCCAGGCTGAAACATACAGCCATAGCCTCCTTTCCCTCATGTAAAAGCTAAGATTGCATATATTGGAAACCCAGTATATGCTAATTTATCTTGTGAGTATTGTGGATATTCCAAAAACCCTGATGGTGGAGTTACTAGGGCAGGTTTGGGCAGGGCCGTGCCTAGGGTCTCTGGTGCCCCCCTGCAGACTATCAGTTGGCGCCCCCACCCCCTCCGTCTAGCAGAGCAGGAACAGAAGGGAGCAGGCAAGTAAGCTGGACCTCAGGAAAAAAATAGCACTGTATGTATCCCTCATTGATAAGTCTCTGACTCTAAAGTTTAGCAATTTCATTAAAGCAAAATGTATTTTCATAACACTTCAAAGATTTCCAACTCAAAATAGGAATGCTAATTCAAAATGTGAGCAAAGTCCTCTTAGTTTCCAAAGATTCTTTTTCTAATCTCCTTTGCACCAAAGGATATAATTCAGATCAAACATTTGTCTCTGATCAACTATCTCAGATCAAATATTTATTTCAGATTAAATATTAAGGTTTCCTTGCTTACAGTCACTTAAATCTACCTAACCTTTATATAGCTTATAGGATTTAAACACTCTTAAACTGAAATTCACCCTTTTCTATTCTTCATAAACTTCAAGTAATCCTGAAATATTCAGATCCTTTTTCACTAGAGAAATCTCAAACTTCAATCTCCACCAACCTCTTTTCATTCATATTTTCTCATTTACCACATAATCTGGCAGTTTTTTATAATTTCAGTCAACACACACAGGAACTCACAGCTGCATGTCTCTCTTGGCCAAACCGACAGTCAGTTGCTGTCTCACTCTGTTCACTTCCCGGCAGATTTCTAACAAAAGCTGATCATCCAATCAGAGAGCTCTATTTGAATGCAGATTAACATACAGACACTGTAATGGGAATTTTTAGTGAAAAACACTAGATAAACCCTTCGTTTTTGGACCAAACTTCACACTTTTGATCAGAGCCATGCCCTAACATTAAGGCTGTAAACACTTCCATCATTTTTTATTCATAAATATGCAAATGAGAACCTCCCAAAAACGGACTAATTTGCATACGATTTAAACAAATCTGAGCATATGACAACCAAGTACAGACTCCCAGCACCTAAATTCTGCAATTAGATTTAATACAAATACTTTTAAAACTTATTTTTAGCACTTTTAAAATTTCAGGTTGTCTTTAATTTGAATGCGGTTCAAGCTCTGAAGCTTACCCTGAGTGAGGAATTAGCCCCAAACCACAGCATATATAGCAATTTGGTTGCATTCTTTAAAATAACTTGAAGAGCCTGCCTGCCTCAGTGAATACTGCTGTTGCTTTCACTTCCAGTTTGCCATGAAAAGGAGGAGGGCAGGGGCGATCGCAACTTCAGCTAAAAGATTTTGCAAGTGAGTGGAAGGCAGGGACCGCAGGCAGGGCAGCAGCGCCCCTCAAAGGCAGGCGCCCCCCTGCATTGCTTACCTGGCTTACCGCATTGGCACGGCCCTGGGTTTGGGAATTCCTAGACACCTGGCAGTTACAGACTTTGTTTAAGCCCTTCTTATCTAGGAAATAAATTAACATTTGTAGAACACGTTTAGGTCATAGGTGTCAAAATGTGTGTGTGTGGGGGGGGGGGGGGGGAGGAGGCACAGGTGCCATGGTACCTCAAAAAATTTTTTCTTCCCTGCTTCTCTCATTGCAAAGTATTTATTCCCTTACCTCACACCCCCAGGGTGGTGATTGTATCAGCTGCATAAAAGCATGGCTGGCAGGCGCGGAGCCTTGGGCATCTGTGCATGCTGAAGACCAGCTGACTTCTAGCCCCTCTGAAACAAGTTCAGAGGGGGCAGGAGCTGCCTGGCCACGTGATGCCTCTTATATAGCTGATAGAATTGCCACCCCCGGGGAGCAAGGTAAGGGGATAAATGCGTGGTGGAGGTGGGGTGGTAGAGAATGAGAGAGATACTGAAGAAGGGGAAATTCTGGAGACCATGGATGGGGGGAGGTGTAAAGAAGAAGGGAAGAAGAGAGACGTTGAAGAGGGGAGGGGTGGGAAAGAGATAGTGGCCGAATGCTATAGGAGGGGAGAGGGAGGTAGGGAAAGAGCGAAATGCTACAGACAATGAAGGGAGGGAAGAAAGAGATGCTGGAGACCATGGAGGGGGTTGAGAGGGAAGGAAAGACAGATGCTAGAGACTGGGGGGGTTGAGAGGGAGGGGATAGAGATGCTAGAGACCAGGAGTGGGAGGTTGAGAGGGAGGGGGAAAGACAGAGATGATGGAGGCTGGGGAGAGGTTGAGAGGGAGAGAAGGACAGAAATGCTGGAGACCATGGTGGGGGGTTGAGAGTGAGGGAAGGACAGAGATGCTGGAGACCATGGGAGGGGTTGAGAGGGACTGAAAGAGACAAATGCTGGATACCATTGGGGGAGGGTTGAGAGGAGGGAAGGACAGAGATGCTGAAAACCATTGAGTGGGTTGGGAGGAAGGGAGGTAATGAGAGAGATGCTAGAGATCAAGGGGGAGACAGAAAGGGAGGGAAGGAAAATATGCTGCAGACTAGTGGGGGACTGAGAGGACAGGACAGAGATACTGGAGACCATGGTGTGGGGGGGGGGGTGTTGAGAGGGAGGAAATAAGAGAAATGCTGGATACCATTAGGGGAGGGGGTTGAGTGTGAGGGAAGGACAGCGATGCTGGACACCATGGGAGAGGGGGGTTGAGAGGAAGGGAGGGAAGAAGAGAGAGAAATGCTGGGAACCATGGGATGGAAGGGAAGGGTTGGAAATGGAGCTTGGGCACCCTCAAAGAAAAAGATGTTCTGCTGCCCCTGGTTTGGATTTAATTATAATTTCATCATAGTGGGATGCAGAATCCTGAGAATGTTAGTTGGAGAGTTACTCCTGACCAGAAATTGTTCTATTCAGAGTCTTCGGTTTACACAACTTCTGTAAGGACAAGCTTCACAACATGAAGAAATCTATACCCATATATTCCCTTTAAGTGTATGTGCCAGCTTTGAGGTACATTACATGACCATGCACCTGCATAATCTGATCCATAAGTTCAGAAGCATGTAATGTTTTGATTTATATATTGTTTGTTTCCAGATGTCTTTGTCTGCAGATCTCAGATCTCAACCAAAAATACCTGTTCGACCAAATTGGGCCACTCACCAACCTAATGGATACCTCTTTACCAATGTAGCAGCTAAGAGTTTAGCCCAGAGTGCACAATGGAATGCTGGGATACGGCCTGCACCTGTCCGAGCACCAATACCAAAAATGAGTGAAAGAGGAAAGAAGGCCTGCAAGAGAACAGCAAGAAGCTCTCCATGTCAGTATCCAAGACAGCAAGGGTGATCTACCCCAATGAATGAGATTGTTCAGGTGATGTGTCTGGGGTATAAATATGGAACAACCTGAGCACTCTATGCTTTGCAGATGAAAGGAGCAGCACAATGTTAAAGAAAACCAAAGAAAAGTAAATATAAGGTGTAATTCTGAAACTCGTTATCAAAATAAAATTGGTAAGATGTACTCCATGGGTTCCTAAACCTTTGGGTATGTGGATTTTTTTTCCAACCAGCCTATTCTCTCCCCCCCCCCCCCCCCCCCAATAACTTATGGATAGCAGCTGAATATCACAGCTATCCAGCTACTTTTTTGGCCCGCCTTCACTCGTCCCCTAGCCCGGCTCATTTTTGTACCTATAGTATTAGTCCATTTAGAATTTAAAGAGCCCAATACTGTCCATATGAATCTTTAAAATACTCAGTAAAGCAAATTGCATGCTTACAGGCTGATGATGAATACATACCCCCTTGTTTACTAAGCTGTTTGCTAATGATGATACAGCCCATTCACTTTGAATGGGCTGTGTTGGCAATGCCACACAGCTTAGTAAACAGGGGAGTTAGTTTGTTTCAAATATGAGACCTTAAATCCTTGTACAGTATATTAAACATGTCATGACTCTGTAGTATAAACTAAAATGGTTGCTAATTTAATGCTCTGATTTTTATCATTTGCTTTTATACATTGCAGCTTCCCCTCTCTTTGAAAGCCAACCCTGGCAGGTGTCTTTGTCGAAGAATGGGTCTGATGAAGATTAAACACATTGGAGGTTAACTAAAGAATGTTATGCAGCAGAGCAGAAAAAGAAGAATCATCTGTTCTGCATTTGGGGAAAATATTTCCTTCCTTCCTCCTCCGTTTGCTGACTGAAGTATGAACATATATTGGGATTTAATGCCATGTCAGTGTGCAGCCCCAGGCTCTCTACCATTTGTGTTTCTTTCTCTATTCACAGTGAGTGACCCTTCCTCTCCTTCTGTGCTGTATATGTTACTGAATGCAGTGAATCAGTTATCTCTTGTTTTCACCCTCTGAACTTTTCGCCTGAGCTTTTCCTCCTGTTTTAATGAAGGCTGTCTTTACAGCATGTTACCCTGGGCATTGGAGGTCAATAATTGCTGCCATCTGGAATTAATACCAGCCAACAGTGTATCAGATAGCAGCCAGCACTGGCCTCTTTTTAGATATGGCAATATATATATATCAATCAGTTACCTTTGGAGGTAGAAATCCAAGGCTTGTTTCTGAATGTGTTTATCAGCTAGTAGAACGCAGTGAGCCCATAATTGCAGGTTTCAAACAGATTGGGATCTTGTCTTTATAATGTACAGTCAGGTATGGGAAACAACTTATGTTTGGATATACGAATAGGTGCAGGGCTTTTTTTTGAGGGGGTAGTTGGGGGTACTGAGTACAGGCACCTTTTCCATTGTCTGCTAAAATTGACCCATAGTCCCAAGTTTTAATGAAAGAGCTCAGGCTCTACACACCAATTCTGCACTATCATAGATTCTGTGACTGGTTGCAGGGGGCCTGGCTATTGTGGGGTGGGTCCCTCAGTGACCACCCCACCCCTGAAGGGTGATCTGGCATTTGAGTACCGGCACCTTTTTTGCTAGAAAAAATGCACTGAATAGGTGGAACTGTTAAATGAGGGTGTTTTTTCTTTTCTTTTGGCCCAGTCCATTTTGAGTCTGAGAGGCTAATATAGGCCTAAAGGTTCTATATTATATCATGTTTATATTGCTGATAAAAACCCAATAGGAACTTTTTACTAATAATTTGCATTGGAAGTGAAAACACTGATCATAGCCGCAAGCCTTCCAATCTGATTCATTAGCCACCTATACCTAAACTGGAGCCTCACCTCCTTGACATTCTGAAGCCAAAATATATGTTAAAATCAGTGTACCTTAAGCTAATCTTTAGGAGCAGTATCTCCAAATGGGTTACTTGTGCACATTCTGTGACAGTAATGAACCTTACTCCTAAGGTAGATTGTTAGGCATGATCTCAAATTTACTTCTAAAACCTGCCTTAGCTCTTCTATTGTGCCAAAGCGAGCTTTCTTCTGGAGTTCATAGGATGTAATATGTATTTCAAGCACTTGAACATCTTTTAATCAGGCCAGTAGCACCTAGTCCAATTGTGGTGATTTCTGTATCTTTCTGACTTGTTTTTAGTATCTGATTGCGTTCCCTAGTACTTAATGATCTTCTGTTTCCGAGTGTGTTGAACAGAACAGGGGCATACCCAGATACCCAATTTTGGATGGGCCTGGGCCCAAAGTGAGTGGCCAGAAGAACCCCACCCCTTCCCCCACCCTACAGATGATTCGGTTTCTCCTCCCACCCACCCTCATGCCATATGGTTTCTCAACCCCCCTCCCCCACCATGCATACTTTTAAATAGCTGATCTTCACCGGCTTAAGATTTTAGGACTCTTCAGCTTGGAAAAGAGACAGCTGAGGGGGAATATACATAGAGGTCTTCAAGAGTGGTATAGAACAGGTAAACATAAATTAATTTTTTTTACTCTATCAAAAAGTACAAAGACTAGGGGATGCTCAAGGAAGTTACATGGTACTACTTTTAAAACAAACGGGAGGAAATATTTTTTCACTCAATGAATAGTTAAAGCTTTGGAACTCTTTGCCAGAGGATGTGGTATCAGCGGTTATATGATACAAGTCTACAGGATCCTGAGTGGTGTAGAAAGGGTAAAAGTGAATCAATTTTTTACTGTTTTGAAAAGTATAAACTACTACTACTACTACTTATCATTTCTATAGTGCTACCGGACGTACGCAGCGCTTTACACTTGAACATGGAGAGACAGTCCCTGCTCGATAGAGCTTACAATCTAATTAGGACAGACAGAACAAGTAAGGGATAAGGGTTAGGAAAGTGTTAGGACTGACAGGACATATCAGAGATAAGGGACAGTTGAAGGGAGGATGAAAAGGTGAGGGTTGAATAGGTGAGTAGGGGTTAGGAGTTAAAAGCAGCATCGAAAAGGTGGGTTTTTAGCTTAGATTTGAAGATGGCCAGAGATGAGGCTTGGTGTACCAGTTCAGGAAGTCTATTCCAGGCATACAGTGCAGCAAGATAGAAGGAACGGAGTCTGGAGTTAGTGGTGGAGGAGAAGGGTGCAGATAAGAGAGATTTGCCCAGCGAGCGGAGATCCCGGTGAGGAGTGTAGGGAGAGATGAGCGTGGAGAGGTACTGAGGAGCTGCAGAGTGAATGCATTTGTAAGTCAGTAAGAGGAGTTTGTACTGTATGCGGAAACGGATAGGGAGCCAATGAAGTGACTTGAGGAGAGGGCTGCATAACGACATTGGCGGAATATTAGGCGTGCAGTTGAATTTTGAACAGATTGAAGAGGAGAGAGATGGCTCAGTGGGAGACCTGTGAGAAGCAGGTTGCAGTAGTCTAGGCGGGAGGTGATAAGAGTGTGGATGAGGGTTCTAGTTGCATACTCAGAAAGGAAAGGGCGAATTTTGGTGATGTTATAGAGGAAGAAACGACAGGTTTTAGCAGTCTGTTGACTAGGGAACACTCAATGAAGTTACTTAGTAATATTTTTTGAATTAATAGCAGAAAATATATTTTCACTCAAGAAATAGTTAATCTCTGGAACTTGTTGCCAGAGGATGTGGTCACAGTGGTTAGCATATCTGGGTTTAAAAAAGGTTTGTACAAGTTTCTGGAGGAAAAGTCCATAGTCTGCTATTGAGATAGACATGGGGGAAGCCACTGGTTGCCCTGGGATTGGTAGCATGAATCTTGCTACTATTTGGGTTTCTGTATGGCTATTCTTATGTGTGTATGTAACACACTGATAGCACCAGGCAAGGAGTTCCATAAAGATGGTCCCATATAACAAAAAGTTCTAAGTCTTGTACATGTCAGTCTCGCTGTTTTCAAAGACAGAAGCTGCAACAGGCAGCGCTGTGAAGAGTGCAAAGGTCAAAGATGTTCATATTTGGCCAAACTGTCAGAAAGATATTTTGGTACACCAATGCAAAACGCCTTAAAGTCCAAACAATCCTGATAGATATAGAGGCATATTTTCAAAACACTTAGACTTATAAAGTTACACAGTAACCTATGGAACTTTGTAAGTCTAAGTGCTTTGAAAATTCGCCTGATAGGCAGCCAATGCAAGTCTTTCAAAATTGGAGTAATGTGATCCGATCTTTTTCCATTAGTTATCAGGCATGCTGCTGTGTTATGGCACGTGTAAGCTGGTTTGTCTAGGTACACCATGCAGTGTGCCCAATTTATAGTATCCTGTGAGTTGTGCACATAAGTAGAAGACATCCCCACACCCTACCCATGGTCCATCTACATGTACGCCCCCTTGCAGTTATGCACTAAGACACATACATGCTATTTTATAGAATAGCATGTAGGGCAATTCTGTGTGCAGGTGCCAATTAAGGTGCAATGTACATGCATAAGACACGGATAACTGTATGTGTCCATTTATAGAATTGCCTTATATATGCATAAGTTAGACCAGTGAAAAAAGCAGGTCTAACTCATATGTATGAGTTTCAATAACAATTGTCACTTATATGTATACTCAGTAATATCTTCAAAATGGCCAGAGCCATTGAATGTAGAATAAAATTAATTGCCAGTACCAGCGCTTAACTATGGGGTCCTTTTACTAAGCTGCAATAAGTGTTAATGCAGGATAGAATGGATTTTGATTACCGTAGGACATGCTCAGGTGTCCTCTGGTAGTTTGAGATCTATGCACGCTACCCACATGCTAAAAAATATTTATTCTAGGAGGGAACATGTCTGGGGGGGCAGAGAGTGGGTATGTCTATGCAAATCAGTTAGTTCATCTACATTACCGCATACTAACTGATTAGTGCAAGATTACTGCATAAGCCCTTACCGCTTAAAAAAAATGGGTGGCAGAAAGTGCTCACGCAGTAATTGTTTTTAATGGCCATATGCTAATGATGATAGTGCATGGCCATTAATACAAGAAATAAAAAACTGACCATTTTACTCAAGCACTAAAAATAGCCTTAGCACATGGGGAAAGCCCTATCACAGCTTAGTACAAGGACCTCTATATCTCTTTAATTATTAGGTCCTAGGTTCTTTTTAATACATAAAAACTAAAAACTGTAAGTCTTTTTGCATTGTTTGCTAGGCTTTAATCCTTGTTGACCCTAGCAGTTCCTCCATGTTTAGCAATGTCAATGCTTTTTGTATTGGGATTACACCAGATGCTTTATTCCTGTTTATGTTGAGTCACTTTCATGAGCACTGGCACAAATATATCCTAAGATTTCAGATTGCTGCAAATTATGCTATAATGTGTTTTGGATTATAAAATAGGTGAATTCTCTTCCTGTATTATGACTACAGGTTACAGTATAGAAGGTACAATTAATCCCATAATGTTAAAGAAATGAATAAATTCATTTTCCTTTTCTAATCCATTTGGTGTAATTGGATGCAAATATAGGAGTACCTGGGAGAAAAGCATGAAATCATTTTTCTTACAATAAATCAAGGGGAGAAAGGAAAACTGAAAATTTACAGATGCTTTTAGCTTCCTCTATGGGATTTCATTCAGGAATCAAGGGAATTGTAGCATCACAGTGCTGCCTATGTACCCTGTTACAGAATTGTCAGGGGAAAAGAGAAGAGTTACATGAAAGGAACGGTGAATTGTATACCAATTATTTGACCTTCTAATAATCTGTGAGAATAAATTTGAAGTTTCTGATTTTTTTGTAACATCAGTGTCATTTTGTACTGTTTGAGCCTTACTGTCCCGTCTGTGGCCGTGCCAACCCTCAGACTTACCCTGTTTCTGGGAGTCAGTGTCTGTGCTGGCTTCTGCTTGTCTCTGTGTCTGTGTCTGTCTTAGGTTCTCTCTGGCTCTGTGTGCTGATTGCCCTACTGAACCTCACCTGTGTGGGCTATGCCTCTTCCAAGATGGCTGCCGCCTCTTCGTCTCTGCCAGTATCCAAGATGGCTCCCGCTGTTACTTTCTATGGGATGCCTGCTCTGAGTGTCAAGCCTCTGTTTGGTTGCAAGGTGATTGCTGCAGCTGTAGCTCTGGTGTTGAGGGCTTTATTAATCACTTGGAGACTACAGTCCTGGCCTTTGCATCTGATCTCATCTGATCTCATCTAAAGGTCCTGCTGTATAGAGTGCTCTGTACACAGTTTCAGTGTTTGCTCTGAGTGAGTTTCTATGTTTGTGTATACTAGCTAGCTTAGGCACTGTGTGGCTTGTAAGCCTGTGCATAGCTCTGCTAGTTCTCTGTGTTTGTTTCCAGTGAATGACTAGTTAGCTTAGGCACCGTCTGGCTTGTTGCCTGTGCATAGCTCTACTAGTTCTCTGTGTTTGTTTCCAGTGTATGACTAGCCAGCTTAGGCACCGTGTGGCTTGTAGCCTGTGCATAGCTCTGCTAGTTCTCTGTGTTTGTTTCCAAGTGATAGACTAGCCAGCTTAGGCACCGTGTGGCTTGTAGCCTGTGCATAGCTCTGCTAGTTCTCTGTGTTTGTTTCCAAGTGATAGACTAGCCAGCTTAGGCACCGTGTGGCTTGTAGCCTGTGCATAGCTCTGCTAGTTCTCTGTGTTTGTTTCCAAGTGATAGACTAGCCAGCTTAGGCACCGTGTGGCTTGTAGCCTGTGCATAGCTCTGCTAGTTCTCTGTGTTTGTTTCCAAGTGATAGACTAGCCAGCTTAGGCACCGTGTGGCTTGTAGCCTGTGCATAGCTCTGCTAGTTCTCTGTGTTTGTTTCCAAGTGATAGACTAGCCAGCTTAGGCACCGTGTGGCTTGTAGCCTGTGCATAGCTCTGCTAGTTCTCTGTGTTTGTTTCCAAGTGATAGACTAGCCAGCTTAGGCACCGTGTGGCTTGTAGCCTGTGCATAGCTCTGCTAGTTCTCTGTGTTTGTTTCCAAGTGATAGACTAGCCAGCTTAGGCACCGTGTGGCTTGTAGCCTGTGCATAGCTCTGCTAGTTCTCTGTGTTTGTTTCCAAGTGATAGACTAGCCAGCTTAGGCACCGTGTGGCTTGTAGCCTGTGCATAGCTCTGCTAGTTCTCTGTGTTTGTTTCCAAGTGATAGACTAGCCAGCTTAGGCACCGTGTGGCTTGTAGCCTGTGCATAGCTCTGCTAGTTCTCTGTGTTTGTTTCCAAGTGATAGACTAGCCAGCTTAGGCACCGTGTGGCTTGTAGCCTGTGCATAGCTCTGCTAGTTCTCTGTGTTTGTTTCCAAGTGATAGACTAGCCAGCTTAGGCACCGTGTGGCTTGTAGCCTGTGCATAGCTCTGCTAGTTCTCTGTGTTTGTTTCCAAGTGATAGACTAGCCAGCTTAGGCACCGTGTGGCTTGTAGCCTGTGCATAGCTCTGCTAGTTCTCTGTGTTTGTTTCCAAGTGATAGACTAGCCAGCTTAGGCACCGTGTGGCTTGTAGCCTGTGCATAGCTCTCCTAGTTCACTGTGGTTGTTCCTAGTGTTAGACTAGCCGCCCTTGCTAGCCACTATCCCAAGACTGTGTTTGTTCCTAGTGTTAGGCTAGCCGTCCTGCTAGCCCTCCTGCGGAGACAGTGACTTGAGCTAGCCGTCCTGCTAGCCACCTCCAGAGACAGTGTTGAATCCTGCCGACTGCCAGAACCCGGACAGACCCGGCTTGTCTGCCTTGCCTTCGCCTAGGTGCCAGGGGGCACCCCTGGACCTTCATTCCTGCTGTTTCTGTAAGTCCTACCGGCTGCCAGAACCTGAGGGCTCAACCCGAGGGGGAGGCAGTCAAGTGTAGGTGAAGTCTAGGTCCAGGGTGTTCCAGTTCCGCGGGTTCCGTTCCAGTGTGTTCCAGTCCAGCGGGTTCCACTCCTGTATGTTTCAGTCCAGTGGGGCCACCCCAGTGTGTCCAGTTCAGTGGGCCCCACTCCAGTGCGCACCCGTCCGGTGCGTTCCAGTTCCGAGTGTTCCGGAGTAGAACTCCAGTCCGGAGTTCCGGTCCAGTCTTATCTCCTCTCTACCTGGAAGGTGATTTTGCCTAAAGGACTCACAAACCCCGCGCTCCCGGGGAAGAAGCCTGAAGGTATGCCAAGGTCCTCGAGAGCGCGTCAAGCGCGAGAGACGCGACACTTACCAATAAAGTACTTCCATTTTGTAATTCTTGTATTCTTCCATTGTCTTTTACTGTTTGGACAGTTACTGTTCTTCTATTCTCATCCTTGCAGTGGGTGATAGAGCAGCAGGGAGTTAATAGTAATATAGAATACTATTCAAAAAATAACTGCTGTGAAACCCCATTGTGCATATGGCGTTAAGGTAGGAATTAAGATGTCCAGGTCAAGAGGTTCATAATTCCCCCAATATTTTACAAAAAACGCTGTGCTGAATGCCGAGTCTCTTGTAAAATATGTATGAGGGCACCTACCCGTGTGTTTGCTGACACATGCAGCAGACACATCAATTTCAAGAACCTACACATACAGAAAAAGAAAAGGACATTACTCAGCAGCTTCCACGCACGAGTGCCAGTGATTATGTTTGAAAGTGCAGATAGAAGTACCAGCAACTACTATACATGTGAGCCATATTCCAGACACATACATATGAATATGTAAATACCACTATTTACACATGAAGATGTATAATTGTTTTCCAAACTTATCTTTCCCTACAGATTCACAATAGAGCGGAGGAGTAGTCTAGTGGTTAATGCAGTGGCCTGCACTAGGGAAACAGTGTTTGATTCCCACTGCAGCTTCTTGTGACTCTAGGCAAGTCACTTAACACTCCACTGCCCCAGGTACAAAATAAGTACCTGTGTAATGTATGTAAACCACTTTGATTGCAACCACAAAAAGGCAGTATGTCAAATCCCATCCCCCTTCCCTTCCCACAGTATAGTCTCACCTACCAAGTTTCTCTTCAGGCGTCAACACACAATACAATCAATACCTAATACATACAAATATACTATATATACAAGTGCACAAAAGTACGTAATAGGGAACAACAGATGAACAATCTTTAAAAAGCCATACAATTTGTCAATCAAGACATGTATATTATCTAAATATATATTGGAGGTCATTCTGTTTACATGTGTAAATGTATGAGCATGTGTAAATGGCATAGTATACATATGTTAAGCAGGAATTCTCTGAGGACAGCAGGCCATTAATCCTCACATGTTGGTGACATCATCCACATTGCCCGGTGCGGAATGCAGAGCGTATAGGAATATAAGAGCCACATGCCAGCGCCCCACTGAACATGCGTGAGTGCCTCCCCACCCGCTGCGAGAGCACAGAACCAGCAGTACAGTATAATAGCTTTACAAAAACAACTCCAAGGGGAGGTGGGAGGGTGTATAAGAATTAATGGCCTGCTGTCCTAGGAGAATACCTGCTACAAGTTAGTGTCTTTGCTTTCTCCATGGACAAGCAGGCCATGTTAACATATGTGGGAATCCCTATCAGGCTGACTGAAAACAACAACAGTAGGACAGTTGGAATGCGCAAAGGTGAGTTCAAAATACTAATCAACCTGAAACTATATACATACTGTGTGAGAGTGCAGCCTGGAATGGAACAAAACAGGCCTAAGAGGGTGGAGTTGGATTCTAGACCCCAAATTCTGCAGAACTGTCTGTCCAAACCATTGCGTAGGGTATTTTGCTCAAGGCAATAGTGAGATGTGAATGTGTGGAATGAAGACCACGTTGCAGCCTTGCAAATTTCTTCTATAGAGGCTGACCTTAATTGGGCTAACAACGCAGCCAATGGCTCTGACATGAGCCTTGACATGACCCTCAAGAGTCAGCCCAGCTTGGGCATAAGTAAAAGGAATGCAGTCTGCTAGCCAGTTGGGATCAAAAGAAACAAAAAGCTGTGTGGACTGTCTGTAGGGCCTAATCCGCTCCAAGTAAAAGGCCAATGCTTGCTTGCAGTCCAAGGTGTGCAGTGCACTTTTGCCAGGATGGGCGTGAGGTTTGGGAAAGAATGTTGGAAGAATGATAGACTGGTTCAGATGGAAATCCGACACTACCTTAGGCAGAAACTTAGGGTGTGTGTACAGAACTATTCTGTTATGCTGAAAATTAATGTATGGTGGATCTACTACTAAGGCTTGAAGCTCATTGACCCTGGGAGCTGAAGTAACGGTCACCAAAAACAAGATCTTCTATGTCAAGTACTTCAGTGGCTCAAAAGCAGCTTTCATCAACTGGGTGGGGATAATATTGAACTCCCATGACACAGGCAGAGGTTTGATAGGGGACTTTGTGAAAAACAAACCTTATGAAGCAAACAACTAGAGGCTATCCAGAGATGGACTTACCTTCCACACAGTGATGGTAAGCACTAATTGAATAGAGGTGAACCTTGGTCTGGAGACCAGACTCAGAAAGGTGTAGAAGGTATTCAAGCAGGGTCTGTGTAGGGCAAGAAATAGGATCTAAGGCCCTGCCCTCACATTAGACAGCAAATCTCCATTTGAAAGAATAACACCTCTTAGTGGAATCTTTCCTGAAAGCCAGGAAGACTATGGAGACACCCTCAACATTAGCCATGAAAAATATTGAGGACATGCTAACCTTGGAATTGTTTCTTCTAAAACTTGCCCACTGTTATGTGGATATAATTACAGAAGATAACACTTGTTATCCACATTTAGCAGAGGCATTGCCAGAGGCGGAGTTAGAGCAGGGACTGCAATAACATACATACTTTTACATATGTTATTTTTGTCAGAAAAAAAAATACCCACACAAAAAAAGAGGTGCCCATGAATTTTACATTTATATGGGCAGTATAAAAACTGCTCTCATTGTGGGGTAATTTAAAAGGCATTTCTGTGCCTTAAATAGTGCTTTAGTTGTAGAAATAAGCTTTCTAAATGCTGTCTGGAATATATGTACATAAAACTATGCACATACCCCTCCCTGATATTCAGCGATATTTAACTGGCCAGGAACGGCTCCTGGCCGGTTAAATAGAGCTTAACTGACTATCTGCGAATATCTCTCGTTGAATATTCCCAGTCAATGCTTACTCCCAGATTCTATATATTGTGCCTAGAGTTCTGCACTAAAATACAGGCATATTCTATACAATGCGCATAACTTAATTGGCTTAACAAGCTAATCAGCATTGATAACAGGTCTTAGTGAGCAATAATGAGCACAAACTGGCAATAATTAGAATTTATACGCACAACTCACTACGTGCATTCTGTAACGCACTGCGCCTAAATTCTGTGTGTAGCCAAAAGAGGGGCATGGTTATGGGTGGGGAAATGAGCATTTCATGGCTGTTCCACAATTTATGCGCACTGTTATAGAATAGGCCCATGTGCGCCTAAATCTATGCACTAGCATTTATGCCACATTTCCCTTGGTGTAAGTGGATGTGCATAGTTTTAAGTGCTCTGATATTAACTAAGCATATTCTATATACTGTGTCTAAATATAGGGGCCACTTAAAGAATACGCTTAGGTGGAAATGTATTCAGTGTCGAGTTTTCAGGCGCTATATATAGAATCTGGCCCTTAGCAGCTAACCGGTTATGTTGTGCAATATAACTGGCTATCAGATAAGATTCAGCGCATCATTGGCTAAGTTTGGCCAAATTGAGCTGCCGAAATAGCAGGCCTATCTTTGGCTGGTTTAAACTTAACTGGCTAGTGCTGAATAGTGTCTTGGCTGGTTAAGTTTAAACCAGTCAAAGTTAAACCGGATATTTAATGTCGGTCACTGGACATGGCCCAGCACTGAATATTCAGTCTCACCGCTGACCGTGAGAAATTAGCCAGGCTGCCTCCTGCAGTCTGAATATTGGCCTCATGCTGTCTGCACAGACAGCCTCTAAGTGCTGTTTATCCAGTCTAAGTGGAGGTGTTCCTGACAGTAGGGTTGGGGAAGGATTAGGGGATAATTCTATAATTTGGTGTCTCAAGTTAGACATTTCAGTGCTGTGTGATGAGCGCTAATTCTAGAACAGCATCTTGGCGCCAAGATTCCATTATAGAAAATTATATGCCAAGTGGAGGAAGGTGAAACGGATGTAGCACCTGCTCTGCTTCTGCATGTGATCCAATTGCATGTCTAGGGGATTAGAAGGCATTAAACCACCCATGTTAACATAACAACATTACTACTACTACTATTTAGCATTTCTATAGCGCTACAAGGCTTACGCAGCGCTGCACAAACATAGAAGAAAGACAGTCCCTGCTCAAAGAGCTTACAATCTAATAGACAAAAAATAAATAAAGTAAGCAAATCAAATCAATTAATGTGAACGGGAAGGAAGAGAGGAGGGTAGGTGGAGGCGAGTGGTTACGAGTCAAAAGCAATGTTAAAGAGGTGGGCTTTCAGTCTAGATTTAAAGGTGGCCAAGGATGGGGCAAGACGTAGGGGCTCAGGAAGTTTATTCCAGGCGTAGGGTGCAGCGAGACAGAAGGCGCGAAGTCTGGAGTTGGCAGTAGTGGAGAATAGCTATACTGGGTCAGACCAATGGTCCACCTAACTCAGTATCCTGTTTCCAACAGTGGTCAATCCAGGCCACAAATACTTGACAGAAAGATAGCTTTTAAATGCCCCAAGGCTTATGGAAATCCGTTGGCACCTCCAAGTAAAATCACAACAAATATAAAATCACTCCAGATGAGGCTGTTCCATAATTAAACAGTTTACTGGGGTACTTAATAAGATGAACTCTTTGGTAAACAGGGTAGGATCTGGGGCGTTACCATGGGTAGTCTCTGATTGGACAAGGGGGTGCGGAATCCCAAGCGGGGATTCCGTAACCTGGGAAACGCTGATTCTGACAGTTTGGCAGAGTGAGTTTGGTTCCCAGTGAGAGAGGACGTGCTGCACTGGTTGTGAGTGAAAGAGTGGTGATTTGAGTAGAAAAAGGAAGGAAAATATATTTAAAGGGAAGTTTTAATAATTGAGGGTGGGAAGGGAACCCTAGAGGAAGTGACTGCTTTGAGAGGAAAGTGCTCCTTCTACAATTTGTGAGTTTGAGAGTGAAAAGCATGAATAAGAGTGCAAAAGATCAACCTTGAGTTCACTACCAAGCCATCACCCCCCCCACCCCCCCTCTTCACCCATTAACCCTCTCCCTCAACCAACCAACCAACCCAGGCCTCCTTCTCCTCCTTTCCAGAGATCACTGAGGATGAAACCTCCCGCCTTCTTTCCTCCTCGAAATGCACCACCTGCTCCTCTGATCCCATCCCCACCAACCTACTTAACACCATCGCCCTTACTGTCAACCCCTCCATCTGTCGCATCCTTAACCTCTCTCTCTCCACTGCAACTGTCCCTGATACCTTCAAGCACGCCCTAGTCACAGCTCTCCTCAAAAAACCATCACTTGACCCTACCTGCCCCTCCAACTATTGCCCCATCTCTCTCCTACCCTTCCTCTCCAAAATACTTGAACGCACCGTTCATAGCCGCTGTCTTGATTTTCTCTCCTCTCATGCCATCCTCGACCCACTCCAATCCGGCTTCCGCCCTCTCCACTCGACAGAAACAGCACTCTCTAAAGTCTGCAATGAACTGCTCCTGGCCAAATCTAGAGGCCACTACTCCATCCTCATCCTCCTCGATCTCTCTGCCGCTTTTGATAGTGTCAATCACGATCTATTTCTCGCCACTCTGGCCTCATTTGGGTTCCAGGGCTCTGTCCTCTCCTGGTTCTCCTCCTATCTCTCCCACCGCACATTCAGGGTGCACTCTCATGGATCTTCCTCCACTCCCATCTCGCTATCTGTTGGTGTTCCCCAGGGATCTGTCCTCGGACCCCTTCTCTTCTCTATCTACACCTCTTCCCTAGGCTCACTGATCTCATCTCATGGCTTCCAGTATCATCTCTACGCTGATGACACCCAGCTCTATCTCTCCACACCAGACATCACCTCAGAGACCCAGGCCAAGGTATCGGCCTGCCTGTCCGACATTGCTGCCTGGATGTCCAACCGCCACCTGAAGCTGAACATGTCCAAGACCGAGCTCCTCATCTTTCCACCTAAGCCCACTTCTCCTCTTCCCCCACTCTCTATCTCAGTTGATGGCACCCTCATCCTCCCCGTCTCATCTGCCCGCAACCTCGGGGTCATCTTCGACTCCTCCCTCTCCTTCTCTGCGCATATCCAGCAGACTGCCAAAACCTGTCGCTTCTTCCTTTTCAACATCAACAAAATTTGCCCTTTCCTCACTGAGCACACCAACCGAACTCTCGTCCACGCTCTCATTACCTCACGCCTCGACTACTGCAACTTGCTCCTCACTGGCCTCCCACTCAGCCATCTATCCCCCCTTCAATCCACTCAGAACTCTGCCGCACGTCTTATATTCCGCCAGAACCGATATACTCATATCACCCCTCTCCTCAAGTCACTTCACTGGCTTCCGATCAGATACCGCATCCAAGCTTCTCCTCCTTACTTACAAGTGCACCCGGTCTGCTGCTCCTCACTACCTCTCTACCCTCATCTCCCCCTACGTTCCTGCCCGTAACCTCCACTCACAAGACAAATTCCTCCTCTCAGTACCCTTCTCCACCATTGCCAACTCCAGGCTCCGCTCATTTTGCCTTGCCTCACCCTATGCTTGGAACAATCTTCCTGAATCCCTACGCCAAGCCCCCTCCCTACCCATCTTCAAATCCTTGCTTAAAGCTCACCTCTTCAATGCTGCATTCGGAACCTAACCTTTCGAACATATAGGTTGCCCCAATCTGTCTGACCTTTCAGATTATCTGTACATTTGTCTTTTAGATTGTAAGCTCTTCGAGCAGGGACTGTCATTCCATGTTAAATTGTACAGCGCTGCGTAACCCTAGTAGCGCTTTAGAAATGTTAAGTAGTAGTAGTAAGAGGGTAATTAAAATTTAATTAATGTAAGAGGGAGGTTATAAAGCGGGGTTGAGTAGAATTAACAAATTTTTATGGAAATTACACACTGAAAAGGGAAAAGAATTTTAAAAGGCTAAGTGTGTAAAGTGGGAGCAGTGAGGTGGAATGTTGAGAGCTGTGCTGTCAGTGGAATGTTGTGAGGTGTAGGAAGAAGATTGCAGAAAGAGTGAAGAAAACTGGACAACCCATGAGCTCCAATGCAAGCAAGCCTACATCCGGGAAAAGAAAAGAGAAAACTACTACAGCTAAGTAACTGGTGACATTAAGCAAAGGAAAATTAGTAGCAAAGAAACTTACATAGCAATACATGAGAGAAAATAACAAAATATACTTACCTTAAGTTCTTGTGAAAAGAGGAATTACCAGAAACCTGTGGAAAGAGAAAAGCAAGAACAAAGAATCAAATTCTTGGTAAAATACATTCCCGTGGCCGTGGTTTAAATACACAGTAACATTTATACTACTAAAAGAAAGGTTAAAGAAAAGAGACACTTATCTGATAGTGCTACAGATGAAAGTTGATGTTTGTTTTCCTGTAGGGAGACAAAAAGTATATTAAAAAAGAAAGGTATTAGGTGTTTTGTTAATAGAGTAGACCAAAGCTCGATGATCTGTGAGAAAGGGTTGAGTTGATGTTTATTTTAAAAGCTTAAGCTTCAATATTAAAATCGTTTTAACAAAATCAAAAACTGAGTTCGTTCTCCTTAATCAATAAAATCCTGAATTTTAGTTTAAATTCCTCTTCTGCTCTTAGAGAGCAGAAGACGAGGTCAGTATTCTGAACTATTCCAAATAGGTGTACTCCGGAATAGCGGCTACGACTACAACATCGCTGTTCTAGGAAGTTATATCTGTTTGGAAATAACCCTTTCTGGGGGGGGGGGGAACTAGCTACAGTAAACCTGAGCTTTTTTTTTTTTTTGCATTTCTGAACTGAATTGTTTTGGCACTGTGGAACACAGAACACGCCTTCCTGTTTTTAGGGACGGTGGTCTGCTGCCACCTACCGTTCAGAATTAATACTATCATTTGTGGGCTCATTTGACAGAACGAAATGTTCCCTGCCAAATTATTAGCAGGCAGCAGAAGACAGATCAAGATGTACAGTTGAAATTTATTTCCTCTTGTGAAGAAAATGGCAAAAAGTCACCTGTCATCTAACCCCTGTCCATCCGTTCACAACTTCACATCAGTGCTGAGTGCCGTACTAAAACTCAGTTCCAGGCTGAGGGCAGTGACAGCCCAGGAAGCTTCAAAATGGTAAGTTCGCAAGCGCAGCTCCTTAACCGCAAGCGCAGTTCTATCTGCACTATTGAATTCGCATCTGGCTGGTCCTAACGCGCTTTGCGTATTTGAGTTTGTCCCTTTTCGGTGCCTGTAGATAGTCGGCAGTGACGTATCTGGTGCTCGCTTGGTGGTGGGGTTTGTTGCTGGTTTTGTTTCCCCGCCCCGCACGTGCGCACGCAAAGTAGCTCGGGAGAAATCGCAATCGCAATCGCAATCGCATTCGCTTTCGCTTTGAGGGCATCTACCTGCACCAGCCAGCAACTATGAAGCAGAAGAAGAAAGGTAAGTGCGCGCGGCCCTTGTGCCGGGTCTCAGGAGGTGTGGGGTGGAGGCGGTGTTTTATGGAGCTCTTGGTGGTTTTTAACTGGCCTCATGTGCGGAGCTGTCAGTGACTAGGAGTTGCTTGGTGACCACTGGCTGATCAGTTGATCCGTCTCTAGGGTTTCCAACTGGACCCAGAGTCGCCTGACTGCGTTGATCCAGTCCTGGGTTGTCCCCATTGCTCGCAGAGACTTGTAGTCTTACTTTTCTTTTTCTAGGGAATGCAGTAGGGAAATCAGAAGTCCCTGTACGCAATGGGGTCAACCCAGGGCTGAATCAACCTTGTCAGGCGAGTTGGCAACTCTTATCTTCTCCCATCGCTTCTTCATGGTGTATTTGGGTTCTTGTGGACTGGATCCAGCACTTATTCCCCCCCAGAAGGGCTGCATCCTCCTGGATCTAGCACTGATTTTCATGGTTGCTGAGGGGGGGGGGGGGGGGACAAAATTCCCCAGGCCCTACCTCCAAGGGGAGGCCTGGCATTAATGTGATAACCCGGACCTGGCATGCAGGAGAGAGTAGTGAACCGAGGGTGGGGGCAGTCTGCCCCAGGTGCACACTGCAGGAGGGGTGCAGGGAGCAGCTGTTGGCTCCACTGGCTCCCAGCTCCCTTTGCTGTTACTTCCTGTTCTGGGGCAGAAGGAGCAGGGATCTAGCGGAGCTGGCTGCACCCTTCACCCCAGCAGGTAAGAAGAATGCGAGGGGGGGGGGCTTAGAGGTGATGTACCGGGGGGGGGGGGGGGGGGGGGGGGGGGAAGGGGATGTTGTGCTGCTCACAGGGGGAAATAGACGACTGCAGCGGTGATCCACCCTGGGTGGCAGCCTACCAAGGAACGCCACTGAGACCGAGACAGACCCAAGCTCTGGATCTCCCTTGGAGGCCGGGGAGTAGTAAATGCACTGACGCAGGAGAGGGTGGGGTGGTGGTAGCCTGAGTGAGAAAGCAAGGGGCAGTGATGGTGGCAGCTTCGCTCCATGTGGAGGCAGCGGTGACTGTGACTGCAGTGGGCCTGCCCCGGGCCCATTTCTGCCTCTTGGTGACCCTGCTGATTCTCTATAGAAGATCTGTATCCACCTGGATCAAGCACTCATTCCCCCAGTAGAGCCCTATCCCCTGGATCCAGCACTTTTTTTCCCCTCTGAAGGGCTTCATCCTCAATCCAGCACTGTTTTCTTACAGAAGGGCTGCATCCACCTGGTGCATGCAAGAAGACCTAAGAAATATTTCAGAGCTAGAAGAATTCTGCAAAAAAGAGTGGGAAAAATTCCTGAAGCAAGAATTGAAAGATTCTAAGCTGATAACTGGAAATGTTATTTCTGCCAAAGAATATATGTATTATAAACTGAAAGGGAGCACGGACGTATTTGCTATTTTATTGTTTTGAATATGTAAAAAAAAAAGAAATTGTATTTAAGTAGTATCTGTGCTTTAAAATTTGCAGGAAGAAGACATATTTTACTTTGTAACCAAACAAAATGCCCAGTGCTCACAAGGATTCTTTAGTATCTTTATTGATGAAAAATTTCATATTATCACTGTATCAACTTCTGTTCACTTAGGGATTCGGTGAAACATACATTTTGATCGCGGTGTCTAAACAATTGTGCACAACTATAAAAAAAACAACAACCAGAAAAAAAAAAACCCAAAGGAAAAAAAAAAAGCTTAGTGAGGCAAGCCTTACTTGTGGGTCAGTAAGAAGTCAAGAGAATAAGTCAGAAATTTGACACTTGAATGCAATTCGTTATGTTTTGTTTTCAGGAGATCTCAGCCATGCTGAGTTGATGATGATGACCATTGCAGATGTCATAAAACAGCTAATTGCAGCCCATGAACAGGGAAAAGACATCAATCTAAACAAGTAAGTTGCAGTAAGTGAGCAAGATGTGGTTTCTTAGTATGATGAATTTCCTTTGCTCATTTTCATACTTAAATTGAATAAGAAGTTGGATGAGCAACAGTACTGGGGTGAGAGTGTCTTAGGGATTAGTACTATACCCTGCCCTCTTTGATGTCTTTTCAAGCTAGAAGGGGAAAGTGCGCTAATTTATGGATTATAGGAGAATTTGCAACAGAGTAGACGTACCTTTGGAGTAAAGAAGATGAAAAAAATGACATTAAATTCTTGTAAAGAAAGGGAAGTAGGGGAGCTTGATGGAACTTCCAACACTACCCTTTTGGTAGACATTTTGGCTGTACTTTATATATTGCTATTTTTAAGTGATTTTATCATGCTTTTAGCTGGAAGACTTCATGTTCCACATTCCCCACATACACTATGTTTGACATGCTAACAGACTCCTGACACAGGTGGTAATGCCAAAACATGGCACCGTGTCGAGTCAAGCCTACTCAAGTCTTTGTGTTTTATAGACCTATAATGAAAGCCCTTATTTTGCCTCAACCTGTTTTGGGTTTCACGAAGCTCACCTACTTTCCCTTTTCTTTACACCCTTTTTGTAGTGGTGTACTTGTTACTCTACTTTGTGGGGCTATTTTTATTTTGCTACATTCTTGACCATTCTAATTTTTTAACTATATTTCAATAGTAAATAATACATAATAGCAGATGAAATTTAAAGTGGACAAATGCAAAGTGATGCACATTTGGAAGAATAATCCAAATCATAGTTTCCAGGGTCCACCTTAGGAGCCAGCACTCAAGAAAAAGATCTAGGTGTCATTGTAGGCAGTACACTGAAATCTTCTGTTCAGTGTGTGGCGGCAGCCAAAAAAGCAAACAGAATGCTAGGACTTATTAGGAAAGGGATGGCAAATAAGACCAAGAATACTGTAATAGTAGAATTAAAGGTTAGAAGAAGAGCAACCAAAATGATAAAGGGGATGGAACTCTTCCCATATGAGGAAAGGCTAAAGAGGTTGGGGCTCTTCAACTTGAAAAGAAGATGGCTGAGGGGGGATATGATTGAGGTCTATAAAATCCTGAGTGGTGTAGAACGGGTAAAAGTGAATCGATTTTTCGCTCTTTCAAAAAGTACAGAGACCAGGGGACACTCAGTGATATCATGTGGAAATAGTTTCAAAACAAATAGGAGAAAATATTTATTCACACAATGAATAGTTGAGCTCTGGAACTTGTTGCCAGAGGATGTGGTAACAGCAGTTAGTGTATCTGGGTTTAAAAAAGGTTTGGATAAGTTCCTGGAAGAAAAGTCCATAGTCTGCTATTGAGATAGACAGGGAGAAGCCAGACCCTGATTGAATACCTTCTACATCTCTCTGAGTTTGATCTCAAGACCTTCTCTGTAAGGGTTAATCTTAGTGCGATTAGTTCTTAACCATTACCGTATAGAGGGTAAACTCATCTCTGGACAGCTTCTAGTTGTTCGCTTCATGAGACGTTTGCTTTTGACAAAGCCCTCTGTCAAGCCTTTGTCATGGGACCTCAATGCCATCCTCACCCAGATGATGAAAGCTCCTTTTTAGCCAATCAATTTCTGCCATCTGAATTACTTGATCTGGAAGGACTTGTTTTTGGTGGCTGTTATTTCAGCTGGCAGGGTCAGTGAGCTTTAGGCCTAGTAGTGCATCCAACTTACACTAAGTTTCATCACAACAAAGTAGTTCTCCACATGCACCCTAAGTTCCTACTTAAGGTTGTGTCTGAGTTCTATCTAAACCAGTCGATAGTCCTTCTATTTTTTTTCTCTAAACCTAATGCCCATCCTGGCAAAAGCTCACTGCACAACTTGGACTGCAAGCGAGCATTGGCCTTTTACTTGGAGTGAACTGGGCTCTATAGACAGTTCACCCAGCTTTTTCTTTCATTTGGGATGGGGGTTGCCATTGGGGAAAAAAATACCATTTCCAGTTGGCTGGCAGATTGCATTTCATTCACTTATGCCCAGTCTGGACTAACTCTTGAGGGTCATGTCGGGGCTCACAATGTCAGAGCCATGGCGGTGTTGGTAGCCTACTTGAGGTCAGCCTCCATTGAGGGCTGCAGCATGGTCTTCAGTCCACACATTAACATTGCACTACTGCCTTGAGCAAAATACCCCACGTGATAAGTCAGTTTGGACAGACAGTGCTGCAGAACGTGTTTGGAGTCTAGAATCCAACTACACCCCCATAAGCCTGTTTTGTTCTGTTCCAGGCTGCACTTTCACACAGTTGTATATAGTTTCAGGTTAATTAGTATTTCGCCCTTTCTGTTGCAAGGTCCAGTTCACCAGTGGTTGTTTTTTTTGGTAGCTAGGGATTCCCACATGTGAGAATATGGCCTGCTTGTCCTTGGAGAAAACGAAGATACTTGCATGTAGCAGATATTCTCTGAGGACAGCAAGCCATTCATTCTCACTTACCCTCCCTCCTTCCCTTGGAGTTAATCCGTGCTATAATATTGTATTGCTGGTCTCGCACTCTCACAGTGGGCACTCACACATGAGTGGTAGGATATGCTGCATGTGCTCCTAAAGCAGTATTAGCTTTTTTTTTTTAATGCTCTGCACCAGGCAATGTGATGACATCACCCACATGTGAGAATGAATGACCTGCTGTCCTCGGAGAATACCTGCTACAGGTATTTTCCCATATTATGCATTTTGGGGTTGAATAAATTCAAGACCAAAATTATATTTTAGAGAAAGAGAGAGAAAAAAAACAACAGTCATCAAACGGGAAAGAGACCTTGATAGTGTGGGCATCATCTCTGGTGATCAAAAGTATCTAGTTAGTATGACAGTGCATTTGGAAAAGCTCATAATATACTTAGATGCATGGAGAGAGGTATCTGGGTAGATTGCACTTTGAGTGCTGTCTGGAGCCCACATCTATAGAGGAACCATCGGCAAGATAGAGGCAGATCAGAAGAGGGTCACTTCGTATTTGTGACTTGGATCAACTGTTGGAAATAGGATGCTGAGCTTGATGGACCTTTGGTTTGGCCCATTGTGATACATCTTATAGTTACTTGTGGTGGAATTCTGCACAACTGCGCAATGTAGAAGTTGCACAGAATTCTGCATGGACAGGGGCAGTGGCCTTGAAGGAAGGATATAAACAGGTTGGATTCGGTCCAGAGGGCGGCCACACAATTGGTAAGTGGTCTTTGACATATATAGGGACAGGCTAATGATCCTCAACACGTATATGCTGGAAGAGAGGAGGAAGAGAGGGGATATGATAGAGATGTTTAAATATCTCAGGGGCATCAATGTAAAAGAAGTGATCCTTTTTCAAATGAAGGAAATCTCTGGAATGAGAGGGCATGCGATGAAGATAATAGGCTTAGGAGGAATCTAAGAAAGTATTCGTTCACGGAAAGGGTGGTGGAAGCATGGAATGGCTTCCCAGTGGAGGTCATGGAGATGAGGACTATGTCAGAATTTAAGAAAGCATGGGACAGGCACGTGAGATCCTTAGAAAAAGGAAGAGTTAATGGTTATGGAGGATGGGTAGACTGGATGGGCCATTTGGCCATTCTGCTGTCATGTTTCTATGTTTCTATTAACTCTTGTCTCTCCCTCCTGCTATCATGTAAGAGAGGAGAAGGAACATGGCTGTACATCAGCTACATCGTCCTCCTCCTCTGCTATTCTGGGCCTGACAGTTCCTATGAGAGGTGCAGGCCTCTGTACAGCCATACAGTTTAGAGGAGCAGTCAGGCCCAGGACAGCAGAGGAGGAGGATGATGTGGCCTGATGTACAGCCTTCTCTTACCCCACATGGAGAAAAGTGGGGTAAGGGGCTGAGAAAAGCTGGAAAGATTTGCTGTAAGAGATGGGGTTAAAGGTGGGGTGGGGGGGGGGGGGCAAGGTCTGCAGAAAACTGGCAGGAGTATGTGCCATGGGGGGTTGGGGATTGGAGGGACTGTGTGCTGTGGTGAAAAGGGGGTGTGCTCTACAGTAGGTAGGATTGTAGATAACTGGGGGGAAGGGGTAAATGCCATGGAGAGAGCTGGAAAATGTTGAAAGGGGTTTATGCCACAGAAGGCAGTACTGAAGAAAGCTGGAGGGAGTGTCTGCAGTGGGCGGGGGACGGGAATGTATGCCATGGGGGTGGAGTGGAGAAAGATGGATGGCAGTGTGTGCCATGGGGGGAGCTGGAGAAATTTTTCAGGTAGTGTGTGCCATTGGGGAAGGGATGTATGCTACAGGAAGCAGGGCTTTAGAAAACTGGAGGGAGTGTGTACCATAGGATAGGAGATATGTCACCAGGTGGCTGGAGAATGCATATGGAATGGAGGTGGGGGAGGGCGGAACTGTAGCAAACTGGAGGGCTGTGTGTCATAGGGTTGGAGAAGGCTGGAAGGGTTGTGTGTTGTGGGGGGTAGGAGGCTGTAATAAGCTTGAGGGGTGCATTCCATGGGGGAAGGGGAGAGAAAGTTGGAAGGGGTGTGTGCTGTGAGAGTGGACTGGAGCAAATTGGAGGGATGCTATGTGCCATGGGCCAATAGCTAGCAACTTTGGGGGGGGGTGACATGGGGGGGGGTTCAGTAAGCAACTGGATGTGTGCTAAAGGAGAGGAGGAAGAGATGGCAGATATGTACCTGGAGGAGAAGTGTGGAGTTTGTGCCTGGGGAGGAAGAACTTGGGGGTCTTCGTGGAAGCTAGGGAGAGAGAACCTGCCTTCACCTTGGCTTCAGCTAGCTGAAAGTCAATCTACTGTTAAACAGCAGGCCATTTCTTTTCCCAACCCCTACAGCCCTTCCTCCTTCCCCTTCTATCAATGGTCTATCTTTTCCTTTCAAAGACTCAGTAAAAATCCTGGGTGTTCTATTTGATACTATGTTCTCCTTCAAATCTCAAACTGATGTGGTCTTATGATCTTCTTTTGTTGCCCTTTATCACATCTATGCTGTTCGTTCTTTTTTTTTTTATCTCTCCCTCTTTCATTCGCTCTTTTCTTCTCGCCCTTGTCATTTCTCATCTGGACTACTGTCTTTCTATGCTGGTCTCCCTCTCTGTTCAGTAAAGCATCTTCAGCTTGTTCAGTCTACTGCAATAAAGCTTCTCTTTTTTTGCACAGAATTTTTCATTTCTTTTGCACAAAATTCTCCCAGGAATATATAGGCCACAGCGCGCACTATAAACTATACGTGCATAGGCTTAAGAAGGAAAATATTGTATCATCTATTAGAAAGACTCAAAAGGAAAGATTATTATATAAACATTCAACTACCTAGCCGCCTTCAAAGGTATCAGAAGGAAGCATTTTCCATAGGATGGTAATTCTCAAGGTCTCCAAATGAAAGTAGAGGGAGGCATGCTGAAAAGTGATGTGAGAAAATACCTTTTTAATGAAAGCATGGTGTATTCCTGGAACATACTTCCAGCAGAGATGGTAGGAGTCAAAACAGTGATGGAATTCAAGCATGTGTGGGACAGATACCTAAGTAATGTGACTGATACCCAAGTAGCTTGATGAAGGGAAGGAGAAACCAGAGATAGTAAAACCTGAGATTATACAGTAGGTCTGGCAGAGATGGACAAACTGTGTAGGGTCTCTTTTTCTGGTCTGGGCTGTCACCCTCTTCATGTGCAAGAGAAGATAAACCCCAGGGGCTTAGTTAGAAAATTAACACCCTCCACTTTTAATTAAGAACATTGGTGGAAAAATGTGCTCCATTAATGTGTGTGTGTTTTTTTTAAGCTAAGGATACAGATTGTTTAAAATTGTAACCTAACTTGTATGCATACTGAAGTAAGGGGCCCTTTTACAAAGGTACAGTAATCTGGAATACATTTATTTATTTTACTCCTGCTGGGTTAGTCGCACAGAATTTGTGCCGAATTCAACATTTTTGTGCAGAATGTGCGCTCTGAGGGGAATGCCCCTTGGGGGGGGGGGGGGGGGCCACAATCCACGGTAAAGGCTGTTTGGCTGCTGCCCCCTAGCTTCAGTGGGCCCTACCTGGGCCTACTTGAGCATGCTCTGGTGGCCTAGTGGATTCTTTAAGGGCAGGAAAAAACCCCACTCTTTCCTGCCCGCTGCTGCTGCTCTCTGGCTGGTGCCGCCGCTTCTTCAAAATGGCCGCCAAGACTACAAGCGGTAATCTCGTGAAACTACCGCAGGAAGCCTCGGCAGCCATTTGGAAAAAGTGGCGGCACTGGCCCAGAGCAACGACAACTGACAGGAAAAAGAGTAGGGTTCTTTCCTGCCCCAAAGAGATACTCCCGATGCAGCTTCTCCTCTTCCTACCTCATGAGTGAGTATAGAGGCAGTTGAAAAAGAATATGGGAGGGGGATCTGTAAAAAAGGTGGATGCTATGTGTGGGTGGAGGGAAGGAGGAAGAGGGCTGTAAAAAAGAAAGTGGATGCAGGGAGGGAGGGAGGGAGGTTGGATTAATAGAATGGTATCTGTGTACAGGGAGGGGGGTATAATATTGGTTAAATTATGACAAACTTACAGAATTTGCAAATCTTATGCACAGGATCTTGAGTTTTTTTGCGCAGAACTTTGATGTTTTATTGTTCTGTTTTGGTTTTTTGGGACGCAGAATTCCAACAGGTGTATTATTTCTTGTGGTTATCTGTAACAGCAATCTCAGAGTTCTTTGGAAGGATGACACTGCTATGTTGTAATGAAAAGTTCTTTCATTTCAGGCTTAAAACCAAGATCTCTGCAAAATATGGGCTCTCAGCACAGCCTCGTTTGGTTGACATCATTGCTGCAGTGCCTCCCCAGCACCGGAAGGTACTTGTGCCAAAATTGAAGGCCAAACCCATCAGAACTGCCAGTGGGGTAAGCAACCAAAACCAGCAACACTGTATCAGCCAATGTCATAAAATGTTTTTTTATGTACCATCATCCTGATTTGGTTTTCTCTAAACCTTATCAGTGTTTCAGGTCAGACCCCTGCCCCTGTTCTGTTCATTTTTACACATGACTGGAGCTCTGAAGTTGAGGTGCTGTACACCTTCATTCATGGACTACAGGTTTTTTTTTCTTTTTCTGGTTTGCTTCCCTCTGTAACCCAGTCAGCAACAGTCCTAATTTTCAGGCCACAGACTGTGCTGTTCTTCAGAGTGCAGTACGTGTTTTCCCTGAGTCCCTTTCAGTGTCCCTGTAGTGCGCCCAGCTCCACCAGCCTTGGTAGCAACTACTACTACTACTATTTAGCATTTCTATAGCGCTACAAGGCGTACGCAGCGCTGCACAAACATAGAAGAAAGACAGTCCCTGCTCAAAGAGCTTACAATCTAATAGACAAAAAAAAAAAGTAAAGTAATCAAATCAATTAATGTGAACGGGAAGGAAGAGAGGAGGGTAGGTGGAGGCGAGTGGTTACAAGTGGTTACGAGTCAAAAGCAATGTTAAAGAGGTGGGCTTTCAGTCTAGATTTAAAGGTGGCCAAGAATGGGGCAAGATGTAGGGGCTCAGGAAGTTTATTCCAGGCGTAGGGTGCAGCGAGACAGAAGGCGCGAAGTCTAGAGTTGGCAGTAGTGGAGAAGGGAACAGATAAGAAGGATTTATCCATGGAGCGGAGTGCACGGGAAGGGGTGTAGGGAAGGACGAGTGTGGAGAGATACTGGGGAGCAGCAGAGTGAGTACATTTATAGGTTAGTAGAAGAAGTTTGAACAGGATGCGAAAACGGATAGGGAGCCAGTGAAGGGACTTGAGGAGAGGGGTAGTATGAGTAAAGCGACCCTGGCGGAAGACGAGACGGGCAGCAGAGTTTTGAACCGACTGGAGAGGGGAGAGGTGACTAAGTGGGAGGCCAGCAAGAAGCAGATTGCAGTAGTCTAAACGAGAGGTGAGTCGAGTCCAGTGTGTGCTGCCACAGGGCCATTGGTCTGGATTTTAACTAATTAATTTATACGGCAAGCATACAAGGTCACATAACTTTTCATGGTTTTTCTATCATGGTAACTGTGTATGCAGTTGATGACTTTTTATCCTACAGAGGGTAAATTTATAACTGATCGCCTGGGTTGGGAGATCAAATAGGTGCCATTCTTTTAATGATATTTAGACTCGTATGTGTCCTTTATAAAATCAAAAAACAGCTGAGATCATTATTAGAATGCAGCTGGGTATAACTGTACTCAGCTGAAGTACACATGTAATTGTGTATTTTATAACCTACATCAATGTAAGTCCAGTCCTGGAGTAGCCCTTGCCAGTCAGGTTTTCACGATATCCACAATGAATACAGTGGGGGAAATAAGTATTTGATCCCTTGCTGATTTTGTAAGTTTGCCCACTGACAAAGACATGAGCAGCCCATAATTGAAGGGTAGGTCATTGGTAACAGTGAGAGATAGCACATCACAAATTAAATCCGGAAAATCACATTGTGGAAAGTATATGAATTTATTTGCATTCTGCAGAGGGAAATAAGTATTTAATCCCTCTGGCAAACAAGACCTAATACTTGGTGGCAAAACCCTTGTTGGCAAGCACAGCGGTCAGACGTCTTCTGTAGTTGATGATGAGGTTTGCACACATGTCAGGAGGAATTTTGGTCCACTCCTCTTTGCAGATCATCTCTAAATCATTAAGAGTTCTGGGCTGTCGCTTGGCAACTCGCAGCTTCAGCTCCCTCCATAAATTTTCAATGGGATTAAGGTCTGGTGACTGGCTAGGCCACTCCATGACCCTAATGTGCTTCTTCCTGAGCCACTCCTTTGTTGCCTTGGCTGTATGTTTTGGGTCATTGTCGTGCTGGAAGACCCAGCCACGACCCATTTTTAAGGCCCTGGCGGAGGGAAGGAGGTTGTCACTCAGAATTGTACGGTACATGGCCCCATCCATTCTCCCATTGATGCGGTGAAGTAGTCCTGTGCCCTTAGCAGAAAAACACCCCCAAAACATAACATTTCCACCTCCATGCTTGACAGTGGGGACGGTGTTCTTTGGGTCATAGGCAGCATTTCTCTTCCTCCAAACACGGCGAGTTGAGTTCATGCCAAAGAGCTCAATTTTTGTCTCATCTGACCACAGCACCTTCTCCCAATCACTCTCGGCATCATCCAGGTGTTCACTGGCAAACTTCAGACGGGCCGTCACATGTGCCTTCCGGAGCAGGGGGACCTTGCGGGCACTGCAGGATTGCAATCCGTTATGTCGTAATGTGTTACCAATGGTTTTCGTGGTGACAGTGGTCCCAGCTGCCTTGAGATCATTGACAAGTTCCCCCCTTGTAGTTGTAGGCTGATTTCTAACCTTCCTCATGATCAAGGATACCCCACGAGGTGAGATTTTGCTTGGAGCCCCAGATCTTTGTCGATTGACAGTCATTTTGTACTTCTTCCATTTTCTTACTATGGCACCAACAGTTGTCTCCTTCTCGCCCAGCGTCTTACTGATGGTTTTGTAGCCCATTCCAGCCTTGTGCAGGTGTATGATCTTGTCCCTGACATCCTTAGACAGCTCCTTGCTCTTGGCCATTTTGTAGAGGTTAGAGTCTGACTGATTCACTGAGTCTGTGGACAGGTGTCTTTCATACAGGTGACCATTGCCGACAGCTGTCTGTCATGCAGGTAACGAGTTGATTTGGAGCATCTACCTGGTCTGTAGGGGCCAGATCTCTTACTGGTTGGTGGGGGATCAAATACTTATTTCCCTCTGCAGAATGCAAATAAATTCATATACTTTCCACAATGTGATTTTCCGGATTTAATTTGTGATGTGCTATCTCTCACTGTTACCAATAACCTACCCTTCAATTATGGGCTGCTCATGTCTTTGTCAGTGGGCAAACTTACAAAATCAGCAAGGGATCAAATACTTATTTCCCCCACTGTATGCATGAACTTGATTTGCATACACTGTCTCCATTATTTGCAGATCTCTTTCATGCATATTCATTGTGGATATCCTGAAAACCTGATTGGCAAGGGGTACTCCAGGATCAGACTTGGGAAACACTGGCCTACATAGGAGCCAACTTTTCAAAATGATTGGGGGTGCTTAATTTTTTTTTTTTTTTACAGGTGGTGCATTTCTCCCCCTCCTCGCCCCCCTTCTCCTCAGAGTTCCAGCCCCTCCCTCCATCCGAGTTCCAGCCCGACCTCTTCTCCCACTCCCACAACAGTCCTTCGCCTGCCTGCATGCCGCCCATAACTTAAAAGTCATCTTACCGGGGTCCCGGCGGCAGCAGTAGTGAAAGGCGAGCACGAGCAGGCTCGGCGAGTCGGCGCTTTAGCCTGCCTTCCATTCTCGTTGCTCTCAGCCCTGCCTCTGATCCCGCCCTCATTTCCTGTTTCCGCAAGGGCGGGACCAGAGGCAAAGCTGAGAGTAACGAGAATGGAAGGCAGGCTAGAGAGCTGACTCGCCGAGCCTGCTCGTGCTCGCCTTTCACTACTGCTGCCGCCGGGACCCCGGTAAGATGATTTTTAAGTTATGGGTGGCATGCAGGCAGGCGAAGGACTGTTGTGGGAGTGGGAGAAGAGGTCAGGCAGTGGGCTGGCTCCTGGGGAACTTCCGGTTCTGGCGGGGAAATATTGGGGGTGCTCGAACACCCACAGCACCCACGGAGTCGGCACCAATGCTGGTCATCATACTGTGTCTTGAAAGAAAACCAAATTACAGTGGGCATCGAGTAACTGAAAGCATAGAGCAGAACGGGTGGCAGGAGGCAGGCGTATAGAAACCGAGAGATAGATGAATTACATACTGTTGCAGAGTTTAGGCCTTAGGGTGCTTGGGCAGGTTTGGGAGGAGGGGGAATTCTTTCCTTTGGGGACGTTCACGAGGAGTATGGTCTCTCAGCCTCTTAGGCATTTCAGTATCATCAGCTGCGAGACTATATTCTCTGTCGAGCAAAGAGAGAGTTGGGTTTGGCTGAGACTCTCCTGGATCGTGCGGTTGGGGCCTGAGGGTGGGAAAGGGGAATATCCCACTTGTACAGAGTTCTCCTTTCCTATTTTCAACCCATTATGCGTTAAGTTGGGAAGTGAGAATGGGCTCTTTGGGTCTCATGAATATCATAGATGGGAACATGCTTTAAATATCTTCTTAAGGTATCTATATAGCCAGCAGTCTGGTAGAGAATGGTTATAAAATCCTTTACCGCTGGTACTGTACACCTTGGTGACCTGGAAAAATGTGTCACCAAGGCTCTGCCCTGTGTTGGAAGCAGTGCGATCAAGTAGGAGATATGCTCCATATCTAGTGGACCTGCCCTAAGGCACAGCTATATTGGACTATGGTGTTGGAATTTGTTATTTGCCTTACACAAGTTTCTTACCCCATGAAGGCAGATTATTGTATATTGCACTTTAAACCTTATGGGGTAAATCCAGCAACTCATAAACTGGTGACCCATGTCTTTGTGGCTAGCAAGTTAGCGCTGGCGGCAGCGTAGAAGCAACCCACATTGTCAGGCATCCAACTTACCTTGAGGAAATTGACATATATCCATCAGATGTCTAAGTTTACTGCCCTCCAAAATGGCCGCATCATTTCTTATCATAATGTTTCGTACTCTTATACAGCGTGGACCTTGCACCCAGGTACTTCTTCCTAATCTGGTATGGTGTTACTACCTCTTTCTCCATAACACTAGGGGCTGTTGTTGGGGAGGAGTTTAGTTGTTGATTTATACTTGGTTTGAGGGTGAGTGGGGGGGGGGGGGGGAGTTGTTGGAGGGTGGGGGAACTGTGTATTTGAGGAGGGGGATTCTTTACTGCTTATGTTCTCTATCTGTAAGCTACCTTGTTACTGTTATATCTAAGATTGTGTTTGTTTTGTAAATTTAAATAAACTTTGTAAAAAAATAAAGAATTACATACTGTTGCTTCTTGCATGTGGAAACTACCCATCTCTCTTTCATAACAAAGGGTGAGAATGGCAAAAATGTTCACTAGTTTTAAAGCATTTTTTTCCTTTTTTGCTGATGCACCCATAAAAGAACCTTTTATCTGTTATACTCCATGTCCTGCCTATACAGAAAGAATAAATTAGGCAAAAAGAGGAAAAACATGCTTTAAAAGTAGTGAACATTTTTGCCATTCTCACCCTTTGTTATGATGAAAAAGGGACGGGTAGTTTTCACATACAAGGAGCAACAGTATGTAATTCTTTATTTTTTTTACAAAGTTTATTTAAATTTACAAAACAAACACAATCTTAGATATAACAGCAACAAGGTAGCTTGTATACATACACAGAGTGCCATTTTAGAAAAGTCACGGATGTTGGCATATAAACATATTAGGCAAAACATCTAGCGACTGTGACATATTTTACAAACACAAGACTTAGGGGCTTATTTTCAAAGCACTTAGACTTATCAAGGTCATAGGTTCAGCCAAGGGAAATCTTTCCTTACCAGTTTGCTTCATTTCTATGAAGGCATGAATAAACATAGATAATGGTGAGCCGATTGATGTTGTGTATCTAGATTTTCTGAAAGCTTTTGACAAAGTTTCTCATGAGAGACTCTTGAGAAAATAGTCATGGAGAGCTCGCACCATCATGTCTTGCCCCCGTTGAATAAGTACATAGTTGACAATACTTCCAACTGTCCCTACCAAAGTACCAAAATTTGGAATTTCTTACCCAAACAACTGAGACAACACAGTTGATCAAAAGTCACTCCGTAATTAACTGAAAACTCATTTATTCAGCTCAACCTTTAAGGAGGAAAAGAATTAACTCGCAACTATCAAATGTATTTTCCACCAAACTCATTAAAACTTGTAATTATCTTCCATTGTGAAAAGAATAAAACTTCAACTGAATTATGCCTATGTAATTGAATATGTTTATCATATCACATTATAGTTCATTCTTTGCTTACAAACATATTCCTACAAAGTCTAATACTTGAATTGTTAATACTTGATTCATTGTAATACCTAATGTTCAATTGAGGCAGGCGCTGTGCGCCGAAACACGGACCGTGTCGGGCCCATTCAAGTATTGTTTCTTCAACATATGATTAAAGACTTCAATCCCCATTTTTTGGAGGCCCTTGGTGCTTTTTGTTTTGTGTCAATTGTTATGTTAGACCTGAGCACATCTTGGGATAATATAGGATAAAAATGTCAAATAAATACATTAAATAGGTTCCATGAGTTGCCTGCGGCATCTCTGGTGTCCTTTCTGTGCCTGTAGGGGAACATGTTTAGTGCTGCCTGTGGCAGTGGTACAAAACATATAGTGCATGAAAAATGTTTAGCACTGGGGTGTAAAACTTAATCAATGCAAAATGCTTGTTTATTTGGATTTTGCTCACATCATTTTCAGTAGTAGCTCAAGTTGAATTGCATTCAATTACACTAGATATATCCCTGTCCCTGGAGGGCTCACACTCTAATTTTGTACCTGAGGCAATGGAAGTTAAGTGACTTACCCAAATCACAAAGAAGTGGGATTTGAATCAGGCATCCCTGCATGTCAAGCGTGGTACTTTAACCACTAAATTACTCCTCCACTCCACTTTGAGGTGCAAAATGTTTTGCACTGCTCTGAATGTATGTACGTACTGTGTTCTGTTTCTGTGCAGTGTTGATTAAATAAAGGTTAAAAAATAATGCAGGCTGCTAAATGTTTTGCATTGCTCTGAGGGGATTTGAATTGGACACCTCTGGAGGTGAAGCCTGGTGCTCTAACCAGTAAGCTACTCCTCCACTCCACTCTGAGGTGCAAAATATTTTGCACTGCCCTTGAGGGATGGGAAGGGAACACATGAGGGGCAAAATGTATTTGGCATGGTATTGGAAGGTGGGGAAAGTAGCAGGTGTGGAGATGGGGGGGGCGGGTTTCAGAATGCAGATCTGGGTGGTCAGAAACAACAGTCAGGCTCACAGACACTCTCAGATCTCTCATAGCATCAGTGCAAGCAGACACAGAGACATGTGGCGACGTATATTTGTGATCTAAAGGTGGTCTAAGTCCCGAGGTTCATCTGATATTGGATGTACCATTGGTGTGCTATCCAGAATTGGGGATAGATGTCACTGACATAGCATCACCCTTGACACTTCCCTACACTGCCCCTGACACGCCTCCCCCAGTCCTATGCACTTCTGTTGTTCCTTTTTGTAAAATATTGGCTTATACATTTTGGCTGCTAATGCTTATAATGTGCTGGGATTGGTTCAGGGACGGCTTTTTCAGTAGCTTCAGTGGGATTTGAACCAGCCACCTCTGGATTCCAAGTCCGGTGCTCTAACCACTTGGCCACAGCTCCACTTTAGAGTGCAAATAGTGCTTCTAAAATGACCACCATGTATAGTGGATAGAGCCTGTTCATAGAACAACCTATCTGTTGATGACATGCATAAGATTATTTAACAGGATAGAAATTATTATCCATTGTGTGGCCCAAATATGGTTTTCATTTACCATTTAATTGAAGTAATAAGGCCAACTTTTCATAGGTTTCTAAGGTAGAAAAAGGGACATCCATAATTTGCAGTGCAGAACCTGTAGTAAAATACATATGTTGTTCTCACAGTCTTACATGTTTTTGGTGCACATACAACAGGAGCAACCATTGTACAAAAAAATACATTCAGCAAGACAGTAGCATCATTCAAGGTTTTATATTTGTAAATGCCAGCCCATATAAGTTTAGGCACTGGATTTTGCAACTTGCACATGGAAGAGCTGGCATTTACTTACTTTGGTTTTAATGACTTGTCTTTCCAATTGCTCAATGTGAGTTACAAAATTCTTTAAAGTAAAATTTTAACAGTATATAAATTCAGTACATTCATAAAATAATATAAAAATCACCATAAATGTAAAGTATAAAATAATTTTAAAAAATCAGTCAGAATATGAAATAATACACAATCCTTGGGGGCAGAATTAATCCTGTAATTCCATTCAGTTTTTCTATTTTTCTTGAAGGACACGCTGGATAGGCCATTTGGCCCTTATCTGCCATCATGATTCTATGTTTCTATTTCTATGCAGCTCCTAATTTCTATGTGTAATTAAAACTGCCAATTAAGGAGCCAAGCTTCAAAACTCACATTTTTGGGTGGTGGTAAGAAACAATTACCCTCGGACTCTTCCAAATAAGCATTTAGCAGAGCCTTCAATGAGACTCGCAGTAGGTGTAAATACCGAGATGTACGTCTATTTGCATTGCAAACTAGAAAACATATGTACACTTTTCAGGCCTTCCTATACCACGCTCAGAACACACCGTCTTCAAAACTATGCATGCTGCAGTTTTATGCGTTTTAAGGAATAGCTTTTCTAAAATGTCTGTTTCCACATTTGTAGCAGATTTGAATGTGTATATCGACCTTTTCGTGTCTGTGTCTTTGTTGCAGATTGCTGTTGTAGCAGTTATGTGCAAGCCTCACAGGTGTCCACATATTAACTTCACAGGAAATATTTGTGTGTAAGTATATGAAATGTGTAGTTTATAGTTTTATTAAATTTACTATACTGCTGTAAGGACTTGGATGCTAATTATTTTTTCTTTGGTGAGTATTTTGAAATCATTGTTGAAGTTTAATTTAGTGTAGGAATGTTAAACTATAAAAATTTGTCAAGATTGTTGGCATTGTATATCAACAAGAAATAATTCCTCAGGTCCCATTATACTTTTGGATGTTTCACTCTTATAGGTACTGTCCTGGGGGTCCTGATTCTGATTTTGAATATTCAACACAGTCATACACTGGATATGAGGTATGTGCCTGTTTCACTGATTTACACCGCTGAATCTCATCACTACAGGAAAAAACAAAAATGGAGAGATGGGAGAGATAATCCATTTTGAACATGGCTAAATGTGTAATTATTTGATTCTTTTTTACAGTCTGTGGTATTAGGATAATTAATACTGATTGACAGTTTCTCATAGACCGCTAGTAACTTGTAGACCTTAAATTTCACTCAGGCAGGGCCTGCAACTTCATGTTGAAGAGGCATACGTGATATGATATCTTTCTTCTCAGATATGCTTTCTTAAAACTTCTGAATTTAGAGATGCCTCTCTATCATTAGTGAGCTGGGAGCTGACCAAAATATTTGATGATAGAGATTTCTTACTGATGAATATGACAGCTGTAACAGATATTCAGACATTCATTTTCAGTTAGAAACTTTCCTACAGTTCTCTGGTCATGGCACCTCAAGCATTTTACTTTTTCCCCCTTTACCACTAAATTTATTTTCCTTTCTTTCTCTTTTCCCTAATACTTTCTTTTCAATTCCCTCTTATTTCCATTTAGCCTGTCTCTCTAATTTTATTTTTTTATTGAATTTTGAAAATGGTACAACTAAACATGAAGAACATGAAACTTCCCAAACCCCTCATAGTTACATTGCTAATAACATACTGCCGCTCTTCAGTATGTGGCTCATGATGCTAATTCCCAATGTATCACTCTTATCCTTCACCCCCCCCCCACCCTCTCCCCTGTCCTCTATTCCTGTTAGTGTTCCAGTATAACAAAACCCAATCCCATATAAGTAGTATAACCCCCCCCCCCCTCAAAATCTAGGAGGTTGCATAATGCTCATGGTGATGTAGGCAACCTCTCAAGTCAGGCTATATAGGCATCCCATAGCTTACAAAATTGTGTTAGCCTGTTTCTGCGAAATGCATTAAACTTAGACATAAAGTACACAAAATTCACCTTTCTGTGAACCTGAAGGAGTGAAAGGACCTCCCGCTGCATCCAGGCTGTCGCTAGTAGAAGGCGACGTGCCGTAAATATTTGATGAGCCAGTCGCCAACTACGTACAGGCAGCTCAGTGGGTCTGAAATGAAGCAAACAGCTGGACATAGTTGGGGTCACCCGAACTCCCAGAATCTCAGACACCCAATCAGCTATCCATCCCCAATACTGCCGAGCTTTAGGACAGGACCACCAGATATGAATAGAGGTACCCATGCTAACACCTGTCTGACCCATTCCCATAAATAGCTTTCAGGCATATCGGGGTGAAGTGCCAATGATACAGCAGTTTATATCCATTCTCAACTAGACTACTAGATACGGATACTCTTAAAAGGTTTTTATATATCACCTCCCATTCACGATCTGTATAGTGGGTTCCCAGGTCCTCCTCCCATTGTCTAATATTTATTTATTTATTGCATTTGTATCCCACATTTTCCCACCCATTTGCAGGCTCAATGTGGCTTACACAGTACCGTAACGGTGTTCGCCAATTCCGGTATAAACAGTTACACAGTGATGTTGTGGTAGAATAAGGGTCATGTGGAACAAACATATTAGGGAGTCGTATAGAGGAAGAGCTTTGTTATGTCCATTACGTGCTTTGGATTCGTAGTGTTGCCGGGTTCAGGTATTTAAGTAGGGTCGGTAGGGTATGCCTTTTTGAACAGGTAAGTTTTTAGTGATTTCCGGAAGTTTAGGTGGTTATACGTTGTTTTCACGGCTTTAGGTAAGCATAGTTGTGTGGTTATGTAGGAAAAGCTGGATGCATAAGTTGATTTGTATTTGAGTCCTCTGCAGCTTGGGTAGTGGAGGTTTAGATATGTTCGTGTTGATCCTGTTGTATTTCTGATTGGTATGTCGATAAGGTCTGTCATGTATCCCGAGGCCTTGCCGTAGATAATTTTATGGACCAGGGTGCAGATTTTGAAAGCTACACGTTCTTTGGTTGGGAGCCAGTGCAATTTTTCTCGGAGGGGTTTGGCGCTTTTGAATCGCGTTTTTCCAAATATAAGCCTGGCTTCCGTGTTTTGAGCGGTCTGAAGTTTATTTATGAGTTGTTCTTTGCATCCCGCATAAATTCCATTGCAGTAATGTAGGTGGCTTAGTACCATTGATTGTATCAGGTTCCGGAATGTTTCCCTCAGGAAGAATGGTTTCACGCGTTTGAGTTTCCACGTTGAGTGGAACATGTTCTTAGTTGTGGATTTCACGTGGCTCTCTAGTGTAAGGTTGTGGTCGATTGTAACGCCGAGGAGTTTCAAGCTGTCTGAGATGGGGAGGGTGTAGTCTGGTGTGTTTATATTTAAGGGGTTGTTCAGGTATTGGGATGAGAGGATGAGAGTGTGTTTTTTCTGTGTTAAGTTTTAGTTGAAATGCATTTGCTCATGAGTCCATGATGTTCAAGCCGAGCTTAATTTTGGTGGTGATTTCTGTCGGATCGTGTTTGTAAGGAATGTATATTGTGACATCGTCCGCATAGATGAAAGGGTTAAGACCTTGGTCAGATAGGGACTTGGCTAGTGGGGTCATCATTAGGTTGAAGAGGATCGGTGATAGTGGTGATCCTTGAGGTACTCCGCAGTCTGCTTTCCACGGTAATGATATGTTTGAATTTGATTTCACTTGATATGTTCTGGTGGTTAGGAAACCCTTGATCCAACTAAGTATATTTCCTCTGATCCCGAAGTAGTCTAGGAGTCTTAGTAGTATATTATGGTTTACCATGTCAAATGCACTGGACATGTCGAATTGGAGGAGAAGTATGCTTTTACCTGTTGCTATTTCTTGCTTGAATTTGGCTAAGAGAGTAATTAGTACTGTTTCGGTGCTATGGAGGGGGCGAAATCCTGATTGTGATTCATGTAATATTGAGAATTTGTTTATATAATTAGTAAGCTGCTTGGTTACCATGCTTTCCATCAGTTTGATTACCAGTGGGATAGATGCTACTGGACGGTAGTTGGTGATATCGTTTGTATTTTTCTTGGTGTCTTTTGGTATTGGGGTGAGTAAGATGTTGCCGTTTTCCTTAGGGAAGAGACCTTGTTGAAGCATGTAATTTAGGTGGGATGTGAGGTCTGTTAAGAAGCGGTCAGGAGCGGATTTTATTAGGTAGCTGGGGCAGGTATCTAATTTACATATATTTTAAGGGAGGCGGCAACTGGTCCAGCAGGGCTCTATAAAAACGTGATATACATCCTCTGCCACTACTCCCTTGCATTGCTTGTTCAAGTGGAGTGACCGAGTGTCAGGACTTCAAGGCAGGACCTGGATTCGTGAGCCCTTGGACTACTGCCGAGGAACGGCAGTGGCAGGCAAGACCACCCCCAAACTGGAGACAAGGAAAACCAGGAGTGGAACTCTGGACTGGAGCTACACCGGACTGGCACACACTGGACTGGAACACCCCGGACTGGAACACACTGCCCGGAACTAGGCTTCACCTGCACTTGGCCGCCCTTCACCCGAGGTTGAGCCCCGGGCTGCAGACGGCCGGCAGGACTTACAGGACAGGGCAGGAACTGGATTCTCACAGGAAATACACAGGATAGACAGAACCGGGTTCAGGATATACAAGCAGGCTAGGCAAAAGCAGGGTTCAGGAAACACAAGCAAGCTTGACAAAAACAGGGTACAGGAGAGACTTGGCAGAAGCGAGGTTCCGGAAACACAAGCAAGCTTGGTAGAAACAGGGTTCAGGATATACAAGCAGGCTTGGCAGAAGCAGGGTTCAGGAAGCACAAGCTGCAGAAGCAAACAGATACAGACACACAGCAGGATAAAGGCTGAAGTTACAGAAGCAAACAGATATAGACAGAGAGCAGGGTCTCAGAGGCAGGAACAGAACTAAGGCTAACACAGAGCAGGGCACAGACGAAGACAGTGGCTTGGCAGAAAAGCAAGCAGCCACAGGCAAGGACAATACAAAACAGAAGAGCTAGTAGCCCACAGGCAGAAACAGTACAAACAGAAGGGCAAGAAGTAGGGTTACCATATGGCTCCAGAAAAAGGAGGACAGATTGAGCCAGCTGGGTTTCACTTCCATTGCTTTCAATGGAAAGCAATTGAGCCAGCCGGGTTTTACTTCCATTGCTTTCAGTGGAAAGCAATGGAAGTAAAACCCGGCTGGCTCAATCCGTCCTCCTTTTTCTGGAGCCATATGGTAACCCTAGCAAGAAGCCCACAAACAAGAATCAGAAACAGTGCAACAATAAATACATTGGCAAACCTGACGGCCTTTAGGAACAATGCAAAGGCCCTGAACACAAGTACAGCCCTTCCTAATAAAGGCTCTCCCTGATGATGTCATCCCCTGCCAGCCAGGAGCAGGGAACACACAAACCCAATGAGAGGCTTGAAACACATAGGAGAGACAAGCAGGAGCCATCTTGGAAGCTGGAACAGAACAGGCAGGAGCCATATTAGATGCTTGCTCCCCAGAGAGGCATAGCCCACACAGGTGCAATCTAGTGAAGTAATCAGAGCCACACTGGAAGCAGCCAGCACCCAGAGACAGAGACAACTCAGAAACAGACAGAGGCCAGCACAGGCGCTGACCACCAGAAATAAGGTAAGCCTGAGGGTGGTCACGGCCACAGACGTGACACCGAGATCAGCAGCTCCCTCTTAGCATGATGCTGAATGAAATCTACCAATTGCCAATATGGAAAGGTATCTCTCTGGCCTCGCCCATATTCCTCCCTCAAATCTGAAAAATCCACCCGCACCCCCTTCCTCCCATACATGCCCCAAGGTGCATCGGTACGATCCTCCAGGCCCTGGGCTAAACCCCCTCTGCAAAGCGAATGGGGGTGGCAGAAAAATAAGCTCAACTCAGGAGGAGGCGATTACTCGTGCGCCAGAGCTTAAGGGTCTGGGTAATTATAGGATTGATATTGTACATGAGCTTGCCTAGAAGCGGTGCTGACAACCAAGGGTGTCCCCTATAAGAGACTGTTCCATCTTAACCCAGCTTTTATTCTGATCACACTGCCAGTTCACCAGATATTTAAGCTGGTCAGCTTTATAGTAGGCTCTAAAGTTAGGCACCCCCATCCCTCCCTTCTCCAATGTTGAAAAAGCATCTGCCTCTGCACCCTTGGTGGCTTCCCCTGCCAAATAAACTGAAGTACCTTTCTATGCAGCTTACTGAAAAACTGATCAGGAATAGGTACCGGTAGAGCCACAAATAGGAATAAGAGTCTGGGGAGCAGAACCGTCTTGATTGCGTGTACTCTACCCGATCAAGAAATATGCTAACTCTGCCAGCGGTCTAAATGTGCCCAGAGCTTCCGCAGAAGCCCAGGGTAGTTAGCATGAAACAAGCCCTCTAAAGTGGGTGTCAAATTGACCCCCAAGAACCTTGTGAAATCAGCAGCCCAACTATAAGCAAAACATCTTTTTAACTGACTCAACTGTGGCTCGACTACCGTAAAGTTTAATTCCTCTGACTTCGATTTATTAATCTTAAATCCTGATGTGCGCCCAAAGGCTTCCAACACTTCCTTCACAGCTGATGGGACTCCATGGGATCTGAGAGTGTAAACAAAATATCATCTGCAAATAGGAGAATCTTGTTCTATATTCTCCCACACCAGATACCACAAATCAAATCTGAACTACGGACCAGATGAGCTAGTGGCTTCCTTAGCTAAGGCAAACAAGACCAGCAAGAGAGCACAACCCTGCCTGCTGCCCTGGGCAAGCTCAAAACTATCTGTATAGCCCATGTTAATCCTCAAACTCACTAGTGGTTGTGTGTACAAGGTCCTAATCCAGGCCAGATACTGTCCAGTAATTCCAATTCCTTCCAAAACTTGGAAAAGGTATGGCCAGAAGACTCTATCAAAGGCCTTTTCAGCATCTATACCGAGAATCATTGCAGGGGTGCGTCTTTGATGGGCCAACCAAACTGTATGGCAAACCAACCTTATATTATCCAGCGTCTGATGCCTGTGAATAAATCCCAATTCATCATCCATCACTAAATTTGGCATATAGTGCTGTAGCCTGTTGGCTAAGATTTTCGTGAAAATCTTATAGTCCTAGCAGAGAGATTGGGCGATAGGATCCACACTCCAAGGGATCCTTTCCTGGCTTGGAAATAGCTAAGCACCAGGACTGTGGCAGCAACTCTTTTAAGGAGTTTAACGACCAAGCCAGCGGGCCAACTAGATGGCCCCTGAATAGTTTATAGAAAGTTGAGGTGAAGCCATCCAATCCAGGGGCCTTCCCCTGGATTGGGGCAGATCCCTAATTGCCCACCCCACCTCCTCTTCCGTTATGGTCTTCGAGAGCTGAGCCTCTTCCGCAGGATTTAATCCCGTCAGCTCAAGACGCACAAAGAATTGATCTAATTCCTCAGGAGTTGCCTCCTGTTCCGGTCAATACAACTATCAGTAAAACTGCACAAAAACCTTCGTAATTGCCTCGGGGATACTATGCTCATAGCCCGACACATCATGGATCTTAAGAATTGTATTGGAATGGTTCCGTGGAATTTTAGCGGAGTTTGGGTGGCGATTCTGGTAATTGGAAACAAAGCGGGAGCTGGGCAGACTTCTACGGTCTATGCCCTGATCGTGACTGAATAGATAGGGATGGGCTGGAGTGTAAATTTTAAGGGGCTTCGATGTTAGCTTCAGAACTTAGTACAAGAACAGTACTGGGCAGACTTCTACGGTCTGTGCCCTGAGAAAAGCAAGGACAAATCAAACTCTGGTATACATATAAAGTATCACATACCATGGAAAATGAGTTTATCTTGTTGGGCAGACTGGATGGGCCGTACAGGTCTTTATCTGCCGTCATTTACTATGTTACTATGTACTCTCATCCTCAGCTTACGGGCAAATAATCTACCTGCTCTATTAGCCCCTTCAAAATATTCCTGTCCTGAGGGAAGTAATTTCTCATTAATGACAGCCAGACCAAGCTCCCTGATCTCCATTCGGAGCCTATCAATTCGAGGTAGCACTGCAGCTGTATCTCTACCATGTTTATAGAGCTGCTGAAGAATCTCAGAACGCTGCCAGACACTCTCTCTATGACATTTGGCCTCAAGAGCAATTAATGTTTCCCATAAAACCGCTTTCAAACATTCCCAAAAAGTCTCAGGAGAGAAACCCTCTGGGTCGTTAAACTCAAAATATTCCTTTGTCTTTTTTCACCTGTTGTACATTTAATGGGTCTCACAACAAAGCCTCCGGCAAACGCCATAGCTTCTGCCCCCGATACCCAGTGTCATAGGCGGTTGGTGGCCCAACTGTTTGGGGAGGCTAAAGGGGCGGGGTTAGGGGTGGGCCAGGGGTGGAGCTTAAATCCATAATTGTCTGATAACACACAGAAAAAAAAAATAAAAGTCACAATACTTTTTATTAAACTTAGATATTAGCTGTGTATCATATGTCAAAGAATAAAGTGGTTGCTCAAAGCATATACTAACCACAATCGCTCAACTGCAAAACACTATGCACAACTTTGTGCAAAAACACACTCAGAACCTTACTGTACCATAAATATTACACTGGGCAGAACCTAATATACCAATATACCACCCATACGGAAAATGCAGACTGTCAACAATATGAAACAAGGGATCATAATATCATGATACGTGTAGAGCCACAAAACACCCTAATTCATGTTTAATGTGGGATAAAATGCCATAAATAAGTAAATAAATATAAACTTTTAATGTTGAGCACCTGATTCTCAAAGTGGACATATTCGAAACACTATAATGAAAATAAAATGATCTTTTCTACCTTTGTTGTCTGGTGACTTTGTTTTTCTGATCATGCTGGCCCAGTATCCGATTCTGCTGCTATCTGTCCTCTTTGCTGCTATCTGTCCTCTTAACTCCGTTTCCAGGGCTTCCTTTCCATTTATTTCTTTACTTTCCGCCTTTCTTCTTCATTTCTTGCCCTACATCCGTAAGTAAAAGCTGGGTCCTTCACAGACTTGACTGTCCAGTGGATCCAGCTTCTGCCTATTTTCTTCCTCCATGTGCAGTTTTTCTCTCTTCCTTTTCCCTCATCTCATCTCCTTCCTCACTCTTCCCTCCCCTCCATGTCCAGCAACCCTTCTCTCCCATGTCCAGCAACTCTCCCCTCCCCTCTATCCACCATGTCCAGCAACTGTGCTCTCCCCTGCCCTCCCCTCTCCCATGTCCAGCAGCCCTTCTCTCCCCTCCATCCACCCATGTCCAGCAACTCTCCTCTCCCCTGCCCTCTCCCATGTTCAGCAACCCTCCTCTCCTCTCCCCTCCATCCACCATCTCCAACAACCCTCCCCTCCCCTCCAATAGGTTTAAAAAATAAGTCTTTAAACCAGAGCCAGAGATTGCAAATGATTTTCTGCTTATTGTTCAAGCAAGCTTGGCTATAAACTGTTGAGGTGACCTAGTTCTGCACGGTACAATTACATGTCTGCAGGAAATGTTTCCCAGGAGCTGGAGAGAATGCAAGCAGAGTTCGTAGTGGAACAGGCGATTTTCTGTGTCAGTAGTGGAAAGAAGCACTCTGATGTAAGAGTTTCTCACCTGACATTACAATCCAAAACCAATGACATCAAATTCCCCTCCCATTCCTCTCTCTTCCAGAAACAAGCATCGTTTACCATAAACAAGGCAAAACTTTAATTTATGTACAGTGCAAACAGTTTGAATCTGCCCTAGGATCGTTAAAACCCAATTTCAGCCCCTGTTCTGTTTGTTTCTGATCTATCTTTCATATGGCTTAACAGAAAGGCGAACAGATTGAGCCAATCCGGGTTTCAACCTGTCCTCTTTTTTTTGTTTTTTTCTAGAGCCATATGGTAACGTTTCAGAGACCCACAGCACCTGTCTTTCTAGTTCCTGATTTATCTCTAAGACTCCCTAAATCCAGCCCCTGACTTCCTGATCTCAGAGACCCCCAATCCCAGCCCTCAGAGACCTCCAACCTCAGCCTTTGTCTTGTTGGTCCCTCCTTGGACCTCTCGAAGCTCTTCCAAGACCCCCCCCCCAAACTGCTGGTCCCAGAATCACATGTCCAGATCGTCCATCATCTCTCCCGTCTAACCTCAGCTCCCCGATAGCCCTCGTTTCCTTCCTGCCCCGGCCCCCCCCCGCCCCGCCCTACCTTTAAATATTCTATTATTCCTGGAGTCGCGGGCGGTGCCGGTATTGAAACCAGCAGCAGGCTCATCTCGGCTGCAGCCTTCCCTCGCATGGCTCCGCCCTTGCGGAAACAAGAAATACGTCAGAAGAGGGCGGAGCCATGCGAGGGAAGGCTGCAGCCGAGATGAGCCTGCTGCTGGTTTCAATACTGGCGCCGCCCGCGACTCCAGGAATAATAGAATATTTAAAGGTAGGGCGGGGGGGCCGGGGCAGGAAGGAAACGAGGGCTATCGGGGAGCTGAGGTTAGACGGGAGAGATGATGGACGACCTGGCTGGGGAGCGGGGAAGACTGCAGCTCGCGGGGTGGAGGCAGCAGGGGAAAAAGGTCACGGTCGGTTGGGCTGGGGAGGCTTAGCCTCCCCAAGCCTCTTATACGGGGCTCCTATGCCCAGTGTCTTGGCAAAGCATCAAAAGGACTGGAGTAAGATCAGACCAAGTCATCGCTTCAATCGTGACAGTTCATACTTGCGCCACCATCTCCTTGCTTGTCAGCCACATATCAATTCGAGAATAAGAATCATGAACCCTCGAATGGCATGTAGTGTTCAGCTGTTTCCTGTCTGCCCTACCATAACCCACCACCCAGGCAGTGTTGTCCCGTGTCACATTTGGGGTCATATTAAAATACTCCCCCTCCCGCCCCCAACTGATAACTGGCCCTCAGCTTTTTCAAGGAGAATCTTACTAAGAGTCCCGAAAAAATGGCCTTTCTCTGCATTAGAAGCATATAGATTAGGCACTTTAAGAAACAAATACCTCCACTCCTTATCCCTAACTACCTCGTACCACCGGAGAGAGGGAGTTAGCTAAGCGAATACACACCCCATTAGTTTTAGATTTCAACCTGTTAGAGGCAAAAAATATCTTGAAACTAGTGGAACCATGCCCGTTTCCTCTACAATGAAACGGGCCCTAGGTAGGCTGTCCTGTAAGCTTTTTTTTTTTTTCTCTCTTCCCTGCCCTCCCCTCCATGTCCAGCGATTCTCCTCTTCCCTGCCCTCCCATCCGTGTCCTGCAATTCTATCCTCTACTGTCCTCCCATCCCATCCATGTCCATCAATTCTCCTCTGCCCTGCCCTTCCTTCCCTTCCTTCCTTCCTTCCTTCCTCCCTCCCTCCCTCCCCTCGATGTCCCGCAATTCTCTCCTCCCCTCGATTTGTACCTGAACGTTCTCTGGCTGGCTGGCGCTGGCTTCCGTTCGTAACATCCCTCCTGATGTCAGCTCGCCTCCAGCGTTCCCTTCCCTCTCATTGTTCCGCCCTCTGACGTCATTACATTTTGACGTGAGGGCTGGCCAAGGGGAATGGATGTTACAAACCCAGGCATCCAGACGTAGAACGTTGGAGGTGCAAATTATTATATAGGATATCTCTTATGGCAAAAGAGAGCCTCATGCTTTGGTATTAGATGTGTTTCCTGAATAAAACCTATATCCATCTGAAGTCTCTCCATCTCTTTAAAGAAGAGCTATCTCTTATTTGGGGTATTAAGGCCTCAAACATTAAAAGTCATTTCAACATTTCAGGATCTATAGCATATATAAAAATCATATATCTCCACATCATCAATTAACACAAGCCTTGTGCAGCATTCTACATAAGCATTCATTCCAACAACTATCACACACTTCACCTACTCACATCATGCATCTCCTCTACCCCTCCCTCTGCTGCCCTGAGGAACTGCTGGCACACTTGCAGCATGAGGGCAGCCAGGTCTTGTTCTTGCAGTTCTTTGGGAACTCCCCGTTCCCGTAGATTATTTCACCTCGCTCTATTCTTTCCATCTTCTATACGAGACAAAATCTACTATAATAATTTGCACCTCCAGCGTTCTGAAGCTGACTCCTTGGCACACTGAAGTGAAGGGTTCATAACGTTCGTAAGGTTCGCCCTCGCGTCAAAACATGATGATGTCGACGGCGGAACAGTGAGAGGGAAGGAAATGCTGCACTGTTGCCATGCAAAGGAACGCGACATCACACGCATGAGGGTGTTGTCGTCCCTCCCTCCCTCCCTTCCAGGCCCCCTCCCTCTGAATTTTAAAAGTCATCTTGACTTACCAAGTCGGGGTTACGGTGGCTGCGAGCAGCGGTAAAAGACGTGCAGGCTCGGCCCTTCTCTCTCTCCGCCCTTGCGGAAACAGGAAATGAGGGCGGGACCAGAGCTCAGAGAGAGAGAAGGGCCGAGCCTGCACGCCTTTTACCGCTGCTGCTGGCCGCCGTAACCCCGACGAGGTACGTCAAGATGACTTTTAAAATTCATAGGGATGGGGCCTGGAACTGGAAGGGAGGGAGGAAGGGCGGGACGACGACCTTTGAACTGGAAGGGAGGGGGACCCTGAAACTCGGAGGGAGGGAGGGGGACCCTGGATCTCGGAGAGAGGGAGGGAGGGAGGACAACCCTGGAACTCGGAGGGAGGGAGGGGGGGACCCCTGAACAACACTCTCATTCTCGCACACACACTCTTTCTCTCACAGACACACTCGCACCCAGTCTCACTCTCTCTCTGTCACACACACACACTGGCACATTCACTCTCTGTCTCACACAGTCACTCTCACAGACACACTTTCAAACATTCACACTCCGAGGAAAACCTTGCTAGCACCCATTTCATTTGTGTCAGAAACTGACCTTTTTTTTTTTTTTACTAATATCATCATATTTTATGTCCAACGCATCCGCACGCTTCCCCAGCACAGCAAAATCCTGATCACGTTGAATTACTCGCTCCTTAAATGTGTTCAAATGTTGACCCACATCATCTATTTCCTTATGGAGGCTCACGACGTGCTAAAAGTTCCTGTTTGAGGCTCTCCATAGTCACCTTTAACGTCATCATCCACTCTTGCAGGTCTGACTGGCCAGGCGCAGCTTGTGACCAATGGGTTTTTCTCCTGCACTGTACCCATGAGCTCACCTCATGGTGAGGATGGGGCCGGTGCCATCTTTGCGGCCCCGTGGTCTGATGTGCTCTGCGCTTGAAAAGCAAAGGATTTCAGGTCCACCCATGTCTTTCACCTGGACACACTGCTTGCAGCCATCCAAAGCTATCGTCACCGCTCAGGTTGAACAAAAAACAACAGTTGTGGAGTTGCTTAAGGTAGCTTATTGCTCAGATCTTGGAGCAGTTTGTCGGCTAGGCTGCCATCAGCTGGATGACGTTACTTCCTCTTCCATTTAGCCTCTCTCTAACTCTCTGGAGAATTGAGGGCTGTAAGCTGCTAGTCATGCCTATGCACCACTCTGCTCTTTAATGAGCTGCTCTAATTCCTCACTTCCGGAGCAACTCTCCCTCATCGCTGGTATACCCCACTTTTTTCTCTGCTAGTGCCCAATCATGCTATTTATCCCTTTGAGCTGCATGTTCCCAGCAGTAACTTGAGCTGTCTAGCTAAAAAATATAAGTAATTCATACACAAGTCAGTAACATAAAATAACCAACATCAAAAGAGCAAATCAAAATTCCATTATCCTACTAACCAAAGATAAACCTAATCATTCTCAGTTTTATAAAAATGTTGTTTTTTATACTGTTGTACAGCAGTCAGTTTGCATGTGTAATTTTAAACTTTTTGCTTGTCTTCTAAAATTAAGGCTAATTCTATGATGGCATAATTAGAGTACTTAATTTCATACATGAATTGTGTATAATTGATTTTTGGTGATTTTGTTTTGCCTCAGAGTACACAAGCTGTATTTGCATATATATTTTTTTAATCATAGGTGTGTTTTCTTTTTTATTTTCCTAGCCAACTTCAATGAGGGCAATACGTGCTAGGTATGATCCCTTTCTGCAGACAAGACATCGAGTGGAGCAGGTAAAACGGATGAATGTTGAGTCAATGACCCTCTCCAGCATGGGCGAATATGCTCAGGAAGAAATGACACATCCTGAATCTTTTCACTGTAGTAAAAAACTAGGGTGCATAATTTAAAAATTCCTCTTGCCTCAACAGGAAGCCAGTGCAACTCATCATAAAAGAAAAACAGTGAAAAGATTCAGAAAATTTTAAATTATGTACCCTAGTTTTTTTATATTGTTTGGAGCAACACCAGATTACTCGACCAGACGGATCTTGTTTTCTAATTTTAGGAAGCAAAGGTTGGGGGGAAATTATTTGAATTTGACATTTCCCTCTCCTAGAGGGGTCAGATTTAAGGTGGTGCATTCAGCTACCCTGCCGTACCTGACAGTGCAATAGTGAAACGCTATACCAGTTCACATAGGAATATCCCTTGCTATAAGATGTTTCATAAAGCTTTAAAAACATTTGTTTGAAAGATATTGGGTAAAATCTGAAGGAGGGTTATATTTTTTTTGTTTTTATTATAATTCTTATTTTTATTCTAATTCCTGGTATGTCCAGTTTTCTTATGTAAATTTCATTGAACTCTTTTGGTTATGTTGTGATTCATAAGAAGTAAAGTAAAGGGCTGTACTGAATATTCATATTCAGTTCGGCCCTGAATATTGTTTTTTTCTTTCTTTTTTTTTTTTTTGGACCTTCATACTGTTGACTTTTGCCTCCATTAGTGCTAATAATTGTAATTATAGGTCCACTATATTCTTAGAATATTTTTCAAATGCACATAAAACTTGTCAAGATCTGTTGCTGCAATGTCGGGGTTAGATTGGAAAGGATATATAAAATTGGGCAAGCCCTTTGTAGTTGCACATTAAATTTTATGGTGCTATATAGCTCAGTAGAAAATGGTTTTGCATGAGCTGGAAGCTCAAAGGAGCAGAAGAAAACTCCTGAGTCTCCACCCACTCCTTCTGACAATTGTTTATTGGGCTGTTAAATATAAAAGATATGTTCTAAGATATATGTATGTTTATGCATGTATTTTTCACAAAAAATATGCAAAAAGAGGAAGCAAACTAAGATACTGTTCTCACAATAAAAAAAAGAACTTTAGCTATAACTCAATTTGGTAAGCTTAATCCCTACATGGAGTTTCAATTCTTATCATAGGTTTCTTATGTCAGTACTGAAAAAAAGAGGCGCCATAAAAAATGCCCAGCGGGAGAAAAATGGGCTGCTCCAAAAAAATAAAAAAAACAGAGTCTGATATTAAAAAAATCAAAAAGACAATGCAGAGTTCACACAGACTGAGTAAAAAAATTCCAAGGAGTTCAAAATCTGTAGCACTTAGAAAGTCACAAAAAACAGCACTACCTTCCAGTCACTGTAACAAATCCAAAGCTTCTGGGAGCTCCCGAGGGTCAACAATTCGCCAATCAAATCCCATCGCGGAGCTTCAACCTGCAAGTGCTTTTGACCCTCAGGAGCTCCTGGAAGCTTTGGATTTGTTACAGTGACTGGAACGTAATGCTGTTTTTTGTGACTTTCTAAGTTTTTTGCATTCTTGATCATTGTCCTTCCCATTTACTTAAGTCTGTCCCAGTTCCCATACGGCAAATGAGAGGAATTGAATGGGCTTCTTATTTGCCATACCGGGAATCGGTAACGTGGCTTTGTAAAAGAGGCCCTCAATTAGTTGATTGGATTACATTAGTTTATTTATTTATCTCATTTGTAGCCCACCTTTTCCCACTGATTGCGGGCTCAAATTAATTAATTAAGAATTAGTTAATTCTTTATCAAGAGAACTTGGGAAAATTATTTTGACTCCTATACCAAAGTCACAAGGAATGGATTTGACTGAAGTAGCTAGTTTTCGACCTGTTGCCAGCATTCCTTGGCTTGCTAAATTTTCTGAATCGGTAGTTGCAGCATATTAGAGGTCCTACTTAGACCATCATCAATGTCTCCATGTCTCCCAATATGGATTTAGAACAATGCAGAGTACTGAATCTTTATTGGTTATGCTGGTCACTAAGATTAAGACCTTATTAAGTGAAAATATTCTGTCTGTTTTGTTTTGGGGGCCTTTGATACTGTTGATCATATATTATTGAAATAGATGGTACTGTTCCGAAGTGGTTTAAGGGTTTTCTTGGTAATAGGCAATACAGTGTCAGAAAAAATGGAAAACTTTCAGCGTTTTGGAGCTCAGTTTATGGTGTCCCTTAAGGTTTGCCTTTGTCGCCGATTTTATTTAAAGTTTTTATGAGTTCTCTAGGTAATTTCTTAACATCCTCATTATTTTATGCTGCTTCTTATGCAGATGATATTTGGTACCATTGCTAAATGGTACTACAGATATAGATGATTTAATTTCAGAATGTATTTCTAAGACACATCACTGGGCATTAATGAACTTGTTAATGCTTAATACTTCTAAAACTAAATTGCTCTACTTTGATACATCTATAAGTAGAATAGCACAAAATCTGGTTCTCAACACTGAGGAAGCTCTCCCTTTTGATACATCTTCTAGAGTGCCACAATTAACTTTGAAACATCAAGTTGCCAATCCGTCCAAAAGAATCTGCAAAATTATAACAGTTTAGAGCGGTAATCATTTGATACAATTTAGATTGTAGGTCCAGGCCATAGTAATACTTATGCTAGATTATTGCAAGTTCTCTGTATGCTGGGATTAATCAGCTTCTTGTAAAAAGACTTCAATTATTGCAGAACTGTGCTGTGAGGATGATCTTTAGCTGCAAGAAAGATAAACATGTGACACCTTTTTGTAGAGATCTTCATTGGCTGCCTATCTCTGCAAGGGTTGAATTTAAGGTGTTTTTTTTTTTTTATTTATAAGATCTTCCATGGTTCAAATCCATCTGACCACATTACTCTGATACTATTCTTCTGTAGATTGACCTACTCATAGTTATTATTCTTTAACTCTAGCTCTTCTTTCAGTGAACAAATTAAACGTTTTTTTTAATAGTTCCTTTAGCTATTCCTGCAGTCAAATTGTGGAACTGAATTCCTATTCAACTCCAGGGAGTAAATGATATTGTAGTGAAATGATTACATGTTGTAACCCGCTTTGATTCTTTGAGTGAAATAGCGGGATAGAAAAAATGAAATAGAATAGAATTTTGAACTTCTTGGGATTTTTTTACTCAGTTTGTGTGAACTCTACATTGCCTTTATGATTTTTTTAATGTCAGTTTTTTTTTGGAGCTGCCATTTTTTTCTCCCGATGGGAGTTTTTTATGGGTCCTTTTTTTTTTCAGCACTGACATAAGAAACCTGTGATGATAATTGAAATTCCATATAGGGATTAAGCTTGTTTACTATAGTAGTTCTTTGTACCTATCCCTGGAGTTTTTTGAGGTTTCATTTATTTAAAACTAGTAAAAAAGGCCCGTTTCCAAAACCAATGAAACGGGCGCTAGCATGTGGTTTGTTTTTTGTGTGTATGTGTCACAGAGTTATTTTGTGTGTGTGAGTGTGTGAGGGTGGGGTGTGTGTGCAGGTTGTTGATGTATGTCTTTTTTTTTTTTTTTGTTTTGTTTTTTGCTTGGTGGGGTTGGGGGATGTGCTGTGCTGGCAAAGTGGGATGGATTGGTGTGTGGCTTTGAGGGTGTGTTTCTGTTGTATTGTGTGGTTTTGTCTGTCAAGGAGGTTTGTGGAGGGGGGTCTTTCTGTTGGTGAAATGTAAATGTGGTTGTAGGGGTGTCAGCCTTTGCTGAGTGGTGGATTGTTTTTTCCGGGTTTTTTTTTTGTGTTGTGCTGAGGCAGCAGTGTTGTTTTAGATGGGTGGAAGGTAGAGGAGCACGTTCTTGGTCTGTCGGTATTTTTTGGCCGTTTCAGGGCTGCTGTAGGGGAACGCTGGAAGAGAAATGTGCTGTGGGAAGCAGCGTCGTCTTTTTCCATTGGGCTGGGGTTCTGGGCATCCTGGAGGTGGGAGACGGCTTGCCTGAGGATGGGGATGGTTGTTTTAAGTTGGCGGAAGGGAGAGGAGCACAGTCTCGGGCCATCGGGGGGGTGATCCGGTATGTTCGGTCCATTTCAGGCCGGCTGCAGGGGAATGCTGGAACATTTATGCGCTGCGGGAAGCAGCGCCGTCTTTTTCGGGGTGTTCGGGGAATCCCCGAGGTGGGAGACGGCTTGCCTGAGGCTGAGGATGGTTGGGCACGTCCTTGGCCGCTTTGGCAAAAGGGGAAGAGGAAGGGGGTGGGGTGTTACCTGCAGCCGCGTGAGAAACCGGGTATTCTTTGTTTGTTTTGTATTATTAGTTTGCATTTCTGTTGAAGAAAGAGTGGATGCCTTTTGAATGATGGAGGTGGTGTGTCGGTGTGTGGTTGTTTCATTAGTTTGGCAGCCAGTCTCCAGCGATTCCTAGGCAGGGAAGGAGTAGGGAACCACGCTGTTTGCTGCTGGCTGGGTCACGGGTAATCCTTCCAGCTGGGCTGCAGCTTGTCCTGTTCACCCACGTCCCAGATGGTGAGGGGCATGCTGTTCTCCGTCTCCACCGACTCCACGTCAAGCGAACCCAAATATAGTCTGTGCTATAGGCCCTCTGGCACTCTTCAGTACCGGCATTAGGCATTTAAAAAATCCCCCCCCTCCCCCCGGTCTATTTTTGCACATACCCACAGCAGGAATATTCTTCTCTCATTCCAGTGGTGGTTCTGTGCTCTCTGTGCTGCACAGATAATGAGCCATTCTGCTGGTGAATGCTCCTCCCTTATTGTCACGTAGTTTCCTCTGATTGGTCCGTCTTACGTTGCCTAGCGGTGCCTGGGAACGGTTTTGTGATGGTCCTTTGTGTTTCAGAACGTTGAGGGTGTTTTTTCTGATTGGTCCGTCATGCGAGGGCGGGGCAGAGAGACATGGTCAGTGTTGTGGCTTCACCACCATGAACTGACGAACCCTTCAGGGAGTGACTGAGTGACTTCAGAATGTTGTCTTCAGAATGTTGAGGGTGAGTTTTATTATAGTAGATATTATAGAACAATGGCAATGAGAGCCCACCAAATTGAGTTACAGTAAACGATTTTGTCTTAAGCTTGTATACATTTTTATACATTGATATCTATAATGTGTGTGTTTTACCTTTTTTTGTGTGAGATAGTTTGGATTAAAAGTTTCAAATAATGATGTTCAGTCTTGAAATATTGTAATTATATGGAAAGAACAGAAACTTGGTGGGTGGTGCTGTCTTACTGATTTTGAAATTGTTTACAGCTTAAGCAGCTGGGACACAGTGTGGACAAAGTTGAATTTATTGTCATGGGTGGAACGTTCATGGCTCTTCCAGAAGATTACAGAGATTACTTCATCCGCAACTTGCATGATGCTTTATCTGGACACACATCCAATAACGTTACAGAGGCTGTTAAGTAAGTATACCATACTCTGAACATGAAAAGGGTATTTTGTGCTTGGCGCCATTCAACACCTGTTCATGGGATCCGAACTTGCTATGTTGCTATGACTGTTTTGTTCCTAATGCTGTTAAATATGGTTTTGGTTTATTATGCAGAAACCTTGCATGCTAGTACATTAGGATATTGCTCAAAAGCACAGTGATACTATGCTCTTTTTCCTTTCAACACAAAGAGGACAATTTTACAACAGAGTGCCTATAAATATTATCTCATCGATTTATAAAGGCAACATATGTGTATGTGCCTTTTTAAAATTGGCTTCTAGAAAAATACATTAGCTCATGGTTTGTGGGTCTGTAGGAAGATTTGGGCTTTTTGGGTGGCTCTTCTCACCTATATGCAGAATCTTTTGGGGCATCCTCTTTATCTTTCATTGGCAGGTATTTTATTTATATTTAAATCTGTTTATTAATTTTACAAAGTGAACATAGAAGTGAACATTTTGCAATACATAAAGAATCTGCAGCAAACTCTTCAATGCAAATCAGAACAATACAGTGCAAGGGCAAAGGGCCTTATCTCTGATAGCCCCATACCTACATCCCCGCCTTCTATAAAAGCCCACTATATAAGCACTCCATGCTGCTGATCTTTACTGCTACGCTCAAGCGACCGGTGTAAAAGCTGGATGCGACTCTTAAGAAGGACTGTCATACAGAATTGGGTGCCTGTTAGCAGCTATAGCCCACCGGGCTATAATACCGAGATTTAGAGCAGGTCAAGTTTACCGCGCTTTCTCAGAGCAGTGGGAACATTGTCTATCACCCAGCTTACACCGTGATTCTGCACTCCATAGGTTACAAATTTTGAACTTAATACATCCCAATTCCCCCCTCCCTCCCCATCCCACCCCCCACCCTCTCCACCCATTCCTAGGAAGGCACGGCTGAGACGGGAGTAACCGCATTAGACTCTAACAGACCCTGTAGTTGTTAGCTGGAGTTAACAAGCAGACTTCTCCCACGTGGGCTCAGCAATTGTAAATAAGGAGACCAAATCTGAAGGAACTGCCTTCTGCGTTTAACTGATGTTTTGGACTCTCGGGCTTCCCACGAGACCAGGAGGTGGACCTGGTTTCTCCAGTGCCAGTAGGCGGGTGCCTCCGGAGAAGTCCAATACTGCATAATACATTTGCGAGCCACCAAACTCAGTTTCCTACATAGAAGAGTCGCCGGCGCCTTGGTGGGGGCAAAAGCCCTGGGCTGATCTATCAAAAATTGCCTCTCAGTACCCTGGACTTTAACACCTAGTTGTATCAAAAATCCACGAACACGTTGCCAAAATGTCCGCACCATAGGACATTGCCAAAGGGCATGATAAAACGTGCCTGGTCCCCCAGCACATTTGGAACAGTTAGCGTTCTCTGACCTCTGCATATGGGCCAGTTGTGCTTTGGCCATGTATCCCCTTAGTATAACTCTGTACCCACATTCTCTCAATCTTTCGTCTGTGACTAGCTGTCTGATCCCCTTCAGTGAGGCCGCTACATCCCAGGACGCCAGTGAAATCCCAAGGTCCTGCTCCCATTTAACTTTAATTTTCTCATATTGTTGCACCGGCCTCTTACGGGCCAGGGCCCCATATAGATCAGATACTGCATGTCTCTCCGACGCCAGGTCCGCAAAGAACTCCTGTATCTTGTCTCCTAAGCGACCTCTCAAGGCCTCCTGAGGCATTGTCTGCATATAGTGCTGAATTTGTAGGTAAGCAAAATGATTCCCCCAATCAGACCCTATCTTCTCTTTTAAGACAGCAAATGGCAATAAATCCCCCTTCTCCAGTAGCAGATGTTCCAGGTTCTTAATGCCTCGCTGCCCCCAGCCCACAAATATCGGGTTGCCTATTCCTGCTTCAAATGCTGCATTTCCCACAATCGGAATTTGGTCTGAAATATTCGGATGTCCCCCTAATTGTCCAACCCACCACTGCCATGCCAGGCGGAGAGGGTGGAGCAATACGCTTTTCCTAAGATGTGTGGGTATTTTATTACGGGGTAGGTGGAATAATGCAATCATGTCATGTGGTGCTAAGCAAGCCTGTTCAAGCGATGTAGGCGTGTAATAATGTGTTGAGCAAAGCCAGTCTCTCACGTGTCGCAACAGGCAGGCTTGGTTATATAAGAACAGGTCTGGGAATCCTATACCTCCCTGCTTCCAGCCCCCCACCAGCAAGCCCTGCTGTAACTTTGCTTTCTTACCAGCCCAGCAGAACTGGCTGCATAAACGATTTATATATTTCAAATCTGTCTTCGTTAGACGCAGGGGCAATGTTTGTAAGGCGTATAGCCAACGTGGGAAAATCACCATCTGTATCAAGTGAACCCGGCCTAATAAAGACAGTGGTAAACCCCTCCAAGAATCCAGCTTTTCCCTAGTATAATCTAAGAGGGCCTTGATGTTTAACCGATGTAATTCTATTGTATGCATTGTAAGTCTGATCCCAAGGTATTTAAAAGAGCGGTTTGCCCAGCGTAGGGGAAACTCATCCCCCCAATCCTCTCTGCTCACTGCCGGGGATGCCAGCACCTCAGACTTGTCCAAGTTGATCCTAAAGCCCGCATAATCTCCGTATTCCTGAAAGGTCTCCAGCAGCGTCTCTAACGACACCTTCGGGGACGTCAAGTGAACCAAGAGGTCATCCGCAAAAGCTGCAATTTTAAATGTCTGTATGCCCATTCTCACTCCTTCAATCAAGGGATTCTCCATAATATCTCGAATAAGGGGATCTAACACCAATACAAAAAGGAGGGGAGATAGGGGGCAGCCCTGCCTGGTCCCTCTCTGAATAGGAAAGCTTGGCGATGCTACCCCATTCACCCACATCGTGGCACTTGGGTTGGCGTATAAGGTTTGGATTGCTTCTACAAATCTGCCTGAGAAGCCATAGCTTTCCAGTGTGTCGAAGAGAAATGCCCAATGTACCTTATCGAAAGCTTTTTCGGCATCAAAGCTAATCAGCAGAGACGCTAAACCCTTGCGTTCCCCATGCTCTAGCGATGCTAAAATCGCCCTCAGGTTTTTGCTTACAGCCCGTCCCCCCACGAAGCCCACTTGACTCTCATGTATCAAACGGGGCAGTAGTCTGGCCAGTCTATTTGCCAAAATCTTTGCCATCAGCTTGGTGTCGTAATTCAGCAAAGATATGGGGCGGTATGATGCCGGTTCCAACGGGTCTCTCCCTGGTTTGGGCAGGACTATTATTTGCGCCTTGTTCAGGTCGGGCGGCATTGCTTTCAAGTCTATCATTTGATTTAAAAATTTGGACAAGTCTGGAACGATGCCCTCTCCCATCATTTTATAAAATTCGGCCCGTAGACCGTCCGGTCCTGGGGCCTTCAACAAAGGGCTCTGATTTATGACCATAGCCACCTCCTCCTCTGTAAATGGTTGATTAAGCTGGTCTCGCTCTCGTTGGGTAAGCCTAGGGAGATTGAGGTTAGTTAGATACATCTGGCTTACTAGGCCTCCTTCTTCTGGAGGGGCGTAGAGATCTTTATAGAAGGTCTGAAAAATACCGCAGATATCCCGGTCTGCGGTTTTAAGGCCTCCCCCCCTCCCTCGAAGGGCCAAAATATGTCTAGTTCCCCCTTTTTGTTTAAGGAGCTTGGCCAGCAATTTGCCTGCTTTGTTCCCATGTTTATAGAGCATGTACCGATAGTAAATGTGCGATTTGCGCGCGCGCCCGTGTAGGAGTTCATTCAGTGCTGATTGTAAATCCAGTACCTGTTGCTTATCATCTGTCGCGTGTGTTTCCCCAAACCGTATCCTCGCACGGCAAAGCTGTTTACTCAGCCGCAATATCTGTCGATCTCTGGTGATCCGGACATAGTGTACATGGCTAATAATTTCCCCCCGAAGCACGGCCTTAGCCGCTTCCCAGAACAAGACCGGGTCTTTCTGATGCTCATGATTCTGCGCCACATAATCTGCCCAGCTAGCCTGTAAACGCCCCTTTAAAATGGGATCTGTGTAAAACTCTATGGGGAATTGCCATCTACTGTCTTTTCGGACCTGGCCTCGTGGTTGCCACTCCACACAAACCCATGCATGATCAGACACCATGTAGGGCCCTATCTCTGCCTTTGTAATTTCCCCAAACATCTGACTGGAAACAAGGACATAATCAATGCGAGATTGCGTCGAGTGAGCCCGTGATAGATGCGTGTAATCCCTCATTCCCGGATGTAGCACCCTCCAGACATCTGTCAAGTCAAGCAGCTGGCTCATCTTCAGCAGGCCTTTATTATTGTAATAGGTCGCGGTATTGCCTGGCACTGATTTATCTAATGAGGGATCCCAGACTGCGTTAAAGTCTCCCCCTACTATGAGTTCGGTATGTGGTTGCCTAAGGAGAAAGTTAATTACCGTTTGGAAAAATTTTTTGTCATAGTTGTTAGGAGCATAAATATTGCAAATGAGCACTTTTTGTTTACCCACCATGGCCTCCAATATAGCATATCTTCCCAAGGCGTCCACTGAAAGTGGGCGTATCTCCGTAGCTACGCCTTTGCGAAGCAGAATGGCCACCCCACCTTTTTTCCCCTGCGCATGCGCCGCTACACACTTATCTACCCACCATGTACTGAGTTTGGCATGTTCTGTCTGCGACAAATGCGTCTCCTGCAGCAAGGCAATGTCTATGTGTTGTCTATTTAGTTGCTGTAAAATCTTGGATCGTTTTATAGGTGAATTTATTCCACCTACATTCCAGGTTACGATTTTTACCATACCTCTAATGTAAAAAGAATGACATGTATTTCAAAAAACTGCGATAGTTGTGAGAGGGGGCATCCCAGCCACTGCCCCCTCCCACTTTGGTCTCTTCCAGCTACTTGTTGTCTAGCACCTTGCGTCTGCGTCCTCTGCCAGTCCCCATCCATCAAGAACTCCTGCCAACGTATCTGTCTCCCAGCCCGCCAAATATACCGTGAATCCTGTCTCTCCGCGGTCACCCCCCTCCCCCTAAAGCCAGGTTCCATACCCACCCCCCTCCCCCCCACTCCCTCCCTCTCCCCCCTCCCTATCCCAGGAACTCCCACCCCCCCCTTTCCTAACCCCTTAGATCCGGACCCATTGACTGGGACCATTACTTCCTACGTCCCTCCCTCTTCCCCCCAGAAACCTCTTACAGAATCCAAACATTCCCCAGTCAAAATCTTAAAAGAACCTAATCGCTACTACTACTACTTAGCATTTCTATGCTAACCAAAACCTTTTGACCTTCTAAACCATGTAATTTAACCTTGAAACATAGCCCGTAGCCAGGCTCCACACAGTTTTATCTCACACAACGCAGCCACTGTGGCTCAGTTCGTGCGCCCTAGGGAGCACATATATATACCAACTCTCCATCGCTCAGTCAATCCACGTTCTGGTCTGTCAACATCTACTGACAACTCCGCTCCGTTCTCAGCGGTCTTCCGGCGTGCCCATTTCCAGTTGCTTTAAAAAGTCTTGGGCAGCAGTTGCTGTTTCATATATCTTGGTGGTTCCATTATGAGTGACACGCAGTTTTGCCGGGTACTGCAGCGCAAACCGTATTTTCTTCTGGAACAGCTTAGAGCAAATCTCCGAAAACTGGCGCCGTTTTGCTGCTACACCAGCGGAGTAGTCCTGAAAACATCTAATTGTCACTCCTTCAAATACCAGAGAGTTCCCCGCTCTGAGCCGCTGCAGAATTTCTTGTTTTTGGGCATAGTCCAAAAATCTTAAGATGACTACTCGTGGTCTACCAGCTCCTGAGCCCTTCTGTCCTAGTCGATGGGCTCTCTCGATGCGAAGTGGCCCCAGCGCTTCTGGGAGTTGTAGTTCTTTATTCATCCAGCTGGCCAAAAAGGTCTCCAGGCCCCGTTCCGGGATGCTCTCCGGGAGTCCCACCAGGCGAATATTATTCCTTCTGGATCTATTTTCTAGATCCTCCACTTTGTGCTCCAATGCCCGCAGCTGGTCCTGCATCTGACTTTGCGCTCCTTCAACCACCGCGACGCGATCTTCCACCTCAGAGACTCGCGATTGGAACGCTACACAGTCTTTCGACAGGTCCGTGAGCTGAATCTGCACTCGCTCGAGCTTAGCATCGATAGGGGCCAGCCGGCGGTCTAAAAGATCTTCCATCACTGCCTTCATTTCTGCAGTGATTTCGGCTATCCATGCAGATGAGACCGACGGTCCGGGTGGGCTTGCGGGCGGCGCCATTTTTTCTTTTTCGTCTCCCACCCTGCCGCGGAGTCTGTCTTTTGGGGCGGTTTTCGCCGCCATATCGCTATCCGGAAACGCAAAAAAAAAGTGATCCCCAGACCTCGGGCTCTTTAATACGCGGATTTTGGAGAGTTGGAGTCGGCGTTGTGCGCTTTTTTAAGGCTCTAAGGGGAAGATAGGAGCCGGAGAGATTTTCCCTTCAACCTCTCGCGGTCATGACGTCACCGGAAGTCCTCCAGGTATTTTATTTAATATATTGTTCCTTTTAGGAGTACGAGGTGTAAAGGGGTTTGCTCTTTTTTGGGTACGGCTTTTATTCTGGGCAAGAAATATGTTTTACATCATTGGATTTTGGAATCACCACCCACCTTTTGGTATTGGTGGAATAAATTACATGCTCTGATGGTGTGGGAGTCTTGGGAGCCCGCTGTCACCCTAAATGGCAGAAGTCCTGTTTTGCTTGCTTGGAGACCATTATTTGGCCTCGATTTCCCTGACTTCATGCAACCATGGTCTTGAATACCTTTGGAGATAGGAGCCTAGATACTGTCATAGATTATGAGGGGGAGGCATAGCAGTTTGAAGTCATAAGAGCACAGACCTTGAACCAAACCTAACCTATTCTCTGGATGTTTAGCTGTTCATAGGGTGGGAGAAGGGTTGTGGAAGGGGGTTTCTATATTTTAATTGTACTGTTGATGTTTTGTTAGCTCCTGGTAGCTCACAAATGCTCTTGCACAAATTTGCACCTGCTCCAATTTAGGTATTTTATAAAGTACATACATACCTCACAACTCTGCCCAGCTCCACAAAAACGCTACTACCTCGGGAATGCCTATGCACAGTCCATACAGACCACATAATTATGTATGCTTTTGTCAGCATACATATTTGTATGCGTATATATGTTATACAATTTTTTTTTAACTTGAATGATTTTTATTTTCATACAACATACGGTCAACATATGAACATCACAAACTTGGCATTCTGTTAGTAAAATTACTTCTATACTGGGGAAAACCCCTTCAGTACATCTGGCCCTAGGTGTATCCTACTTTGTGGTTACTATAGAAGAAAGAATTATTTCACAGATTTATAACCCATCAGTCTAAAATATTAGCTCTTGGTAGGTTACAACCAGTATAAAACATACTATTTACAGTTAGGATTAACAAATACTTCAGACATAAGAACGAGGTGAAAAACAACAATGTACAGATATAAGAGCAGCTTTCTAAGGCTTCATGAAATAATGAAATAAATCAGAAGCCAGTGAAATCTTGTATATATTAAGCATCTTAGGGTATGGCTTTCTGCTTGGGATGACAGTGTTTGTGGGGAGCATTTGTTACAGTTGAGCATTTTTGTGATGAGCTCTTGGTTTCGAACTGTCTTTTCTGTCTTCTCATGCAAGTCTCTTTAATGCCTGTTTTTGTGTATCAGCACTGTTTAGAATAAGTCAAATCAACTTGGGTTTTTCGTTTTGTTTTTTTTAAATAAAATCAATCTGTCATTGATCAAGTGAATTTCCTGTTTCTGGACCTGTCCAATAAAATAAAAGCTACCCAACGTTATGAAGAAATACAGTAAATCTGTTTCCAGTAGAATTAAGCAGTTGTACAGTTTCCTCTGGAGGGCACTGCACACCTGTGTTTCTTCACTGAGTCTGTGCATGTAAGAAGTACATGTTGTTCTCTGTAGAGCACGGTGACATGTATGAATGATTTTGCACATATTTCCAGATGCATCCCTCCTGTAAGGTTTTACTTCAGTCTTTGCTGTTTTGGCTTGACATTGCTTTTCAAAGGTGTTGGTGTAAAAACTGCAATGTTAGTTTGAAAATCCTACTTTTTATGCTGAACTTGTTTCTTCTTTGAGTTTAGTTATAGATTATTGAACTTGCTAAACCTCCCTAGCTGCTGGGGTAGAACAGAGCGGTGTAAAAAGCTAATGATATAAAGAAAGGGAAAGGAACTCCAAAATAATGATGGGATAGTAACACATTCGCACAGGAAGACAGTGAGACATAAACAAGCAATGATAAAGGTAACTTGACCCGACTAACGGGCATCAATCTCTGGCTGAAGTGTGTCTGAATAGCCAGGTTTTAAAATTTGCTCTAAAGCTTTTGAGGGTCGGGTTGCTATGAAAGGATAGAGGGAGATTATTCCATACATGGAGGGAGAGAAAAAAGGAAGCCCAGTGTCAACCAGTTTCAAGTTGAGCGGATTTAGGACTTGGTAGCACCAGATGGTGGTCGTTTAAAGAGTGAAGGATCCTTGCTGGTGAGTAGAGGATAGTGTGACGAGAGAGGTAATCAGGGGCACCCAACCTGAGATCTTTGAACATTAACAAGGCAACTTTATAAGTGATCCGATACTTCACGGAAAGCCAGTGGTGATTTTGAAGCGGGGAATGTTTGATTAAAGCGGTGGACATGGCATAGCAATCTAACAGCCGTTTTCTGTAAGGTTTGAAGTTTTTTTGAGGGTAGAGTGAGGTAAGCCTGTGTAGATGAGGTTGCAGTAGTCAAGGCACGATGTGAAGAATGAAAGAATGAGTGCATGAAAGGTGTTGTGATTGAAGAGATGGCGAATGGCCTGCAGCGGTTGAAAAATGAAAAAGCAGAGCTTGGATAGGTGTGAGTTATGCGGTAAGAATGAGAGAGAGGAGTCAAGAATTTTCTCCAAATAGTGGAATTGTGAGATGGGGGAAATCATAATGCCAAAAAGGGAGATAGGAGAGACTGGAGGTGTTGTGGAACCAGGGAACCAGCACGCAACTGTTTTATCTGTGTTGAGGACTAGCTGATGTTCAAAAAGCCACTCAGCAATAGAGTCCAAACGGGACTGAAGAGGAGAAACAGAAAGAGATGGTGCTGTCTTTCTTCTTCTATGTTTGTGCAGCGCTGTGTACGCTTTGTAGCGCTATAAAAATGCTAAATAGTAGTAGTAGTCAGTTGGGTAAAGGAGAAGAGTATTTATTATCAGCATACAAGTAAGCAGAAATTCTGAATGATTGAATAAGCGCAGCAAGGGGGCTTTAGATTGAAAAGAAGAGGGGAAACAATTGACCCCTGAGAATACCCCACAGTGGATATCCCGCTTCTAAATTGTTTTTGATTAAGTGCTTTTGTTTTCAGGCTTTAGACTATTTTTGTTACTTTCTGGTTTTTCTTGTAACCTGGCATCTCCTCTCTTTCTCCATCCACACTTGAAGCCCAGCATTTCCCTGTTCCCTATCTTTTCTACCACCCTTATGGTCTAGCAACTCCCTATCCCCTCTCATTTCCCCTCTACCCCTATGAGTCCAGTAATTTCCCTTCCCCTTTCTCCCTCTCATCCAGCTTCAATGTTCAGCAGGGGCAGTTGGTTGGAGGGGAGGGAGGTCACAGGAAACACAGCCTGGTGGCAGGAGATGAAACTACAAAAAATCCCAATACTGTGTTTCTTCCTGGGTTGTGTAAGCAGCAAACAACTACAGAAATGAATACCTACTAAGTGTGATTTACCATCTACACAACCCAGGAAGGAACATAGCATCAGGCGTTGGTAGTCCAAGGGTGTCCAACCTTGGCCCGTGTCAGGTTAGGTTTTCAGGATTTCCCAATGAATATGCATGAGATCAGTTTGCATACAATGGAAGCAGTGTGTGCAGATCTCATTCATGTTTATTGGGGAAATCCTGAAAACTCAACTGGATTACTGGCCTTGAGCATCGAGGATGGACATCCTTGGTGTAACTGCATCTCTTGTGGATCCTAACATCTCTCTCCCTCTCTTCCCTCCACCCCCTACGGTCCAGGATCTCTCCTACTCTTATCTCACCCTCCATGGTCTGGCATCATCCCCTTTCCTCAGCCCCCACTTCAACAGTCCAGTGTTTCCTTCTCCCCCTGCAGATCTAGCATCTCTCTTACCCTGCTTCCTCTGCAGGTCCAGCACCTCTCTTTTCCTCCTCCCTCTCAGGTCATAGGTGCAGCATATTCCCCTCTTCCTGCCCCCCACTTCGCAGGTCACAAGTGCAACATCTTTATCTTTCCCTCTTCCCTCCCTCCCACGCCCACCTGCAGGTCACAGGTGCAGCATCTTTCCCCCTCCTTCCCTCAGCCCCCTCCCCTCCATGCAGGTGCATAAGAACATAAGTGTTGTCTTTTCTGAGGTCAAGTGGACCATAATAGTCTTATATACACGGAGCCCAATGCAGAAAAATGCTGCCTTGTGTAGTTTCACTTTAAGAGTTTGAGGCAGCGTTCCCACTGCGAACACATGGGTGCCTTCCTGCTAGAGTCGCAAGTGTAGGGCCAACAGTCTTTCATCTGCAGTGAAGAGAGGTCACGTTTGTTTGAGGTCCTCTTCAGCATGTTGGTTTTTTCTTATCTGGTGCCTTCCCTCAGTGGGATTTTTGGCTTTGTTCCTAATAATTTTCTTTTTGCAGCTTGTATACCTTTCCTATACCCAGAGGTTTTTTTTCCCCCATTTTTCTTTCTTTTTCAGCTCTGAAGGCCTACTTAGGCCTGAGCACCGGGCAGGTAACATCCTGATCTTTTTTCAGGTGAGTTTGTCCCTTTTTTTCCCTCACCATTGAGTCGCTTGATTTAGCTTTGGCCATTTCTCCTTCCATGTCATCTAAAGTTCCCAGTGGCTTTAAGCACTGTTTCTGGTGCAGCAGGACCATCTCTGGAGCTGACACCCATTCCAGATGTATCCAGTGTTTGAGACCAGACCATAGCTCTCTAAACTGTGTTCTTTGTTTGCGTATGCAGAAAAGAACCCAGAAATCCAGAGCACCTAAAAAGAGAAGATTTTTGGAGCCAGGTCTGAATCATCGAAGTTGCCATCGGTATTGGTCTTGATGTCTCCACCTACATTGGAAACATTGATCCTGATGGTTACTAGACCCATCTCATAAGTACATAAGTAATGCCATACTGGGAAAAGACCAAGGGTCCATCGAGCCCAGCATCCTGTCCACGACAGCGACCAATCCAGACCAAGGGCACCTGGCAAGCTTCCCAAACGTACAAACATTCTATACATGTTATTCCTGGAATTGTGGATGTTTCCCAAGTCCATTTAGTAGCGGTTTATAGACTTGTCCTTTAGGAAACCGTCCAACCCCTTTTTAAACTCTGCTAAGCTAACCGCCTTCACCACTTTCTCCGGCAACAAATTCCAGAGTTTAATTATACGTTGGGTGAAGAAAAATTTTCTCCGATTTGTTTTAAGTTTACTACACTGTAGTTTCATCGCGTGCCCCCTAGTCCTAGTATTTTTGGAAAGCGTGAACAGACGCTTCACATCCACCTGTTCCACTCCACTCATTATTTTATATACCTCTATCATGTCTCCCCTCAGCCGTCTCTTCTCCAAGCTGAATAGCCCTAGCCTCCTTAATCTTTCTTCATAGGGAAGTCGTCCCACCCCCGCTATCATTTTAGTCGCCCTTCGCTGCACCTTTTCCAATTCTACTATATCTTTCTTGAGATGCGGCGACCAGAATTGAACACAATACTCAAGGTGCGGTCACACCATGGAGCGATACAACGGCATTATAACATCCTCACACCTGTTTTCCATACCTTTCCTAATAATACCCAACATTCTATTCGCTTTCCTAGTCGCAGCAGCACACTGAGCAGAAGGTTTCAGCATATTTTCGACGACGACACCCAGATCCCTTTCTTGGTCCGTAACTCCTAACGTGGAACCTTGCATGACGTAGCTATAATTCAGGTTCTTTTTTCCCACAAGCATCACCTTGCACTTGCTCACATTAAACGTCATCTGCCATTTAGCCGCCCAGTCTCCCAATCTCGTAAGGTCCTCTTGTAATTTTTCACAATCCTGTCGCGATTTAACAACTTTGAATAACTTTGTGTAATCAGCAAATTTAATTACCTCGCTAGTTACTCCCATCTCTAAATCATTTATAAATATATTAAAAAACAGTGGTCCTAGCACAGACCCCTGAGGAACCCCACTAACTACCCTTCTCCATTGTGAATACTGACCATTTAACCCCACTCTCTGTTTCCTATCCTTCAACCAGTTTTTAATCCACAATAGGACATTTCCTCCTATCCCATGACCCTCCAATTTCCTCTGTAGCCTTTCATGAGGTACCTTGTCAAACGCCTTTTGAAAATCCAGATACACAATATCAACCGGTTCCCCTTTGTCCACATGTTTGTTTACTCCTTCAAAGAATTGAAGTAAATTGGTCAGGCAAGATTTCCCACACAAAAGCCGTGCTGACTTGGTCTCAGTAATCCATGTCCTCGGATGTGCTCTGTAATTTTGTTTTTGATAATAGCCTCTACCATTTTCCCCGGCACTGACGTCAGACTCACCGGTCTATAATTTCCCGGATTTCCCCTGGAGCCTTTTTTAAAAAATACCGTCCTGGCTACAGGAGTACTTCCTACTTCACCAGGGTGATGCTCTCCTTCTAGGAGACCTCCCTCCTCCAAGGTAGCACAAGGGCTACTAGACTGGAGGTGGGACTTCTCTACAACATCCCTGTAGGTCTCCTCTATGTACTTCTCTGTCTCCCTCAGCTCCACCAAGTCTGCTACTCTAGCCTCAAGAGAACGGACACGTTCTCTAAGAGCTAGGATCTCTTTGCATCGGGCGCAAACATATGACATCTCACCAACTGGGAGATAATCATACATGTGACACTCAATGCAAAAGACTGAATAGCACCCCTCTCGCTGCTGGACTGCTGACTCCATCTTAGTGTTTTTTGAGTTTTTCAATAATTTAAAACTTGCTACAGTATTAAGGATATTAGCCTAATATAAAAGTGTCTTTTACTTTATATAGTACATTGTATACTGGGAGTGGACGGGTACTAAGTGGAACTCCACCTGCCTTGACACCGGCCACTGTGAGAGGTCCCCAGGACTGGTCAACATCAGACCCGACACCGAGGAGGCGTGTGGATTCAGCATCATCCTTGTCGTCACCAAGGGATGTCGATGCTTCGCATTGTGCAAAGGGCCTAGAAGCACAAACTTCGATCCCTCTCAGTGGATGGTGCTGGGAGCTCCGGGGCATCAAAGCCATCGATACCCAAGAAGCATTGGCATTGAGAGGAGCGCTCTCCCTCTATTGAAGAGATGCCATTCCGCCGGTTTCCTGGTAGCTGGGGCCCAGTTTCTGCCACAAGGTCGGTAACTCTGTAGGCTGTCTCCAACCCAGGGCCCCATTCTTTACCGATGTCGGCCTTCGATGAATGGATTTGGGCCATACTCCAAGAGCACTTGCTGGAGCTTCTATAGGCACAGAGTTCATTGGCAGTAGGAGTGCTTGTGCCAGCCTTGACTCTACCGCTCCTTGCCCCTTGCAGGGCCCTCAGCTTGTGGTGCAGTCATCAATGCTGGTTCCACTTGGGGCATTGGTGTCAACACCTGCCCATATAGGGTACCCCCTCAACTTCTGTGGAGGAAGCTGTCCGAAGTCTAAGGGTGAATCTGCGTCTTGGTGCCATTCGAGGCGTTGACATGGTTTCTCTTGTCCAAGGCAGGCATGGACTCAGCCCTCCCATGCAGAGTATTTTCATGACTCCGATTCATCTCGTTCATGGGAGTTTGTTGATGATCCAAGGTACTTCTCAGAAGAGAAATCCTGTGAAATTCTATCAGACCCCTTCCTCTCCAGAGGAGAGACATAAAGCTCCACTTCAGAGTCTCTTTCCCTTCTTTTGTAAAGGAGATGGCAGCTGCATTCCCTATTAAGTTAGAGACGGAGGACGAGCCCAAGGCTGAGATGTTTGAGGTTCTGGACTGTCCCTTTCCTAGAGAGGCTGTGACTGTCCCTTTTCACAGAATCCTTCAAGATGAAGAATTGGGAGTCCCCTGTGTCAGTCCCAGTTATGCCCCCCAAAATTGACATCATGTATCGGTTTCAATGTACACCTGAGTTTCACAGGCCACAATTGCCTCATCGCTCCTTGGTGGTTGAACCTGTGTTCAAGAGGGCCAGGAGCTCCAGGGATTTAGCCTTGGCTCCCCCAGGCAGAGAAGCTCAGTCACTGGATTTGTTTGGGCATAAGATGTATCAGGCCTTGATGCTCATCTCCCATATGCAATCATACCAGCTCTACATGAGCCTGTACTTGTCCTTGGTGCTCAGTATGTTAGACTTGGCGGATGCTCATGCCTAACTGTTGGCAGTTACCACATAACCCTAGTAATCTATAACCTGTGTGCATAACTCATAGGCATGCCCCTGACTTGCCCATGCCTCTGACGGCTATGCCTCTCTAGAAGTTTTACTGTTCTGAGATTCTGCCAAATATTTGTGACCTGGATTGGCCACTGTTGGAAACAGGATACTGGGCTTGATAGACCTAAGAAAATGATAAAATGTAGCCATGCTGGTGTATTCATGAAATTGATTGGGGTACAGTATTCTTGGTTGAAAATTTACCTATTAACATGGAATATTTCTTCCACAGAAAATTAAAATGGGTTTTTTTTTGCCTCCTGTTTGACATCTTATCCTATTAAAGCAGAGGCAAGTTATGTGTTATTTATTTTTGTAACTGGCATCTAGCACAAATTTTAGAGATCATTTTTTCTATTTTTTTTTTTTTTACTACAGAAAATTAAAAGCCCAGATGTTGCTTTACAGTCCCTGTTCATTATGCTACCTTAATTGCTAGAGTTATTTTATGACATGTAAAATAACTTCCTTTTGGTGATGTTTTCTTCCCACTTGCTTAAAATGTGATTTTATTGCAGTATACAGATGGAAATGAGAGCTGTTTATATGGAAGTGTAAGACATTTAGATTAGCTAGGAGCAATGTCTGAAATTAAGCGAGATGGTGAGCAAAGTCTTGTCTCCATTAAGAAGTACATACACAGAGCAGCTTTTGTTACCAGTTCCATCATACACTATTTCTTTTTCTGGTTAAATATAACCAAAATGAAAAAAACCTTTTTACCAAACTACATTGCATGGAATTTCTTTTGCATTTAGAGGCATAGGGTTAGTAAGATGGGTTCAGTATGCTATTATGATAATCATATTTTTAAAATTGGGGGACCTTTTTATTAAACTGTTCTCACCATTTTCCTGTCTTTTCCTGACCCCCCTCCCCACCACCAAACTCAAGAGCAGACTCCCCCACTAATGTCTGATTCCCCCTCCCAACTCCCTCAACATTCATAACCCCCTCTCAAATCCCCCCACCCCCACCTGGAAAAGGCCCCTAGAAACTGCCACCCTTCAGAAGCTGCCCTCCCACGTTCCAGCAGGTCTCCCTTTGACCTGCATGAACATCCTTAGTGGGTCATTCAGGTGGGAGGAAAGCACGCTCTTCTCCTGCCCCTGTTGGCTCCGGATGCAAATTGACTACTGTGACCTCTAGCGGTAGTCTTGCAAGGTTAGCCCACCAGGGATGTTCAGGTAGACCGGAGGGGGGCCTTCTGGGACATGTAGATAAGAATCAGATTTTGTCTTTGTTGGGATATCCTTGCAGAGATATGCCCTCTACTTTTTCATTAGATAATGAGGAAATCCCAATTGTTGAGAGAATTCAAAACTTTAAGGGTGATTTTAGATTCTTCCCTTACAATGAAATTTCAGGTGCAGAAAATTATCAGAGAGGTCTTTTTTAAATTGAGACTTTTGAGAAGGTTGAAGGATCTGTTGAGTCACGATAAAATTAAGGAACATGTAGACAAACATGGCTTAATGGGACAGAGTCAGCATATGCTCAGCCAAAGAAAATTTTGCATCACCAATTTACTTCATTGAAGGTGTGAATAAACATGTGGATAAAGGTGAGCTGGTTGATGTAGTGTATCTGGATTTTCAGAAAGCTTTTTATAAGAGTTTCTCATGAGAGACTCCTGAGAAAATTAAGACATCATGGGATAGGAGGCAATGTCCTTTTGTGGAATTAGGAATTGGTTATTGGATAGATAACAGAGGGTGGGTTAAATGGCCAGTTTTCTCAATGGAGGAAGGTGAACAGTGGAATGCTGCAGGGATCTGTACTGTCACCGGTGCTATTTAAAATATTTATAAATGATCTGGAAATCAGAACAACGAGTGAGGTGATTACATTTGCAAATGACACAAAAGTATTCAAAGTTGTCAAAAGACATGCGGTTTGTGAAAAATAGCAGGAAGACCTTTGGAAACTGGAAGACTGGGCTCCAAACAGCAGATGAAATTTAATGTGGACAAATGCAAAGTGATGCACATTGGGGAAAATAATCTGAATCATATTACCTCATGCTAGGGTCCATCTTAGTAGTCAACACACAAGAGAAAGATCTAGGTGTTATTGTAGATAATATGCAGAAATCTTCTATCCAGCATGTTGCGGCAGCCAAAAAAGCAAATAGGATGCTAGGAATTATTAGGAAAGGGATTCAAAATGAGACCAAGAATATTATTATTCTTCTGTATCGCTCCATGGTGTGACCTCACCTTGAGTATTATGTACAATTCTGTTTACCGTTTCTCCAAAACGATATAGCGGAATTAGAAAAGGTTCAAAGAAGAGCAACCAAAATGATAAAGGGGATGGAACTCCTCCCATATGAGGAAAGGCTCAAGAGGTTAGGGCTCTTCATCTTGGAAAAGAGACAGCTAAGGAGGATATGATTGAGGTGTATAAAATCCTGAGTGTTGTAGGATGGGTAGAAGTGAATCGATTTTTCACTCTTTCAAAAAGTGCAAAGTCCAGGGGACACTCAATGAAATTACTTGGTACTACTTTAGAACCAATTGGAGGTAAAATGTTTTCACTCAAAGAATAGTTATGCTGTGGAACTTGTTGCCGGAGGATTTGGTTACAGTGGTTAGTGTTATCTGTGTTTAAAAAAGGTGTGGATAAGTTCCTGGAGGAAAGGTCCATAGTCTGTTATTGAGATGGACATGGGGGAAGCTACAGCTTGCCCCAGGATTGGTAGTATAGAGTGTTGCTACTGATTGGGTTTCTGCCAGGTACTTGTGACCTTGATTGGCCAGTGTTGGAAGCAGGATACTGGGCTAGATGGACCATTGGTCTGACCCAGTATGTCTGTTTTTATGTTAACAGCAGACTGGTTCCCTCTTAATCTTTGGAGTATCTGGGGGTACTGTTTGACACAAGACAGGATAAGATCTTCCTCAGCTAGTGCAGACTGAAGAAATTGATCCACCGGGTGCAGGTTCTTCATTGTCAGAGTGGGTCTTGGACTTGGGGCTATGCCCAGGTGTTGGGGTCTTTGATGGCAGTGATGGAAGTGGTGCCATGGGCGAGGGCTTACATTTGCCCACTTCAGCAGTTGCTGCTCAGCCATTGGTCTCCGGTCTCTGAGGACTACACTGTTCGACTCCCCTGGATGCTAGCAGTCTGTCAAGGAATGCAGTGGTGGTTTCTGAGAGGAACCTGGCCAAGGGTGTCCCCTTTCCAGTCCTGCATTGGGAGATAGTGACAGTGGATGCCAACCTGTCTGGATAAGAAGCACACTACCTCGGTCATTTGGCTCAGGGCACATGGTTTCAGTCAGAGGTATCTTGATCTATCAATCTCCTCGAACTCAGATCAAATTGCTATGCCCTGGAGGTGTTCGCTCCCTTCCTGAGGTCCCTGGTTCAATTGTTTTCTGACAACACCATGGCAGAGGTCTATGTCGACAAGCAAGGGGCATTTGCAGCTGGCAGCGGAGTCCGTGCTATTGATGCGCTAGGCAGAACACCACCTGCTTTGCCTGTCAGCAGTGCACATTGCAGAGTCTTTGAAAGTTCAAACGGACTTTCTCAGAAGGAACTCTTTGGATCCAGAGGAATGGGAGTTGTCTGAGGAAGCCTTCCAGCTCATTGTGAGTCACTGGGGTCTCCCGTCTCTTGACCTGATGGCTTCCAGGAGCAATGCCAAGGTGGCCAATTTCTTCACCCGCAGGGGGTAGTTGGGTTCGCAGGGATTCAATGCTCTTCTTTTGCCGTGGCCATTCGACAGCCTGCTTTGTCTTCCTTCCTTGGCCGATAGTGAGCTGAGTTGTCCGGAGAATCGCATCACATTCTGGCCAGGTCATCCTGGTGGCTCCGGACTGTCCTAGGCGCACATGGTATGCCTTATTTGGCTTCTGGACTGGCAACCTCTTCCCCTTCCTCGCTGTCAAGGGTTACTGCATCTGGGGCCTGTTTTAATGGAGGATCCGTTCCCCTTTGGTCTTATGGCTTGGCCATTGAAAAGGCGCGTTTGAGGCACAAGGGTTATGTAGAACCTCTAATTATGATTCTGTTGCAGGCTGTGAAGTGCTTTATTGTGGTGGCCTGTGCTTGGGTTTGGAGGTCATTTGAGATTTCATGTGCAGACAGAGCAATTACTCTATTTTTTACCCCGCTGAGTCTCACATCTGACCCTTTCTTCAGTCGGGTTTGGAGAAGGGTTTGGCGCTTGGGTCAGTGAAGGTGCAGGTATCTTGTTTCCAGGGCAGATTGCAATTCTTCTTTGGCAGTGCACTTGGATATTGTGTGCTTTTTGAAAAGGTAGGCTGTCTTTGGCCTTCCTTCTGACCGGTTTTCCCAGACTGCAATCTCAGCCTGGTTCATGGGGCATTGCAGAAGGCTCCCTTTGAGCCTCTGAAGTGAGATTGCCTAAAGGATCTCAAATTGAAGACAGTTTTTCTGTTGGCCCATTATCTTAGCATGCCACATTTCAGAGTTGTAGGCCCTGTCGTGCCAGGATCCCTTTCTCTGTTTGTTGGAGGTGGGGGTTTCATTACCGGCAGTTCCATCCTTTCTGCCTAAGGTAGTCTTGGTATTTCATATTAACTAGTTGGTGGACCTTCCCTCATTTAGGAGGGAGAATTGTGGGGAGCAGTTTTTGTTCCCCAGGACTCCTGGATGTGCAACAGTCTCTTCTCCATTATCTTGAGGTCACTGATGAGCTTTGATGAAAAAATTACCTTTTCTTTTCAGTAAGCAGAAATGGGATCTGGTGGCATCTAAACCCTTGATTGCACGATGGGTGAGGGAGGCCATTTCTTTGGCATATATCCTGGCAGGAAAGCAGCCACCGGCTGCACTGATGGTACACTCAACGGGACGAGTTGTAGGTGCCATCTCTTCGCCGACTGAGATTTGCAGGGCGGTGACCTGATTGACTCTCCATTCCTTTGTCAGGCTAACAGGGTGGATGTGGCAGCTGTGTCTGAGGTCACGTTTGGGACTTTGGTCCTGCAGGTATCGCCACCTGCTGTCGATGGACATGACTAACCCACAAATTCTGGAATAGTGTAATGGAAAGAAAATTATCAGGTAATACCTAATTTCTCCTTAAACCCTGTTGTGCTGACTGCTTTTACTGCATCCTCTGACAACAAATTCTAGAACTTAATTATGTGTCGAGTAGAAAACTATCTTCTCCTATTTGTTTTAAATGTACTACTTTATAATTTCATGGTGTGTCCCCTAGTCTCTGTACTTTTTGAAAGAGTTAACTCTCCCACCAAATCCTAGGTCTAAATTAGTTCCTCTACTTTCGGATCCTGAGCTAGCTGCTTCATGAATCAATCATTTATTTAATCTTGAAACTACCTGCCTACCATGTCCTTGATATGACATGTATTTAGTCAGTATTAAAACAAAATTGGGCAAATAAATAAATAAAATAAAAACAAATAAAAGCACCCATAATTTCCAAATTTATTAGTGTCCCTACTTGAAGAGCACTTTTCCAAAACTCAGTCTATCAGCAGCCGTTTTGAGAAACATAGGTAGCGACTTTTGGACTTAGTGAGTTTTGCATAGAGTATTCAACACCAAAGTCATTAAAATACCATGGATTTGGTGAGTTTTGGCACAGGAATAAGTTACAGTAAATGAATTTTGCCTTGGTAAATGAAATAAATTGCATAACTCAAACTGACAAAAGAAATAGTGGCCTAGTGGTTAGGGTGGTGGGCTTTGGTCCTGGGGAACTGAGGAACTGAGTTCGATTCCCGGCACAGGCAGCTCCTTGTGACTCTGGGCAAGTCACTTAACCCTCCATTGCCTGCCGCATTGAGCGTGCCATGAGTGGGAAAGCGCGGGGTACAAATGTAATTTAAAAAAAAAATGGCTGAGTGAGTTTTGGAAAAGTGCTTTTCAGTTTCTTTTAATATTTCATCTTTTTAGCCAGGCAAATATTAGTATATCTTCACCACCATTTTCTTTCCTTTCACAAATGGAATTTCTATCCCTAAAGACTCCACAATGCATTCTTCTTGACTCTGTTCACTTTTTAAACCAATTTGATCTACTCTATCAGTATGACATATATCACAGTGTCCTATTGGTTATCCTCTTTCTACTAAGTGTCTGAGATGTCTATTAAATCTACCTTTTCATTCAGCACTATATATTCTAACTCTCCCATCTTAATTTTTAGGTTAGTAACATTTGTATGCAGACACAATATGTTTTTGGTTATATTTGCATTAGAGCCTACTTAGGAGTTGACAGGGATAATTTGCATTTTTAGCTCTGGCAGCTGTTTATTTAAAGGTGTCTGTACTACTTTTATTGCAACCTCTCCATTGGGATGCTCTAGCTTCCATGATTTGATAATATTCTTCAAGACTATCTTACTCTGAACCATGCACTCCCGAGTGCCTGTTGACTTTCCCCAAGGTTCTAGTTTGAAAGTTGTTCTATCTCCTTTTGAAAGGTTAGCACCAACTGCCTAATTCCACCCTGGTTAAGCTGGAGACCATTGTTTTGTTCCTGGCTTTCCCTTCCCTAGAATGTTGCTCAGTTCCTAATAAACCTAAATTCCTCCTGCTGCACCATTGTAACATCCATGCATTGAAAATCTGGAGTTTGCCTCGCGGTTTCTGCATGTGGAATTTCTGAGAATGCTTCCCTGGAAGTTCTGGATTTCAACATTGTAGCTAAAATCCTAAGTCAGGCTTCCCACTTGCACTTTCCTATGTCATTGGTACCCACATGTACCAAGGCAGCTGGCTGTTTCCGAGCACTGTCTAAAATCTTATCTAGATGGTATGAGGTCCACCAGCTTCGCACCAGGCAGGCTAGTTATCAGGTGATATGCTCACAAGTCACCCAGCTATGCCTTATGACTGAATTGGCAACTAGAGTGGCCATCCTAACCTTTCCATCCTGGGCACATGTGACTGTAGATATATTCTTGGTGAAGGAGGATATTGTATCATCCGGAGGGCAGGTCCTGACTACAGGATCACTTCTGCCTCATCAAGGTGATGCTCTCCTTCCAAATGACATTTGTCCTTCATGGCAGCACAGAGGCTGTCAGACTGGAGCTGGTGCTTCTTTACTGTATTCCTGAGGGGGATGATGGCAGTCTGCTGTATGTGTGTATGTCTGTGTTGTGTTCTCTATATTTTGACCCTTTCTTTTGCTTCTGCTGGCTTATTGTAAATCACTTTGTTGATTAGTACTCAAAAGGTTAATTAGTATTCAAAAACAATAAATGCTGGGCCAGGAATCCAGGATACCCTTTGCATATGTGTGTGTGTGTGTGTGTGTGTGTGAGTGAGAGAGAGAGAGATAGATGTACTTTTGGAATAGCTATGACACCATATGGCAGAAGAACCTTTTTCTCAGGGTGTTCTTCCTGGTTCAACTTAGGGAATAAGCAGCCAAAGAAAAATTCTTGTCATCTTTGTCCCCTCCATATTCATCCACACATGCTCACAAAAGCTCTCTCTTGGAATTCTCTAGCAGTAATTCCAAAAAGTGTGTAAGTTTTTGCTTTTCTGTTCTTCAACATAAAAGAAGCACAGCCTGTATATGGTCATTTCCCACTGAAAGTCTTTGGCAGCAGTTTCAAACAGTGGGTAATATCATCCAGTGGATCCAGGGCAGAGAATTGTAAATCTTAAAAACTTTCCAGAATTACTCTAATGAGCATGTTCAGTAGTTGCCATGTCATGTGGTGCTATCTCAGTTCCAACTTTTCTGTGGAGAACAACTGATATGAGTTTTTTTTCCCCCTTGGGTTATGAATATCCAATTTTTTTCCATCTAAAATGGACTTTATTCTACCCTTTAGAAAATCCTTAGTTTGGTCGTTTTGAAGTTGCCTTCATTTTTTGCATTGTCACGGCCTGCACCGAAAACAGTGTATCGAGTAGCAACTATTTTTCTCTCAATGTCCCAAAAATAAAAGAAACCCAGTGGCCTCAGGAATTGTGCCCAGTGTGGCAAGATCAAGTCAGATAATGACACTCATGTCTTGAGTTTGTCACGCTTAAGATATAACCATGATATCTTTAACAGTGTAGCTTACCAAGAGGTTACTGCTAGGATTGCTGAAGGCTCACAAGAGTGCTTTGAAAGGCTCTTTTACTCATCTAAATTCTTTCTAGGTACCAACACATCAGCTGAATTTATCTCTATGTACCCTGAATCTGCACATGGAGGTTAAATAAGATGAACAATGAGTAGAAAAGTATTACAATATACAGCAACAGGCAGTTATAATAAAAAGATTTCACACTAAAAAGCTAATACTTATTATCCTGTCTCCAGTTGTGGCTGTTTCCCAGCCCACTTGTTGAAGGCTAACTGAAGGACAGATTGAGTACTGTTTTATCATCCTTGCTAATTTTGTTTTAATCAGCTCCCAGGTGTTTTTATATGAGCTAGGAAGCTGTAGAGATTTCAGCCAGTTGTTTCTTCAACTTCATCAGTAACTGGTATTTTGGGGGCTTGTTTTGTTCTTCAGTCTAGCGAGCTTACTGCTTTGTTTCAGAAGCTTAAAAGTTAATCCCTTCTGTTCCTGTCCATAGAAAAGAATACTGCTGTGCTGCTATCTTTTGGCCAGCTCAACATTGGAAAACAGACTGTTTCTACAAGAAAATAAAGTTTTTAAGCAAATAATTTTGCTTTTGTGTTCCCTTTTGGCATTCCACACACAGTAGAAAAATGGTGATGATGCCCCTGTATGACTCTGGTGAGACCTTATTTAGAATATTGTGTACAGTTCTGGAGACTGCACCTTCAAAATATATGAACAGGAGGATGGAGTTGGTCCAGAGGACAGCTTCTAAAACGGTCAGTGGTCTTTGTCATAAAGCATATGGGGACAGACTTAAAGATCTCAATATGTATACTTTGGAAGAAAGTAAACCAAGGAGTAGGGTAAAGATTTGGCACTTCCAAAAACCACAAGGGAAACTTGTCAGTATAATTAAGTGGTGTTTATTGAAAACACATCAAAAGACTCGACACATAGGATCTCTAAGGGAGTGAAAGGGAGAGTAGATGGTATGGATGGGCAGACTGGATAAGCTGTATGGTCTTTATCTGTGTTCATTTTTCTATGTTTTTAGAAAAGCATTCCTTCTCAACAGTAGACTTCAAGGGCATGAGTCCCAGCCACTGATATACCTTGGGTAACCCAGGAAGATGTGTTATTTTTTTCCCCCTCTTGTAACCTGAGAGACCTTTCAATGGTCAGTGTTCAAAAAGTTGGATATGAGTGTTGAAGAAATGTTGAGCATCCATCTAACAAAGATTGCTGCATTAACACTGATGCAGAGAGATTCAAGCCGTTCTGGAAACAATGGTAGTACCTGGAGACATGGCATTACTGATGATTCAGAGGGCACAGTACCAGTTGCTTCACTGAGGCATCAGAATTTAGACCCCTACAAGATAGACTTGTACTCAGAAAAATATGATTTGAAAAACAATTTACTATTTTGCAGTAGCAGTGTGTTAAATCTCCTGAGTGATTTGTTTTGACCCAGCCTCCAGCTACTAACTGCTTGCAATATGCTTTACCCTTTGTTCAGCATTTCTTAGTCGGCATATGTTTCAGCTGTCTTGTTTAAACACTGTACCTGTTTCCTGAAGAATGCTCAAGCATGCTATATAGCTAGAGATTTATGGGTGAAATGTGTAATTTCTTAAACCTGTAGCAATAGATAATGGTGTTTTCTTGTTCTTTTACGGCTCAGAAAACTATTTTTCAGATCATTGTGTTAACTTCTATTACGTAGTTTGCCTTCATCTTAAAACCAAAAACAAACAAAGAAAAACAAACCCCAAGCTGATCTAAATTTTCTGCACTGCATGTGTCTCGCAGCCAGTCAGATAAAGAAAAGAGTACGTTAGTTCCCTTACTCATAGCTATTTTCTCCAGTACTTAATTTTATTGATGCAACTGTGTGACTCAGATCCTGGCAGAGAGAGATTCCATGTAGTCTTAGTGGTTCCAATCTGCACTTATCAAAATGTAACAGCAGGATTAAAACTGCATTCTTCTCTGCTGATAACCTCTGGAGATCAGTACAATCCGATTGGTTTGCTCAGATAAGGTTCTTTTTATAAACTGTTTTGTAGTAGTAGTACAATTCATTGCTTGCTGGTATGGATATTGCCAAAATTGGAACATAATTTTGTATGGATGAGTTCCGGGGATGATTTTGGATGTGGCTATCACAATTCTAGAACTGAAAACTGAGACTTCACAAGCAGCCAAAGAGTGCTATTGAGTCCATAAGGAAATCTGCTTCCTCAGAGATTCCTAGTGTCTTCTGATTCTGCATTCAACTTTCCACCCCCACCCCCCCACCCCCCCCCCCCCCCCCCATTCAGGGAGAGACTAGCATTTTCATTAAAAATGAACAGTTTCACTTTTGTCATACAAGTGGTTAGGTCTTTTCAATGTGAATTCTGCTGGAGAGAACAAAATTTATAGAGGTTTTCTGATAGACTAAGAAATCAATATTCAGTGGCAAGGCTACTATATGATTTTAAACACATACATTATGAGGATAATTTTAGAAATGATTTCTGCTTGTAAAACCTGATGTTACACTTTGGCCTTCATTTTAAAAGCATCCCTACGTGTAAAAAGCAGCATTTTAACATGGATTGCCTACATGTGCAAATAATTAAAGAAAGACAATATTTACATGTGCTCATCCACACCACATTTAGATAGCAAGGGGGAATGCAGAGGGAGTGGTTTGGGCAAGCTGAAAATACTAACATGTATTCCCCATTTTACCAGGGGAGTACAGGTAGCTCTGAAAAAAATCTGCATGTCAGCATTTTATACTTGCCACGAGGCACACATAAGCATCTTCTGGTAGGAGCAGATGTAATAGCTGAAGCCAGCTCACCCATCTGATTACCCCTCCTCCTTCTGCTGATATCTCCCTCCCCTCCCCCTGAAAGATCCTTGCAGTTCAGACCTTGAATAATCATCCTCTGTACATGGCTCCCCCTGTAGACCTCCACATCTTGATCCCCATACTCTGGCTTTTACTGGGGTCCCAAGGTTTCTGGAGTTTAGTAGGAGCAGGAGCTATACCCCAGTCAATCCCGTCTTCTGTGTCCCAGGGTTAGAGTTGTACCTGTGACCCCTAGCAATAGATTACCATCTGTGTCTAGAGTTCTGCAATAAATCCTTGAGATTCTTCTCTGCCGGGTGGTGTTGTGTGGACACTGGAGCTAGTGTCCATCCTCAGTACATCTGGAGGGGAAACTTGCTTTGCGGCATTGGTGTACACTGGAGTCTAAATGCGTTCAAGACCTTGATGTTTAGCCAGTTGGAGACTCAGATTAATCTGACTGAGCACTCCTGGGGTTCTGACTACGAGACTGCAGAGTTTTCTGAATTAGAGGACTCCAATGACTTTCTCTCGGATCCCTCTCCTTCACCTGAAAGTGGAAAGTCTCACTCAGAGGATGTTTCCTTCACCAACTTTATTAGGGAAATGGCTGATTTTATTCCATATCAGTTAGAGATGGAAGAGGAAACAAGGCAGTAATATTGGATATCATCCAATTCCTTGACACCCTCCCCCTTCCAAAGGGAAGGTTTGACCATACGTGTTCAATAGATCCTGAAGGATGTGCAGATGAGAAATGTAGGCCTCCCACATTCTCTGTACCTTGTTAACAGAAAGGTGGACTCAATGTACGGAAGACTCTCAGATTTGAGAAGCAACAATTCTGTGGTTGTTAAATCAGCTCTCAAAAGCACCAAAATTTCCAAGCCCCACTTATTGGTGCCCACAGGGAAAGGTGCTCAGATTTTGGATTCTGTGGGAAGAAAAATTTTTTTTTTAGAATGTCATGGTCTCTTTCTACCAACTTTTCATGAGCCAATATATATATGAAACACTTTGTGTAAGATTGAGGAGTTCTCTCTGTCAGGCAAATCTGTTCAGTTCTTCTCACTGTTGGGCAGAGGGAAGGTGTGTGGACTGCAGAAAATCAATTTAACCTTTGATACTTTCAAAATAGCATTGAGAGTGTCTGTAATAGTTACTAGAGCTCGTTGACTCCCATGGCTGTGAGCTTCAGACTTTTGTTATGAAGTGCAGCAAAGTCCTCTAATGTGGGGAAAGCATCTTTGTAGACAAAATCAAGGAGGCAGTGTGCCTTATAAAAGAGCACTATAAAACACTCGGATCACTCTTATATTCCCCCTTTGACCCAGCGTCTTCCAGTATGTATACAAGTGGGAAGCGAAGGAGAATCTACTACTTTCAAAGGCTTATGCATCCTCCTCCCTTGTATTCCAGACAAGATGTAATTTGAATTACCAAAATTAGTTCCATTTCAAATTCCTTCTATACAAGTTATCCTTGCCAGAAATGCAAACAAAATGAGCAGGAAGCCCTGTATGTGGGTTTCATACTCCGGGTTTTTGGTTTGCTCAGAAGAAAATTTGTCAGATAAATTAAGCGACCTCAGGGCAGTATGGGATGCTCTAAAGACTTTCAGAGCTCAGTTGGCCAATAAAATGATCCTGGTCTAGACAGATAATCAAATAGCCAAATACTATGTCAGATAGCCAGGTCAGCAGGAACTGGGCCATCTCTCATGAAATGACTTTCAAAGCTACATAACTGGCAGGGAAATAGTGTGTCCTAGATGATAACCTGAGCCAGGTACTCCAACCTCATGATTGGTCTCTGAACTTAGGAGTAGCGAAGATGATCTGTGATCTTTTATAAGTGAGGCAAAGTAGCAGTGGATCTCTTTGCATCTCCTCAGTTCTGCTCCAGAGTAGGGACCCAAAGCAAGCTAGTCTCATATTTTCCCTCCTGGATATTTTTTTTGGGGGGGAGAAGGGGATTTCTTTGTGTCTGATCCACTCATATGAAGTCTCTTAAAATTTGAACAGGATTAGAGGACAATAATTTTCATAGCCCCATATTTGCCAAGACAGGTCTCGTTCCCTCTCCTTCAGGAATTATCCATAAGGAGACCAATCCAAGTTATGAGGGAATTAGGGAGCAATATAGTCCCCTGAGCCTGTGTGATTAATATTGTTCCCCGAATCCACCCATCTTTTTGTTTTTGATCCAGATAAACCTGGGACCACAGTCGTCAGGTGAACAGTTTCCAACTGACTAGCAGACTGAATTTCCTCCACTTATGGTATGCTCAAGTAGGCCTGACCGTAAAGGGTCATGACTAGGCTCACAGTGTCAGAACCATGGCAGCCTTGGTAGTTCAATGAAGGTTGGCATCTATGAAGGAGACTTGCAGAGCTCTGACATAATCATTGGTCCGTATAGTCGCATCTTGTTATTGTTTGGAAAGGGACTCTGTGTGAAAATATGCTTGGTCTTTCTGTTCTTTGCAGTGTCATTGAGATTTAGGATCCAACTCCATCCTCCCAAGACCCCAGGCGTGCTGTTTGCCAGTTCTACCAAAAAAACCAGCATAAGGAGGAATCCTATTAATAGGGCAAACATCATGAGGACGTGCAATCTTCTCAAGGTTATCTAGAGTGGCCGGGTGAGCCCAAATTGGTTTTGGTCTGCTAAATCCATATATCCTGGGAAGCCAGAAGTTTTCAGCATATATTAGCTCTACAATTACAACAGTTATCTAAGTAACAGATGGAATGATCAAAGGAACCATAACTGATTTAATGAGCCATTCGCTGTTTCACTGTTCCAACTATGTATACTTAACATGTCCATGGCTTAATTTTTGAAACAAGCATATGATACTGGCAGGATCAACCAGATAGCTGTATATATTTTTACATGTATATAAAATAGGTATTCTTGGGGGCATAGTTAGGATTTACACAAGAACTTTGCAAAATTCAAACTATGTGTAGAGAACCCGGCAGATGTGTGTGCATTTATACCATCTCCAGAGCAGACATAAATATACACATGTAAGGGTAAGGGATTTTTTTGAAAAAGCTTTTGAAATTTAGTGCTGTCTATCTAGATAACCACTCAGAAAGGAAAGAAAATATAGCTATTGAACAGGGAACATATATTACCAAAGGAAATAGTATTGACTGATGTGATGTGTATGATTGATACAATTAATTGTTTTGTCCTGTTTGGTATGGAAGTATTTGTTAGAGCTGTCCTATCATAAAATGGATTTCTTTTATACATTAGAATATCATTGTATGCTATGTGTATTTTTAAAAGATGTAAACCGTTCTGATTTGCTATGCGAGAAGTAACGGTATAGTAAATAAATAAACGATATACCACCTTTCTGTGGTACAATCAAAGTGGTTTACATTTATTTTATGCAGGGTACTTTCTCTGTCCCTAGTGGGCTCACAATCTAACTATTGTACCTGGAGCAATGGAGGGTTACCAAGCTGCAGCAAAAGGGGGCCTGTGCTGGTGACGGCGCATGTTTTTGACTTGCTCAGAGTCCCCTTTTTACCGCAGTGGGTAAAAGGTAGGTCTTGCTTTTGTACGGGAAATTGCTGTGTGGCAAGTAAAGCACTTGCCACACGTCCATTTCGGGGGGGGGGGGGGGGGGGAGCCCTTACCACCACCCATTGAGGTAGCAGTAAGGACTCCTGCACTAAACCAGCAGTAACCGAGCAGCGCATGGCACTACCTGATTACCACTGGGTACACACCAGCACTACAAAAATAAATATATTTTTGTAGCGCTGGAAATGACAGCACGCTGGGGGTGGGAAGTACCACCAGGCTGCTGCGGTAACCCGGCGGTACTTCCTTTTTAGTGAGCAGTAAGCCCGCGTTGGGCTTACCACCACTTTGTGAAACGGGCCCTAAGCGACTTGCCCAGAGTCACAAGGAGCTGCTGTGGGAATCAAACCCAGTTACCCAGGTTCTTAGCCAACTTCACTAATCACTTGCATGAAGCATTTTCCCTTTCTGAAATGGTAGCCTATTAGTCATAACAGCCACATATGTGTAAGGCCATTTCTAAATTTAACTCCATAATGTTCAAAATAATAATCCTTGATTTAAAGCTTTAAAATTGTTTAACATTATTAATAACAATAAAATTTCAACCTTACAATTTAATAGTAGCAATAAATTGTGCATAAAAATTCAAGTAAATAAAACCTAATTCATTCTGATTGATAAAAGGCATATATGAAAAGCCAAATCTTAAACCTCCACTGAAAAATCAAGCAAGCTATAAGTGAAGGTTTTGGTACCATAATGTTAGACCTGCAGAGAAGAAAATACCATTTATCTTTTTCGTATGAGATTATCTTGAATTAATGATATAGGAAGGTTTTGGGATGAGACACATGTATTCGATATGAAATCTATAAAGTGTGTTTGGCATTCTTGCCAATTGCCTGGTGGTCTGTAGAACAGGATAAGGTTTAGGTGGTCTTGTAGGGTAGGATGGTTGATTCTGACGGAGGCAATTTCAAGTTGTCTATCTAACCTAGCTTATCTCTTCTCACACATCCCCATACTTTCTGTTGCCCCCAGCCGCATACATCACCTTCCATTGTCTCTCCTATCTTATCTCTTTTTCACCTGTCCCCATATCCTTAGTTGTCTTTAGTTCATCTTCTGTACACACTTATCTGCTACCCATCATCTCCCCTTCCACACATCCTTTACCCTTTGTTGTCCTCAGCTCTTCCCCACCCCTACACACATTCTTCCCATACCCCTTGTCTCCTCCAGCTTACCTCCCCTTCCTTACATGTTCTCGTTATCCATAACATCCTCTCCCATTTTTCCTTAGCCCATTGTTCTCCCAGTACCTTTCTCATCTTCTCTCCCTAAACTCAGTCTCTCCTGGCAGTGTCAGCTGCTGCTGTGGCTTTCCTTCACCCTGTGAATGTTGCAGCATGTGATCAGCATGGCCCTTAAAATCCTGAACTGTGTTCTCAAGGCTTTCGAGAGCAGCCCAGGAGTTCTTGCACCATGTGATTGCACACTGAAAGAGTCACACTGTTGTAGAAAGGCTGTAACAACTGCTGAGTTTGAACCAGGACTTTCACTCCCTGCCTTGAGCAAATTCTGCAAGGCACAAAGTAAATCCTGCACCTTCTGCCTTAGGGAAATTCTGCTCAAATTCTTCAGTATTCAGTTGTGCAGAATTCCAGATGGAGTTTTCTTGAGGAGGATTTATTGAAGCCAAAGGCCCTCTTAAATAAGTAGCATATGATACTGATTTTAGTCCCCTAGTTCTTGACTCCAGTCTTGGTTCTGTATTGAGTAAATCCGCACAGATGATGACTGTTTCCCGTCTTCCTTTAACTTAAATCACAGGTCATGTTGCATGCACTTTAGACAGTCTCTTCAACTTTCTACCCTGAATTTGTTGTCTATTTTTTATTTTTTTTTTTTTTGTAGAACAGGAGAAAAAGAGGGTGACCATGAGGCATATTTTCAAAGCACTTAGCCTCCCAAAGTTCCATAGAAACCTATGGAACTTAGCCTCCCAAAGTGCTTTGAAAATATGCCTCCATGTAGTCAGGGCTTTGAAGTTGGAGTCGGTAAAAATGTACCAACTCTGACTCTAGCTTCAAAATAAAAATTTACAACATCATAATATATGGTAAATTTATCATTTTATACTTAACCACTTTTTTTGTTCAGGTTCTTTGTTCAGGTTTCAAATAAATATATTTTATGGTCTATTAGTCCTAATTTTGTATATTAAAACAAATTCTCTTTCTGTAATTAAATTTCTTTTAAATTTACTGTGCATAGTAGGACTCAGATAGTAGAAAAATTGGTGTCTGAGCTGGAGTTGAAGGTTTGATTTACTGACTCCACAGCCCTGCTGTAGTAGCTGTATGTATCAGAAGAGCTGTAGACCGTGCTTAGCAGTTTCAGCAAATGCTTTCTTGTGCAGCAGTCAGCACTATATAGTGTTCCGTTTTTGTTCACAGAAGTTAGCTTGAGTTGTATTCAGCCTGTAAAATTATACTAAATATGGTACATAAATCAGTAGAGCCAAACCATGTGCCACATAGCAAGTAGTAAATTTTTAATTTTGATGGTACTTTTTTATGTTTTTTAACAGGTACTCAGAGCGCAGTAATACAAAGTGTATTGGTATCACCATTGAGACTAGGCCAGATTACTGCCTGAAACGACACCTGAGCGATATGTTGTCGTATGGCTGCACGCGGTTGGAGATTGGAGTGCAGAGTGTTTATGAAGATGTGGCCAGAGATACCAACAGGTGAGATGGACATTGAAATATCTGAAAAAAAAATTTCTCTTTGTAACTCAGGAAAACAAACCCATGCATGTATGCTTTCTTCAAGCGTATATATCTTTTTTTCATTTTATTTTGAAAGGTGTGGTTTTGTACACAAGCTCATTGGTGTGCCAACAAATATAGAAGGTCCTCCAGTTTGCTTTTTAAGCTTTTACATCCCTGAAGAGATACATTTGATAGTATTTTGAGAAGAAAATAGATCATTCCTAGAGCCTCTGGGAATTCAAAGCCATTTCTAGGTAAATATAGCACAGTGTATTGTCTTGAGAATGCCCCTTGCTACTTTCAGTGCAATCAGGGTTTGTTTCTACCAATTCCTGTAGTAAAGTGTTTAACAATTTGGTTCCCCTGATAAATAACTTCTCCTCATTCTATTTTCTTTAGCTTAACTTCTCTGCTTTTTCAGGGTTTGCTAGATATCACAACATTAAATAATGTGTAGTGTTCTCCTTTGTATCTTCTTAAGAAACCCAAATATCTTTTTTTTCTTTATTTTTCATATCTTACTAAGGCTTACTTTTTTCCTACAGTTTTGTAGAGTTAGAACATAAGAATAGCTATACTGGGTCAGACCAATGGTCCATCCAGCCCAGTATTCTGTTTTCCAAACAGTGGCCAAGCCAGGTCGCAAGTACCTGGCAGAAACCCAAACTGCGGCAGCATTCCGTACTACAAATCCCAGGGCAAGTAGTTGCTTCCCATGTCTGTCTCAATAGCAAACTATGGACTTTTCCTCCATGAATTTGTCTACACCTTTTTTAAATCCAGATACGCTAACCGCTGTTGCCATAACTTGCGTCTGCTGAGTTTGACTTTGGTTCGTAGGAGAATTCCGCACAAAAAGGTTCAAAATTCTGTAAAGGTCTGAACACTGTTTTGTTATTTTGACAACGATCATTTTTTTTTTCAGTGCTATCTAATCATAAAACAGAAAAACGCAAAAAATTGCAGAATTTTTGAACATTTTGTATAGTGGTCCACTAGGACTACAGTAAGTGTGTATCAGAAGGAAACCTCCCCCACCCCTACAAGTTCTCTTGTCCTCTATCCCTCCCACAGCCTCAGTCATTCCAGCTTTCCCTATCACCCTCAGCATTGACTTCTTAGCGCTCTCCCCACACCCTGATTTTTCCCCATATTCTTTCCACCCATCCTGAACTGTATACCCCCAGGCTTAGTTCCTCCCCATACTCAAGCTCATCTCCCATTCTCAAATGTAGCTGAGAAGAGCTTTCCAGGCTAAGTTCACTGGTTTTATTCTACATATTTCACTGCTTTGGCTGGCTAGCATTTAATATAGACTCCAAACTCTGTTTTGATTGTCAAGTTGCACAGGTAGTGAAGAAGGGTTTTTTTACTGGCTCCATCATCTTTGCTGTAGTAGTAGGTTTCTGGACTTTGCATCTTTGCACACTTTGATTCATGCATTTATTATCTAAAGACTAGACTATTGTAATGTTGATCTTGCTGATATCTCTCAATATCAACTTTGCTGTTTACAAACCCTCCAGAACTCAGATGCAAAGAAGTATGATCATGTTTCTCCTTTATTGATTCAACTTCATTGGTTACCCATAAAATATTGAATCTGGTTTAATACATTGTTATTACCCATAAAGGAGGAGATTCAATATATGACGCAGAAATCAGTGCTGACTAAGCATATTGTATAAGCAGCGCTAACACGCTTAGTTGATATTTCAGTGCCTAAACTAGGCGCCTCCATTTACACCAGCAAAACATGGCATAAATTCCAATGCATAGATTTAGGAGCACTGGGCCATATTCTGTAACTACGTGAGTAAATTTTGGAACTCTCACGAAATGCCCATTTTCCCTGCCCATAACTATGCCCCTCTTTGCTTGCGCATATTAGAAGTTACACACACTGCATTACAGAATGCACTTAGCAAGTTGTGTCCGTAAATTCTAATTATTGTCAGTGCTTATTATTGCTTAAGAGCTGTTACCAACGCTGATTAGCTTGTTAAGCCAATTAAGTTACGTGTGTTGTGATAGAATACGCTTGGATTTCGGCTTGGATCTCTAGGCACGCTGTATAGAATCTGGGAGAACACCTTGGAGGTCTTCTATCTTGACACCCTAGTAATACCATGCAGGATAGATGACTTTATAAAGAAGTACAGTCGGTAAGTGCCAAATAAAGATTTGATTAGGTATGTACTTTCATGCATTCTCCTCCAGTTTTGTTTTTTTTTTTTACTTTGAATTTTATTGAAATAATATCTCAAACATAACAACGAGCCATTGGCTCCAGCATATGACATTACAACAATTTAATTTTTATTTTAAAGTTATTCTTATAACCCTCTTATCCCCCCTATTCCTCCCACCTTTCCCTGCCCCCCCTCTCACCCTCCCCCTCCATGAGCCTCTCAACCACTTATTCCTCCAATAGCCCAAACCCCCTCAATATCTGTTAGATGAATCCATTCAGGAGCCTCTGAATTATATCTCCCCTTACGTTTATCAGTCAATTTTTCCAACTCTATAATGGTTTTAAATTTCTCAGCCCAATTTATATATAGTTGGCCCAGCTGACTTTTTCCAGTGCATTGCAATAGTGGTTTTTGCGGCGGCTAACCCCATTCTCTTGAATCTCTGTTGCCATCTCTTTCCCCTCTGGTTCCCCCACCCCAGGAGACACCATTTAGGATTGCATGGAAAAGCACTTTCTAGAACTTTAGACAACTTATCCGTTATATCTTTCCAATAAGGTTGAATCAAACTGTACTCCCACCAAACATGAAAAAAAGTTCCCGTCTCCCTTCTACATCTCCAACAGCTATCAGATGCTGCAGGAAACAGTCTTTTAATTCTGTCAGGTGTATAATACCATCTGCTCAGCACTTTATACGCATTTTCTTTAATGAGCACACACACCGAGGCTTTCTTGACTTCCAAGCATACCCTCCTCCATTCTGCCTCTGAAACATCCTGATTCAAGTCCTTTTCCCATGCCTCCATATAGGTCATTTTCATGAAACTCTGCCCCCTGAGGTGTCCATATAGCCATGAAATTCCTTTCCCCCATTTATCCATATGCCCCCATACTTTTTCAAATCCCTCGTGACCTTTGAAGTCCTCCCTGGCCCATTTCTCTGTACTAATAAAGTGTTTGACCTGCATGTATGCATATAAATCGAACTCTACTAACCCATGTGTTTCCTGTAATTCTTCAAATGTCCGTATATTCTACCCTCATCTAGGCACTCATGAAACTGTATGAGCCCTTTTTGAAACCAGTTTTGAAATACCTTATTGTCCCTTCCCCCCGGAAACCCGGGTTCCTGTGTAAGCCATGTATACATAGATCTATTCCCTGTCTCTCTTAACTTCCTTTTCAACCTCCCCCACACCATGAAGAGATGAGATACAAAAGGATTCAGCGTAAGTCCCTTATATGTCTGCTCTGGGATTGATGCCCACAGCAGACTATCCAGCTTTCCTTCTCTTAACAAAAATTTGCTCTAGCCTAGAAATTGGAGATAAGTCTACTTTACTCCATTCCTCTATCAGTTTTAATTGGTCCGCCCAATAGTACCACTGCACATTTGGCAACCCTCTCCCCCCCTCCTCTACCTTCCCCCATAGGATTTTTTTCGACAGTCTAGCCGGCCTGCCCGCCCGCCCGCCCACACAAAGGTCCCTATATCTGACTGTAGTTTTAAAATTTCCCTTCTGGGTACTAATATTGGCAGTGTCTGAAATAGAAAAAGCTGTCTGGGTAAAATGTTCATTTTTACTACTGCTATTCTCCCCCACCATGACAACCAATTATTCTTCCATTTAATCAAATCCTGTCTCACATCCCTGAGCAAAGGCAAATAATTTAACAAGAAGAGGTTATCTAGATCTTTTGGTATTATAATTCCCAAATATCTAAAACTATGGCCTGTCATTTTAAAAGGAAATGCCTGTTTCAGCTGTTCCAGCTCTACCACTGTGCTAGTAATTCCCATCATCTCAGATTTATCATAATTCACTAAAAACCCCGCCACTTTACAGTATAGGTCCAATTCCCTTATTATAATAGGCAGTGTCAGTAATGGTTGGGATACATAAAAAAGAATGTTGTCTGCAAACAAGGTAATTTTGTGCTCATGACCTCCCAATTTAACTCCTCTAATGTCTCTGAGAGTCCGTATTCTCAAAGCCAGAGGTTCAATGGAAATAGCAAACAACAGGGGAGATAATGAGCAACCTTGTCTCGTTCCTTTTGCTATTGGGAAATATTCTGAGTACCCTCCATTCACTTTTATACGCGCCACTGGGACTGTATACATACCTTTTACCCATTCTAGAAATGCGCCCCCCCCATTCCCATAGCCCTCATCACTTCCCACAGGTATTCCCACTCTACCCTGTCAAATGCTTTCTCCGCATCCACCGCCAAAAGTGTCAGTGAATCTCCCCTCTTCTGTGCCCCCCATGTAATATTCAGAGTGCAGCGAATATTGTCTGCCACATGTCTGTGTGCTATGAATCCTGATTGGTCCTCGTGAATTATATGAGGCATCACTTTCCCCAAACGATCTGCCATAACTTTGGCTAAAATTTTTACATCTATATTCAGCAGAGATATCGGTCTATATGATCCACACACTGCTGGATCTCTCCCTGGTTTTAAAATGACCGATATCCCAACTTCCCTCATACTGGGAGGAACTCCTTGGCCCCCCCAAATTTGCATTGCCCACCCTAACTAATATTGGTGCCAGTTCCTTCCCAAATATCTTGTAATATTGCCCTGTATATCCATTGAGGCCAGGGGCCTTTCCCGGTTTTAACCCTTTAATGACCCTGAGAACCTCTTGCGTTGTAATTTCAGCCTCGAGCTCAGCCTTTTGCATTCCTGTAATTTGTGGTATATCTAGCTCTTGTAAATATTCTCGCATCCTTCCTTGGGACACCACCTCCCCTTTAGAGTATAGTTTCCTGTAAAAATGAACAAATTGTCTACTTATGTCCTTATCATGGTGCAATAGTTCATCTCGAGCACCTTTAATTTTTGTAATCGTATTTTTCACCTGCCTTTGTCTCACGCTTCTTGCTAACATAGTACCCGCTTTATTGCTAAATTCAAAAAACTTTTGCTTCATCAATTTTCTGGTATATTCCATCTTTCTCAATTGTATTTTTTGCAATTCTGTTCTACATTCTACTAATTTTTTAAAGGTCTGCGGGTCCCCAGTAGCATAGTGTTTAACCTCTAATTGTGCCAGTGTCTTTCGTGTATGCAGCTCATGTGCTTCCCGGTCCCTTTTTTTTTGCGCACCCCTTTGAATAAGATGCCCCCTAACTACTGCCTTAAGGGCATCCCATAGAATCCCTTCCGTCACCTCCCCATTATCATTGATTTGAAGATAGTCTTTTATTATATTACGCACATCCTGACATTCTTTTTCCTCCGCAATCAAAGTATCATTCGGCCTCCACACTCCTTTCCCAATTTTTCCACTATTACCCATAAAGGCGCATGATCAGAAGCATGTATGCTTTCAATCTCAGCTTCTTTTATAGCCCCCCACAGTGACCGGCTGCACCATAGTGCATCTATCTTAGTATATGTGTTTTGTGCATGGGAATAAAATGTGTAAGTCCTCTGTCTGGGATGTTGTAATCTCCAAATGTCCACCAGGTCTAATTCTGCCATAAGCTTAATAAACTTCCCCCTATAGTGCTTAGTTCCCTCAGCACGTCCCAAAGAGTGGTCTAAATTTGAGGCTGTGAAGTTAAAATCCCCCCCTAATATTATCTGACCTTTCCCAAATGCACTGAGTTCTTGCCTGATGGATTCAAAAAAGGCACCCTGTCCATTATTAGGGGCATATATATTAACCAGAGTAATGTGTTGCTCTCCTATCTTCCCTTGCACCGCTAAACATCTTCCCTCTTTCCCTTTGAAAATAGCTTCCTGAACAAATCGAAGATGTGCTTTAACAAAGATGGCAACTCCCCCCCCCCATTCCCCCCCCCTTAGGGTCCGCCAACAGAAAGCAGTCTCCCAATTGTTTACTTCTAAGCAAGTGTTCATCTTGTTTCCTTATATGGGTTTCCTGTAACATAATCACATCCCATTTTAACCGGTTTAATTCTTTAAATACAATGCTCCTTTTCCCAGGGTTATTCAGACCATTGACATTCCAAGTTCCCACCCGGAGTCTTGCCCCCCCCCTTCCCCCCCTCCTCTCCCCCCCTGCATCTGGCTCTGTTGTTCCCTCTCTGCCAGATCAGTCCCTGAGGAATTGAGCCATCGCCAGAGAGCTGCCCCTCTTATATCCCTCCTCATTCGCTGCCCCCCTACTTATATACCTCCTATAGTAACCAAACATCCTGTCTCTTCCCTTCCACAATTATCAACATTCAGTCAATAGATAGTACTATCATCCTGTGAGATCCAATGCTGTTCCAGGCATCATGGTCAGTCCACTCCACTGGGTTCAATCTGCGGCCATCCACACTCGGGGACCCTCGCCCCTTCGCTCCGCGCACTTTGTTCCATCCCTCTTTACTGTTCTTAGGACTTGGTGTTCGTTGCTTGTCTGTCTGTTCCGCTGTAATTGGCAAATCGGTGCACCCCAACTCCTTCAACGACTTCCAAGCCCCTTCAGTAGACGGGAATCTCTGTGTCTTATTACCCACTGTAACTTGCATGCCCAGGGGATAAAGCTGGGGCTTACAATTCTTCCAGGCAATCTCACCCAGTCCCCGGGCTTTTCTCCAAATTGCCTCTTTTACTCCAAACTCATGAAAACAAACCACAGTGTCTCTAGGTTGTCCTCCCCTTTGGGGACCAAGGCTCCTATGGGCCCGATCAATTTTAATGCGTTTGAAGTTTTGCTCTTCTCCTCCTGTATTTCCCGGGTTCATAATAAAATTGAACAGGTCCTGAATTACTTTCACCACATCCTTAAACTCTGCCTTCTCCGTAATCCCTTTAAATCGCAAATTGCATCTTCGTGGGGATCTGTTTTCCAAATCCTCCAGCTGCAATTCTAAGTCTCTTCTCAGCTGCTGTTCTGCTTTAAAATCTTTCTGCAGGTCCCGCACCTCCTCTGCCATATTTTCCACCCTCTCCTCTGTCTCTGCCACACGGTTTCCAATCTCCTTCAGCTCCTCATGCAGCTCTGTAACTGCATTTTGAATACTAGTTCTTGTGGCCACCATTTCAGCTTTTAAGTCTTTAAACCAGCGAATAAACGCTGTCTTACCACAGTCAGCCTCTTCCTCTGTTGGTTCCTTGATATCAGGGTCTGACTCAGAATCTCCAGCAGCCATCTTGGAACCTCTCAAGCTAGCTCGTGGCCCAACACTCTTCGAGGATCTGGATCCATCCGGCAGGTACTTAAACTTGGAGAGTCTTTTCCTCACTGCCATACTTGTATACACTACAGGAGCCTCTGTACTCGCAAAATCGCCGCATTTTTCCAGGGTTACAGCACTTATTTACTCTCTCCTCAGCAGAGCCCTGAAATCAGGCTGCCATCCCTGAGCGATGACGTCACTTCCTCCCCTCTCTCCTCCAGTTTTATATTCAAGTGACCATTACTCACAGACTCCTGAGGCAGGCATTGTTGCTGAAACAGTGCTGTGTCGAGTCCTATTTCATTTATTATTAAAATATATTTTTCTACATCACATCTCCTTAGCTTTTTGAAAGTGCCCTGTTGATCACGCTTCTTTGTTGCTCCATTATAAACCATTTCATTTGAGCAAATGTGTGGTTAAACTCCAAACAATGAGTCACTAATGGGACTGTCAAAGTGAATATGCACAACTCGCCCATCTATATTCAGAATTGTCTCTTAATATCTGCTTGTATACTATTACTTTGTTTTATTATCATCATGTTGACCAAAACCCTGCAATACTAAATGTTTATTTACTAACATTCTTCCACTACTCATGATGTATTGTAAGCCACTTTGAGCCTGCAAAGAGGTGGGATAAGGTGGGATACAAATGCAACAAATAAATAATCTAGTGCAGTGTTCATTAAGACATTGTCTAATAGTCCATCCCACATAGATCTTCAAGCAGGGACAGATCTCTATATATAAAAGGCACCTCCAACGTTCTAATGAAGCCTCCAGCCGGGAACTTGAAGTGGCATAGATATCCGGTTTCCCACAGACTGTCTGACCCGCCCTCATGTCACAACGTGATGACGTCGAGGGCGGAACAATGCCAATGTACAAATAGCATCGCTCACATGCCCCGCCCTCGTGTCAAAACGTCATGACGTCGAGGGCGGGTAATGAAAAAAAATAAAACAAAACTCCGACTTCACACACAAACAGCCTGCAGCAGGCTGCAATGGAACTCCCAAGGTGCCGGGGGAGGGTTTTCTGCGGGAATGGGGGGGGGGGGTCCAAAAGGGTCGCGGCACGGGAGACCACCAGTGACTGTGCGGAGGCGCGCATGCTCTCTCCTCACTAACGGAAACCCTTTTCCCCCTCCCTCTCCTCCATATTCTGCCATCTTTCCCGCGTGCTCCTCCCCTCCGGGCCCGCATCTCGACGCATGATTGCTTGCACTTCAGAATTGCAACGCGCCGGTTCCGGAATGCAATTAACAGTTCCATCAATCGGTACGAGGCGCCATTCCTTGCTACCACACCCAGATCGGTAGGCTACAATGACGCAGAACACGGACAGACAGATCACAGCTGGACGGGAAATTAGCTAGGGAGAAAAAGAAAACCCGGAGCCACAGGTCTGGGGAACATATCTAAAAAAAAAAAAAAAAGAAAATACTGATTCAAGAAGGGAGGTACAAACACAATAAAATTCCGGAAAGAAACAGGAAGAGCAGGCGAAAAAAAAAACCCCAACCCATCAGAGACACATACAGGGAGGGAGAAATCCAACAAAGAGAGAGAGGGAAGGAAAGGAGTGAGAGACTTTCTAAACATTCATTGCAAAAAACAAATACCTTGCTAGCACCCGTTTCATTACTCTCAGAAATGGGCCTTTTTTTTTTACTAGTAATTACATAAATAACAAATGTTGAAGAAGAATTAGGCCTTGCGTGCAATTTGTATTGTCTACAAGTTGTAGGATGTTGCCACACTGAACATTGAAGCAACATTGGACAGGCTTTGCAGCTTCCACACAGACTGTGTCCTAAATTAACTTGTTTCAATAGTTGAGAAGAAAAATTAGAAGAGACTAAATGATTAGCCAATTAATTTGCCCCATGAGTAAGCAGTGCAGGTACTTTGTTGCAATATAGGCAATAGGATAGAGACAGATAAGGAACTTATAGAGGTCAGACCCTCTGCAAGTGAAAGGACAGGTTTTTTTTTGTGTTAATAGGATAGAATAAAAAGGGGGTGAAATAGAATAAAGGAGTCAATAGTTTATCGGGAAGATATTAAGAGATATTAAGAGCAGGACACAGGTAACCTCAGTTACCAATCAAACCAAGTCTGAAAATGCCCAGCGCAGTTCCCAGCTCACAAGGTAAACTTAGGTTCTACTACCCAGCTCAAAACAAAATTGCTCCTCCTGGTGACTCATAGCTCTGGAGGAGGGGCAATTTTGTTTTGAGCTAGGTAGTAGAACCTAAGTTTACCTAGTGAGCTGGGAGCTGCGCTGGGCATTTTTAGACTTGGTTTGATTGGTAACTGAGGTTACCTGTGTCCTGCTCTTTAATCAAACTTTAAGATATCTATCCACTGAACCACAGAGTGTAATTCCTTGCTTAGGTGGTCCATTCGTTCCTCCATACTTTCCAGGATTGTTTTTAAATTTCCACTCCAACGATGCCTCATCACTGCAGACACCTTGGCAATTATCTGTGCATGCCAAGGCACCGCAGTCACTGGAGACGGTGGTCCTGCTGTGTCCACCGTCTTTGCCTCGCCAAACTTGCCGCGCTCTCTGTCTTTGTGCTTATACTGGTGCTGACCCAAGAGCACCAAAGCTTCAGCCACCAGCACTTACTAGTTGTTCGGGTGTGAGATACCTTAAAAGCTGTATATAGAAAGGAAAAAGAGATGGGACTCGATATACTGCCTTTCTGTGGTTATAATCAAAGCAGTTTACGTATTATATACAGATACTTAATTTGTACCTGGGGCAATGGAGGGTTAAGTGACTTGCCCAGAGCACAAGAAGCTGCAGTGGGAATTGAACCCAGTTCCCCAGGATCAAAGTCTGTTGCACTAACCATTAGGCGACAGAGGGCCTAGAGCTGAGTTCTCTAATGTCCCCCCAGCTCCATAGCATCACATGACTCCCTCCCACGAACATGTTATTGGGTATGATGAGTTTTAGGTGAAAGTACTGTTTCGGGGGTAAGACACCACCAGAATTGTTTATTGGCTTACCAGTTTGCGTGTTGCAAACTAATATGTGTGGTAGATTAATTTTGTAACAGAACAGCTATAAAAGTTTTCAAAATGTAACTATTTTATAATGGCTAAAGTTACCAGACTAACCAGAGAGGGAAAAACAGTATACATAAATAGCAAAACAAAGAAAAAAAGAAGCACAACAGGAGTCCTTTATTTCAATCAGACCTGACATGGGCTGTATTTTCGTGTCGGGTCTGATTGAAATAAAGGACTCCTGTTGTCTTAGTTCTGAAGGCCTAGTTGTGCTTCTTTTTTCTTTGTAAAGTTACCAGACAAAATAATTATGCAAAAATTATATATCTAAGGATATATAAAGCCTATTAAAGCCTTCCTCTGTTGTCTCGAGATCAATTCTGTCAGTGCTGCAAAGAACCATCAGTAACAAAGAAAAATGCTTCTAAGGGAAGGACACCCGAAGCACTTTCACTAATAGCCGAAATACTGATCTGTGTTGAGTCTGGATCTACAGGCTTAGTTTTATGTTGCACATACTTATTTTTATGGTATACTGCACAAGTTTGGACCTAATAACTTACTATTTTATGGTCATCGATTTTATATGTCATTAAATTTTTAAGTTGGAATCAAATTGGTCTTCCCCTTTCATTTGACATATTTTTACTCATAGAGGAGTGTTTGCTCCCTTTTCCTATATTTTAATTCGTTTTAGACAAATTTGCGAGTGTTCTACAACAAACTGATGTGCTCTTGGTCTTCTAATTCAATGTAATGTGTGAGGAATCAGTTACTAGTGTTGTAGGAATGGAGAGACTTTGTAAAAAGAGTGAGGAGAGGGTTTAAATGTATTTTTTGCTAGACAGGGTGTCAGCGGACCCTGGCCTGGGACGTAGGCCATAGATGGCTACTAGGAAAGAGAATAAGGCGGAGGGCTGAAGTGCACGGAGCCGCCCATAGCATGGCACCATGCACCCATGCCTCAGCTGTGAGGGGGGGGGAGGGTGAGCTGCCATAGCTGTGAAGCCACGGTTACCGGAAGGGAGTTTTCATGCCATTAGGGGCTCCCTGCAGGGAAGGCGGGGCTGGAGCCGTGGACTTAAAGCCCACAGCGTTACTGCACACTCCCTCTTTCTTCCCTGGGGACACAAACAGGAGCAGCCTCCCCTCCAACCCACCCACCCCTTTCTCTAATTATTGTTTATATTATATTGCGCATTTCACAGCTTGGAGGGCGGGAATACCCGACCCTGAGTGATTGGAGGAGCGCTAATTCATCAAGTTATGGTTTGGTGCAGATGGGTTCACTGCACCTGGGTTGGACACACCTTGCTACACGGCGGGAGCATCCTGTGTACTTCATATAGCACGTTTGACAGGCTTGCTTATGGCGGCAGACTAGGTGCTTTCATTGTAGCTTGTTAAGAGCTTACAGTGTGGCTCGGATATCATGTTTTTGATTGTATTATATACAGTTATGTCTTCTAATAAAGCTGCGGCCAAGTTGTTCCCACTTAATCCAAAGTGAATGTGATATTTATTAATTTGTGTTCAGAGTATTAAGAGGCTGGGACAGGGTGTCACGGTTGCCTATGTTAATTCCTCTTGAAAGTATACAAAAGAGTACAACCTCAGTGCAGGGTAAGGGCAAGTTTAATAGCACCAGCCTTAGCAAGTCAGGCAGGTTCAATCAACACTAGCCTTTAGTGCAACAAGTAAGGTAAGAGAGCTGTCACTCTTGCAAACCTCCAAAGCAGGAATTCAAACCAGAAACCAACAAGGCCAGCATGGAATCTCGGGAACAAGAATACAAGGCACAGGTGAGGGATTCAGCAACAGCAGTAGAAGCACAAAGACAATGTGCTGAATGGCCCAGCATGAAACCAGTCCCCTCAGCTTTTTGGGCTGGCCCTGCAGGAGGACAAGGCACACTCAAAGGCAGGAGACACAGGAATACACACACTTATTCAACAAAGTCAGGAGGAACAGGAGCACAGCTCCTCCTGAAGGTGCAGACAAATGCCTAGCTGTGTAAGCAGCTAAGTTCAGACTGTCTGCACTAGCTCCCTGCTAGCCCTAACATAAGGCAATAATTTGACGAGATTTCTTAATTCTTTGATAATTTGACTAACTGAATTAAAATTTCTTGTGAATTGTCTGTCCTGTATTTTAATTATCTCTTTGACAAGAGAAGTGAAAGATTATAATTATCTTTCTTTCTCTGCATTAATGAAGACACACTGTATTAGACTCAATTGTACTGTTCACTCAAAAAAATACCAGACTTTCAGTTAAATTTCAGTTAAACTTATAGAACTGTACTATTCCTCCCTCCATTTCCCAAGCCAGACCTAATTCCTGTTAAATTTCAAGAATGAACAATAAAAAAAAAAGAGATTCTCAACAGTCCTTTTATCGCCTCCTAATCTTGTTACATGATAGTTGCCCCAAACTGTGTGATTTGTGTTAACTATAACTTGTTACATATTAGCTACAGAAATTAGTTTGAATGCATTGGCATCAATGAGACACAATGTCACACATCACCAACAGTGTGACCTGAGTCACTTTCAGAGTCCTATGACACTGCTCTCTAAAATGCTAACTAAAATGAAACCTAAACAGCCCTAAATCTTTCCCTTGTTGGTCGGACTCCATGAGAGATCTGAACTAGAGAGTTGCACAGGGGCTGGAATCTTACCCGTCCCCACCCATCCCCTCTGGAATCTAACCCATCCTTGCAAGAATTTTACTTTTACTCACCCAGTCCCGCAAGAATTTAATGGTACATAAAAAAAAAAAAATTCTGGTTGTCTCTCTCTCTCTCTTGCAATAGAGATCTGGTTTTCCCCAGTTCTGTTTTGTTAATTTAGATTTTTACTTAGGGGTGGGGAGGGAGGTAATTGGGCTAGGGGTTGGGGTTTGGAATCTTTCTATTAGAGACAGAAGAATTAAAGCTCTCTCTCTTTCTAGTCATGGTTGTCTTATTTTTCTTACTGGACGTTTCCGGGGTGGGGGGAGTGATACGGTGATGGGGGTAGAGATGGGACTGGCTTTCGTATCTATTTTGATCGTACTTTCTATGTAGTTGTTTGACTTTTTTCCTGTTTAGCTGTTAGAGTGGTTACTAATAGCTGTTGTTTTATATGGAGCATGTGAACAAAAAACAAAGCCGGGGGGGGGGGGGGGGGGGGGGAATAAAATGGTTGAAACCGATGACAGAGTGTACGGTGATGCCTTTATTTTTTTTAATGCTTCGATGTTGGTTTATTGTGTATTTATATTGTTGGCTATGTTATCAATAAAAATGGTTAACATAAATAAACTTTAAAAAATCCCTGTTCAGCTACAGTGATCATAAGTAGTATAAAGAGTGTGAATATCTCATTAGTGGCCTACACTGGCAGCCAGTTAAATGTCACTGCCAGGGAAGGAAAGACTGAAAGGGAAGAAGTGTGAGAAATCAATAAGTAAAAACGTAAGATGTGCCATGCTGAGTTAGACTAAAGTTCTATTGAACCAAGCATCCAGTCTGACAGTGGCCAATCCAGGTCACAAGTACCAACAAGATCCCAAAGAGTAAATATATTCCTTGTTTCTCACGTCCAAGGATAATTGGTGACTCTCTCAAGTCTACCTAAATAGTAGAGGTTTATAGAGTTTTCATCAAGAAATTTGTGTAAATCCCTTAAAAGTGGCTTAGGTGCATTAACAATTATTAGCCAAATAAAAGATGGCAAAACCTACTCTACTTCTAGGAGTGATTATCAGGGAATAGATTTCTTATTAGGATATATTGAGTATTTTTCAGGTGATCTGGTTGGCCAGGTTAAAGACAGTACTCTTGGTCTATAAACCATTGGTCTGACTCAGTGTGGTTCATTTTATGTTCTTAAACAGCCAGATCCACTCCTTCAGTTCAATGACCCCACAGAAGGGGAGGCACCAGGGCCAAACTAATAACTGAAATAATTATAAATGACATGAAACTGACTCATCCTGATTGCCCAAAGGCCCTTACTCTGGATCCTCTATCCTATTATGTGATGCAAGGTTCCACATTAGGAGTCACCACCCAGGAAAAGGATCTAGGTGTCATTGTTGATGATAGTTGAAACCCTCTGCTTAGTGTGTAGCGGTGGCTAAGAAAGCAAATAATGTTAGGAAAGGAATGGAAAACAAAAATGAGAATGTTTTATAATGCCTTTGCATCGCGCCATAGTGCGACCACACCTCAAATACTGTGTGTAATTCTGGTCACCATATCTCAAAAAAGATGTAGCGGAATTAGAAAAGGTATAGAGAAGGGCGACAAAAATGATAAAGGGGATTGGATGACTTCCCTGTGAGGAAAGGCTAAAGTAGCTAGGGCTTTTCAACTTGGAGAAGAGACAGTTGAGAGGCGATATGATACAGTTCTATAAAATAATGAGTGGAGTGGAGCGGGTAGACATGAATCACTTGTTTACTCCTTCCAAAAATACTAGGACTAGAGGGCAAGCAATAAAGCTACTAAGTAGTAAATTTAAAACAAATCAGAGAAAATATTTCTACACTCAGAGTAATTAAATTCTGGAATTCATTGCCAGAGAATGTGATAAAAGCAGTCATCAGGGTTTAAAAAAGGTTTGGATAATTTCCTAAAAGAGAAGTCCATAAGCCATTTTTAGGATGAACATGGGAAAATCCACTGCTTTATTCCTAGGATAAGCAGCATAAAATCTGTTTTACTGTAATGTGATTTTGCCAGGTACTTGTGACCTGGTTTGGCCACTGTTGGAAACAGGATACTGGGCTTGATGTGCCTTGGTCTGTCCCAGTATAGTAAAAAAGAATCAGAAGGTGAGAACGTGAGGAAAATAACCAAATGAGAGACGTCCAATCCAATAGTTAAAATATTTAATCAATACTGTGTTCATCAACAAAGGTCGGTGGCAGAAGAACTGGGACGATTTGACACGGCTGTGTTTTGGCAACTATGCCTGTGTCAGGAATCACAAGTTATCAATGATGTGTCACTAGCAACAATGTGATGAAACAGTCATGTAAAAGTGCTGCATATGAGCTGTAGAGAAATGTCAAAATACCACATCAAAGCAAGGCTTTCTTTTAATAAAAAGGAAATAAGCCAGAGTTCCTTCTAGTCCTATAAAATTCCCCTCAAATAGCCCTTTATGTGAACCCAAGCTGTTGGGGGAGAGAGATGGTGTTGTAAGAAAATCAAGAGCAGTACTCAGCACCTTCCCCATTTTCAGAGCCCTGACCACACTATGGTGTGTACCTTATTCATCCTACCCCAGACCAAGTTGTACCTAGAAGCAGCGAAAGCTATAATCAGAGGCACCATTGGAGTAGAATTGTTGTTGCCCACCATCCAGCAGGATTTAGAAAAATTGCACAGAGTGGGGTTGAAGAAGGTTGACGTTTCTGCCATGCTACATTTTTTTTTTAATATGTGCACTTTTGGATTCTTTGTGTGTGAGCTGACTGGAATGGGTTTCTTCCAGGCACTGTGATGCTGAATAGCTATCCTTCAGGCATACATTACCTATTTATATGGTTCTTGTAATTCCTGTAGCCTATCTGCTCCACCCAGGATACGTTTTGACTTTGTTTTTGCTCATCATCTCTTCATGGTGTAGCTGTACTTCCTTAATCTTACATCAGCTTATCTTTCTCTCCAGTATTCCAGCATTCTCTGTCTGCCTGCCAATTTGTGGTACCGATTGGTGGTTCTGAGCATTAAGTACACTGACTAACTGGGACCATGTATCTGCTGAACCTTGGCAGTGATCATCTTTGGAAGTGTTTTGAGCTGTTGAGGGAAAAAGAAGTAGTGGTGGTCCCTTCCTTGTTTAAACCCTCATCTAACCCTGTGGTCTCATGAGCTACAGCAGTCTTACATATTGTAGCGTGGCCAACACAGTAGTCACAAAAGAGAGTGGGAGGGAAGAGATTGATACATGATGCCCGCACTCTGGCCCAGCATCTTCGGTATTTCACAGAACCCTCAGACATTTGAGAAACTCATCCAGGCTAGAATCTACTGTGAGCTGCTTAAAGCATTGGTTCTCAAACTGGTCTTGAGAGACTTTTATCTTCTCAGGATTTCAGGCTTTCCATAGTGAATGAATAGGAAACATTAGGGATGTGCATTTTTGTGTTCCCTAATTAGTGCGTGTTATTTGATCTAGTTCCCACTTTTTGGTAATTACATGCACTAGAATAAGACAACATAAAACAGCACAAATAAAAAAAATGAAACAAAAAAGAGAATGAACACCCTCTTTTAAACATATGTACATGTATAGATGGCTTGGCTGGATTGAGTTTACAACCATGGAGTGATCCGAGTAGTGTTGAGTAATGTACCACTCTAGCTCCTGAAGATGCTGTTAATCGGCGAAACACGGCACTGTGTAGAGCTCAAGATGAGTAGAAACTTTAAGAAATTTCTACTTAGTGCACAATGCTTACTTTGAGCCTTTGAAGTCCATCTGCACAATATCCCAGTCGACTAAGACAGCTTGGTGAAATTTGGACAGTTTGGGCATCATATGGACTCAGAGAATGAAATCCAGTATAAGAGCAGATGCCTGAGGATCTTCTCATCAGCTAATCATATGATAGGACTGAGTTTTCAAATCAGCTGGGCAACCAGTGATTGTGTAAAAAATTTGCTTTAGATGCAAGCAGGAGGTGTGGAATTCTAAAGCGTAGGGTTTATAAGCTTAGTGTTTAACATTTATGATTACAAAATACCAATATTTATGTATTTAGTTATTAATAAAAAAGAATGTAAAATGTAAACGTCATTTGGTGAAGTGGCTGGCTTTATGAGTGATGCATATTCTTTATGGATCTCATGAAAATTTTACCAGCATTGGACCTCCGAGGATAAATTTGGGAACCAGTGCCTTAGATATTGGTGTGACGAAATGAAAAGGGACTGGTAAATACTGTCTTATGCAAATGAAGTACAAAGTAATGTAAGACTAAATCTTGGTAGTTAGTTATACAGGCTGTTTCATATGACTGAAAATTTAACAAGTTTATTTTTAACATTTTTTTCCTTTTATTTTTCTTGGATTTTCCCCTTCAGAGGTCACACAGTACGAGCTGTATGTGAGTCATTTCACCTGGCTAAGGATGCTGGATTTAAAGTGGTGGCACACATGATGCCGGATCTTCCAAATGTGGGGCTAGAAAGAGATATTGAACAGTTCATTGTAAGTATATGTATTATGCTGGTTCATTTAGACACGTGCATCCTGCAAAGTCCCATTAGAGCTCCTTGTGGCTTACAAAAAGAGTCAAATTGGGCATTCCCAGAGAGCTACAAAATATTAAACTACTGATTAAACTACCAAAAAAGATGCATGTTAAGAGTTTTCTTAAATAATTGAAATTGAATTATTTTCCTAATGTTTAGTGGAAGAATGTTCCACCATTTAGTGGCTTGAAAAGAAAATTGTCCATTATATACAGTCTTGTAAATAATATGTTTAGGACTTGGGAATTGTAATAATAAAGGAAGTCTATCAAAGTTACACTTATTTTGAGTAAGTTTTACAATGTCTAACAATACCCTGGAGCAAGCCAATATAGTATTAAAAAAAACGTCATAGTACATAATTTAAAAATAACTCGTGCCCTAACTGGGAGCCAGTAAAGTTATACCAACAGTGGAAAAGCTAATTCAAATTTAGGTGACCAGCAAATCAGCCTAGCAGTAGTGTTTTGAAACTTCTGAAGTACTTTCAGCAAACCATCAGATAAACCCACAAATACAGTATTACAATAATCTATCTGAGACAGAAGCAAAGTTTGTGCTACAGATTGAAAAGCATTAAAATTTAGACTAGGTCTTACCCTTCTCAATTTTTTCATTATAAAATCCTTTCTTAATCATGTGATTTGTATGTGATTCAAATGTCAAATGCTCATCAACAATGACTCCCAATATCTTCAGTTTTTCTAATGTAAAAGTCATACCATTTGTAACCAGAACTGTTTCTTCAAAAGGTTTAAATGTATTTCCCCAAACTATCAACTTTGTCTTGTCATTGTTTAGTTTTAATCTGAATGTTGAAGTCCAGCCATCTAAAAGGCCAAGCATATATTCTATTTCTTGAATAATCTCAGTAAATGTATGTGTCTCTGTGACATCATCTGCATAAATGTAAGTTTGAAACTCAGCCTTAAGTATAATAGCAAACTGTGACATTAGAGCATTGAATAAGATAAGGGAAAGGGAAGCCTTGCAGAACACTGCATTCTGGGATCCAAGAAAAAAGAGTACTGAACTGCTAGTGCTTGCCTCTGTCTTTCCCCCTTTGATACTGGATTTGCTGGTTTACCAGCACAGAATCCAAGTAGAAGATCAGCAGATTTCATTTTAAGTTTAACGTGTTTAGTATAACAAGCTTATTCCACTTAGGTAACCAAAGGTGACCGTAACATTTTTATAAGATCACAGTGAATATTCCTCAGGCAACTTCTTTTGGGAACTAGATCAAATGATCATCAAGGGACAGTGATAGAGTATAGAATGTGTACAATTATCAGGAGATCAGTTAGCCAGACTGAAATCCCTGCACAGACCCAAAGCTGTGTCAGGGTCGCTGTGTGCCCTGCTGTGACTCCTGATACATTAATCCAATAATATTAAAGGAAACGCCTAAATTTTAAATCATAATGCATAACGTGTAGTTCACCCTAGGACAAGAAAGCAGTTTAAACTATTGAGTCATACCGATTGCATTTCCAGTCAAGGGATTTATTCGATTCAATGTCCTTGCTTATTGTGGTAAATATTAACCACAGAGAGTTCTGCCTAAATAGCGCAGTTGACTGTAGACTGCGAGATTGCTTTTAATTATTAGGACTGATATGGCAGCGTGGAATGGACAGGTTTGTGGTGTCTGGACAGTGAAGTGTGAAGGAAGGGTTTTAGCCACTCCACTCCCCACTGACCTGATATGCTATCTACTCTTCTGTGAGGGAGAGTATCCTGCCTGTCAGTCATGAGGTGGGCCTTTGAGCATTAATATTATGAAATGAGCTATAAACTCTTTTAACATGAAGGTCTGAAAGGATGAGTTCCTTCACTTACCCTTGGAACTCTGTATGCTCTGGAATTCGAGAGGGTACTGTTTTATTTTTTTAAGTTCAAAACGTTTGTTGAATTTTGCAAAACATAGCATACAGCCTCAAAGAATAGTCTTCCAACACCCATATTGTACTTGTGTTATGCACACCAGAGTTTTTTCACTTGGGGTTAGTTCTTGTCTGTTATTTACTAACTGCAATGATTCATTGCTACCTCTTATAATTTGCTGGTTGGTCTCCTTTAATATGCTTCTACATTATATAGCTGTAATTTGTTCCTATGCTCTACTCATTGCCTTTGGTGTACTGCCTTTCTCAGGTTTGCCACTCCATCTCTCCTATGCATATAGTTTCTATTATTACTCAAGGGTTAAATAACCCCATTAAATGTAAGAAACTTTCCCTTTTTCTCAAGAACCTTAAAGCTGATATTGCCCTGATACAAGAAACCCACCTTGGTGAGGTAGATAACATGATAATCATTTCACTATAGTTGCTTACTCTGCTGCCTTTCGTAAACATAATGGAGTTGTGATATTTGTGAGTAAAACTTTTTCTGCTATCATTAATAAACAAATCTCTGACACCAAGGGGCGCTGAATTCTAACAGAAATTGAATATACCTAACATGCTATTAAATGTGTATGGCCCTAACTCTGATAGTTCAGCTTTTTAAAAAATATATTACCCATGAAATTTGGCACCACTAATGTTATCACATGTACCAAGACAGCAGGCTCCTCCCCAGCACTATCTGAAATCCTATCTAGGTGATGCAGAAGGTCTTCCACTTTCACACCAGGATCGTCTGGTCACTTGTCTAACTGGTGCGAAGGTGGTAGACCTTAAGCATCATATTCATAAAAGAGACTATGATAAAGTGAGAAGAATGTTAAAAAAAAAAAAACTAAGAGGAGCAGCTACGAAGGTCAAAAATTTACATCAGGCATGGATGCTGTTCAAAAATACCATCGTGGAAGCCCAAGCCAAATATATTCCATGTATTAAAAAAGGAGGAAGGAAGGAAGACCAAACGACAACAGGCATGATTAAAAAGCGAGGTGAAGGAAGCTATTAGAGCTAAAAGACGGAATATATCCAGCAGACAGGATCTGGACCGAATTCGAATTACTATCAGAGGACCTCATCTCTGAAACGCTCAAAAGATTCGCCAAATCCCAATGCAAACTAGATATCTGCCCAAACAGCCTCATGAAATCAGCTCCTCAACAATTCATAATAGACCTAACGAACCACGTGAACTTTATGCTACAAAACGGACTTTACCCAAAGGAAAAAGGAAAAATTCTACTCACCCCAATACCCAAAGACACAAAGAAAAACGCAAGCGAAATAACTAACTACAGACCAGTAGCATCTATACCACTAATAACCAAAATAACCGAAGGGATGGTAACCAAACAACTCACAAATTATCTCAACAAGTTCTCAATACTGCATGATGCCCAATCAGGATTCCGGTCAAATCACAGCACAGAAAAAGTATTAATTACCCTTATGACCAAATTTAAACAAATGATTGCAACCGGCACCAATATACTCCTCTTACAATTTGACATGTCAAGTGCCTTTGATATGGTTGACCACGGAATCCTATTACACATACTTGAATATTTTGGCATCGGAGGCAATGTCCTAAACTGGTTCAAGGGGTTCTTAACCTTACGCTCATATCAGGTCACATCAAATTCAACTACGTCTGCTGCATGGACACCTGAGTGTGGAGTACCGCAGGGATCCTCCCTCTCGCCAACTATTTTCAACCTAATGATGATCCCCTTGGCAAAACTTCTATCAAACCTTAACCTTAACCCTTACATATATGCCGATGATGTAACGATATATATTCCTTTCAAACAAGACATTAATGAAATCTCCAACGAAATCAACCAAAGTCTACACATCATGAACACCTGGGCAGATGCATTCCGATTGAAACTGAATGCAGAAAAAACTCAATGCCTCATACTTACCTCCCAATACAACACGAATAAATTTACCGCTATTAACACACCTAAACTAAATCTGCCAATCTCAGAAACTTTAAAAATCCTTGGAGTCACTATTGACCGCCACCTAACACTTGAGACTCACGCGAACAACACAACCAAAATGATGTTCTACTCCATGTGAAAACTGAAAAGAATAAGACCATTCTTTCCAAGATCTATCTTCTGCAGCCTAGTGCAATCACGCATACTCAGTCATCTGGACTACTGCAACTCACTATACGCAGGCTGCAAAGAACAAATACTGAGGAAACTTCAAACAGCCCAGAATACAGCAGCCAGACTCATCTTCGGAAAACCAAAATACGAAAGTGCAAAACCCTTATGTGAGAAACTACACTGGTTCCCACTCAAGGAATGTATCACCTTTAAAGTATGCACCTTAGTTCACAAAATCATTCACGGTGAAACCCCTGCATACATGTCTGATTTAATAGACCTGCCACCCAGAAACGCTAAAAGATCATCCTGAACTTTCCTCAATCTCCACTTCCCTAAGTGCAAAGGCATAAAATACAAAGTACTGCATGCATCAACCTTCTGTTATATGAGCACGCAATTCTGGAATACACTACCACGCAACCTGAAAACGATGTACGAATTAACCAACTTCCGCAAACTATTGAAGACTCATCTCTTCGAGAAAATTTATTGCAAGGAACAAAACACATGAAGTCCATACGCACTAATAGAAATGCATCAATACACTCTCTTCTGAATTCTCTTCCCCCGTATTTTTCACCACACTTAAAACTCTACCCACAGATAAAATTGTCATACCCTAATGTTCTCTTGATATTGTTCTATCGCCCTATCATTCCCCATTATTACATTCCATCATTTCTATTCCCAAATGATGTTTTGACTTTGTCTTCCCGTAACTCTTCACAATGTAACCCATAATCGTACTGTAACAAATTGTATTTCCATCATTCACAATGTATTGTAAGCCACACTGAGCCCGCAAATAGGTGGGAAAATGTGGGATACAAATGCAATAAATAAATAAATAAATAAAAGAAAATCCTTCAGAAAATGGAAGAAGGATCTGACTAAAAATAATAAGAAACGGCATAAGGAATTGCAAGTCAAATGTAAAACGCTGATAAGGAAGCAAAGAGGGACTTTGAAAAAAAGATTGCGTTGGAGGCAAAAACACATAGTAAAATTTTTTTTAGGCATATTAAAAGCAAGAAGCAAGAAAAGAATTGGTTGGACTGCTAGATGACCGAGGGGTAAAAGGGGAAGACAAAGCCATAGCGGAGAGATTAAATGATTTCTTTCCTTCGGTCTTCACCAAGGAAGTTTTGGGAGAGATACCGGTGCCAGAAATGGCATTCAAAGCTGATGAGTCAGAGAAGCTGAATGAAATCTCTGTAAACCTGGAAGATGTAATGGCATAATTTGACAAATTGAAGAGTAGCATATTGCCTGGACTGGCTGGTATTCATCCCATAGTATTGATAGAATTGAAAAATAAACTTGCAGAACTATTGCTAGTAATATGTAATTTATGTTTAAAATCAAGCATGGACCCGGAAGATTGGAGGATGGCCAATCTAAAGCAGAGCCATTCAGCCTCGCGAATGATCCCTCCACATGCCTATAGCTCGTTGACTATTCCAGTAGTGGGGAACCCCAACGATAGACCTGTTCGCTTCTCCTGAGAACAACAAACTTCCCCTCTTTTGTTCCAGACTTTACGCACCCAAACATGTAGCCCCACATGCCTTCTTGCTCCGCTGGGGAATGGATGTTCTATAAGTCTTTCCCCCACTACATATCATAGAGAGAACTTTTCTCAAACTATGTTAAGACCCCTAATAGCTCCCTGTTGGCCACATCAAATTTGGCTCCCTCTTCTCCTAGAGTTGTCATCTAGAAAACCATTGAGGTTAGATACTTTCCAACCCTAGTAACACAGAAGTAGGAGTTCCTCCTCCATCCAGAGCCCCCACTCTCTGGTCCTGATAGCTTTGTTTTTAATGACATAGAATTACATTTCTTTAAACCTTCCAGAAGGAGTCTCTAGAGTACTATTAGCTCCTAGAAAACCTTCTACACAGAAGTGTTACTGTTTGAAGTGGAAAAGATTTTCCCTCTGGTGTACAGCCAGAATGCTTGACCCTGTTAAGTGCTCTCTTCCTACTCTTATGGAGTACCTCCTCCATCTCTCTGATCCTGGCCTCAAAGCTAACTAAGTAAGAATATGTTTGAGTGCTATTAGTGATTTTCACTCTAGGGTTGATAACAAGCTAATTTCTGTTCATCCCTTGATAGTTAGATTCGTGAAAGGTTTATTTCATACCAAACCTCCTATCAAGTCACCTCCAGGGTGTGGGATCTCGGTGTCATCCTTACAGCTCTTATGAAACCTTCATTCCTGTTCTCTGAAGTTCCTCACATAATGTAATACTTCACGCCCTTGTGGCAGACCCAACTACACCAGGTTCTACCACAACAGGGTTGTGCTCTGAACCCATCTCAAATTCCTCCCTAAAGTGGTATCAGAATTCTTCCTCAATCATTCCATTATACTTCCTGTCTTCTTCCCTAAGCCATGCTCATTTTGGAGAAAACAGCACTGCATACCTTAGACTGCAAATGTGCTCTAGCATATTATCTGGAATGTACAAAACCTCATAGGACGTACTCCCAGCTTTTTGTATCCTTTGACCCTATTAGGGATCACCATCACCAAACATACTATCTCTGCATGACTGGCTTACTGTATCTCCTAAAAGCAAAAAAGTAGTGGGAAATGGATCACAGACTCCAGAAACTAGGGAAACAAACTTGATGCTTCAAGAAGATTTATTGATCCATAGACTTGACACAGAATCTGTGTTTCGGCCTACAGCCTGCTTCAGGAGTCTTTTGAATAGATAACAAAATCTTCAATGTCATGTCCTTTCAATCTTGTGACACTAAAGATTGGTCTTTAAAAAGACCTTTGTAGTGGTATTGCAAAAGGTAGACAAAGTCTGCGTCTTCTAAATATCGTGGGATTTTAGAGTTCTCCATCCAGGTAGATTTCTTCTGACTGTATCTCCTACACCTATGCTGGAGCTGGACTGACCCTTCGAGGCCATGTCACCGCTCACAATGTAAGAGCCACAGCTGCTTCAGTAGCCCATTTCCACTCTGTCTCCATTGAAGAAATGTACAAGGTGTGATCTTCTATCCACACCCTTACTGCTCACTACTGTCAGAGCAGCATTCAGGTGGGATAGCCAGTTTGGACAAGAGTCCTGCAGGATCATTTTTACTAATTAAATGTCAACTCCGCCCTCTAGCCCTTTTTCCACCAGGCTCACTTTCTACTTAGTTGCCAAGTTTCATTTATATTGTGAGCCTGGTAGCTACCACATGTGAGAATATTATGCCTGCTTGTCCTCGGAGAAAGCAAAGCTACTAACCTGTGCCACCCTTTTGAGTTGTCTTCTTAGCTTTAGTATTATACTGCTGGACTTGAGTGTTGGATGGGAAGGGTCAGGCATGCGCGGTGGGGTTACTGCCATAAAGTTTTAAAGTGACGGTGCACTATGGCAGTTTACGCACTGGTCTCCGTGAACGATGTCACCCACATATGAGAATACAGTACAGTCTCGATTATCCAACATAAATGGGACCAACCTGTTGTCCGATAAATGGAAAGTTGGATAATACAGAAAACAATGATAAGCCCTTAAAAATGTATGGAGAACATATGTTATGCATAAAGAACAGGCATAGTGTATCTTCAATTAAAAATATTGTTTATTAACACTAATCAGCAATGAACAATGACGTCACCAAAGTGTCTGTTGGATGGTCGAATTAGTGAAAGTTGGATAATCAAGACTGTGCTGTATATGCCTGCTGTCCTTGGAGAACACCTGCTACAGGTAAGTAACTTTACTATTTGTATTGCAACGAGGTAAGCTGAGCAGTATTTCTAGTAATGTTTCCTTAGAAGTAATGAGAGACTGATAGACTTCAAGTGCTATTATTTACTATAATAGAAAATGACCATAGGGTATAAATAATGTGCTATATGTTGGAAAATATGAGCAGTACATGAATTAGTACATTATCAGGTAAATAAAAAAAAAAGGATATAGAGGAATAAAAAGAGCAAGGATTTTACAGGGGAATTAATGAGACTGAGTAAAACTATAAGAAATAAATGAGTCCTCAATATATTTTTCAGTGAGTTGAGATTGCTATGGAACAAATGTAAGGAATAAATTGGCTCCAGACTCTAAGAGCATGATAAAATGCTCTTGAAGAGCAACAATAAATTCTTGGTTGTGATTATTGACTGTGAGGAAAGTGAAGGGCATTGTCATGAAAAAGAATAGGAGTCAGAAAATGAATTGTGCAGTGCATGACTTATTAGTGAGAGTGGTAGTTAACTGAGGGAATTAACCTGAGAAAGAATTGTCACAAGGGAAGCTTAGGTGAGACTCCATTTCACACAGCACACTGAGGTAGGAATTAGGACTTCCAAGCTGGATCTTACACAAATTCCCCAGTATTTTACAAAAAACTCTGTTGAATATAGACCCTTTAGTAAAATACAGATAAGGATCCTGGCAAATAACACAGGCAGATAACTTGAAAATTTCTCATTTGGGACTTTGTTACTTAATAGGAGGCAATTATATGTATAGTTTCTGTAATATGACTCTTCTGTGTATAATGGTCAGTAATTATACACAGAGCTATCTAAAATTGGGGCTTCTATGTTTAATCATCGGCAATTAAAGGTAAAAGATGCTGGACGATGACACTCTTTTCTATACATGAGTGCAGCAATGTTTAAAATATACACATATTTATTTAGATTTTGCTCACACCTTTTTCAGTAGTAGCTCAAGGTGAGTTGCATTCAAGTACTCTGGATATTTTGCTGTCCCAGGAGGGCTCACAATCTTAAGTTTGTACCTGAGGCAATGGAGGGTTAAGTGACTTGCCCAAGATCACAAGGAGCAGCAGTGGGATTTGAACCGGCCACCTCTGGATTGCAAGACCGGTGCTCTAACCACTAGGCCACTCCTCCACTCCTATTAAGTAACATATAGAAAAGAGTGGCATCCTCCAGAATCTTTTACATGTAATCACTGATGATTATACATAGAAGTCCCAATTTTAGATAGCTCTATGTGTAATTACAGACAATTATACACAGGTTCTTTAATATGGCTCTACTATCATATAATTGCCTCCAATTAACTAACAAAGCTCCAAATGACAAATTTTTGAGTTATATTGAATATAGTATCAGGGGACCAGGCCCAATTGCTTCTGTGAACATTTGTTTCTGACTCTGAAAATGAGCACTTGCAGACACTTATGCATGCCTCAGAGGAGGTGCAGAAGCCAGTGTAGAAATTTTTATAATTGTACTAGTTTTACCGTTGTAAAATAGGAAATGCATGTATAAATTTTCAGCCTGCCCAGTCCACACCCCCTTGAAATCTCTGCATCTGCACATGTAAATACCAGCTTTCTGAAATTACCATTTAGGTATGTAGCCTATCAATGGGTATAAATACTGCATGGGGACAGTAACAAACTCCGCAACAGATAAGATCTCCCCCAAATAAAAACTGAAGCATGGGAAAAAATAACCTGCACTGAGCAGCAAGCCTACTAGGCAGAGTAGATGGACCATTTCTTTTTGTTTATTAAAATTCTTATATACTACATATTTTAACACAAAGGGCAAAATTCTATAAATAGCGCTCAAGTATCAGTGCTGATTTGCGCTCAGTGCTATTCTATAATGGATACTCAAAGATGAGTGCCCATTATAGAATAGCATTGAGTGCCAATTTCAGCACAGGACTTACACAGGCTGAAAACAGGTGTAATTCCCGTCGCACATCCTCGGTTTTCTGTAACACTGTGCACAAATTTTAGGAACACCCTGACCCTTCCAGGCACCTCCCTTGACCTCGCCCCCTTTTGGATTGCATGCTATGGGATTTGGATGCAAATTGTGTGCCCTGTTCTAAATTGGTGACAGTTGGTGCTAATTAGCACTCAGTTATTGGCACTAATTGGCTGTTTAGTACATCTTGGATTGGTGCCCAATTTTGGGTTCCATATGTAGAATCTGGGGGAAAGTGTTCAAAGGGGTTAACATAAAGTCACATTCATAAAAATAAACAGCATACAACACACAGTATCTTGAAACTAAAATACAGCACTCATCAACCCCTTAATACATCAGTTAACCTGGGAAGAGCCATGTTTTGATTCCTTTCAAAACTGTTTCTCATTATTTTCCAGCCAAAGCTCTCTAGGCAGAGTGTTCTACCAGGTGGTGCCATGATGGAAAACATCCTACATCTTATCCTTCCTATTCAGTTGAGACAAAAGGTCCTGACTGGATCTCAGTGTTCTTCCTGGAGTGCATATATGTAATCTATAAGTAACCTGATTAACGTTTTTCAAAGCTTTGAAAGTTAACAGCAAAATCTTAAACTTTAATCTTGATAGTATCGGGAGCCAGTGGAATTCCCTCAAAATTGGAAATATACTCTCAATTTGTAATGCAACAGTACAAACCCTGTCTTTTAATGTGGAAAAAAAAGTTACAGAAGTTCAAACATGTAACCTCTGCAAACTGCTTATGGAGCTATGACATGAAAAATCAGCCATTCTCAGCATTTTGGATCAGTCACCTTTTCCCAAATACAGTCAGATATTTATGTATGTAGATGCTTCATATGTGTTACAGATAATCAAGGTACTGTGTTGAGATTCTGTTTGCAGAAGAAATGCTAATTGTTACACCTAAGGTATTATATTTTGTTTCTATATGCAAAGATTTCAGACGTATTTGTAAAGCTTGCTGAACTTTGGTTTATAGCCTCCAGTTAAAAAAAAGAATAAAACACAATAGGGTTTAAATTGCACTATAATACACTGGATGTGTAGTGAGGCATGGCTAAGTGCATTCAACTATGCAGGCAGGGTCATTATTTCAGTTCTACCTATGTGCCCTGGAGCACCCTATTTCACTCAAATCAAATAGCAACAGCAGATGTAAACAAATGATTTCTCTGTATACTTCTTTTTGAAGTTAGTTTTACTTCTAGTATGGCAAATGAATGTAAAAAAAAAAAGAACATTTACAAAACCATAGGGTATATCATTAGCATAGTCTTTCCTTTGCTATTATTTTTTTTAACGTTTTTCTTTATTAAGGCGCTCATTTTTGAAGCATATGAACATCCATGTGCTTGGAACGTCCAAGAACCAATTTTTTTAACAGCCACATAGGGAACATCCATGTGAGCTAGGCATCCCAGAATGGGCTTTCCGGGAGTGTGTTGAGGGTGGCGTTATGATCTAGGGGCCCTGTTTACTAAGCCACACTGTAGGAGCGCTAACTTTTTAGCGTGCGCTAAAATTAGCACGTGCTAACGCTAGAGACATGCATAGGAATATATAGCATTAGCACGCACTAAAAAGTTGTGTGCCCACAGTGCAGTTTAGTAAACAGGGCCCTAGATGTCTGAATGTGATAACGTATAGCAGGCTGACATCTAGGGTCAGAAATGAAAATGTTCATCCCTAGACCTGATATAAAAACGAACAAGTGAAGCCGCAGTCTGTTCTTTGTGACCTATCTGTGTTGTTGCTGATTAGAGGAGAGTGGAGAAGTGGATTGTGGTTTAATTCCAGTCTGTGTGCCCCACTGTGAACTGTTTGAATCCCATATGTAGTGCTCTGCAAATTGTGTTTGTCTGCCCTTGAACTTGTTCCCACACCCACGTCTCTCCTATCCACACCCATCCTCTGCTGTATATTAGGCCCCAGCCTCCTTTATTGTGTCTGGCCCCCACCAACCCCTCACTGTCCCCAACTCAGCACACATCCCATTGTGGCTCCTGACTTGCTTGTACTGTGTTTCTCATTGTCCTTGCGTGCAGTGCCTGTGTGTTTGTGTAGTCCCTGTTGGTTAGCGTGCAAGTGTTCAGGTGCTGACTGGTTGTGTGGCGTGTGCTGGTGCTCAGTGAGTGTGTGCTTTGTACTGTGGTGGTGCTCGATGAGTGTGTGCTATATGCTGGTGCTGGGTAAGTGTCCAAGTAAGTGATACTAGTGTTTTGCATCTGTAATGGTGGGGGCTGCTGCATAATAGACATGAATGAGCTGAATGAGTATGTCATACATGCATGGTTGGATGTGGTTGAGGGTTGGGAGGGGAGGGCTAGCAGGAGGCATCCCGGTCAAAGATGGACCTTACTGATGATGAGTGCATTACAAGGTTTCATTTTGATAGGGCTGCCATACAGCACTTCTTTCAGTAGCTAGAACCTATCCTTCAGGCCAGCCCACCTCAAGATCACAGCTTCCCTTGCCTTTCTTGCTACTGGAACCTTTCAGTCTGTGGTGGCAGTCACAGCAGGCCTCAGCCTAGTTTGTTTTTTTGGTTGAATCTGTGGGGAAAAAAAAGTAAAACATAATTCATAAAGCTTTGCTAAGTACACTGATGTTTCCTCTCAGTGCTGTCTAATTGTGAGTTTTGGTTGTCTTTGCTGTATTGAGACAGAGATCCATGGGAGTCTTCTTTTTCTTGGTGGTGGTAAACTCGGGTGACTGGGTCCCTCCTCCCCTTCTCTCCCTGACTTTTAGAAGTGCCTCGGCTGTTGGGCTCTGTTTAAAAAAAAAACAGATGGGCTGGAGACACAGAGGGTCCTTCAAGAAAGAAATAAGAGTGGCTGTCCCTTAAAGCAGCATGAGGGGTGTATGCTGACTTCAGTAGAAGTGGTTTTGGGCCTTGCAGCCTCTTGCTTTGGGGTGCCTTCATGTCTGGGACAGGGACAGATGTCCTCCCCTTAGGTTTCGTGGAGTGTTTGGCTGCACCACCCCCCTTATCCCCAGTATGAGTGGGGAGTGTCTAAAGCAGTACACGAAGTGTGGCTGCCTCAGCCTCAATGCATCAGGTCTTCTGTCACCAAAGGTCAGGATCTCAGGTTCCTGTGGGCCTAGGAGGCCCTTTTACTGGGCAGTTTTTCCCTCTGTTTGCTCTGTGGCCTCTCCACCTCCTCCCAAGCTCCAGAGGCTTTCCTGGGATAGGGAGGACTTGGGGGTGCAGAATCTCCCTGTTCAGAGGAGGAGGGTGAGTAGGATACAGTGGATCACTTGACGGGCTTAGATCTGAGAGATCAGGATGCATGGATGAAGGAGCTCCCTCTGGGTGAGAATTGTTAGGTGGTATAGGTTTTTTTTATAGGGATGAGCTTCAGGCGCTCATTGTGCAGGTTTCCTCGGTTTTGTATTTTGAGGAGGATCCTCAGGAGGCTCTGCGGGAGGCTCCATGGGTGGTGGACCTGTTGTTGAAGGGCATCAGAAAGTCTGCTAAGTCTTTTAATATGCATCAGGATATCTGGGATGTGATTCAGATGCAGTGGAAGGCCCCAAGGTTCTCCTTTACGGGTGGCATGCTCTATGATGCGTCTGGATCCCATTCCAGATCTGGATAGGGAAAATTTGAAGCCTGTGGTGGTTGTGGTGGTTTCTGCGGTCACTAAGAAGAATTCTGTGCCAGTCGATGGTGGTACAGCTGTCAAGGATCTGCAAGATCGCAGATTGGAGGCAGAGTCTTGAAATCATGACTTTGGTAGTTCAGGTGGTGATATTTGGTGGTTTGGTGGTGAGGGCATGTTTTGAACAGCGACTTGGATGACTGGCCAGGAGCTGGCCAAAATTGACACGGGTTCTTCCTATCTTTTGTTTCCCATGTTTGATTTGCTGAGACTTCATCCAAGTCTATGGTACTCGGCGTAGCGGCCCACAGGTCCTTGTGGCTTTTAGGGGCTGGTTGGCTGATGTGGCCTCTAAGTCTAAACTAAGTAAGTTTCCCTTTCAGGGGATGTTGTTTGGTGGATAAGTTAGTAAAGAGACTTGCAGAGTCTAAGGTGCCCATGCTTCTGGAGGATAAACCTCGCTTCCCAGGGGCGCCGCTAAAGCAGGTTGGCTCAGGACACCACTATCTCTTGAGCCGGCCCTGCTCAGTTTAGCTTTAGAAGAAATCATAGTACAGAATTGTTGCTTCTTGTTTTGTTAACTAGGATTAGGGGAATCCTTAAGCCATGGAACTTAGTCACTCTTGTTCCAGTTTGACATCTCAGGGGCATTTGATACTGTAGATCGTTCTGTTTTGCTTGCCAATCTTACAGATCTTAGTATTTCAGGTACAGTTTATACATGGTTTAAGGATTTTCTAAGTAATCGTAATTACTTTGTATTGAAACATGCTGAAAAGTCTAAGTCTAGGACCCCTGTTTGTGGCGTACCATGGGGATCAACTCTTTCTCCTGTGTTATTTAATATTAAGAGTACTTTAAGCACTAATATTTTGGCACCAGGAGCTCATTCTACTTTATATGCTGATGATATTTTATTTAGCTTCCTGTATTTGACAATTTAGGCTTGACCTATTCTGTGATTTCTTTTTGCATTAATAATATAAAATCTTGGGCTACCAAACATATGTTGAAGCTTAATGCTGACAAAACAAAAGTTTTATGGTTCAGTAACGCCACTTGAGCAACCTAATTCTCTTCCTGTAGCACAAACATCTCAAACTTTGGGTTATTATTTTTGACTCTACTCTTTCATTTGAAATTCAAATTGACAGTTTATCAAGAAAGATATTTTTTAAAATTGAGGCAATGGAGACTAATCTGTTCTCTTTTTTTCACAATAAATATTCTGCTCTTTTGATTCAATCCTTCATACTTTCACAGTTGGATTACTGTAATTCGGTCTATGTTGGGCTTCCTCAGAAGCAATTTAATAGACTGCATTTATTATAGAGCATTGCCGTTAAGGCGAAATTAGATCTAACCTGCTAATTTTCTTTCTTGTAGTCCTCCTCCAGACTGGCATTGACAAATGGGTTATGCATGCCTACCAGCAGGTGGAAACTGAGAATCAGTGACATCTAAGCAACCTATAACTGGGTTGTCCAGTCTCCCTAGAGTCAGTCTGTCGAATAGCCAAGCAGGAACACCCGTAGTCCTCTCACATTCCTCTCAATGCTGACTGTCCTCCAGCTAAACCAGAGAACCAAATGCTGCTGCCCACAACATTATATGAACCAAGATGCTCCCCTGTCCAATACAGCATTCATTTTCTCCATTTTTGTTAAACAAACAGGAAAGCCAAATAATATATATACCCTCAACCACAGAGACCAAGAAAACAGAGTAATGAAGGGCAAGAACTCCGTCAGCATACAGTCAAGGGATTGTCCTGTGCCAGTCTAGAGAAGTAAAAGAAAGAAAATGGAGCCAGACTGAGCATCTGAATGGGCCCCTGGGACAAATGATCCTGTGATATTGGACGCTGAAGAGGATTGTCGACTTAGATGAACCAGATCACTGTACCACAGCCTGTGAGGCCAATCCGGAGCCACCAAATCACCTTTGCAACATGCTGCCCGATCCTTTGTAGAATCCTGCTGACCAAAGGCCATGGTGGAAAGACATAAAGGAAGCCTGACACCGGCCAACACAGAACTACTACATTGAGACCCTCCAACCAGAAATCTTTGTGCCAAATGAAGAACCATGGTGTCTTGGTATTGAGACAGGTGGTCATCAAGTCCATGACTGGAGCCCCATCCGTCTACAATCAGCTTGAAGGGGTCCACCCCCAGATTCCACTCTCCGGGATCTAATACGTGGCAGCTGAGGTAGTTGGCCTGAATGTTGTCCATGCCCATCACATGAGTCGCGGACAGATCTGAGAGATAAGCCTTCACCCAATCCATTAGTTAACATGACTCCTGAGCTGCCAAGAGACCCTCTAACAAAACGTGCATTGCCTTGCCCCAGAGGAGCTTCAGAAACGCCACCAAGGCCAGGCAAATCGCCCTGGTTTCCAACTAGTTATTCGACCAACAAGTTTCCTCAGGAATCCAAGAACCTCAGGCCAACTGATCCAGACAATGCACGCCCCAACCAGCCAGACTGGCATCCATCATCTCCACCGTCCACTGAGGAGGATCCAACACCATGCCCTGGGAAAGAAGATCGACCGTAACCACCACCGCAGTTGAGGTGGTGACTGTATTGCCACTCTGACTGTTGCTGTCCTTGGTGCTGTGAGCTGTGGAAGCTGTAGGTGGTGGTAGCTCACTGTTGCTATCCCTGGTTCTGTGAGCTGAGGAAGCTGTAGGCTACGTTTACAAGGTAGAGCTCAGAGCAGTAGTGTACTCTGGCAAGGCACTGTATAGCCCCATTAACTCCAGCAAAATGTTCTGCAGCACCTGCTATTTCTCCCATTGCTCCTTCACACCCTGATGCATGAGGTCCGTTTCCTTGCTTCCCACTCTATGGATGGTGGCCCAGGGGTATAGTTTGGGGATAGGAAGACTGCATTTGTTACAAAGCCCTTGGCCATGATTGTAGTAAGGGATGCAGCCTGCAGAAAACCATAGTCCAGGCTGTGACAATGAACACTTGCTGATTGATAGCTGACTTGTGGGCAGTACTGGACAACAGACATGTGAAAAATTGTTCTATTATGCAGTATGCATAATGTGTGGGGGCCATCATAGAAACATGACGGCAGATACATGTTGAGGTTCATGAGCCTGTCCCTATATGTTTTATGACAGAGACCACTGTCCAGTTTTGTAGCTGCCCTTTGGTCCGACTCCATCCTGTTTATATCTTTCCGTAAGTGCGGTCTCCAGAATTGCTCACAGTATTTTAAATAGGACTTCGACTTGCAGAAGTGCACTATCACCTCTTTTTTTCCTGCTGGTCATCCCTCTCCTGGCTTTGAGCGTCATCTTTTCTACCTGTTTGGCCAGCTTAAGTTCATCAGACACAATCACCCCCAAGTCCCGCTCTTCTTTCATACACAGAAGTACTTCACCCCTTATACTTTACCGTTCCCTTGGGTTCTTGTGGCCGAAATGCATGACCCCGCATTTCTTAGCATTAAATCTTAGTTGCCAGTTTTTGGACCATTTTTCAAGCTTCGCTAGATCCGTCCTCATGCTATCCACACCTTCTGGGATGTCCACCCTATTACAGAGCTTGGTACCATCTGCAAAGAGACAGACCTTACCAGACAGTCCTTCCGCAATATCATTCGCAAAGATGTTAAACAGAGCTGGCCCAAGGACAGACCCCTGTGATACACCACTGATAACATCCTTTTCCTCAGAGCAAACTCCCGTTTACCATTACCCTTTGTCTCCTTCCACTTATCTAGTTCTTAACCAAGTTAGTTGCTTTAGGTCCCATACCGAAGACATTCAGTTTACTTATCAGTCGCCTGTGCAGAACCGTGTCAAAGGCTTTGCTGAAATCAAAGTACACCACATCTAGCACCCCTACCACATCCAACTGTTTGGCCACCTAAGAAATTAATCAGATTTGTCTGATGATCTGCCTCTAGAAAAACCATGCTGTCTTGGGTCCTGCAGTCCATTCGATTCGAGAAACCTCACAATCCTCCACTTTAAAAGCATTTCCATTAGTTTACTCACCATTGAGTTCAGACTGACTGGTCTGTAATTCGCAACCTCCTCCTTACGTTCTTGTGCAAAGGGACCACATCTGCCCTTCTCCAGTCTTCTGGGACCAGTCTCTAAGAAAGCATTGACGAGGTCAGACAGCAGAGCCACCAGACCTTCTCCGAGTTCCTTGAGTACCCTCGGATGTATCCCATCAGGCTCCATTGCTTTGTTTACTTTTAATTTGGCCAGCTCCTCACAAACACAGTCTTCTGAGAATTGATCCTGGTCTACTATACATCCATCCTCATTAGCATTTGTTTTCTGTGGTCCTGCCCCCGGCCTTTCATCCATGAATACAGAACAGAAATAATAGTTTAGCACAGTGTTTCCCAAGCTGTGCACTGCGGCGCCCTGGTGCACCGCAGCAAATCCCGACCTCCCTTTCACCTGAACCGCTACTGAAGACAACAGTGGCGAGTATTTCTTCCTACAACAGTTGGTTTTTATGACTCTTTTTGGTTGGTTGTCATGTTAGAGCAGATAAAGTCTATATAGCATTGTACGCTGGTTTCTATTAATGTCCGCTGTTATGTCAACATTAATATTATCTTCTTTCTAGCCTTAAGGGCGCCACGCAGCATCCTCCCATTGCGCATCAATGAAACCCTAATAGACGTGTCATAAACCAGTCTTATCAAATGTTTCCATGGTTCTTTATCTGACATGTGAAGGGCAATTCTAGAAGCCAGTGGCGGCACCAGTAATGCACCTAGTTTATAAAATAGTAACTTTTATGTGTGTAATTGCTAGTCAGGGGCTCATTTCAAAACACTTAGACTTACAAAGTTCCATAGGTTTCTGTGTAACTTTGTAAGTCTAAGTGCTTTGAAAATACACTTCAATGTGTGCCTAATGAAAACAGGAGACTGATTGAAGTCAAAAAGTTGAAGTTAATAGGTCAGTCTCTGTTTCCTATTAAAAAAAAAAAGCAAGCAAACCTATGAGCTGCTGCATCCAAGTTGTCATTCTTTATTGTTGGTAGCATTTTTTATTTAATCTCACTTATATTTTTAAATATGCTGGCTTGTACAGCATACAGATGTACAAAGAGGAAGTATAATAATGGAATAACTTTTCATTGGAGTGGAGTGGAGGAGTGGCCTAGTGGTTAGGGTGGTGGACTTTGGTCCTGGGGAACTGTGGAACTGAGTTCAATTCCCAGCACAGGCAGCTCCTTGTGACTCTGGGCAAGTCACTTAACCCTCCATTGCCCACCGCATAGAGCCTGCCATGAGTGGGAAAGTGCGGGGTACAAATGTAACAAAAAAAAAAAATTGGTAAAATAGTAATTTGTTATAAATCGTAATCAGTGTGTCATTTGGAGGGGCTGGTTATAGGGACACCCTGGCACTGTTATGTTTGTGCAGAGAAAAAGATGGAGACCTATGTGGCTGGGAGGTGGGTTGTCAGGGCGAAATCGGTGTGGTGGGGAGGCAAATATCGGTGTGGCTTGGGGGTTGCTGCAAAACTTGCTTGGACACGAAGGGTGCCGTGAACTGAAAATGTTTGGGAACCACTGGTTTAGCAGTTCAGCTTTACCCTTATCAGCTTCTACATATTCCTCCTCCTCAGTCTTGAGCCCCATAATGCTATTATGGCACTTCCTCCTGTAACATATCTAAAAAAATGTCTTGTCTCCCAGTTTTACCATGGGGCTCATTTTCAAAGCACTTAGCCTCCCAAAGTTCCATAGAAACCTATGGAACTTAGCCTCCCAAAGTGCTTTGAAAATATGCCTCCATATTGGCTATCTTTTCCTCTGTTTGCCTCTTCGCTTTCCTGACAGCTTTTCCAGCTTCTCTTAGCTTTTTCAGGTATTTTTGCTTGTCTTCCTCTTTCTGAGTCATCTTGAAATGTATGAAGGTTAACCTTTTTTCCCTTGCCTTTTCAGCTATGTTCGAGAACCAGAGCGGCCTTCTTTTCCTCTTACTTTTATGTAGTTTTCTAACCTAATGGTTTCTCACCTTTAAAATAGCTCAGTTTCGCCCACTGCTGTTCTACTTCTTTCAGCTGTTCCCATCCAGCTAACTCTTCCCTGAGAAATTCCTCCATGTCAGCAAAGTTATTTCCTTTGAAATCTAGGACCGTCAATCTCGAATAAGCCCTCTCAAATAATCCCTCTCATCCTCTGTCTTAATATTGAACCACCACATTTGGTAACCACTAGATGCCAAATGATCTCTCACCGTAAAATCAGAAACATTCTCCCCATTTGAAAGCACCAGGTCTAGAATCACTCCATCCTGCGTCAGTTCCATTACACACTGCTGGAATAATTCTTCCTGTAGAGAATCTAAGATCCCTTTGGTTCTAGATGACCCTGCAGCACAGATGCAATTGATGTCTGGCATATTAAAATTAGTAGTACTTCCCCTTTCTTAACTATCTTGTGAATGTCTTCAGTTAAGTCTCTGTCCATTTCTTCTGACTGTGAGTGTGACCTGTATATTACACCAGTGTAAATATATTTTCCTTTTCCTCTTACCAGTTTAACCCACAATGCTTTTTCTTTACCCCGTATGTCCTGCAATTCTGTCACTTTAATATTATTCTTAACATATAATGCCACTCATCCACCCTTTTTTCCTACCCTGTCTTTCCTGAATAGATTATAGCCAGGTATAACTATTTCCCAGCCATGTCTCCGTGACCACCACTAAATCCAAGTCTGCTTCTATCATTGCAGCCTCTGGATCTAGAAATGTGTTTCCCATACTATGGGCATTGGTATATAAGGGTTTGTGGATGTTATCTTTTTTCCCCAGGTGGAATGGGGTGATTTGCACTTGGCATGCTTAGAGGATCTGTATTTCAGCTGTGTTGCCAGCGCTATGTAGTGGCAGATATTTGTGTACCGAACTTCGTATTCTATATAGGTCGAGTTATCTTATACTGACATTAGAGAATATTATCGTGTCTACATCTGTGATTGTGTTTGATCTGTATGTTACTGTTTGTTGCAGACTCCTAATGAAGACCTCATGGTCGATACACGATTCCTGTTGTCTTACTCGCCAACCAATAAAGATTTTGTTCCACACAGCTTGTTTTGGGACCTTGTCACCTTTGCTTTTTTTTGTCTTTGCTTGGTGCAAAGGTTTGTTTCTTTTTTGTTTGTGAGGGTAAGAAATAAAAGCATAGCGAATTCGTATTCTCACTATGTTTTGCCTGTCGTTGAATATCTTGATTTTGATGACACTACTAGTAAATGAGAGGAAGGACTGTTTTTTTTTTAATTTTTTGTACCAGCTGCATGAGCCATGTAAGCCCCTTAGCTGTCCTGTTAACAGGTGTTGCAACTCTCTGATTCTTGCTTACTCTACTTTTTCATCCTCTGTTGTACATTTCTGGTGGCATGACTAATATTATTCTATTACTCTAATCTCTTTATTATTCATGGCTGTTTATAGAAGCATTGTACTTTTCTTATCTGAAAGACTATATCCATAAAAGCAGAGGAAGAGGATGTTCATGACTCTCAGTGCTGCATGTATCATTTCTAGAACTTAATAAAAGGCTATTTGAATGCTAGAAATAATGATCAGCTTAAACTGCAAACAATTACAGTCTTATGAACAGTTTGTAACATCCAATTAAATGCTAATTTTTATAATGATGAGTTTGACAGTAAATAAATTGGAGATATTTTTAGTGCCTATTCTTATATGTAATTGAGCTTTATTATTTAAATGAATGGTGGGAATCTCAAAAAGTGCTTAACTTCAGTTTAGATTTGGATTAACATTTTGTTCTAAATCTGTTTTTTAATGTGAAATGATTTTGTAAGTGTTCAGATGGCTGGATTAAGTCCATTTTGTACTATTATTTATTGCTGTCCATATCATTTTTTTTAGATATTTTTCTAGTAGGTTTATATCAGTTTTTAGGGATTCAATATCTTCGGCACTCAAGTTATTTCTTAAAGGAGGGGATAATGCATATATATATATATATATTTATTTATTTTTTCTTTTAGTTACATTTGTACCCCGCGCTTTCCCACTCATGGCAGGCTCAATGCGGCAGGCAATGGAGGGTTAAGTGACTTGCCCAGAGTCACAAGGAGCTGCCTGTGCCGGGAATCGAACTCAGTTCCTCAGTTCCCCAGGACCAAAGTCCACCACCCTAACCACTAGGCCACTCCTCAATAGAAACACCCAGCTCCCAACAATATCTTCTTTTTACAAATCTCTAATAGAAAGTTACTATTGGATCTGTCAGAAGCGCATGCTACCACCACATTGGCAATTCACTTGAGCCAGAACATTTATCAGGGTGAGCATGTAATCGTCATCGATCCGATATTACATTTTATATTTGTTGTGTAATTTTTTTCAATTCATTATATTATTGTCGCTTCTTTCTCTATAACATCAGCAAAATTCGCCCCTTCCTCTCCTTGCACACCACCCGAACTCTCATCACCTCTCGCCTTGACTACTGCAACCTACTCCTCACTGGCATCCCACTTAACCATCTATCCCCCCTTCAATCCGTTCAGAACTCTGCTGCCTGTCTTATCTTCCGCCTAGACCGATATGCTCATATCACCCCTCTCCTCAAGTCACTTCACTGGCTTCCGATCAGGTACCGCATACAGTTCAAGCTTCTCCTACTAACCTACAAATGTACTCAATCTGCAGCCCCACCTTACCTCTCTACCCTCATCTCCCCTTACGCTCCTACCCATAACCTCCGCTGACAGGAGAAATCCCTCCTCTCAGTACCCTTCTCCACTACCGCCAACTCCAGGCTCCGCCCTTTCTGCCTCACCTTACCCTGTGCTTGGAATAAACTCCCTGAGCCCATACGCCAAGCCCCCTCCCTGCCCATCTTCAAATCCTTACTCAAAGCCCACCTCGTCAATGTCGCTTTCAGCACCTAACCATTGTACCTCTATCCAGGAAATCTAGACTGCCCCCAGTTTGATTGACTGCACTTAACATATCCCCTGCTACAATATGCATCCACTAGGCGTGCTTGGTTGGTGGGTAAGAAACATGCTGGGCAGTCTTTGCCAAGTCTGGCCAGACTGTGAACCTCTGTGCCCAGTATGTCAAAGAGTCCGTGTCTGTGGTCTGAAATGAGCTTTACAGTCTGTCACAGAAATTTGTGTAGGGGGTTTCACTTGGAGCAAGTTGATGTTGATTTCTGCTGCTTATCACTGTAGCTAAGGTTCCTCTCTTACCAAAGATTTTTCTGTGGTAGGGCTCAGTGTATCAGCACATAAAGGTTCATGGATTTGATACACTGCCTTTCTGTGGTACAACCAAAGCGGTTTACCTATATATTTTTCTCTGCCCCTAGTAGATTCTGTAGAAATATGATACAGGCTTGGGCCTACTACTTTGAACCTAAGTTTGAAACCTTGGTTCTGCTTGCTCACATCTCAGGTCAAAGCTGAGCTGTATCAAAGAATTAAATGCAGTTTCTAAACTGACAGTTGGCACATGAGAAACTAAACTGATCAAAAATAGCTTGATGGAAAATAGTTGCAAAAAGAACAGGGAAGCTCAAAAGAGGTACTAAGCTAGAGTCAGTTTGACCATCTGTACAGACCTTCCAACATAGGAGGGGTTTGCAGAAATTGCGGTTGACTTATGGAAAATATGCCAAAGTGCCATTTTTGGTAAACAAGTTTTACATGGAAACCTATGCAAACCAATGAAAATCAATGCAGGCAAAAAGGTATATAAGGTGATGACAGCTTTAATACGGGAGGCTTTTTCCAGAGGTATGACTGACTTGACAGGTCTCATCTGACGGACTCCCTTTTGAAGGAATGTATGCTTACCTACTCATCTTGTACTGTTTTGGTATGTATGAAAATAGTCTATTGTCTTTAGAACTAAACTATCTCTCACTTTCTCCTTTATTACATGAAAAAGGATTAAAAGTTAAGTTAAAGAAAGGTACAACACAACACTCAGACATGGAGTCAGATGTTAATATTGACAGGATGTCCAGATTTTATGTAGTATATTAGGGAATATAGTTATAGAACAAGTGTAATTGGTAAATTATATCACCCTCAAAACCTACCTAATATGAATCAGACTAATACAGAGAAAAAGAACCTAGAACCATTTACTCTCCAGACTGACTTTGAGTCCAATAGAAGAAGTGCACATCTCAGTTGGACTTGGACCCAGTCTCGAGGTCATGGTAATGCAGCCTATAGCCGCCACCAGTATTTAGTGACACGGCCGGTCCGTGGCACTGGGATACAGGAGAAGGAAGAACTGGGGAACAGCCAAAACCCCCACTAAAACAATTCTCAATCTAAAAATGGAGGGGGGGGGGTTGTAGTGATTAATAGCTGAGAGGATTCTGCCCATGCTACTGCTTACTGCTGTACATTCTCTTTTCCCCTTCATCATCCCCAATGCCCCTCTGCCTCTGGTTCTCCCTTTGCTCCATCCTGCTTACCTTTCCTTTCACTCATGAGTCACAGAGAGTAGCTAACATGTAAACATCCTATTTTGTGAGGGGGTCTCAAACTTTTTCGGCTTGAACATACAAGGAGTCCACCAGCTCGAAAACCTCCACTATGAATCTCGGAAGCCCTTCTGGAACTTAGTTCCTCCATAGTGTTCTTGAAGAGCTTTAGGACTTCTGTGACCTGAATCATATTTGTTTAATCCTGACATTTTAGGGGATTTTCTGTACTGATCTTGGTCTTCAGCGACATCTGATGGAGAGTTGCCTGATGTTCCACTAACCTTTCCAAAATGAATTCTACTTGGTGCAAACATCCTGAATGAGATAGTGAACAGCTCCCCTTACTGTTTCCTACTTCTCAAACAGCTCATACCCACCTTTCAAAATTCAGTGGAAATACCCTGCCATTTTTCAGCACTTCTTAATCTGTAGCTTTAGGACAGGGCTGCAAGTTGCCTTGTTTATTTTATTTTATTTTTTTTGTTTCAACATTTTTTTATTGACGACAATGCATCAAGAATACAAACAACATTTGGCTTAAACATAACGCCAACAAACAGTCACAGTAGAATTAACCGACAGAGTGTCATCAACTTATTTTATTACCCCCCCCCCCTTTCCCCCTTCCCCCTTCCCCCTCCAATCTTCCCTCCCCCCCTTCCTTATTTGATATATTATTTATGTTCAACAGTTTTATTGGCAACAATGTTTATTTTATTTTATCTTAATCTCTTATATCTCTGGAAGTCCGAAGGCTGCCAGAGCTGTGTACGTTCAGGTATGGTAGGTATTTTTCTATCCCTAGAGGGTTCTCAATCTAAGTTTATACGTGAGGCAATGGAGGATTAAGTGACTTGCCCAAGATCACAAAGAGCTGCACTGGGATTTGAATTGGGCTTCCCTGGTTCTCAGCTGCTGCTGCCACTATTAGGCTAATCTGCCACTGTAGGACCCCAGTCCTAAGGAATATAGCGAATACCAAATACAGCTAGTATGCAAAGTGTTTGATACCATAAAAGCCCTCCCCTACTTCGCTGTCTTAACCATGTTCATCCCATTGAATGCTATAGAAATGCCAGGAAAGTTGCCAGCCCTCTGGCATTCCCCTTATTTCTGCTAAGGTATGGGCCCAGTTATGGCTACCCTTCATCACCTGGGTATGTAGCACAGCCCATTGATAACCTACTGCTGATGAACCCTCCCCCATGCCTACAGTTTTCCCCTGCATCATCCAGCTGCTGCCAATGTGCTGTCAAGGAGTGTGTGCTGTCAAGGAGTGGTAAGCATGTATAGCATTCTGACATCCAAAAATCACTGGTAAAATTCACTAACTTCTGGAAGTAATCCTGTAGCCAGGACCTGCTCACCAGAAGATGCAATATCCTCTTACACTGAGGATGTGTCTCCAGAAGCTTCTGCCCAGGAGGGAAGGATTAGGACAGTTGTTGTAATTGGTGATTCAATCATTAGGCATATAGATAGCTGAGTGGCTGGTAGGCATGAGGATCACATGGAGGCATATTTTCAAAGCACTTAGTCTCCCAAAGTTCCATAGAAACCTATGGAACTTAGCCTCCCAAAGTGCTTTGAAAATATGCCTCATGGTCACTTGCCTGCCTAGTGCGAAGGTGGCAGATATTACATATCACCTAGATCGGATTTTAGGTGGTGCTGGGGAGGAGCTAGCTGTCTTGGTACATGTGGGTACCAATGACATTGGAAAATGTGAGGAAGGTTCTGGAAGTCAAATTTAGGTTCTTAGGTAGAATGCTGAAATCCAGATCCTCCAGGGTAGTGTTTTCAAAACTGCTCCCCATTCCACACAGAACCCAATAGGCAGGCAGAGCTCTGAAGTCTCAATGCATGGTTGAGACGATGGTGCAGGGATGAGGGATTAAGATTTGTTAGGAACTGAGCAACATTCTGGGAAAAGGGAAGCCTGTTCTGAACAGATGGGCTCCATCTTAACTGGGATGGAACCAGGCTGCTGGCGCTAACATTTAAAAAAGAGAGAGAGCAGCTTTTAAACTAAAATTGTGTGTGTTGGGGGGGGGGGGGGGCAACATTCACCCAGCAGCACATGGTTCGGTGTGGAGTAATCCTTGAAGCATATTGAAACAGGATCTTTAGGGAATCCCAACAGAGAGGTATCAATAATGGGGGACAGAAAGCCAGCAGCGTTTAATGGGAGAGCAGAGTAAAGGATGGAAATTATCCCTGTCTACTTCAAAGCAGCTTGTAGATATAAGGGAAAAAAAACAATTTGAAGTGTCTATATACAAATGCTAGAAGCCTAAAAAATAAAATAGGAGAGTTGGAGTATATAGTACTAAATGAAGAGGTAGATATAATAGGTACCTCTGGGACACTGTGTTTTCAGGTACAAATTATATTACAGTAATAGAGTGTATCAAATTAGAGGGAGGGTTGTGCTATGTGTTAAAGAGGGAATTGAGTCAAACAAAATAAATATTCTACAAGAAACAGATAGCAGCGTGGAATCCTTGTGGATTGAAATTCCATGTGTGAAGGGAAGGAGTATACTGGTAGGGCTGTACTACCATCCGCCTATACAGAACGAACAACTAGATGAAGAAATGTTTACAGAAATTAGGAAAGCTGGCAAATTGGGCAACATTGTAATAATGGGTGATTTCAGTTACCCCAGTATTGACTGGATAAATGTTTGATCCAGAATGTTGCTCTACTAGAGAGGTAAAATTCTTAGATATAATAAATGACTGCTTCTTGGAGCAGTCATTATAACACCTTATTATAACACCCTACCACTTCACCCTATTCTGATAGTCATCTTTCTATAATTTTGTTCAGCTTTTTCCTTATCTATGATCTTGTTATAACACCAACTGTACCTGTCTCCTGGAATGGCAATGCCATAACAGGTTTTTGTAAGCCACATTGAGCCTGCAAATAGGTGGGAAATGTGGGATACAAATGCAATAAATACAAAAAAAAAACTGGTCCAAGAACCAACAAGAGGGGGAACTACTTTAGATCTAGTCCTTAGTGGAATGCAAGGCATGGCATGAGAAGTAATGGTGTTGGTTCTGCTGGGAAATAGTGATCATAGCATGATCAAATCAGAGCTGATATCTGGAGTGAAGTCACTAAGGAAATCTACTTTAGCAGCATTTAACTTTTGAAAGAGTGATTACGACAAAATGAGGAAATGGTTAAAAAGAACCCAAAAGAATTGGCCATAAAGGTTAGGACTTTAAATCAGGCATGGAAGTTGTTTAAAAATACCATTGTGGAAGCCCAGACCAGATGTATTCCACATATTAACAAAGATGGAAAGAAGGACAAACGACACCCAGCATGGTTAAAAGGTGAAATGAAAGATGTTATTAGAGCCAAAATAACATCCTTCAAAGAATGGAAAAAGGATTCGAATGAGGAAAATAAGAAGCAACATAAGCACTGTCAAGCTAGATGCAAAGCATTGATAAAGAAGGGTAAAAAAGATAATGAAGAAAACCTTGCCGTGGAGATAAAAACTCATAGTAACACCTTTTTCAGGTACATAGAAGTAGTAAGCCTGTGAGGGAATCCATAAGACCGTTAGTTCATGAAGGAGCAAAAGGGGCATTCAGGGAGAATAAGGCCATAGCAGAGATATTGAATGAATTCTTTGTCTTGGTCTTTATAGAAGAAGATGGAAGAGATCTACCTGTACTGGAAATGGTTTTTAAGGTTGACGATGTGGAGGAACTGAAAGAAATCTCGGTGAGCCTGGAAGATGTATTGAGCCAAATCAACAAGTTAGCGATAAATCACCTGGACCAGATGGTATACACCCCAGGGTACTGAAAGAACTCAAACATGAAATTGCTGATCTGCTGTTAGTGATCTGTAGCCTGTTGTTAAAGTCATCTGTAGTACCTGAAGACTGAAGGGTGGCCAATATAATGCCGATTTTTTTAAAAGGGCCCCGGAACTGGTAAGCCTGACTTCAGTGCCTTGCAAAATAGTGGAAACTATTATAAAGAATAAAATTACAGAACACGTAGACAAACATGGTTTAACGGGACAGTGTCAGCATGATTTCAGCCAAGGGGAGTCTTGCCTTACCAATTTGCTTCATGTCTTTGAAGGCGTGATTAAAGGTGAGCCAGTTGATGTAGTGTATCTAGATTTTCAGAAGGCTTTCGACAAAGTTACTCATGAGAGACTCCTTGGAAAATTAAAAAAGTCATGGGATTGGAGGCAATGGCCTTCTGTGGAATAGAAATTGGTTATTGGACAGAAAACAGAGGTTAGGGTTAAATGGTCATTTTTCTCAGTGGAGGAGGGGGAATAGTGGAGTGCCACAAGAATCTGTGCTGGGCCCAGTGTAAGCTCTTTGAGCAAGGACTGTCTTTCTTCTATGTTTGTGCAGCGCTGCGTATGCCTTGTAGCGCTATAGAAATGCTAAATAGTAGTAGTAGTAGTAGTGGTGGTTAACGTATTTATAACTGATGTGGAAATTGGAATGATGAGTGAGGAGATTAAATTTGCAGATGGCACAAAAGTTAAAGTTGTCAAAACATGTGGATTGTGGAGAATTGAAGGAAGATGTTAGAAAACTGGAAGACTGGGCATCCAAATGTCAGATGAAATTTAATGTGGACAAAAGCAAAGTGATGCCCATTGGAAAGAATAATTCTGGGGTCCACTTTTGGAGCCGGCACTCAAGAAAAAGTTCTAGGTGTCATTGTAGACAGTATTGTGAAATCTTTTGCCCAGTGTGTGGTGGCATCCAATAAAGCAAACAGGATGCTAGGAATTATTAGCCAACTAAGACCAAGAGTATTATAATGCCTTTGTATTTACTCCATGGTGCGATCTTACCTTGAGTATTGCATTTAATTCTGATCGTCGTATCTCAAAAACAATATAGCGGAATTAGAAAAGGTTCAAAAATGAGCGACCAAAATGATAAAGGGGATGGAACTCTTTTTGTATAAGGAAAAGCTAAAGAGGTTAACGCTCTTCAGCTTGGAAAGAGACTTTTGGGGGGGGGTATGATTGAGGTCTATAAAATCCTGACTACCGTATTTTTCGGACTATAAGACGCACTTTTTTCCCCCCAAATTTGGGAGGAAAATGGGGGGTGCGTCTTATAGTCTGAAGGTAGCAAGTTCCCTCCCTCCCGCCCTCCCCCCCGAGTTCGGGATCGCCCTCCTAATGTTATCACTAGCGTGCATCTATGTAAAAAAATTAACACAGGAACACTTACCGCAGAACCTTTATACACAGAGTGCCGCATAAATATCAGTACTATCCCTAGTGGGCCACACACAGAAAATTAACAATGTAATTCACTGCCAACAAAACTCAATGTGATGACTGAATGAACCATAAATTATTACCAGAACGGTCTGTTACCGTGTACGTCTGTCTTTCCAAACAGTTGCTAACATGTATGTGTATGTTCAAAGCACTTAGACTTACCTTGTTACATTGTATCCTATGGAACTTTGTAAGTCTAAGTGCTTTGAAAATGAGCTCCACTGTCAAAACAAGTCTTGTCCCACTGTATCCATCAATGGTTCCACTGACAACAAGACCATGGTTAATGATGTTTGTGCGGGCCCTTTGCTGTGCATACTTCCCATGGTCTTGTGGCCTGTGTAAAATTCAATAATGAGCTTCTGGTTACTCTCCCCTTACATACCGCCTCCTATTTAGGAGGTGCTAAGAGCTCCCAAATTATGGATGCGGTAATGTCAGTGTGCTAGCTGTAATTTCTGCATGCTAGCTGATTAGCACATCCATGCCTATTTTCCATCTCTGACACATCCCCTCCAAAAAAAGAAATTAATATGGCGTGATTTTGCATGTCCTGCATTAGACCATTTTTCCTTCATTAAGTGCATGTTCATGCCTAACACAGCATAGTAAAAGGGCCCCTTAGTTTGGTTGCATATACATCACCAGCAGAGATAGTGCTTTTTTCCTAGGAATAAAGGTGCCAGTACCCATTCAGAGCCAGTTAGGGCCAAGGTGACTATCCATTGCTCCACCCCTACAGTAACCACACTCCCCACAGTACCTCGTCCTTTTCTCCAGCCATGCAGCAAGTAAAAAGGTACATTGCACATATTATACCAGCCCCTAGAATACCAAGGCATCTCATATTGGGAAAACAAAAGAAACTGGATTTTCGATTTGGAAACTTCCTATCATGGAAACTTCCTATCAGCAGAACCCTCACCTTGGTCCAATATACATTGGAAGTAAAATCACAGTTCTACTTGCTGTTGTGTCCTACCAAGAAGCACAGCTGAGTTCGAATTAATGCTATGAAAAGCAAATCTACTTGATGGATCTGGATTATTCAGGGACACGCTGAGCCAGTCCTGGTTTTGCCCTCAGGATTGAGTGAAATTGCCCCTGATGTGGAGCTGTCTGGTAGCTTATAAGCTTTTCAGATTCAAACTATAAGCAGCAGCTACAATTGAAAGCAAGCAAATTGTTAAGGGCTGCAGGGTCACCTTAGTCCAAACATGACTAATGAAATCTTCCAGAGGCACAACATGTGTGCAGCAGGGGTTTTGGTTTATAGTTTATTTGCCTTTAAAACAGCCACAGAGAGGTTTTAGAAGTGAAACTAAAACCAATTTATTTACGTGCAAGAAGAAAGGAAGAGGGTGACCTGTTCGTTCAAGGTAAAATAAACAGAAAAAATACCCCTCAGTTCTCTCCTGTTGCCTGCTCTAGTTCTCAAAAGGCAGCACAACCAGCTTGTCTCTGAACCAGAGTCCCAGAGTTAAAAAGTACTGTCCTTCAGTATTCAGCACAGTTGAACCCAGCTTGGCCCTTAGTTCCAACAATACAGTTCCAGCAGGGCTCCAAGATAAACTTGATCTACCTGAGTAGAGCTTCTGTCGTGGAGGCATAGGGTGGAAAGTGTCTCCTCTTTTCTCTGGGCCTCCCTGACTAAGCAGTGCTGAGGGTTTTTATCCCTCCTTGACCATGCCCTCCCTGCTCTGCTTTGGCTGAGTCATCTCTTCCATGCTCGGTGGCCCGCCTTTTGAGGTAGCTCCTGTGATACTGAGGAAGTGCTGTTAAGGGGGAACGGTAATTTCCTATAGACTTCCATACAATGAGTTTGTAGCTGTTGAAGCAGAGACTAAGTGCCACCTTAATAAAATTTCTTATACCATTTTAAGGAAATGTAGTAATGTCTAGATGCAGCCACTGTGGACCGTAATAGTTCTGTCTATAAGGTGGCCTTTCAACCTGAAGGTCACAGGTTCAAGGCTGGCTTGTGCATGACTGGAAAAAAATGCTGAGAGACTTTTGGGCTCATTTTTGAAAGAGAAGGACGCCCATCTTTCGACATAAATCGGAAGATGGGCGTCCTTTTCACAGGGTCATCCAAATCGGTATAATCGAAAGCCGATTTTGGACGTCCTCAACTGCACTCCATCGCAGGGATGGCCAAAGTTCAAGTGGACGTATCAGAGGCGTAGCGAAGGTAGGACTTGGGCGTGCCTAACACTTGGATGTCCTTGACCCATAATCGAAAGAAACAAGGACGTCCCTGACGAACACTTGGACGACTTGACCTGGTCGTGTTTTTCTTACAACTAAGGCACAAAGGTGCCCGAAATGACCAGGTGACCACCGGAGAGAATCAAGGATGACCTCCCCTTACTCCCCCAGTGGTCACTAACCCCCTCCCACCCTCAAAAAATATCTTTCAAAATATTGATTGCCAGCCTCAGATGTCATACTCAGGTCCATCACAGCCGTATGCGGGTACCTGGAGCAGTTTTAGTGGGTGCAGTGCACTTCAGGCAGGCGGACCCAGGCCCATCCCCCCCTACCTGTTACGTTTGTGAAGGAAACAACGAGCCCTCCAAAACCCACCAGAAACCCACTGTACCCACATCTAGGTGCCCCCCTTTACCCATAAGGGCTATGGTAGTGGTGTACAGTTATGGGTAGTGGGATTTGTGGGGCTCAGCACACAAGGTAAGGGAGCTATGTACCTGGGAGCGATTTATGAAGTCCACTGCAGTGCCCCCTAGGGTGCCCGGTTGGTGTCCTGGCATGTCAGGGGGACCAGTGTACTAGAAATGCTGGCTCCTCCCACGACCATTGCATTTGTTCGGTTCTGAGATGGTCATCCTTGGTTTCCATTATTGCTGAAAATCAGAAACGACCAGTCTAGGGAGGACGACCAAATTTCAGGATTTGGACGTCCCTGACCATATTATCGAAATGAAAGATGGACGTCCATCTTGTTTGGAAAATACGGATTTTTGCACCCCTGGATGGGGGACATTTTTTCGATTATGCCCCTCTTTGGGGCATTTTTGGAAGGCAAAAATTTAATTTGCAAATACACATGTGTTTAAAGCATTACAGAACTATATGTTGGATATGAATTCATAAGTTCAGAAAATATTAACACAGATGTGTATAAGTCTTGCTATTAAAGGCTAAAATATCCATGTGTCTCATGCACACATGGATTTCTGATCATGTGGTCCACAGCAGAAAAAACGTGGACTCCTGATCTTGTCTTTGGAAAGAAAAAATCTTCTTAAAGCATCATTATAGTGCATGTGTAATATCTTTGATACTCTTGTTTGTTGACTAACTTCACCTAAAAGAGTTCTGAATCACTTATTGACTTTAGTAAGGGTCAGAAAGCCACCAGAAAAGGTAGAAGAATTTCTGGGGACAAGGCATTATCTGCATAAATCCCAGAAGGATTCTACAGTACTTTTGTTGTTAGACATCTCATTAGCATTTGACAGTGTAAGTCATCAAATTTTATTGGAGCGCATATGTGCCTTAGGTATCTGTGGATCAATATTTAAGTGGTTTCCAAATTTATTTAGAAGATAACAGAGCAACATAGCAACAAGTAGTTTCTGACTGGATAGCTATTATGTTTGGGATTCCTCTGGGATCTTTCCTTTCAGTTAGGCTTTTTAATGTTTCTCTGTAATCTTTTTAATGTTTCTTTGAATTCTGCTGGTCAGTGCTGGTTCTTTGCTGATGACATACAGATTTTACTGCCCATTGGAGGATCAGTAGGTTTCAGAAACAAACAATTCATATCTTCAGGTAATAACCAAACAGGAAAAAGTAGAGGCTGACCAAAGGACGAATCCAACACTGGAGGTGTTATGGAGAAAACTTTATTGATGCTGATATTGAAGGACCCTCAATATCAGCATCAATAAAGTATTTCTCCATAACATAACAATTCGCTCTTTGGTCAGCCTCTACTTTTTCTTGTTTGGTCTTCCTGACGTAGAGGTTCTCCCTGTTTTTGTTTGAGTTCAGGTAATAACCAACTGGTTAAAATAAAACCAGTTGGTCTAGAACAGAAGTTTTCAACCCTGCCCTCGGGGCACACCCATTCAATGGGGATATCCTGAAAACCATTACAGGCTGGGTGTGCCCTGAGGACTGGGTTGAAAACCTCTGGTCTAGAGCCTGAAGAAAACCAAGCTCTTTTTGTGGAATATAGGTGGCAAACCACCTCCAATGACTACTGTGAATAGTGTCTTTTATAAACATTTTGGTGTACAGTTTTACTTTCTATACCGCCCTGTCTAATGGGCAGATCAAAATGATGTACAGACCAAGAATAGAGGGAAAGGAACTCCATTATAGACGGGAAAGAGTCAACCAAAACAGACACAATCAACTCCTAAAAATTAAATAAAAGCAAATAGGCCTAAAAGTTGTCTAGCATACCCTAACATATCCAAAGATTGTAACCAGAGACATAATAGTTGATTCAAGTTTTATAGGCCTGTTGGAGAAAAACAGGTTTTTGCAGCAGCTTTAAACCACTTAAATGAAAACTCACTGTGAGTATTGAGTGGGAGATTGTACAAGGTGGTTGGAGCCATAAAAAAGAATGCGCAGTATCTTTTGGATTCTAGTTCTGCAATTTGTGGCCTAGGTAGGACTAGCCAGTGGTCATTCAAAGAGCAAAGAATATGAGTTGGCATGTAAGGAATAGTGAGTGTGACAAAGTAAGGTGGGATACCCATCCAAAATGCCTTAAATGCAAGAGTCGGTACTTTACATTTAATTCTTTATTCAAGGTAGCCAATGATGTTGCCAGAGAAGAGGGTTCACATGGCCATACCTATTGGCATAGCAGTGTTCTGAAAAATCTGCAGTTTTCTCAAATTTTCCTGGGAAGATCTTGAATAGATAATATCAGAGTAGTCTAGAGATTAGGAAAGCGTGCAAGAGAGAATGAAAGGAATTATGATTAAAAAAAAGCTGCACACTGACCAAAGTTGGCGTAAGATGAAGAAGCTTGACTTCATGACAGCCAATAACTTTTTTATTTATTTATTTATTGCATTTGTATCCCATATTATCCCACCTCTTTGCAGGCTCAGTGTGGCTTACAATATTACTACTACTACTATTTAGCATTTCTATAGCGCTACAAGGCGTACGCAGCGCTGCACAAACATAGAAGAAAGACAGTCCCTGCTCAAAGAGCTTACAATCTAATAGACAAAAAAAAAAAAAAGGAGGTCAGCATGAACTTAAAGTGTAAGAAATCAGCAAGGGCCCGAGATTTCCACCAGAGGCGTTCGGCGGAGCGGGTACAGGAACGTAGGTAGCGGATATTAGAAGTCAGCCAAGGTTGGGGTTTTGTACGCCTTACAGGGCGGGTCATCAAAGGTGCAAGAGTATCTATATCATGGATAGTGGAAATGAGAGGAGAATTGACATTTAGTGTTACAGAAGTGTTTTGGGTTGCATGGTAATGGAAAACATGATAGTGATATAATATAAGGCATTCTTAACATTACTAGATATATGTGGGGATTTCACATGTTTTGGTCTTTGTGGTGTAACTGAGGTGTGAACAGAAACTGATAATCTATAATAGCTCCTAGATAACAAAAAGATTCAACTGGTGAAATGGAAGGGCCAAACTAAGATCAGAAGTAGGATGGAAAAGATGCCACTATTTTATCAAGGGTGAGTACTAGATATGAAACCACCTGGCAACTGAGTCCAGGCAAACCTGCAATAGAGAAACATCAGGAGTTTCTGGGTCAGTAGAGAAAAAAGCAACAGAATATCAACTGTATATATATATATATATATATATATATATATACACATATATATATATATATAAAGAGAGGGTGATGGAGGGAGACTGCGACTGCACACTTTGGACTGTGAGCCTTGTCTTTCTATCTAGAACAGACTAAAGCCTATAGATAGTTCACATAGCTTTTTGTTTCTTTTGACCCAGACAGGATGGGGGCAGCCATCGGTAAATGCACTTTATCCGGTTGGCTAGCAGACTGTATCTCCGTTACTTATGCTCAGGCTTAGCTGACTCTTGAGGGTCATATCACAACTCACAGGGTCAGAGCCATGGCTGCGTTAGTAGCCCATCTCATTACTATCTTAAGCAGAATATTCGATGTGGCAGTCAGTTCGGTCAGATAGTTCTGCAGGCTTTCTTTGATGTCTAGAATCGAACTCCACCATCCTAGGCCTGTTTTTATTCTGCCCAGGCTGCATCACGATGGGACAGTATATAAGTTCGGGGTGATTTGTTCCTGGTTGGCCTTGCCATTGCAAGTCACTGTTGTCCTTTGGTGATTGTTTTTGGTTAGCCTGGTAGCTAGGAATTCCCATATGTGAGAAACAAAGATACTCATCTGTAGCAGGTGTTCTACAAGGACAGCAGGACATGTATCCTCACAACTGGCCCTGCCACTAAAAATGCCTTTGCTCTTGTACTACTACTACTACTTAACATTTCTAAAGCGCTACTAGGGTTACGCAGCGCTGTATAATTTAACATAGAAGGACAATCCCTGCTCAAAGAGCTTACAATCTAAACTACTACTATAAAACATTTCTATAGCGCTACCAGTCTTGTAACTACCAATCAAGCATTTCTAACAGAAGGAATCGTTATCAATATAGTATCCTCAGAATTTTTTTAAAGAATGTTTTAAATTTTTATTTACAAGTGTGACAACTGTTGGGGGTAGTTTAGTACCATTTCTCTCTCTCTTTATTTATTTAAATATACCAGAACTAGAGATGCTAAAACACGGGGAAAGCAGTTCAAAAAATATCTTTATTAAATGTAGATTTAAAAGATCATCAATGACAATTTTTTCAGCTTCATGCCTGCTTCAGGAGTCTCAACTGAATAAGCTATAGGTTCCTGTTTACTAAGCTGCGCTGTAGGCACACTAACATTTTAGCTTGCGCTAATGATAGAGACACCCATTATATTCCTATGGGAGTCACTATAATTAGCGCGCGTTAAAATGTTAGCTCGCCTGCAGCACGACTTAGTAAACAGGGCCCATAGAATGGTACAGAATGCTGCAATATAAATGATAAACACTTTAAAAGTAGGCAACACCTCCAGATCAAATAAATACAACAAAATCATTATTCAGTTTTTTAAAAGTTAAAAAAGTAAATTAACCTAACCGACTCATACACATGAGCTCAACATAGTTTAATGGCCAAGTGCAGCTGTCAAAATAAAATCAGTGTTGAAAAAATAATGTTGTGAATTGTGTCATTGAAATTATAAATAACCATGATAGTTTCAAATGTGTAATTGATAGTAAAATTATATATTTCAGTGCTGATTAGCTTGTTAAGCCAATTAAGTTATGTGCATTGTTATAGAATACACTTGGATTTTGGCAGAAAACACTAGGCACGATATATAGAATCTGGGGTTATATGCCTAACTTAAAAAAAAAAAAAAAAAAAAGAGAGAGAGAGAGTGCTCATTTATATAAACATAACTTTAGAGAAAATGTCCTTAAAGGGCAGTCTGTCTAAACAAATGCAAAGAGGCTCGATTGCTGATATTTCAAAATATCTCCAATATGCTAAACTTAGGATATGCATAATATCTTATACTCAAAACATAAACCATTGAGCTTCAGCATTCCATTGAAAGGCTATTTAGTAGCATGTTTTCTAAAGTGCAAAACGTAACGTATGGTAAGTACAAAGCCACTATGGTAAATGCAGGAAGGGTGGCAACCATCAGCCCTGTATTTAATACACAAGGCAAACACTGCACTGGCCTGCATTACCTGTACCTGCTGATATTTTAATGCAGGTCATTAATGCTACCCATTCCAAAGTTAACAAAATAGGACACTGCAACCAAGAATTCATTCCCTGTTCTGCAGGCTGACATCCAATTTAATCACCCACCTCCTGATCTGACCCCCCTCTCCAAAGATAAGCACTCCTTCAAGATAATATCCCTTCTCCCCCACCCTATAACACAAGACTCAACCTTCCCTCACCCCCACACTTAATGAATCAATTCCTGGTAGTCTAAATGTAAAGTAGGTTAGACCCAATTGAAAAAATGTTTTGATATGTAATATTGCTGGTATTTTCTAACCAGAAAAAGTTAGTTTTCTCTTTATTAAACTTTAGACAATACATTAGGATTCAAGACACTATCTGTTCCATACAAGATTGAATGAGCTAAAGTTCCTTCCCAGGTTGGTGAACAAGGTAGAAGTACAGTGATATCGTCAACACATATAAAGTGTAAAAAATCCAAACGTTCTAGTAATCTGCCTAAGAATTGCATCAGTAGATTGAATAATAACGATGAAAGAGGGGAGCCCAGTGGTCTGCTCAGGAGATATCTATCCCTCAAATGGGCAGGCTTGAGGCTCAGCCTTGTTATTGGCACCCTACTACTCATTTAACCACATAGGGGCCCTAATGTATGTGATTTTAAGACTAAATGATATTTATGAACATTATCACATTGCATTCATTTTTAATAATATCAGAAGTTTGAAGGTAGTATGCATATTGCTTGCCTCTGATATAGTAGCAATAAGCCGCCAGCAGCGAGGGGGGGGGGGGGTTGGGGCGACTATTAGATATTTCTTTTGACTTAGGGGTGCTGTGAAAAGATGACTGAAACACTAAGGGTACCTTGAACTGAGAAAGTTTGGGAACCACTGGCATATGGTATGAGTGGGCAGACCAGATCGGCAACCTGGTCTTCATCCGCCATGTTGCTGATGTGTTTTGTTTGTTTCTTCATTATGATTTTGTTTGTTAAACATTGTAACAGAATCAGGTTCTGGTATTTGATTTTTTTTTTTTTTTTGCTAGAAAAATATACAAGTACCTTTTTATTTTAATTTGTTACAGGAGTTTTTTGAGAATCCTGCCTTCCGTCCAGATGGTATGAAGCTGTACCCTACATTGGTAATTCGAGGTACTGGCCTTTATGAGCTGTGGAAGTCTGGAAGATACAAAAGTTATTCACCCAGCACTTTGGTGGATTTAGTGGCTAGAATATTAGCTCTTGTACCACCGTGGACACGAGTGTACCGTGTGCAGAGGTATAACTTTTACTTTGTATAATGTTTCAACCTCTTTCTTAATTATCTCCTTCAGGGCTTCTTTCTCTACTTTCCTTCCTTCATTTGACTTTCTTTAGAATGCTGTCATAGACAGTATCTTGTTTTCTCTTTTCCTTAAAATAGTTCCAATACAGTACTAACCTACCATAACTAAAAATGTGGGGATTTTTATTTTAATTTGGTATGCAAAAAGAAGAATGCACTTCATTTCTCAACATTCACAATGGACCCATCAACTATAGTTATACAGCATACATTTAACCACCTTGAAGTTTTTATTTGTATAGAACAAACCTTCATAATTTACTCATTCCATCTGCCTGTTGAAATAGAAAACTCTTTTAGCCACAGTGTTGTTCCTTCATTATGATCTTAACTTTGTTCATAATGAACATAACTGTGTTCCTTCATTATGAACCCACCCAGCACACCGCACCTCCTTCCACCAACCCCCTTCTTCCCCTGCTGTAAGTTAACTCCCTCTATATATTCCACTCCTCACTCTAGCCATCGCCATTCTTCTCGTTCCAGATCCCATTCCTCTTTACGTTTATCTGTGAGTTTTTCCAAAGCATACAATACCCTCAAATGTTCCTTCCAATTCTGTATTGTTATTGTACATGAACTGCTTTTTTCACTATGCTACAATTTCACTACCTTATTCACATTAAAATAAGCCTTTTCCCCCCATTTAAACATCTCCCCCTTTTTTTTTTAAATAAACTCAGTAAGCACACATTAGGGCTTGATCCACTTGTACCCCCATCCCTGTAGTTGTTTCCCTTACAGCCTCCCCTCCAAACCCCCCAAATTGTAGAATATTCCCACGACTTATACATGAAATATCCCTTCCCCCTACGTTCTAACCAGCACCTGTCTGATGTAGCTGGCTACATTGGGGGGAGGGGATGGAATTCTGTAATTGGGTGCTGTGAAGTAGGTGTCACAATGTGCACGTTTAGTGCTAGTTCTATAACTGCACTTAGGAGTACCTAAGTCATTAACAGTACTAGTGCAAAACCTGCTTTGGTGCGCCAAAAGATAAGCACAGTCACACCAGGTCAATGGCTGGTGTAAGTGGGCGTGCCTAGATATGCCAATCAGTGCACACAACTGATAGTATTCTATGAGTTGTGTGTGTTGTTTGTAGCACACCCCTGGAACCACCCATGCTCCATCTATGTGTATGCCTTCTTGTAGTTACATGCTGTAGCACTTAAGCACTATCGAATAATGCTTGGCACACACATGTGCATCGCTGACAATTATTGGCGCCAGTGACACATACAAGTATGGTATATACTTCTAGGCACCCGTTTATAGAATTGCTCCAGTAGTCTTTAAACGTACTGATGTGGTGCCATTTAGTCATAACTTTGTATGCATTTTCCATAATCAGTATGAAACAGTAGAGGGTGTGATCTACACACAGATAATCCACAGGAGAACAATGCAGACCAGAGTGAAAGTAGAAGTACAGTCTTTATTAAAATTTAATATTTTTATGTTCACTCTGGTCTGCATTGTTCTCCTGTGGTTTTCCCTAATCAGTACACAAATGGAGATTTTCAAACCCTCCACAATTACCCGTCTCCACTTACTCGGGGTCTCTTCCAAATCCTTCTCCCAATCTAACATAAGTTTATATGTCTTAAACCTCACCCTTTAAAAAATATGGTGATAGCTCCCTTCGCTCGCTTCCTAGATAGCCATAGATTTTTCCATTCCTCTTTTCCCCCTTCCATCCCGGTTTCCTCATATAATTATAAATTTACATAGCTAGGAAGAAATCCCCCAGTGGAAGGCTGACATTTTCCTTAAGTTCATCAGATGTTAGTATTCTCTCTTCATCCATAAGATGCCGAAACTTTAAGATCTCCTTTGCTTCCCATCTCTGAAAAGCCCTCCTGGGGGAATGGTGGGTACATGTCATAGTAACATAGTAGATGATGGCCAATGAAGGTATCTTCCCAGAGGTTCCCTGTTTCTTCTGCAGTCTTTTCCAAACACGTTATAAGTGTCTAGTAAATGGGTTGACCACTTCCCCCTTGCTTTTCTCTCCTCTGTTTTCCAGTCTAGGTGCGTCAATTCACTCTTGTACCCTGTTCCTCTACTTTGACTACAGGTTAATCCTCAGCTGTCTTCCATTCCAATAAATGTGTCAATTGTCCAACAAGATACAATCTCAAAAAGATATGCACTTCTGTCCCACTGACTTCTTATGCTGTTTTAAGATTCCTTTTGCCACTGTTAGACCCTTATTCCTCCCCCCCCCCCTCCAATATAAAGTGTGTTATCTCACTCTAAAGCCTTAGTAGGGTTTTTTTTTTTTTGGTGCATGCACTGGTAATATTAGAAACAAGAATAAGGGGGAGAATATTACGGACCATGTTTCGCAAGATGCTGCCTCGGGGAACCCGAGAGTAAATAGAAATATATGAATAAGTGTCTTCTTGTGCCAGTTCCTCACAATACAAAGAGACTCTTTGAGTGAGGGACTGGCATTGAAGACATTCATGTAATCTATTTACTCTCGGGTTCCCTGAGGCAGCACCTTGCGAAACATGGTCTATGTCAGTACCCTGGTTGACGATATGATTATGTTCAAGATATTGTATTGTTAATATTTGAAGCATGAAAGTATCACGTTGAACTGTATGTGGATATAAAATATTTATAAGGGGACTTCCGGTGACGTCATGACCGCGAGAGGTTGAATAGATCGATCTCTCCGGCTCCTATCCTCCCTTTGAAGCCTTTAAACCGTGCAAATAAGACTCCAACTCGCAACAACTAGAGTACCGAAGATCCCACGGTCTGCTGGTAATTCCTCTACACTCTCCGGTAACGACATGGCGGCGAAAAATGCCCCGAAAGACAGACTCCGTGCCAGGGCAGGAGAAGATAAAATGGCGCCGCCTGGCCCGACAGTCTCGTCCACATGGATCGCGGAAATCACTGCGGAGATGACGGCAGTGATGGACGATCTCCTGGACCGTCGGCTAGCCCCAATAAAATATTTATAAACTGAAACACAGTGTGTGCAGTGATTTATAAATCTATCAAAGAGGTAACACAGAAGATCAGATAATCTATTGTGGTCTCTCTGGAGATATGAGCACACTCCCAGTAAAACATTTTGTACACATTATAAGGTTGTAGAGACACTTATATCTTTGTAGGTTTGGGACTGTGGGTGTTTTTCAGAAGATGTAGACGTGTAGCTGAGTTTTTTTTTTTAAGGTTTAGAAAAGTTCCTGGAGAAAATAAGTCTGTTAACTTTTATTAGCCATGGTTGGGTTTTGACAAATGTGAAAATCTTTTTTTCATTAGGTTCAGCCACTGAGACAGAACAGATCTCTGCCCAGACATTGTTCATTTATTAGAATAATAGTTTTAAGTATATGTAGCCACAGTGTATGTTGTTTTTAAATAGAATTATTTAATGTTATTCCTTTTTCTGTTACAGAGATATCCCGATGCCTCTGGTGAGTTCAGGTGTGGAGCATGGAAATTTAAGAGAACTGGCATTAGCAAGGATGAAGGATCTAGGCACTGAGGTAAGGAAGCAGAGATTAATTGCTTATAGTTATAGACTGTGACCTGGTCTAGCAGTAGATTAACTTAGTACAGGGGAACCTATTTTCTGATTCTTCTGCAGAGGGAAGAATGGAAACCAGAGATTACTGGACAAAATAATGATAGAATTGGTCAGTGGTGCAAGAATCAAGATGTTTATGTGGAAGCCTGAATCTGTTGAGAGTCCAGGGATTCAGAATCATATGCTGTGAGGTCTGCTGTTGTTTTCAGGAAATATGTGCTCACTCACTCCGCATTTTTATTCTTTCAAAAACACATGCCAACTGTGAAAAATTGCAGGCTTAGGAAATTGGAAGACTGGGCATCTAAATGGCAGATGAAATTTAATGTGGACAAATGCAAAGTGATGCACACTGGGAAGAATAGTCTGAATTATAGTTACCTAATGCTCAGAATCCACCTTAGGAGTCAGCAAGCAAGAAAACGATTTAGGTGTTGTACACAATACGCTGAAATGTTCTGCCCAGTGTGTGCTGGCAGCCAAAAAAGCAAGCAGAATGCTAGGAATTATTATGAAAGGGATGTCAGATAAGGCATAATGCTTCTGTATCACTTCATAGTGCGACCTCACCTTGAGTATTGCGTTCAGTTCTGGTCGACGTATCTCAAAAAGGATATAGCAGAATTAGAAAAGATTCAAAGAAGAGTGACCAAAATGATAAAGTGGATGGAAGTCCTCCTATATGAGGAAAGGCTAAAGAGGTTAGGACTCTTCAGCTTGGAATAGAGACGGCTGAGAGGAGATATGATTGAGGTCTACAAATTTCTGAGTGGTGTAGAATGAGTAGAAGTGAATCGATTTTTTACTCTTTCAAAAAGTACAAAGATGAGGGGACACTAAATGAAGTTATATAGAAACATATTTATATAAATTATTTTATTAAGACCAACACAGCAAAGATAAGCACTACACAGGTAAAATATAAATGGTCAACAATGTTTGGCAAGTGTTACCCATTCTCACCCCAACTACCCATTCATCAAAAAAACTCTCACAATGAAATCCAGTAAGACAAAGATAAATCAAAAGATCTGTACTGTTATGACCTCCTGGATATAACAATATGAACCCCAAAAACCCTATGTACATAAGTACATAAGTAGTGCCATACTGGGAAAGACCAAAGGTCCATCTAGCCCAGCATCCTGTCACCGACAGTGGCCAATCCAGGTCAAGGGCACCTGGCACGCTCCCCAAACGTAAAAACATTCCAGACAAGTTATACCTAAAAATGAGGAATTTTTCCAGTCCATTTAATAGCGGTCTATGGACTTGTCCTTTAGGAATCTATCTAACCCCTTTTTAAACTCCGTCAAGCTAACCGCCCGTACCACGTTCTCCGGCAATGAATTCCAGAGTCTAATTACACGTTGGGTGAAGAAGAATTTTCTCCGATTCGTTTTAAATTTACCACACTGTAGCTTCAACTCATGCCCTCTAGTCCTAGTATTTTTGGATAGCGTGAACAGTCGCTTCACATCCACCCGATCCATTCCACTCATTATTTTATACACTTCTATCATATCTCCCCTCAGCCGTCTCTTCTCCAAGCTGAAAAGCCCTAGCCTTCTCAGCCTCTCTTCATAGGAAAGTCGTCCCATCCCCACTATCATTTTCGTCGCCCTTCGCTGTACCTTTTCCAATTCTACTATATCTTTTTTGAGATACGGAGACCAGTACTGAACACAATACTCCAGGTGCGGTCGCACCATGGAGCGATACAACGGCATTATAACATCCGCACACCTGGACTCCATACCCTTCTTAATAACACCCAACATTCCATTCGCTTTCCTAGCCGCAGCAGCACACTGAGCAGAAGGTTTCAGCGTATCATCGACGACGACACCCAGATCCCTTTCTTGATCCGTAACTCCTAACGCGGAACCTTGCAAGACGTAGCTATAATTCGGGTTCCTCTTACCCACATGCATCACTTTGCACTTGTCAACATTGAACTTCATCTGCCACTTGCACGCCCATTCTCCCAGTCTCGCAAGGTCCTCCTGTAATCGTTCACATTCCTCCTGCGACTTGACGACCCTGAATAATTTTGTGTCATCGGCGAATTTAATTACCTCACTAGTTATTCCCATCTCTAGGTCATTTATAAATACATTAAAAAGCAACGGACCCAGCACAGACCCCTGCGGGACCCCACTAACTACCCTCCTCCACTGAGAATACTGGCCACGCAATCCTACTCTCTGCTTCCTATCTTTCAACCAGTTCTTAATCCATAATAATACCCTACCTCCGATTCCATGACTCTGCAATTTCTTCAGGAGTCTTTCGTGCGGCACTTTGTCAAACGCCTTCTGAAAATCCAGATATACAATATCAACCGGCTCCCCATTGTCCACATGTTTGCTTACCCCCTCAAAAAAATGCATTAGATTGGTGAGGCAAGACTTCCCTTCACTAAATCCGTGCTGACTTTGTCTCATCAGTCCATGTTTTTGTATATGCTCTGCAATTTTATTCTTAATAATAGCCTCCACCATCTTGCCCGGCACCGACGTCAGACTCACCGGTCTATAATTTCCCGGATCTCCTCTGGAACCTTTCTTAAAAATCGGAGTAACATTGGCTACCCTCCAGTCTTCCGGTATTACACTCGATTTTAGGGACAGATTGCATATTTCTAACAGTAGCTCCGCAAGTTCATTTTTTAGTTCTATTAATACTCTGGGATGAATACCATCAGGTCCCGGTGATTTACTACTCTTCAGCTTGCTGAACTGACCCATTACATCCTCCAAGGTTACAGAGAATTTGTTTAGTTTCTCCGACTCCCCCGCTTCAAATATTCTTTCCGGCACCGGTGTCCCCCCCAAATCCTCCTCGGTGAAGACCGAAGCAAAGAATTCATTTAATTTCTCCGCTACGGCTTTGTCCTCCTTGATCGCCCCTTTAACACCATTTTCGTCCAGCGGCCCAACCGACTCTTTGGCCGGTTTCCTGCTTTTAATGTATCTAAAAAAGTTTTTACTATGTATTTTTGCTTCCAACGCTAATTTCTTCTCAAAGTCCTTTTTTGCCCTCCTTATCTCCGCTTTGCATTTGGCTTGGCATTCCTTATGATCTATCCTGTTACTTTCAGTTGGTTCTCTTCTCCACTTTCTGAAGGATTGTTTTTTGGCTCTAATGATTTCCTTTATCTTACTGTTTAGCCACGCCGGCTGACGTTTAGTCTTTTTTCCCTTTTTCCTAATACGTGGAATATATTTGTCCTGAACCTCCAGGATGGTGTTTTTAAACAGCATCCACGCCTGATGCAAGTTTTTTACTCTGCGAGCTGCTCCTTTCAGTCTTTTTTTCACCATTTTTCTCATTTTGTCGTAATCACCTTTTCTATAGTTAAACGCTAGCGTACTTGATTTCCTAGTTTCACTTCCTTCAATGCCAATATCAAAACCGATCATATTATGATCACTGTTATCAAGCGGCCCTCGTATCGTTACCCCCTGCACTAGATCATGAGCACCACTAAGGACTAAGTCTAGTATTTTTCCTTCTCTTGTCGGCTCCTGAACTAGCTGTTCCATGAAGCTGTCCTTGATTTCATCAAGAAATCTTATGTCCCTTGCGTGTACAGATGTTACATTACCCCAGTCTATATGCGGGTAATTGAAATCCCCCATTATTATTGTGTTGCCCAGTTTGTTTGCGTCCCTGATTTCCTTTAACATTTCCGCATCCGTCTGTTCGTCCTGGCCAGGCGGACGGTAGTACACTCCTATCACTATCCTTTTCCCCTTTGCACATGGAATTTCAATCCACAGTGATTCCAAGGAGTGTTTTGCTTCCTGCAGAATTTTCAATCTATTTGATTCAAGGCTCTCGTTAATATACAATGCTACCCCTCCACCAATCCGATTCACCCTATCACTACGATATAATTTGTACCCCGGTATGACAGTGTCCCACTGGTTATCCTCCTTCCACCAGGTCTCAGAGATGCCTATTATATCTAATTTTTCATTTAGTGCAATATATTCTAACTCCCCCATCTTATTTCTTAGGCTCCTGGCATTCGCATATAGACATTTCAAACTATGTTTGTTGTTCCTAAGTACATCATGCTTAGTACTTGACAGTATTAATTGGCAATCTTTTGTCTGATTTTTATTGTTATTTAAAGATACCCGATCTACTACAATCTCTTTTGCAACCTCACTATCAGGATACTCTATCTTCCCTGTTATGGTGATATCTTTGAAAGATACCTTATCCCGAACCATGCTCTTTTGAGCGACTGTCGGCCTTCCCCCCATTTCTAGTTTAAAAGCTGCTCTATCTCCTTCTTAAACGCCGATGCCAGCAGCCTGGTCCCACTCTGGTTAAGATGGAGCCCATCCTTTCGGAATAGGCTCCCCCTTCCCCAGAATGTTGCCCAGTTCCTAACAAATCTAAAGCCCTCCTCCCTGCACCATCGTCTCATCCACGCATTGAGACTCTGGAGCTCTGCCTGTCTCTTGGGCCCTGCGCGTGGCACAGGTAGCATTTCAGAAAATGCTACCCTGGAGGATCTGGATTTCAGCTTTCTACCTAAGAGCCTAAATTTTGCTTCCAGAACCTCTCTCCCACATTTTCCTATGTCATTGGTACCCACATGTACCAAGACAGCGGACTCCTCCCCAGCACTATCTAGAATCCTATCTAGGTGACACGTGAGGTCCGCCACCTTCGCACCAGGCAGGCATGTCACCAGGCGATCCTCACGTCCACCAGCCAAGGAAAAGAAAAAAAAAGGGGGCAGATAAACTGCACTGGGGCCTCTGGGAAGCCTTCAAAAAGTATATAGAGTCCCATTTCGAGTTGTGGGTGATAAAAACTGTATATATACATCTCAAATGAATAAAAAAAAAAGGGTTTTTTTTCCATTTAAGAGAACCTCTAGCCCAATTACGCTGTAAAAGCATTAGAACATGAAATCTATTTTGCCAGGCCCAAAATGTTCCTGGAGGAAAAGTCCATAGTCTGCTATTGAGACAGACATGGAGAAGCCACTTCTTGCCCTGGGATTGGTAGCTTAGATTGTTGCTACTATTTGGGCTTCTACCAGGTGCTTGTGATCTGGATTGGCCACTGTTGGAAACAGGATACTGGGCTAGATGGACCATTGGTCTGACCCAGTAGGGCTATTCTTTTGTTCTTAATGTGCTGGAAAGAATTGCAAATACGTGATTGAGAAGGTCTACTTGGGGGCAAAATAACGTTCTGAAAATTTAACAAAATGGAACCAAATTTGGTATGGGGGGAACTCATAAAGAGATATTGAGTTAAAAAATGGGCAAGTTCAGATTATAGGTTCCAGAGAAATAATTCCCTGCCCCCCCCCCCCCCTCCAAATGGCCCAGTGCATTTCTGTGGGAGAAGCAGCTCAGGCTTATATAGCATATAAGCTTTGATACATTAAAACGTAACAAGTTAGGGAGCTGCTTTGGGTGGGATATGAAAATTCCTGACTTCCCTTGATAATTTATAATCAAATATTACTATTACACTAATGATAATACAACCCTAAGGCAGAGAAAGAGAGAAAAAGTTTGTCATAAAAGTTGGGAAAATTGAGAATAGGCCTCATGAATTCATTCGTTGGGACGGTTGTAGGTTTGAAACCTTGGACAGCCATGTTTCAAGCTGAAACAATTACAGGAAAGAAGAGAAAGTTTGTACATTTTGTCTGTAGCTTCTTAACCGGTTCTTGGTCTTTTGACTGAGGAAAGCTAACTACAAACCATGTTCAGTTAGCTATATAGTCACTGAGAACTGCAGTCAGGAAGAGCTATAGCTACTGAGCCATGGATCTAACAGGCCTGTGACCCTTGACAAAACTTCCTCTCAACAAAAAGGGCAGTTTGGGATTTTCAGGTGCCAGGGAAGGGGACGAGTGTGATGACAGTTTTTGGGCTAACAAAGTGGATGGCTGTTTTCCTGAATGTTTCTTCTCGAGAGGTGACCCAACGTTTTAAATTACTGAAATCCAATTCCCGTCTTGATAGCTGTATGGCTATTTACTTGAAAAATGCATCTCCATTAATAATTTATTGGATCACATTGCTGGTTAATTCCATTTTGGAATACTGGATTATTTCCTGAGAATATGGGTCTTAGTTTATTGATCCCATTCCTAAATCCTCCGTCCTATTGCAAGTATTCCTTTTCTGTCAAAGTTAATGGAGTGTTTGGTAAAGATTCAGTTATCTCTTTATAAATAAAATCATTCTTGTTTACATATATCTCAGTTTGGCTGTAGAAGTCATCACAGCATGGAAGTAGTAATCTCATTCAAGTAACAAAGATCAGAGAAGTGTTAAGTCATGGTAAATAGATAGTGCTTCTGCAGTTTGATATTTCTGGAGCATTTGACTCCATAGATCATGATAAACTTCTAGAAAAATTGAGTGAATTAGGCATAGTAGGCTCAGTGTTTAATTAGTTTAAAGGTTTTTTGAAAAATCAGAGCTACTGTTCCTAATGAACGGTGGTTCAGTGTTTGAAAATCTTCATGTGGTGTCCCTTAAGAGTCACTTCTCTCGCCTTTACTATTTAATTTGTTTATCTCTGACTTGGGAAGAATTCTGTTACCTGAAGGTTCTTATTTGGCATCAAACGCTGATGACATCTTCATTTTATTACCTGCTTATTGTGACCTGGCATTAACGCTTGCTAATATAGATTTATGTATAACAAGAGTTAAGACTTGGGCTCATAGCAAACTACTTAAATTGAATGCAGACAAAACCAGTATTATATGGTTTTGCAATACTGTGACCGATGTTCCATCCTCAGCCCTTTTGTCCAACGGAAATATTTTGCAAGTTGCACAGCAGTCTTGAGTTTTAGGGATTGTACTTGATTCCACCCTGTCTTTTGAGCCTTATATAAACGCTGATGAAGAAGGTGTTCTTTAAGTTAAAGTAATTGAGACTTATTTGTTCATCTTTCTTCAGAGAGCACTTTGCTGTAGCAGTTCAGGCCATGATACGCTCTCATTTAGATTACATATTTCCATATATACAGGAATTTCCCAGAAACTATTAACTAAACTACAATTATTACAAAATACGGCTGCGAGAATGATCTATGGATGCACTAAGATGAAAGAGTGTCACCTTTATTTTGCAACCTTCATTGGCTTTCTATCCAAGCCAGAATTATATTTAAAACCATCTGCTTAATCTATAAGGCCTTTTGTGGTTTAACATCACGTTGCATGGTTAATCTTTAGAGTGCCCTTCTTCTATAGGTTCTAGGTATAGTTTATCTCTATCGTTTCTTTCCCCAGTTGGATTAAGATATGCAAAATATTGGAAGGCTTCTTTTTCATATTTTCAATTCCAATCTAGAATAAATTCCCATTGGAATTGAGGGAGGATCTTTTAGGAAAAAAAATAAAAACTTATCTTTTTAGCAGATTTCTGAATGTCTACCACTGTAGTGAACGAGTGTGTGACCTGTTTTTAGCTATTATTGATTTAAATTGCATTTTTAGTTTTCTGCATTATTGCATTGTATTTTATAATCTACTTGTTTAAGTGTTGTTTGTTGTAAACCGCTTAGGACCGGAAGGATCTAGCAGTCTAAAAATTTGGGATTAAATTAAATGAAGGGGAAAAGCCATTTACAAAGACACTGGTGAGGGACGGTTCAGAAAAGAAGTAAATGGGGTTCCCAGAGTAAAATCCATCCTTTGAAATCTGCACCATTTAAGCCACTTCCTTCCCTCTCATTTTTCTGTGTCTGTGACTTAAAGGAAATGCATTTACACATACACGGAGGGGTTGGAAAGCCAAGTGTCATCCTCCATATGCTTTTTTCACTTGGTGTGTATTCCAACTTGTGAAGTGTTGGAAGTAATTGTGCTGAAGTGATTCCTGTCTGTGTTGTGGCAAAATAACTCTCTAAAGCTGAGATGGAAAGCCTTCAGATTTGACTTCCTAGAAAAGAAATGGGCAAAGTGGTGTGGTTGCTATGTTAGTCCACTGTAATGCTTTTCATGTTTCACTCTATATTTTGATTTTGTCCTTCTCTGCTCATAACCAACCTGAAGAAGGCAATTCTTCCTTTGAAAGCGTGTCAAAAAAAGTTTTGTTAGTCCAATAAAAAAGGTTTCTCCTTATTTTCCTTTGTTTTATTTCTGTTTAATACCTTAGAAAAAAATGGGAATTTGAAAGCCAGAAACATTAAGTCAGTATTTTAAGAGAATGTGCCCTCCCAGGAATATGTGTTTAGAGGTTGCAGGTGATGGTGTAATTCTAAAAGTCTATTCCCCACCAGCCGTTTTGTGCAAAATGAACAGAAAGGAAAAAATGAAGCAATATCCCAATTTGCTCAATTACCACAAACTATTGTGTTGTAATTTCAAACTGTAGAATATAAACAAGTGAGGCTACACACCTTCCAAGGTGCACAACCTTTTGTTTTCCCTATCTTCAGCCATCCCTATACAGTCTGCACAGGGCCCTTAAACACAGCACCCCACGTGTACCTATATACACTGCTAAACACACTTCTCATATTTCTGCTATACTTGGATTAGAAACCTATGGAATTTTGAATTTGGGGTTTTGGTAGTAGAGTAGGGTCAATTCCCATATCTAATCTGTTAGATTCTAATAATGTCAATATAATAACTGGGGGATGGTCCAAGATCAAAGCTGTCTTGGCATTTGTAAATTAGGAAATAATCACACTGCACCTGCTTATGATAAAGGACAAGTCACTTATCCCTCCATTGTCTCAGGTACAAATTTAAGGTAGATTGTAAGCCCTTTAAGGACAGAAAAATACGTACTGTACCTTTGTACACTGCTCTGATAGCTTTTGGGCTATAAATAATTATAGTAATAATAATGATACAAGACAAAAAAAGCAACACTGGTCCTTCAAGACTGGGACAATATAAGTTCTTTATTGATGACAAAAAAGGCAAAGGGATAAATATTCAAAGGTACTTAATCTGATTACTAGTGCAGCGAGTTACAGCCCTGGGGAACCAGATTCAATTCCCACTGCTGCCTAATGGTCAGCAGTGGGTTCAGATCCTGGAGAACCAAGTTCAATTCTCTCTGCGGCTCCTGTGACCCTGGGCAAGTCACTTAGCCCTCCATTGCCCCAGGCACTGCTTAGAATGTAAGCCCATTTGGGACAGTGCCAGTACCTGTAAGAAACTGTAAACCACTTAGGTCTAGGCAGTATATACATGCTTAGATAAATGAATAAGTAAATAAATAAAGCTGGGTAGTACAGCTGAATATTTCCTCTGCCTGCCTTGGCACTATCCAAACTGTGCCAGCAAGGTCCATGACACTATCCGGACAGTGCCAGATTGGTTCCTTGGTGAGCTTGGGCACAGCTGGAGGATACCCTATACGCAGCCATATTTAGACTGCTAACCAGATAAAGGTAGAACAACAAAAAGGCTGTCCTAACTTTTATCTGGTTAGCTATTTTTTTTTTGTTACATTTGTACCCCGCGCTTTCCCACTCATGGCAGGCTCAATGCGGCTTACATGGGGCAATGGAGGGTTAAGTGACTTGCCCAGAGTCACAAGGCGCTGCCTGTGCCGGGAATCGAACTCAGTTCCTCAGTTCCCCAGGACCAAAGTCCACCACCCTAACCACTAGGCCACTCCTCCGCTATTCATTTAGTGCACTGAATGTGGCTGCTTAACCAGATAGCACTCTCAGCTTGGAGCTGAAACTGGGTATTCAATGCCAGGTGGTATATGAGTGCCAGTTAAATATCCAGTTTCACCTTCTGTGTGTCCCTAACACAAGTGGAGACATACCTGACATCAAAATCTCTTTGGGGAAATATGAACTCCCCCTCAAATCACAAGTCGGGAACTTTGGAATACAGCTCAATTCAACACTTACTGTGAACCCCCAAATCCAAACAACCTTCAAGAGCAGCTTCTATCCAGTTGTGACAACTATGCTGCCTGTCTCAAGTCTTGTCTCAGTTGTTCATGCCATGATTGTATCAGGACTGTATTACTGTAATGCACTCTACAATGATCTGACTACAGAGGGTTTGTACCAGCTCCAATTGATTCAGAATGCGCAGCAAGACTAATAGAAGGTTGCAAGTGAAGCAACCACATCACACCATTTTTGCATAAACTTCACTGACTACCAGAATAATACAGCGCCAAATTTAAAACTCTCTGTTTGACCTTCAAGGCCCTTAGGAAATGACCTAGAGTACTTGATTTCCCTATACACACCTTCAAGGTTACTAAGGCCCTCCCAAGGAGTTTCTCCTAACCACACCCTCTCCAAAGGACATCAGATGATGTGATACCCACAAGCTAGCCTTCTCCAGAGTAGCCCCATGCTCTGGAATACACTCCCTGAAAGACTTGATTTAACACAATACTATCTCTACTTCAGGAAGCAGATGAAAGCTTGGCTCTTCAACCAGGCCTTTAACGGAAGAAGTAAATGACACCGGCTGCACATATTATAGCAGGACATGTTTGTCCACTCCTACGCTAGCCAAGATAATGTTCAAGCAGCTTTCTGACCTCATTTACAACTCTAACTAGTCCCTTATTTTCTTATTCCTGTTACTCTAGCTTATCTATCTATATGTTCCATCTTTGCTTACACCCTATGCTGTCTATTAAAATGTTTTATTGGGTATTGTGTTGGCATTATAACGTAGCATTTTATGCCATACTTTGTATTGTTGTTTTCATATTTTTACTGCTGTAATTGTCTATTGCTTATATTTGACTTATTCTTGCTGTACAATGCCTTGAGTGAATTCCTTCAAAAAGGCGGCAAATAAGTCCAAATAAATAAATAAATTACCCAAACTCCTGCCTCAACCCAATACAGCAATGTATAGGAGGCCTGCTAGACATAATTAAGGCCAAGGCATTTCTCTCAATGCCATGAATAAGGGCCCTCAACTCTGTAACCCAGGAGGCTTAACAGAGTCAGCAGGTATCAGCTTGGCAGATTTTAAGATTGCTAGGTCACGTGACCTCCGCAGTGCATGTTGCACCAATGGCATGCTTCTATTTGAGGACAGCTCAATGGACCCTGTCTTCCCAGTGGTCTCAGGCCAGGAGGAACCTTCACGCCTTTCCTCAAGAACTCTGTCTTGGTGGCTAATTCGAAACCACGTGAACAGAGGACTACCATTCCAAAATCCTCAGCACCACAAAACTTTGATGACAGATGCATTCACAATAGGGTGGGGAGCTCATATAGATGGGCTTCACACCCAGGTTAGTGAACTGCTTAGGAAATGCACCATCAAATCAACCTCCTCAAGCTAAGACCCATTTGGAATTTTCTAAAGGCTTTCAGAGATTGCTTAGCAACCTAAATTATCTTAATTCAGACAGAGAACCAAGTGGCAATGTATGCATTAACAAACAGGGAGGTACGTAATCATATCTCCTATGTTAGGAAGCAATCAGGATATGGCAATAGGTCTTCTTTCAGGGGATGGTTCTCAGCACCACATATCTGGCAGGGAAAAACAATTGTCTGGCAGGCAGACTGAGTAAGTTCAGGCAGCCATATGAGTGGTCACTGAATATGAATGTTGCCTGGAAGATCTGTTCCAGAACAGGATCACACGGCAGACACCTTTCTCCTCAATTAGGAGAGAAGTCTTTTCTATGCGTATCCTCCAACACCTCTCATAGCAAAATCTTTTCTCAAACTGAAGCAGGATTGAGGGATCATGATCCTGAAACGCCGTACTGGCCGCAACAGATATGTTTCCCTCTACATCTGGAGCTAGCCTCAGAAGACCCTTGGAAACTGGTCCTCGTGGCTTAGGTGATAAAAGATTTGAAATGTGTGGTACAATTATTTTAAAGTTGATCATATTAATGAGAAACTGGATTGATAAAATGGGTATTGCTGCTGTTTGTTTGTAAACTTTGTTCAGTGGAGAAGATATACAGATTGAAACAAGACAAACTTTCCTCCAATTCATTAGGAACCAGCTCAAGGTATGCCACTCCTGTTTCAATCTGCTCACTGTATCTTTACTGCTGCAAAGCAGAGGAAAATGAAAGTAAAGCACTACATCACACTTGTGAAACCTGATTGGTTTTATAAGGTTCATATAATTGGGTGATATAGGTTATTTATTTAGATTTTGCTCACACCTTTTTCAGTAGTAGCTCAAGGTGAGTTACATTCAGGTACTCTGGATATTTCTCTGTCCCAGGAGGGCTCACAATCTAAGTTTGTATCTGAGGCAATGGAAGGTTAAGTGACTTGCCCAAGATCACAAGGAGCAGCAGTGGGATTTGAGCCAGCCACCTCTGGATTGCAAGGCCGGTGCTCTAACCACTAGGCCACTCTTCCACTCCAAGTTAGAGCCAGTCATCTCATAGTACATAGGGATTCTTACTTAATAACATTATTGCTGCTTTTGTTTGGCCACATGTATTTAGGGTATAATTTCAGATGTAGCTTCTTCTCTCCAGTGTTGCAAAGCTGTTGTATAAATTATATCACAAATGGTAGCTAAAAAGAGTTTAGCAGGACTTCTGCCTGCTATGAATGGTTTGTGAAGTAATCAGCTGAGAAATATGTCTTTTAAAAAAGAAAACTGTATTGATCAAATGCAGTTCTTCACAAATCACATTACATTCATATTAAGGAATGAGGGATGGAGGGCATTTTAAATTTGAAGACCATCCCTTTGGAGTACTATATATAAACCTGCCAATCCCTTTATTGTCATTCTTAAGTCTATTAAAATGAGTACTTATTCTGTCCTGATCCATTTTCACACTTTTTTTTTTTTTTTTACTTCTAGTGTCGTGATGTGAGAACAAGAGAAGTTGGAATTCAGGAGATCCACCATAAAGTCAGACCGTACCAGGTATGTGGATCCAGGTGTGGCACAAAAGGGAAGTGCTTGAGTTAGTCTTCATTTCCTGTAGTTTTTTTAAATATCTGGTACAATATTTATGGTGACTAATAGGTGATGGAAAAGTTAAAGCATGAAAGCACAAATTGGTTTTGGAAATCTGTACTGAGCTTTTCAGAAACGCCCAAGTCAGTAACCACCCAATTGAAATTGTAATGCATTTAAAACAGATTCACTGTTTACTTATTGTATGCTTGCAATTAGTTTTATGAGCTAGTATTAGCTTTGTGTTAGTGTGCATTTGAAATTTCTACTATTTTATGCTGATGCATGCTAACAGTAGTTTGGCTTTTTTTGTTTGTTTGTTTTGTCTTTATTTTTCAGTGCATCAGATCTCCTATTTAATTGTTATGTTATGCTAGTTCTTGTATTCTGTCTATACCTATTCAGTACAAGGATGGATTGTAGTAATCAAGAACTGGACCAGTCTATCCAGGAGCTGCAAATAATTAAAACAAACTAGTAACATATACTAAGCTGTATATATTACTAGTAAACTTCCTTAGCATCCATCAGATCTGCTCAGGAAGTGCAGGTTGAGTCCACTGACCAGCAAGTGGAGATAGAAACCTACAGAAGTACCCTCTTCTCTATAAGGATATTGTGTAAACTCCCACACCTCAGTAGTTTTCTTTCTACAGCAGGTGGAAGGGACATGGCAGTGCAACACCTCGACTGAGTACCACTTGCCAACTGGAACCCAGTCAAGCTAGGGGTGCCTTAGGCAAGTTCGGACTCTTAGCCACTGGGAGTATACCCAGTGGTTTGGGCCTTCATTTTCTGCCCCAAAAAAGGCTCTTCAGGCATCACAGGGGACTTTTCTGCAGTGGGGATATTGATCTGCAAGGTAAGCCTTCCTTTGATCATCGGGGGTGTGGGGGTGGCATGGGTATCTCAGCTGGTTCAGCTCTGCAACTGGTGCTGTTTCTTCCTTGCCTAGAGGTTGCTGCGTCAGACCATTGTGCCATCTGCCGGCCCTTCACAGATGCTGAGGAAGACCCAATTCTAATGTTCAGGTGATGGAGGATCTTCATTTGACCTCAAGCAGCATTCCTGGTTCAAGGGAAGCAGTTCAGTTTTTGCCTGAGGGAACCTGCGACTTTCCCTCAGAAATGTTTCCCCTGGATCTGGACAATAGGCTGGGTTTCAGGTGCTCAGTTTCAAGGGGGTGCAAGATTCAAGTACAGCACTGTCCTCTGGGTCTCTGGGAGAGAGTCCTCCCTTCTACCCACAATTCTTACTTTTCCTTTACCAGGCTTATTTACTTAATAGGAACAGACCAGCTCAGGAAGCTGGTTCTGTCCCAGTTTCACCTATCTTGACTTCTACAACCAAATGTCTGCACTTGTTCAATGGGGATTCCTGGGATTCTGAGTCTGTCCATTCTTCATCTCTTTCTGATCAAGCATAGTACATGTCTTTCTGGTCCTCCTTCCTCAGAGAACACTTGGAAGAAGGGGAATTATCCATGGAGGAGAGAGATGATCATCAGTTTGCAGATTGTTTCGTATAGAAGAGCTTCCATCCAGGTTTTGCATATTACATTACATTATACAAGTTTTATATTCCACAGTTTCCTACTTAGTTCTCTATGGATTACACAAGCAAGAATGACTGAATCTTCATTAATTCAGGAATGACATAAAAATAATCAAAAGGGCTGCTGTTTAAAGACTAAAAATATTAACCCTCCCCCCTTCAGTTCATTTAAGACAGCCTTACTAACTTCCTACAGTAGGAATTTATGAAATAAGAGAGTTTTTAGAATTTCTTCTCCGGTTCCTTCAGGCATTCTTTCTCCGGGGAATTCCCTATCATGGATGGTTCCAGGAAGCCACTTTGAGCTTTTCCAGTTCATCAGGCCATGGCTTTGGCAGAGGAGGGAGACCATTGATATGAGGTTTAAGGTAGGTAGGGCTATGGGTAAGCTCTACCCCATTTTACCATATTAGAAAGAAAAGTACATGCAGCCCAAAGTGGCAGTGATCACCAAGAAAACCACTATTGCACTGGAGAGTGGATCAACCCTCGAGGACCTTCAGGACCTCAAAGTGCAGGTGGCCTTTAAGCAGAATTTTAATGTTGTGGTATCGGGTCTTCAGGCATCCTATCTGACCAGAGCCTGTCTTCAGTGAGGTAGAAGGAGATTCTACTGAGCCTGAGCTGGAAGCAGGCTTAGCTTATGTGACTGATAACTCCTAATGGCTGGATTTGATGCACAAGGAGCCCTCGTGTATGTTCTTTGGCATAGCTGATTTCTGTTTGTAAACTCTGTGCAGCAGAGAAGATATACAGATTGAAACAAGGCAAGCTTACCTTCAATTCATTAGGGACTAGTTTACTAGCCACTCCTATTTCAGTCTGTTCACTGTATCTTTGCTGCTGCAAAACAGAAGAAAATGAAAGTAAAGCACGGTGTTAAGTCCGTTAGAAAGCCGTGATCATAACACGGTGGAATTTGAGCTAATATCTGGAGTGAGGTCACAAAGGAAGAGGACCTGATGGTGTGCACATCACTCTGAGAGAGACTGGATTGCTAGAACGCCTGTGTTTCTGTGTGCCAAGTGTAGCCAAGGCCAAAGTCAGGAACTGACTTGGCTTCAAAGACTGTACTGAGAAGCAGCACCAGGAACGATTTGGTAGCTGATTTACAGCTTCCTTGAGAGTGAACATTCAGCTGCTTTTCAGGGCTGAACCCTGATAATAGGGCTCACTGGAATAGCAGATCCCTGAAGAGGATTCACGTCATCACCATCTACAGAGGATGCCACGGGCTACTGAGGGTGAGAGACAAGCGGTTATTCCTCTGTTGCTCAGGGTTAGTGTCTGGTCTTTGCTTATGAAAGACTGCTTGTCTCAGAACCTGTGGTCATTAGTCTAACTTTGCTGCTAAATTGGTAATTTCTTCTCAGGACAATCTGGTAGTGATGTAATTTTATATATATATGTAATCTTTAGTATTTGTTTCATAATATATTTTTGTATTTGCTTGCCATAATTGCTGTTATATAATAAATAATATATATTTCCACCTTCGCGTTATTCCTTCATTGTGGACAGCCTAGCTGAAACCTAAGGCCAAAATTTTAGGTACTCTCATAGCCAAACGTATCCAGTGTAATTGCTATCTGAGTGATTACCTGTCTCTAATAGTACCTACAGGGGTCAGGACAATTCTTTTTTTAGAAATGGAGGACAATAATAGTGGATTCCTGATTAACACAATAAAATCTGCTTACCATCTGAGATTTCTGAGAGATTCTCTTTAAAGACCCCCTGACCTGGTCTCAGCTACTTCAAACTCAGCTCTTTCTTGGAGAAGTTTTACTTCTCCTGCAAGTCAATGTAGTAGAATCTTTATCACTTCAGATAAGGAATCAAATGTTCTAATCTAGAGAATTTCTTTCCACAAAAAGACCACAGATTATGTCCTATTTTAGACCTAAGAGACCTCAATTGAAAGGTAACTGTGAGAAAATATCTTTGTTTCATTCTGTAAAGCAGCCTTTCACCAAATGTCTGTTTTTTTTAACAGCTTATCTGCACAAACAGGGATATCTTAATATTTCCACACTGCGGCACTGATGTCAAGTTTTACCGTCTATGGTAAAACGAGACAGCTGAGGGGAGATATAATAGAGATCTATAAAATAATGAGTGGAACAGAATGGGTGGATGTGAATCGCTTGTTTACTGTTACAAAAATACTAGGACTAGGGGTCACAAAATGAAGCTATTAAGTAGTAAATTTAAAACAAATCGTAGAAAATGTTTTTTCACTTGGCGTGTAATTAAACTCTGGAATTTGTTGCCAGAGAATGTAGCAAAAGCAGATAGCTTAACAGGGTTTAAAAAAGGTTTGGATAACTTCCTAAAAGAAAAGTCCATAACCCATTATTAAGATGGACTTAGGGAAAATCCACTTCTTATTTCTAGGATAAGCAGCATAAAATCTATTTTACTATTTTGGGATCTTGCCAGGTACTTGTGACCTGGTTTGGCCACTGTTGGAAACAGGATATTGCCCCTGGTGGACCTTTGGTCTGTCCCAGTATGGCAACACTTATGTTCCTATGTTCTAAATTGTCCTCGGAGTCTTTTTTTTTTTTTTTTTTTAAATTGGCATTAGGTTGACCACCCTCCATTCTACAGGTACCATAGACCATTTTAATGATAGGTTTCAAATTACTAATAATAGATGTGCAGTTTGAGTACCTTGGGCACTCTGAGGTGCATACTATCCTGTCCAGGTAATTTGCTGCCCCTCTGTTGTCAGTTTGCACTATTACATTTTTCAGGTTAACTGAGATTTCTTTCACTTTCTTGTGTAAAGTGGTAGGGTAGCCATGTTACTCCAATTTTAAAGGTAATAAATAGAAATAAAACAAAGAAAAGAAAATAAGATTATACTTTTTTTTTTATATTGAATGAACTTAATCCATTTTTTGATGAGCTGTTGAAAGAAACCCTTCTTCTTTTCTGATCTGGCTACCTTCAAAAGCTCATCAAAAATGGATTAATTTCATCCAATAAAAAAGGTATCATTTTATTTTATTTTCTTTATTTTGTTTTATTTCTATTTATTTCACTTTCTTTAAATTGTTACAGTTAGATATCATTACTGGAATAATAGGTTACATGATGTGAGAAAAATGAAATTCTGAGTGTGAGTGTACAAGCAAGCATTAAAAATAAGCAATTCTATAACCTAGGTGCTCACATTTACACACATATTACATGCATAAATGTTTAGAATATTAGCATTTATGCGTGTATGTTCACATTTATGTGCGTAAATGGTAGTAAGGTGCCTAAGCACTATTTTGCAAATATCTGCTTAACTTACATTACACGGATTTGCAAAGGGATCATACGCAGGGGAAGAGCATGCATGGAACATAGGCAGGACTCCCATTTAACATACAGAATACTCTAAGGCAGAGGTAGGCACTTTGGTCCTTGGGAGCACCAGACAGGTCAAGTTGTCAGGATATCTGCATTGAAAACGCAGAACATAGATATGCATACCAAGGAGGCAGTGTATACAAATCAATCTTATTCATATTTATTATGGATATTCTGAAAACCTGACCTGCCTGGGGCTCTTGAGGACTGGAATTGCCTACTCCTGTTCTAAAGTATGCCAATGCCTGCTGCATTTAGGCACCCACATTTAGACCAACTATATGGCTGATGTTAAGTGTGTTTGCCTAAATTTTAGGCACATCGATAGCTAGTTGTACTAGTATTCTGTAATGGAGCCTAGGCACATAGATTAGACTTCTTTCACACATCCACAAGGTACCTAATTGAAAGCACCCAGTTACAGAATTGCCCCTCTATGTTCAAGATCCCACAGTGAATAGTTGTCTGGGTGTGTCAATTTCTCTGTTTTTCACTTCAGCTGTTATATTGTATTCTCCGAGGACAAGCAAACATCTTGTTCTCACATGTGGGTCGGCGTTCACGGCAGCCCAGGAAACGGCAAATTTTTTCAGACCAAAAATAAAAATGTTTTGCCAGAGCCTTCTGGCGTGCATGCGCAGACGACTTCCCGCCCGTCACGTGAGCGTTCCCGCTCAGTTTTTTCTTGTCCGCGGCGGAGAGACAGCGCACTTTGGTTCGTCTCTTCATTTTTTGGCCCAAGAAGAGTCTTTCGACGATTTGCGTCATTTCTTTAAAAAAAAACCCCAAAACAAACAACTTTTACCTAGCTTGGTTGATGCACTTCCTCTGGAGCAGGCCGAGCCTTTTCGCCAGGTGGTCAGGCAGCAGAAGGCGTGTCAAATTCCTCCCAGGGGTACGTTCGACACTTTTGATGTAGCATCCAGAATCGCTGCCCAGAGTATAGTGATGTGCAGACTCTCATGGCTGCATGTCTCTGACCTGCATCATTCGGTCCAGCAGCGGATGGCAGATGTTCCTTGCCGGGGGGGGGGGGGTGGATAACCATTTTGGTGAGAAAGTAGAGGAACTGGTTGACCAGCTCAAGAAGCACAATGATGCTATGGATTCTCTGTCCCGCCGGGCATCTTCTGCTACTACCTCCTCATCTAGGAGGTTTTTTGGAGGGAAGAGGAGTGCTCCCTATTCCTATGCTAGGTGTAGGTACACTTCTGCTTCTCGACAGCCTGCCTAGGGTCAGTCCCAGCGCGCTTGTTCTCATCAACAGCGTGCGCCTAAGTTGACTGCAACTCCCCAGCAAAAGCAAGGGATGGGCTTTTGACTGGCTCCAGTTCAGCATAGCCTCAGTAAACGTTTCCGTACCGGAAGACTTGCCAGTTGGGGGGAGGTTAATGTTTTTTCACCAAAGGTGGCCTCTTATAACCTCTGACCGGTGGGTTCTTCAAATTGTCCGGTTTGGGTACACCCTCAATCTGGAATCCAAGCCTCCAAATTGCCTACCGGGAGCTCAGTCCTACAGCTCCCAGCACAAGCAGGTACTTGCAGAGGAACTCTCCGCCCTTCTACTGGCCCAAGCGGTCAAACTCGTACCACTAGGGGAAGAAGGGCTGGGATTCTATTCCAGGTACTTCCTCGTGCAAAAGAAAACAGGGGGGATGTGTCCCATCCTAGACCTAAGGGCCCTGAACAAATTTCTTGTCAGAGAAAAGTTCAGGATGGTTTCCCTAGGCACCCTTCTTCCCATGATTCAGGAAAACGATTGGCTATGCTCTCTGGACTTAAAGGATGCTTACACACACATCTCGATACTTCCATCTCACAGGAAGTAGCTTCGATTTCGGCTGGGAACACAGCACTTTCAGTACCGTGTACTGCCTTTTGGCCTGGCGTCTGTGCCCAGAGTATTTACCAAATGCCTAGCTGTAGTCGCAGCATCGCTATGCAGACTGGGAGTGCATGTGTTTCCTTATCTCGACGATTGGGTGATGAAGAGCACCTCAAAGGAGGGTGCTCTGGAGTCTATGTGAATGACAATTCGGGTGCTAGAGTTACTGGGGTTCGTCATAAATTATCCCAAGTCTCATCTCACCCCAGTCCAAAAATTGGAGCCCTGTTGAACACTCAGACAGCTCGAGCTTATCTTCCCGAGACAAGGGCGGACAACCTTCTGTCCCTGGTGTCCATCGTTCGAGCGTCTCAGCAGGTCACGGCTCGGCAGATGTTAAGACTTCTGGGGCACATGGCCTCCACAGTGTCCTGTGGTGGGTGGTGGTGAGCCCTTAGGTTCCCTGAGGCCGGGTAAGACCTCCGAGGACCGCCGCGCACCCCGACTCTTCACCCGCGGCGACCGCCGTTCACCGGGGGTTGAGCCCCCAGCTGCAGGCGGCCAGCAGGACTGCTGGAACCGCGGGGTGACGGACGGCCTGGCTGGGAGTCAGCAACACAGTCTCTAAAGGGCCGCTAGCAAGGACGGCTAGCTGAAAGGAATACAGTCTCTGGAGTTGACTAGCAAGGACGGCTAGCTGAAAAGGATACAGTTCTCTGGAGTTGGCTAGCAAGGACGGCTAGCTGAAGAGGATACAGTTCTCTGGAGTTGGCTAGCAAGGACGGCTAGCTGAAGAGGATACCGTCTCTGGAGTTGGCTAGCAAGGACGGCTAGCTGGAGAAGAAACAGTCTCTGGAGTTGGCTAGCAAGGACAGCTAGCGGAAGAGGATACAGTCTCTGGAGTAGGCTAGCAAGGACGGCTAGCGGAAGAGGATACAGTTCTCTGGAGTTGGCTAGCAAGGACGGCTAGCTGGAGAGGAAACAGTCTCTGGAGTTGGCTAGCAAGGACGGCTAGCGGAAGAGGATACAGTCTCTGGAGTAGGCTAGCAAGGACGGCTAGCTGAAGAGGAAACAGTCTCTGGAGTTGGCTAGCAAGGACGGCTAGCGGAAGAGAATACAGTTCTCTGGAGTTGGCTAGCAAGGACGGCTAGCTGAAGAGGATACCGTCTCTGGAGTTGGCTAGCAAGGACGGCTAGCTGAAGAGGATACCGTCTCTGGAGTTGGCTAGCAAGGACGGCTAGCTGGAGAGGCAACAGTCTCTGGAGTAGGCTAGCAAGGACGGCTAGCTGAAAAGGATACAGTTCTCTGGAGTTGGCTAGCAAGGACGGCTAGCTGGAGAAGCAACAGTCTCTGGAGTTGGCTAGCAAGGACCGCTAGCTGACGCGAAGACAGTCTCTGCCGTGGCTTCTGACGAACGAAACGGAAGCATTGATCCCCTTCCGTTTCGTTGTTTAAATCCCCCGCCCGCTGGCCCCTGGGATCAGCTGGAACCAATCCCTCCGGCCTAGACAGGCAAGGGAGGCTGGGATTGGCCAGCTTGCCCGGCGGGCGGGGTCTCTTTGTTCGTGCGCCAATCTGGCGCGAGGAGGCGGGGCTGGCTCGCTGGTCTGCTCCAGCGATGGAGACGACGACGCCGGCGCCGCCATCTTGGCCGACGTATCCCCTCCTCCGAGACCGGCGCTTGCTCCAGCGGATCGCCGGTCTCGGAGCGGCCCGCGGCAGCGCAGGCCCCGTCGGCGGCTGGTCTTCGCCGCTCCGGATCCCGCGGCCTCCGTCGGTCTTCGCCCCCCGCTGGGGGCTTCCCGGTAAGGGCCTGGAACGGGACACACAGTTCATGTCACGCCCATGGCACGTCTACATATGAGATCAGCTCAATGGACCCTAGCTTCCCAGCGGTTTCAGGCTGCCGAGGGGTCTAGAGGATGTAAACCAACTGTCCACTGACTTTCGGAATTCTCTTCAGTGGTGGACGATTCGATCCAATTTGACCATTGGATGACCATTCCAAATTCCTCAGCTGCAAAAAGTGCTGATGATGGATACATCTCTCCTGGGGTGGGGAGCTCATGTAGATGGGCTCCACACTCAGGGGGCCTGGTCTTTTCAGGAAAAAGGTCTGCAGATCAACCACCTGGTACGCTCTAAAGGCTTTCAGAGATCGGCTGTCCAACCAAGTAATCTTAATTCAGACAGACAATCAGGTTGCCATGTATTACACCAACAAGCAGGGGGGCACCGGATCTCGCCCTCTGTGTCAGGAACCCGTCCAGATGTGGCTTTGAGCTCACCGTCATGGCATGTTTCTCCAAGCCACTTATCTGGCAGGCGTAAACAACAGTCTGGCCGACATGTTGAGCAGGATAATGCAACCTCACGAGTGGTCACTGAACATGGGCGTAGTCTGCAAGATCTTCCGAGCGTGGGCCACCCCCTCGGTGGATCGTTTTGCCACTCAGATCAATCACAAGGTCCCTCAGTTCTGTTCCAGACTTTAGGCCCACGACACGCGTCAGATGCCTTGCTCCTACATTGGGGGTCAGGTCTTCTGTATGCGTATCCTCCCATACCTCTAGTAGGGAAGAGTTTGCTGAAACTCAAGCCAGACTGCGGAACCATGATCCTGATTGCACCCTTCTGGCTGCGTCAGATTTGGTTCCCTCTTGTTCTGGAGTTGTCCTCCGAAGAACCGTGGAGATTGGACTGTTTTCCAACCCTCATTACTCAGAACGAGGGGTCACCTCCACATCCCAACGTCCAGTCTCTGTCTCTCACGGCCTGGATGTTGAGAGCTTAGAATTCGCCTCCTTGGGTCTTTCAGAGGGTGTCTCCTGAGTCTCGCTTGCTTCCAGGAAAGACTCCACGAAGAGGTGTTACTCTTTCAAATGGAGGAGGTTTGCTGTCTGGTGTGACAGCAAGGCCCTAGATCCTCTTTCTTGTCATACACAGACCCTGCTTGAATACCTTTTACACTTGTCAGAGTCTGGTCTCAAGACTAACTCCTTAAGGGTTCACCTTAGTGCAATTAGTGCTTATCTCCGCCGTGTAGAGGGTAAGCCTGTCTCTGGACAGCCTTTAGTTGTTTGCTTCATGAGAGGTTTGCTTTTGTCAAAGCCCCCTGTCAAACCTCAACGTCATTCTCACCCAGCTGATGAAAGCTCCTTTTGAGCCACTGAATTCCTGCCATCTGAAGTACTTGACCTGGTAGGTCATTTTCTTGGTGGCTGTTACTTCAGCTCATAGAGTCAGTGATCTTCAGGCCTTGTAGTGCATGCACCTTTTATCAAGTTTCATCACAACAGTCCTCTGCACGTACCCTAAGTTCCTGCCAAAGGTGGTGTCTGAGTTCCATCTTAACCAGTCAATTGTCTTGCCAACATTCTTTCCCCATCCTCATACCCGCCCTGTCAAAGCAGTTTGCACACTTTGGACTGCAAGAGAGCATTGGCCTTTTATGTGGAGCGGACAAAGCCCTTTAGATAGTCCGCTTAGTTGTTTGTTTCTTTTGGTCCCAACAGGAGGGGAGTCGCCATCGGAAAACGCACAATCTCCAATTAGCTAGCAGATTACATATCCTTCACTTACACCCAAGCTGGGCTGACTCTGGAGGGCCATGTTACAGCTCACAATGTTAAAGCCATGGCTGCGTCAGTGGCTCACTTAAAGTCAGCCTCCATTGAGGACATTTGCAAGGCTGCAACGTGGTCATGAGTCCACACATTCACATCTCACTACTGCCTCCAGCAGTCTGCTGCCCCATTCCCTGTCCAACGCTTTACTGTCCTTCTCCTACTTCTTTTTGGACGCAGTGGGGATACGTTTGTGCGTCCAAAGCCTCGTTTCTTTCACCTATGCTCTGTCTTAATCCCTCCTCTTTGAATCCCCTTCCCCATTCCTTTCTTTGTTCTCTTTCACCCTAACTTTTCCTGCTTCTCGCTGTACTCCCCTAGCTGTCCCTGTCCTTTTCTTACCTGTAAGGGTTCTATGGGGTCCCATCTTTGTCTTTCCTTATTCTTTGACCTCCTCTCAAGACACCTGTCCCTGTGTTTTTTTTTTATCCTTTTCCCATTCTCTTTCCTTTGAACGCAAGAAGGGGACCTTTATCTCTTCTTCTCTCTCCTTCTGCCTCTCACGGACATTGCCCACTTGAGGGGTATTGGGCACTATTATTCTGTCCGTTCTTTTTCTCACCCCTCCCTCAAATACTTTTCTATCTTTCTGCCTTCTTCCTTTGTTCCCTGCACGCCGCTTTCCTATCCCCTTCTTTTTCTTTTATGTTTTTTCTTGGCCGCAAGAGGGGTGATTCTATGCGTCCAAGATCTACTTTTTTCTTTTCCCTCCTTTCTGTTCTGAGTATTCTCCTTTTCTGTTTTCTACTCTGTCCATTCTGGCTGCGTTCTTGTCCACGTCCTATTCCCTGTTCTCCTTCCCAGGTCTCTCTCTGACTCTTGCAGTTGTTACTTTTCCTACTTGCCCTCTCTGTCTTTTTTCTGTTCTTTTCTTGTCTGTAATATTCTATGATTCCCTATCTCTGTCTCTTTATTCGCTGTTCTCCTCCCAATGCACCTGTATTAGGGCTGTGCAGTGCTTACTCTCTGTGCCGCCTTCCCCATGTTTATCTGTCTGTAGATCTTGGGAAGAAAAACTAAGATCAAGTGTTTCCTCCCCGTTATCTCATGTCCCTTATTATAGCAGTCTGCTCTTCTCTCTCTCAGTTTTCACTCTTTCCTGTGGTTAAGCCACTGTCACTTTCCCTTCCGTTATTCTTTCCTATCGCAGTCAGTGAACTCTGTCCGCCCTCTCGTCCTGTGCCCTCATTTGGGGTTTTTGTACTCTCTGCCTCGGTTGCCCGTTTCTTTCTCCTGTCCACCTTTATCTGTTGTTCTTGTGACAGGGTCTATCTTCCTACTTATCTGTTTTTATGATCGGTTCTATTCTTGGTAAACTTCTGTGCGGCATTGCACTCACAGATTGCCCCATCTGTCCTCTGTCTGTTTGTTTCTGTAGAGACTGTTCACTAGGAGGGTATCTTCCTTTAAAATCATTTTGGTAAAACTGACAGCCCACGGAACCCCCCCTTCCTTCCTGTCATGCAGCTTTATACGTCTGAAACTTTCATGACATTCTAAATCTCCGCTTGAGAAGTCCCGGGCTGTATTCTGTCTCTGTTCCCCGTAGCCACCTTAGTTGTACTTCCAAGTTTAATTTTCGCTGCATAGCATAATTTTTTTTGGTCGAATTTATAAACTGCTGTTTTATTTTTGCTTCCTAAAAACTGTTTCTGAGACTTTCAGAATTAAGATGTTTTATTCGGCAATCTATTCTGTTGCCCGGTTTCGTTTAAACTCAGAGACAGGTTTTTGTTCTGTGATATTCTGTTGATCGTGGGCTAACTGCGATCCAGAAGTTTTTCTCTGGTGTCTCATGTCCCTAATTGACCTGTCACTTTTTCTCTATCTTTAAAGCATTCTGCTTTCTCTTTCTATGTCTCACTCTTTCCTGTGGTTTGCTCTTCTAGCCGCAGCTTCTAAGTTGCGTCCCAGAACGGATGCCCACTCTCTCTTCTGTCATATTTTTCTGTTGCTCTGTCCCTTTTGTGATATGGTCTATTAATTATTACTGGTCCCTATACTGTTCTTCTATTTGCTATCCCTTTTTGATTTGCATGGTGTGTGTAACTGCACGGTTGCTGAGTGATTGACGCATACCGGCTGGGCCACGCGAGTGCGTCCCAACGGCTGCTGTTTGTTTAAATCGGGTGTTGAACCTCCGCTGTGGTCTTAATGTGACCCCCCCCCCCCCCTCTGGGTCAACGCTGTTAGATAAGACACCTTTTCTAATTCCACACTTTTAATATACTTTTCTCCTTGTATATTCCTGTGTTTGTGATTTGTGTCTGTGTCACCTGAGGTTACACAATTTGTGATCTGTTTTGTGTGCTTGGCTGCTATCCCATATTTCTGTGGCCCCCCCCCCCCCCTTGCTGTACTGTTTGCGCTATCCTATGGGCTTGTCCTTTTTAATTGCTCCTGTATAAGTTGCAACTGTGTAATGAATTCCTTTTTAGATTTTGATGGTGGCCAGACCTCTCTTAAGAGAAATGCGGCTGTCTCAAATGCCTCTCTTTCTCTCTACTTCCTCGCTTATATCTTTAGGATTATGTCACAGTTTCCGTTCATCCCTAGACCTTTGCTTTCTAACCCTTTGAATAAGGTACAGAATTCTATAATGCTATAGTGTCTGTTCTTTTAAAGCATTTTCTTTCTAAAAATGGGTTTTAAATCGTGCTAAGTTTGATTGTTCTGCTTCTATAACAGAGGGAGGCTCAAGAGAGTGCCAAAACAAAATACTTCTTAGCACATAAATTCAGTTGTAATCGTCTAGGAAGCCTTAGTCCGGAAACTAAAAATTAACCCTTACTTAACAGAATCAAGCGATATACTGGTAGTAATGAAATTTAGATTGCCGTTATTTTAAAGACATAGTAGAAGACATTAAAAAATGACGTCAGAAGAAGGCGGGACACAGCGAAGAGAAGCGCTTTTACTGGCTGGGAGCGCTTTCACTGACGCTGCCGGACTGGAGGTAAATTTAAAAGCGAAAAAGGAAAGGGATCGATGATCGATCGTGGGGGAGAGAAGAGGGCGGGCAGTTCGGACGAGCGGCGGCGGCGATCCCCGGTTGGACCTAGGTCAAGGCTGACTGAGGCGCGCCGCGCGGGGCCCCCCTAAGCGCGGGGCCCTATGCGGCCGCCTCGGTCGCCTCGGCCTAAGACCGGCCCTGGAGAGAGCTGCACAACGAAGGTGCCTCTTGCTCATTTTTGAGGTTTTTTTCTTATTCTTACGATTTAACAATGTCTTTTATCGGATATGACGTTGTTTGCTGCTGTTTCCAGCAGCTCCGCCGCCGAGAGGTTTAAATGCCCATAGGATTATGGGTAAGTGTGGCGCTTTTTTCTCGGCGGCGTTGTTAGCTTGCCTGGTAAGATATTTCAAACTGCGGGATTATCTTTAATGCTTTTCGAGGTACAATAATTGTATGTGGGGGTAGACACATTACTTTTTGCGTGACTGCTTGTATTATCTTACTTCCTTAGGCAACGCTAACATTTGGTTAGGGAAGATATATGGCTCTATTGCACACATTGCTTTCTTGGGGTCTGAAGGTATGAGTGTGTGAGATTTTTGTCTGAATGGATGTTTTCTTTTGTGCTTGTTTTTAGGATCTATAGCGCTACTACACCATTTGATGTGTCCATTAAATTGAATCCTGTTTAATCTTGATCAGTGTTTGTGTAATCGGATTGTTCTGCTTTTTTCTTCATCAAAGGTTGAACTAATTAGAAGAGATTATGTAGCCAATGGTGGTTGGGAGACTTTCCTGTCCTATGAAGATCCTGAACAAGACATCCTGATTGGCCTTCTGCGTTTGCGAAAGTGCTCAGAAGAATCCTTTAGACCTGAGCTGAAGGGCTGTGTTTCCATTGTTCGAGAGCTCCATGTCTATGGAAGTGTGGTTCCAGTTAGCAGTCGTGACCCTTCCAAATTTCAACATCAGGTACTTTAACTAATATTTATATCTCTTGGCCTGTGGTCTAGCATGGAAGATCCTTAAGTTGGGCGTTACTAAAGTTCAGTTGCCTTAGTGAAATTTGGTGATTAAAAAAAAACAAATCAACATTTCTTGCTTTAGAAGAATAAAATTTGAAATAAGAGTATCATTTATAGAATAAAGTACAGCTATTTAAAATTAATTTGTTATTAAGCTAAAGCCATTGCCAGTATGACTGCTCTCAAAATAATCACATTGCACTTTAAAACAAATTAAAACATATAAAGAAAATTGAAAAAGAACATGTTTGCATATATACTGTAATGTTGTTTGAAACTGTGTAATGTGTCTGCATGGTAAAGCTGCCATGAATTAAATCTTGTAAATAGGCCTTCAAGCTTAATGGACTAGCTCACAAAGGTATGCAAATAGCACAACTTAACTAAACGGCAGCAGCAATAGTGAACACACTACATGTATATAATTCAGCTGGAGTTTAAATCAAAAATGTAGACTGCTGCCACAGAAAAATAGCCTTTTAGTTGAAAAAAAAATGTTATAACTCTAATGAATGGAATTTTTTTATATCCTAGTCACACATAAACATATATCACAAAATAACATCCTCAAAGGTATAACTTGTAAAAAAAACAACAATAAGAGAAAATGCCTCTAGTCAAAGAAAGAGATCCTTAGCAAAAGGGAGAGCAAAAACACAGAAAGAGACAAATTAATCAGACAAATAAGTAAGCCATGTTCAGAATGTTTATTTTCAAACTAAAAACTCTTCGTCATCTGTAACCTTTTTTTTTTTTTTTTTAAATCTTGCAAATTTCTATATTGTTGTACAATCATATGACAGTCTCTTTTGTATGACTGTTGTAATGCCCCTTTCCTCGAAGTTTCCAAGCAATCATTACATGCATTACAAGTTGCTCAAACTTCAACTACATGTTTAATTACTACAAGTTCGGAGAGCGGTGACGTCACGCTGAGCAATGGCGGTGTGAGAGAATAGCTCCGCATGCCAGCCTAGAAGCTTCATCATATATAACCGCTGAAAACGAATAAAACGAGAAGAAAACTCAAATAATTGTAGCGGAAGACCTACTGCGGGCAGAGATGTCTGGAAGAGAAGCGGCAGGGTCCCGCAAGTCTTTAAAAGACTTTACATATGTACCGCATCAGAGCGCGGACAAGATGGCGCCGGTTGAAGAGCAGGGAAAAACAGCTACCGTCGGGGGCTCTGCTTCACCCGGTGAGAGTACTGAGGAAAGAGAACTGTCTGCCAAAGACTTTTGGGCTCTCCTGGATGTGATCCGCTCCGATATTAAAGGAGTTCGTGAGGATTTTGCTACTTTAGCAGCGGACCTCCGCGGAGAGGTTACAGAGCTGGGCCGACGGATGGAAGATCTGGATGAACACGTGGAGGGCCAACAGGAGGCTATGAACACGGTAGAACATACATTGAAAGAACAGCAAGCGATATGTAGATCGTTGGAGGAAAAGATTGAAGATCTAGAAAATCGGAGGAAGGAGATCGAACATCTGCATTCGAGGGGTTCCAGAACAGGCAGAATATCTGGACTGTGAAAAGGTCACGCAGCAAATCTCGAGCATGTTGCTGTCTGAGGACGGACAAGAAGTGGCCCCTGAATCAATTAAAGTGGATCGGGCTCATAGAGTAATGGCGAGAATGAGAGCTAATACACCAAGAGACATTATTGCCTGTTTCTCAGATTATAAGGTAAAAGAAGCGATACTCCGCAAAGCGCGCAAGAAGGAAGCTCTGCAATGGGATACGTTCTCTATCAAACTCTATCAAGACCTGGCCCCGGCCACACTAAAACGACGAGCAGAGATGAAGAATTTCACCAGATACCTGCGGGACAAAGGAATCGTATACAGATGGCTGCATCCATTCGCCCTGGCCTACAACCAAGAAGGAAAATGGAACCGGATTTTAAACATGGAGGAAGCACGCGCCACATGGCCGGAGGTGGAGGCCCCCGTGGTGGGTACGGAAGAACACAGCAGTCTGGATTTGACATCTCGGCCGGCCCGACAGCGCTGGACAAGAGTGGCGAGAGGCAAAGGGCGCCTCACTAGACAGCAATCAGACAAGAAACTGGCACCCTCGCAGAACAATATGACTTGAATATTGGGACTGATGCGGTGGTAATATATAAGAATTGGATGTTGTTTTGCAGCGGGTGGGTAAGGATGCGAAGGGAATATGGTTATATATGAATATATGGGAAAGTTGTGTGCATTGTTTGGCATGTGGTTGGTCACCGTTCTCTATTCACAGAGGTGGGATAAAGTTGACCCATCGGTTAGATAGGGGGGGGAGGAGGGGAGATGTGGGGGGAGTGGGGAAAAAGGGTGTCTCAGAGGGGGTTTCCTCTTTTATATATGTGTTGGAGGCAGAGTCTCAGGAAGCTGAATAGGGAGGTGGATTGTAAACCCCCATGATAGAACTAACCTGTTTGTCCCTCAATGCAAGGGGCCTTAATACCCCCATAAAACGTAGGAGGCTATTCAGGGAGGCAAAGAGGGTGGGAGCGGACATACTGTTTGTACAAGAGACGCATCTGCTGCCCAGACATGAACACTTATTATATAATCAGGGATATCCTCACCAATATTTAGCTTCGAATCGACAACAAAATAAAACAGCAGGAGTGGGGATCCTTTTTAGGCAAGGCCATAGCGGGGTAATACAGGAGGTAAAAAGGGATTCTGGGGGTAGATTTGTGATAGTGGTATTGTCCATTGGGGGGCAGTCTTATACACTAGTTAATATATATGCTCCCAATCAATCCCAGGGAGATTTCTATGCTGCCCTTGGCAATCAGCTTGGGCGATGTGTACAGGGGGAGATATTGATAGGTGGAGATTTCAATCTGACCATAGAGCCCGCGTTGGATAATTCGACCGGAGTGGCTGGATATGCTCAGCCAGAACGGGATAAACTACTCCAATTCCTGAATCAGTGGGGGCTGGTGGACATTTGGCGGGTAATGCATATGGGCGAGAGAGACTACACGTGCTACTCTGCTCCACATGATACATATTCGAGAATAGATATGTGGATGGGAAGTGCAGGCATAGTTACCCAGGCAGAATCTACAGAGATTTACACGCGGTCCTGGTCTGATCATGCTCCGATAGCCATAGCCCTGAGGAGATTTCTAAGGAGTACAAGATCCAGAAATTGGCAGTTCCTTGATGGGTTATTGGATGACCCACAAAATGTACACAGAATTGGAAAAGAAATTGGGGAGTTTTTACAGTTTAATGACACACCGGGAATTACACCAGAGATACTTTGGGAAAGCTTAAAGGTGGTGATTAGAGGGAAAGTAATAGCATTGCAAGCATATTTAGGGAAAGACCATAGGGAGAAAGAAACAGCTTATAGACACACAATACAACACCTAGAAACCTTAGTTAAACAAGGTCAGGCTACGGCCAGACAGCAAGAGGAATTACATAGGTCCAGAGTTCACCTACTGGATTTGGAACTTAAAATCATTAGGGAACAAATGCAGCGGACACAACAAGAATACTATGAGTATAATAATAAAGCGAGTAAATTATTAGCCTATAAATTACAACAGCTTAGGGGACGTAATGACATCGGTAAAGTGAGAACGGAGGATGGGCAGAGCTGGGATCAAGTAGAAGAGATTCAGAGAATATTTGTTGAGTATTATCAGAGGCTTTATCTACCGGAGGGGCAGGTGGCAGAGGAAACTATACAGAATTTTTTGGACACGGTAGACATCCCTAGCCTGAGAGGGGCAGAGCAAGAACTGCTATCTGCACCCATAACACTAGAGGAAGTGACCTTAGCAATCAAAGGTCTACCCAGGGGAAAAGCCCCGGGTGCAGATGAGTATAGTAATAGATTTTATAAATGCTTTAATTCTATCTTAGCACCCATCCTGCTCAAAGTGTTCAATGATATTCAGCTTGACTCTGTGCTACCACGGTCGTGGCGTTTAGCCACCGTGGTATTACTCCTTAAGCCTCATAAAGACACAAAGCTGTGGCTCATATCGGCCTATATCCCTATTGGGAACCGACTATAAAATTCTAACTACAATCTTAGCTGACTGGTTGCAAAGGGTGTTGCCGCGCTTGGTCCATGAGGACCAAGCGGGATTTATAGCAAATAGGCAAACTTTTGATAACACGAGACGAGCACAATATATATATTGGACAGAATTAAACAGGTGGGACAGCCGGCGATCTTTCTCTCACTGGACGCTGAGAAGGCATTTGATAGAGTGCTATGGCCCTATTTGTTTGCACTGCTGAAGAAAGTGGGCATTAGTGGGCAATACTTATGTTGGGTCATGGCGCTCTATCGTCACCCTATGTCTCAGTTACGAATTAATGGTACATACACTGATTCATTTGAATTGTTTAGAGGTACTAGTCAGGGGTGTGCCCTGTCCCCGCTATTGTTCGCATTAGCTATGGAGCCACTGGGAATCTTGGTTAGACAAGATCCAGAGGTGCAGGGCATTCGAATAGGGGGGTAAGAAACTAAAATTATGCTTTATGCTGATGATGTCCTGCTTACACTTTCACAACCTGAATCCTCACTGAGAGCAGTGATGACGATACTTCAGGGGTATGGACAAATCGCAGGTCTCAAGATTAACACTCAAAAATCAGAACTCATGCCAATACAATGCTCTGCAGGGTTACAAGAGGAAATACAACCTCTCTTCCCTTTTCAATGGTCTCCTAAATTTATTAGATATTTGGGGGTTAATTTAACACCAGATACGAGGGATTTATACCAAGAGAACTTTGTCCCTAAAATGTGGGAACTCCTGCAAGAATTAGAGAGATGGGGGGGGGGGGGGGGGGGGGGGGGCTGCAAATGTCATGGATGGGCAGAATAGCAGCGGTAAAGATGACAATGCTTCCCAAGTTGCTTTACTTATTTATGGTGGTGCCTGTCTCTGTGCCACATAACTTCTTTCATACACTTAATAAGAAAATGTTCGCCTTTATTTGGCGTAAGAGGCCACCCCGAGTGAATCGCAGAATACTATATCAATTAAGAAAGGATGGGGGCATGGGGGTACCGAATTTGGGGCTTTATTACAGAGCAGCTCTGTTTCAAATGCTAGCCACGGTGCAGAGGGGTCCAAATAAGCTGTGGACCTATGCAGCGCAGTGGGGGTTGAAGGGGGTGCCGATATGGGCGGTGTCATGGCTTCCCCTACAGTTGCTGAGGGGACTCATATCAGGATTGACGGGCCCAATGAAGGTGGCGCTAGAAGAATGGGCAAGATGTAGAGCAGCATGGTTCCCGGGGCGTAAATATCATCTGACTACGCCCATAATATATGCTACAGATTTTGTCCCTGGGAGGAGAGAAGGGGTGTATGGGCACTGGTCAGCGGCTTCTCTGCGACTGTTGGGTCAGATATCGGAGGACGGGAAATGCCATTCGTTTGAAACTTTAAAAGAGGAATTTGGCTTGGGGGACAGAGATAGGTTTCATTATATGCAGATCAGAGACTTTGTGCAGAAGAAAGCCAGAGAAGATCTGTCTCTGGTGGCCACGGAGCTTGAAATGGCAATGAGATCTGGGGAAGGTAAAGGAGGGATTTCCTGAATTTATAGAGCTTTACTTCATAAGTCCCAACCATTAAAAATGTGTATTAATAAATGGGAGTCCCTATTGGGTTCTACATATGAACCAGAAACTTGGAAAAGGATATTTAAACGACTACTGTCATTTTCTGTGGCTACCCCCTTATTGGAAAATGAATATAAAATGCTGTATCAATGGTATATGACTCCCAGTAGGCTGTCCCGTATGTTTAAAACGGGAAGGGCAAGTTGCTGGCGTAATTGTGGGGCGGAAGGAACATTTTGGCATATATGGTGGGAATGTCCGAGGATACAGCAGTTCTGGCAAGATTTACAGATGAGACTGCAGAATGGCCTGGGAGCTGAGGTTGTACTAGCTCCTGGGCTGTGCTTGCTGAACATCCTGTTAAGGGAGGGACGTAGCTTACGTCATGGGCCCCTATCATACATTGTAACTGCGGCCAGGATTCTAATTGCAAGATATTGGAAGCAATCGGCGACTCCCACCGTGGATCAAGTATTGACTAAAGTGGACTATTGCTGTTTGATGGACAAACTTACAGCCCTAAGGCGAGGGGGCATGGTGAGATTTGCAAAAACATGGTCCTCCTGTGTGGAATGGCGAGGATTAACGGGGTGACATATGTATAGTGAGGATGCTCTGTTGTAGGGGGAGTTGGATGTATACCTGAGATGCCTGGGGGGGGAGGGGGTGGAGGGAGGTTGTGGATTCATATATGAGAAAGTTTTGTGATAAATGTGTTCAGCTATATGGGATGTATGTAAAGAAAAAAGTTAATAAAAAGAATTATAAAAAAAAAAAAAAAGCTACCACATTGGCAAAGAGGTTAACTGGCTCCATGAGCACTGTTTAAAGGTTATTTAGTAGGTTGCCTATTGAACACCATTCACTCAGAAGGCTTAATAAGTTGATTATCACAAATACTTCTTATTAGCAAATGTCTTAATGCTTTCATATAATATAACTTGTAGACAGTTCAATAAACTTACATTTCAGCCAAAAAAAAAAAAAAATTACTACAAGTTCTTGTTTTGATCATATTGCTCCGATTTTGAAGAACTTACATTGGCTCTTTCTTTTATGGAGAATTAATTTTAAAATTTTGGTGTTGATTTATAAGGCATTGGTTCAATAAAGACTGGTTTGGATTTTTCCTTGTCTGCTTTGGTGCTTTCCTATTTATTGTTGCGGACATATAGAACCTCTTTTTTGCTTCTCAATTTATAAGGCACTACATCATGACAGTCCTTTGTATTGCTAATTCTCTTCCTATATAATAACTAGTAAAAAAGGCCCGTTTCTGACACAAATGAAACGGGCGCTAGCAAGGTTTTCCTCGGAGTGTGTATGTTTGGGAGAGTGTATGTGAGAGTGACTGTGTGAGAGTCAGAGTGTAAGTGTGAGTGTGTGTGTGTGAGAGAGAGAGAGAGTGAGTCTGGGTGTGAGTGTGTGTGTGAGAGAGTGTGTGTGTGAGAATGAGAGTGTGTGCAAGTGTGTATGTGAGACAGTGTGAGAGAGAGAGTGTGTGTGTGTGTGTGTGTGTGTGTGTGTACGCGAGAGAGAGAGTGAGTGTGAGACACAGATTCTCTGTGAGAGTGAGTGTATGAGACCAAGCGAGTGTGTGAGTGACTGTGTGGCACATAGAGAGTGAATGTGATATAGTGTGAGACAGAGTGTGTGAGAGTGAGAGTCAGTAAGACATTGTATATGAGAGAGAGAGTGTGAGCCTTGCCCTCCCAATCCATGCCCATCTGTCCCCTGTCCCCTCCATTCATCCTTTTCCAGCAATTCCCCTCTCTCCCTGAGCCCTGCCCTCCCAATCCATGCCCATCCATGCTCCTCTGTCACCTGCCCCCTCCATTCATCCCTATCCAGCAATTCCCCTCTTTCCCTGAGCCCTGTCCTGCAATCCATATCCATCCATGCCCATCTGTCCCCTCCATTCATCCCTATCCAGCAATTCCCCTCTCTCCCTGAGACCTGCCCTCCCAATCCATGCCCATCCATGCTTCTGTCACCTGCCCCCTCCATTCATCCCTATCCAGCAATTCCCCTCTCTCCCTGAGCCCTGTCCTGCAATCCATATCCATCCATGCCCATCTGTCCCCTCCATTCATCCCTATGCAGCAATTCCCCTTTCTCCTTGAGCCCTGCCCTCCCAATCCATGCCCATCCATGCTCCTGTCCCCTGCCCCCTCCATTCATCCCTATCCAGCAATTCCCCTCTCTCCGAGCCCTGCCCTGCAATCCATATCCATCCATGCCCATCTGTCTCCTCCATTATTCCCTATCCAGCAATTCCCCTCTCTCCCTGAGCCCTGCCATCCCAATCCATGGCCATCCATGCTCCTCTGTCCCCTGTCCCCTGCCCCCTCCATTCATCCCTTTCCAGCAATTCCCCTCTCTCCCTGAGCCCTGCCATCCCAATCCATGGCCATCCATGCTCCTCTGTCCCCTGCCCCCTCCATTCATCCCTTTCCAGCAATTCCCCTCTCTCCCTGAGCCCTGCCATCCCAATCCATGGCCATCCATGCTCCTCTGTCCCCTGCCCCCTCCATTCATCATTTTCCAGCAATTCCCCTCTCTCCCTTCCATGACCCCCCCTCGCATTCATGCTCATCTCTCTCCCATGTCCCAGCCTGGCCCGCCCTCTTCCCCCCCCCCCTTCGCATCCATGCCCCCCCTTCGCATCCTTGCTGTCGTTTCTCCCCTGCCCTTCCGCTCCCATTGTTCAACTGCCCACCCTCTTCTCTCCCCCCAACATCCTTTTTTTTTTTTTCTTTTTAAATTTACCTCCGTGGCGGCGGTTCCGGCAGCGCAGCGTCAGGGAAGGAGGCGGCGCTCCCGACATCTAGCTTTCCCTTCGCTGTGTTCCGCCTTCTTCTGACGTCATCCTTGACGTCAGAAGAAGGCAGAACACAGCGAAGGGAAGGCTAGAGATGTCGGGAGCGCCGCCTCCTTCCCTGACGCTGTGCTTTGAGTGGCTTCAGAACGTTGTCTTCAGAACGTTCACGGTGCGTTTTATTATATTAGATTAGATTCTCATCTCCAATGTTCTGACTTGCTGCCTGGGACCGTGGCTCATTCCAAGTTGGTCTGCTAGGCTCTGTAGATCAGGCTGACATCACCGTAGCCATTATGATGTCAACTTCAGAACCCAGGGGGAAAAAAAAAACATGCCTCACAGCTGATCCATGTCCAGAGGAGGGTCGCTGGGCATGGGTGGCTGGAGGGGAGGCTGGGGAGAGAGGAGGGTCGCTGGACATGGGTGGCAGGAGGGGGGGCAGAGGAGAGAGGAGGTTCGCTGGACATGGGTGGCTGCAGTGGGCGCAGGGGAAGAGGAGGGTCGCTGGACATGGGTGGCTGCAGTGGGCGCAGGGGGAGAGGAGGGTCGCTGGACATGGGTGGCTGCAGGGGAGCCGAGGAAAACCTTGCTAACACCCGTTTCATTTTTGTCAGAAACGGGCCTTTTTTACTAGTAAATTATATTGTTCTACCAGATCTTTACATTCTTCCAATAAACGTTTTCTGGAGGTACCATCCTTTTGACAGGTTAGACTTGAATATTGAGGGGCTTTTTTATGCGGAATGCTTTACCTCAACATCTGTGGTCAGTGTCATCTCTACTTTCTTTTTGGAAACAATTGAAAACATATCTCTTCCAGCAAGCTTTTTCTGCAGGTTAACTTTTATTAGTTTACTGTAATTTATGCAGCAGGTAGTTTTATTTATATATTTAAGAGGGGGAAAGGGAAATGGGACTTGATATACTGCCTTTGTGAGGTTTTTGCAACTACATTCAAAGCAGTTTACATATATTCAGGTACTTATTTTGTACCAGGGGCAATGAAGGGTTAAGTGACTTGCCCAGAGTCACAAGCAGCTGCAGTGGGAATTGAACTCAGTTCCCCAGGATCAAAGTCTATTGCACTAACCACTATGCTACTCCTAGTGAGTTGGTGGTTTTGTTGTAATGTCTGATTATTTTATGTATTTTGTTTAGACTCTCTATGTTTATTTATTTATTTATACATACATTTTTGTATCCCACTGTTACCCAAAAACAAGTTCCGGTTCAAAGTGGCTTACAAATTATGCTCTAGTTGACAATTACAAACTTTGGGCCCTGTGTACTAAGTAGCGTTATAGGCGCGTTAACCATGTATGCGCCTACAATATCCCTATAGGTGCCCTAATGACTCCTTATATTGAAACAAAGAGAAAACAAACATCACAACTGAACAAGGATTACCCTCCCCTTTTTTCTATGTACTTCTAATTTACTAAGCCACAGTAAAACGTGGCCCGCAGTAGTTTAGACGTGTTGTACTGGGCACGCCTCAGGCTATACTGCCACCCATTGATCTAGCAGTAAGGGCTCACGTGCTACATGTTCGGTGACCAGTCTGCGCGCACCAACTGCCAATTGCTGCCGGAAATGACGCACGTGGGAGGAAATAAATAAATAATGTTATGGGCATGCGCCAAATCCAAAATTACAGCCAGGGGACATGGTAGCCTGGTGGTAGTCTTATTTAGGCACATGCTGCACATGTGTAGCACCTAAAGTGCCTTTGTAAAAGGCCCCTTAATTTAGTCCAATAATTGCAAATGCAGTCCTCAGCCAGGGAACTATGCCCATAGAATCTATAATGGCACTAAATAGTGCTATTAGATGTCACCCTTGCATAGTAACTTCAACCCCACCTCCTGACACCATTCTTAAAAGTGTGCATAAAAGATCAGGCTTACTGTATCTCTTGGTTAAAAAGAAATTGCCTCTTAAAAGCAGATTAATGTACTTAAACTGATTATTCTTCCCTTTTTGCCGTGCCTTACAAAGCAGCATTTCTTCGGACATGCTGACAAACCTCATAAATTTTTATTATGGCATTTAAGACAGAAATGTACTAAGAAGCAAGTTCACTCTGTTATATTGTCCTCCAGAGCAGAATTAAATTAGATCTATGGCCGTCATAATCATTCACAAACGAAAACATTAGAACTAAAACATAAAAACATCAAAGAACTGCTTGGGAAAAGATTGCTGACAGAAACCCTTAAGATCATTCATCTTAATTTTGTAAAGCATAACAATACAACCCCACACAGAAAACATTCTTATCATGTGAAAAACAACCTTCTGTCTTAATACACTTAAAGCTTTTCTCTAGGCATTTAAAGCCTGCTACATTGGGCAAAAACGAATATATGTCCCAGGAGTCTGTTCCACAGTGCTAGACCCAAAACAGATCTCAAACAATGCGCTGGAGAGTACACTTTTATCACATTGTAAATACCATGGAGCCACCTTATTCAGTCTCTGGAATATGAGCACCAAAATCTTATATTGAATACTGTACATTACAAGCAGCCAGTGGTGCTGCTTCAACAGCAGAGTGGCATGCTCAATTTAGCTGTACAGTTCTGAATTACCTGTAAAGCATTACACTGTGTGTTAGCCACACCCAGGTATAAAGCATTGCAGTAGTCAAGCTTCATTAATATCAACGATTGTACCACTATTCGAAAATCATGTGCAAACATCGGCTTCAATTTCCAAATACACAAACTGTAAAATGATGACTGTACTAGTTGACAAATCTATTCTCTAAATGGTAACTGAGGGCTCTGTTTACAGTGCTGCGTATGTCTAGTAGCTCTATAGAAATGATAGTAATAGTAGTAAGCTGCGCTGTAGGCATCCAAACTTTTTAGCGCACACTAATGCTAAAGACATCCATAGAAATATATGGGTGTCTTTAGCATTAGCTCGTGCTAAAAAGTTAGTGCGTCTACAGCGCGGCTTAGTAAACAGGACCCTGAGAATTTAAAATAACCAAGCAGCAGAAGAGAGGGTCCAAAAGTACACAAATCCAAAAGAAACAAAACAAAGCACAAAAGGGCCTTCAAGGATGGAACAATGGTACAAACTTTAATAGAAGGAACCCGACACGGACCGTGTTTCAGCACCACAAACGCGCTGCTACAGGGGTCAAATGTTAACGTCCTGGGTACAAAGCAGATGTCTCAAACACATTCTTTGAAGACTTGCTAAATCGGATCATCACAGATGCTTCTGAGTGTAACAGCTGATTCAACAGCTGTTTTTTTGGGCGGTTCATTGAATCAGCTGTTACGCTCAGAAGTATCTGTGACGACCTGATTTAGCAAGTCTTCAAAGAACATGTTTGAGACATCTGCTTTGTACCCAGGACGTTTAACATTTGACCCCTGAGGCAGGTGCTCTTGGCACCGAAACACGGTCCGTGTCGGGTCCCTTCTATTAAAGTTTGTACCATTGCTCCAACCTTGAAGGTCCTTTTGTGCTTTGTTTTGTTTCATTTCATTTGTTTCAGTTTAAAATAACCCCCAGACTTCTTAAATGTGGTTTCACCATATCAGACATCCCATCCAAGTTTCCAATGGAAACAATACTGACTTGTCTTCCAAACATCACAATTTCAGTTTTAGATACATTCAACAAATTTGTTTTCCCTCATCCAAAACTGGATCTTATCTGTATACTTTCCCAAAATCTGTGACACATCATCTGCTGATGTAGATGCAAAAAAAAAAAAAAACCTGAATATCATCAGCATACATCCAATAGCTCACTCCACGTTCACAATAACCTCCTGTCCAAAATAAAATGAGACTTGAGAACTTGGGAGATATGATGTTCTTTTGATTAAGCTGCATGAACATTATGTGAATATATTTTTCCAGCTGCTTTCTGTAGTGATACCAACGTCTTCTTTTTAATCGCTGAATAAAATTTTCTCTTCATATATCTGGTACAATAAAATTACACAAGTCTGTTCACTCTGGTTCTAGCTGGAAGGATGGTTTGCCTTGTCTAGACTGGAGACATTGTTATTAGAGTTGCTGCCTTAATGACAATGTATGTATTGATATGATAAGCAATTAGCATGTCAGTGGATTGAATGAAGATAGATTACACCTTGTAGTCATAGTCGTATTTATTTGATATACTGCAATTTTGTCAAATCTAAGCGATTCACAATAAAATTCAATTAAAAAAAATTATAGGGAGTAAACAAACCAATAGCTGACATGACACAGGACAAATTTTCATTACAGATCAAAAGATACAATCATTTATCATTTACAATCATATATATAACGAATTCTTAAGAAAAGTCAAGGGTAGGAAAACAGCACAGTCCTGCCAATCCACTCCAGCCTAGTACCAAGCAGTAGCAGAAGTAGTCATGAGGTCAAACTTAGCAGCTTTTTTCCCCTTAACTGTGTCTTGAATTTAGCAAATGATTTCTCCAGTCTGAGATAGGACATGAATTTTTAGAGAGGAAATGAATTCCAAGGAGCTGGTGCAACAGGAAAAGGAGAGCAAGGTGTAGCTTAAGAAGAGAAGGAATAAGATAGAAGGTTTTGCTGTAATTAATGAAGAGAATGGAGCAGAGAATAGGGAATGAGAGAGCTTGAAAGAAAAGAAGGAATACCAGTATAGTAGACCTGGTGAACAGGATCTTAAATGGAATGCAAGAAGCCATTTTTTTTTTTGTTACATTTGTACCCCGCGCTTTCCCACTCATGGCAGGCTCAATGCGGCGGGCAATGGAGGGTTAAGTGACTTGCCCAGAGTCACAAGGAGCTGCCTGTGTCAGGAATCGAACTCAGTTCCTCAGTTCCCCAGGACCAAAGTCCACCACCCTAACCACTAGGCCACTTTCAGTAAAGAGAAGAGGAGACACACTATCATTTTTCTTTTTATTATATAGTAAATGTAGATGAGAGACAGGAAGACCTTGATAGAGTGAATTGCAATAATCAAACTTATAAATGGCCAAGGAGAGTAGAAGAGTATGCAAAGAAGTATGATCCAAAAAGGAACAGACAGAACAAGTCTGTTTTAAGGGTGAATAAACAGTAGAAATCTGTTCCTTAAAGATGAGTGACATCAAGAGCCACTCCCAGGATCTTAAATTAATGTTTGAGAGGTAAAGCCACCCAGTCAGTAGAAGGGCTAAGAGAAAGAGGGAATGATCTCTTCCCAATAAAGGCAGTGCCTTCAGATTTAGACAAATTCAGTTTCAGACCATTATCTACTGGCCGCTGTGATATGCTACCAAGCTTAGAAGTAGTCTCGGCAATAAATTGAGGGAATAATAATCAAGAAGGTAAAGTAACTTGATGTCAGCATAGCTTAACAATGTAAAGTATAAAGTTTGGATCAGTAGTATAAGAGGAGCTAAACAGATATTAAACAGAATAGGTCTCAAACCAGATCATTGACGAACACCAGAGGTAAGTGGTTTTGATATTGACAACGGATGAGATTAAGAAACATGGAAGGTGTGATCATATAGATAGGAGCTTCCCTTTAAATAAACTGTGTCAGATAATCCAAGTTCAGAAAGGCACTGAAGCAGAGTATTGTGATGAACCAAGTCCAAAGCATCTGTGTTCAGTAGAGTGATGATTACAAAAGACTGTTTGACTTGGATAAAGTGCATTTATTTTGTCCAGGTAGTCTACTGGTTAAAGAGAGACACGCTTCTCAGTGACTTTAGCCAGCAAGTAAAGACCAATATTTTCAAAGCACTTGGGGTGTGTGGGGGGGGGGGGGTCTTTACAAATCTTCGGTAAGCCTAATGCAGGCTTACCAAATGCTAAATCAGGACTACTGCCGGCCCAGCACAGCCACCAGAAGTAGTTCCGCCCCAAGCGTGTGCCATTTCCAGGGGAAAAAGAAAACCCCGAGAAATGGCTTGTGCGGCAGTAACCCGGTGGTAATCGGGCATTGCCATGTGCTGCCTGGCTACCGCCGAGTTACCATGGGAGCCCTTAACGCCACCTCAGTAGGTGTTAGTAAGGGCTCCCCAGCAAAGTTGCCAGGTGGGCGGTTTTACCGCCCAATTGGGCGGGTTTTCGCCAGCGGCGGGGGGAAAATTTTGTCAGCCGCAGGATGCGGTTTTTTTGGGCGGTTTTCCCGTCGCCGCTGTGCGACTTCGGCGGTTTTTTCCAGGGCTTTTATTGGTCCAATTCGGTCCATTAGAAGCTTTTCCGGGGCTTCTATTGGTCCAATTTGGTCCAATAGAAGCTTTTCCGGGGCTTCTGTTGGTCCAAATTGGACCAATAGAAGCCTTTCAGGGGCGGGGTTGATGTCAGGGATGACGTGGGAGGTGGGGGTTAGTGACGCGGGGGCGTGGTTAGGTGACGCGGGGGCGGGGTTGGTGACACGGGGGGCGGGGTTCGGTGACGCGGGAGATGGGGATTGGCTACGGGCGGTTTTTGGGCAGGTTTACGGCTCGTTTGGGGCTGGGAAAATTTTTCCCAGCTGGCAACCCTGCTCCCCAGTGCATGCAAGATGCATTTCTTTGAGGGTTAGAAACCCTGCTTGCATAGGAAATAAACAGCTTGTATTTGGGTATGATTGGTTTTGGCAAAGTCCCAAACCATTGCTTATTCTCAGCAGATGCAGAGAGATCCCTGTTTGTTGTTGACATGAAACATGACAACTCGGTTGCCAGTTTTGGTTTAACCATAAGGTGTCTTGGAAAAGGTGGCCAATGATTTAAAGGACATAATATATGGCTTCAACTCCAGATGACGGATGTGAAGATGTATGGTCTGGGTGACGTGAGAGCCTAAGTGAGTTTCTCAGATGGTGTTAGAAATATCTATTGTTAGTGCCCCGAATATATTATTCATATTCAGCCAAATAGTGTTTTAAATTTGAATATGAATAATTTGGGGCTCTACTGTGCTAAATCCTACTGAAATAAATACTTGATCTCTGATTTCACATTGTTTCTTGTAGTATTTGTTATGTTAAAGCTCAATGCCTATTATTCATATTTGGCTGAATAATATTTGTCTTTATTTGTATTTGTCCGAATAGTAAAATATGCTATTCAGTACAGCTCTAATTGGTAGGAGAGGTTGATATTCCAGCAAAGTACAAGAGGGCACCCATGGTCTGGTTGGGTACGGGTGTCCACGATTACAGCATGGAGTGGAACTGAACTGAAGGATGGTTGTTGGTCCCAGTGGAACTTGAAATCCCAGTGAGGTGTTCTCATTTCCTTTGAACAGTAGGATATACAAAGATTCCAGCAGACCTATGGCTTAGCATTTGTAAGAAGATCTTGGCTGTGACCTTTGTGGAAATTGGAATATTGTTGGCATGAAACACCAAAGATTGCAATCTCTCTGTTGACATGAGTGATGGAGTTCTTGTTCCCTGGGAATTCCTCACCAGAGTCTGGATAACAGTCCTCAGAAAAAGAGGATGATTCCCTAGTAGTTCATTTGTTTTGCCAGGAGGAATTTGTTGCTTATTGGTCAATCTGTCGCCGCTCTTTGTATCTACATGGTTTTACAGGAGCAGATTTCTGATATTGATCCAATATTTTGTAGGGTTTGAGAAAACCTGCTAAAGCCTTTCAATTTTACAGAGCTTTGTCACAGATGGTCTTTGCAGAATGGGAAGTCCTGGATTTGGTCCTCAGGTGTTCCACGGTTCACAGTTCAAATATATTCTACAAATTATTACAGCTAAGTGGTTTAAAAAAAGAACAAAAGAGAAGAAGGAAGGGAGGAATATAAGGAAAAGGGAGCCCTAGGTTACAAACAATCTGTTAGTCTGGTTGTGAGCCCTTGGGCCCCGGCCGTGGCCTAGTATAGGGGTTAGGCCGAGGGTGGGCCGAGCAGGCACTACATACTACCCCATCTGTTTCCCACCTGACGAGGACTGTTTCGCTACATCACATTCACTTCTGGATTCATTTGCTTGATGATAAGGAAAAGAATTTTCTTTCCTTTAGTCATAGCCCCACCCTGATGGATTCTGCTTCTGTTCTTGATTTCTCAGTTCAGGTTTGCTGCAGGGAGTTGTTCCATGTTCTCTTAGTTATTCCTGTTTGGTCTGTTCTTTTGTGAGGAACGGGAAGTTTGTGACTGCTTTTTGTTCCCTTCTGCTTTGTGAGGGAGTATACTGACTGACTAGACTGCAGGCTGTCCTATATAACACAGTTCAGTTCTTGTTCTCTATCTACACCTGCTGGTAGATGGTCACAACCCATTTGTTTCTGGATTCATCAGCTATGACTAAAGGAAAGAAAATTATCAGGTAAGATCTAATTTTTCGTTCCTGCATCCAGGCCTACAAGCTCTACATAAGCCTATACACAAAGTCCTTGATACCTAGTGTGCTCAGCTTTGTGAATACCCTCCCACCGGAGCAGGCCGAAGAACCTCACCAGATGGCTAGTAAGCAGGAGTGCAGAAAGTGTCTGGCTAGGGGCACTTTTGATTCTTTTGATGTGGTGTCCCAGCTCTCTGCTTTAGGTTTTGGAATACATAGACTCTCATGGCTGCTTGTTTCTGACCTCAAAACTGCAGTTCAGGAGAGGTTAGCGTGCATTTCCTGCCAAGGCATAACCTTTTTGGGGACAAGATGAAAGAGGATGCTGACCTCATCATAAAGCATACTGGTACCATCAGTTCCTGATCTCAACCTCCTCGTGCGTCCTCCACATCCCAGAGGTTTTTGGGAGGGTATTGAAGAAATTCCTACTACTCTCAAAGGTGTAGGTTTACCTATTCTGCTTGCCCTCAGCAACAAGCCCAGGCTTGCTCATGCCTTCGGCACCAGCAGGCCCAGAAACCTCAGCAAGCTCCCCAATCAATGCAAGGAATGGACTTTTGACTGGCTCCAGGAGAGCATAGCCACAATATTTTGATCTCAGATGACCTGCCGGTGGGAGGGAGGTTGAATTTTTTTCCAGGAAAGGTGGCCCTTTTTAACCTCACATCGGTGGGTTCTTCAAATAGTCCACATTGGTAACGCACTCAGTCGATGGAGCAAACCTCCAGATTACTGAGTGCAACATTCTTGAGCTCTCAGCGCAAGGAAGTTCATGGAGAGGAATTCTCCTCTGTTCTCAAGTCCTACGCAGTCGAGCCCATTCCACCAGGAAATAAAGGGAAGGAATTCTGTTCCAAGTACTTACTTATGCCCAACCTAAGAGCCATCAGCCACGGCATGGTGCTCTGAGTGACACACCTGGTGGGGAAAGACAACCATCTGGTGGACAGGCTGAGCAGGGTGATGCAATCACAATAGTGGTCTCTCAGCATGGTAGTTGCCTGAGAGATCTTCCGAGAGTGGGGTACCCCCTCAGAGGATCTGTTTGACACTTATCTCAACAAAAAGGTCCCTCAGTACTGTTCCGGACTCAGGTCACATGATAGGCTAGTGTCAGATGCCTTCCTAGATTGGGGGGGGGGGGGGGGGGGGTCTTCTGTAAGCATGTCCTCCCATCCATCTCTTAGGGAAGACTTTGTTGAAACTCAAGCAGAACCGGAGAACCATGATTGTAATTGTACTGTACTGGCCAAGGCAGATGTGGTTCCCTCGTCTTCTGGAGTTGTCTTCTGAAGAACTATGGACTGCTTTCTGGCCCTTGTTATGAAAAACGAGGGCTTTTTTCCTGCACCCCAAATGCCAGTTCTATTGAGAGCGTAGAATTTTTATTTTGCAACTGTCTGGGGGTGTTTCTAGGGTTCTGCTGGCTTCCAGGAAAGATTCACCAAGAGGTGTTATACTTTTAAATGGAAGGTGTTTGTGGTCTGGTATGAGGGCAAGGCCCTGGATCCTCTCACGTGCCCTACACAAAACCTGCTTGAATACATCCTACACCTGTTTGAGTCTGGTATGAAAACCAACTCTGTAAGGGTTCACCTTGGTGCAATCAGTGCTTATCATTGGGTAGGAGATAAGCCCTTCTCTGTACAGCCTCTAGTGTGCTTTGAGGGGTTTGGTGTTGACAAAGCCCCCTATCAAACCACCTACAGTGTCATAGGACCTCAACGTTGTCCCCACTCAGTTGATGAAAGTTCCTTTTGAGCTGCTTGACTCCTGTCCTCTGAAGTACCTGACCTGGAAGGTCTTGTTTTTGGTGGTAGTCACTTCAACTCGCAGAGTGAGTGAGCTTCAGGCCCTAGTAATGGATCCACTTTATACAAGGTTTCATCAAAACAGAGTGGTTCTTCGCACGCAACCTAACTTTCTTCCTAAGGTGATGTCTGAGTTCCTTCTTTACCAATCAGTCATCCTGCTAACATTCTTCTCAAGGCTTCATGCCCATCCTGGTGAAAGCACACTGCACACCTTGGACTGCAAGCAAACCTTGACCTTCCATCTGAAGTGGACTAAAGCCCATAGACAGTGCACCAAGATTTTTCTTTCTTTTGATGCAGACAGGATAGGGGCAGCCGTTGGTAAACACACTTTATCAAATTAGCTAGCAGACTGCATCTATTTTGCTTATACCAGGGCTGGACTGACTAGAGGGTCAGGTCACAGCTCACAACGTCAGAGGCATGGCTGCATTGGTAGCCCACTTGAGATCAGCCTCCGTTGAGGAGATTTGCAGAGCTGCGACTTGGTCTTCTGTCCAGACATTCACATCTCATTACTGTTTTGAGCAGCATTCCCCACGCAACAGTTGCTTTGCTCAGACAGTCCTGCAGAATTTGTTTGGCGTTTAGAATCCAACTACACTCTCCTGGGCCCATTCTTTTCTGTTCCAGGCTGCATGTTCACAACAGGCCTGTTAATTTTGTTAGCATTATTGGTTCTGATTTGCCTTGCCTTGCTGTTGCAAGCTCCTGTTGACCATTGTTGTTTTCAGTGAGCCTTTAGCTAGGGATTCCCATTTGTGAGAAACTAAGTCTTGTTTGTTCTCGGAGAAAGCGAAGTTTCTCGCACCTGTAGCAGGTGTTCTCTGAGGACAGCAGGACTAGTTTTTTTCACATATCTTCCCATCTCCCCTAGGAGTTTTTTTTTTTTTTAATTGAAATGAGGGTCTCATGGTGGGTAGGTACTCGTGCATTCATGGTGCAGGGCTGCCAAAGGCTTCTTAAAGGTACAAGAATGCTAGGTAGAATCCACAACAGGGCTCCATCGAGGGATGTCGCCCACATCTAAGAATACTAGTCATGGTGTCCTCGGAGAACACAGATGCTACAGATGACTAGCTTTTGTGAATCCTGCTATACAAGTCCAGGACACACTCGGGAACACTGAAGGTTTTGTAATATCCTTGGGTTCTTTGTCTACCACTGGTTTGTGAATAGTTTCATGTTCTGCAGAGGTCTTCCAGAATGGTATTTGTTTTGTTTTTTTAAGTATTTTATCTCTTTCTACTATTACTTAGTTTTGGCATTAGTATACTGATAGGATCCTGGCTGCATCACCGAGTATACTGGTGATGTCATTTTTGCATGCAAAACACTGCCAATTTGCTGACCAATGGTGCTGCATGGCACAGCTGAGTTTGATACTAATAATATTGTACCTTCCCTGATTGCTACATTTGGTGCACTGTGTTTGTCAAGGCTCCTGACGAAGGCACGCCAGCTGAAACACAGCTGTGTCAAGTCTTTCGACAATACACTCGCAGTACTCTGGAAGCAATAAAGACTTATTTACACCATCCTACTTTGGCTTCCTCATCTGTTTACTCACTCCCTGTTGTTTATGTCTTTAGAATCTATAGATTTTTTTCCTCTACCACCACCACACAATCACTAGTCTGGGCTGGTCTAGTAGGGTTCACAGAAAGGATATTATCAGGTATTTTGCTTTTTTGGGTCCATTTTACAAGAACGTTTTGGTGTTTTGAGTCTGATAGTATCCCTCTGTTATTGCTTTGAATCTTATTTATCCTTGCAGTGGGGCTTCCTCTAATTTTCTACCAGTTTTTCTCATCTCATACATGGTTTTTTCCCATAGGGTTTTGGAATGCTGCTAATGGAGGAGGCAGAGCGAATAGCTAAAGAAGAACATTTATCTTGTAAAATTGCTGTAATTTCAGGTACTATTTCTTGTTTATTCATTCAAGTTATCCTTATTAGTTAGGTAGAAGAGGATCATTAAATGTTTAGCAGCCAAAGGAAATATATTGTTGTTTGTTTTTTTTTTTAAATCATTATTTCTTTGCGTGAGCTTGGCTATTTTAAAAGGTGCAGAAATTATGATTTTGGAAGCTCACATTTTCCATTTGACCCCAGAGTAAGTACCAAAAAGTAGTAACATACTGCCAATTTATTATGACTGAACTTTGATCTGAAAGGTTTACCATTAGGGGCAAGAAGAAAGTTGCAGTTTCCAAGTGTATTCTGCCCTGGAAGTTTCAACTGGCATGAAGGTTTTTACTTTATAGTAGTAGTAGTTAGTAGTAGTAGTAGTGGTGGTAATTGTAATCATGATTGGTGTTGCGAGTGTCCATCCATTCTGAACTGAAATTAAATCACCTATTCATTTCACTCAAACTACAACTGAGCTGTCATTAAATTATAATGTTCAGCGAGTGTTGATCTATATCAACTTGGGGGTGAAGTATATCCCTTTGTAAAAGTGAAAAAACACGTTAAAATTGGCCTATTAAAATATATGGAGAAAAGATGAGAGGATATTATGGAGTTCAGTTTCAAAGCATTTAGACATACTGTACAACATACAGTGGTGGAAATAAGTATTTGATCCCTTGCTGATTTTGTAAGTTTGCCCACTGACAAAGACATGAGCAGCCCATAATTGAAGGGTAGGTTATTGGTAACAGTGAGAGATAGCACATCACAAATTAAATCCGGAAAATCACATTGTGGAAAGTATATGAATTTATTTGCATTCTGCAGAGGGAAATAAGTATTTAATCCCTCTGGCAAACAAGACCTAATACTTGGTGGCAAAACCCTTGTTGGCAAGCACAGCGGTCAGACGTCTTCTGTAGTTGATGATGAGGTTTGCACACATGTCAGGAGGAATTTTGGTCCACTCCTCTTTGCAGATCATCTCTAAATCATTAAGAGTTCTGGGCTGTCGCTTGGCAACTCGCAGCTTCAGCTCCCTCCATAAGTTTTCAATGGGATTAAGGTCTGGTGACTGGCTAGACCACTCCATGACCCTAATGTGCTTCTTCCTGAGCCACTCCTTTGTTGCCTTGGCTGTATGTTTTGGGTCATTGTCGTGCTGGAAGACCCAGCCACGACCCATTTTTAAGGCCCTGGCGGAGGGAAGGAGTTTGTCACTCAGAATTGTACGGTACATGGCCCCATCCATTCTCCCATTGATGCGGTGAAGTAGTCCTGTGCCCTTAGCAGAGAAACACCCCCAAAACATAACATTTCCACCTCCATGCTTGACAGTGGGGACGGTGTTCTTTGGGTCATAGGCAGCATTTCTCTTCCTCCAAACACGGCGAGTTGAGTTCATGCCAAAGAGCTCAATTTTTGTCTCATCTGACCACAGCACCTTCTCCCAATCACTCTCGGCATCATCCAGGTGTTCACTGGCAAACTTCAGACGGGCCGTCACATGTGCCTTCCGGAGCAGGGGGACCTTGCGGGCACTGCAGGATTGCAATCCGTTATGTCGTAATGTGTTACCAATGGTTTTCGTGGTGACAGTGGTCCCAGCTGCCTTGAGATCATTGACAAGTTCCCCCCTTGTAGTTGTAGGCTGATTTCTAACCTTCCTCATGATCAAGGATACCCCACGAGGTGAGATTTTGCGTGGAGCCCCAGATCTTTGTCGATTGACAGTCATTTTGTACTTCTTCCATTTTCTTACTATGGCACCAACAGTTGTCTCCTTCTCGCCCAGCGTCTTACTGATGGTTTTGTAGCCCATTCCAGCCTTGTGCAGGTGTATGATCTTGTCCCTGACATCCTTAGACAGCTCCTTGCTCTTGGCCATTTTGTAGAGGTTAGAGTCTGACTGATTCACTGAGTCTGTGGACAGGTGTCTTTCATACAGGTGACCATTGCCGACAGCTGTCTGTCATGCAGGTAACGAGTTGATTTGGAGCATCTACCTGGTCTGTAGGGGCCAGATCTCTTACTGGTTGGTGGGGGATCAAATACTTATTTCCCTCTGCAGAATGCAAATAAATTCATATACTTTCCACAATGTGATTTTCCGGATTTAATTTGTGATGTGCTATCTCTCACTGTTACCAATAACCTACCCTTCAATTATGGGCTGCTCATGTCTTTGTCAGTGGGCAAACTTACAAAATCAGCAAGGGATCAAATACTTATTTCCACCACTGTAGTAACCTACAGTACTATTTGTGTGTAAGTGCTTTGAAAATGAGCCCCTGTCTCTCCCCCACCAAATTCAAATATTTCTGTATTTTTGTAGGTGCCATCTATAAATACAGATATATAAATATGAATTAGATAAGTTATGTGTGGGGTATAAATGTACAAAAAAAAAAAATATATATATATATACACACATATATAGATCATGAAATAAACCACTGGGAAGTGTACATATATACAGATAATGAAATAAACCACTGGGAAGTGATAACTGACCCCTTTCAAAACAATCTAGTTGCAATACTGCCGACACAGCCCATTCACTTTGAATGGGCTGTATCAGCAATGCCGTGCAGAAGCCGCTAGTGTGGTTTTGTAAACAGGGGTACATTTCTTCAGCTTTTTAGGGGGAACATGCATTATTATGTATTTCTCTGTAACAGTTCATAAAATGTCATTTAGTTTTCCACTCTAAATGATTTACTTGAGAACTTTAATTATTGTGGCTTATTTATTTTGCTTCTTGATAAGTTTCATGATTTGCACGGATAGCAAGACCACCACTTCAAACTGCATTAGCCAATTCACTAGATTCTTAGGAGCTTTGGAATGGATAGCAGGACTTATGCAAGTAGGAATACCTGGATTTTCAGTAGCATTATCTGGATAATGGTGCTGAATATCCAGTCAGATCCTCTTGGCTTTATCTGGAAAATGCTGGGGTTGTAAATGCTGGGGTTGTCCTGAGGTAAAGCTGGGAGTAATGCTCGAAAAAGACATCCAGTACAGTTCCCGGACTCCCTTAGGTGTAATGGCAGCTGTGTCATAGATTTGATCCACCTTGGAAATGGTTCAAAATGTTTAGAATATTCAATAAACATTTAAAGTTTTAAAAAACATCACACCGTATATAGTCCATTAAAACAGAAGGCAGTGATATTTGATGTTGCAGTGCTGATTCATTGATCCACATATCAGGAAGAACAAGCACATGAAGTTATACTGATAATGCCTACAGAGGGCCATATTGTTGCCTGCTATAGTACGAATCAGTTCCTGCATATACATAATCATCTACCTCAAAAATCTTACTACTATAGAAAATAATGAAAATTATTTTTTTCAAACGTATTCTTTTTGTCCATACCAGACCAGTCCAGAACACAAGCCTATGCTATGCAACTCATTCATGGTTCAGGAATCCAGTTCTTTTTCATAGCTGCAGAATTCAGTTATAGTTTAGGCCTTTACAGCAGAGATACATTTTTCACCTGGAAAACTCAGCTAACTACTGTTTTCAGAACTGTAGCGCGCTCTCATGTTTTTCGACTGGGAAAATCAGCCATATTCCACAATTGTTCTTTGCCCATATTTTCGGTAAAAAAAAAATCATCTGTATTTGCAGGCTTAAGATTCACAACTGTACAATTCTATTTGGATCATTCAAGTGTCATTTCAGTTATTTTTTTTTTTAAACTCCAGTCACCTTAATTCTATTTCAGGCTATATAAGTCAGCTGTTTGGTGAGCAGGAACTGCTCTCTTATTCCCAGGCCTCAAACTGGAAGCTGTGGCAGAAGGAAAAAAATGGATTCAGTTGGTGCATGTTAGCTGTATAATCGTTTATCGTTTATTTATTTACTATACCGTTACTTCTTACATAGCAAATCAGAACGGTTTACATCTTTAAAATATAAATGACATATAATAAATATCTTTAAAATACAAATAAAAAATACAACAATATTCTAACATAAAAGAAATCCATTTATAATAGGACAGCTCTAACAAAACTTCCATACCAGAAAAAGCAAACCAATTACATATATCACTCATACATATCACATTCAAATAATACTGCTGCCTTAACATAATATATTCCCTGTTCAGAAAAAACATATTTCATTTCCTGAGTGGTTTTCTTCAAATAAATTACACTGAATTTCCCCTTATAAACAGCACTAGATATCAAAAGCTATTGGAAAGAAGTACATTTTTAAAGCTTTACGAAAGAGCATAAATGATTCTTCTACCCTAATATATTTTGGGAGAGAATTCCACAATGATGGTAATAAGAAAAAGAAAGCTGAAGCTCGCGATTCCCACCTCGCTCTTGAAGGCGGTGGGATTACCAACCTATTATCAGTAAGTGAACGTAAAGTTCGTGACGGTGTGTATGGAATAATTAAATTTGCAAGATATGATGGTGTAGATAAATATAGTGCTTTATATGTAAGGATGAGAACTTTAAAAGAAATTCTCAAATGGATTGGAATCCAATGTAGTTGACATAACAAAGGCGTAGCCTTATCATATCTTGAAGCTCTACAAATTATATGAGCAGCTGTATTCTGAATAGTTTGTAAGCGTTTCAAGTTAAATTTTGTAATGCCCACATAGCAGATGTTACAATAATCGAGGCGTGTCATAATTTATGCATACGCCAAGATACGCAATGAGCTATTATCTATTGTATTTCTAATACAGCGTAATTGCCTTAGATAATAAAAAGTCTTTTTTACTACCTCTGATATCTGATCATTAAATGATAGAGCTGAATCTATGATCACACCTAAGTATTTGACAGATTGTACCGGGACAATTGGCCTGTCAAACAAAGTAGGAATTAAAGTCGGTATTGAACTATGACCTGTTATCCAACAAGCTATTGTCTTTTCAGGATTTAGTAGTAGTTTATGCTCAAAGAGCCAGCTGGCAACCCTGCTGAGACATTCTTGTATAGGCTTTAAATCTAAGTTTATTCGATCTACATAGTAAAGCAACAAGAAATCATCAGCATAAGAATATGAACTGATACCCAATGTTTGAATAAGCAATGCCAATGGACTGACAAATAAATTGAACAATAATGGTGACAAAACTGAGCATTGTGGAATACCACAGGAAATATTATGAACTTTTGAAATAGATGAATTTTGTACTACTTGGTATGAACGCTTTTTCAGAAAAGAGGAGAGCCAGTTACAGACAGTACCAGAAATTCCCCGTGATTGTAAATGTTCTAATAATAAAGTATGATCAATCAAATCAAATGGCGCAGATAGGTCAAGTGAGATAAGTAATGCAATCCTGCCCTGTTCAAGTCTAGAATGTATTTCACTCAGGAGTGCGGTCACTACTGTCTCTGTACTATATCCTTTTCTAAAACCTGACTGTCTTGGATGTAATGCATTTATAGATTCAGAGTATGATTGAAGCTGCAGAAATACTATAGTTTCCATTATTTTTGACAAAAAAGGAAGATTTGAAACAGGTCGATAATTACTTGGAGAAAAAGAATCAAGTGACGGCTTTTTTAAAATGGGCTTTACCAAAGCTGTTTTAAGAGATATTGGTACTACACCTTCCATAAGACTCTTTACTATCATTTCATACAGATACGTTTGTAAACCCAAAGATGAGATTTTGAGCCAATCTGAAGCAATAGGATCAGGAGAACAGTATGAAACAGATAGACTAAACACTGCCATGATCCTGAACAACTTGAGAGAGATTTTTCACTTAATATATTGGTAGCATTTGGAAACTGTGCTCGTAACTTATCTATCTTTGATGTAAAGAAATTTGCTAAAATTTCTGCATTTAAACAAGATGTAGTTTCATAGATCTGTGATTTTGTTGTTTATTTGTTTTACTATAGCGAAAAGTTGTTTAGGTGAATTTGAAGCCTGTTGAATTTGTTTGGAATAGTATGAAATTTTTGCAATTCGAATCTGTTTTAAGAAGTACCGTTGACATTGCTTACATTTATTTTTCAATTCTTCAGTTTTTCCTATTTTTCACTTCCGTTCTGCCTGTCGCACCTGTTGTTTACATAGTCTTAAGCCCGGATGATACCATGGCTGGGACTTTTTAATCTGCGTGTAATTTTTTTAGGTGCAATATCATCCAATGCTTTGTTAAGAACATCATTCCAAGTTATCACTTGCTCTTCCAATGATTGATCTGTAAAATCTGATAGAAAATATCCTGTAAGAGAAGATAAGGAAAAAGGATCTATATATTTCAAACATCTAGTCTGCAATAATGAAGGTATAGCCATCTGATTTTGTAAATGATAGCTTAAAATGCAAGAAATAATGATCTGACCAGGAAACTGGCAGTGTCAAAAAATTACTACACTGTAGTAAATCTGAGGAATTTGTCATCACTATGTCAAGAGTATGACCAGCTATATGAGTTGGACCTTTAACAAATTGTATTACCCCAACATCCTGTAAAAATGTAGAAAATCTCAAAGAATGAAGTTGAGTACAGTCATCAAAATGGATATTAAAATGTCCCCAAATCAAGAGATTGGGAAATTTTAAGACTGCATCCGCTATTGACTGATATATATTTTCCCAACCTTCCGCTGAAATAGAAGGGGCACGATAGAAGAAAAGACCTTTGATGTGCTTTGCAGATGTTCATTTCAATGATATAGAATGATTAAGGGGATCTTCTGTACTCTCGGCTGGACATAGCTCCTATATAAGTGTTCTTTCAGCAATCTGTTTGCATGTTGAAGCTTGGAAAGCCAGCTATGCTTACATCTCAGGCAGCTACCCCTGTTAACATCACTCCATCACAAAACTTGTTCTTTTTCAGCTGCAACTTTACTCAAGTCACACAGTTGTACTAGCTAGATCTGTTGCACGGCTGCAACACCTAGCTATAGTGCTGTCTTCGCACCAGCCGTCTGCATGGTATGCTTGCAGTATACGTTTTTGTGACATAGCACCAACAGTAGATTTATGCAGCCAGCTTTGTGCTACCCCTACATCTCCTACCTGTTTAGCATAGTGGCAGAGGCCAACTGACAGTTTTAGCTGCAGTCCCCAGTATTAGAACAGATGCGGCATGGATGCAGCAGACATCTTTATAATATGTTTGCAACAGGCATCTATATGAATACAGTAGCATCTGTGTGACGTAGATACAGCTTGCAACTGTATAGCATAGATTCAGCATGGTATGGATAGAGCAGATGGCTGTATTGCATGCATGGATACAAAAATGACTGTAAGAACATAAGCATTGCTCTACTGGCACATCAAGGTCAATATCCTGTTTCTGCTTATCCCAGGAATAGTGGATTTTCCCAAGTGTATCTTAATAATGGCTTATACACTTTTTTTTTTAAGAACATCTCCAAACCATTTAAAAATGCCCTTAAGCTAACTGCATGCATAGATTCAGCATAGCATGGACACAGCAGAATGGCCGCATGGTATGCGTACCACAGTCGGCTCTCTGCCAGAGAGGCAGTGTCTAAGGCATAGATTCTGCCAACAGCTCTGTGGTATAAATTCAGTACATAGCTGAATGGAGCTCATACAGTGACCAGCTCTCGTACTTCTCAGTTTCATCAGCTAGCTGTTTGACTCTCCTGCAACAGCAGGATGTACATTACAGCTGCACCAGCCAGCTGTATGGAACAGCTTCAGTGATTGCCTGGGTGACTTATCTGCAACAGTCATTTATATAGCACAATTGCAGCAGCCAACTGCAAAGCACAGCTGCAGCAGGCCACCATTTTGCACAGCTGCTATAGCCAACTTTATGACATGGCTGCAGTACTCACCTCTGTGAAACACCAACCTATATAGTACAGCTTCAGCAACGAGCTATGTGACCAGTGGTGTGCTGGAGCTGGCTCGCTCCGGCTCACAAGAGCCACTTGTTAAATTTTGACAGCTCTTGCGAGCTGGTTGTTGTTTGGGGCGAGCCGGCTCCATTACAGAGGTAAGCATGGCAGGAGGGCACCATGCTTACCTCCCCTCCCGCTCCCAAACATGTCCAGCGATTGTCCTTCGCCCCCACCGTCCCCTCCCGCTCCTATCCATCTTGTTTATTATCTCTCCGTTGAAGCACGCGTTATTTAAAGCCCTGCTGCCCGTCTCCAGCCTTCCCTGTTTGCTTCGTATGACGTCAGAAGGCGGGACTAAGGGCACAAACGAACTCATCGAAGCAAGCAGGGAAGGCTGGAGACGGGCAGCAGGGCTTTAAATAACGCGTGCTTCAACGGAGAGGTAATAAACAAGATGGATGGGAGGGGACGGTGGGGGTGAAGGACAATCGCTGGACATGTTTGGGAGCGGGAGGGCAGGGGAGGGAGGAGAATCGCTGGACATGTTTGGGAGCAGGAGGGGAGGGCAGGGGAGGGAGGAGAATTGCTGGGCATGGATGGGTAGAAGGGGGCAGGGGAGAGAAGCCAATTGCTGGGCAGGGAGGGGTAGAGGGGGGCAGGGGAGAGAAGCCAATTGCTGGGCATGGAGGGCAGGGGAGAGAAGACAATTGCTGGGCATGAATGGATAGAGGGGGGCAGGGGAGAGAAGAGAATTGCTGGGCATGGATGGGTAGGGGGAGAAGGGGAGAGAAGACAATTGCTGGGTATGGATGGATAGAGGGGGGCAGGAGAGAGAGGAGAGTTTCAGGACATGGATGGAGGGAAGGACAAGAGAAATTCTGGACATGGATAGAGGGGAGGGAAGGGACAAGGGAGAGAGAAGAAATGCTGGACATGGAGGGAAGATAGAGGAAGGAGATTAGATGAGGGGAAAGGAAATGAGGAGAGAAGCTGCACATGGATGGAGAAAATAGGCAGAAGCTGGATCCACTGTACAGTCAAGTCTGCGGAGGACCAGAAATGAAGAAGAAAGGAGGAAAGAAAAGAAATAAATGGAAAGGAAGCCCTGGAAACGGAGTCAAGGGAACAGATAGACAGCAGCAGAATCAGATACTGGGCCAGCATGATCAGAGAAACAAAGTCACCAGACAACAAAGGTAGAAAAAAATAATTTTATTTTCATTATAGTGTTTGGAATATGTCCACTTTGAGAATCAGGTGCTGAACGTTAAAAGTTTATATTTATTTATTTACTTATTTATGGCATTTTATCCCATATTAAACATGAATTAGATTGGAACCTGGGATCATTTAATTTTTTTTCCTGGAGAGAATAATGCATTGCCCCCCCCCCCCCAGCTATAGCCAGCTCTGCAATTTTGGGGGGGGGGGGGCGCAGAGAGCCTGTTGTTAAAAATTTACCAGCACACCACTGTATGTGACCTATATACCCAGCTGTATGGCACACAAATCTGTATGATACAGCTACAGCAGACAGCTTAATTGCACAACTACAGCAGCCAGATGTAGCACTTATCTGTCTCAGTCGCCTTTAGGGAACAGAATGAGCCCACCATCTGTATGGTACAGCTTTCTAAATAACTATAATGCACATCTGTACCAGCAGGTTGTACTCTACTCTTCCACAGCAAAATGGATAACTCACTTATACCAGTCAGATGTTTAACCTAGCCTCACCAATTACTTGTATTACACAAGCTGTGCATATCTGATGTTCTGTGTGACTCCATTATCTGTTTTGGAAGCCTGTCTCTTTTGCACAGAGGCGTTAGCCAGCAACATGCATACTTGTGTTTGGGATCTCTGGTGTATTGGTACCTTGAGTTCTGAGCTTTATCACTTGCTCCTTTTTCTATCCCATCTGGTGTTTCTTAGCTGTCAAAGAAGGGCTATATTCTTTTGTAGTGGTCTGCTAGGATCCTTATTAGCTGCAGTGTGTTGTCTCATCATTATTTTTCCCAAATGCTATACTACTGTGATGGCACTCTGGTTAATGTTCTTTGCAGATTCCAGGCTTATGAATGTTTGCTCCTTATGTACGGTCTTAGTTATAACATTTTGATCAGCCTTTGTGTTAGTCCTCTTCACATTGCCTACCCTTCCTTTCCTGTTTTAAGGGTGGCGTTTATATCTGTCTGCTGGCAATATTTTTTCCTAATTTTAGGACCCTTTGATACAGGGGAAATGACGGCTGAAGGGAGCTATGATGGAGGTCTATGAAATGAGTGGAGTGGAACGGGTAGACGTGAATCGCTTGCTTACTCTTTCCAAAAATACTAGGGGGCACACAATAAAGCTACAAAGTAATAAATTTAAAATGAATCTGAGAAAATATTTCTTCACTCAACATGTAATTAAACTCTGGAATTCGTTGCCAGAGAATGTGGTTAAAGCCGTTAGCTTAGCAGGGTTTAAAAAAGGTTTGGCTATCTTCCTTAAAAAAGTCCATAAGCCATTATTAAAATGGACTTGGGGAAAATTCACTGCTTATTTCTAGGATAAACAGCATAAAATGTATTGTACTGTTTTGAGATCTTGCCCAGGTACTTGTGACCTGGATTGGCCACTGTTGGAAACAGGATACTGGGCTTGATGGACCTTCGGTCTGTCCCAGTATAGCAACACTTATGTACTTTTGTAAAAAGTGACATTTTAGTGTGCATTTTAGCAACATGCACATTAAAACTGTTACACCTCTAATTTTAGTACATAGGCCTTTTGTGAATAGAGATAAGATCATATCGATTAAAACATAATCTCTCTATATAAAACGCACCTCCAACGTTCTAATGAAGCCTGAAGCCGGAAGCTGTAGTTGTGTAGATAGCTGTTTGCCCATGAGTGTCTGCCCCGCCCTCGCGTCACAACATGATGACGTCGAGAGCGGAGCACTGACACTTACCGAATCGCATCACTCACCCGTTGGTACTCCACAAAACGTTACGTCAGACGCATCACGGACCTAACAGAACGACGGCCATTAAAAAAGTAAGGAGTATCAACAGCTGCTGCGACTCGGAGGGAGGCGGGGAGGACCCTGGAACTCAGAGGGAGGGGGGACCCTGGAACTGGGAGGGAGGGAGAAAGAGGGGGGACCCCGGAACTTGGAGGGAAGGGGGACCCTGGAACTTGGAGGGAGGGAAGACCCTGGAACTGGGAGGGAGGGGACGACCCTGGAACTCGGAGGGAGGGAGGGGGGAGACGGCCCTGCAACTCGGAGGGACAGAGGGAGGGAACGGCCCTGCAACTCGGAGGGAGGGAGGGTGAGAACACATTTAGCCTAACAATCCCTTTCAAAGCATTAATTGCAGAAATGCAATACCTTGCTAGCACCCGTTTCATTGGTTTCCGAAACGGGCCTTTTATCCTAGTTTTATATATTTTTGCTGGCAAATGGAATCACAAGAGTTGGGTTTAATCTCTTTGTCACCAACTGCCAGAAATGAAGTCCCAGTTTTTTGTCATGGCTGCTCTAGTTGACACATTTTTACAATTATTAATAAAATATAGCTTTTTCCCTAGGAGATTAATGATCTGGATACTGACAGTGATTATGAACATATTTAGATAGCAGTGAAACACGAATGTATTCATTGTGCGGTAAAGACAAACCAAGGAGGAATAAAATATTGAGTGGTAGATAATTAGGTCAGGAATTCAGTCTTTGATTTTTACTTCATCAGAGTTAGAAGAAAAATTACTATTGATCAGAGTTCCAGGCCTCGTCCCGTGTGTTTATTTTGAAGCATAGATGTAAAAATGTCTTTATTTTCAGTTCTAAGGCTATATATATCTTAGGTATGTGTCGAAGGATATCCTATGTCTGTGGGTGTTCTCAGAAAGTATACATGTTTGTGATGCAGAAATTACTCATCAAGTTAAAAAAAAGTTTTAAGCATACTGTAGGAACATGGAAAGGAATACAGGTTCATCCAGTCCTCATACAGCAAGCAGGATGACACTCTCATAAGTGAGTGATGTCATCCAGTGGAGGCCAGAGCCATGAAGACAGATCTCAAAAGTTTTCCAGAATGATCTGTGTAGGAGTTACATTTTCTCCCTGGAGCCTGAATAAAGTGAGCTTTTCTCTGTGTCATGGAAAGGATGACCCTTAGTGGTTGTATTGCAAGAATACTTATGGGGGAGGAGGGGTCAGCACCATTTTGGATTCAAGTGCCATCCAGGGCAGCAGCAAAGAGGGACTACTGCTGCTCGGGGACCCACAGCCACATCAGTGATGACCCCTGGCTAAGTCCTGGCCGGGGAGAGGGGGCAGGGATTTGCTTACAGGAGACATGCTTATCCTGGTGGGGTGTGGGGGGCAGGGTTAGTGTGTTGGGGCCTGGGTTTTGGTGGGGCTAGTGAATGTTAGTAGTGCAGAGGGGAGGGACTGAAGATGGTGATTAGGGATTAGGTACTATTGGGGAGATTCAGGAGTGGGACTGGGGGATGCGCTACCACGACTCCTTTGCTGACATGCTTTGCTACATTACCAAACTGCTAGTAGCGCAACTCCACTTACCACTTATCAGGAGTTGTGACAATGAGCAGTGCTGACCCATGCGCCATCTGTCACAGCTGGCTACATCTCCACCTACACTTGTCATGCCCTGATTCAGCTTACTCTTGCGTTAGGCAGCTAACACAAGATTTTTTTACTTTTACCATGCTGGCTGCCTTTTTAATGCAGGAAACAGCGCAGGTATAAACTACAGCTTACTGCACAGTAAACACCCAATTTAGCTGCTTAATGCAACTTAGTAAAAGGGCCCCAAAGTTGTTTTACATGTAACAGGTATCTGAGAGCAGCAGTTTACAAGTCAGAAAGATGGGCAAACAACGTTTGGGGCCAATATAGTAACATAGTAGATGACGACAGAGAAAGACCTTGTACGGTCCATCCAGTCTGCCCACAAGATAAACTCCTATGTGCTACTTTATGTGTATACCTGACCTTGATTTGTATCTGCCATTTTCAGGGCACAGACCATAGAAGTCTGCCCAGCACTAGCCCTGCCTCCCAACCACTAGCCTCGCCTCCCACCACCAGCGGTGCCACCCAATCTCCGCTAAGCTTCTGAGGATCCATTCCTTCTGAACAGGATTCCTTTGTTTATCCCACACATTTTTGAATTCCGTTACCGTTTTCATCTCCACCACCTCCCACGGGAGGGCATTCCAAGTATCCACCACTCTCTCCGTGAAAAAATACTTCTGACATTTTTCTTGAGTCTGCCCCCCTTCAATCTCATTTCATGTCCTCTAGTTCTACCGCCTTCCCATCTATGGAAAAGGTTTGTTTGCGGATTAATACCTTTCAAATATTTGAACGTCTGTATCCTATCACCCCTGTTTCTCCTTTCCTCCAGGATGTACATGTTCAGGTCAGCAAGTCTCTCCTCATACGTCTTGTAACACAAATCCCATACCATTTTTGTAGCTTTTCTGTGCACCGCTTCAATTCTTTTTACATCCTTAGCAAGATATGGCCTCCAAAACTGAACACAATACTCATGTGGGGCTTCACCAACGACTTATACAGGGGCATCAACACCTCATTTCTTCTGCTGGTCACACCTCACTCTATACAGCCTAGCAACCTTCTAGCTACGGCCACCGCCATGTCACACTGTTTCATCGCCTTCAGATTCTCAGATACTATCACCCCAAGAGCCCTCTCCCCGTCTGTACATATCAGACTCTCACCGCCTAACACATACGTCTCCCGTGGATTTCTACTCCCTAAGTGCATCACTTTGCATTTCTTTGCATTGAATTTTAATTGCCAAACCTTAGACCATTCTTCTAGCATCTGCAGATCCTTTTTCATGTTTTCCACTCCCTCCTGGGTGTCCACTCTGTTACAAATCTTAGTATCATCAAAGTTTGCAAAAAAACCAAACTTTACCTTCTAACCCTTTGGCAATGTCACTCACAAATATATTGAACAGAATCGGCCCCAGCACCGATCCCTGAGGCACTCAACTACTCACCTTTCCCTCATCTGAGCGAATTCCATTAACCACCACCCTCTGGCGTCTGTCCGTCAACCAGTTCCTAATCCAGTTCACCACGTCGGGTCCTGTCTTCAGCCTGTCAAGTTTATTCAAGAGCCTCCTGTGGGGAACCGTGTCAAAAGCTTTGCTGAAATCTAAGTAGATTACGTCTATAGCACATCCATGATTCAATTCTCTGGTCACCCAGTCAAAGAATTCAGTGAGATTTGTTTGGCACAATTTACTTTTGGTAAAACCATGTTGTCTCGGATCTTGCAACTTTTTTATTTTTATTTTTATTTATAAGAATTTAAATTTACAAGCAATAAAATAACTTGCCAGAAATACAGAGAAAGCAATACACAAGAATTATTTCAATTAGGTAATTCTATATTCTTCCTTAGACCACAAAATAGGGAGAGTGAAACAAGACAAGGAGATCAATTAAACAACAGTAAACAGAAAAAACATGGTATTAACCTGATTATCCCCAGTTATTATTTATCTGAATCATTATTCCACATTGGTCGTCTGGTTGGCTTCTTCAAACCCAAAACGGTGTATATTCAATTTATTTAGTTGGAAACATACTTATTGTCCAATATTAGTAGAAATAATACACCTAATTTCATTTTTTCTCTTTTAAAACCAGAAATTATTTAACAATGCGAACACTGAGTCTCTAATCCAGTTCCCACTGATTAAGGTAATCCCAGTTTCACAGGCTTCACTCCTTTTGAATTAATATTACTAACTAATAATTTATATTACTAAGAGGAATCATTACAAAGGAAAATAACAAAATTTCAGAAAATGTTTCTGAGGAAACCTTTAGGAGTCATACCCGGAACTCTGGGAAAACAACAATCTCAATATTAATCACTAGTAAGAAATGCCCGTTTCTGGAAAAAATGAAACGGGCGCTAGCAGGGTAATCCCCCCCCCCCCCCCAGTCCTCCCTCCCGAGTTGCAGACACCCCCTCTGTGCCTCCGTTCCGAGTTGCACACCTCTCCTCTTCCTCCCTTCGTCCCTCTGTGACGTGGTTGCGCGGGCCGCCCCGCCCTCAACGTCATCGCGTTTTGACGTGAGGGCGGAGCTACAGTGACTGGAGCCTGCAGGCCAAACCGGATATCTCGGGCGCCTCAAGTTTCCGGCTTGAGGCTTCAAAGTGCCTTTTATATATATAGATCTGTAATAATATTCATTTTGTTCAAATATCATTTTCAAAATCTTAACCATATCCTACTACTGTAGAACTTCATTTGCTCTATCAATTTTTTAGTAAAGGGTTCGATTAGGTTATCCATGTAGCTCACTAATAAGATTATATCTGAAGCAAAGTTATTTACTACCACCGTTAGGTCCTGGAGTGCCTTCCAGATGATATTCAATGTAACCGCCACAGGAACCAAAAACTCCAAGCTGATAGCTCTTACGGGTTTAGGAGTGGCACCGCCAACTCGGGTTCAGCTGTAAACGACTTCCGTTTCAGCATGGACTCCTAACTCACTCCTCCACTTCTTTGGACATGATGGTTAAATGATTTGACAGCGATGAAGTTGTTTCCAGGGCCAAGAGCATTGACGCTCCTTCGCTGGCGCTAATCAAAGGACTCACCAACCCAGTCATCTGTGGGCAGCTCGTCGCACAGCGATCCCACACTTGCTGCACATGGAACAAAACTCTGGCCATCGGTGGCTGCCCCCCGATTGTCCCCTTCCTCTCAGTTAAGGTAACTGCAGTTGCAGAGAGGAAATTTCAAGTAAACAAAGACAAAACTTCAGAGGACAGCTGGGCCGTTGAGCGTACGAGCTTCAGGTCGCCATCTTTCCACTCTCCCTAGTTTGGGACACTCTTTGTCTGGTTTCTCCTCAGAGGCCTGTCTGATATGGGTAACCCTTCAGCATAGCCCTCTGAGTCATTGAAACACAGAAGCCCCTCCACTGCAAGGTGGTGTCCCTCGGAGGGGGGGATCTTGCAACTTATTGGCTTCCAGGAAATTCACTATCCTTTCCTTCAGCATCGCTTCCATTACTTTTCCAATAACCGAAGTGAGGCTTACCGGCCTGTAGTTTCCAGCTTCTTCCCTATCACCACTTTTGTGAAGAGGGACCACATCTGCTGTTCTCCAGTCCCACGGAACCTCTCCCGTCTCCAAGGATTTAGTAAACAAATCTTTAAGAGGACCTGCCAAAACCTGTCTGAGCTCCCTCAGTATCCTGGGGTGGATCCCGTCCTGTCTTATGGCTTTGTCCAGATTTTCAAGTTGTTCATACACACTCTCTGCCGTGAACGGTGCTATATCTACTCCATTCTTATATGTACTTTTGCCAGTCAATCGTGGTCCTTCTCCAGGATTTTCTTCTGTGAAAACAGAACAAAAGTGTCTATTTAGCAAATTTGCTTTTTCTTCATCATTATCTACATAGCGGTTCGTAGCATCTCTCAGTCTCACAATTCCCTTTTTAGTCATTCTCCTTTCACTAATATACCTGAAGAAATTTTTGTCACCCCTCCTTACATTTCTAGCCATTTGTTCTTCCACTTGCGCTTTTGCCAGACGTATCTCTCTCGTGGCTTCTTTCAGTTTCATCTGGTATTCCTCTCCATGTTCCTGTTCTTGAGTTTTTCTGTATTTCAGGAACGCCAACTCTTTAGCCTTTATTTTCTCAGCCACTTGCTTGGAGAACCATATCGGTTTCCTTTTTCTATTGCTTTTATTTACTCTCCTTACATAAAGGTTTGTGGCCATATTTATAACTTCTTTCAGCCTGGACCACTGTCCTTCCACTTCTCGTACGTCCTCCCAGCCCATCAGCTCCTTCCTCAGGTATTCCCCCATTTTACTAAAGTCAGCATGCTTGAAATCCAGGACTTAGTTTGAGTGGCTGCCCTCCACTTCAGCTGTCATATGAAACCAAATTGTTTGATGGTCACTGCTGCCCAAATGGGCACCCACTCAGACATTTGACACACTATCCCCATTTGTGAGCACCAGATCCAGCGTTGCTCCCTCCCTCGTGGGTTCCGTCACCATTTGTTTGAGCAGAGCACTTTGAAAAGCATCCACGATCTCTCTACTTCTTTCCGATTTCACAGATGGACCCAGTCTACATCCGGCAGATTGAAATCTCCCAGCAACAGCACCTCTCTTCTTTCCCAACTTTTGAATATCTGCGATCAGATCTTTATCTAGTTCCTCCAATTGTGTCAGAGGTCTGTAGACAACACCCACGTGGACAGAAGTTATATCATCTCTTTTTAAGGTGATCCATATCGCTTCTTCCTTTCCCCAGATCCCTGTCATTTCAGTCGCCGCAATATCATTTCTCACATACTGCGCTACTCCTCCACCTTTACGACCATCTCTATGCTTCCTAAATAGATTAAAGCCTGGTATGTTTGCATCCCATTCATGGGAACCATTGAGCCATGTCTCCGTGATTGCAACAACGTCTGAGTCTGCCACTTTTTCCAGAGCTGTTCAGTAAAGACATAAAAGATCCCTCTGAGCGTGCACAGCAGCTCCTGTATTCCTGCAGCATGTCTCAGTTCTGTAATCAAGCTAAGACACTCAACTCCAAAAGAGAAGTACAAAAAAGGTGATCAGATATGCTGATGAGAGAGAATATTGAAAGCTGTTAAATTACAAGCGGATTCTGTAAAACTTTCAGGAAGACTTTGCAACAGTAGGAGATTGGGCATCCAGATGGCAAAGAATTTTTTTTATTATCATTTAACATTACAATATCCAGGCAAACTTCAGTACCAAGATACAAGAAAATCAGAAACAAACTGTTACAAGAAAATCATAACTAGCCAAATGTACATAATAATTTTGACCACATACTAAGAAATGAGATCCAAGATGAAAAAGAAATATACTATTAAGAAAACAAAAAAAAGAATAAACATAAGAGATTCACCCTTCCCACCCACTCCTTCAGCCGCCATCTAATAGTGAACATGTAGAACTACACTACAACGTTAACATCTTCTCTAGAAGACAGAAAATCTTCAAGTTGCTTAGGTTCAAAGAATTGAAATTGCTTACTCTCAAATACAACAAAGCAAATGTAAGGAAATCATAACACAAAGCTAGCCTCCAAAGCCTGAACCCTGGACCTAATGACCAGGAAGGCTTTGCACCTTGCCTGTGTTCCTCTTGCCAAATCAGGAAATACCCTAATTTTTGAACCCATAAACAGTGACTCCAAATGTTGAAAATAAAGTTTTAGGACAGTATTACAATGAGGCTCAAGAGCAAATGTCACAACCAAAGTAGTCCTTTGGGTACTAACCTCCAGAGAAGATTCCCAAAAAGAAGTTAATACCCCTTCACCTCTAGGCTGAGAAACCAGGCCATCGGAGCTTCTAATATCCTCCCTTGCTCTCCATAGTCACTGGGCTGCTTCCAGGGACTGGTATCCCACCTCATGTTAGAAATAAAGTTTAATAATTAATTTTTTCCTTGTTTACACTATCAACTTGTCAGCAAGATACTTTGAGATTCAAAAACTGAACATTTTAAAACTAGCCCATTATAAGTGTGTGAAAAGAACGTAAATGTCTGATGCCCAGAAAATAAAACTGATAAAAGCATGAAAATCTAAACTGGATAAAAAGCGGATGAAATTGACAAGTAATTTTGTACAACCCCAAACCACTACAGGGCAAGAGCATACTGTAGAGCAATCTGTGACAGTATTGTATATAAATGAAAGAGGGATTATGACACATGGTGATGATGACAAACTATACATAAATGTTGATGACGAGGGTAATACAGCTAGTAATGTTAAAATGCCAGCTGATGTTTTTACTGCATTATTTGACAACAAAAAAATAAGCATATTAGGCAGTGAATATAGAGGCATGATTGACGCTGATAGGCCTAACAAGCAGCAAACTGGTGCCACTGATGCTACAGACAATAGTGACCCATTAACTTGGCCTTTAAATATTTCTGATTCAATGTGAATTGAATTGGTTCAACAAGGCCCTTGTAAAATTACCGGTTTTCAGTTTCCTTTTAATAATAAGACATCGATTCACCAAGGACAATTATTACAGTAAATTACAGAATAGTGAAGTTATCGAATGCAGCTGGCTCATTTATTCAGAGTGGTGGGATGTGTTTTTTCTTTGGTTTTTTTTTGTTTTTTGTAAGCGTTTTGGACATTTCAAATCCCACCTTACTCAGAAAGTTATAGCATCTGGAAGTACATTTTAGAGAATGACACTGGAACCCGCAGTAACCGCAGGCACGGGGAGGGGATAGAGCCCACGGGGGATGGGGACAAACTTTGTCCCCATGTTATTTTCTACTTTGAAGCCTGTTGATGAACTGCACTGTAATTTATTTATTTATGTTTGAATGATGCAGACAATGATATTTTTTCGAAAAACAAGCAAACATGCTGGCCACATCTAGCAAAATGTGCATGGGGGATCCTGTACATCCTGTTACCAGCACATCTTCTATTGCAGGATGGACTGTGGAAGACAGGAGAGCTAGACTGAATCCTGAGATTGTTGATGACTTATTCATCCACAGATTAAAAAATCATAACAGTGCTTCATAGGGGATATTTCTCCCCTCTAGGGCATAGTTGGGGTTGGAAGGGTAGAGGGTGGTGGTGAGGAGGGTTATTATAGTTGCTCGCTGTTATTATTGTTTTTTATTTTGTAACCAGGTCACCCTTCCAAGTGAGGTCGAGGCTGTTCCTGCTTAGCTTCAACCGACTCTTCCCGACCGGATAAACCAGCCCAGCTCCTGCTCCTTCCTGTTCTGTCTCTCCCTCTGTTAGTCATCACCCTTCATGCTTGCTCATCATACGATCCCATGGACTCCAGCACACTCAAGATTCTTAGAAAAACACTGGGCTTTATTGTTCAAGCTCTTTCATCACAGCATTAGTCTTCATTTGATCACCTCCTTCACCTTTCCTCCTTGAATTCGAGCAAAACCAGACACCTTCATACACTCTACCCCTTCTTCTTCCCCTACTTCATCTTTATTGCATTCCATGTCCTCCTCCACCCTGAACTCCCCCAGCTGATGCTCATTCCCTGAATCAGAACTCATTTCCCAATCATTCATTCCTCCCTCCCCTTCCTGAGAGTCCTGCTGGAACTGCAGTGGCTTCTGGGGAGGGTAGTTCCTTCCATGAACTAGTGGCTTCTGAAGTAGTTCTTTCCCTGACCTAAAGACTTCACCAGCATTTTGGCCACCAGAGGGCGACCTGCTCGTCTAGAAGGGTTGACAGAGGAAGGATGCTGACTTTTAAAGGAACAGCTCCCCCCTTGTTCTTGCCCTAGCACTGCCGAGTGCTCACAATTTGTAATTTATACTTCCTTAGCGTATGCAGCAGATGAATCCAAGAACTGGTGGGTTGTGTCCATCTACCAGCAGGTAGAGATAGAGATTACAAAGCTGAAGGCAGTGATACCAGACGGCCAGCTCCTCCTTCACCTCAGTACATCTCTATCTCCAGCAGGTGGTGGACGGCGCTTCAGTAGCTCCTGGATTTGTCTGTTGGGGATACTCCTGGGTCTTGTGGGCCAGTTGAGTTTAGGGGTGTCTGGCTGGTGGTGCCGACTTTGGGGGCATACTCAGTCTTCCCCCCTTGCCTCCCGGTCTTTAGAGCTCTAGCCTTCCTCGCCCGTAAAAAAAAAAAAACAAGAGAGCTCCTTTGCCTTCCTTTGGTGTTTTAAAAAGAAAAACCCCCAAAACTACTCCACTAGTTCCCCTGCTGATTAATATTCCCTTACATTCCCCTCCCTTAGTTTTCCGCTGTTAGTCAATGCCCCCTTGTTTTATCTTTTTCGCTTATCTGTATCTTCATAATTTGTAATTCCTCCTAATTTTCTGTAAGCCACATTGTGCCTGCATGTGTGGGAAAATGTGGGATATAAATGAACCATAAATAAATAAGATTTCTGACAGGACCGGGCAGTACAGGGTTTCCCTGTCTTAGTGCTGTGCTTTCAGTCTGTGTGCCAGTTTGGCAGCAGGCTGCTGCGTCTGTGGGACTCTGCTTCTCTTCTGGAGACACCAGCTGTTCAGTGAGTCCCTGCCTTTCTCTTTTTGGCGCGTGGGTACCGTGCTTTAATGTGGGCGACACTGGCATTTGAAAGCTGTTCCCGCTTCGGTAGCAGATGCTCCTCAGCAGGACTGTGTGGTGGCGTGTTTGAATGCTGGGGAGGGAAGTTCCGCTTCCCCGAGCAGCCTTTTCCCGCACTAAAATGGCGGGAACGCGCCCTCTTTTGCTGGCACAGCCCTCTCCTTTCTCCTGATATCAGCTCTGATCCTTCCCGCCCTGCAGCCTTGATGTGGGCAGGGGGGAGGGGCGGCTTCTCCTAAAGGACCTTGTGTTCCATTAGAAACTGCTGGTACAGGGGATTCCCCTTTGTTTTCTCCAGCCTTTGGTTTCCTTTACCAAAATCAGAAACTGTTTGCATGTAGCTGGGACAATGGCACAAATTCTTCTCAAACTTGGTATGCAGATATAGTGAGGCTCCTGGTGGTGCCTTTGTTTTGGATCCATTTGACTCCAGGCTCTTCCTTCTGGGTCCGTTCCTGAGTTGATGATCCCTCTCGCTTTGGTCTTACGGCCTGGTTTTTTGAGATGCCGACTCTGAGGAACAGAGTTCTTTGGACGCTATGGTTACTGTTCTGTTGCAATCTTGTATGTGGTCCATGGTCCACTGCAACTGCATATTCTCGGGTGTTGAGGATTTTTTGAGGCTGGTTGCGGGCCCATTCTTGGTCTTCATTGCGGGCGTCTGTTCCTCAGCGATTGAGTTCTTTCTGCAGGATGGGTTGCAGAAGGGCCTAGCCTGGCCTTGCACGGTGGTGCATTTCTTGCAGAGTGCTTTGCTGTTCTGCCGCTGCGACCTTCTTCTCCTTGAAACCTCGTTCATATTCTTTTTTTTTTTTTTTTTTTTTTTTTTTAATTTTAATATTTATTAATTTTAAATGATAATACAAACAAATCCAGTTTGTAAGGCAATACAGAGAATTATTTAAGGAAAATCAAAATATATATAATACTTTCCATTCTAACATATATGTCAAAAATATTTAACTTAATTCTCTTCCTTAGACCACCAAAAAAAGGAAAGGGGGAGGAGTCAAACAGACTTAAGGAGATTTGTCACTCTAAAAAGAGAAAGGAAAAGAAAACTTGACAAAAATTGGCATAGTCCTGATCTTATTTTCCATTAACTTATATTTGCTGATATCAAATGTTCTTCTTACTCAGCTAGTTGGATTTTTGGCATCCAGAAATATTTTCAATTGAGAGGGCTCAAAAAAAACATATTTAATGCCAGACATTCGAATTATGCATTTACATGGGTATGCTAAGGTAAATATTGCACCCAACGCTTTCACTTCTTCTCTAAGTATAAGAAATTGTTTTCGTCTCTGCTGCGTTATCTTGGTAACATCGGGGTAGACCCATATTTTCTGTCCACAAAACAGGGCTGACGAATATTTAAAGTATTTTTTCATAATCATATTCAAGTCCTGTTCGAATACCATTGATATTATAAGAGTTCCTCTTGAAGTTATTTCTATCATAGAATCTTCTAGTAGTGCTGTTAAATTCTGAATATCTATTACTGGAGGTTGACAGTCTTCTCCTTGTTTTTTCACATTAGGTAAATAATAAACTTTATTGCAGGGTGGAATGTCAGCAGGGGAAAATTTTAAAGTCTCCTGTAGATATTTTTTCAGAAAATCTCGAGGAGTTAAAGCAGGTGAAATAGGAAAATTCAACATCCTAAGCGTGAGGCGTCGATTATAATTTTCTATCTGCTCTAGTTTGCGAGCAGTGAAAAGTTTATCATTAACCAGAGAATCTACTGTTGTCTTAACAGTTTTAATTTCTTCTTTTACTGTAGCAAATTGAATAGCAGATTCTCTTTTAATTTCTTCATAAGATTCTGACATCAAAGTCAACTTACTAGCAACTGTAGAAATTTCTCTCGTAGATTTGGCAACTTCAGTAGTCAGTCTCTGGAGCGCAGTCCAAATAGCTTCCATTGTAACCTCCTGGGGCTTTTCCAGCTCCAGCACACTCTCAACCGCTGTTCCAGGGGAGAAACCGCCAAATAAGGATAAGTCGTTACTCTCCTCGGAGTCCGCTCGATCCTCTAACTCAACTCTGGCACCTGCGGGACAAGGAGGCGGGTTCAGCGTCGGCGGCGACAAGGTGGTATCGAGGCCCCTAGCCGACGTCGCTCCTTCGTTGTCGGCCAACGCGGGGCTCGCCAAACCGGAACCGAAAGGTAGGCTTCTCACGAAGCGGTCTAATGTCTGCTGGTTAGGGGACGACGTTAGTGCAGTTGGCGGTTGCACTTTTGTCGTCCCCTTTCTTTTAGTATGGGGCATAATAGAAATCGAGGAAAAGATAAAAATTGCCAACAAACAATTCGGCAGCTTCCGTGAGCACAGCTAGGACGCCATCTTGCTCCTCCCCCCCGAAACCTCGTTCATATTCTCCGAGTCTAGCATGGGGCTCCTTGTCTACCAAGCATTGCTTCGGACTCCTTTTGTTCCTTTGCAGAGTGCTTTGCTTAGGAACTTGCAAGCAGTGTTCTTGGTCGCCAATTCTAAGGCACGCAGCATGTCTGAATTTTTAGCACAGCCATGCCGAGCTGTTTTTCTCCATTTGCTGAGTCTGGAGTGACCTTGCTTTCGGTTCCTTCTTTCTTTTTCGGCTGTGGTTTGGCTTTTCTTTTTCAGCCTCTCTTTCTTCCCTCTTTTCGGGAGGGGGATTTTCATGCGGAGTACACGGTGCTTCGTCGTCTGGATGTTCTGAGGGCTCTCCAGTATTTGCAGATATTGAAAGTTTTTCAGCGTTCAGATCTTCTCTTTGTCTTTGTCACTGGTTCTTGCTGTGGGACGGCAGCCTCTGATCTGATCTTGCTTTTCCTTATTGGATTGCAGATACTTCTTGGAATTTTTGGAAAGGTTGCGTCCCACTGGTGGTATTCCAGGCTCGTTTCATTTGGGTACACTTCACATAAACTGAAAGACTTGGAGGGGCATAATCAAAAGGGACACCCAAGTTTTGCTGAGGATGTCCTCGCAAAATGCCCCGATGGAGGGGCGGGGAAACCCGTATTATCGAAACAAGATAGATGTCCATCTTTCGTTTCGATAATTCGGTCGGGGACGCCCAAATCTGGAAATTTAGGCCGTCCTTAGAGATGGTCGTCCTTAGACTTGGTCGTTTCTGATTTTCGGTGATAATGGAAACCGAGGATGCCCATCTCAGAAACGACCAAATGCAAGCACTTTGGTTGTGGGAGGAGCCAGCATTCGTAGTGCATTGGTCCCCCTCACACGCCGGGACACCAACCGGGCACCCTAGGGGTCACTGTAGTGGACTTCAGAAATTGCTCCCAGGTGCATAGCTCCCTTACCGTGTTTGCTGAGCCCCCTAACCCCCCCCCAAAAAAAAAACCCCACTACCCACCACTGTACACCACTACCATAGCCCTTACGGGTGAAGGGGGGCACCTATATGTGGGTACAGTGGGTTTCTGGTGGGTTTTGGAGGGTTCACAATTACCACCAGAAGTGTAACAGGTGGGGGGGGGGGGCGGGATGGGCCTGGGTCCGCCTGTCTGAAGTGTACTGCACCCACTAAAACTGCTCCAGGGACCTGCATACTGCTGTGATGGACCTGAGTATGACATTGAGATTGGCATAGAGGCTGGCAAAAAATATTTAAAAAAAATTTTTTTGAGGGTGGGAGGGGGTTAGTGACCACTGGGGGAGTAAGGGGAGGTCATCCCCGATTCCCTCCCTCTCATGGCTTGGTCATAAGAAAAAAAGGACCAAGTAAAGTCATCCAAGTGCTTGTCAGGGACGCCCTTTTTTTTCCATTATGAGTCGAGGACACCCATGTGATAGGCACGCCTAAGACCCACCTTTGCTTCGCCTCCGACACGCCCCCAGGAACTTTGGTCATCCCCGCGACAGAAGACAGTTGGGGACGCCCAAAATTGACTTTCCATTATGCCGATTTGGGCGACCCTGGGAGAAGGACGCCCATCTCCCGATTTGTGTCGAAAGATGGGTGTCCTTCTCTTTCGAAAATAAGCCTGTATGTGTCTTTATCTAGTAGTCTCAAATTAGGCGCCCACTGGGCTGTTATATAAATTACTCTCCACAAGGGCAATTTCTTAAAGCCATTTACATGAATATATGGGTTCAATGTATGTGGTGTTGGTTCTTTTGCCCATGCTGCACACAGGTAAAAGTATTACAAATGGAGACAATCCCTGAAATTTGGGTAAACTTGATCATCTTATTATGGTGCTGTAGCTGATGTTATGAGTAGTAAGATGCTTTTTCAAAGCAGATTTCAGTGAACAGCTTATTAAAAAATATATTTTTATAAGAATACATCTTTGCACATATACCTGGTGATTTAGTCTTCCCTTTCTGTATGAATAAAAACAGTTGTTAAAATATTTATTGCAATTAGCAATTTAAAAAAATTAAATTAGTAAGTTTGTGTTTATTATCAGAAAGTTGTACTTCTACAAATGTATTGTAATCTCAAATCTAAACCTCTTTACTACAGCATTCAGGGCTGTCACATTCCCCATGTGGGTAGTAGGATGGCAGATTATTATTAAGATTTGTTTACTGCCTATTTTGAAGAAACTCACCCAAAGAACTCAATCTTCCACTTATAAAGAAAATATAATTATGACTGAGGGATGCACCTGTACATCCAAGTGGCAGCTGGAATACAGCTTGAGAGTAAAAGTTTGGACTCTCTAGTCAACATGACACTGATAGTTGTGATAATGATGCCTGCTGGGGTGTACTGCAATTAGCTCAGCCTTTTGCTTTGAAAGGCTTATTCTTTTAAAATAAGGATAAACAGAAACTCTTGCACTATGTAAAATTAATGGAGGCATCTAGTAAGAAAGGAGTGGTCTCCATTTTGTTCATTTTGAAAACTGACTGTGGGGAAGATGATTTTTAAAAGATTTTATACAGTAAACTATTCATCCTTCTAAAAGTCTACTCCTTTTCTGTCTCACTATTCCTTATTCACCGGCTAGGGTTCTCCATTCAGTAAACAGTCATCATTTATTTATTTGTAGTATTTGTATCCCACATTTTCCCACCTATTTGCAGGCTCAATGTGGCTTACATAGTTCCGTAATGGTGATTACCAGTTCTGGAAAAGAGAAATACATAGTTAAGGTAGAGGAGACAGAACGGATTAGGTATTCAGGTAAGGAAAGTACATTTTATAATAAGAAATGAAAGGTATTGGATTAAACTTCATTTAGTTCTGCCAGGTCCAAAACTTCCTCACCTTGCATCAACTAAACACCGTGTTCTTTTTCCTCTCCCCCTACAAGTGGAACAGTCTTCCCATCTTGCTTCATAGTGAATTATCACTTAAGGCCTTTAAAGCAAATCTTAAGGCCTGGCTGTTTAGACAGGCTTTCGGGAGGCAGACTGACTAGGGCTGCCATCCAGAACATAGAAACTTTTTTATATTCTTTTATTTTCTTTATTTTATATCTCTTTTTTATTGGGGTTTTTTTTTTTTTTGCTTCCCTTTGGACCCCTTTTACAAAGGTGCACTAGTGTTTTTTGCGCATGCATTAAATATGCATGTGCTAAACTCTAGAAATGTCCATATATTCCTATGGGTGTCTCTAGCATTTATTGTGCGCTAATCATTAGCACATGCTAAAAACACTGGCGCGTCTTTGTAAAATACCCTCTTTGTGTGTTTCTCTGTCTTTCCTATTATTAAATGGAGTTCATTTATCTTTCACATTTGATTTTTAGCCTGTACAAACCTCACTTGGTAGTTGGAGCGGTCTGGTAAATTTAAATAAACTGTAAATTGGTCCTCCAGCCCTCAGGTCCTGTAAAATCATGCATGCTTTTTCACAGCAAATGGGGGCAGAGTTAAGTCAGGAGAATTAAAATACATGTGGTGGTATTATTTTAAAGCCACTACCCTTATTTTACTGCATTACTTTCAAAACCTATTTTTGTACCTGTGGTATGTTTTCAAGGAGAGTCTCTGTGAGCAGCCGCTTGTTTGAAAACTTAGCACACAAGGTGCTTTGGTATAGGATACCAGCACAGAGAAGAGGTATCTCCATAGATCATACAAAGAAACCAAAAAAGAGCGGAGGTGACCCAAAGCAGACACAACCACAAGTTCAAACAAGAATCCTTTATTGACTGATCCATCACAGCCATTTTTCGGCACAGTGCCTGCATCGGGTTGTGATCTTGCTGGAGAAGCAAATATCTGTACCACACTCTTGGAATCCAAGAACACATACATGTTCAAAATACCAGTTGCTCAGAACAGTGTGAAACTCAAAACAGGTGCTCTGCACACACTGTTCATTGTGCTGAAACACGGCCGTGTCACGTCAGTCAGTAAAGGATTCTTGTTTGGACCTGTGGTTGTCTCTCTGTTTTGGGCCACCTCCGCTCTTCTTGATTATTTTGCTTTAGAATACCAACAGACCTGCAAGCTGCATAGGGAGTCTGAAAATTGCCCTCATATCATAGAAGGGTAAATAACTTGCTAAGGGTTTATCAGCCAATGAGGTGCAAGTGCAGTACTGTCTGGCACAAAACTGGTTAGGATCTCAATTTGCTACTGTATATTGTAGTTTAATTTTATGCTGCCAAATGATTTTGAAAAATTCAGGACTCTAAGGTTTTTATATAGCTCTAAAAGTAGAAAGTTTGTATTTGCATCAATGCAGAGGGGAAAAAAGCCAAATGAGAGAATCAGACTTGTAATAATTGTAATAAGGCAGGCTGTTCCCTAATAGTTAGAGAATATTGATCATCAAGATGTGAAAAATTTACGGCCTGGTATTCTAGGGCAAGTAAATCACATTACTGAACAAGAGAAAAGTCATCGGTGATTGCCTATTGAACAGGTTACCTTGTTGCTCTCTTCTAATGGGGAACTGCAAACCTCACATATTACTGCTAAAAGTTTGTATGTTGATGGTCTTCCTGTCTGCAAATCCCTTTTTCTTACCTATTCCTCTTACAGGTCTTTTTTCTGGGGGGGGGGGGGGGGGGGGGGGGGGCGCAGAATTCTCCTGCTGACCTGGTAGAGGTGAAGAAACAGGGAAAAGCCAGAGCTTAGGTCACCATAGTGTAATGATTTCCCCCTCTCTCCTTCAGTGTTGTGAGCACTACCTCCGTAGCAGGAAACAGAAGACCTAAGTTGGGACTTAAACTGAGATCCCTTCACGTGGTAGAGCACAGTACTGACCATCCCTATTTAGTTTTTCATCTCTCCCTTATATATCCAAAGATCGTTTTTATGTTCTCTTTTTAACTGGTCAGTTTTTACTGTTTTCTTCCTGTCCTCTATATCCCTTTTGTTTTTCCTAATAATTCTGCTGTACTCCTTTGCCTGTTTTTATCTTTAGAACATCCCTTTTTTTTTTGCCCTTACCACTTCTACCAGCTTCTTAGAGAACTGTATCAGCTTCTTTCTCCTTGTCAGTTTGTTAATCAAATTGTGGGGCTCATTTTCAAAACACTTAGATTCACAAAGTACCATGGCACTTTGTATGGCTTAGTGTTTTGAAAATGAGCCCCTAAATAGATTTGTTATGTTCTCATTACTCTTATTGCTGATCAATATTCTTAATTCTCCAGCTCTTGATTACTGATAAAGCCTAATCAGTTTATCACTTATTACATGAAGGGCAGTTCTTTAAAGGGCCTACTTTCCTTTATAGAATAGTAATATAGCATTTAAAATGTGCATATAATTTAGGCACAGCCACTTACACCAGCCACAGACCTGGTGTTAATACTTGCACCTAGATTGCTAACAAACATTCATAAATCATTAGTACTCTATAATTTACATGCATAACTGTGCACCCTCTTGCTCTGCCCAAACTCAATCCATGTATATGCCCACCTTCAAACCGTTCTGATGCGTATACCTTACATACCTCATACTCACACTCACTTTGGTCTTCCCAACAATCTCTTTTGACTGTTTCATCTTTTCATTAAATTTGTTTTGATAATATGTTTCTAAGGTGTTGCCCCATCCATACCCTGTGGGACAGTCGTCTTCTCATCCTTCAAGCTGAATCATAGTTTTGTAGATGTAAAGCAGATTTAAAATACATTTCTTCTTAGTGTTATGACAAGTAATAGTTTTCTTCGCATTTGATTCTGGGTATGGGTGGTGATGCTCACTGTGATCTCGCAGTGATCAAGATTCTTTCCCATAAATATATAGTTCCATTTCCTATTTTCTCTTTTTATAATATGTTTGTAAACCATCTAGATGGTTTTTACCAACACACCATTGCATTTAAGAGCCATTTTATAGAATAGCATGTAGGTGAAATATTGGCATTTATACGTGTTATACCAGTATTTTGGTCATTTACACATGTTCTTGATGCCAAAATGTTGGTGCTTTCTTGAAAGAATTATCCTGTTTATGAACAAGGCTTTATCGACCCACAGTAACCAAGGTTACTTTGTTTGATAAGACTGACTCAGGGTTTTGAATAGGGAGCCCTTTTTGGTAGAATGTGGTGGGAGCTGGGCACAGGTGTGAACGGGTTAATTTGGCTGAGGCTGTTCTGAACTTTTTCAGGGTATGCATTTAATTTATTGTGTAATTGTCATATCTGATTTTTTTATACTGTACCCTGCTTTGATGCCCAAAGCAAATAAAGTGGGTAAGAAAATATTTAAATAAATAGAAATAGACCTCTTGAAATCCAGGACCATGATAGTCCTCAGATTATTTATTTCCCTTGATTACTTGCCCCTTTTAACACATTTGAAGTGTGGCTAAGAGTTTCATATTAAACCACAATGATCATTAGATCATGGTTTTCCCTTAACATGAGGTCAGTGACACAATTTCAGTTTGTCAGCACCACATCTAGTGTAGCTTCTTATTGAGTAATCTCTTCCATTAGTTTCCTGATGAATATTCTTTGTAAGGTATTAAGGACTTCTCCACTCCTGGCTGTTGCAGCAAGTAGGCTCCAGTTAGAGAATGACATAGGGACAAAGTTTGTCCCCTTCCCCACCCCATCCCTGTGGGTTCTGTCCGTACCCCATTCTCTCAGGCCCCACAGGCCCTCTCTCCGTCCCCACCCTGTCCCTACAGGTTCTGTCCCCATCCCTGTGAGCTCATAAGTACATAAGTATTGCCATACTGGGAAATACCAAAGGTCCATCAAGCCCAGCATCCTGTCTCCAACAGTGGCCAATCCAGGTCACAAATACCTGGCAAAATCCCCAAAAAGTACAAAACATTTTATACTGCTTATCCCAGAAATAGTGGATTTTCCCCAAGTCCATTTAATAATGGTCTATGAACTTTTTCTTTAGGAAGCCGTCCAAACCTTTTTTAAACTCCGCTAAGCTAACCGCCTTTACCACATTCTCCTGCAATGAATTCCAGAGTTTAATTACACGTTGAGTGAAGAAAATGTTTCTCTGATTCGTTTTAAATTTACTACATTGTGGCTAGCAGACTACTACCTCTTGTTGGGAATAAGGATTTCACACTGGGCAATGATAATGCAGTGTTTCGCACACTTCAAGGCCAAGGGGTGGAGTTATTGGGTAGTTTTCCTAAGGACGATAACACTGTGATTTCCATGGCTGACTTCCAACGTAAGTGTTCAGGGGGGCCATTGGGGATATTGGCTTATCACCAGCTCGCCCACTACATACATAGTATCCCAAAGGGAGGACTAACCCATAGATTTGAGATTAAGTTGATGGAGTTCTTGGAAGGGGATGCGTTGGGACAGGTCTCTGTATCTTGGTTTTTTAGAGAGCTAGAGAAAGGGCTACCGGAGAGGCGGGTGACTGAGGTGGCGATGAAGTGGGAAACTGAAATTCATAGGACTATCTCTGAACACCATTTACAACACTCATTGAGGGGCATGCAGAAGGTGATACATAGTGCAGAGTTGCAAGAGTGCCAATATAGAACACTACATAGGGCTTACCTCTCTCCCAGAAGGGCATTTCATGCACGGGTGACAGAGACGGATGAGTGCCTAAAATGTGGGCAGGGTGGTGCTAATTTAACACACTGTATATGGCAATGTAAGACCATAAAGGCATTCTGGGGGAGAATAGGCAAATTCGTAAGGGAGGTCATAGGCTCCCAGGTTCCTATTACGTTTGAAAGAATGCTGCTGAGTGTGCCTGAACAATGGGATGCAGGGACCCAGGGCGAAAGAGTGTTCCTGAGCAAATCTTGTATAGTGGGGAAAAATGTATTATGAATCACTGGATATTGGACACCCCCCCCCTCTTACTGGTACTGGCGGAATAAGATGCACCAACTGATGTTATGGGAAGCGAGAGGGGCGAGAGTGACACCAAAACGGCAAGTGAGGTTTTTGGCGGTTTGGGGACAATACATAAATATGATTTCACCGAAAGCAAGAAGCCAAGTGCTCAATGGGCTGCCATGGGGAAACGGAGAGGATAGGGTGAGATAAGGCTGAACCATGCTAACAGGGAGGGGGGCGGGGGGGGGGGGAGAAGCATAAGATTTGGCCAATAAGATTGAGAGTAAGATATGGTTGGTGATAAGGGGCTGTAATAGAACCGTCGAATCATCGGAATGTTATATTAAGGGAATGAAAGGGGGGTAGGGAGGGGAGAAAAGTGATTGCTGATAACTCAGTTCATGTTATTACAATGTTGATAGCATTATTATAGGAAATGTTGTACAACGGGATTATGTGTTGTATTATTTTGGAGTATATTCAATAAAAATGTTTGAAACTAAATTTACTACATTGTAACTTCATCGCATGCCCCCTAGCCCTAGTATTTTTGGAAAGCGTAAACAGACACTTCACATCTACCCGTTCAACTCCACTCATTATTTTATAGACCTCTATCATATCTCCCCTTAGCCACCTTTTCTCCAAGCTGAAGAGCCCTAGCCACTTTAGCCTTTCCTCATAGGGATGTCGTCCCATCCCCTTTATCATTTTCGTCGCCCTTCTCGGCACCTTTTCTAATTCCACTATATATTTTTTGAGATGTGGCGACCAGAATTGAACACATTCTCCGAGGGCAAGCAGGCTGCTTGTTCTCACATGTCGGTCGGCGTCCACGGCAGCCCAGGAAATGGCAAATTTTTCCACAGCAAAATTTTAAAATTTTTGCCTGAGCCTTCTGGTGCGCACACCATGCATGCGCGAACAACTTCCCGCCCTTCGCGTGAGCGTTCCCGCTCAGTTTTTTCTTGTCAGCGGTGAGGTGAAGAGGTTTTTCCCTGTTCACTTCGCTGGCCCAAGAAGAGAGTCTTGACGATTCTTTTGATATTTCTTCTTTTATCGTTATTCGTTTAAAAAAACAAAACCCCGGTACTTTCTTTTAGTTTTTCCACTTTCTAAGTTTTCTTTCTTTTCGATGCAGCCGGGTTTTTCCCCTTTAGTGCCTTTTACTTTTTTGGCACGATCACGTCGTTTAATTTTGCCGAACACGTTTTTCCTTCCATGTCATCGAAGACACCCAGCGGCTTCAAACATTGTACTCTGTGCAATCGGACCATCTCAGGTACCGATACCCACGCTTAGTGTATCCAATGCCTTGGGCCCGACCATAGCCCAGCCGCTTGCAGTCTGCGTCTTCGTATGAAGAAACGGACCCAAGCGTCTCGAGAAGCCCAATGAGAGAAGCTTTTTGGGGCTTGGTCCGGTCCTTCGACGTCGACTTCGGTACCGAGGTCGGCGGCGTCAACATCGAGGGACGCATCGACGTCTGGATCGAAGGTAATGGCTGCGGAACAACCAACTCGTACTGGGAGTAGTGAAGCATCGAGTGGGTCTCCATCTGTCTCGAGGCCTCCTGTTATGCAGGCCCCCCCCCCCCCCCCCCCCCGGAACTGACCTTTGTCGGACCCGGCCCCGAAGAGACGTGAGGATTCCACGTCTTCCTCATCGGTACCGAAGAGTCTCGATGACAGGCGTCAGGCGAAGGCTAAGAAGCACCGTCATTGTTCTCCTTCAACACACAGTGCCGAGAGCTCCGGGGCGTCAAGGGATTCGGAACCTGAGAAGCGTCGGGGCCGAGAGGATCGCTCTCCCTCTATTCAGGCGGTGCCTATGCGTCAGTCTAGCAGCCTGGTACATGCTCCCGAGTCTTGACAGATTCTGCCACCGGCTCCTTTACCGACCCTGCAGCCTTCTCCGAGCGCATCAGGGCCCTGCTTCTGGAAGGGCTGCTGCGCCAGTCTGCTTTGGTGTCGGGGGTGCTTACACCTTCCGTACCGTCTGCTGCAGTGGCATCTGGCCCTTCACCTGTGGTGAGGTCCTCGACCTCGGTGCTGCCTGCCACCCAGGTCGACTCCCCTTCGATGTCGGTGGAGGAAGCTTCACCGGAGTCCAGGCGAACGTCGACTTCTTGGCACCGCCATAGAGGACGTCGTTCCTCAGCGTCGAGGCAGCTTCTGTTTCGGACTGCTCTGAGGGATGTCTTGTCTGATACTGAAGATGAGCGTTCGTGGGAGGAACAGGAGGATCCCAGGTACTTTTTCTGACGAGTCCTATGGGATTCCTTCTGAACCTTCCCCTCCACTAGAAAGGAGACTTTCTCCACCGGAGAGTCTATCCTTCACCTCCTTTATCTGGGAAATGGCTGCGGCTATTCCCTTCCCTATGGAGGTTGAGGATGAGCCCAGGGCTGAGATGCTCAAGGTCCTGGATTATCCTTCTCCGTCTAGAGAGGCTGCAAAGGCTCCTTTGCATAATGTACTCAAGGAAGTTCTTATGCCTCTGTCTAATCCCGTGATCCCGAAAAAGACTGAATCCCAGTATCGGATCCACGGGGAGCCTGGATTGATGAGGTTTCAGCTACCTCACAATTCCATGGTGATGGACTCCGCTCTTAAAAGAGCCAAGAGTACTAGGGACTATGCCTCGGTTCCCCCAGGCAGAGAATCTAGAACCTTGTTCTCTTTTGGGAGGAAGGCGTATCAGGCTGCTATGCTCGCTGCCAAAATCCAGACATACCAGTTCTTCACGAGCATCCACTTGCGGAACTCGGTGAGGCAACTGTCTAGCTTGGTTGATGTACTCCCTCTGGAGCAGGCCGAGCCTTTTCGCCAGGTGGTCAGGCAGCAGAAGGCATGTCGAAAATTCCTGCCCAGGGGTACTTTCGACACTTTTGATGTAGCATCCAGGATCGCTGCCCAGGATATAGTGATGCGCAGACTCTCATGGCTGCGTGTCTCTGACCTGGATCATTCGGTCCAGCAGTGGATGGTGGATGTACCTTGCTGGGGGGATAACCTTTTTGGTGAGAAAGTGGAGGATCTGATTGACCAGCTCAAGAAGCACAATGATGCTTTGGATTCTCTCTCCCACTGGGCATCTTCTGCTACTACCTCCTCATCTAGGAGGTTTTTGTGGAGGGAAGAGGAGTGCTCCCTATTCCTATGCTAGGCGTAGGTACACTCCTGCTTCTCGACAGCCTGCCCAGGCTCAGTCCCAGCGCGCTCATTCTCATCAACAGTGTGCGCCTAAGGCCATTGCGGCTCCCCAGCAAAAGCAAGAAACGGGCTTTTGACTGGCTCCAGTTCAGCATAGCCTCAATAAACGTGTCCGTACCGGACGACTTGCCGGTTGTGGGGAGGTTAATGTTTTTTCACCAAAGGTGGCCTCTTATAACCTCCGAACAGTGGGTTCTTCAAATTGTCCGGTTAGGATACACCCTCAATCTTGGATCCAAGCTTCCAAATTGCCCACTGGGAGCTCAGTCCTACAGCTCCCAGCACAAGCAGGTACTTGCAGAGGAACTCTCCGCCCTTCTACAGGCCAAAGCGGTCGAACCCATTCCACCAGGGGAAGAAGGGCTGGGATTCTATTCCAGGTACTTCCTTGTGCAAAAGAAAACAGGGGAGATGCGTCCCATCCTAGACCTAAGGGCCCTGAACATATTTCTTGTCAGAGAAAAGTTCAGGATGGTTTCCCTAGGCACCCTTCTTCCCATGATTCAGGAAAACAATTGGCTATGCTCTCTGGACTTAAAGGATGCTTTCACACACATCTCGATACTTCCATCTCACAGGAAGTAGCTTCGATTTCGGCTGGGAACACAGCACTTTCAGTACCGTGTACTGCCTTTTAGCCTGGCGTCTGCGCCCAGAGTATTTACCAAATGCCTAGCTGTAGTTGCAGCGTCGCTACGCAGACTGGGAGTGCATGTGTTTCCTTATCTCGACGATTGGCTGGTGAAGAGCACCTCGAAGGAGGGTGCTCTGGAGTCCATGCAAATGACTATTTGGGTGCTAGACCTACTGGGGTTCGTCATAAATTATCCCAAGTCCCATCTCACTCCAGTCCAAAAATTGGAATTCATTGGAGCCCTGTTGAACACTCAGACAGCTCGAGCTTATATTGCCGAGACAAGGGCGGACAACCTGGGGTCCATGGTTCGAGCGTCTCAGCAGGTCACAGCTCGGCAGATGTTGAGACTTTTGGGGCACATGGCCTCCACAGTTCATGTCACACCCATGGCGCGTCTACATATGAGATCAGTTCAATGGACCTTAGCTTCCCAGTGGTTTCAAGCTGCGGGGGATCTAGAGGATATAATCCAACTGTCCACCGACTTTCGGAGTTCTCTTCAGTGGTGGACGATTCAATTCAATTTCACCGTGGGGCGACCATTCCAAGTTCCTCAGCCATGAAAAGTGCTGACAACGGATGCATCTCTCCTGGGGTGGGGAGCTCATGTAGATGAGCTCCACACTCAGGGAGCCTGGTCCTTTCAGGAAAGAGGTCTGCAGATCAACCTGGAATTAAGAGCAATCTGGAACACTCTAAAGGCTTTAAGAGATCAGCTGTCCAACCAAGTGATCTTAATTCAGATGGACAATCAGGTTGCCATGTTTAACACCAACAAGCAGGGGGGGGCACCGGATCTCGCCCTCTGTGTCAGGAACCCGTCCAGATGTGGCTTTGGGCTCGCCATCACGGCATGTTTCTCCAAGCCACTTATCTGGCAGGCATAAACAACAGTCTGGCCAATAGGTTGAGCAGGATTATGCAACCTCACAAGTGGTCACTGAACATGGGCTTAGTCCGCAAGATCTTCTGAGCGTGGGGCACCCCCTCGGTGGATCTTTTTGCCACTCAGATCAATCACAAGGTCCCTCAGTTCTGTTCCAGGCTTCAGGCCCACGACAGACTAGTGTCAGATGCCTTTCTCCTACATTGGGGAACAGGCCTTCTGTATGCGTATCCTCCCATACCTCTAGTAAGGAAGACTTTGCTGAAACTCAAGCAAGACTGCGGGACCATGATCCTGATTGCACCCTTCTGGCAGTGTCAGATCTGGTTCCCTCTTCTTCTGGAGTTGTCCTCCAAAGAACCATGGAGATTAGACTGTTTTCCAACACTCAGAACGAGGGGTCGCTTCTACATCCCAACCTCCAGTCTCTGGCTCTCACGGCCTGGATGTTGAGAACTTAGAATTCGCCTCCTTGGGTCTTTCAGAGGGTGTTTCCCGAGTCTTGGTTGCTTCCAGAAAAGATTCCATGAAGAAGTGTTACTTTTTCAAATGGAGGAGGTTTGCCGTCTGGTGTGACAGCAAGGCCCTACATCCTCTTTCTTGTCCTACACAGACCCTGCTTGAATACCTTCTACTCAGAGTCTGGTCTCAAAACCAACTCCGTAAGAGTTCACCTTAGTGCGATTAGTTCTTATCATCGCCGTGTAGAGGGTAAGCCTATCTCTGAACAGCCTTTAGTTGTTCTCTTCATGAGAGGTTTGCTTTTGTCAAAGCCCCCTGTCAAACCTCCACTAGTGTCATGGGATCTCAACATCGTTCTCACCCAGCTGATTAAAGCTCCTTTTGAGCCACTGAATTCCTGCCATCTGAAGTACTTGACCTGGAAGGTCGTTTTCTTGGTGGCTGTTACTTCAGCTCGTAGAGTCAGTGAGCTTCAGGCCTTGGTAGTTCATGTACCTTATATCAAGTTCCATCACAACAGAGTAGTCCTCCGCACGCACCCTAAGTTCCTGCCAAAGGTGGTGTCGGAGTTCCATCTGAACCAGTCAATTGTCTTGCCAACATTCTTTCCCCGTCCTCATATCCGCCCTGGTGAAAGCAGTTTGCACACCTTGGACTGAAAGAGAGTATTGGCCTTTTACGTGGGGCGGACAAAGCCCTTTAGACAGTCCACCTAGTTGTTTGTTTCTTTTGATCCCAATAGGAGTGGAGTCGCCATCGGAAAACGCACCATCTCCAATTGGCTAGCAGATTGCATATTTTTTACTTACGCCCAACTGGGCTGACTCTGGAGGGTCATGTCACGGCTCACAATGTTAAAGCCATGGCTGCGTCAGTGGCTCAAATAAAGTCAGTCTCCGCTGAGGAGATTTGTAAGGCTGCAACGTGGTCATCAGTCCACACATTCACATCTCACTACTGCTTCCAGCAGGATACCCGACGCAACAGTCAGTTTGGGCAGTCGGTGCTGCAGAATCTGTTCGGGGTTTAGAATCCAACTCCACCCTCCTAGACCCATTTTTGTTATGTTCCAGGCTGCACTCTCAGTTAGTTGTTTATGGTTTCAGGTCAATTTATGTTATGTCCTCGCTGTTGCGAGGCCCAATTGACCGATATTTATTGTTTTGAGTGAGCCTGGTTGCTAGGGATACCCCACATGTGAGAAGAAGCAGCCTGCTTGTCCTCGGAGAAAGCGAAGATACATACCTGTAGCAGGTGTTCTCCAAGGACAGCAGGCTGATTGTTCTCACAAACCCGCCCACCTCCCCTTTGGAGTTCTTGTTTATTATTTGCGCGTGACAGAAGGCTCTGGCAAAACTTTTTAAATTTTGCTGTGGAAAAATTTGCAGTTTCCTGGGCTGCCGTGGATGCCGACCCACATGTGAGAACAATCAGCCTGCTTGTCCTCGGAGAATACCTGCTACAGGTATGTATCTTTGCTTTCTCCGAGGACAAGCAGGCTGCCTGTTCTCACATGTGGGGTATCCCTAGCAACCAGGCTCACTCAAAACAATAAATATTGGTCAGTTGGGTTTCCTTGCCCCTTCATGGGGACGTCCTGCGAGGACGTCCTCAGAAAAACTTGGGTGTCCCCTTCGATTATGCTCCTCCCACGTGTTTTTAACTCCAGTGCAATCTTTTTTTCGAAGTCCCTCTTAGCCTTCCTTATCAGCGCTTTGCATTTGACTTGATATTCCTTATGCTGTTTCTTATTATTTTCAGTCGGTTCCTTTTTCCATTTTCTGAAGGATTTTCTTTTAGCTCTAATAGCTTCCTTCACCTCACTTTTTAACCACGCCGGCTGTCGTTTGGTCTTCTGTCCTCCTTTTTTAATACAAGGAATATATTTGCCCTGGGCTTCCAGGATGGTGTTTTTGAACAGCATCCATGCCTGATGTAAATTTTTGACCCTCGCAGCCATTCTTCTCATTTTATCGTAGTCTCCTTTTTTAAAGTTAAACGCTAATGTATTTGATTTCCTATATATATATACTTACTTCAAAGCTAATATCAAATCCAATCATATTATGGTCACTGTTATCAAGTGGCCCCAGCGCCATCACCTCTCGCACCAGATCATGGGCACCACTAAGGTCTAGAATTTTTCCTTCTCTCGTCGGCTCCTGTACCAGCTGCTCCATAAAGCTGTCCTTGATTTCATCAAGGAATTTTACCTCACTAGCGTGCCCCAATGTTATATTTACCCAGTCAATATCGGGGTAATTGAAATCACCCATTATTATTGTGTTGCCCAGTTTGTTCGCATCCCTAATTTCCTTTAACATTTCTGCATTCGTCTGTTCATCCTGGCCAGGCGGACGGTAGTACACGCCTATCACTATCCTTTTCCCCTTTACACGTGGAATTTCAATCCACTGTGATTCCAAGAAGTGTTTTGTTTCCTGCAGAATTTTCAATCTATTTGCTTCAAGGCTCTCGTTAACATACAATGCTACCCCTCCACCAATTCGATCCACCCTATCACTACGATATAATTTGTACCCCATTATGACAATTTCCCACTGGCTATCCTCCTTCCACCAGGTCTCAGAGATGCCTATTATATCTAATTTTTCATTTAGTACAATATATTCTAACTCTCCCATCTTATTTCTTAGGCTCCTAGCATTCGCATATAGACATTTCAGACGATGTTTGTTGTTCCTATTTACATGATGCTTCGTACTTGACAGTATTAATGTGCAATCTTTTGTCTGATTTTTATTTTAGGACACCTGATCTACGGTCTCTTTTGCAACCTCACTATCAGGATACCCTATCTTCCCTGTTTTGGTGATATCTTTGAAAGATACCTTATCCTGAACCATGCGCTTTTGAGCGGCTGTCAGCCTTCCCCCCATTTCTAGTTTAAAAGCAGCTCTATCTCCTTTTTAAATGCCGATGCCAGCAGCCTGGTCCCACCCTGGTTAAGGTGGAGCCCCTCCTTTCGGAATAAGCTCCCCCTTCCCCAGAATGTTGCCCAGTTCCTAACAAATCTAAAACCCTCTGTCCTCATCTGCAGAAGTCTCGAACGCTTCTGATTTTATATTTAAATCTTTGTATTAAAGTATAAAAATAAACAATATGCTGTGCAACTGTTGTGTATAAATTGCAAATAGAAAACAGTAATACCGAGCAGCAATAATAACACCCCCACCCCCACCACCCTCTACCCTTCCTACACCAAGGAATCCTAATTCACACTGTTAAAATGTCCAGGGGTATAAAATACAACCTATTCTGTATGCCCTAGAGGGGAAAAACATTCCCTATGAAGTACTGTTACTTTTTATAAACATGTGGATGAATAAGAAGTCATCAACAATCTCAGGATTCAGTCTAGCTCCCCTGTCTTCCACAGTTCTTCCTGCAACAGAAGATGTCTTCTTAGAAGATGTGCTGGTAGCAGGATGTATAGGATCCCTCATGCTAATTTTGCTAGTTGTGGCCAGCATGTTTGCTTGTTTTTCCAAAAAATCAAAATATCGTTGTAGGCATCACTCAAACATAAATAACAGTCCAGTTCATTAACAGGCTTCAAAGTAGAAAATGACACGGGGACAGTTTGGCCCCATCCCTGTATGCTCTGTCCTTATCTCTGCCCCATCCCCACGGTTACTTCAGGACCCCGTCCTCATGTCATTCTCTAGCTCCAGTTCATGTTCCCTGAATTTGAAGATCTCTTTACATGTTATCTCAGTTATCTCTCTTATGCTTGAATCCACTTCCTTTCCCATGCTAGGGCTAGAAATTCTCTTGGGTGTTTCCAAGACAATTCACAGTAATTCAGCTATTCATCTTTTTCCTGCTCCCCCTTTATTTCAGTGGCTACTATTGTGATCCTAAAAACAAAGCACAGAGGAACTATCCTCCACGGATACAGCCAGTCGTGTGCTGGAAAATTTTTAACAGGCTCTGAGGCGTATTTTCAAAGCACTTTGGGAGGCTAAGTTCCATAGGTTTCTATGGAACTTTGGGAGGCTAAGTGCTTTGAAAATGAGCCTCACAGTCTCTGAGCATAGCCAGCCATGTAATTTGGGAGGGGGGTGGACTAGGGGGCAGTGTATTCCTTTCTGTTCCCCTCCCCCCATGCGGGCATGCTAGGCATACCTTTCCTGGCAGGGAGGCCAAGACCCACCAGCCAAATAAATGGACTGCCGCCACTCCCCACTGCTTGTTTCTGGCTCTGAGCAGCATGCCAGCAATTCTCAAGCATACACGGTGGGATGCTACTAGAAATTTCTACGTATTTTTTGTATTCAGCATCCGAATCAGTCTTCGTCAAATGATGTTACCCAGATGTGAGAATATAACTGGCCTGCTTCTTCTTGGATAAAAATCCACTACCATGGGGCACGGTGTCAGGCATCCTGTAATAGTTTTCGGATCTGCACGACCACACGTGTGCTCGGAAAATAGTAAGGGCTCTCGTGCTAATTTGGAAATTAGCATGTGGCCATTAATTGAGAAAAAGGAAAATGCGGCCGTTTTACAGCCGTGTTAAAAATGGCCTCAACGCATGGGAAACCAACGTGTTAGTCCTAGCGCAGTCCACATTTTAGCACAGCTTAGTAAAAGAGCCCCTAGGGATTTAGAAAATAACTATTTACTATATAATGATAATTTAACTTTGAATTCTCTCTTATCAGCTTAAATACACATGCAGCTACATTTTAAGTAAAACTGCTGGTCAGGAATTTTTCTTTACAAAACAAAACACTATGCTGAAAGTAAGAAGAGTAGTAAAATGCTAACTAACTTTTTAAAAAGCAGGACAAAACTCCAAATACCTGCTGTGAAGCAGTCTAATGGTAGTTCAGCTACCACCCTATAAGCCATTTCAGAGGCTTTTCATGATTTTTATTCACAACTATATACTTCTGAATTAACAGAGGACTTAACACCTGTAGAACAATTTTTGACTCCCCTCTCTAACCGCAGTGGTTGGTTTCAAATAATCTTATTCACCAAGCACAAATCAATTTGATTTGAACCTTTTCCAAAATTAGATATCTTTGGAATAGATTTATATACCGATTTAGTTGATACAATTGAACACAACTGTGAATCCATCTTAAAATATGTGAAGGATCTTCTGCATTCTTGGCATCCTCTCCATCTCTTGTGGTGAGGAAGATTGGAGACCATCAAAATGATGGTAGCCCCCAAGATCAACTTTTGTTTTGAGCATGATCCCAATATTATTTCCTTTAAATTTCTGGAAACATTAAAATAGAACGTTAACCTTTGTATGGAAATCTGAAGACTTGAATTTTAAAAAAAGGCCTAAGGATAAAGCCAGGAGTATTATTTCCTGACTTTATTACGTAATCATAAAGCATTCATATTATTATAAGGCTGTAATTGGTTTTCACCTGATGATGAATATACACCAATTTGGTTAATCCAGTCTATTTGCCTCCCAATTCCAATTCACTTACTACTCACAATTTCACAGAAAACTAACATGATTTTATCTGATTCTTTAAATTGCCTATCAGAGTTTAAAAAAAATACTTAATAATGTTCCCCTGGTTCAATCCACAAATTAAAATTAACAGTTCCTCAGTTTATTGGATATATTGGGCTCACAAAGGATTATGGACTTTGAAAGACCTTTTATAACAAGGATAACACACTTTTACCATTTGTGAAATTACAAGAATAATATGATTTACCATCCAGTCATTTTATAAATGGTTTCAAACTGAATCATTGTTTTAACAATGGAAATCTAGGGCTTCTTTTACAAAGCCACGTTAGCGATTCCCGCATGACAAATGAGAGGAAGCCCATAGGAATTGAATGGGCTTCTCTCATTTGTCACACTGGGAATAGAATGCCTATTGTTCATTCTGAAATACTATCTTTAGTGTCAACAGTAAAATTGCTTCTTAGATCAAACTGCTTCATCCATTTATAAACTTTTAATATCTTCCACTTCTAAAGAAATGGCTGGATTACAACAAACTCAGGAAGCTTGTCATTCTTTTGGTCAAAAATGCTAAGACCTCTCTTCAGCATCTACCTTACAATCAATGTTTTTCAACTTTGTGGACTCATAAACTTTTGACAGGTTTATCCTCTTCTAATTTGTGTTGGAACTGTAATTCCTTCAATGGTAGGGAAAGGGGGATGGGATTTGATATACCACTATTCTGTGGTTATAATCAAAGCAGTTTACATATCATATGCAGGTACTTATTTTGTATATGGGGCAATGAAGGGTTAAGTGACTTGCCCAGAGTCACCAGGTGCCACAGTGGGAATTGAACTCAGTTCCAGACTGCTGCACTAACCATTAAGCTACTCCTCCACTCCATTCCTTATTACATATGTTATATGAATGGAAAGATATATGGTCTATCCTAAGTAAAGTTTTTTTGCTTTACAAACTGAAATATTAAATAGTTCTTTTCAAATTGTGTTCCCATCAAATTTTTCTTTCTGATACTTAGAAAACGTTATTCGATATTCTCCATACTATTGCTCAAAAACATGTTCTTTCCAATTGAAAAAATTCTCATTTACTTAATGTTCACTTCTGGTGGAAGTCAGTATTTACAGCATTGCAAATCTGAACTTTCAATAGCTGAGAGATTGGAAACTATGGGGCCCTTTTACAATGCGGTGTTAAGCCCAATGTGTGCTTACTGTACACTAATTTGGAGCTACCGCTGGCCCATCGCACGCACTGGTGGTAGTTTGAGCCCTGGCAAACTCCATTTCCCCTGCTAGAGAAAATTTCTCCGTATTTTTTAGCGTGGTGCTAACCCAGTGGTAATCGGGCAGTGCTGCACACTACCTGGTTACCGCCAGGTTAGTATGGGAGCCCTTACCACTACCTCAATGGGTGGCGGTAAGTGCCCCCCATCCCGGCATGGCCACATGGTAAGAGCGATCTTACCGCAAGGCCATGTCTTCTTCGACCTTTTTACCCACTGTGGTAAAAAGGGCCTCAGCGCGCAGCAAAAGCAAAAACAGTCTCTACGGGGCCCTTTTTACCGCAGCTTGGTAAAAGGACCCCTGTGTCAAGTAAAAAGATTAGTATGGTCTGCTCTTACATCATATCTCCACAACACTACTATTCAGAACCCATGATACTTATTTAATATATGATTTGAATTTGTTTTAGGCCTTTGATATTATATTTTACATCTGCTGTTTATCTCTGTTATATTTGCTATATTGTTACCTGTTTTGAATAAACTCCATAAAATTAAAAAAACCTCATGAGATGTGGACACGTTGACCTTCACAGCTTCCTTTTGACCAAGGCAAATTTAGTTTTCCCTCCTTCAGCGACTTTCTCTTGAGAAATTAATCAAGCTGAAATTTTCCACAGCCCTGATCACACAGAACCAAGGTTCGTTTCTCTACCCCAACATTCAGTCTCCAGCCCTCACAGTCAGTGTTGAGGAGAATATGGTTTGATTTCAGTGCACTTTCTCAGGTTCATCCTGTTTCAAGGAAGGAAGCCACGAGGAGGTCTTACAGTTTCAGATGGAGAAGGCTCGTCATCTAATGTCAGGGCAACATTTTAATTATTTCTACTTTACATAAACATGGCTTGAAAATTTTCTGCATTTTCAGTCTGTTGTCAAACCTTAACTCATTCAGGATTCATCTCAATGCAATTTGCTCTTATTCCCAACTTTGTAGACGGGCATTCCATTTGTCTATACTCTACAGACTCTAGTTATCAGATCCATGCAGGTTTTGCTTCTACTCAAGCCTCCCCTGATGTCTTCTGTGTCATATAATGTCATCATGTTTTAACTTAGCTGATTGAAAGCGCCCTATTCCTTAGGCATTATCATTTACACCTAGATCTAAGCAAACAAAACCAAAGTATGGTGACAAGTATAGAAGGTATATAATTATGAGAAGCAGTAGGCCAGACCAGTCTTTCTACTGCCTTCCAAGAGCTCTGAATTGGACTAGGGATTCTTTAATTATATAGATTTTCTCATTAATGCACACTGCTACTTTCCCACCAGTATATCAGCCAGTCAGCCTCTCTTATTCACACCTCTTGTAGCTAGTCATGAATTGCTGTTTTCTGATTGGTTATTAAAAAAAATATTTCTAATTGTCTGCACAGGTGAATAATTTTGGAGGTCTAATTAAATTTCTGTCATGTTGCCTTCTTACTTAAGAGTAATATCAAAAGGAACAAACCCATTATGTGTTACAAAACAGAAGACTAGAAAATTAGATGCAATTATTAGCTTAGTAATTGCTGTGAGTGAATTTTTTTTACTTCATTTAACTCCATAAGACAAAGAAAATCTCAGTTCAGAGACATTTCCTGAGGGTTTGCTGTTACAGAATTGCCTTATGTAATATGTGCCACGTGGCATGGTGACAAAGTGGCACATACATTTTATCACACTCAAGTAGGCATGTTCTTGGATGAGCAGAGTTGCAAAGTACATGCATATTTTCTAAAAATGCATGAGGTGCAGCTCTAGAGCTGGAGTGAATGTCCACACTAGTCTAGTTGGTTTGCCCCTAGTATTTGTCCAGTTTGTTCATGGCTTCAATTTCTGCCACTTTTTTTTCCATAGCATTTTATAAAAACATCTAGATGCCTATGTTTCTTTATAAAATAGACTAAAAATAAATCCCCTCTTAATTTTAACTCCCAGAATTCTGGCTTTGCATAGTGTTTTGCAGTATCTATTAAATTCACATACTTTGCCATCATGGCTACATTTATTTGTTTCTACAAATCCATGGCTTACTACCAGGCATGGAGTAGTAATATGATGATTGGAGCAGTGGACTAAGAATCAAGGAAGCCAGGCTTCAAGTCCTTCTTCTTCCACCAACTGGCCTTATAATCATGGGCAAATCATTTTCTGTTGCCTCAGGTACAATTTAGAATGCAAGTCCTCTTGCACAATGAAATAACCACAATACCTGAATTGAAATGCGACCTGAGCTTGAATTTGAAAAAAAATTAGTAAAACGTCTATTCACAAAAATTAATGCCCTTCACATGTTTTGATTCTTTTGAAAGCCACGTGTGTACTGGCTAACAAGTCCCTTCATGACTCCATATTAGACCACTGTATTGGCCCTTTGATATAGTTCTTAATATGGCACTGATTTCTGATGTTAAGGCATGCATACAGCTCCTGCAGCAACATGAGTATGGTGTGTTTATAGTTGTGTGTATCACAAATAAGAAAACCTTGGAGAGGTTTCCCCTCTACTGCTCATTATGAATTGCTGTTCTACATTGGTAAAACTATCGGTATGATAGTATAGAGACAGAGGATTTAGCAAACTGAAGCTTTATTGGCTGAATGCCTGTTGATGTTTTATCATGGTGTACCTTGACATTGTTTGTGGTTTATTCTAGGTGTTGGCACAAGGAATTATTACAGAAAGATTGGATATGAGTTGGAAGGCCCCTACATGGTAAAAAGGCTGGACTGATAGCCTACAAACAAGAGGAAGAAATACAAATTTGTTGCCATCCTAGAATACTTTGAAGAGTCATCAGGAGGATAGAAAGCTAAAGTAATTTTGATTTCCACAAAATACATTTCTTTTTTGTGAGTGATATAACAAACTGTAAACATCCAAGTAGGTCACACTATGTGTAAAATATATTTTTATAGCTGTATATGAAACACAGAAATCCAAATTAAAGTTATATAAGGTTTGCAATTTTTATACCAAAGCTTTTAGAGGTTTTTCTAGTTTGTTTTTCTGGGCTAACATAACCCTGAATATTTTGGAAACAGTTTAGTTGAGGGAGCAAAATAAATTTGATCCATTTAAGTAAAAGTAGTGTATCTGAACACCCTGCACCATGCCACCTTTGTACAACCCTTTGGTAATGTCTCATTGATTATGGGCTAATAGTAGTTTAAAGATGAGAAAATGGAAGATGATTATTTCCTATTACCAGTAATTTAAAATTGAATGGTCTTATCCCTAATAGCATCACTGTTTTCTGAAATCCAACTCGGACATTTCCAAGATTGTAGTATGAATTACACATTGAAAGGCAGAAGTTCTAAATATGTTTACAAAAAAGCATGCTTGTTCTTGTAAAAGAACTACATACACTATATAACAAAAAATGATATTTGTTGGGTTATTCCCTGTGGTTTGGTAATAGTGCTCACATACCAGAGACCTACTTCTGACCTCCTGTCTAAAGTCAGTAGGACTTAATTTATAATTCCCTTTTTTGTGCTGGCGCTTTTGTCCAACTAGGAAAAAAAAAATTTCTGCTGGAAGAGCATGCAAGAGATAAACTTTGAAGGAATGATTCTCTTCAGTGATCAAACAAGTCTTTCTTATCCTAGAATAACTGTCAAAGAAGTAGGGGTGGAGGAAAGAACAAAAAGGCTGTATTTTGAGCTAGCATTTTATTAGGAAACCATTTTAGCAAAGGCACCTGATTAATGTATCCCAAACTTATTTACAGAATAATTCATAAGCAAATGCAAAGCATTTATACTCTACTACTACTTAACATTTCTAGAGCGCTACTAGGGTTACGCAGCGCTGTACAAAATAAACAAGGACGGTCCCTGCTCAAAGGAGCTTACAATCTAAAGAACGAAATGTCAAGTTGGGGCAGTCTAGATTTCCTGGGTAGAGGTGTAGAGGTTAGGTGCCGAAGGCGACATTGAAGAGGTGGGCTTTAAGCAGAGATTTGAAGATTGGCAGGGAGGGGGCCTGGCGTATGGGCTCAGGGAGTTTGTTCCACGCGTGGGGTGAGGCGAGGCAGAAAGGGCGGAGCCTGGAGTTGGCAGTGGTGGAGAAGGGTACTGAAAGGAGGGATTTGTCTTGAGAGCGGAGGTTACGGGTAGGAACGTAAGGGGAGATGAGGGTTGAGAGGTAATGAGGGGCTGCAGATCGAGTACATTTGTAGGTTAGTAGCAGAAGCTTGAATTGAATGCGGTACCTGATCGGAAGCCAATGAAGTGACTTGAGGAGAGGGGTGATATGAGTGTATCGGTTCAGGCGGAAGATAAGACGTGCAGCAGAGTTCTGAATGGACTGAAGGGGGGATAGGTGGCTAAGTGAGAGACCAGTGAGGAGTAGGTTGCAGTAGTCAAGGCGAGAGGTAACGAGAGAGTGGATGAGAGTTCGGGTGGTGTGCTCAGAGAGGAAAGGGCGGATTTTGCTAATGTTATAGAGGAAGAAGCGACAGGTCTTGGCTATCTGCTAGATATGCGCAGAGAAGGAGAGTGAGGAGTCGAAGATGACTCCGAGGTTGCGGGCAGATGAGACGGGGACGATGAGGGTTTTATCAACCGAAATAGAGAGTGGAGGTAGAGGAGAAGTGGGTTTGGGTGGGAAGACAAGAAGTTCGGTCTTGGCCATGTTCAGTTTCAGGTGAACATACACATACACATGTCCTCTCTCTCTCTATGCAAGCATAAAATATGTCTGTAAAAAAAAAACCCCTTAATTTGCTCAAAATGTATTACTTCTCCAAAAACAAAGGCGCACATGCCAACTCAGCCCTACCGCCGGGGTAGTGAAGAAGCCTGGCTATAGTTTTGAAGTTGGCGCATGCAGTTTCCCTTGGTAGAAAATAATTTTCTACCGCGGGAGGCATTCCCAGCAGTAATCGACAGTGCAGCCACATAGCTGTGCACTGCCTGATTACCGTGGGGTTAGTGCATAAGCCCTTACCCGCTTTCTAAATAGGTGGCGGGAAGGGCTCAGGCAGTTTATAGCCATGCACTAATTTTAGTATTAGCATATGGCCATTTACTGCCCCACTTTAAAAAAAGCCTTTTTCCTGTCATAGTAAAAAGTGGCCCAGCACATGCCAATTTCGTGTGCCAAAACTAGCACAGGCCAATTTTACCCTGCCTTAGTAAAAGGGCTCCTACATTATTTAACTGATAACATCTTGGTTTCTTTTTTAAAATATGGACAAATAATTGCATTATAATTAAAGTATGAAATTTGTTATTCCTGCAAATAGTTTTCCTTTGAAAATATTTTTCTTAGTATATTTAATTTCTAGACGTTGCAACTGTTTAACTTCCCTTTATTGACACAAAAAAATTCTTGGTCTCTGTTCTAATGCATGTTAGAAATACCAGTCACCTATTTTAATTAACACCACTGTAAACAAGCCAATTCTGGGATCACTCATTAGCACTATTCTGATGTTATACTACATATACATATACACACCAAAGCTACCCACAGCACCCCCAGACCACCCTTGAGAACTGTAGGACTGGTGAATGCCAGATCAGCTGCAAAGGAATCCTCGGTGATCCATGATGCCATAAATGAACAGCATCTTGACATCCTAAGAATAAGTGAAACCTGGCTAGATGAAAGTGGGGGTTTACCACTGGCTGAACTATGCCCAACAGGTTTCAACATCCAACGTCAACCAAGACCTGGAAGACAGGGTGGAGGGGTAACTGTCTTGATTCGAGACACAATGAAACTGCACAGAATATCCATCCACCAGTTACATGGATTAGAATCTCTTTTAATCCAACTTGAAGAGGAGAAACCGATCTGGCTGCTCATGGTTTACAGAGGACCTTGTAACAACACATTATCTGTGCAAGAACTACTAGACCTGATTACTCAAGTGATCCTGAATTCCCTAGGCTGGTGATCATGGGAGACTTCAATCTAAACCCCAGATACCACCACAGCTGCCTTTCTGGACACGATGACAGCACTAGGATTTACACAACTGATCAATTCTTCAACCCATGAAAAGTGTCACATACTAGACCTGGTATTCTGCAAAGGGGTGGATATCCCAGAATTCTGGGATAACAGGCAATGCATTCCAGAGTGTGGGGGCTACTCCGGAGAAGGCTCGCTTGCGGGTATCACATCGTGTAATGTCTTTTGGAGAGGATGTAGTTAGTGAAAGTCCTTGGGAGGACCTTAGTGTCCTTGATGGTGTGTGGAGGAGGATCATCCTATTCTTTACTCTGGGCCATTTCCTTTCAGGGCCTTGAAGATCAGACATTTTAAATTTAGCCCTGTACTGTACTGGTAGCCAATGAAGCTTTTGCAAAAATGGTGTGATGTGGTCACGTCGCGCAACCTTCTATGAGTCTTGCTGCTGCATTCTGAATCAACTGGAGCTGGTGCAGGCCCTTTGTAGTCAGACCATTGTATAGTGCATTGCAGTAATCTCTACTTCAGGAAGAAGGTGAAAGCTTGGCTATTCAACCAAGCCTTTGATGGAAGAAGTAACTAACTTGTTAGTCTCACTCACACACAGGAGTGACTCGGGCTGCGCATACTGCAGCGGGACATTTTTATCCACTCCTCCGTGTGCAACTTCCTTCAAATCAGTCACCTTACTTTTTAATTCTTCATACTTTCTTACCTATCTATATGTTACAACTTTGCCTTACCCTTCACTACCAATTATAATGTTCTATTACGTATTGTGTTGACATTGCTAGTATACCATGCCATAATTGTATTGTTTTCAAATATTTTTACTGCTGTAATTGCCTATTGCTCATGTTTGATCTGTTCTTACTGTACACCGCCTCGAGTGAACTCCTTCAAAAAGGCGGTAAATAAATCCTAATAAATAAATAAAATACATCTTTGTAAAGTGAGCATACCAAAAATTATGTATATTTTATGTGTGATGGAATTGGAAGTGAAATAAACTTGTTTTTTTAAAGGACTATTTAATTAATTTGATAAGTTACAAAATGGGAATCTGGGTTTTATATGTAATTACTGGTCTCTGCTAATTTAGGAGATGTGTGGAAAAAATTTTTATGCAGTTATAAATCTGCAAAATAAGTATTGAGTACTATCAGTTTACTTTTTTGTGCAGTATGTAAACAGTGCTAATGTATCCAGAATTTCCATATCATCAAGCTGATCAATCCATAGACTGGTGGGTTGTGTCCATCTACCAGCAGGTGGAGATAGAGAGCAAACTTTTGCCTCCCTATATGTGGTCATGTGCTGCCGGAAACTCCCCAGTATGTTCTCTATCTCAGCAGGTGGTGGTCACACACAGCAGCAGCTCTGGCTAGGCCTCCAAGCCTAATCCTTAGGTTTTGTTGAGGCCTGGGGTTGAGGGCTCTTTTGAGCAAGTGCAAACCTGGTGGTGCCAGGTCCCTCCTTTTCTCCCCCCTCCCGCTGGCTCCGTTTAAAAAAAAAAAAAAAAATTTTAAACGTCTTTAAAGGCGTTTAATTCGACGTTTCTTTAAACGTTCATTGCAGCTACTCACTGGGACACCAGTTCGTTACAGCTCGGAGCGGCAAGCAGGTAATTTTACCTTTTTATAGCGGGCAGGGGGTTCCCCGATTCTTCTCCTCGTGGCATATGGCGTCGGAGGGCGAGGGCGCAAAGGGTCGCTCCCCGGATCGCTGGAGCGCTTCTAGAGGGGATGCGGGGGTTTTACAACCTGATTCGCCCTTGATGGGTGACAGTTTAGTGACCGATGAATGTCCCGGTCGTTCCTCCGGCGTGGCGGTTTTTTCCCGCCATAAACGCCCATCCCCCGCTCCTCGCCTCCGCCATCTTGGCCGGCCACGCGGCTCGGACGGCTTCTTCGTGGGCCGCCCTTGAGGTTGGAGACATTAATGCCATGAACGCCCTTAATTTGGGCGACGGCACAAAGCGGCTAAAGTTATGCGCCGTTCTTCCCGCGCGGCTCCTTCGCGGAGTTTCGCGCCGGACGCCATTTTGGATGCGCAGCATGTCTCTCCCCCGCTATTGCGAGCGCCGGTTGAGAGTGCGTCTAGGGCTGTTGCCCAGGCTGCGGAAGTGCACAGTCTGGGGGGTTTCTCCCCCGAGTTTGTTTTGCTGCTGCATCAGGCTTTCCTCATGCAAAACGCTGCCCCTGCTCCCTCTTCTGATAAAGAGGTTGAGGTTCCCAGAGGTAAACGCCCTCGGGTTGATTTCCAGACCTTGGAGGACTTTGTCTCCTCCGATGTAGATGAGGGCAGCGTGTCTGAGGTCTCCCAACGGTCCTTTGCGGATTCCTTGGAGGAGATAGATCCCCGCTCGGATGGAGCGGATGACCCCTCTGCAGCGCGGTTTTTTAGCCCAGAGGATTTGCCCAACCTGTTGTTACAGGCCATTGACACTTTGAAGATTTCCTCTCCGGAGGACGTCTCTCCCTCAGCCCCTGTTGGCTCTGCCATTATGCTGGGGACGAAGCGCCCGCCTAGATCCTTCCACGTGCATGATGCCATGCACACCTTAATTGCGGCTCAATGGGATGTCCCGGAAACGAGCCTTAAAGTGGCTAGGGCTATGTCCCGCCTCTATCCTTTGGCTGTGAGTGAACGTGAGGCCTATCTGTGGCCTACCGTGGATTCTTTAATCACTGCGGTGACTAAGAAAACGGCGTTGCCGGTGGAAGGTGGCACGGCCCTAAAGGACGCCCAAGACAGAAGATTGGAGGCGGCCTTAAGGTCGTCCTTTGAGGCAGCTGCTTTAAGTTTGCAGGCCTCAGTTTGCGGCTCCTATGTGGCCAGGGCGTGCCTGACTATGGTGCAGCGGGCTTCCCCCTCGGATCTTTCCTTGAGGGCTGATTGGCCGGCCCTGGAATCGGGCTTAGCCTATTTGGCAGTCTTGCTGTATGATGTCTTGAGAGCCTCAGCTAAAGGCATGGCTTAGACAGTCTCTGCGCGGCGGTGGCTTTGGCTGAAACATTGGTCTGCTGACCACGCCTCTAAATCCCGCCTGGCTAGATTGCCTTTTAAAGGCAAGCTGCTCTTTGGGGTCGAGCTGGACAAAATCGTGACCGATCTCGGCACGTCTAAGGGCAAGAAATTACCAGAGGTCAGGGCTCGGGCTAGTACTCGTCCCGGTACCTCCAGAGGACGGTTGCTGGAAGCCCGTCGGTACCGCCCGGGCAAGTCGGGTTCCTCTGCCCCCTCTTCCTTCAAGAGGATTTTCTCCCCCAAGCAGCATTCCTTTCGCAGAGACCGCCGTCCCGGAGGTGCTCCCTCCGGTCCTCCCCCAGGGTCTCGTACCCAATGACGGGGCCTTGGTCCACGCCCCAGTGCAGATTGGAGGACGGCTGTCCTCGTTTCTGGGCGAGTGGACCACTATAACTTCAGACGCGTGGGTGCTGGAAGTCATCAGAGACGGCTACAAGCTAGAGTTCTGCCAACCCTTAAGAGACGGGTTTGTACTCTCTCCCTGCAAGTCTCCGGTCAAGCTGTGGCAGTGCAGCAGACCTTGGACAACCTGATCCGCCTGGGTGCGGTCATTCCGGTGCCAAAAAATCAGATTGGCAAGGGACGTTACTCCATTTTCTTTGTGGTTCCAAAGAAAGGAGGTTCTGTCTGGCCTATCCTCGACCTCAAAGGGGTCAATCGGGCCTGGAAAGTGAGGCACTTTCGCATGGAGACTCTCCGCTCTGTTATAGCGGCAGTGAAGGCAGGAGAGTTCTTGGCTTCCTTGGACATCAAGGAAGCGTACCTGCATATTCCCATCTGGCCTCCTCTCCAACGCTTTCTGCGTTTTACAGTCCTGAGACGACACTTCCAGTTCAGAGCCCTCCCTTTCGGGTTGGCTACTGCTCCGCGGACCTTTTCCAAAGTAATGGGGGTCATAGCGGCCTTCCTGCTAAAGGAAGGAGTACAAGTCCATCCTTATCTGGACGACTGGTTGATCCGAGCCCCCTCTTATGCAGAGTGCGGCAAAGCTATGGACCGGGTAGTTGCTCTTGTGAGCTCCCGGGGATGGATCATCAACTGGAAGAAGAGCCAGCTGCGCCCGACTCAGTCCCTGGAGTATCTGGGAGTTCGATTCGACACCCAAGTGGGCAGAGTGTTCCTGCCAGACAATCGGATTGTCAAGCTTCAGGCTCAGGTGGACTAGTTCCTAGTAGCCTCTCCTATTCGGGCTTGGGACTACGTGCAGCTGTTGGGCTCTATGACGGCCACGATGGAAGTAGTGCCCTGGGCCAGGGCTCATATGAGACCACTACAGCTATCTCTGCTGCTGCGCTGGACTCCGATGTCGGAGGATTATGCTGTGCGCCTTCCCGTGGACCCAGCAGTGCGCAAGGCGCTGAGCTGGTGGACGCAGACAGACAAGTTGTCTGCAGGATTGCCTCTGGTGACCCCGGAGTGGATTGTCGTCACGACAGACGCCTCTTTGATGGGCTGGGGAGCCCACTGCTTGGGAAGGACAGCGCAGGGGCTCTAGTCTCCTGCAGAGGCAAGTGGTCTATCAACCTCCTGGAACTCAGAGCCATTCGGTTGGTGTTATTGGAGTTCATCCCGGTACTGGTGTTGTAGCCTGTACGGGTCCTGTCGGACAATGCCACGGCTGTGGCCTATATCAACCGCCAGGGAGGTACCAAGAGCGCCCCTCTAGCCAAGGAGGCTATGAGTCTTTGCCAGTGGGCGGAAGCGAACCTGGAGCAGCTTTCAGCGGCCCGCATTGCCGGAGTCATGAATGTCAAGGCGGACTTTCTCAGTCGCCATACCTTGGAACCCGGAGAGTGGCAACTATCTGCTCAGGCGTTCTTGGACATCACGAAGCGCTGGGGCCAGCCGAGCCTAGATCTGATGGCGTCATCGGCCAATTGCCAAGTGCCGCGCTTTTTCAGCAGAGGACGGGACCCTCGATCCCTGGGAGTAGATGCTCTTCTCCAACAGTGGCCGACACAAGAGCTCCTCTATGTGTTCCCGCCCTGGCCCATGTTGGGCAGGGTGCTAGACCGGGTGGCAAAGCATCCCGGCGGGGTAATCCTGGTGGGTCCGGATTGGCCCAGACGTCCCTGGTATGCGGACTTGATCAGGCTCTCAGTCGACGATCCTCTGCGGCTGTCAGTGGAGCAGGGCCTGTTACATCAGGGTCCCGTGGTGATGGAGGATCCCTCTCCCTTTGGTCTTACGGCCTGGCTATTGAGCGGCAGCGTCTGAGGAAGAAGGGCTTCTCAGACAAGGTCATCGCCACTATGCTGAGAGCGAGGAAGCGCTCTACTTCTACTGCTTACGCCAGGGTTTGGCGTATCTTTGCAGCATGGTGTGAAGCAGGCTCACTTTCTCCCTTCACTGCTCCAATTTCTTCAGTGTTGGCGTTCCTGCAAGAAGGTCTGGAGAAAGGCCTGTCGCTCAGTTCCCTTAAAGTCCAGGTAGCGGCTCTGGCTTGCTTCAGGGGCCGCCTGAAGGGTGCTTCCCTGGCTTTGCAGCCAGATGTGGTGCGCTTTCTCAAGGGAGTTAATCACCTGCGCCCTCCTCTGCACTCAGTGGTGCCTGCGTGGAATCTCAACCTGGTGCTAAGAGCATTGCAGAAGCCGCCTTTTGAACCCTTGTCGAGGGCATCTCTGAAAGACCTGACGTTGAAAGCAGTCTTTTTGGTGGCTATCACTTCAGCCAGAAGAGTTTCCGAGCTCCAGGCGCTCTCATGTCGAGAGCCTTTTCTGCAGTTCACTGAGGCAGGAGTGACTATTTGCACAGTGCCTTCCTTCCTGCCCAAGATTGTTTCTCGCTTCCATGTGAATCAGCAGCTCTGTCTCCCTTCCTTTCGTAGGGAGGACTACCCAGAGGAGTACTCCGCTCTTGAATATCTGGATGTGAGACGAGTCATCATCAGATACTTGGAAGTGACCAATGATTTCCGGAAATCGGATCATCTGTTTGTCCTGTTTGCAGGTCCTCGTAAGGGTCTGCAGGCTGCTAAGCCTACAGTGGCAAGATGGGTCAAGGAAGCCATTGCAGCGGCTTATGTGGCCGCGGGGAAGGTGCCGCCTATCCAGCTGAAGGCTCACTCCACGAGAGCTCAGGCGGCCTCGATGGCAGAGGCCGGATCCGTCTCCTTGGAAGAGATATGCAAGGCGGCAACGGGGGCTTCGGCTCATACATTCTCCAAGCATTACCGTTTGACTGTGGCTGCACGGGCGGAGGCCCGGTTTGGAGCTTCAGTGTTGAGGTCAGGGATTTCTATGTCCCGCCCTGGGTGAGTACTGCTTCGGTACATCCCACCAGTCTATGGATTGATCAGCTTGATGATATGGAAGGTAAAATTATGTATAATCATACCTGATAATTTTCTTTCCATTAATCATAGCTGATCAATCCATAGCCCCTCCCAGATATCTGTACTGTTTATATTCTGGTTGAATTTTAGGTTCAAGTTTAGCCTTCAGTTACTTCAGGAGGACTTCGTGTTCAAGTTCTTCTTTCACTTGGATTCTTCAAGAGTTGAGACGAGTTTGTGTTACAGTGAGCTGCTGCATTCCTCTCCCCTCCGTTTTACGGGGCTGGATTGAGACATAAATTCTGCCGGCACTCCCTCCCGCTTCGTGCGGCTGTAGGGCAGCTTTGTACCCCTCCCGCTTCGGCGGTGTTAGGGTCAGTCAGCTCCTCCCGCGGTTGCGGTTGCAGGATAAGCCAGATCCCCCCGCATCGGCGGGTGTGGTGTCCCTCCCCCGCTCCGCGGGGATGAGCTGGACGGATTCCCCTCCCCCACTTGTGTGGGGATGAGCTGGGTTAATTCCCCTCCCCCGTTTCGGCGGTGGTGAGCTGGGCAGAGTGTCCCTTCGTGGGTGTAATTCTCTAAGTGCTGAGTCCTGCGGATGGAGCTTTGATATCGACATACTGGGGAGTTTCCGGCAGCACATGACCACATATAGGGAGGCAAAAGTTTGCTCTCTATCTCCACCTGCTGGTAGATGGACACAACCCACCAGTCTATGGATTGATCAGCTATGATTAATGGAAAGAAAATTATCAGGTATGATTATACATAATTTTACCTTTGCCTTGACATTTATACAGAATAAAGGTTATTATAGTCAATGTATTTAATACAGGCAATCCAAAAACGCACAAGGGGCTCTCAGGTACAAGTGTACTTTATTTGTGACCCGACGTGGGCCGGCGCCTGCCTCAGGGGTTAGTTTGACAAATCAACAGTCAGTTCTAAAATATAATTTAAAAAATACACGTTACGTGTACAAGACAAATAATAAAATCCAATAATGTAAAAACTGTACTGTGACCAGAAACCCAATTGAACAAAATCAAATGAAAAGCTTAAAGTGCACCAAGAAGCACCCTGAACAAAAATGAAATAAAAGCACCATAGTGCAAAGTGACATTCAGAGGCCCTTTTACAAAAGTGCAGGAGGGCTAACGCGTGGGTAGTGTGCGCTCAATCAGCACTACTGCCGGGGTAGCATATGTGCGCCTGGCGGTAATTCCCATTTTGGCTTGCGCCAAATCTTGTGGTAAAAAATAATTTTTTCATTTTCTACTACGTGGGGTGTTGTTCCCGGCGGTAACTGGCAAAGCACCCACGTTGGCACATGCTGCATGGTTACCGCGTGAGCCCTTGCTGCTAGGTCAGTGGGTGGCGGTAAGGGCTCAGGCTGTAAATAGGTGCGCTAGTTTTAATATTAGCGCAGGCTCATTTCCTGGCCCATTAAAAAAATAGCCTTTTTCCCAGCTGCGGTAAAAAAAAATGGCCCAGCGCACGCCTAAAAGATGCACCCACACTACTGCAGGCCACTTTTTACCGCAGCTTTGTAAAAGGACCCCTCAATATTTAAAAAAAAAAAAAAAAGGTAAAATTATGTATCATACCTGATAATTTTCTTTCCATTAATCATAGCTGATCAATCCATAGACTGGTGGGTTGTGTCCATCTACCAGCAGGTGGAGATAGAGAGCAAACTTTTGCCTCCCTATATGTGGTCATGTGCTGCCGGAAACTCCTCAGTATGTCGATATCAAAGCTCCATCCGCAGGACTCAGCACTTAGAGAATTACACCCACGAAGGGACACTCTGCCCAGCTCACCACCGCCGAAACGGGGGAGGGGAATTAACCCAGCTCATCCCCACACAAGTGGGGGAGGGGAATCCGTCCAGCTCATCCCCGCGGAGCGGGGGAGGGACACCACACCCGCCGATGCGGGGGGATCTGGCTTATCCTGCAACCGCAACCGCGGGAGGAGCTGACTGACCCTAACACCGCCGAAGCGGGAGGGGTACAAAGCTGCCCTACAGCCGCACGAAGCGGGAGGGAGTGCCGGCAGAATTTAAATCTCAATCCAGCCCCGTAAAACGGAGGGGAGAGGAATGCAGCAGCTCACTGTAACACAAACTCGTCTCAACTCTTCAAGAATCCAAGTGAAAGAAGAACTTGAACACGAAGTCCTCCTGAAGTAACTGAAGGCTAAACTTGAACCTAAAATTCAACCAGAATATAAACAGTACAGATATCTGGGAGGGGCTATGGATTGATCAGCTATGATTAATGGAAAGAAAATGATCAGGTATGATACATAATTTTACCTTCCATATTATCAAGCTGATCAATCCATAGACTGGTGGGATGTACCGAAGCAGTACTCACCCAGGGCGGGACATAGAAATCCCTGACCTCAACACTGAAGCTCCAAACCGGGCCTCCGCCCGAGCAGCCACAGTCAAGCGGTAATGCCTGGCAAAGGTATGGGCCGAAGCCCAAGTTGCAGCCTTGCAAATCTCTTCCAAGGAGACGGACCCTAAGCCGCTGCAATGGCTTCCTTGCCCATCTTGCCACTGTAGGCTTAGAAGCCTGCAGACCCTTACGAGGACCTGTAAACAGGACAAACAGATGATCCGATTTCCGGAAATCATTGGTCACTTCCAAGTATCTGATGATGACTCGTCTCACATCCAGAAATTGAGAGCAGAGTATTCCTCTGGGTAGACCTCCCTACGAAAGGAAGGGAGACAGAGCTGCTGAATCACATGGAAGCGAAAAACAATCTTGGGCAGGAAGGAAGGCACTGTGCGAATAGTCACTCCTGCCTCAGTGAACTGCAGAAAAAGCTCTCGACATGAGAGTGCCTGGAGCTCGGAAACTCTTCTGGCTGAGGTGATAGCCACCAAAAAGACTGCTTTCAACGTCAGGTCTTTTCAGAGATGCCCTCGACAAGGGTTCAAAAGGCGGCTTCTGCAATGCTCTTAGCACCAGGTTGAGATTCCACGCAGGCACCACTGAGTGCAGAGGAGGGCGCAGGTGATTAACTCCCTTGAGAAAGCGCACCACATCTGGCTGCGAAGCCAGGGAAGCACCCTTCAGGCGGCCCCTGAAGCAAGCCAGAGCCGCTACCTGAACTTTCAGGGAACTGAGCGACAGGCCTTTGTCCAGACCTTCTTGCAGGAACGCCAACACTGAAGAAATTGGAGCAGTGAAGGGAGAAAGTGAGCCTGCTTCACACCACGCTGCAAAGATACGCCAAACCCTGGCGTAAGCAGTAGAAGTAGAGCGCTTCCTCGCTCTCAGCATAGTGGCGATGACCTTGTCTGAGAAGCCCTTCTTTCTCAGACGCTGCCGCTCAATAGCCAGGCCGTAAGACCAAAGGGGGAGGGATCCTCCATCACCACGGGACCCTGATGTAACAGGCCCTGCTCCACTGGCAGCCGCAGAGGATCGCCGACTGAGAGCCTGATCAAGTCCGCATACCAGGGACGTCTGGGCCAATCCGGACCCACCAGGATTACCCTGCCGGGATGCTTTGCCACCCGGTCTAGCACCCTGCCCAACATGGGCCAGGGCGGGAACACATAGAGAAGCTCTTGTGTCGGCCACTGTTGGAGAAGAGCATCTACTCCCAGAGATCGAGGGTCCCGTCCTCTGCTGAAAAAGCGCGGCACTTGGCAATTGGCCGATGACGCCATCAGATCTAGGCTCGGCTGGCCCCAGCGCTTCGTGATGTCCAAGAACGCCTGAGCAGATAGCTGCCACTCTCCGGGATCCAAGGTATGGCGACTGAGAAAGTCCGCCTTGACATTCATGACTCCGGCAATGTGGGCCGCTGAAAGCTGCTCCAGGTTCGCTTCCGCCCACTGGCATAGATTCATAGCCTCCTTGGCTAGAGGGGCGCTCTTGGTACCTCCCTGGCGGTTGACATAGGCCACAGCCGTGGCATTGTCCGACAGGCTTCAACACCAGTACCGGGATGAACTCCAACAACACCAACCGAATGGCTCTGAGTTCCAGGAGGTTGATAGACCACTTGCCTCTGCAGAAGACCAGAGCCCCTGCGCTGTCCTTCCCAAGCAGTGGGCTCCCCAGCCCATCAAAGAGGCGTCTGTCGTGACGACAATCCACTCCGGGGTTACCAGAGGCATTCCTGCAGACTTGTCTGTCTGCGTCCACCAGCTCAGCGCCTTGCGCACTGCTGGGTCCAAGGGAAGGCGCACAGCATAATCCTCCGACATCGGAGTCCAGCGCAGCAGCAGAGATTGTTGTAGTGGTCTCATATGAGCCCTGGCCCAGGGCACTACTTCCATCGTGGCCGTCATAGAGCCCAACAGCTGCACGTAGTCCCAAGCCCGAATAGGAGAGGCTACTAGGAACTAGTCCACCTGAGCCTGAAGCTTGACAATCCGATTGTCTGGCAGGAACACTCTGCCCACTTGGGTGTCGAATCGAACTCCCAGATACTCCAGGGACTGAGTCGGGCGCAGCTGGCTTTACTCCCAGTTGATGATCCACCCCAGGAAGCTCAAAAGAGCAACCACCCGGTTCACAGCTTTGCCGCACTCTGCATAAGAGGGGGCTTGGATCAACCAGTCGTCCAGATAAGGATGGACTTGAACTCCTTCCTTCCTCAGGAAGGCCGCGATGACCACCATTACTTTGGAGAAGGTCCGCGGAGCAGTAGCCAACCCGAACGGGAGGGCTCTGAACTGGAAGTGTCGGCCCAGTACTGCAAAACGCAGAAAGCGTTGATGAGGAGGCCAGATGGGAATATGCAAGTACGCTTCCTTGATGTCCAAGGATGCCAGGAACTCTCCTGCCTTCACTGCCGCTATAACAGAGCGGAGGGTCTCCATGCGAAAGTGCCGAACTTTCAAGGCCCAATTGACCCCTTTGAGGTCGAGGATAGGCCGTACAGAACCTCCTTTCTTTGGTATCACAAAGAAAAAGGAGTAACGTCCCTTGCCAAGCTGATTTTCTGGCACCGGAACGACCGCCCCCAGGCGGATCAGATTGTCCAAGGTCTGCTGCCCTGCCACAGCTTGACCGGAGACTTGCAGGGAGAGAGTACAAACCCGTCTTTTAAGGGTCGGCAGAACTCTAGCTTGTAGCCGTCTCTGATGACTTCCAGCACCCAAGCGTCTGAAGTTATTGTGGTCCACTCGCCCAGAAACGAGGACAGCCGTCCTCCAATCTGCACTGAGGCGTGGACCAAGGCCCCGTCATTGGGTACGAGACCCTGGGGGAGAACCGGAGGGAGCACCTCCGGGACGGCGGTCTCTGCGAAAGGAATGCTGCTTGGGGGAGAAGTTCCTCTTAAAGGAAGAGGGGGCAGAGGAGCCCGACCTGCCCGGGCGGTACCGACGGGCTTCCTGAAACCGTCCTCTGGAGGTACCAGGGCGAGTACTAGCCCGAGCCCTGACCTCTGGTAACTTCTTGCCCTTAGACGTGCCGAGATCGGTCACGATTTTGTCCAGCTCGACCCCAAAGAGCAGCTTGCCTTTAAAAGGCAATCTAGCCAGGCGGGATTTAGAGGCGTGGTCAGCAGACCAATGCTTCAGCCAAAGCCACCGCCGCGCAGAGATTGTCTGAGCCATGCCTTTAGCTGAGGCTCTCAAGACATCATACAGCAAGTCTGCCAAATAGGCTAAGCCCGATTCCAGGGCCGGCCAATCAGCCCTCAAGGAATGATCCAAGGGGGAAGCCCGCTGCACTATAGTCAGGCACGCCCTGGCCACATAGGAGCCGCAAACTGAGGCCTGCAAACTTAAAGCAGCCGCCTCAAAGGACGACCTTAAGGCCGCATCCAATCTTCTGTCTTGGGCGTCCTTTAGGGCCGTGCCACCTTCCACCGGCAACGCCGTTTTCTTAGTCACCGCAGTGATTAAAGAATCCACGGTAGGCCACAGAAAGGCCTCACGTTCACTTACAGGCAAAGGATAGAGGCGGGACATAGCCCTAGCCACTTTAAGGCTCGCTTCCGGGACATCCCATTGAGCCGAAATTAAGGTGTGCATGGCATCATGCACGTGGAAGGTTCTAGGCGGGCGTTTCGTCCCCAGCATAATGGCAGAGCCAACAGGGGCTGAGGGAGAGACGTCCTCCGGAGAGGAAATCTTCAAAATGCCCATGGCCTGCACAAACAGGTTGGGCAAATCCTCTGAGCTAAAAAGTCGCGCTGCAGAGGGGTCATCCGCTCCATCCGAGCGGGGATCCGTCTCCTCCAGGGAATCCGCAAAGGACCGTTGGGAGAACTCAGATACGCTGCCCTCATCTACATCGGAGGAGACGAAGTCCTCCAAGGCCTGGGAATCAACCCGAGGGCGTTTACCTCCGGGGGCCTCAACCTCTTTACCTGACGAGGGAGCAGGGGCAGCGTTCTGCACAAGGAAGGCCTGATGCAGCAGCAAAATAAACTCGGGGGAGAAACCCCCCAGACTGTGCACTTCCGCAGCCTGGGCAACAGCCCTAGACGCACCCTCAACCGGCGCTCGCAAGAGCGGGGGAGAGACATGCTGCGCATCCAAGATGGCGTCCGGCGCGACACTCCGCGAAGGAGCCGCGCGGGAACAACGGCGCTTAATTTTAGCCTCCTTTGTGCCGTCGCCCAAATTAAGGGCGTTCATGGCATTGTCTCCTACCTCAAGGGCGGCCCAAGAAGAAGCTGTCCGAGCCGCGTGGCCGGCCAAGATGGCGGAGGCGAGGAGCGGGGGATGGGCGTTTATGGCGGGAAAAACCGCCACACCGGAGGAAGGACCGGGACACTCATCGGTCACAAAACTGTCACCCAACAAGGGCGAATCAGACTTTAAGACCCCCGCATCCCCTCTAGAAGCGCCCAAGCGATCCGGGGAGCGACTCTTTACGCCCTCGCCCTCCGACGCCATATGCCACGTGGAGATAAATCGGGGAACCCCCTGCCCGCTATAAAAAGGTAAAAATTACCTGCTTTCCGCTCCGAGCTGTAACGACCTGGTGTCCCAGTGAGTAGCTGCAATGAACGTTTAAATAAACGTCGAAATAAACGCCTTTAAGGACGTTCAAAATTTTTTTTTTTTTTAACGGAGCCAGCGGGAGGGGGGAGAAAAGGAGGGACCTGGTACCACCAGGTTTGCACTTGCTCAAAAGAGCCCTCAACCCCAGGCACTCAACAAAACCTAAAAATTAGGCTTGGAGGCCTAGCCAGAGCTGCTGCTGTGTGTGACCACCACCTGCTGAGATAGAGAACATACTGAGGAGTTTCCGGCAGCACATGACCACATATAGGGAGGCAAAAGTTTGCTCTCTATCTCCACCTGCTGGTAGATGGACACAACCCACCAGTCTATGGATTGATCAGCTTGATGATATGGAAGTAAGCATTTCAGATGGACATGTGTAAAGGTCCACTAGCATACAATATAGTGAACAAATGTTGTGAAGTGTATAATGAATGTATAGTAAATAAAATTAAGTAACAAAAATATGAAGGTCCATTAGCATTTAATATGGTGAAGAAAGTGATAAATATATGGTGAATAAAATTGAATAAGAAACTAAAGAACAACCTTGCTCTAATAGATAGAGAATTGTCTATGCTGTATGTTAAGGAATATATCTTTATTAATTTAAATAAAAGGCCTCATCAGCCAAGGGTACCAACTCAGTGGACACACCTATAGAGGCTTCAATCACGGTCCAGCCACCTCCTCCGGAAAACCCACAGAGTGGAATAACCAAACCAGTCTGTAGTAAAAAAAACAGAGTAGGGCTAGAAATTTACTTAACTACAGGCATAGACGATGTCAAATAAACCTAAGTAGTAGTAATGCCAAATATCGGAAGAATGAAAAAATAGCATTCAAAAAGGGAAAAAAAAACAAAATGTGAAATACCATATGGCAAAAAAGTACCTCTAAACCCGGAAGGATCCACATCCGAGAGGTGCCTCCGTCAAATCTTTGGCAAAATGGTATAACATGTATAAAGTCTTTTCAAATCCCTTGAGAATAAATCTTTGTCACTCTCTCGACAGTTATAGAATTCTCACTGTTTCGTTACTTCTTCAGGAGAGGATATGGATAAAAGTCGAACATCTTCCACATTGTTTTCCGGAGGAGGTGGCTGGCCCGTGATTGAAGTCTCTATAGGTGTGTCCACTGAGTTGGTACCCTTGGCTGATGAGGCCTTTTATTTAAATTAATAAAGATATAATCCTTAACATACAGCATAGACAACTCTCTACCTATTAGAGCAAGTTGTTCTTTAGTTTCTTATTTATTATTGCTCTAAGCAGGTATGTTAATTTTTTGTGAATAAAATTAAATGACACAATATATAACACTGCATCCACATATGTGAAAACATAAGAAAGTGAAAAAAATGACAAACTTAGGGCTTACCGACAGATCAACATTAATCACATGAGCTGTTGCTCAAAATGTAATGATCAAAATACTGACAATCCGCTCTTTCAAGAGAATAAATAAGTAAACAGTCCATGATTCTTACTATTTGAATGGGAATAGTGCAGCTGTACACACTATATCATCATTAAGTCATAAAAATGTCTCATTGGGGAAAAACGTAAACAAAGTAGGAAAAAGGCTTTCTTTTCAACAAACGTATTGAGCGGTGGATAAACTATATAGAGCACCGTGCAAAACACCGCGCTATGTATACTAGCACTTCAGGTGAAACCTTAACTGTGTGGTGGGAAAAATGCTGCCGACTAGGAAACATTAGTACATAAACATTGCCAAGATAAAACTGTCCCCTCTCACCATAACTTATTGTGGAATTGTACGGGCCGATGGACGGCCATTGCAACTCAGCGTTTTTTGACCCATTGCGGATACTTTAGAGACTGTACAGCCAGAACGCTGACAACACTCTTCTTTGTTGTTAAACATCACCACCATAACATCTGAGATCTACTTGACCCCTGAGGCAGGCCTTTGTGCTGAAACATGGCCGTGTCAGGTCATCTTTCAGCTGTTTCCAATAAAGACTACTTCACATCCTCCTTGGTTCTACCTCACTTTTTTGTCACTCCATTTGGAGTGGTGCTAGCATTGCGTAGAAAACCCCACAAAAAAACCCACAATCCAGAATACATAGGAGAAACAACTGATAGCCTTACCCAAGAATGGAGAATCACAGATTTAATGTGGTACAAACTATCATAGAAATGCACCAAAAAAAACGACGCGCTCATGCGCACTGTGCCTTTTGAAGCTGTGACTGAAAATGAGGTGTGAATGATAATGTGAACTAACTACACTTCGTGGACAGGAGCAGCATATGCCAGTGTTGTGAGCAGACATTAAACCATCACAGAGGTTTTAAGATAATTAGCTTTTAGCGTTTATTATTTTTCAGTTCTAAAAAAAAAAAAAAAAAGCATTAATCTGTGGAGTTTAAAAGATAATTAAGTCCTAAAAATAGCATTAACCTGTGTGGTGCACTGCAAAACCTATAATCATTTGTTAAAAACGACAGGTGTGTTAAATGTGAATGAATAATGAAAACAAACTAGAGCATAATGCTAGAAAGAGTAATATATCCTTGAGTATACTAAATATACTTGATTGTTATTGAAATAAAATGTGATGGGTAAGAATAAATGCTTTAAACCATTAAACATTTGCACATACCCAAAGTATTAACAAATGTAACCTAAATCTTGAAACACATATATTGTATGTTATAGATTATAAAACTTGCATGCTCATTACAAAATACTGGTTAATATATGTAAAAACAGAAATAGTATAGCATATAAAAGGTCAAGTACAGTATACATGAAATACAGTGAAACTGAATAATAATAAAGCATACTCCATGGAGGACCTAGTAAAAAGAGAACATGTCTATGGATCATCAGATGATTAAAAACTATCACTGTTCAAAAACATTAAATGCAAATAGGTAATAAATCATAATAAAAAGGCATATGTGTGAACTAATATGTATATTCATGTTGTTAGAACTTAAGGGGTCCTTTTACTAAGCTGCGGGATAAAGGGCCCTGCACTAACGGTGGAGGCCGTTTTTACCACAGCAGATAAAAAAAAGCCCCCAGCACACATGGTCATGCGGTGAAAGAACTGTTACAGCATGGCCATGCAGCAGGGAGCCCTTACCTGGCGATAAGGGCTCCTGCACTAATCCAGCTGTAACCGCGCGCTGCCCAATTACCGCCACGCAAGTCATTTCTGGGGGTTTCCAGAAATGGCGTGCGCTCGGGGCAGGACTACAGCCGGTGGCTGCATTGGGCTGACGGTAGTCCTGGAAGAGTGAGTGGTAAGCCTGCGTTGTGCTTACCGCCACTCTGTAAAAGGGCCCCTATGTGTTTCATAAAATATCTCAAGCTACATGTAATAGTAACATCAATTCTTATACCATAGAAGGAGGCTGTTAAAATTTGATGTGCAAAATGCAGTCAGAGAATTGTAAACACAATAAATAGGCATAGTGACAAACAGAAACCTCATACGAATACTGAATAGTCAATTTCTACATTCAAACCAATGTCTTCAAAAATGTTACGTTGTTCTTGTCGTAGCAGATGTCGGTCTATATCCCCTCCATGCCATGGTATATTGATGACCTTCACAATATGAAGAATCTCATAAAAAGTATGTGAGAATTCCAGACAGTGTTCAACAATAGGCGCAGTGATGTTCTTTCTGTGCACAATTATGGAAATGGGACTTGATATACCACCTTTCTTTGGTATTTTGCAACTACATTCAAAGTGGTCTACATATATACAGGTACTTATTTTGTACCTGGGGAAATGGAGGGTTAAGTGACTTGCCCACAGTCACAAGGAGCTGCAGTGGGAATTGATCCCAGTTCCCCAGGCTCAAAGTCCGCTGCACTAACCACTAGGCTACTCCTCCACTCACATAGCTTTGTTTTCACTTTTCTAATGGTTTTTCCCTCATAAATGAAGGAGCGGGAACAGTTGATCACATTGTAGGCAGAGCTGTGTTTCAAGTGGTAAGTTTGTCCTTGCATGAACGTGTGAAAGTGTCCAGAGTCAAGGACAGGGTACAGACTGAGCAGGTTCCACAAGGGTGGTGACCAGAAAAGTTAACTGGCAAAGCTGATGGTTCTATTATTTCTTTAATATTTCTTCCCCGTGTATAAGCTACTGTCAGTTTTTTGTGTTTAAAACAAGAATGTCCTAGGAAATGAATATAAAATAAAACAAAGATTATTATAATACCTGTATCACTCCATGGTGCAAACTAACCTTGAATATTGTGTGCAATTCTAGCTGCAACATCTCAAAAAATGGTATAATGGAATTAGAAAAAGTACAAAGTAGGGCAATAAAAGTAAGGAAATGTAACTCCACTCATAAGAGGAAAGGTTAAAGAGGTTAAGACTCTCTAGCTTGGAGAAGAGACAGTAGGGGTGAGCTGACCATTGCGACACTAGACTGGCACTCTCTCCTAGCTTCCATCTAGTTTAATCATTTCTTATAGATGGTTAAGGGCCCATGACCCTTAGTGCCTGGGGGATCAGATCACTGTCAGTCTGCCCCTGAATGGAGGTCTATACAATCCTGAGTGGAGTGCAATGGGTAAACGCAAGTCAATTGTTTACTCTTACAGAAAGTACAAAGACTAGGGGAAACACACCATGAAGCTGCATAGCAATACTTTTAAAACAAATAGGAGAAAATACCCTAACCACTAGGCCACTCCTCCACTCCACTGCCTTTCTATTTCCTCCTTTCTTCTTCATTTCTTGCCCTACATCCAATAGGTAAAAGCTGGGTCCTCCGCAGACTTGACTGGAGGAGGTATAGAGTGGATCCAGCTTTTGCCTATTTTCTTCAGCCATGTGCAGTTTTTCTCCTCTTTTCCCTTTCCCTCATCTCCGTCAGTATGCATCTCCTTCTCTCCCCTCCACCCATATGCATCTCCTTCCTCTCTCTTCCCTCTCCTCCATCCATGTCCAGCATTTCTCCTGTCTCTCCTCCCCTCCATCCATGTTCATCTCACATCCTCTCTTCCCTCCCCTCCATCCATATCCAGTATTCCCTCTCCTCCATCCGTGTCCAGAATTTCTCCTCTCCCCTCCATCCATGTGCATCTCCTTCCTGTCTTTCCCTCCCCTCCATCCATGTCCAGCAATTCTCCTCTCTCCCCTGCCCTCCCCTCCATTCATGTCAAGCAATTCTCCTCTGTCCTCCCCTCCCATCCATGTCCAGCGCTTCTTCTTTGCCCCATCCTCCCCTCTAATCCACATCCAGTGATTCTCCTCTGTCCCCTGCCCTCCCATCCCATCCATGTCCAGCAATTCTCCTCTGCCCTCCCCTCCATGTCCAGTGACTCGCCCGTCCCAGCCCCCAACTTAACTTACCCCCTTTTCAGCCCCCGAGTTTCACCTGTGCCCTCAGTATTCCACAGCCCTTCTTTCCTTCCAGCCGCCCTGCATTTAAAAAGTTGCAGCAGCGAAAAAGCAGGCTCGCCTCTAGCCTTTAAGCCTTCCCTTCTCTCTCAGCGTGCACTGTGCTGCCTTCATGGAAACAGGAAATTGCATCAGAGAAAGGCGGCACAGTGCTCGCTGAGAGAGAAGGAAAGGCTAGAGGCGAGCCTGCTTTTTCGTTCCCACTGCCACCGCTACGACATTTTAAACGCAGGGTGGCTGAAATGAAAGCTGATGATCAAATGGCAGGGAGCGAAAGGAAGCGCTGCAGGGCCCCTGGAGGCGCAAGGCCCTGTGCAACTGCTCCTGTCACCCCTGCCTAAGACCAGCCCTGAACATTTAAATTTACAAGTTCAGGTATATAATCAGAAGCCCTAGTTATAAATTGACTCCAGATAAGAGATTCTAATGCATTTTAAAATGTAATGCAAATATATGTCTTTACTAACTACATATTGCTCTTGCTTGTAGATTTAATATGCATTTGAAATGTTCTGAGTGGATATACAACCATTTTATTGTACAACTCCTAAAGTACGTTTTATTTAGCTTTTCACACATCACAATTCATGTCTTGACAAAACTATGAACAAGTCCATCACATCATCTTAATGTCATTTTATTTTATGTAGCAGCATGAGGAATTCAGCAGTAAGAAGTGTTCCCCTGAATCCTCAAACGTTCCAATCAAAATCTACCAATAAAATAAAACTCTCTGACTGACCTCACATGTAGGCAGACAGACTGGGTGTCCCTTAGGTAATGTTTTTAATTACCTCTTCTTATAGACCTCTTTCTGACTCTGTCATACGGGGGACTAAAGGTACTTATTTCATATAACAGATTCTGTATAGTTTCTCTGACCTCCATTGTCACCCACTCACAAGGTCTATTCTGGGGTGGCATTAGGAGCCGTAATTGAAAACTAATTCCCATAATTACTGCTTTCTGTTTGTTTTCTGGATCTAGATATACTCTGGGCCATTTATGTTCCCACATAAATCTTATTAAACATCTGTCTAAGTTTCTGCAAAGACTGAGTGTCACTTGTATATGATCTACCTTGTAGGCTAAATGTAAGGTAAAGAGAAGATAGAATCAATAAAAATAAAGACAGAGATAGGTTTAGATAGATAGATACATTTTATTTCTTACCCAAACACAGGTCTTCAAGTTGATACAAATACAGACATCAGATTCTGGTTTCAGCCGCACAGGGCTTCGCCGTCTGACAGAAGCTTCGGAGAAGACTCTCAAACTAAGCCAAAATCTCCCCTCTTTTATACTCTATCTTCTCCATAGAAGTGAATGGTGAGATACCTAGCTCCTAATATTTCGCAATTTCTGAGAGCATACTTTCCCATGCGGTCTGCTGTCTGATGTGCCCACCTCCTTCCGTTCTCAGCTACTGCTAATTATCAACATGTTTTGGGAAGCGTTGAGATAACAGTTTCACATCTTCCGGCTGCAATACTTTTCACACCATCTTATGAACTCTGTATGACCTCTGTTGTATTACAATTGGTTAAGTTTCCTAAAAACCGTGTCTTTTTCACCCCATATCGTTCCAGACATGTATGATATTTGGTAGCAGGATTTGGAATCCTGAATGCAGGAGGGACCCTCATCCGAGGGGGTAAGTAGGGGTGGTGCTCGTCAAGATGTTGACAAGACTGATTTATGTCCTCTTTAACCTGCAATAACTGCAACATACACCAAAATCCATCTGGATCATTTTGGAGATCTAAGGGGAAAGGAACAACTGTTGGTTCTGCTCTTGCATGGGAACAAAAATAACAATTAGAGATATTCAGACTCTTTGTTGTATAATGTGCCCAATCGAGCCATAGGTTTGTCTCTCCAAATCCTGTTTCTAGCGCCACCAAATCTTTAGAATCATTAATTGGTACAATCTGGTAGGGAAATTTTATTTCTGGGATCGTTGTTGGCATTAAGGGATTAGTTTCATTCTTTTCTGGTACAGCGGGGGGTGGAACAATCTTGAATTTTCCAATGGGGTCTCTACCTGTGGCATCAATTCCTATGGAATAAGTTCTGTATGTAACATCGGTTACTCCTCTGAAAGTGATAGCCACTTGATTACATTTGGTCATTTGGCAGGGGCCAGTGACTCGCAATTTCATTAAGGAAATGCTCCTTTTTAGACCTGGAATCTCACTACCTGAGTAGGGAACCCATGAACCTGTATACCACCATACTTGTGCCCAACTTCCACAATTGGGGAAGGGACACAGGTATACTTCAAAAGCTGACAAATATTGCTGCACAGGATGTTCCCCACACATTGTGTAAGCACACACATCAAGGGTGATAGTGGTTGTGTCCTTGGTAGTGGGTAATGTTATTTCATAAGTGGTTGTAATTGTTCTAGAAAATTTGCTAGGTACTGTGTTCCATGTATCATGGGTGTGGTGAGCACACACAACAGAAGGGCTAAGCACTTCATGTAGGTAGGTTTCATAATGAGGCACTGTATCACAATTGTACGAAAGGTAAGTAACGGCTACTGATTAAGGAGAGCGACAAATGTATCCCAAGGGTTTTAGCAACAGGTATTTAGGTATGGGGGGTAAATTCTAATAGCCCCTATTTCAGTGGGATCTGGGATTTGGAAAATACCATATACTTCCAAAGGTCTCGATCCAACCTCTCTGATAAACAGGAAGGGAATCCAGTCAGTGCCCAGTACAGCGTATGTAATTACCCAAAAATCTACAGTCTGCCACTCTCCAAAAAGAGCTAGAAGATGCAGGAAACTTCTAGAACAAAAGGATCAGTAGTAGGCTCTGGGGGCAGCAGAAATTCTCTTTTGACTATAAAACAAAGACCTCTCCTTGTAACAGTGTCTTGGGTTTGAATCTCCCGCCTTCGACTATTCCCAAACAAGGGAGAACCTCCAAAGCTGCCTGAGAAATGTAAGACTCAATTATTATTCTTTGTCACCATGACTGATACAAATAAAGGTATTAAAGTGATAGGGAAGTGCAAGAAGTAGAACCTTGAAAGTTGCTGACCTGTGCCTTGGCTGGGGGTTTGGGGGCCCTCTGCCACCCTGCAAATCACAAGAAAGGAGAAGGTGAGTCTGAATTGCTTTGTAGTCTACATCAAGGCACCTGAACCACAAACTTGGGGGTCCTTTTACTAAGGTACGCCAAAAAGTGTCCTGTGCTGATGTAGACACGTCTATTGGATGCGTGCAGGTTCGTTTTTCAGTCCACCTGTAAAAGCCTCTTTTTTTGGGGGGCCGAAAATGGATGTGTGGCAAAATGAAAATTGGCACATGTCCCTTTTGGGCCTGAGACCTTACCGCCACCTACTGACTTAGCATAAGGTCTCACGCGGTAATCGTTAGCACACGTACAATGCCGATTACCGCCCGGTTAGCGTCACATGCTGGAACATTTCTGGCGCACCTACTGGATGCACGTACAATGTGAAATTACCACCTGGGCTTCATGGTAGCTGGGCGGTAGTTCCAAATTTGCGCACATAGGCGCCTACGCGGCTTAGTAAAAGGGCCCCTTGGTGATTTACATGTAAAACATCTTAAGACTGAACTACTACAGTGATTATCACCTCTGCAGAACAGCCTGTAGGTTACAGCTCATCCAGAAGAATCCTAATCAGAGTCATCATTTGGAGCCCAGTTTCCCTGGAGCTTTTTTTTTTGTTGTTGTTGTTCCATCCAGAATGCCAGCTAACTAGCTGATAACAGCAAAATCTTAAGGATTCTGTAGACCTCAATCATATCCCCCCTTAACCGTCTCTTTTCTAAGCTAAAGAGCCCTAACCTCTTTAGCCTTTCCTTGTATGGGAGCAGTTCCATCCCCTTTATCATTTTGGTCTTCTTCGAACCTTTTCTAATTCCACTATATCTTTTCATCTCAGAGGCAAGTTTTTCTTCATATTCTCTTCTAGCCTTCTTTATTAATGCTTTGCATCTTGCTTGACACTGCTTATGTTGCTTCTTATTTTTTGAAGGATGTTCTTTTGGCTCTAATAGTCTTTCACCTCACCTTTTAATCACGCTGGCTTTCATTTGCTCTTTTTTCCACCTTTGTTAATACATGGACTACATCTAATCTAGGCTTCCATGATGGTATTAAGAATCTCCCTGCCTGATTTAAAGTCCTAACCTTTGCAGCCAATACTTTCAGCTTCTTTTTAACCATTTTCCTCATTTTGTCATTGTCACCGACCTGGTAGCACATGCCAAATCAGCCCTACCGCTTGGGTAGTACAGGCATCCGGCAGTAGTTCCAAAGTTAGCGCTCACTGTTTCCTGTGGTAGAAAATAATTTTCTATTTTCTACTGTGCGGAGTGTTCCCGGTTGTAATCAGCAGCGCGGCCATAATGCTTCTTGCTGCCTGATTATTGCATGAGTAGCACGTGAGCCCTTACTGCCAAGTAAATAGGTGGCCAAGTACTAATTTAAATATTAGCACACGGCCATTTACTGCCCCATTTAAAAAGTATTTTTACCCGCCAAGCTAAAAAATGGACCAGCGCGTGCTAATTTCACACGTCCAAACTAGCACAGGCCACTTTTTTACTGAGGCAGCCTGGGCAGAGAAATCATATTAATTTGTTAATTCTGTTTAAGTTTGGGTCAGTCCTGTAAAGTGGTAGAATGCCATCTGGTTTTAATTACTCAAATGTCTAGCTTTTGCTAGACTAGAAGTTAGAAAGGTCAGTGAGAAATGAAACTTTGTCCCTTTTTGAGTGATGGATTGTTAATGCTAGTTCAAAGGTATTATTTACCACATCTGGATGCCATTCTAGCAAGGCATACTGGACAATCTCGAGGGGATCAGCAAGCAGGCAGTTTTTAAAAGATTAGGCTGAATGCTGTTTAGAGAGAGAAGGAAATAGGTGATAATTTAGATTTTGTCTTATAAGGAATTCTGATTTTTGCTTATTTTAAAATATGTTTTATTCTGTTTAATTAATAAGTTTTATTTCTCTATGTAAAATATCTTTTCAATTCAGTGTCTGACTTTCAAGTGAGATTTGTCTGCAGTTTAAGAGGTCATCATCTGGTTTGAATTATCCACAGTCCTAGCTAGGTGAAAGAGGTCAGGAAAAGTCAACTCTTCTCCTTGATGGATTATAGCTAAGTGTAGGACTGGTCTCCTGAAAGTAATAACAAACCATGTCTGTGTGCCATTAAGTAAGATTGGCCCCTTAATGAATGCCAGAGTCCAGTTAGCAGTTAGTATGAAGTTAGCTGGGAATCTGAGAATTTAATAATAATAAAATGCAGGAGATAGGTGCCACATTGTCTAGTTTGAGAGGCCCCAGGTCATAGGTCAGTTTAGGAAATATCTCAAACCTATGTAACTGATATTTTTGAGTAAATGTGTAGAGATAATTAGTTCAAGACAGGGTAATCAATCTATTCTTTACCATCTGGTGAGAAAGGGGGGCTAGAGGGGTTTAGGACCCTATATAAAGGAGAACAGAAGCAGCTTATGTTAGAAGAGACAGGATCCAGACACAGAGACAGAGACACAAGACACAGAGAGCTGAAGAGAAGGAGAGGTCTATCGCTGATGTCTTACTTTGTTTGCTGGCAAATAAAGAAGATTCCTCTCTCATTCTGGTGTGTGGTGTTTGACTCCTGAAGTACCACAGATTCTGCTAACAATAGTGGTAATTCCTGCATCATTACCACAGCTTAGTAAAAAGACCCTTTAGTGACTTCACACAAGATAGCTCAAATTTGATCATGTTATGATCAATGTTTCCCAGCGGATCCAACACCATTTCCTCTCATACTATGCTCGATTATATCCAAAATATCTCCCACTCCTAAATCAGCAACGAATGTAATATTATATACTTGAATCATGGTCTTTCTTTGGTATTTCTGGGACATAGACCATAGACGTCTGCCCGGCTCTGTCCTTATGTTTCAACTACTGGAGTTGCCATCAAAACCCATTCAAGCCTCTCCAAATCCATCTTGTCATTTGCAGGACAAAGACCATAAAAGCCTGCCCAGCACTGTCCTCGTGTTCCAAATTACTGGAATTTCCATCTAAGTTCTCTCCCGTCTATCCTAAACTGCGGGACTCAGACCATACAAGCTAACAGCATCAGCCTTAGTTGATGCAGCCAGAGTCACCATCTAAGCACCATTTGGACATGCAAACACATATGCAACCCTTTAAGTTTTGTTTTTTATATCATTCATTTTCTAATTAGAGATTCCCTGCGTTCATCGCATGCCTTTTTGAATTCCGCCACAGTATTTTTTTCCCACCATCTCCCTTAGGAGGTCATTCCAGGCATCCACCACCCTCTCCATGAAAAATAATTTTCTGACATTACTCCTAAGTCTACCACCCCACACCTCAATTAATTTCCTCTAGTTTTACCAATTTCCCTTCTCTGGAAAATATTAATACCTTTCTAGTATTTAAATGTCTGTATCATATATTCCCTGTCCGTACTCTCCTCTTGGGTGTACATATTCTGGTCTCCCAGTCTCTTCTCATATGTCCTTTGGCACAAGCCCCATATCATTCTTGTCGCCTTCCTCTGGACCACTTCAAGCTTTCTTACATCTTTAGCAACATATGGCCTCCAAAACTGAACACAGTACTCCAGGTGGGGCCGCACCAAAACTTGTACAGGGGCATCAACACCTCTCTCTATACAGCCTAGCATCCTTCTGGGTACCGCCACCGCCTTGTCTCAATGTTTCATTGCCTTCAGATTCTCAGATACTGCCATAACAAATGTTGCCCAATTTGCCAGCTTTCCTAATTTCTGGAAACATATTTTCATCTGTTCATTCTGTCCTGGAGGCCCTATGAAGAAGAGTAAACGTCTCAAGGCAAGGTGCTAGGGGCAATTGTTTTCTTTTCCAGTTCACATGCTGCATAAAGAATGATTTAGAGGGGCATAATCGAATGGTGTCGGCCATCTCCGCAAATGGGCGGAGCCAACCTTATTTTCGAAAAAGATGGCCAGCCATCTTTTTTTTCCAACAATACGGTTGGGGCCGCCCAAATCTTGACAAAAATGTTGAGATCGCTGGGTTTAAGATAGCCGGCATCGTTTTTCATCGATAATGGATACCGAGGCCGGCCATCTCAAAACCGGCCAAATCCAAGACATTTGGTCGTGGGAGGAGCCAGCATTTGTAGTGCACTGGTCCCACTAACTGAATGTAAAAAGCCCTTCCCTTACCAATCTGGAAAGGAATGGGCATGCATGAAGGAAATTGCATGCAAATGAGCTGCTCACTATTAGCTCATTTGCACACGATTTCCTTCCTAAGGAGGGGAAGTGATAGCAATTGAGGACGTCCAAAATGTTTCTGTAAGAAGGACAAGTAGCAGCAGTGGGATCTGAACCAGCCACCTCTAGATTGCAAGACCAGTACTGTAACCACTAGGCCACTCTGCCATTCCTCCACGCTACTATACTCCATTGAAATTTGGCCATCCCTCTCATTGGCCAAATTTCAACAGAGTGGCCTAGTGGTTAGAGCACTGGTCTTGCAAGCTAGAGGTGGCCAGTTCAAATCCCACTGCTGCTACTTGTGATCCAAAATCCAAATAAATAAAAAGGGTGTCAGAGGCATAGCTGTCCTCACAGAAACATTTTGGACGTCCTCAACTGCTGTCACAGAGAAGGACGTCTTCCACTGCCATCGCAGGGTCGGAGGCATAGCAAAGGATATATTCTTAAAAAAAAAAAAGAGAAAAGTTTTTGAAGTTGTTTTTTTCGGGGTGAGAGGTGGTTAGTAACCACTGGAGAAGTCAGGAGTGGTCATCTGGTCAGTTCGGGCACCTGTTTGATGCTTGGTCATGAAAAAAAATGGACCAAGTCGGCCAAATGCTCGACAGGGCCGCCCTTCATTTTTCCATTATCGGCTGAGGGCGGCTATCTCTTAACCACGCCCCGTCCCGCCTTCAGTACCCTGCCGACACGCCTCCTTGAACTTTTGCCGTCCCCACGACGGAAAGCAGTTGAAGCCGGCCAAAATCAGCTTTCGATTATGCCGATTTGGCCGGCCATCTCCCAATTTGGGTCAGAAGATGGCCGCCCTTCTCTTTCGAAAATAAGCAGGATAGTTAGCTAAGAAGACATCAATAATTCTCTTTCTCTTATCAATGGTTGAAAAAACATTAAGACATGTTTTTTTGTCCTCAAAACCATCTGCTTTTTAGCTAATGGTCAAAGTCTCTTTTCTTTCGTTATTTTGCTGACCTATTGAATTCCTTGACTAGAACTGAATGTTAGCTGACCCTCTGATGTAAGCTTTTTTTTAATGTCTCTATAATCTTTGTACATTCTTTTAGTCAGACAAGAAGCGTATGAGAGGAAAACTGACATAATTGTTGGTGGTCGGTCTCATGAACTTTCTTCTTGCTAGCAATTTATTTCTCTAAAGAAATTTAAATGACCAATCTGCTTTGAAAGGTTAATGAAGCAGCCTGATTCTACAGTGCCAAATGAGTGCATGCTAGCTACACGCTAAAAACTTTTATGTCTATTTTTTTTTAGAGGGGGGGGGGGGGGTCTGTGTGAGGGCATAGTGTGAGCGTTCCTGCACTAATCAGTTCGTACAGCTATATCACCACATACTGATTAGCACAGGAACAGCCCATGAGACCTTACCATCTACAAAATAGGTGGTAGTGCATGGCTATTAATGTAAGAAATAGAAAAAGGCCATTTTATAGCTGCAAAGAAATGGCCTTAGCGTGTGGGAAAAACCCATGCCAGTTTTTACCACAGCTTACCTTTCACTGCATGGGTCGCATATATCTTTGCTATAGTCCTATTTGTTACATATTCAATACCTTGTCAATCTGACTATAAATTATTTTAAAACATACTTTACTAATACTAATTATGGTTTAGAGCAACATCCTTGAAATCTGAGTTTTAAAAGTCTGAACTGCTTATTCACCCTCTCAGATGTTTATCTACTCCCTGCGTCCCAAAATCAATAAATTTGGTTGTAAGCCTAGTTCCCTAGGCAGCTGCCTAAGCAAAGACTGACACTGAGATTACTCTTAATTCACAGGTGCATAATGTAATTTAGAAACTGTAAGAACTGGCTGGAAATGGATAGATTGCTGTCCCAAGGCTGAAAAACCATATCAAGGGCTTAGCCGGAAAGTCACATCCTTTGAAGTCATTGGGATGATATCAATGACCTGGTCTTGGTTTGATGGAAGCTGTCACACCTCATATGGTTGCTGGGAGGGTGAGCAGCCCTCATTTCTGAGGTGCTTTGAAGTATCAATTCTCTCAATGCTACGCTTTGAGGGAGATCAGTGCCAGTGCTTCTTGGCCTTTTAGTCTTGAGATCATCAGACTTGACTTGTTGATGAATAGACCAGTGGCTGTTGGGGAGGGGGTTAAGTTCTGTTTGTTTTGTGTATTATGCTTTATCACGTTTAATTTAGTTTATTAAAATTTGATATACCACTTAGCTGGTAAGATCTCATGGCGCACAAACGAAAGACTACATAATTAAATAGGAAGGATGAGAAATTAATTATAACACACCTCTACATCCATACAAAAAGAAAGAAAAAAACTTCAGTCAAACAGTGATTTGTACTCTGACTTGGATAAAGGTGGGTTATAAATAAACTACAAAGCCTGATGCTTGGTTTTGGAATCCTTTGGTATCACAACAAGGACAATGACAAATACTTCCTCAGCCTCAGGATGGGAGCGGTGATGCCCAATCTTGGTGGTCGCTATCGACACTGAGGAAGATGGAAGTTCTCTTGCTGCCAATGCATTCCCAGTGTCTGATGCAGCGCCTGGAGCCACAGAGACAGATGCCTCTAATGCTAAAGTTTATGGACTGGACTTTTCCGAACCATATATCCATTTGTGCTGCTTTTCATGACATCTCTTCTTGACATCTGTGAACAGAGTTTACAAGAAAAGGGATTATAGTTGGGCCCCAGGCATTGCAGGTGTCAATAATGGGTGTATGTAAGGGACATGGTTCTGCTGCACCAGGTGCATTTAAAATCAGGATATGGTAAGAAACCTAGTCAAGGTGAAATCAAAGAGCTCAATGGGGGGAAAGTCCCGGCTGGGAGCTAGAAGTCTATGGGGACCTAGCGGGCTGCAGAAAAACAAAGAATACTTCGAAATGCCGAAAAACATGACTACGAAAGAGGGAACTCTGGTCCCTTATGAACACCGCAACCACAATGACAGACATAAGATGCAAGCTATATGGGAGGAAGCCTGCTTGTGGAAAAGACAAGGCAAGACCGCTCTAGTTTCATTTGGTAATGGCAGGTGGGAAAGAGGTCTGCAAAATAATGAGTGGGGTAGAGCGGACAGATGTGAAGCGTTTGTTTACACTTTCTAACAATAATAGAACCAGGGGACACAAGATGAAATTAGAATGTGGTAGGTTTAAAACAAATTGGAGAAAGTTTTTCTTTACTCAGCGCGTGGTTAGACTCTGGAACTCACTGTCAGAGAAGGTAGTGACGGCAGCTGGCCTTGCTGAGTTTAAAGGGGGTCTGGACAGATTCCTGAAGGAAAAGTCCATTGATCGCTATTAAATTTTGGGGTTTTGCCAGGTTCTTGGGGCCTGGATTGGCTGCTGTCAGAGACAGAGTGCTGGGGCTTGATAGACCTTTGGTCTTTTCCCAGCATGGCAGTGCTTATGTACTTATGTGTGGTGAGTTACTCTCAAGGGCTTATAGATTGCAAACTGGGGAGCAATTCCCATGCTGTGCTCCATTGGTAATGCCACCCATCAGTCAGAATATCACATCCTGTTTGTCCTCCTAGAATGTAGGAACTTAGGAGTCAGTTCTGAATAACTCATGTACTTTTCAAAATAAAACTGCCTGCACAAGCTCTCTCTGAAAATTGCTTTGAGTACATAAGAACGTAAGAGTAGCCATACTTGGTTAGCCCAATGGTCCATCTAGCCCAGTATCCTGCTTCCAACATTAGCCAATCCAGATCACAAGTACCTGGCAGAAACTCAGTAGCAACATCCCATGCTACCAATCCCAGGACAAGCAGTGGCTTTCCCCATGTATATCTCAACAGCAGTTAGTGTATCTGGGTTTAAAAAAGGTTAGGACAAGTTCCTGAAGGAAAGTCCATAGTCTGTTGTTACCACATCCTCTGGCAATGAGTTCCAGATCTTAACTATTCTTTGAGTGAAAAAATATTTCCTCCTATTTGTTTTAAACATATTTCCATATAATTGCATTGAGTGTCCCCTGGTCTTTGTACTTTTTGAAAAAGAGTAAAAACTCGATTCACTTTTACACACCACTCAGGATTTTGTAGACCTCCATCATATCACCATCTTTTCCAAGCTGAACAGCCCTAACCTCTTTAGCCTTTTCTCATATGAAAGGCGTTCCATCCCCTTTAAGTGGGTGCAGAATTCCCAAGTCCATTTGCATCTTATTTTTCTATGAGCGGAAAAACAGGTACAAAACACTACACATACAGTACTTTTAGGTTTAATCTATTTCAAAAATACCAAACAGTAACATGCACATACAGAAAACAAATCAGAGTCCTCCCAATATGACCAGCATATCACCGCAAAGCTGTCAAAAAATATACAAACATATTTTTCAACCCCTACATACAGTACTTTTAAAAATTCAATCTAGGTGTATTTTCCTCTACAACAGAGGATTTCAACCCAGTCGCCAGGGCACACCCTGCCAGTCAGGGTTTTCAGGATATCCCCTTTCAATAAAAATAGGAACATCCTGAAAACCCCAGCTGGTTGGGTGTGTGCCCTGAGGGCTAGTTTGAAAACCTCTGCCCTACAATCTAAGTATACTCCCAGAAATGTTTCCTCTCAATGCTGCTTAAAGTACGAGAACATGGATGTTTTTTAGGACTGACGGAGATGATTTTCAGCTAGGCCAATTTACATTGGGAAATCACGGTAGCAGGCAACTAGCTTTGAAAATGCCCCCCCCCCCTTATAAATACTACTACCTGACAATGTTAAACCTAAACTTGCCTTCCGAGATCAAACCTTGTGACCGTTAATTGTTCATTTACTAATCATGTAAACATTTCTTACTCCATTTCTCTTTTGTACTATCTTCCTGAGGTAAATTACAACAATATTGTACATATTCTAGCACAGAACAAGAAAAGCCCTATAATCCATTCCATCAATAAAGCACCAGAGTGGGGGGAAAATGAAACATTTAAACTGCTGCCAAATGTCAAGATTGTTATTCATTTAAAAAGCACTAGAGCATAGAGTCTCATTTTACAGAGGTTGCAAGTTTGACAGATTTCTATTAGATCTCTCACAGATTTGAGTTTCTCTTATCAGAGACAATCTGTTGCAAAGTAACACATTCAGATGCACTTTACATGCGTATCTAGTGTGTTCTATATATCACTTTGAGATAATGGCATTGCTGCATACTTATTAGTAAATATTTAGGAATCATCAAAAGTGCCAATTTCCAAGGAAATCTGACTTTTGAAATGATGTATTCAATGGAAAGTAGCTATGACCTTCATTCACCACTGAAGATGGGGCCAAACTCTGGCCTTTCACAAGTACAGTGCACTCCATTTAAGTGCACATCGGATAAGCGTATGCTCTGTTTAACTGCATGCCGTACTTCGGTCCCATTTTTGGCGCCATCAATTTCTATGGGGACAAACTTCGGTTTAGCACACCACTGATAAGCATGGTTTAAGACCGCTCCTCTGCAGGAAAGGCTCCGCATAAGCGCACGCACAAAATATGGAAGTCGATTGGCGCGTGACAAAGGGGCGGTAAATTTGAAATCTCATTAGTTAACTGCCACAGGCAGAAGAAGCGAAAGAATGTTGTTAGAGTGTACACTGGAGTCGTCGTCGTGCAACTGTAAGACTAACACTGGCTGAACGAATAGAAGTTCTTAAAAAATTAGAAAACAAAGTCAAGCATCTATTGCTAAAGAATATGGCGTCAATCCCAATGAAATTTCACATATCTTGAAGCAGAAAGACCAGCTTCTGGAAGACTGGCAAAATACAAATCCACACCGGAAATGAAAACGGGCGGCAAAAACTGAGGGAAAGGGAAGGGGAAATGGGACTTGATATACCGCCTTTCTGAGGTTTTTGCAACTACATTCAAAGTGGTTTACATATATTCAGGTACTTATTTTGTACCAGGGGCAATGGAGGGTTAAGTGACTTGCCCAGAGTCACAAGGAGCTGCAGTGGGATTTGAACTCAGTTCCCCAGGATCAAAATCCACTGCACTAACCACTAGGCTACTTCTCCAGGAGGAGGTAGCAAATGCTCTTCTTCAGTGGTTTTCTCAAGTCAGGAGCAGACAGTTTCCTGTCAGTGGTCTACTGCTTATGGAGAAAGCTAATCAGCTAACTGCTAGCTGAAAGTCTTGAGCTAACTAAATTCAAAGCCACTATTGGATGGTTGGAAAGATGGAAGGAGAGGAACAACATAAAATTCAAGAATCAGCATGATCCTCATTTTGTACAGGCAGGATGGTGTTCTGACCTGACTAAGCTGTAAAACAGAGCAAGTTCTAATAATGACAAGTCATCGCCCCTGACGACGCTTAGAGCGAGACACAGTTGTGTTGGGCTTGATCATAGAAATCGCAGAGTGAAGCATATAAACAGAGGAAGTTACCTTGGATTCATCCTCGGCTTTTGATTTCCAAGTAATACATAAAGATCCATTGCTGTTTATTCTGTTATATGCACATACAAGCGGTGTTGATGCTGCTTACTGTTGCATAATTTACAGAAATTGCAGTTCTCCATACATTTTTTTGTGACCCCTGAGGAAGGCACACTGCCGAAACACTACCTCTTGAACAAGGCATACCACAATGAACAATAATTGTAAATGTAACACATCTCCACTTTACCTATATTCGGAACTGTTTTCTTCCTATATCTGTTTGCTTAATTTTATTATGTCATCAATGTTATCTATGTAACACCAATTGTTATCCTCTAGCCTGGAATGGCGAATGCCATAAAGGTACATTGTAAGCCACATTGAGCCTGCAAAAAGGTGGGAAAATGTGGGATACAAATGCAACAAATAAATAAAATAAATAAAACATGGCCCATGTTGGGTCCAAATTGTTTAGGCTACTTTTATTGGAGAATAAACTTTTTAATTGTTAAGATATTGAACTTCTGGTAGCTCTTGGAACTGTTTTCTTCCACTCTGTGCCTTTTTGTTTTATTGCTGTGGAAGTATTCTACCCCCCTTTTTGTTTGATTTGTGATTCCTGCGGGATTCGACTTGTCACTTTTCAGTTCATTCCTTTTCTAGATGCCAGTACAACCCTCCAATCATAAATGCAGATTTGAAATACATATTGCAGTTCTGATCAACACTTCAAACTGATTAACAAACATATTTAAGATTTGGAATATAGACATTTGTTTTATGCCACTCTTCCATCAATATAAACACTCAGGGAGCCTTTTGCTAAGGCACGTAGGTGACTATGCATGTCCAACGCGTGTCAAATTGGAGCTACCGCATGTCCTGGGCGGTAATTCCATTTTTGAAGCGTGTCCACAAGGTAGAAAATATTTTCTAATTTCTACCGCATGACGCTTACCCGGCAGTAATCGTCAGTTTACGCAGGCTGACGCTTACTGCCTGGTTAGCGCATGAGACCTTACTGCCAAGTCAACGGGTGGCGATAAGGTCTCAGACCGAAAATGGACGCACGTGGGTTTTAATGTTGCCGCACGTCCATTTTTGGCCACAAGAAAAAAGGGCCCTTTTTCCAGGAGCGCTGAAAAATGGACCTGTGCACGTCCAAAACATGTGCATACATCAGAGCAGGCCATTTTTCAGTGTGACCCCTGTATGCATATGCAGGGGACCCCCTTCCTTTTTTTTTTTAAGAGTTTGTTTTGGGACAGCTGCAAGTAAAAGCATAGAGGGGTCTTGCATACTGGAAAAAAGCAGCTAATGTTTAATTCATTTTTCTGTCTTAATAATTAATCTTACACTAAGGTGTTCTATTTTTAGCTATTTTATTAGACAGTAGACAATATTTAAAATGAAAAAAAATTTTAAACCATTTAAAATCAGCAGTATGCACCATCTTTATTAAAATCTAAAGTAATATCTTAAATACCAAATTTCCCACACAAATGAAAACACGGAGTTTCTTCTTACCCCATTAAACAGTAATGCTGGATTAAATCACAGGCAAACATCTCCAGTTCCAATGTAGAAAAAAAAAGCATGTTTTCTTTTATGAGGCAGCTACTCTAGTACCCAATTTTTCAATAAATGGGAATGCAAGCCTGTCTTATGCACCGAGCTCTGTTCAATTCTGCATATACACAGGAAGATGAGCCAAATTCAAGGTATATTGACTGTGAAGCATGCTGTATAAGACCCTACAATACTCAGCAGACTAAAATCTTAAATATGTGGGTATAATGCATACAGCAAAATATGATTTTACATAAAGAAAATATACAGTATTCAACAATCTGCACAGTAATCTGGTACACAGGACCCCTGAAATAATCACACATGTAAATATATATAGTACCATTAAACACATATGGGGGCTCATTTTCATTGCACTTAGACTTACAAAGTTCCATAGGTTGCTATGTAACTTTGTAAGTCTAAGTGCTTTGAAAATATGCCCTGTAGCTTTTAGGTAGAGGAAGGGTGTTCTATTTTTACAGATAACCTCTATCACTACTTTCATGTAGTATTCAAGTTTTTGCGTTTCACCATTATAGCTGCACTGGGAAGCGAGAGGCATGTAACTCTGATCACTTATGAATAAAATCAGGTAATGTTACCATAGGCTACAGAGTTTTAAAAAAATAGTGGTCTTATAGTATATTATTAAATGAAGGCAAATGTGCATAAAACTCACATTAAAATACACCAACTACATTTGTATCTTACTGTCCCATTATAACTGCAAGGCACAAATATATTTGCATTGAGTTTTTATTTCTGATCCAAGCACTTTCTCTCCGGCCAAGATATCCATCCAAAGATCTTGGATAAGCAGTTCAGCACAGCCTGCCTTGATTTCTGCAACCGTGGAACACACATTACCTGTTGAGGAAGCAAACCCAGATAGAAATATAAATTGTAGAACTCTCGATTCCAAAAGTAGCCAGGAATACCATCTTGGCCAAAGAGGAAGATCTACTGGAAAAAAAATACTCCTTTACTAAGAGATATGGAATTTTGACACTTGGGATATATCAAGCTATACCTTTTCTATCAGCCACATACTGCTTAAAGATGTAACTACTACAGATAATTCTACATGCTAGAGAGTAGCAAAGGTACAAAGAGTGAACTGGAAAGAGGAATAACGGATAGGAGAGGTTATCTTCCCACCTAACTGCAGGATGATCCAAATGCAAAATTTTCCAAATATACTTTTGGCAAATTTAGGGTCAAACAGATAGTGTAGTCTTTTTAAATGACTCATGAAAGCTGTTGCAGTAATTGTGGAGTAACAGCCTGGAAACAAGAAGTATCTTGCTCCAACAAACATTGAGAGGTGAGTGACTTGAGTGGGTGGAAGGAAAAATTGTGTCTTACCTGATCATTTTCTTTCCTTTAGTCCTATCAGACCGGTCCAGGCTAATGGGTTAGGTCCATCTACCAGCGGAAGGAGACAGAAAAATAGTTCCAATTAACCCCTTAAAGGTATTGTGCAATCTGGCATGCTCAGTATTTAAACTAGTCAAACAATGGTGCTCCTGACCAAGAAGCCCATCAAATAAGGAGGCATATGCTATACTAACATACAGACATTTCAGTGACATAGGAGACATGTCAGATGAAGTCCAGACCATTTGAAAAGAAAACAGACAAAATCCAACATGAAATAACACGCTAATAGGGTAGGCTTCTGGACTGGTCTGGTGGGACTAAAGGAAAGAACAAAAATCAGGTAAGACTATTTTTACTTCCATGTTGCCACACCAGATCAGGCCAGACTAATGGGATGCAGCAAAACAGTACCCAAAAGGGAGGGCTTGCAAAGAGTAAACAATTGAAATGCACTGAAGATCACGCGCAGAAGTCACTCGCTAAGCTGAAAGATGTTCCATTGTGCGAGAATAATCAAGTGTATGAAACTGCTGAAAAAAAGGAAAGGCAAAGGCCAGAAGAATATTAAGGGGTCCTTTTACTAAGGTGTGTTGAAAAATGGCCTGTGCTGGTGTAGACACGCGCAGGTCCATTTTTCAGCACACCTGCAAAAAAGGCCTTTTTGTTTTTAACGAAAATGGACATGCAGCAAAATAAAAATTGGCAAGCATCCATTTTGGGCCTGAAACCTTACCACCACCCATTGACTTAGCAGTAAGATCTCATGCGTTAACAGGGCAGTAATGGTCTACGCGTGTAGAATAAATTATAACAATTACTGCCCATTTTCCGCCATGCGCTGGAAAATAAACATCTATTTTAAGTTGCCAGGCGGTAATTCCAAATTGACATGCGTTGGGCGTGCATAGGCACCTACGCAGCTTAGTAAAAGGGCCCCTAACAGACCTAAGACAATTCCTTTCCCTGTGGCATCATACTCAGAAGTGGTCTAGGAGAAGCACACGACTCCGAAGTGAGTAAGGAAATCCAGGTCGCACACAACCACAGCAAGGAAAAAGAATGAGGAGATTGAGCTCCCACACAACACCCCATGGAACAGCCAAGATGAACAGAGCTCCTCTGAAACACCCTGAGAGAAGGTGGAAGGGAGTATCCCGAGATGAGGGCAGGGAAATTTAGGGAACCACATGCCAATATCAATAAAGGCCAAGACAAACACGGGACCTCAATGATAAACAGAACAAAGATATGTCCCAAACCATGGATAATTGCAAGAAGGCGCCAGCCACTGGAAACTAGGTACAGACATACGAGGAACCTGAAAAAGTCAAACGTTGGAAGATAGGCAAGGCTTGAGACTACTCAAGGACTAAGACCTCCATAGAGCAAAAGCTCAGCTACAGAAGAATCCAGCAAGCTAGGCTGCCCCCGTCCCCCCCCCCCCCTGTGACTACTCAAGGACTAAGACCTCCATAGAGCAAAAGCTCAGCTACAGAAGAATCCAGCAAGCTAGGCTCTCCCCCCCCCCCCCCCCCCCCGTGAAGGCCTGCCTATCCACCCTGACAATTGAGGAGGGGTAAGATAAGCAGCCCAAGAAAAAGGACTCAAAACTGCTCATAGGCAAGGATAGAGCTGAATTGAGAAATGGAGTAGAGATCTCTTCCAGAGATTTAGCTGTGCTTAACCTTAAGAGATGGAGCCATGCACAACAGCTCTAAACAAAGAATATACAGAGCTGTCCTGCCGCTGCCTAGATAGAGCCGAGGCCCCCAAGAAAAGATGCAGTAGAGCTCCATGTGCAGGAAACAGTTGGTTCCCAATTCTGAGATGAAGCAGCAGACAAAATTCAGCACTGTAATACCACCTCAGACACAAAGAAGGCAATGAAAAGCAGACACAAAGATGGAACTGTGCCCCTGAGGGGATGTCGGAGCAGAGAAACATAACCAGAGTGGGGAACACGTTCCACCTACAAAAGTGGCTCCATGACCTAGACTCAGAAACAGAGCGGAGCTCCACAGCTGACAATGGAGCTAATAGACATGCCCTGAGAAAGAATAAAACAGTGCTCTAAGTCAAAGATAGAGTTGCAAACCATACACAGGAATGTAAATGGACTCCAGGAATGCAAAGGGAAAAAGAGAGCTCCACAGACGAGCTGCGTCCTGAAAGGAGAGAAAGAGCTGTGAGCCAAATGATGAGAAGGAGCTATATGTCCAAACTGAAGGGAGGAGATGTGTTCCTCATATAAGCCATGGAGCCCATATGTCGAGGAGGAGCTGTGCTCCAAACTCCAAGAAGGAACTGTGCTCCATATTAGAAACAAAGCTGTGTTGCAAACTTAGAAAAGGAGCTGTTTTCCATACTGAGAGAAGGAGCTGTGTTCTATAATGAGAGACGAAACCACGCTTCATACCTAAAAAAAGGAGCTGTGCACCATAGACAGAGAAGGAGGAATGCTGCAAACAGAAGGAGCTGGGCTTCAAAAATACAGGAGTTGTGCTCCATAGGTAGAGGAGGAGCTGAGCTCCATGTGTCCCATACATAGTGAAGAAGCTGTCTGGCACTCAGAAGAAACTGCACTCCATATGTGGAGGAGGAGTTGAAGTGCATATTAGAGAAGGCGCATTGCTCCAAAGTGCGAGAAGGAGCCAGGCTCCATATGTAGAGAAGGAGATCTGTTCCAAATGTAATGCAGAGTAGTGTGCCATACAAAGAGGAGGAGCTGCATTCCATACATAGAGATGGAACCTACTTTCATTTGCAGAGGAGTACAGCTCCATAACGAGATAAGATGGAGCACTCCTCACTGAATAAGAAACTGTGTCCCCAACCTTAAGAGCAAGCCAAGGTCTATACATGAAAGAGAGGAATGTTCTTTTACTATAAAAGAAACCATGTACCATACCTAGCAAAGGAGCAGTGATGGATCCTCACTCTACACCCAGTGCAGGAAGATAAACCAACATCCTGTGATGGAGAAGTACATGCCATGCAGTGATGGAGCCATCTGAAACATTCCAGATCAGAGCTGCATTCCAGAGTGAGTCGAAGCTGCACTCTACATTCAGTGACGATGCTGCATTGTACAAAGACCCCAGAAACTGCACGCCACATTGAACACCGGTGCTATGTTTCCAAGTCTGTGATGGAGCAGCATCAAACAGTGAGTGGTTGGATTGTGAAGCATAGGCAGCGAAGAATCTGTGCGCCCACTGAAAGAAATGCGACTGCTTCAGCTGTGCTCCCTATCTGACAAAAAGAGGGCCACAGCTGGAGATAGGCGCAGAATGCACATGCGGTAATGGAGTAACCCCTTATATCTAATGTCATGCATCCAACAGCCATGAAGGTGCGAAACTCCACTGAAAGAAAGAGACAGGCCTTACAGCTAGAATCTAAGCCCAACAAGCTGGCATGGGGCCGAACCAAGGTCGGCTTCCTTAGAGGCTCGTTTCCATGTTGAAGGGCTAAGACTACCCTTGCAGCCAGAAACAGAGAAATTCCATTGAGCAGCACAGGCTAAGCCTGCAGGAGATGCAGCATACTTGCCACGACAACCCTGAGAAGGGAACCACAGCTTCAGGATTGAAGAAAACCTACCAGTCAAAGGCGTGCACAGCTGGTAGCCGATCCAGCTCATATTGCAATGCAGCAACCACAAAAAAACTGACACTTGTGCGGACACTTTAGAAATACAAGCAGCGGTATGGAAGCCTACCAGGTTTCCTGACTAGTTGTCAAACAGCCCATGGACTGCAAGAGACCCATCAGCAGATACAGAAGACAGGGAAGCACGCCCAGTTAACACATTGACTGATAATTGTGCAAGCAACAATATCGCCCAAAGATAGCAGTCATACTCAGGAGCAATGTGTAGAGGAGAATGAAGGAAGCTTGGCCACAGAGCCAGTGAAGCTAAAAAAGCAGATTTCATAGCTAGGGAGAACTCTAACCTGGCCCAGGAATCCCAAAACACAGTGTTCTAGGACAAGGCCAGAGGCAATAATGAGCTGAACCTCGTCTAGCAGCAAGGCAGCTCCAGACTGGAAAGAGGAATACCACTGGCCAAACGCAATAAAAAAACGAGACAGATACCACATATCGTCTAGGTAGTCAGACCCAGGCCTGAACCTCCACAACCAGGAAAAAAGAACAATGCCACATGCAAAGGAGACTGTCAGGAACCTGAAAGAGCTACAGCCGCCACAGTTGCAGCCTGACCTAGAGAAGGTTGACCGGAAATTCCAGAGAAATAACAGAAGCTACCCACAGGGTTGAAATTTCTGTGGAACAAAGCCTCCACAACTAGAGTCCTAGAGAACACGAATGCAAAACGAATTGGTGCCCTTTGCCGCAACCATTGGAAACCTAATGGTAAGAGAGGTAAGCGAAGTACTTACCGGTAGGGAAGCTTCCCGAAATAAGATACATTGTGATACCATAGTAATCTATCTCACAAACAGAACAGCATAACTGGTTTATAGGCTGTTGAAACACCTCAGAAACTGCTGAAGCGTGGCGAAGTGAGGCAGCTCAATTGATAGCTGCAGTAAACTACAGGAGCTAAAATCCTCAAAGAGGAAATTCCCTGCTCAACTGACCCTCAGAGGGAACTGAGGCAGGAGCTGGCTAAAAGGCATCACACAAAAGCTGCACAGTCCAACCACCATCTGCTTGGAGACAAAGAAAAATACTGAGCATTCCAGGCTCTACGATACCCTTAAGGGGTGAATTACTTGGAACTATTTTTCTCTCTTTTTCTGCTAGTAGATTCACATAAACCATTAGTCTGGGCTGGGCTGGTATGACAAGGAACAGTGTTTTACGTGCTTAAGGAGGTACTCATAAAATTGCCTTGAGGCATGCATACATAAAAATAAGCACTTAGAAAATGTGTCTACTTTTATGTGGTATATAAATAGATGCAAACAAAGAGGAAAGTGGGAATGAGAAGCAGGATTTCCAAAGACAGAACAAAATAGATGCTCCTGGAGACATAAAAAGGGTGAAACAAAGTGAAATTTGCACATGTGCGTTTTCTCAAACACGCAAACTTAGGGGTCCTTTTACAAGGTACGATGGGCGCTGATGGATGCCTAACATATCTGGGATATGTTCAGGCATCCTGCGGTAAATCTGCAATCTGCATGCACTACAAAAAAATGTTTTTTGAGGGGGGAGGGGGGGAGTGTCAAAGGCAGAGAGTGGGCATTCCTGTACTAACCAGTTATTGCAGCTACATTACTGCACAGTGCTTAGCACACAGCTAATGCAGGCGCTCTTACTGCCTACAAAACAGGTGGTGGTAAGTGCTCCCGTGACAATTTGAAACATGGCCGCGCTCTAATGGCAATGTTAGCGCATATATCTCATTCAAAGTTGGGTCTGGTGATTAGTACTATTGAAGCAAAGATCTTCACACTATTTTGGAGTTTTCTACTATTCAGACATATAGAAAAACAGTGTTAACCATTCTCATATTTTACAAAGGCAACCTCAGCGGCGCTCATTACCAGAAATTTAGATTTGGCAATGTGAATAGCGCCCACTTCTTCATTGGTTCAGCCAATTTATTTACTTATAAATTTCAAACTCTTTTTATATTTTTATCAGTTTAGTTACTTATCTTTAATGATCAGACCAAAGGGTTCAACTGCCCGACATGCATGTTTCGCTCTGCATCGAGCTGTGTCAAGGGCTATCCCCTACAGTCTCTCCCAGCGTCAGCTCTACTTTATTATAGCGGGTTCACCCCTTCTCAAGATCTTAGCGCATAGCCATTAATGTAAAAAAATAAATAGAAAATCGGGGTTTGTATGACTGTGTTATATAATGGCCTTAACATGTGGGAAAGACCCACATAAGGGCATGCTAAAGCTATTTTTACCACAGCTTAGTAAAAGGACTCCTTAGTACTGCTTCAGATGTGCAAATTTGCGAGGGAGCTGTTCAGTAGGCTATTTTATAAAAGCCTATACGTTGCTTTGTAAAATAGGGGCAACATATCTACTTTCTCCACCTAGGTGCCTTTAATAGTTCTTAACGAGCACTTTCAAAGCCACTCCTGTGGGTATGTTTTATCAGTGGAAATGCACTTTTTGAAAAAAAAAAAAAAAACCTGTTCACCCTCTATCTGGGTAAATTATGCCCACTGCTGAATTCTACAAGTAGGTAATTTCAACTGCATTGTTTGGAAGTGTTCTAATAGGCACATTTAGGTCAAGGAGATAAAAAATGCAGGTAACATTGGATTTTCAAAAATTGTGATTTTTTTTTGGCCAAAAATAAATTGCATGCATAAAAAACAAGTGTAAATCGCTGTGGATACTTTTCCCAAGAGTAGTAATTAAATCTGAGCTACACATCAAGTTTTGCTTGGATATTGCTGCACACACCATTAATACAAAATTTGCATGTATTTTTATCTATGTGAAAAGTTTGATTACCTCCTCACACTACTACAACAAGAAGGCTTCATGCTACTATGGCAAAGACTGCAGGAATGAGAAGTGAGGATAGGGTTACCGTATGTCCAGTTTTACCCAGACATGTTCTCTTTTTGAGGACACTGTGAGACATCTGAGTGGATTTTTCCAATCTGCCCGTTTGTCTGGGTTTGTGGACAAATGGGCAGGCTGGAATCTTCCGCCCGGATATCCCCCAGTGTCCTCAAAAAGAGGACAAGTAAGTCTCCCCGCTTACCACTGGCGCCACTTCAAAATGGCTGCCGAGACTTCAAGTGGTGGCCATACAAGACTTCCAGAAGTCTTGTGAGGTCACAGCTTGAAGTGTTGGCAACCATTTTGAAGCAGTGCTGACAGCAGTATTGCCAGGCAGGAAAACAGCGAGGTCCTTTCCTGCCCCAAAGAGGCCACAAAGACCAGGACATGATGAGGGAAGGGGAGGGGATGTGGAATATGGGTAGAGGGTAGGGGGGTGAGGGGGCTTAAAAAAAAAAAAAGGTGGGTGGAGGGAGGCTGGAAAAAGATTTGGGGGGGGGAGGGAAATATATAGAAGAGGATGGCTTTCTCTGGGGGTGTCAAGCCAAGGTGACTGTGTGGCATGGGAGAGGGCGTGACAGAGGGTGTGTGGGTGTGCTGGGTAGGGAAGGGGCATGGTGAGGTGGGGAGGGGACATGTCTGTGTCCTCTTTTTTCCTCAGGGTAAATATGATAACCCTAGGTGAGGAGAGGTTTCTGGGGAAAAAAAAGGTAAAAGGAAGCTGAAGGAGTGGGGATGACAGGGTGTGCAGGGGATTGGAAGTGGGAAATAAGGGAGAGTGCAAGGAAGAAGGGGGAAAGGGGAAGTAGTAAGAACATCCAAAAAATATACACCTTTTTTACATCTCCAGGCCCTGACGCCTTGACATTTTTAAAACCTACCATACAACTCCAACCCTCAAACAATTCAATACACCAACATATGACAATGGCTTCCTTTTCAGGGGCCTGTCCAGGGTCCTGACGTTTGTTTTCAAGCCAGCCCGTTTGTCCAGGTTTATGGGCTGGCGGGTTGACGGATGGATGGGCTGGCCTTCTCCCCCCCCCCCGAATCTACTGTAGTGCACTCTGGTGGTCCAATGGCCTCTTTGGGACAGGAAACCCCCCCCCCCCCCTCTTTCCTGCCTGCTGCCACTGACCTCCCCCGCTGCTGCTGCTGCTGCTTCTTGAAAATGCAAGCAGCTGCCTCATGCCTCATGAGACTCCGTGGAAGTCTTGCGAGGCCACCGCTTGAAGTCTCAGCAGCCATTTTCAAGAAGCAGCATCAGCAGTCAGGGAGAGTGGGGTTCTTTTCTGCCCTGAAGAGGCCACTAGACCACCAGGGCTGCAAGGTAGGCCTGGAAGGGGAGAAGCTATTCATGGATGGGAGGAAGAGGGCAAGGTGCTCATGGATAGGAGGGAAGGGACAAGAGAGGGGGGGGACATGCTGTACATGTTGGGGAGGGGAGGGAAAAGGAGGAAATGCAGTACATGGATAGAAGGGGATGGAGAAGGGGGCATGCTGCTCATGGATGGAAGGGAAAGGAAAGGGATTACATGCTGCTCATGGATGTTTGCTTTTTTGGAAATGTACATCTTTTCTAATTTTACATTTAGACTACGGAAGAAAATGCATTTCTCTTATTTTTACCAGTATTTTCACTGCTTATAGAACTTGGCTTTCTTGATCAAGGTGACTGTGCAGTGGGGGCTGGACCAGGGTCTGGCTGGGGCGAGGTGGCACTTTAGTTTTTGTCCCCACAAATATGGTAACCCTATTCTACACCACCCCTATCCCACCACTAAGCCATTAGGATGGAATAGAGGAGTGGCCTAATGGTTAGTGCAGTGGGCTTTGATCCTGGGTTTGGTTCCCACTGCAGCTTCTTGTGACCCTGGGCAAGTCACTCAAGCCTCCATTGCCACTAGAGTTCAAGCAGGGACCATGCAAGACTTCTGCAGAAGTCTTGCGAGGCCGCAGCTTGAACTCTCGGCAGCCATTTTGAATCGGGGCTGGGAGAAAGGCTCTTTCCTGCCCCGAAGAGGTCTCTAGGCCACCAGGGCACCATACTAAGGTAAAGGAGGAGAGGATAGGGCACCCCGAGGCCAGCCTGCCCATTCATCCGCAAATCTGGACAAATGGGCAGGCAGGCAAAACCCACCTGGTTGCCCGGCCATGTCCCCAAAAAGAGCACATATCCGTGAAAAAACGGATGTATGGTAACCCTATCTCCCCTCCCCTTCTCTGCTAGTTCTGCCCCTCTCGCATCACCAAGGCATATTGACCTTGCTCTATTCCCACCCACAACCCCTATGGCATAGTCACTTTGCCCTGTGCTCTCCCCCCCCCCCCCCCCTTCCAATAGCCAGAATTGAGTCTCTTTGCTGGCTCTCCCCAACGACCACAGAACAGGAAGTAAACAATAAACCCTTGCACACTGGGTCACTTCCTTCTCCTCTGCCAGCTCAGACTCAACTGCTCATTTCCTCCTCTGCCAGCTTAGACCCAATGCAGTTCCTGCTTCTCTTGCTACATGAGCTCTGCTGTTTGGGGGGAGAGATAGCTAGAATAGACCTGATGCTGGTGCCTTTGCAGAATTCTGCATGTTCTGCAGATGTAAGAAATTCTGCACAAATTCCCCCAAGAGTAGATACTCCAGTACTCAGCCCACACTGAACTTATGCAAGACTGCAGACTGTTTATTTCTCTCTTCCTTAAAAACAGGCAGAGTGATAAACTGGTTTAAATGAAAAGTGAAAAACACTTTAGGAAGAAAGGATAGTACCGATCAAATAACTAACTTTCACAGTGGAAAAACCTAAGAAACGTTCCCTATAGGACAAGATTTACAACTCTGAAATGAGTTGAGCAGAGCAAATGGCAATGAGAAAAACTTTTAAGAGTAAGATCCTTCATGAAAGTTCCCCTTAGAAGTTCAAAGACCACTAGAATGAGGGTAAACAAGACTAGGTTCAAATCCCAAGGAGGGCTTAATCAATTTTACTACCCTAAAAAAAAAAAAAGAATCACATCTTGGTGGGAGGATAAACTAATGCTGCCACTTCTACTTTCATGGAAGAGCTATAATCCCTTATCCAGGCAATCCTTCAAAACATCCAAAATGTCAGAAACAGAGACAGGAAAGGAACCAGGCCCTTTTATTCAGACCAATCTTCAAAGATCCTACATATTCTAACAAACCATAGAAGTACATTTTTTTTCTTTAACTGTGCCTTCTGAAGATCATAAGACAAAATGGAGATATATTCTGCATGCTGACTAGACCTTATACCAAGAAGGCAGTCTTGATGGAGAATATCAGACACTCATCCACCTTCATCTTCACCAAATTTCTGTACCAAGGCCTCCTGAGCCAGTCTAGAGACACAAGAACTACCAGTCCTGTATGCACCTGTAACTGCTGTAATACCCTGCCTATCAAGGGCCACTGGTGAAAGATATACAGAAGGACCCAGCTGTGGCCAGGGTTGAATCAACACGTTTATCCCTGCTGACTTTGGATTCTTCTTGGGAAAAGGCCTCCTCCAGGAGACTCCAGAATCCACTGCATTTTTAAAATTGTTTTTGAAAAAATAAGAAATAACTTGTGAAGCACTATGGTTTCTTCAATACTCAAAAAACAAGTGCAATACATAGAACAGAAAAAATATATAAATTTGTTTAAACCCCTTCCTTTCCCTCCCCACCCCTTCTTTACTAAACAGCTACAAGATTATACAACAAAACACCCACAAAAACAGTAGAAACATAGCAAGCACAGTACCATTTATATTATCATACACAGAGGTTTCCAACACAGTCACCAATCAACTTGACATGTCATAGTACAAATATGTTTGACAACCGTCAGCTTCCAACAACTAATAAGTTTGCCATGTCTTTTAAAATTTCTATTCTTTTTTTCATACTTAATAGCTGTAAGCTTCAACATAGTAGCACAACACAGAGAAGAGCAAAGAGTGTAGAAGTATGCAGTTTAATTAAATCAACACACCAAAAAGTGGTAAACAAAGGAAGGCTGGACAGACCACAGGGTCAACAGGTAAAATTTATTGCTGTGATGTATAAAAAACAATGCACGAGATACTACTACTACTAACAGCATTTGTATAGTGCTACCAGACGCACGCAGCACTGAACACTTGACATAGAGAGACAGTCCCTGCTCAAAGAGCTTACAATCTAGGTAGAACAGATAGACAAGACATAGAACGGGCAAGGGAATTAATGAGTAAAGAGGAGGAGGGCAACTGAGTAGTGGTTAGGAGCCAAAGGCAGTAGTGAAAAGATGGGCTTTCAGCATAGATTTAAAAACAGGAAGAGATGGAGCTAGACGTATGGGTTCGGGAAGATGGTTCCAGGCATAAGATGCTGCGAGGCAAAGGGAACGAAGTCTGGAGTTAGCAGTGGAGGAGAAGGGGGAGACAAGAGAGATTTGTTCAGAGAGCGGAGTTCACGGGGAGGAATGTGGGGAGAAACAAGAGAGGAGAGGTAAGGAGGGGTCATAGAGTGGATGCATTTAAAGGTCATTAAGAGGAGTTTGAACTGTATACGGAAGCGGACAGGGAGCCAGTGAAGTGATTTGAGGAGTGGGCTAGTGTGGGCATAACGATTCTGGCGGAAAATAAGTCGTACTGCAGAATTCTGGACAGATTGGAGAGGAGAGAGATGGTTGAGTGGAAGACCAGTGAGAAGTAAATTACAATAGTCCAAGCGAGAAGTAACAAGGGTGTGGATAAGGGTTTTGGTGGCGTGCTGAGAAAGGAAGGGGCGAATTTTGCTAATGTTGAAGATAAAGAAGCGACAGGTTTTGGCGATTTGTTGAATATGATCAGAGAAGGAGAGAGAGGAATCGAAGATGACTCCAAGGTTGCGAGCCGAGGAGACAGGGAGGATATGAGAGCCATTAACAGAGACAGAGAAAGGGGGAATAGGGGAGGTGGGTTTAGGGGGGAAAATGAGAAGTTCGGTTTTAGCCATGTTTAATTTGAGATGGCATTGAGACATCCAGGCAGCAATGTCAGACACGCAGGCAGAGATTTTGTCCTGGATTAAGGTTGAGATTTCAGGGGTGGAGATGTAGATTTGAGAGTCATCAGGGTAAAGATGGTAGTGAAAGCCATGGGAAGAGATTAGGGCACCGAGAGAAGAGGTATAGATGGAGAAAAGGAGTGGGCCAAGGACAGAAGAACCCTGAGGCACACCAACTGAAAGTGGGAGGGAAGTTGAAGAGGATCTACCATAGTGAACACTGAAAGTACGGAGTAAGAGGTAGGAAGAGAACCAGGAAATAACAGGGCCCTGGAATCCAAGCGAGGACAGCGTATCGAGGAGTAAGGTGTGGTCAACAGTGTTGAAAGCAGCAAATAAGTCAAGAAGGATGAGGATGGCATAGAGACCTCTGGATTTAGCCAGAAGCAGATCATTAGAGACTTTAGTAAGTGCAGTTTCAGTAGAGTGAAGAGGGCGAAAACCAGATTGAAGTGGGTCAAGAATAGGTTGAGAAGAGAGAAAGTCAAGACAACGGCGGTGAACGACGCGCTCAAGTAATTTGGAGAGGAAAGGGAGAAGGGAGATGGAGCGATAATTGGAGGGACATGTAGGGTCGAGGGTTTTTTAAGGTGTGGAGTGACAACAGAATGTTTGAAGGCCGTAGGAACAGTTGCAGTGGAGAGTGAAAGATTTAGGATGTGACAGATGACAGGGATGATAGTAGGAGAGATAGTGGTAAGTAGGTAAGTAAGGATGGGATCAGAGGAACAGGTAGTACATTTAGAGGAGGAAAGAAGAAGGGCAGTTTCTTCAGTGGAAACTTCTGAGAAGGAGGAGAAAGAAGGAGAGGAAGCAGAGTAGGGGGTGAGGACTAAGGGAGAGAGAGGTGGGGAGGGTTTGGATGAAAATTCAAGGTTAATCTTACGGATTTTAATGCGTTCCACAACTGTGTACTCAGGTAAGAGAAGTTAGACGCATGCGTTAGTTTGTATTTTAGGCCTTTACAACTGGGGAAGTGCAGATTAAGGAATTCGAGATGACCTTTTAGCGTTCCTGGGTGGCAGGTCTACCAGATCTGACATGTAGGCTGGGGCATTTCCGTGAATGATTTTATGAACTAGAGAACATATCTTGAACGTGATGCGTTCTTTAAGTGGAAGCCAGTGTAGTTTCTCCCTCAGGGGTTTAGCATTCATATTTTGTTTAAAATCCAGATACACAATATCGACTGGCTCACCTTTATCCACATATTTATTCACCCCTTTCAAAGAAATGTAAAAAGATCGGTGAGGCAAGATTTCCTTTGACTAAATCCACATTGGCTTTCTCTCATTAATCTATGCCTTTGTATATACTCTAATTTTGTTCTTTATAATAGTCTCAACTATTTACCTGCCACCAACATCAGGCACATAATTTCCCAGATCATCTCTGCAGTTCTTTTTAGAAACTGGCGTTACATTGTCCACCTTCCAATCTCCTGGTAGCATGCTTGATTTTAAAGATAAATTACATATTACTAATAGTTCTGTAAGTTCATTTTTTCCTTGTATTAGTACTCTAAGATGTATACCATCAGTTCCAGGTGATTTGCTACTCTTCAATTTGTTAAATTGTCCCATTACATCTTCCAGATTTACAGAGATTTGTTTCAGTTTCTCCGACTCATCAGCATTAAATATCATTTCTGGCACTGGTATCTCTCCCATATATCCCTCAGTAAAGACTGAAGCAAAGAATTAATTTACTCTCTCTGCAACGGCCTCGTCTTCCCTAAGTGCCTCTTGTACCCCTCAGTCATCTAGCAGCCCAACCGATTGCTTTACCAGTTTCTTGCTTCTAACAAACCTTAAAACAAGTTTTTACTATATATTTTTGCATTCAACGCAATCTTCTTTTCAAAGTCTCTCTTTGCCATCCTTACCAGTGCTTTCCATGAGACTTGCCATTCCTTATGCTGTTTCCTATAATTTTCAGTCAAATTCTTCTTCCATTTTCAGGACTATTTTCTCTCTCTTTTTTTTTTTTTTTTTAAAGCTCTAACAGCTTCCTTCACCTCACTTATTAAGCATGACGTCTGCCTTTTGGCCTTCCTTGTACATTTTTAATACATAGAATATATCTGGTCTGGGCTTTCAGGATGATATTTTTGAATAACATCAATGCCTGATGTAAATGTTTTACCTTTGCAGCTGATTCTCTAAGGTTTTTTGTGGGTTTTTTTAAACCATTTTCCTAATTTTATCATAGTCTACTTTTTGAAAGTTAAATGCCAATGTATTGGATTTCCTGTCTGTACTTACTCCAGAGATTATATCAAATCTGATCATGTTATGATCACTATTAGCAGGTGGTCCCCAGCACCATTACATAGGGTTACCATATTTGCCAAGACAAAAAATGAAGACAAAAAAATAAAATGCTACCCTACCCCCAAGAAAGCCAGATTCCATAAACTCTGAAAATACTGGTAAAAGTAACAGAAATGCATTTTCTTTCATACTCTGCTAAATAGAAAACTAGAAAATATGTACATTTCCAAAAAAGCAAACATCCATGAGCAGAATATCTCCCTTTCCTTTCCCTTCCCATCCATGAGCAGTATGAACCCCTCTCCTCCCCCTTCTATCCATGTGCTGCATTTACCCCTTTTCCCTTCCCCCTCTCCCTGTACAGCATGTCCCCCTCTCCCCTTCCATTGATGTGCAGCTTGTCCCCTTCTCTCCCTCTCATCCATATGCAGCATATAAACTCTCACCTTTCCCCCTCCCATCCATGTGCAGCATATCAACCCCCATCCCATCACCTGGCCTACCTTACAGCGTTTGAAGTTTCAGCAGCCATTTTAAATAAACGGTAGCAGCAGGCCACTAGACCACTAAGGCTTGTTACGGCAGGGTCAGGTGGGGGCGAGAGAAGGCCCATCCATCTGTCCGCCAGCCAGCCTGTCTGCCCAGAAACCAGGACAAATGGGCAGGCTAGTAAAAACCACCTGTCCGGAGATCATGGTGCAGGATATAGTGGTAGGGTTACGATACATGTGGACTCCTCCGGACAGGTGGTTTTTACTAGCCTGCACATTTGTCCTGGTTTCTGGGCAGACAGGCTGGCTGGCGGACAGATGGATGGGCCTTCTCTCGCCCCCACCTGACCCTACCGTAACTCCACCAAGGATTACATCTAGAATTAATTGTTCTCCCTGTTGTTGGTTCCTAAACCAGCTGCTCCATAAAGCAGGTCTTGATTTCATCAAGGAACTTTACCTCCCTAGCATGCCAGTCAATATTAGAGTAACTGAATCACCCATTATTATTGTGTTACACAGTTTGTTAGCCTCCCTAATTTCGGATAACATTTCTGCATCCAGGCTAGTAGTACACACCTATCACTATCCTTTTCCCCTTTACACATGGATTTTCTATCCTTAGGGATTCCAAGATATGTTTCGTGTCCTGCAGAAGTCTATTTGATTCAAGGACCTCTAATGTATAATGTTATCCCCTCCACCAATTCAGCCCACCCTATCACTGCAATATAATTTGTACCCTGGTAGGTCAAGTGTTCCATTGGTTATCTTCCTTCCACCAGGTCTGAGATGCCTATTATATCTATCTTTTCATTTAGCGCAATATAGTCTACTCTCCCATCTTATTTCTTAGTCTTCTGGCATTTAAATGCAGATATTTCAAATAATTTTTGATATTGCTATTTATAACTTACTCAGTGGTTGACAATGATAACTTGCAATCTTTAAAATCTAACTGCTCTGTATTTAAGGAAACCTGGTTTACTATAGTGTATCTAGATTTTCAGAAAGCTGTTGATGAACTTCCTGAGAGACTCCTGAGAAAATTAAAGAGTCATGGGATAGGAGGCAAGGTTCTGGTATGGATTAGGAATTGGTTACTGTACAGAAAACAGAAGGTAGGGTTAAATGGTCATTTCTCTCAATGAAGGAGGGTGAACAGTGGAGTGCCGCAGAGATCTGTATTGGGACCAGTGCTATTTAACATATTTATAAACGATATGGAAATCAGAATGATGAGTGAGGTGATAAAATTTGCAGATGATACAAAACTATTCAAGGTTGTTAAAACACGTGCGGACTGTGAAATATTGCAGGAAAACCTTAGGAAATTGGAAGGCCTGGCATCCAAATTGTAATTTAATGTGGACAAATGCAAGGTGATGCACATTGGAAAGAATAATCCGAATCATAGTTACCTGATGCTAGGATCCACCTTGGGGGTTGGAACTCAAGAAAAAGATCAGAGTGTCATTGTAGATAATACGCTGAAATCTTCTGCTCAGTTTGCGGCAGTGGCCAAAAAAGCAAACAGGATGCTAGGAATTATTAGAAAAAGGGATGGTGAATAAGACCGAAAATACTATAATGCCTTTATATTGCTCCATGATGTGTCCCGCACCTTGAGTACTGCGTTCAGTTCTGGTCACTGTATTTCAAAAAAAGATATAGCAGAATTAGAAAAGGTTCAAAGAAGAGTGATCAAAATGATAAAGGGGATGGAACTCTATGTCATTCCATGTCAAGTGGTCTGGTGGTCCCTGCGCTACCATCACGGATTTCGATGAAATTTTCTGTGAACATTCATACATATCCCCAATGAACATTGGTAAAGTTTTATGTTCGCCGATGCAATACTTGCTGAGATATAGTAATCTGTTTGACCCCATACTGCAGCCTTCGCACAGGGACCACCAGACCACTTGACATGGAGGTTAGGGCTCTTCAGCTTGGAAAAGAGACGGACGAAGGGAGATATGATTGAAATCTACAAAATCCTGAGTGGTGTAGAACGAGTAGAAGTAAATCAATTTTTTTACTTGTTCCAAAAGTACAAAGACTAGGGGACACTCAAGGAAGTTACATGGAAATACTTTTAAAACAAACAGGAGGAAATATTTTTTCACTCCAATAATATTTAAGCTCTGGAACTCTTTGTCAGAGGATGTGGTAACAGCGGTTAGCATATCTGGGTTAAAAAAAAAGTTTAGACAATTTCCTGGAGGAAAAGTCCATAGTCTGCCATTGAGACAGGCATGGGGAAGCTACTGCATGCCCTGGGATTTCTAGCATGGAATGTTGCCATGATTTGGGTTTCTGCCAGGTACTTGTGACCTGGCTTGGCCACTGTTGGAAACAGGATGCTGGGCTAGATGGACCATTGGTCTGAACCAGTATGGCTTCTCTTATGTTATGTCATGGTCTTTTCTGGAAACTCACAAAGTTCAGGAGCTGCTGTAAGTCCCAAGACAGTGGAGGGCGTCCCCTGTATAAAATGGAAAGACTGAACAAAATCTAACCCAGAAGACATACTTGACACCCCTGGGCTGAAAAATCTGACATGACAAAATTCCAACTGTGCAAAAAATTCACAAGTGTACACAGTAACAGTATTTCCACACAAGGCTAAACTTCCTTCTGCCCAGCTGTGGCTAATGTTAACAAGCACCCTGTTTAACAAAGAAAGAAACAAACTGTCTGTTGAACTGTATAATTAGTGCGGACTCTTGAGGAAGTCCTGTACGAGTTACTCCAAGGCATAAAATATCTCCCCTGAAAAGAGGAGACTGGGAACAGAGGGAGGAGGGACCTAGAACCTCCACGTACGACACCCCAAACAAGAGAAAAATGTGGTAGTTTTTTTTTTTGTAATGTCTTTCAGCTTAAACCCCCAACCCCCCTCCCCCTTTTTGCTTGACAGACCAAAAACTTGCTTGCAAGAAGAGAAGGCAAATATTCCTACTGGACCACTACTGACTGCACAGGATTGCCAGACCTAACACCAGTTAGAGACTGAGAAATACTGGCTGGCGAAGCTGCTGCATATGGTTCCAAGTTTATGAAAACTTAATATACCACTCAAAAAATACCTAAGCAGTTTACAATACTAAAATCAAACCAAATAAAATATCAAAAGAACACCAATCGATAATTGAATTCTTATGAAAAAATTTTGGGATCTTTATTGGTCAAGCATGGGCTTTGGTCCTTTTTTTCGGGACTGGTTTTTCTCATATTGACATTGTAATGCAGCATACTATGCCATACTTTGTATTGTTTGAATACTTTTACTGCTGTAATAATTTATTGCTTACGTTTTACACTTTTGCTGTACACTGCTTTGAGTGAATTCCTTCAAAAAGGTGGTATATAAATCCTAATAAATAAATAGGAAAGGAAAGCTAAAAGCTTACAGATGATCCTCACATCACAATCATAAACATATACACACACAAAGCAAATCCCAGGACTCGAAGACAGCAAACTGGGGTAAGAAGCCATATGCACCATATGCCTGGAATAGACTTCCTGAGCCGGTACGTCAAGCTCCATCTCTGGCCATCTTCAAATCTAAGCTAAAAGCCCACCTTTAATATTCCCTTATCTCTTGTTTGTCCTGTTTGTCTGTCCTAATTAGATTGTAAGCTCTGTCGAGCAGGGACTGTCTCTTCATGTTCAAGTGTACAGCGCTGCGTACGTCTAGTAGCGCTATAGAAATGATAAATAGTAGTAGTATTAAGATCACAATCAAAGGCCAAAAGCTGCTAAAAATAGAAAAGCATTCAATTTTCCTTTAAACAGGGATAAGAACTCTTCTTGCTTGATAAATATAGGCAGGGTATTACTTAACCTAGGTTCCAGAACAGTGAACAATCTATTTCTAAGCAACAGTTGAGCTACCTCTTGCACTGCCCGTACCACTAAAAGATTTGAAGAACATCTCTAAGATCCAAAAGATATTTTGGGCTACTGGTAATCAGAACCTTATAGATCAAAAAAAGATTTTAAAAGCTATATGGGAACTAATCAGGAGTCAATGATTCTTGCAAAAGTAGAGGGATCACATGATCAAATTTTTGAGAACCGGTTAAAAAAGTTTGATGCCTAGATTTTCAACTATCTGCAAACACCGAAGATCTAATGGATGCAAACCACTGTATAAAACATTGCAGTAGTTCAATCATCTAATTACATGAGAATGGATCAGGACTCGCAGAGCAGAAACAGTGAAAAGACAACGGACAGAATACAACATCCGAAGTTTAAAAAAAACAAAACCAACTACGAGAGATCTATGCCCGAGAGTTCAGGTTCTGATCTAAAAGAACTCCCAGAATTTTTACCATAGGTTGAAAAGAGATATGTTAAAGGTACCTGAAGCTGGGGCGTTCCCTGCCAGAAAACAAAACCCCTAATGTCTTACCTTGATAATTTCAGCCCATGGAAATTCAGCCAGGCCGCAGGAAATCTAGTGTAAATGAAAAAGAAGCAATATCTTGGGATGCAGTATGATCAAGAGGGTATAAGACCTAAATATCATCTGCATACACAAAGTGAAAGATCTAGAGACGGATCCAGCTAAAGAAGTGGAGACAGAAAGACATTAAACAAAATAGGTGCTAGTAATGATCCTCGAGGGACCTCTGAAGGGAAAGAATATGAAGACGATAAAGAACCCTGCCAAAAAACTGTATTTAAGCAACTGGTCAAATATAAAATTAAACTAGGTTAAAACTATACCATCAAGGCCAATAGCTTTCAGAAGCGATAGAAGCTGATCATGAAGAATTGTATCAAAGGCTGAGAAAAGATCCAATGAAATGAGAGCTACAGATTTATTATGAGGAAAGTGCTGTAAGAGAAAAGTAATCAACCCAGAAGGGACCCTTTCCTGAACCCCGTTTGATTGGGGTGCAAAACATGTCTCAGTCAAAAAATCTTGTAATTGTAGGAAAACAAATTCTGTTATTTTCCCAAAAAGGTAAGTTATCAATTGGCCAATTCAGGAAGTTTATGATCCTTAGAGCAAACAGATGTTTGTTTCCACAGTTGAGGAACATGTCCAGATTCCAGACTCTTAATCACCACAGCATGAATAAAAGGTTCTAAAGCTATGATATCACAACTCATTCACAGTCTCCCCCCGCTGTTAGGATGGCACAAACCCAAGTGTCTGGACTAGTCTGGTGGCATGAAAAGGAATTAAATGCTGTTCGAAGTACCTCAGCAGTGCCTGAAAGCTTCAGATTCTGCATTTGGCATAGAATAAAGATTGCACTTAGTTGCATTTACTATGAAGGCAGTTTTATAAACAAGACATAGAATTTGCACAGCAAACATGCACACCAGTTATACCAATTATCAAAGGGCAAGCATGTACATACTTTCTCTTTGAAAGTTACCTCACAAGAAGTTCACACATATCTATTTAGTATCACAAATTTCTTGTGTTATTTTATGTGCCTATGCTCATACTCTACAGAAGTATGTGCATAATGCTAACCCCTCTCCAATTCCACCCCAGAATATCTTTGCATGGTTCAGGTAAACTTATACACGTACAATGTGCATGTACATATTTTTACCATCATATATCCCTGGCAATTTTATAATGAGCTATTTCTGTGTATAACCCTGTTTATACATGCAAATGAATTTTATTGCCCCTACATTTTAAACAATATCAAGTTCTGAATCTCAACTGAAACTTTAGGCCATCTCCATTGTGTGTTCATGGCTTACCTTTTCTGCATTTTATTCTTCACGTGGAAATTTAGGTTATATGGTTTGTATGTATGTCCCATCTTCCCTCATCACTAGAAAGAGAGATGATCATTAAGGGCATCAGAGAATTACATTTAAAGCTGCACTACAAGTCCAGTTCTTCAAAATATTAATTTGACTGTTTCTTTGTTCTGTTCTGGTTTAAAACTTCAAAAGAAAAAAAATATGTGTTACAGCAAGGCTTGACAAATCCTCAGTACCGATGTGTACAAATTTCACTACAGCACCCAAAACATTTGTGCCCCCATTTTTATTCCTCCAGCAGAGACCACTAACACCTGAAAAGGGGCTCCAGATAAGTTCTAAGTTGTGCAATACACAAACTCCCAATGCTGGTCTCACATTCTTGCCAGCAAGATTACGATATCATTACAGGTGTGCACAGTGGCGTAGCTACGTGGGGCCTGAGGGGGCCTGGGCCCCCGTAGATTCCAGCCTGGACCCCCCCTCCTGGCGAACCCGCCCCCGCCTACCTTCACTTTTGCTGGTGGGGGACCCCACTCCCCACCAGCCGACGTCCTCTCCATCCTGCTGTTGCATGCATTGCTGACGTCCTGCACGTTGTACGTGCGACGTCAGACTCAGAGAACAGAACTCTGTTCTCTGAGTCTGACGTCCTGCACATTGTCAGCAATGCATGCAATAAGAGCAGGAGCAGGACGGAGAGGACGTCGGCTGGCGGGGAGTGGGGTCCCCTGCCAGCAAAAGTGAAGGTAGGCGGCGGCGGGGGAGGGTCGGAAAAGACGTGGGGGGGGGGGCAATTGCGGCGGGGGGGGGGTGGCGCCGGGGGAGGGCTAAAATGTGCCCCCTCCCCTCGAGCTTTGGACCCCCCTCCCAAGGAAGTCTGGCTACACCCCTGGGTGTGCAGCTGCTGTGCAGTTCAAGCCAAATAAGATGCCTGGTGCCAATCAGGAGAAACCGTTCTGATGGGGAAGAGGGGGCAATAGTAAACAGCAAGATAAAGGGGGAGGGGGAAGTACTGAATAGCTGGGAGTAGGAAGTACATGGTATGCACTATGCACAGTGGACAGGGATAGGAGTGACTAGGTAAGGATTGGTTGGGGAATATTGAGAGACAGACTGGATGGGGGTGGGTGGAGGCTAGGGAACAGAGAGGGAGATTGGTGGGAACCAAGTGAATAGGCACTCATTTCAGGTGCAATTATCGCTTGTTGACAGCATACTTTAGAAAACAGTTGGGAAGGGGAGGGTAAGGGAAGGAAGGAATGGCTGCTTGTTACATGATTTTGCTAGCACCACACAATAAGATTCTTATTTATCCCCATTATAGTGGGGAAAGAGGCTTAATAAATAAGGCCCTCAAGGGAATGCAGTCAATTTTGGATGGATATCTCCACAACTCTTGATTCAGAGAAAATTTAATCTCACCTCTCATGCCTTAGTTCCATTGTTCATAATATAATTATGACTATAATTTGTGATGCCTGCATAGAGTTCTAATGAAGGATCACCACAACAGCAACTTGGCCTATGCAGATTGATGGTGGCATTGGGTACCTAGAAGAGAATTTCATGAACGATTTCCCCAGGAATTTAAAAAAAAAAAAAAAAAAGGAGGATCTTACTACTACTACTACTACTGCTACTATTTAGCATTTCTATAGCGCTTCAAGGCATACGCAGCGCTGCACAAACATAGAAGAAAGACAGTCCCTTGCTCATGTTTTTTTTTCCAACTACAAATTCCACAAATTTACTCCTAGTACTTTTGTTTTAATTATAAAATAATAAAGAAAGGTCTGTAAAATAAATAAATAACCTACAGATAGCTAAATGACAATTTTAGCCACTGGAATTGCATCAATTCCTTATTTATTATCTCCTACTGCAGTAAGGACTGGAGAATACTAACGGTCATTATCAGGCTTATTTTCAAAAGAGAAGGACACCCATCTTTCGACACAAATCTCAAGATGGGCGTCCTTCTCACAGGGTCGCCCAAATCGGCATAATCGAAAGCCAATTTTGGGCGTCAACTGCTTTTTGTCGCGGGAACGACCAAAGTTCACGGGGGCATGTCGGAAGGGTACTGAAGGCGGGACTGGGGCATGCTTAACACATAGGCATCCTCGACCGAGAATATAAAGAAAAGAAGGGCATCCCTGACGAACACTTGGACGACTTTACTTGATCCTTTTTTTTTTATGACCAAGCCCTTTGCCCTAAATGACCACCGGAGGGAATCGGAGATCACCTCCCCTTACTCCCCCAGTGGTCACTAACCCCCTCCCACCCTCAAAAATAATTATTTAAATATTTTTCCAGCCTCTATGCCAGCCTCAAATATCATACCCTGCTCCATGACAGCAGTATGCAGGTCCCTGGAGCAGTTTTAGTAGGTGCAGTGCACTTCAGGCAGGTGGACCCAGGCCCATCCCCCCCATACCTGTTACACTTGTGGTGGTAAATGTGAGCCCTCCAAAACCCACCAGAAACCCACTGTACCCACATGTAGGTGCCCCCCTTCACCCCTAAGGGCTATGGTAGTGGTGTACAGTTGTGGTGAGTGAGTTTTTTGAGGGGGGGGGGTTGAGGGGCTCAGCACACAAGATAAGGGAGCTATGCACCTGGGAGCAATTTCTGAAGTCCACTGCAGTGCCCCCTAGGGTGCCCGGTTGGTGTCCTGGCATGTCAGGGGGACCAGTGCAATACGAATGCTAGCTCCTCCCACGACCAAATGGCTTGGATTTGGTTGTTTCTGAGATGGTCGTCTTCGGTTTCCATTATCGCCGAAAATCGGGGACGACCATCTCTAAGGTCGACCTAAACATTAAGATTTGGGCGTCCCTGACTGTATTATTGAAAAGAAAGATGACGCCCATCTTGTTCGATAATACAGGTTTCCCCGCCCCTTCGCCGAGACGTCCTGAGAGGACGTCCTCAGAAAAACTTGGGCGCCCCTTTCGATTATGCCCCTCCACGTGTAACAAGACCAGCCATTTCAAACTGCTAGCTGCCATTATAGCACATCTTGTCCCCCTTCCTCGTCCTGCAGTGGTGCTCATCTGTTAAATAGGCTAATGCATAGTGCTAAAGAAAGTTTGCTTAGATGGAGTACCTAACACACACACACACAGTAAGATAAGACCTGACTGCTGTAGAACTGAACAAGAATTAACAGCAAAGAAAATTCCAATTCTAATAACCACCCCAGCAATAGGGAGCATTCACAATAACATGCAGACAATTGATACAAATTTGTCTATTCTGTAGTGCTAGTTTAGGCTCTCAGACCAAAGCTGTTTACAAAGCAAACAAAGAAAAACAGGAAAGAACTGCAATATGTCATAGGAGCAAGCATGCCAAGAAAGTCGAAATACTCACAACCACCATTTTCATTATCCCACCTGAAGTAAGCTTTCAATAAGAATTGTTACCAAGAGAATCCTCAAGGGAATCCATCAAAAATGACAGAGTAGGAAAATGCACTGCAAACTACTGTCTCCTCTTCCCTGCCTCATACATTGATTCATGCATATCCCGACTGGTCAAGCACCAACTTTTCCTTTGCCTTGTCTGGTAAGGCTTGGCCTTCCAACAAGCCATGCCACTGAATTCCCATTGCCTGTGTGTCAGCTGACAACTGATCTGTTCAGGATCCTCAAAAGAACTTCATGTTTAGCTGGTATGGGTGGTCTCTTCACAGCTCAGATTCCTTCCTCAACAGCCACTCCCCTTTTCAACTTGCAAGGCCCAGCCCCCCCCCCCCTCCCCGCCCGGTAAGTTACACAGTTCAATGTTTCTGCCATGTACTGAGCTACAGACAGGAAGTTGTTATGCATTATCTGCAAGCCACATATGCACAGGTCACTTCATCATTGACAAACACCAATTTTTTTTTGTTTTGAAACTATTAGTGGTGAGGTTTTGTGGCAATGATTTAATCTCATTCCTTTACAGAACATTTTATTCTACCTTGCTAAATTAATATCTTCCCGAGATCCAGATATGAATTCTCAATTCCTTATGTTTCTCGAATCTCATATTTTTGGAACATTTCTTCATATTGTTCTACTTAGGGTGGGGGTGGGGGGAAGAGTAGAAAAAAAAAAGGACAAAGCTTTCAATTTGCGCACTCATGTGGATGAGCTAAGTACAACCAAAATGATCTCGAAATAAAAGGGAACTTAAACAGACTTCCAAATGATGGCTCCAAGAAATAATTTGAACACAAGATTCGAACTGAACGAAGAAAGCAGCCTACCTCTGAAAAAGTCTAATTCTGTATGGGTGAAAAGATATGTGGGGGGGGAGGGGGGGGGGGGGAGAACATAATGATAAGAACATAAGTGTTGCCATACTGGGCCAGACCGAAGGTCCAACAAGCCCAGTATTCTACTTCCAACAGTGGCCAATCCAGGTCACAAGTACCTGGTAAAATCCCAGAATAGTAAAACAAATTGTATGTTGCTTATCCTAAAAATAAGATGTGGATTTTCCAAAGTCCAACTTAATAATAGCTTACGGCCTTTTCTTTTAGGAAATTATCCATCTTTTATAAACCGTGCAGTTTTTACCACTTTCTCTTAGTAGCTTCATTGCGTGCCCAATAGTCCTAATATTTTTGAAAAGCTATTAACGTCTACCTGTTCCACTCCACACAGTATTTTATAGATCTCTATCATATCTCCCCTCAGCCATGTCTTCTCCAAGTTGAAGAACCCTAGCCGTGTTAGCCTTTCCTCATAGGGAAGTGTTCCCATCCTCTTCATGATTCTTGTGGTCCTTCCCTGTACATTTTCTAATTCTACTGTATCTTTATCAGATGTAGTGACCAACACACTATTCCATGTGCAGTTGCACCACGGAGCAATACAATGCACTATAACATTCTAAGTTTTGTTTTCCATTCCTTTCCTAATAACTACATTCAGAAAGTGTAAGTGGGCCTTCTAGCCTGTTCAGTTTCTGTAACCTTTGAATGAGCCAAAATTCTCAAAATTTCCATGGGACTAGAAAGCAGCTGGAATAAATGTGTACCTCTGCATCACAGTGACGGATATCATAGACTTCGTACTGCACTTGGGGACTAATGACCTGGAAAGAAAAAAAGTCAGTATACAAAAATGTTAAGGGGGTTGAAGGGCTTAGGCACCTAGCAAATATTATAGCATCTTTTAAAATATATGTCCTTTGTGTAAGGGTAAGCATTAGCTTTAATACATAGCTCAAAATGTAGCATAGAGAGGACACTGGGCATGTGGCTAGGATTATAATAGAGGGCTAAACTGTGGAGATCATTCACTGCGTTACTAGATGTAAAGTATTACAAACGCAAATATGGCCTATCCAATCTGCCCAAAAATGTGTCTACTTTGGGTAGATGCATGCGTAAGTTCCCTTAAGAAACAGGACACTAACTTCCCTTTCCCTATGTCTGTCATACAACCTTTCAAAGTAGAATCGCAGCCTTTTTAAGGTTACAACTGCTATTCAATGTACGTTACCAAGCCTTTAAAGCATCACAATGCCGTCATATCACCGAAGTCTTGGGCTCCATGCACAATATCCCAAGTGTTTAATTTCCATCGTCTTGCCACTAACAATCCTAAGTATTTTAGGATCCACTGAAAAAATATTTTCTGATGCTCATACTGGAACCTCTAGTTTTTGAACTTTCCGCAGGACAAAATTTGTTTCTTGTGCAGCATTAATACTCTCCAGAGCATGATTTTTAGAGGTAGGTCGTCAGACAAATCTGATCAATTTCTTTTATTGGGTGACCTAAAAGCAGAATCAGAGAGGAGTGCTAGATGTAGTGTACACGGATTTCAGCAAGACCTTTCACACAGTTTTGCTAAAATCGAAATCCAAAACAAGGCGCAAAAGTGGCAACAAAACCACAGTGAGGTTTTTCACAAAGCAATAAAGGACCCAACAACATATTAATAAATAAATACACACACACACACCTACTTTAAGTAAAAAAATGTATATATAAACTAGCAAACAGTGGAACGATTTTAATATAAATATTCTATTATGTTAATGTAAATACATTTCAAAGATTTAATTTGTTTAAAAATGTTATAATTTATACATTGGGTATAGGTATCATATACAGATGAAATGTTGAAACTGCAATGAGTACCAAGAGGGGCATAATCGAACGGGACGACCAAGTTTTCCTGAGGGTGTCCTCCCAGGACGTCCCCGCTAAGGGGCGGGGAAACCTGTATTATCGAAACAAAACGGGCGGCCATCTTTCATTTCGATAATATGGTCGGGGACACCCAAATCTCAACATTTAGAGATGGTCGTCCCTGGTTTTCAGCGATAATGGAAACCAAGGATGCCCATTTCAAAAACGATCAAATACAACTCATTTGGTCATGGGAGGAGCCAGCATTCGTAGTGCACTGGTCCCCCTGACATGCCAGGACACCAACCGGGCACCCTAGGGAGCACTGCAGTGGACTAACATGCACTAACTGAACAGGAAAAAGCCCTTCCCTTACCGATCCCTTAGCGATTCGGAAAGGAACGGGCATGCATGAAGGAAATCGCATGCAAATGAACTGCTTGCTGTTAGCTCATTTGTACACGATTTCCTTCCTAAGGAGAGGAAGCCAGTGCAGAACAGCCAAGCGTTATGCGTGGCTGCTCTGCGCATGCCAAAGACGGCTTCATACATGCAGACAAGCTGCGTGTATAATAGCCATCTACAACCTTAAATAAATTGCTGTCTACAGCCTTAAAAAAAACACAAGTCCAGGTGAAAATGTCCAAGTGCTCATCAGGGACGTTTTTTTTTTTTTTGAGTATGGGTGAAGGACGTCCAAGTGTTAGGCGCCTTCGCTATGCCTCTGGATTTTGGATCACAATTAGCAGCAGTGAGATTTGAACCGGCCACCTCTGGATTGCAAGACCAGTGTTCTAACCACTAGGCCACTCCTCCACTCCATTCTGCTCCACTCCCTTGAAATTTGGCCGTCCCTGTGGGGGGGGGGGGGGGGGGGGGGCAGTTCAGGACATCCAAAATGTTTGAAAGGACGTCCACGCCTTCGCTATGCTTCCGCTGACACACACACCTCTTCCCCCCCCCCCCCCCCCCCCCCCCGGGGACCTGCATACTGCTGCGATGGACCAGAGTATGATATTTGAGGCTGGCAAAAAAAGTTTTTAAAGTTGTTTTTTTCAGGGTGGGAGGGGGTTAGTCACCACTGGGGGAGTCAGAGGAGGTCATCCCTGATTCCCTCCGGTGGTCATCTGGTCAGTTCGGGCACCTTTTTGAGGCTTGGTCGTAAGAAAAAGATGGACCAAGTAAAGTCGCCCAAGTGCTCATCAGGGTCGCCCTTCTTTTTTCTATTATCGCTAGAGGACGCCCATCTGTTAGGCACGCCCCAGCCCCGCCTTTGCTACACCTCAGACGCCCCCGCGACGGAAAGCAGTTGGGGACACCCAAAATCGGCTTTCGATTATGCAGATTTGGGTAACCCTGAGAGAAGGACACCCATTTCCCGCTTTGTGTCGAAAGATGGGCACCCTTCTCTTTCGAAAATAAGCCTGCAAATGTCTTGTGAAAAACACACGGCAAAATAAATATGTGAAAGATTGTTTAACTGTGTAAGCTCAGCATCTGAATGGTAGTGCTCATGGATCTTTGGACTCTTCCCTAAGGTATGCTCTTTGACAGCCAATGTCAAAATAAGGAAACACATGCAATCTCAGTTTGCATAAATATGATGCTACTAATGACTGAACCTCAACCCTTTAAAAAAGTTCTTATTCTTCTTGGTAAATTAGTACTTTCCTGAGATCCAGAAGTGAATACCCAGCGGAGCTGAAGTGGGGCCCAAAGAGCAGAATGTGATACTGGTAGTGATGTTTTCCTATGATGAATCTTCTGGTGACTTGGCTGTATCTATGTGGGTGTATGAACAGCTCAGAGAGCCAACTAGTTTTCCTTCTGAAGGTGCATAGAAAAACCACCTTGAACTTTTCCAGATATAATAGTCAAACCTGCAGAAAATCTCAAGGCAGGGAGAGAAGAGAAGATGCTGAACCCTGGGGGACAGCAAGAAAGATGCCAGACCATGGTGCCAGGAGGGAGGGGAGGCAGGGAAGGAGCCACTGAAGATCTTTCCACTTCCTAATCGTAAACCATTACTGTTAGTTGATTCCTAATCATTAGTTGCTTTCACCAGAAAGCAAACGGTAAACAATCATTGTAATGTCAACCAGAATGTAAATTGTAAACCACTTTGAACCGAAACTTGTTTAGGATAACAGTGGGATACAAAAATGCATAATGAGAAGTTCTGAGAGAAGAGGACATTTCTCTGGTAAGTAAACAATATTTTGCTTTGTGCTTTGGGAACTTAAGATTGGGGTTTAAAGGAGGAATTGTAGGTTAGTGATAGGCAGAATAAAAATAGAAAAAAGCAAATTTTATCAACTAATCTCCATAGTCTTTTCCCCTTAGTTTTAAAATTTGAACCACAGCATTAACAGATAGCCTCTAGCAGGCACTGCAGGACCTAGTTTAATTAATTAAGGGGGAAAAGAGAGAGAAAGAGGGCAAAACAAGCAGGACCTAGTTTAGTATTAAGGGGGGGGGGGGAGAGAGAGAGAGAGAGAGAGAGAGAGAGAGAGAGAGAGAAGCAAGCATTATTAACTAGTTGCCATGTACAACCTTTTTCCCATAGTTTTAAACTGAACTTTTCTCTAGAAATAGGCATTTTCCCCATAATTATAAACTGAAACCTTTTCTAGAGGTAGAAACTTCACAGTCAAAAAAGGTAAAATTATGTATCATACCTGATAATTTTCTTTCCATTAATCATAGTTGATCAATCCATAGACTGGTGGGTTGTGTCCATCTACCAGCAGGTGGAGATAGAGAGCAATCCTTTTGCCTCCCTATATGTGGTCATGTGCTGCCGGAAACTCCTCAGTATGTCGATATCCAAGCTCCATCCGCAGGACTCAGCACTTAGAGAATTACACCCACAAAGGGACACTCTGCCCAGCTCACCACCGCCGAAACGGGGGAGGGGAATTAACCCAGCTCATCCCCACACAAGTGGGGGAGGGGAATCCGTCCAGCTCATCCCCGCGGAGCGGGGGAGGGACACCTCCCCGCCGATGCGGGGGGATCTGGCTTATCCTGCAACCGCGGGAGAAGCTGACTGACCCTAACACCGCCGAAGCGGGAGGGGTACAAAGCTGCCCTACAGTCGCACGAAGCGGGAGGGAGTGCCGGCAGAATTTAGGTCTCAATCCAGCCCCGTAAAACGGAGGGGAGAGGAATGCAGCAGCTCACTGTAACACAAAATCGTCTCAACTCCTGAAGAATCCAATTGAAAAAACTTGAACACGAAGTCCTCCTGAACAGGAACTGAAGACTAAACTTGAACCTGAAATGCAACCAGAATAAAAACAGTACAGATATCTGGGAGGGGCTATGGATTGATCAGCTATGATTAATGGAAAGAATATTATCAGGTATGATACATAATTTTACCTTCCATATCATCATGCTGATCAATCCATAGACTGGTGGGATGTACCGAAGCAGTACTCACCCAGGGCGGGACATAGAAATCCATGACCGCAACACTGAAGCTCCAAACCGGGCCTCCGCCCGAGCAGCCACAGTCAAGCGGTAATGCCTGGGGAAGGTATGAGCCGATGCCCAAGTTGCCGCCTTGCAAATCTCTTCCAAGGAGACGGACCCGGCCTCTGCCATCGAGGCCGCCTGAGCTCTAGTGGAGTGAGCCTTCAGCCAGATAGGCGGCACCTTCCCTGCAGCCACATAAGCCGCTGCAATGGCTTCCTTGACCCATCTTGCAACTGTAGGCTTAGCAGCCTGCAGACCCTTACGAGGACCTGCAAACAGGACAAACAGATGATCCGACTTCCGGAAATCATTGGTCACTTCCAAGTATCTGATGATGACTCGTCTCACATCTAGATATTTGAGAGCAGAGTACTCCTCTGGGTAGTCCTCCCTACGAAAGGATGGGAGACAGAGCTGCTGATTCACACGGAAGTGAGAAACAATCTTGGGCAGGAAGGAAGGCACTGTGCGAATAGACACTCCAGCCTCAGTGAACTGCAGAAAGGGCTCCCGACATGATAGCGCCTGGAGCTCGGAAACTCTTCTGGCTGAAGTGATAGCCACCAAAAAGACTGCTTTCAACGTCAGGTCTTTCAGAGATGCCCTCGACAAGGGTTCAAAAGGCGGCTTCTGCAAGGCTCTTAGCACCAGATTGAGATTCCACGCAGGTACCACTGAGTGCAGAGGAGGGCGCAGGTGATTAACTCCCTTGAGAAAGCGCACCACATCTGGCTGCGAAGCCAGGGAAGCACCCTTCAGGCGGCCCCTGAAGCAAGCCAGAGCCGTTACCTGGACTTTAAGGGAACTGAGCGACAGGCCTTTCTCCAGACCTTCTTGCAGGAACGCCAACACTGAAGAAATTGGAGCAGTGAAGGGAGAAAGTGAGCCTGCCTCACACCACGATGCAAAGGTACGCCAAACCCTGGCATAAGCAGTAGAAGTAGAGTGCTTCCTCGCTCTCAGCATAGTGGCGATGACCTTGTCTGAGAAGCCCTACTTCCTCAGACGCTGCCGCTCAATAGCCAGGCCGTAAGACCAAAGGGGGAGGGATCCTCCATCACCACGGGACCCTGATGCAACAGGCCCTGCTCCGCTGGCAGCCGCAGAGGGCCGTCCACTGAGAGCCTGATCAAGTCCGCATACCAGGGATGTCTGGGCCAGTCTGGACCCACCAGGATTACCCGACCCGGATGCTTTGCCACCCGGTCTAGCACCCTGCCCAACATGGGCCAGGGCGGGAACACATAGAGAAGCTCCTGTGTCGGCCACTGTTGGAGAAGAGCATCTACTCCCAGAGATCAAGGGTCCCGTCCTCTGCTGAAAAAGCGCGGCACTTGGCAATTGGCCGATGACGCCATCAGATCTAGGCTCGGCTGGCCCCAGCGCTTCGTGATGTCCAAGAACGCCAGAGCCGATAACTGCCACTCTCCGGGATCCAAGGTATGGCGACTGAGAAAGTCCGCCTTGACATTCATGACTCCGGCAATATGGGCCGCCGACAGCTGTTCCAGGTTCGCTTCCGCCCACTGGCATAGATTCATGGCTAGAGGGGCGCTCTTGGTACCTCCCTGGCGATTGACATAGGCCACAGCCGTGGCATTGTCCAACAGGACCCGTACTGGCTTCAACGCCAGTACCGGGAGAAACTCCAAAAGCGCCAACCGAATGGCTCTGAGTTCCAGGAGGTTGATAGACCACTTTGCCTCTGCAGGAGACCAGAGCCCCTGCGCTGTCCTTCCCAAGCAGTGGGCTCCCCAGCCCGTCAAAGAGGCGTCCGTCGTGACGACAACCCACTCCGGGGTCAAAAGAGGCATCCCTGCGGACAACTTGTCTGTCCTCAGCCACCAGCTCAGCGCCTTGCGCACCGCTAGGTCCAAGGGAAGGCGCACAGCGCAATCCTCCGACACTGGAGTCCAGTGCTGCAGCAGAGAGAGTTGTAGTGGTCTCATATGAGCCCTGGCCCAGGGCACTACTTCCATCGTGGCCGTCATAGAGCCCAACAGCTGCACATAGTCCCAAGCCCGAAGAGGAGAGGCTACTAGGAACTGGTCCACCTGAGCCTGAAGCTTGACAATCCGATTGTCCGGCAGGAACACTCTGTCCACTTGGGTGTCGAAACGAACTCCCAGATACTCCAGGGACTGAGTCGGGCGCAGCTGGCTTTTCTCCCAGTTGATGATCCACCCCAGGGAGCTCAAAAGAGCAATCACCCGGTCTACAGCTCTGCCGCACTCTGCATAAAAGAGGGGGCTCGGATCAACCAGTCGTCCAGATAAGGATGGACTTGTACTCCTTCCTTTCGTAGGAAGGCCGCGATGACCACCATTACTTTGGAGAAGGACCGCGGAGCAGTAGCCAACCCGAACGGGAGGGCTCTGAACTGGAAGTGTCGGCCCAGGACTGCAAAACGCAGAAAGCGTTGATGAGGAGGCCAGATGGGAATATGCAAGTAAGCTTCCTTGATGTCCAAGGATGCCAGGAACTCCCCTGCCTTCACTGCCGCTATAACAGAGCGGAGAGTCTCCATTCGGAAGTGCCGAACTTTCAAGGACCGATTGACCCCTTTGAGGTCGAGGATAGGCCGTACAGAACCTCCTTTCTTTGGTACCACAAAGTAAATGGAGTAACGTCCCTTGCCAAGCTGATCTTCTGGCACCGGAACGACCGCACCCAGGCGGATCAGATTGTCCAAAGTCTGCTGCACTGACACAGCTTTGACTGGAGACTTGCAGAGAGAGAGCACAAACCCGTCTCTTAAGGGTCAGCAGAACTCTAGCTTGTAGCCGTCTCTGATGACTTCCAGCACCCAAGCGTCTGAAGTTACCCTGGTCCACTCGCCCAGAAACGAGGACAGGCGTCCTCCAATCTGCACTGGGCCATGGACCAGGGCCCCGTCATTGGGTACGAGACCCTGGGAGAGGACCGGAGGATGCACCTCCGGGACGGCGGTCTCTGCGAAAGGAATGCTGCTTGGGGGAGAAGTTCCTCTTGAAGGAAGAGGGGGCAGAGGAGCCCGACTTGCCAGGGCGATACCAACAGGCTTCCTGAAACCGTCCTTTGGAGGAACCGGGGCGAGCACCACTGGCCCGAGCCCTGACCTCTGGTAACCTCTTGCCCTTAGACGTGCCGAGATCGGTCACAATTTTGTCCAGCTCGACCCCAAAGAGCAGCTTGCCTTTAAAAGGCAACTTAGCCAGGCGAGACTTAGAGACGTGGTCAGCAGACCAATGCTTCAGCCAAAGCCGCGCAGAGACTGTCTGAGCCATACGTTTAGCTGAGGCTCTCAAGACATCATACAGCAAGTCTGCCAAATAAGCCAAGCCCGATTCCAGGGCCAGCCAATCAGCCCTCAAGGAAGGATCCGAGGGGGAAGCCCGCTGCACAATCGTCAGGCACACCCTGGCCACATAGGAGCCGCAAACTGAGGCCTGCAAACTTAAAGCAGCCGCCTCGAAGGACGACCTTAAGGCCGCCTCCAATCTTCTGTCTTGAGCATCCTTTAGGGCCGTGCCACCTTCCACCGGCAACGCCGTTTTCTTAGTCACCGCAGTGATTAAAGAATCCACGGTAGGCCAATGAAAGGCCTCCCGTTCACCTTCAGGCAGAGGATAGAGCGGGACATAGCCCTAGCCACTTTAAGGCTCGCTTCTGGGATATCCCATTGAGCCGAAATCAAGGTGCGCATGGCCTCATGCACGTGGAAGGTTCTAGGCGGGCGCTTCGTCCCCAGCATAATGGCGGAGCCAACAGAGGCTGAGGGAGAGACGTCCTCCGGAAAGGAAATCTTCAAAATGCTCATGGCCTGCACTAACAGGTTGGGCAAATCCTTTGAGCGAAAGATCCGCGCTGCAGAGGGGTCATCCGCTCCATCCAAGCGGGAATCCGTCTCCTCCAAGAAATCCCCAATGGACCATTGGGAGAACTCAGATATGCTGCCCTCATCTACATCAGAGGAGACAGAGTCCTCTAGGGCCTGGAAATCCACCCGAGGACGTTTGCTTCCGGAGGCCTCAACCCCTTTATCAGACAGGGGGGCAGGGGCAGCGTTTTGCATAAGAAAAGCCTGATGCAGCAGCAAAATGAACTCAGGGGTGAAACCCCCCGAACTGTGCACTTCTGCAGCTTGGGCCACAGCCCTAGACGCACCCTCAACCGGCGCTCGCAAGAGCGGGGGGAGAAACGTGCTGCGCATCCAAAATGGCGTCCGGTGCGAAACTCCGAGAAGGAGCCGCGCGGGAAGAACGGCGCTTAACTTTGGCCGCTTTCTTACCGTCGCCCGAATCAAGGGCGACCATAGTATTAACGTCTCCCAGCTCGAGGGCGACCCAAGAAGAAGCCGTCCGAGCAGAGTGGCCGGCCAACATGGAGTGGGCGAGCAGCGGGGGATGGGCGCTTATGGCGGGAAAAACTGCCGCACCGGAGGAAGAACCGGGACACTGACCGGACTCCAAACTGATGCTGAACAAAGGCGATTCAGGCTTTGAAGCCCCCGCATCCTCGCTAGACGCGCACACGCGGACCGAATCTTCGCACCCTCGCCCTCCGACGCCATAGGCCAAGTGGAGACCGAACGGGGAACCCCCTGCCCGCTATAAAAAGGTAAAATTACCTGCTTCTCGCTCCGAGCTGTAAAGAACTGGTGTCCCAGTGAGCAGCTGCAATAAACGCCCTTAAAGGACATCCAATTTTTTTTTTTTTTTTTAAACGGTGTTAGCGGGAGGGGGAAGAAAAGGAGGGACCTGGTTTGCACTTACTCAAGAACAGCCCTCAACCCCAGGTACTCAACAAAACCTAAAAATTAGGCTTGGAGACCTAGCCAGAGCTGCTGCTGTGTGTGACCACCACCTGCTGAGATAGAGAACATACTAAGGAATTTCCGGCAGCACATGACCACATATAGGGAGGCAAAAGGATTGCTCTCTATCTCCACCTGCTGGTAGATGGACACAACCCACCAGTCTATGGATTGATCAGCATGATGATATGGAATCTTGTTCTAAAAGGCAGTTATTTTCTGTTCTTTGGTTGCTGGAGAGGTAGCACATCCAGTGACCTCAATTCGGTGTTAACTAAGGTGTGGGGAAGTAGAATATTTGCATAGGTTGCAGTATGGCAATACTTATGCACCAGTCAGATCATAAAGTAGGGGTAAACAAAATAAGACACTTGCAGCCAGCTAAAAGTGTCTATTTGGTTCACTCCTACTTTGTGATTTGACTTAAAAAAAAAAAAAGCAGACAGATTTTAAAGATTGCAAATTATCACTGTCAACTGCTAAGCAAGCTTCACATCCTGTATTGCACCTCAACGGTCTTTTTAAAGAGTAGCACGTTACTCACCAGCGACTCTATTCTACACGCTTTGTCCACAAACTCCTTTAGACAAAGCATTCAGACTCCTGAGGAAGGCACTTGTCCTGTCAAAACAGGGTACCTTGCAGTCTTCAGTTATTAAATAGTACTTCCATTCTGAACGCCTTCGGTCTGTTCATTGAAGAGCCTGGTTCCATTCCCACTTCTCTAATACAAATTTGTTACATCCTAGGCAATCGGGTTTTAGGAAAAACCACAGCACTGAGACCATCTTAGCTGATGTACTTAGTGGTAAGGTAATGCTGGCAGGGTCCCTAGATCTAGTGGCAGTGTTTGACCTGGTGGACCATACACTGATCCTGCAGCGGTTGAAGGCAGCAGGGATAGCCAATACGGCCCTGGCTTGGTTTCAGTCATTTCTTACTGACAGATCTTATACAGTGAGAGTAGGTGAGAATAATTTGTCACTGCTGCCATTGGCATGCGGTGTGCCTCAGAGTTTGGCACTATCCCCATTGCTATTTAACATCTTTCTGAGTCCCCTGTTGGTGCTGATATAGGACTGTGGGCTTAGTGCTCACTGCTATGCTGATGATATCCTTATTTTAGCAATTTCTGACACTCTGGATTTGACATATCTCCAGTTGGGGACTGGTAGCTGTAGCAGACTGGCTTAAACAGTATCGCCTGGTGTTGAATGGTAGCAAACCAATTGTATGTTGGATAATGGGAGGAAGAATGGTATGTCCTCCATTTTATTTGGGAAACCTATTCCACCAGAGTCAAGTTTTAGGTATCGTAGCATGATACTAGATAGTACTTTATCTTTTGGGGCACATATTTCTTCTGTTGTAAAGAAGACATTTTATGCATTACGCCAGTTGCGCTCAGTTAAGGGGTATTTTGATGTGAAAGCTTTGCATACACTTAACCATGCATTAGTTGGCACTAGAATGTATTATAGCAATACAGTCTCTATGGGCTTACCTAAAATTCAAATCAAACGCTTACAAACTCTCCAGAATGTTTTAATTTGGGTGCTTGGGAATCTTCAGTTGTTTGAGCATGTCACTCCCTTATTTATTAAATATCACTTGTTGCCGATGCTGTACAGGAGATCACTGTAGGAACATAGGCACTTAGTACCTTTCTTGCAAAGGGCACACTGGGTGGGAATGCTGGGCATCCTATATAATAATTCTCACCTCCAACGTTCTAATGTGCCTGGTACCGTGGCTCCCTTGGAGGTGGTCTGCTAGGCAGTTTAGAATGCACTGACGTCAGTGATGTCACTGACAGCTGATTCCAAGGCAAGGGAAGGAGTAGGTCTGCTAGGCAGTTTAGAATGCACTGACGTCAGTGATGTCACTGACAGCTGATTCCAAGGCAAGGGGAGGTCCTCCCCCTGCCTGGGAAACAGCTGTCAGTGCCCCCCCCCCCTCGGCGCAACACCCAAGCCCCTGCCCTGCAAAACCGTGAGCCAGGCAGGGGGAGGAGTAGGGAAACACGCTCCCCTGTTGTTCCCTACTCCTCTCCCTGCTTACCTATCAGCTCTCAGTGCCCCCCCTCAGCGCAACACCCAAACCCCTCCACCCCGGTGCAGCACCCAAGCCCCTACCCCCCCCCCCCCTCGACGCATCACCCAAGCCCCTACCCCCCCTCTCGGCACATCAACCCCCTCGCCACCCGCAGCCACAAATACTAACGCTGTCCGGCCGCTGCTGCTTCTCCTGTGGAGCAGCAGCGGCCGGTACAAAAAGAAAAAAGCCAAAAAAAGATTTTTTACCTGAAACGCGGCTCCGTAGACTAGACAGCCATCTGGCATTGGCTGTCGTCACTGAAGCCGCTCCTCCTCTACCATCAACGCCACTGCCCCTGCAGGAAGACCCCGGAGGAGCGCAGCAACGTCAGAGGGGAGAGGAGGAGCAGCTGCAGAGATGACAGCCAATGCCAGATGGCTGTCTAAGGAGCCATGTTTCAGGTTTAAAATCTTTTTTTGGCTTTTTTCTTTTTGTACCGGCCACTGCTGCTCAACAGGAGACGCAGCAGCGGCCGGACAGCGTTAGTATTGGCAGCTGCGGGTGGCGAGGGGGTTGATGTGCCCGAGGAGGAGGGGTAGGGGTTTGGGTGATGCGCCATGGGGGGAGGGGAGGGTGGCTGGAAGGGGGCAGGGGGAAGGGAAGGTCGCTGGACATGGATGGCTGCGGGGGGGGGGGGGGGGCAGGGAAGAGGGAGGTGGGGAGAGGGTCCTGAGACCAGATGGGTGGCTGCAGGGGAGGGCAGAGGAGACAGAAGGGACGCTGCAGGGGGAGCAGGGGAGAGAGGTGGGTCGCTGGACATGGGTGGCTGCAAGGGAAGAGGAGAGTCGCTGGACATGGGTGGCTGCAGGGGGAGCAGGGGAGAGAGGAGGGCCGCTGCAGGGGCAGAGGAGGGTTGGTTTCCACTGCGACCGTTCCTGATGCCTTCAAACATGCCGTGGTCACACCTTAAGAAGCCTTCACTTGACCCTACCTGTCCTTCCAACTATCAACCCATCTCCCTCCTCCTCTTCCTCTCCAAGATACTTCACCGCCGCTGTCTTGACTTTCTTTCATATCAAGCTATTCTTGACCCACTCCAGTCTGGCTTTCGCCCTCTTCATTCAACTGAAACTGCACTTACTAAAGTTTCCAACGACCTGTTACCGGTCAAATCCAAAGGTCTCTATTCTATCCTCATCCTTCTCGATCTATCCGCCGCTTTTGACACTGTTGATCACAGCTTACTCCTTGATATGTTGTCTTCACTTGGATTCCAGGGCTCTGTTCTTTCCTGGTTCTCCTCCTACCTCTCGCTTCGCACCTTTAGTGTACACTCTGGTGGATCCTCTTCCACCTCTATCCCGCTACCAATCGGTGTACCTCAGGGTTCTGTTCTCGGTCCTCTCCTGTTCTCAATCTACACTTCTTCCCTTGGCTCTCTGATATCATCCCATGGTTTTCAATACCATCTCTATGCTGATGGCTCCCAGATTTACCTCTCTACCCCCGAAATCTCAATCAGCATCCAGACCAATGTTTCAGCCTGCCTGTCTGATATCGCTGCCTGGATGTCTCAACGTCATCTGAAACTTAACATGGCCAAGACCGAGCTTCTCATCTTTCCCCCTAAACCCACCTTTCCTCTTCCCCCTTTCTCTATTTCTGTGGATGGCACTCTCATTCTCCCTGTCTCATCAGCTCGTAACCTTGGGGTCATCTTCGATTCCTCTCTCTCCTTCTCTGCTCACATTCAGCAGATTGCCAAAACCTGTCGTTTCTTTCTCTATAACATCAGCAAAATCCGTCCCGTCATCTCTAAGCACTCTACCAGAACCCTCATCCACACTCTTATCACCTCTCGCCTAGACTATTGCAACCTGCTTCTCACCGGCCTCCCACTTAGCCATCTGTCTCCTCTTCAAGCAGTCCAAAACTCTGCTGAATGACTCATTTTCCGTCAAAATCGCTATGCTCACACTAGCCCTCACTTCACTGGCTCCATATCCGTTTCCACATTCAATTCAAACTTCTCTTACTGACCTATAAGTGTATTCACTCTGCTGCTCCCACTCTGGTCTCTCCCTACACCCCCCCTCGGGCACTCCATTCTGTTGACAAATAGACTTCCCGAGCATGTACTTCTAGCCCCGTCTTTGGCCATTTTCAAGTCCAAGCTAAAAGCCCACCTCTTTGACGCCACTTTTGAGTCCTAACCACTGCTCACTTGCCTGTACCTTTTATCCCCTCCTCTTTAATTCCCCTTACCCCTTAGTTGTTCTGTCTGTTACCTGTCTTATTTAGATTGTGAGCGCTTTGAGCAGGGACTGTCTTAATGTGTATGGTGTACAGCGCTGCGTATGCCTTGTAGCGCTATAGAAGTGTTAAGTAGTAGTAGTAGTATGGGGTCCTGAGACCAGATAGGTGGCTGCAGGGGGGGGGGGGGGGGATTACCTTGCTAGCGCCAGTTTCATTGCCTACCGAAATGGGCCTTTTACACTAGTTGTTATAGAAAGACCCAGCACTCTGGAATGGCCTGCCAAGGGATGTATGTGCTGAGCTTAGCTCTAAAAAAAATTTAAAGTTCTACTGAAAATAGCTTAAGTTGGCCTTCGAACTATAGCCTGACTTTTTTTTGGGGAGGGGGGGGGGGGGGAGGGGGGGAGGGGGGTGGTCCTTGTCTGCCTATTCTGAATTTTGTATATTTAGCTATGTCAGTGTCTAGTATTTTTAGGTAGTATGTTGAAATGCTTGAGTGTGTATCTGTTGATTGTGGGTAGGTCTTTCCTTTTAGAGTTCCTTTCTTTTTCTAACATTTTGTTGTGAATTATGTAAACCGCTCTGACCTGAAAAGGAAGAGTGGTATACCGAGCTTCTAATAAAGATCCCATATACTGGGGTGGAAAGATCCATCCTGCTTTAAGGGGGGGGGGAGGAAAGGAGTGTTAGGGAATTTAATGTTGGCCACCCTATAGGTCCATGGAGACTGCTATTAGCTTATGGACCTTGCATTAAAGAACACTGCACTATGATCTCTTTCGAAAGAGGCGACTAAATCTAAAGAAATGGCAAATGACCACTTCAATAAATCACAAAAAAAGTCAATATTCTCAAATTCTAGATGCATGCACTAAAAAACCCTGGAATAATCTACTCATGCACTGCTAGACCTCACTGGCACACATGGGCACCTGTTATTAGGTTATCACTACTTACAAAAGTGTTAAAATATTTGCCAACATATATATCTTGTATAAATCTGTTTGGTTTTTCAGGTCAGTCACCTTTGTATAACATTCCTTTTTCTGATGTAGTAGGGCAATTAGCTAGCTTGTGTCTTGGTTTTCTCACTGTTTGTTTACTTCAAACAGGTTCTGAATTAACACAGGGACATTTTCAGTGAAGGAAATATGAGTGTTAAGATATTCAGGGAGATCTGGAGTTACAAAGGGCAAATGATGAATATTTGAGAAAAATACCAAAGAAACAGAATTATTTGAAGGTGACCTTAGAGGTCAGAGTTGAAGAATACCAGATAAGTAAGAGAGAAAATATAAGGCATTAAGTGATTGGACAAAAAGAGAGAGAGATTTTTCTCCCCACTGTACACAACCCCTACAGAACCACAAACTTGATGGGGGGGAGGGGGGGGGGAAGAGAGGCAATGAGACCACAGGAGATAAGTAAAAATATTTTATCAAAAATAAAAATGCATTATACAAGGTATATCTATTACATTTAGAAAATCCAACATGGCCATATTTGGCAAATTTTATATCAGAGTATACTTAACACACTTTTAAAATCCAGTTGACTCAAATTATTTGCAAATTACAGATTGTAAGTGTAAAATTCAGTAGGCAAAAATGTAAGCTCTCATTATATATTAAATGTGTATGATGGCATTTCAGAAAATCATGATAAAAACCTTTGTTTTGTCCACAAAGCTTTTATTTCTAAAATTATATACAAATCATTTACTGAATTTTAGGTTTCATATTTAAGACCAAAATTTGATTCTGATGCAATGCTGCTTATGATGTTGGTCAATCTCTTGACTTAAACTGATAAGCAGTTAAACTGCACAGATAAAAATATTCAAGAATGTGCGTGCAATACAGTGTCTGAAAAACAGTAACAGATGCATCAAGTCTGATATTTATATATTCAATTCTAAGAACATTCAGAAAACTCAAAATCTCTCTCTGTATATCAGGGGTTCTCAACCCAGTCCTCGGGGACACACTCTGCCAGTCTGGTTTTTAAGATAACCCATAATGAATAAGAATGAGATAAATTAGAATGCATTGCCTCCATTATATGCAAATCTCTCATGCATATTCATTGTGGGTATTCTGAAAACCTGACTGCTGGTGTGTCCCAAGGACTGGGTTGAGAACTCTACATATACATACCTCTTTGAAAGCTACAGAACAAAATTACCACTGTATATAATACCTAATAGTTCTCTTGCTGCCAGACATACAAAATCACCATCCAGGGTGCATAATTTATCAAGACTGACACCTGATAGACACCAAATAGGAAGAAGAATTCATGACAACACTGGCCATTTTAAACTCAACATCCCAAATGCTTGAAGACAGAGACGGCAGGCTATTCTGGAACAGTGCCCTCTATATTTGACAGAAGGGTACCTATTTATATTATTAGTTATACATAAGGTGAAATTTACCATTACCTGAATTTCCTTTCCTTGAGTCTTGTTAGACCAGTCAAGACTGATGGGTTATGTCCCCTTATCAGCAGATGGAGGCAAAAACCTGAAGATTCGAATAACATCAGTATAAACACAAAAACATAAGCATTACCATACTGCGACAGACTGAAGGTCCATCAAGCCCAGTAGCCTGTTTCCAACAGTGGCCAATCCAAGTAATAAATACCCGGCAAGATCTCAAGAGAGTAAAACAGATTTTATGCTGCTTATCCTAGAAATCCTTGTTAAACCCTGCTAAGCTAACTCCTTTTACCACATTCTCAGGCAACAAATTTGAGTTTAAATTTACTACTTAGTAGCTTCATTGCATGCCCCCCAGTCCTAATATTTTTGGAAGAGTAAACAAGTGATTCACGTCTATCCATTTTACTCCAATCAGTTATCTATTGAGCAAGCTGAAGAGCCCTAGCCGCCTTAGCCTTTCCTCATAGGTAAGTTGTCCCATCCTCTATTATTTTCATTGTCCTTCTCTGTACCTTTTTTTAATTCCGCTATATATTTTTTGAGACAGAGACCAGAATTGCGCACAGCATTCCAAGGTGTGGTCACATCATGGAGCGATAAAAAGGCATATTATTCTCATTTTTAGATTGTTTATATTTCTTTGCTAATAATTCCTAACATTCTATTTGCTTTCTTAGCAACTGCAGCACACCGAGCAAAGGGTTTCGATGTATCAAAGATGACACCTAAGATCCTTTCCTGGGCAGGGACTCCTAATGTGGAAACTTGCATCACTGAGCTACAGTTTGGGCTCCTGTTTCCTACATGAATCACTTTGCACTTAAATTAAACATCATCTGTCATTTCGATGCCCAGTCTCTCAGGGTCCTCTTGCAATTTTTCACAATCCTCTTGTGATTTAACAACTTTGAATAACTTTGTGTCATCATCAAATTTAATTACCTCACTAGTTATTCTCATCTCTAGATCATTTATAAATGTTAAAAAGCAGCAGTCCCAGCACAGAACCCTGGGGAACCCCACTATCTACTCTTCTCCATTGAGAATCCTGACCATTTAATCCTACTCTGTGTTTTCTATCTTTTAATTAGTTTTTAATCCACAATAAGACAATACCTCCTATCCCATGGCTTTCCAATTTCCTCAGGAGTCGTTCATGATGTATTTTGTCAAATGCCTTTTGAAAATCCGGATACACAATATCGACTGGCTCGCCTTTACCCAGGTTAATACACCCCTTCAAAGAAATGTACATTGGCAAGGCAAGATTTTCCTTGACTAAATCCGTGTTGGTTTTGTCTCATTGATCCATGCCTATGTATATCCTCAGTAATTTTGCTCTTTATAATAGTCTCTACCCCATTATGCTCAGCACCATCGTCAGGCTAATCAGTCAAGAATTTCTCGGATCACCTCTGGAACCCTATTTATACATTGGCCATCCTCCAATCTTCTGGTACCATGCTTGATTTTAAAGATAAACCCCTCAATACTCAGCCAGCCACAGTCAGTTTATGTGGGTGGGCAGAATGCCAGAGCTTATGCAGACACAGCCAAAATTCAGCCGAGGCCCCCATAAGAAAGTTATGCGGGGTCTGGCTGAACATCGGCCAGGACACAACTTATTTTGTGTTTTAAGGTTCCCTCCCAGAGCCCCTTTCAAAGCCCCCTCCTTCTCTCCCCCCCTGAGGTTTATCCCCTCATGGTAAGCCTTTTCTTGGTTGAGAGGTGCCCAGCTCTCCCACCGGTTGCCTTCTCAGGTGCCGTGGAGGACTTGCAGCTCATCTGCATATCCTCGGAGCCTTCGCCGGAGTGACTCCCAGGTCCGTTCCGATCCACTCGGGGCCTCTGCTCAAGGTGCCGCGCGCCATTAGGCGCGCGAAAGCTTTCCTTCTAATAAGTTCTGGGAGAAGAGGATATTTCTCTGGTAAGTGAACAAATTTTGCTTGTGCTTTCGGAACTTGAAGATTGGGGTTTAAAGGAGGAACTGTAAGTTAGTGATAGGCTGATATCCTTAATACTTTAGCAAGTTTTAAATTACGGAAAAACTCAAAAAACACTAAGATGGAGTCAGCAGTCCAGCAGCGAGAGGGGTGCTATCCAGTCTTTTGCATTGAGTGTCACATGTATGATTATCTCCCAATTGGTGAGGTGTCATATGTGTGTGCCCGATGCAAAGAGCTCCTAGCTCTCAGAGAACGTGTCCGTTCTCTTGAGGCTAGAGTAGCAGACTTGATGGAGCTGAGGGAGACAGAGAGGTACATAGAGGAGACCTACAGGGATGTTGTAGAGAAGTCCCACCTCCAGTCAGGTAGCCCCTGTGCTACCTTGGAGGAGGGAGGTCTCCTAGAAGGAGAGCATCACCCTGGTGAAGTAGGAAGTACTCCTGTAGCCAGGACCTGCCCACCAGGGGATGTATTATCCTTTCGCACCGAGGATATATCTCCAAATGTTGCCCGGGAGGGAAAGGTTAGGACAGCTGTTGTACTTGGTGATTCGATCATTAGGCATATAGATAGCTGGGTGGCTGGTGGACGTGAGGATCGCCTGGTGACTTGCCTGCCTGGTGCGAAGGTGGCGGACCTCACGCGTCACCTAGATAGGATTTTATATAGTGCTGGGAAGGAGACGGCTGTCTTGGTACATGTGGGTACTAATGACATAGGAAAATGTGGGAGAGAGGTTCTGGAAGCAAAATTTAGGCTCTTAGGTAGAAAGCTGAAATCCAGATCCTCCAGGGTAGCATTTTCTGAAATGCTACCTGTGCCACGCGCAGGGCCCAAGAGACAGGCAGAGCTCCAGAGTCTCAATGCGTGGATGAGACGATGGTGCAGGGAGGAGGGCTTTAGATTTGTTAGGAACTGGGCAACATTCTGGGGAAGAGGGAGCCTATTCCGAAAGGATGGGCTCCATCTTAACCAGAGTGGGACCAGGCTGCTGGCATCGGCGTTTAAGAAGGAGATAGAGCAGCTTTTAAACTAGAAATGGGGGGAAGGCCGACAGTCGCTCAAAAGAGCATGGTTCGGGATAAGGTATCTTTCAAAGATATCACCATAACAGGGAAGATAGAGTATCCTGATAGTGAGGTTGCAAAAGAGATTGTAGTAGATCGGGTATCTTTAAATAACAATAAAAATCAGACAAAACATTGCCAATTAATACTGTCAAGTACTAAGCATGATGTACTTAGGAACAACAAACATAGTTTGAAATGTCTATATGCGAATGCCAGGAGCCTAAGAAATAAGATGGATGAGTTGGAATATATTGCACTAAATGAAAAATTAGATATAATAGGCATCTCTGAGACCTGGTGGAAGGAGGATAACCAGTGGGACACTGTCATACCGGGGTACAAATTATATCGTAGTGATAGGGTGAATCGGATTGGTGGAGGGGTAGCATTGTATATTAACGAGAGCCTTGAATCAAATAGATTGAAAATTCTGCAGGAAACAAAACACTCCTTGGAATCACTGTGGATTGAAATTCCATGTGCAAAGGGGAAAAGGATAGTGATAGGAGTGTACTACCGTCCGCCTGGCCAGGACGAACAGACGGATGCGGAAATGTTAAAGGAAATCAGGGACGCAAACAAACTGGGCAACACAATAATAATGGGGGATTTCAATTACCCGCATATAGACTGGGTTAATGTAACATCTGTACACGCAAGGGACATAAGATTTCTTGATGAAATCAAGGACAGCTTCATGGAACAGCTAGTTCAGGAGCCAACAAGAGAAGGAAAAATACTAGACTTAGTCCTTAGTGGTGCTCATGATCTAGTGCAGGGGGTAACGATACGAGGGCCGCTTGATAACAGTGATCATAATATGATCGGTTTTGATATTGGCATTGAAGGAAGTGAAACTAGGAAATCAAGTACGCTAGCGTTTAACTATAGAAAAGGTGATTACGACAAAATGAGAAAAATGGTGAAAAAAAGACTGAAAGGAGCAGCTCGCAGAGTAAAAAACTTGCATCAGGCGTGGATGCTGTTTAAAAACACCATCCTGGAGGTTCAGGACAAATATATTCCACGTATTAGAAAAAAGGGAAAAAAGACTAAACGTCAGCCGGCGTGGCTAAACAGTAAGATAAAGGAAATCATTAGAGCCAAAAAACAATCCTTCAGAAAGTGGAGAAGAGAACCAACTGAAAGTAACAGGATAGATCATAAGGAATGCCAAGCCAAATGCAAAGCGGAGATAAGGAGGGCAAAAAAGGACTTTGAGAAGAAATTAGCGTTGGAAGCAAAAATACATAGTAAAAAATTTTTTTAGATACATTAAAAGCAGGAAACCGGCCAAAGAGTCGGTTGGGCCGCTGGACGAAAATGGTGTTAAAGGGGCGATCTAGGAGGACAAAGCCGTAGCGGAGAAATTAAATGAATTCTTTGCTTCGGTCTTCACCGAGGAGGATTTGGGGGGGACACCGGTGCCGGAAAGAATATTTGAAGCGGGGGAGTCGGAGAAACTAAACAAATTCTCTGTAACCTTGGAGGATGTAATGGGTCAGTTCAGCAAGCTGAAGAGTAGTAAATCACCGGGACCTGATGGTATTCATCCCAGAGTATTAATAGAACTAAAAAATGAACTTGCGGAGCTACTGTTAGAAATATGCAATCTGTCCCTAAAATCGAGTGTAGTACCGGAAGACTGGAGGGTAGCCAATGTTACTCCGATTTTTAAGAAGGGTTCCAGAGGAGATCCGGGAAATTATAGACCGGTGAGTCTGACGTCGGTGCCGGGCAAGATGGTGGAGGCTATTATTAAGAATAAAATTGCAGAGCATATACAAAAACATGGACTGATGAGACAAAGTCAGCACGGATTTAGTGAAGGGAAGTCTTGCCTCACCAATCTAATGCATTTTTTTGAGGGGGTAAGCAAACATGTGGACAATGGGGAGCCGGTTGATATTGTATATCTGGATTTTCAGAAGGCGTTTGACAAAGTGCCGCACGAAAGACTCCTGAAGAAATTGCAGAGTCATGGAATCGGAGGTAGGGTATTATTATGGATTAAGAACTGGTTGAAAGATAGGAAGCAGAGAGTAGGATTGCGTGGCCAGTATTCTCAGTGGAGGAGGGTAGTTAGTGGGGTCCCGCAGGGGTCTGTGCTGGGTCCGTTGCTTTTTAATGAATTTATAAATGACCTAGAGATGGGAATAACTAGTGAGGTAATTAAATTCGCCGATGACACAAAATTATTCAGGGTCGTCAAGTCGCAGGAGGAATGTGAACGATTACAGGAGGACCTTGCGAGACTGGGAGAATGGGCGTGCAAGTGGCAGATGAAGTTCAATGTTGACAAGTGCAAAGTGATGCATGTGGGTAAGAGGAACCCGAATTATAGCTACGTCTTGCAAGGTTCCGCGTTAGGAGTTACGGATCAAGAAAGGGATCTGGGTGTCGTCGTCGATGATACGCTGAAACCTTCTGCTCAGTGTGCTGCTGCGGCTAGGAAAGCGAATAGAATGTTGGGTGTTATTAGGAAGGGTATGGAATCCAGGTGTGCGGATGTTATAATGCCGTTGTATCGCTCCATGGTGCGACCGCACCTGGAGTATTGTGTTCAGTACTGGTCTCCGTATCTCAAAAAAGATATAGTAGAATTGGAAAAGGTACAGCGAAGGGCGACAAAAATGATAGTGGGGATGGGACGACTTTCCTACGAAGAGAGGCTGAGAAGGCTAGGGCTTTTCAGCTTGGAGAAGAGACGGCTGAGGGGAGATATGATAGAAGTGTATAAAATAATGAGTGGAATGGATCGGGTGGATGTGAAGCGACTGTTCACGCTATCCAAAAATACTAGGACTAGAGGGCATGAGTTGAAGCTACAGTGTGGTAAATTTAAAACGAATCGGAGAAAATTTTTCTTCACCCAACGTGTAATTAGACTCTGGAATTCGTTGCCGGAGAACGTGGTACGGGCGGTTAGCTTGACGGAGTTTAAAAAGGGGTTAGATAGATTCCTAAAGGACAAGTCCATAGACCGCTATTAAATGGACTTGGAAAAATTCCGCATTTTTAGGTATAACTTGTCTGGAATGTTTTTACGTTTGGGGAGCGTGCCAGGTGCCCTTGACCTGGATTGGCCACTGTCGGTGACAGGATGCTGGGCTAGATGGACCTTTGGTCTTTCCCAGTATGGCACTACTTATGTACTTATGTATAACAGCCCCCTCCTCCCCCAGGCCTACCTTATGCTCCTGGTGGTTGTATAATTATGGTACAGCCAGAGACCCCCCCACTGGAATGGTGGCGGGCCCAGTCATAGAGCTCAGGCCATTACAGACCTTGGCTGAGTCAGAAATCTGATGGCTGACATAACTGGGAGCTTACTGGAAAAGTATGGCCTAGTTTGTAGCCTGGATTGAGGCCTAAATAAGCTAAATTAGGAAAAGTTAGGTCAATAGATATGGAAACAAAATGGAGGATTTCAGCACAAAATGGAAGCCGTATCTGTTGCAGAGTGGAATTTTCTCTAATGTAAGTTAGAAAAACAAGTTGAGAAATGAGACTTTCCTGTGAGCAGGATTGTGGTCAGCCATGGTGTGAGAAAGGAAAGGTGTAGCTGGATGCAGGGTCTTGCTTAAGATTTGTGGTCAAGCGAGCTAAAGACAAAACCATGTTAGCAAGATAGAAGCTACTCATTAGCATGAGCCAATCAGTGACAACCATGACATTAGCATAGATCCAATCAGGTATATCTACTGTCATATTATCCATATCCTGAGGGCACCTATAAAAATCAGGGTATTTCCTGGTTTAAGTTAGAGAGAAGGGTTGCCACTCTCTCTCTCCAAGGGAAACCAATGTGTCCAGCAGAATTGACAAATTACCTAATTGCTTTCCCTTGTAAAACCTCTAATTGGTAAGAGAAATTATAAAAGATTAGGAACTAATTAACACCTGTTTGCAGCTGGATTATTATATTCCTATAACTAATTGATTGTACGTGCCTGTTGTCAATCACTGATTTGACTTGTACCTTGGCAAATAAACTCCTCATTCCAAATGATGATTTGTGGACTTCACTTAATGATCAGAGGCTGTAAGTATAAATGCTTTTGCTGTATCAGGCTATCTTTCGCTGCATTGTATAACTTGTAACCTAAATCCAGTTTGTCATAAGGCTGGTATCTTTTCCTTAGACCTAACATCTCTCTTAGTGGCAATTCCTTTTAGAACTTCACAACTCCTTGATTACCCCAGTACTAGTGCTATTTAGAGATGGAGTCAGATTTAAGGTCACTCCAGCCTTCTTGGGGGGCTCTGGACCCCTAAATTTACAACATGGTCCACAGGGCCACTGGGGGCAGGAGCAAAAGCCATTCACTCCTGCCCTGTGGCCGCAAGAATAAAATGGATGCCGTGACCTCTCACTGCACCTTCACAGTACTACACAAAATTCCACGACATGCCAAGAGAGGTTGCAGCATACATATTCGTCTTGTGGCTGCAAGGGACAGGAACAAATGGCCTTTGCTCCTGCCCCCCAACGATCCCATGGACCACTAAGGACATAAGGTAGGTCCAGGGGGAGGGGGTGGATCTCCCGGGGGGTGGGAAGTCAGTTGTTGTGGCTGGGGGGAGGGAAGGAGGGGGTTTTGTTAAGAGGCTTGGGGGGAGGGGCTTGAAACAAACAAAAAAAAAAAAAGAAGTTATGCGGGTGTGGCCGATATTCAGTGCCAGCACCCGCATAGTTAAGTCCGGGGAACTCTCTTGAGGAGATGGTTTGAGATTCCCACCATGCTAGATGTAGCTTCAAGCTTCAGCTGGCCAGGAGCTGAACCTTGAATTGTTGGGACTTGGGAGACAAACATGACAATATTACCAAATAAAGGGGGTTTCATGTAGGTTCTCACCCAGGCTACTACTTTGAGCACTGCTGCCATGCTGCCCAGGAGCTGCAGATAGTCCCAAAACACAGGGCACCTGCTGAGCACAGAAGGTATTTTCCTGTACCTGGAGCATGCAATCCTGGGCTAGAACATACCATGCCACACTTGGTGTTGAAAAGAACTCTGCGATACTCTATGAGAGGGTACTAGCTGACTATTAGAATAGTTCATTATCCAGCCCAGGCGCTTGAGTGCCCTCAGTATGGAACTCAGAGTAACTGATTGGGTTAAAAATTGGTTGAATGGAAGGAGACAGAGTGTAGTGGTAAACTGAGCTTGCTCTGAAGAAAGGGATGTTGTCAGTAAAGAACTGCAAGGATCGATCCTTGGTCTGGCTCTTAACGTCTTTGTGAGCGATACTGCAAAAGGGCTGTCTGGTAAGGTTGGTCTCTTTGCAGACACACCCTGGAGGGTGTGAATGACATGAGGAAGGACCTAGCAAAGCTGGAGGAATGGTTTGATATTTGGCAACTAAGATTTAATGCTAAAAAATGCAGGGTCATGCACTTGGGTCACAAGAATCCGAGGGAACGGTACAATGTAGTGGGCGAAGTGCTTCAGTGTACGAAGGAAGAGCGGGATTTGGGGGTGATTATATCTGATGACCTTAAAGCTTCCAAACAGGTAGAAAAAGCGACAGTCAAAGCCAGAGGGATGCTTGGGTGCATAAAGAGAGGGATGACCAGCAGGAAAAAGGAGCTGATAGTGCCCTTGTATAAGTCTCTGGTGAGGCCCCATTTAGAGTACTGTGTGCAGTTCTGGAGACCGCACCTACGGAAAGATATAAACAGGATGGAGTCGGTCAAGAGGACAGCTACAAAATTAGTAAGCAGTCTTGAACACAAAAAATATAGGGACAGGCTTATGAACCTCAACATGGAGTGGAGGAGTGGCCTAGTGGTTAGGGTGGTGGACTTTGGTCCTGGGGAACTGAGTTCGATTCTCACCTCAGGCACAGGCAGCTCCTTGTGACTCTGGGCAAGTCACTTAACCCTCCATTGCCCCATGTAAGCCGCATTGAGCCTGCCATGAGTGGGAAAGTGCGGGGTACAAATGTAACAAAAAAATAAAATGTATACGCTGAAAGAGAGGAGGAAGAATGATAGAAACGTTTAAATATCTCAAGGGCATTAATGTACAGGAAGTGAGCCTTTTTCAACTGAAGGAAAACTCTGGAACAAGGGGGCATACGATAAAGTTGAGTGAACAGGCTTAAAAGTAATCTAAGAAAGTATTATTTCACAGAAAGGGTGGTGGAAGCATGGAATGGCCTCCCGGTGGAGGTTGTGGAGTACAGGACTGTGTCAGAATTCAAGAAGGCATGGGATAAGCACTTAGGAAGAGTTAGGAGTTTCAGAGGACGGGCAGACTGGATGGGCCATTTATCCTTTATCTGCCGTCATGTTTCTATGTTTTCCCAGCGATGCACAGAAATTATCACCTACTGCAAAATTTTCCAACAGGTCTAGAGCTGTCTGTGCAGGAGGATTTGTAACAGAAACGGTCATTCCCAGCTGCTCCTTACTTACCTTGGGCAGCTCAGGTTGCTGGATTCCCTCCTCTTGTGCTATGGCAGGGGGTTTCTGGGCTGGTACTGCATGTTAGGGCTGACCAGTAACACAGCGATCCCTCCATCCAGCCTGACTTCAGCAGTCCCTGGTCACCACCACTGCTGCGCCTGAGACAGAGGGAAGGAGTGCATCAAAAGCGGTCCCCGGCATTGACAGCTGGAGGAGGAGGAGTGTCCCGCAGTGCATATCTGTTATATGGCTTTCATACACGTCGACTATGGTAGCAAAAGAGATCACTTGTCTGTTTCTGACATGTAAAGCTGGCGTGCATGGAAGCCATGTAGCAGTGGAGGGTGTTCGGTTGTTCTCGGCATGCGCATAGCATAGCAAGTGGTTGCTGTACGCATGCGCTGATGCTTTTCCCTACCGAGCTGCTGACTGTTTTGCGAGCAGCTCATTTGCATGCAATTTCCTTTGGGAATCACTTGTTATTTCCACCTCGGTTACTTTTACCAAGGTGGAAATAGTGAGCGGTTGTCTCCAGGGACGTTATAAGTGCATCGGCCCCTTACTCAGACTACCAACAGAAAAGGACCAAAATATAAGTATTTCTTAGAACCAAAATTACTTGCAAACAATTTCCACTAATAAAAGATAAAACCAGTATAGCTAAGAGAGAAAAAAAGAATCTTAATCTTAAAACCTTAAGAAAAGCAAACCTGCTCTAACAAGTCAATATAGTGTTGAAGGAAGAATTCCACCGACAGTGTCTGGGTCTCAGTCAGAATTTCCCATGTGTTAAGGATGATTAACTGAGTCTAGGCAGATTTCCAAAATTAAAGTCAAAAGTAGAAAACCCCAGCCTTGACCAGGTGTGGTAATGTATATTTTAAACTATTCTATATTTATATGGATTGTTTTCATAGGAGGCCATTTTGACCTGCTATGGTTATTTTCTCTCCCCTTTTTTGTTTTGGTTACCTACCTTTGCTTTTCGCCCCAGGATTCCCTTGTGCCCACTTTTTAACTCTTTCATCCTCCCAAGGTTATCAATAGAAATCAAATAAAACATGGAAAAGAAAATAAGATGATACCTTTTTTTATTGGACATAACTTAATACATTTCTTGATTAGCTTTCGAAGGTTGCCCTTCTTCGTCAGATCGGAAAAAGGGCAACCTTTGAAAGCTAATCAAGAAATGTATTAAGTTATGTCCAATAAAAAAAGGTATCATCTTATTTTCTTTTCCATGTTTTATTTTGTTTGATTTATATTGATAACCTTTAAGAGTGGACTAACACAGCTACCACACCTCTCTATCCTCCCAAGGTAATGTACCATGTTAACTATAACTCATGCAGATGTCATGCTGAATCATGGTTGGCATTTGTCACATGTCTGATTTGCTAATGGATGTTAGCAACCTTTAAAAATCTACATATATATTGGATTTTAATTCATTTATGCTACTTTTTAAAATATAATTGTATCGATTTAGATCTAGCCTGTTTGCTTTTTATTTTCTCTTGGGGGTCCTTCGTTTTTTTCATAAATCCTTTTGTGTGATTTTTTAGATATTTTATTCTGCTTATCTCCTACTTGCTATTTGTCACTATGCATTTTTTTTTTTTTTTGTTACATTTGTACCCCGCGCTTTCCCACTCATGGCAGGCTCAATGCGGCGTGCAATGGAGGGTTAAGTGACTTGCCCAGAGTCACAAGGAGCTGCCTGTGCTATGCCGGGAATCGAACTCAGTTCCTCAGGACCAAAGTCCACCACCCTAACCACTAGGCCACTCCTCCTACATGCATGAGACATGTACCAAAACTTAAATGGCTCTGTAATATCTATGCACTGGTAGCTAAGAAAGTTATGGTGTATGTTAAAGGATAGAAATATAAATATATATTTTCTAAATTTAAATGTTATCAGAATTGTTTTATATATATTTTTTAAAAACTCCTATTTAATGACAACTATACCTTAAAACCCACTGTCAGATTTCAGGCTTTAAGACAATACCTACTATGTTTGATTCAGATTTATTAATAAGCAGTTTTGTTAATTTATTTACCTTGATGATTCTGTATGCAACTAGCAGAAGGAGATCTTTTAGATATGTATATATACAGCATGAAGTTTACCTTTACTCTTCAGCCCCAGCTGTAATTTTAAAATAACTGATGAAAAGTCTTAGTACCAATGCAATAAAAACAAGTTTGACAGCTTGAGGTTATAGACACCAGACTGAACGTGTCTGCAAGCTGTTTTTAAGACTCAGTGGATTGCACATAAATGGTATTTAAGTAAAATATCAATTATAAATCAATACTATGATTTTCAATTGCAAATCAAGCACTCACCTCAGTTATTTATATTTGTTAAAAAAAATAGCCTCAAAAGTCCAGGGTACCTTTAAATTAGGACACCAACTGTAATGGCTAACATCATAGGCTCCTCCGCCTTCCGAAAACAACTACAGAGTAAAAACTTCCAAAAATATTTAATAATGGAAGAAAGTCTGTAGTAAAAAAACGGAAAGAGGGGTGATAACTATAACAAAAAAAATTTTCATGTGATTTGAGTACTTAGAAAGCAATACTATGTTCCAATTCAAAGATTGAAAAACTTCTATTAATAGTAGAATATTGAAAGTATCACAGGTCTGTAACGCCGATTTTTAAAAAAGGTTCCAGGGGAGATCCGGGAAATTATAGACCGGTGAGTCTGACGTCGGTGCTGGGGAAAATGGTAGAGGCTATTATCAAAAACAAAATTACAGAGCACATCCAAGGACATGGATTACTGAGACCAAGTCAGCATGGCTTTTGTGTGGGGAAATCTTGCCTAACCAATTTACTTCAATTCTTTGAAGGAGTAAATAAACATGTGGACAAAGGGGAGCCAGTTGATATTGTGTATCTGGATTTTCAAAAGGCGTTTGACAACGTACCCTCATGAAAGGCTACAGAGAAAATTGGAGGGTCATGGGATAGGAGGAAATGTCCCTTCTGTGGATTAAAAACTGGTTGAAGGATAGGAAACAGACAGTGGGGTTAAATGAGCAGTATTCGCAAAGGAGAAGGGTAGTTAGTGGGGTTCCTCAGGGGTCGGTGCTAGGACCGCTGCTTTTTAATATATTTATAAATGATTTAGAGATGGGAGTAACTAGCGAGGTAATTAAATTTGCTGATGACACAAAATTATTCAAAGTCGTCAACTCGCGACAGGATTGTGAAAAATTACAGAAGGACCTTACGAGACTGGGCGGCTAAATGGCAGATGACATTTAATGTGAGCTAGTGCAATGTGATGCTTGTGGGAAAAAAGAACCCGAATTATAGGTACGTCATACAAGGTTCCACATTAGGAGTTACAGACCAAGAAAGGGATCTGGGTGTCGTCGTCAATAATACACTGAAACCTTCTGCTCAGTGTGCTGCTGCGGCTCGGAAAGCGAATAGAATGTTGGGTATTATTAGGAAAGGTATGGAAAACAGGTGTGAGGATGTTATAATGCCATTGTGCGACCGCACCTTGAGTATTGTGTTCAATTCTGGTCGCCGCATCTCAAGAAAGATATAGTAGAATTGGAAAAAGTGCAGCGAAGGGCAATTAAAATGATAGCGGGGATGGGATGACTTCCCTAGGAAGAAAGACTAAAGAGGCTAGGCAGGGGTGTGCTGGTAAATTTTTAACAACGGGCTCTCTCTCCGGGCACAGCCGGCATGCTAGGCATACCTTTGTCGAGCCCCACCAGCCAAGAAATGGAATGCCACCATTCTCTGCTGCTTGTTTCTGGCTCTGAGCAGCATGATGGAACCTTCTTGCGCTTGCATGAAAAGTCTCAGCCTGATGCTCAGAGTCAGAAACAAGGAGCAGGGAGCAGCAGCAGCAGTCTATTTACTTGGCTGGTGGGGCCAGCATTACTGCCAGCAAAGTAAAAATGAATTCAGGAGGGGGCCCAAGCCCACATTTTGGGAGTCAGTTGTTAAAGTAGTCATGGGGAGGCTTACTTTATCAACCGGCTCCCAAAATTCTTAAAAACTTAAACGGCTCTCATGAGCCCTTGAGAGCCTGCTCCAGCACACCACTGAGGCTAGGGCTTTTCAGCTTGGAGAAGAAACGCTGAAGGGAGACATGATAGAGGTATATAAAATAATGAGTGGAGTGAAACAGGTGGATGTGAAGCGTCTGTTCATGGTTTCCAAAAATACTAGGACTAGGGGGCATGCGACGAAACTACAGTGTAGTAAATTTAAAACAAATAGGAGAAAGGTTTTCTTCACTCAATGCATAATTAAACTCGAATTCGTTGCCAGAGAACGTGGTGAAGGCGGTTAGCTTGGCAGAGTTTAAAAAGGGGTTAGACGGTTTCCTAAAGGACAAGTCCATAAACTACTACTAAATGGACTTGGGAAAAATCCACGATTCCAGGAATAACATGTATAGAATGTTTGTACGTTTGGGAAGCTTGCCAGGTGCCCTTGGCCTGGATTGGCCGCTGTCGTGGACAGGATGCTGGGCTCGATGGACCCTTGGTCTTTTCCCAGTGTGGCATTACTTATGTACTTATATATGATAGAGGTCTATAAAATAATGACTGGAGTGGAAAGGGTACACGTCAATTGCTTGTTTACTCTTTTCAAAAATACTAGATCTAGGGGGCACACAATAAAGCTACTAGGTAGTAAATTTAAAATGAATCAGAGAAAATATTTCTTCACTCAACGTGTAATTAAACTCTGGAATTCTTTGCCAGAGAATGTAGTAAAAGCGGTAAGCTTAGTGGGGTATAAAAAGGATTTGGGTGGTTTCCTAAAGGAAAAGTACATAGACCATTATTAAAATGGACATGGGGGAAATCCACTGCTTATTTCTAGCATAAGCAGCATAAAATGAATTGTACTGTTTTGGGATCTTGCCAGGTACTTGTAACCTGGATTGGCCACAGGATCCTGGGCTTGATGAACCTTCTGTCTGTCTGTGGCAATACTTATGTACTTACAACTACTAATCATTTCTATAGCACTACTAGATGTATGCAGCGCTGTACACATTATATGCAGGTACTTTCTCTGTCCCTAGAGGGCTCACAATCTAAGTTTTTTTTTGTAACTGGGGCAATGGAGGGTTGGGTGACTTGCCCAAGTCACAAGGAGCTGCAGTGGGAATCAAACCCAGGTTGCCAGGATCAAAGCCCGTTGCACTAACCATTAGGCCACTCCTCCACTCCTTGTAAGACCGAAGCCCTTAATCTTACCATTTCATTGGTTTCCTAAGAAGCATAAATATTTGGGTGTCTGGATTAGATCAGATTTTTCTCAATTATACCAAGCTAATTATCCTAACCTTTTTACAACTATACACTCTGATCTGGACCGTTGGAAGACACAAATATTATCCTGGTTTGATAGAAACGTCACTATTAGAATGAATGTGTTACGAAGTCTTCTTTATTTGTACCAGGTACTGCTTTTAGCATTCCCACAGAAGACTCTACAGAATCTTCAGAATAGTGTTTTTCAGTTCATTTGGAGTAACAGAAAGCCTAAGTTACCCTGATGAATCCTATTCCGGGATCCTCAGTGTGGGGGGTTGGGTGTACCAGATTTGTGGAATTATCACTGAGCTGCCCACGCTCGGGTGGCTGTGGAATGGTTCCAAAACCATGCTCATAACTTGTGGGTACATACTGAGCAAACTCAAGTGAGCCTTGTTCCTTTGGGCTACTTGTTGTGGCTGCCCAGGGGGGCTCGCTCGCTTCCTGATGTCTTTTTCTCATGCATTTTCTGCATGGGATAGGTTGAGTCCACAACCAGATTTTCAACTTTCACGCTATATTCCTATTTGTCATAATCCTTTGTTTCCTCCTGCATTGGTGCCTTTGCTTTATAGGGAGTGGCATCATAAGGGTTTGGCAAAATAGGGTCAGCTTTATGATGACAAATTGATTTGTTTTTCTGTTTTGGCCAGAAATTATAGTCTCCCAAAGGCTCACAACTATGCATATTTACAGTTGGTCCATTTTTTATCTAACAAGAAGTATAGATCTTGATTAATTGGGGAATTTTCTTTTTTTTGGAGGATGTCTGTGAGGATTTTAGATCCACAAAAGTTTTGATGAGTATACTCTATGCTTGCCTCAGGGACCTTGGATCTCCAGGACCTCTCCCATAGGCACAAATGGGAGGTGGACCTTGGGGTGATTTACACTCCGAAGGAATGGGACTTCAACAGACAAACACTATGGCTATTGCATCTAAAAGAAAATAATGTAAAATTTTTATACAGATGGTATCTAACTCCGGTAAGACTTAGTCACTAGTTTGCCACAGTAATCCTCTTTGCTGGAGATGTGGTGGCTCTCCTGGGATTATAAATCATATTTGGTGGTCATGTCTGAAGGCTGTTGTATTTTGGAAGAGTATTTGCTTTCAGATCTACTGGATTTCAGACTGAAGATCCCCGGGACCCTTTTAAGCCCAGATTAGTTTGGTTTGTCATTTTTTACATGTGGCAAAGTTGACTTTCACTGCTGCACTGAAGGCCTCTGGGACACCATTTGTGGCATCTTAAAATTGTGTCATATTTATAAAATGGAAAAGTTGACTGCTGAAAGACATAACTGTGTTTGGAAATGGAAGAGGATCTGGAACAAAGTGCATAATCCAATTTTTCTGCGATGATTGGGGACTTTCATTTTGTATAGATATGATAGAAGTGTATAAAATAATGAGTGGAATGGATCGGGTGGATGTGAAGCGACTGTTCACGCTATCCAAAAATACTAGGACTAGAGGGCATGAGTTGAAGCTACAGTGTGGTAAATTTAAAACGAATCGGAGAAAATTTTTCTTCACCCAACGTGTAATTAGACTCTGGAATTCGTTGCCGGAGAACGTGGTACGGGCGGTTAGCTTGACGGAGTTTAAAAAGGGGTTAGATAGATTCCTAAAGGACAAGTCCATAGACCGCTATTAAATGGACTTGGAAAAATTCCGCATTTTTAGGTATAACTTGTCTGGAATGTTTTTACGTTTGGGGAGCGTGCCAGGTGCCCTTGACCTGGATTGGCCACTGTCGGTGACAGGATGCTGGGCTAGATGGACCTTTGGTCTTTCCCAGTATGGCACTACTTATGTACTTACGTACTTATGTACTATGGGCTGATATGGTCTTCTGTCCCCACTTCTGTTATGGACAGATGGGAATTTGTTGTTGGGTAATGTGAGATAGGTTGTGTTTTCTTTTCAGAGGGGAATCTGGAAAATTGTTAAAATCAGAAATCTTTAACAATTTTTTTTCTTTACTGTTTGCTTCTGTATCGTATGTAGTATTTTTGACTTGCAGTTTCATTGAATAAAGATTTCTTTAAAATGAAAAAAAAAAAAAAAAGAATGGAGGGTACCACAGTCATTCCATGCTTTTGCAGATCACTGCAAAGGAAAAAGTGCATGCTATGCCCACATGGTTTCAGCTTCTGCACTTTGGCACGAAACAAGTAACAAAAGTGAGCTGCATCTTGACATGGCTGAAACAGTAGTAAAAGTAGCCCAAAGAAGAACCACCACTGGTCTGTGTCAAGTGGGGTAGTACTGGTATAAGTGTGTGCTGTGGCACGACCTGGCCCAGAATGCCTTCAGTAATAGGAGCTGGATCAGAACAAATGTATCTGCTGTAAATATACATCCCAGAGAATTAGGCAACAGTAATAAAATAAAAGCATACCCTTTTTGCATTTAACATAATGCATGTTTCTAAGAATATGCAAATGCTAGTATTCCAAACGAGCAACTTACACTTTTGGGACCAAGCACCTCAGCCACATGCACATGTTGTGGAAACTCCGCACCTAAGTGTCATTCACTGTATAACAATTCCAAACTGACAACCACAACCGCTTTAAGGCGAACAACGGACAAGAATTAAAAGCACATTAACCGAGACCGTGCCAGCAGTTTGCCCCAAGGCTGAGAAAACGTGGTGAGAGAAAACAGACTGCAGAACAAAGGAATGCTGCTACTTACGAATCCAATAAAAGCAAAACAAAGAAATTCAAAGAAGTTGAAAAGTGAAAGAAGATTTCTGCAACAAAGTTGCCATGGACATGGAAGCTGATGCTGGACAGGGTGATCAAACGCTTTTTTTCAGTGCTAAAAGCTCTCACAAGCAAGTGCACCCATCATCTATGAATGTCCTAGATACATCAAGAAGAGTTACCAAAACCACTGCTAAGGCACTCCAGTGCTGAAAGGTGCACTTCAAATCACTGCTAAATTACACTCGACCAGGATCTAGAAAATAAGGAAGCAATGAAGAGCCAACTAAAACTCACATTGTTCAAGCCAAATGACAAAAATGGCAAGGCAATTAGGCCATATCAGGTCATAACTTAAGAACATAAGAATAGCCACACTGGGTCAGATCAATAGTCCATCTAGCCCAGTATCCTGCTTCCAATAAGTGGCCTATCCAGGTCACAAGTACCTGGCACAATTCCATGTTACCAATCCCACGGCAAGCAGTGGCTTCCCTCATGTCCATCAATAGCACACAATGGACTTTTCCTCCAGGAACTTGTCCAAACCTTTTTTAAAACCGGATACACTAACCACTGTTAGCAAATCCTCCAGCAAAGATTTACACAGCTTAACTATTCTTTGAGTGAAAAGATATTTCTTCCCAATTGTTTTAAAAGTATCTCCATGTAACTTCACCCTGTTCTTTATACTTTTTGAAAGAGTGAAAAAATCGATTCACTTCTACCCATTCTACACCACTCAGTATTTTATAGACAACAATCCTATTTCCCCCCCCCCCAAAGCCATCTCTTTTCCAAGCTGAAGAGTCCTAACCTCTTCAGCGTTTCCTCATATGGGAGGAGTTCCATCCACTTTAAATTTGGTTGCTCTTCTTTGAACCTTTTCTAATTCTGCTATATCTTTGATGAGCTACGGTGACCAGAATTAGTCAATAGTCAAGGTGAGGTTGCACCATGGAGCGATAGAGGCATTATAATATTCTTGGTCTTATTTTGCATCCCTTTCCTAATAATTCCTAGCATCCTGTTTGCTTTTTTGGCCACCATTGCACACTAGGCAGAAGATTCCAGCATACTGCCTACAATGACACTAGATCTTTTTCTTGAGTGCCGATTCCTAAAGGTGAACCCTAGCATCAGATTAACTGTGATTCGGATTAATCTTCCAAATGTGCATCACCTTGCATTTGTCCATATTAAATTTCATCTGCCATTTGTTAGACCATTCTTCCAGTTTCCTAAGGTCTTCCTGCAATTTTTTACAAGCCGCATGTGTTTTGAAACTTTGAATAGTTTTGTGTCATTTGCAAATTTAATCACCTCACTTGTCATTCCGTTTTCCAGATCATTTATAAATATGTTAAATAACACCAGTCCAAGTACATATTCCTGCAGCACTCTATTATTCACCCTCCTCCATTGAAAAAATGACCATTTAACCCTACCCTCTGTTTTCTGTCCAATAACTTATTCTTTATAATGGTTTCCACTATTTTGCCTGGCACTGAAGTCAGGTTTACCGATCTGTAATTTCCATACTACGGATGATTTTAAAGATAGGTTTCAGTACATCTTCCAGGTTCACCAAGATTTTTCAGCTCCTCCGCATTTTCAGTATAGATAGATCTCTTACATCTTCTTCTATAAAGACTGAAGCATAAATACATAAGTATTGCCATACTGGGAAAAACCAAAGGTCCATCAAGCCCAGAATCCTGTTTGCAACAGTGGCCAATCCAGGTCACAAATACCTGGAAAGATCCCCCAAAAAAGTACAACACATTTTATGCTGCTGATCCCAAAAACAAGCAATGGGTTTTCCCCAAGTCCATTTGAATAATGTTCTATGGACTTTTCCTTTAGGAAGCCATCCAAACCTTTTTTAAACCCTGTTAAGCTAACCGCCTTTACCACATTCTCTGGCAATGAATTCCAGAGTTTAATTACACATTGAGTGAAGAAAACTTTTCTCCAATTCATTTTAAATTTATTACTTTGTAGCTTCACTGAATGCCCCCTAGTCCTAGTATTTTTGGAAACAGTAAACAGACACTTCAAGTCTACCCTTTCCACTCCACTCATTATTTTATAGACCTCTATCATATCTCCTCTCAGCCACTTTTTCTACAAGCTGAAAAGCCCTCGCCACTTTAGCCTTTCCTCATAGGGAAGTCATCCCATCCCCCTTATCATTTTTGTCGCCCTTCTCTGCACTTTTTCTAATTCTATATCTTTTTTGAAATGCAGTGACCAGAACTGAAAACAACGTTTGAGGTGCGGTCGCATCATGGAATGATACAAAGGCCTTATAGCGTTCTAATTTTTGTTTTACATTCCTTTCCTAATAATACCTAACATTCTATTTGCTTTCTTAGCTTCAGCAGCACACTGAGCAGAAGGTTTCAACATATCATCGACGACGACACCTAGATCCTTTTCTTGGTCTGTGACGCCTAACGTGGAACCTTGCATTATGTAGCTATAATTCAGGTTCCTCTTTCCCACATGCATCACTTTGCACTTGCTCACATTAAACATCATCTGCCATTTAGACGCCCCATTCTCGTAAGGTCCGCTTGCAATTTTTCACAATCCTACTGTGATTTAACAAATTTGAATAACTTTGTGTCATTAGCAAATTTAATTACCTCACTAGTTACTCCCATCTCTAGGTCATTTATTAATATGTTAAAAAGCTGTGGTCCCAGCACAGACCCCTGGGGAACCCCACTAACTACCCTTCCCCATTAAGAATACTGACCAATTAACCCTACTCTGTTTTCTATATTTTAACCATACTGGGAAAAACCAAAGGTCCATCAAGCCCAGAATCCTGTTTGCAACAGTGGCCAATCCAGGTCACAAATACCTGGAAAGATCCCCCAAAAAAGTACAACACATTTTATGCTGCTGATCCCAAAAACAAGCAATGGGTTTTCCCCAAGTCCATTTGAATAATGTTCTATGGACTTTTCCTTTAGGAAGCCATCCAAACCTTTTTTAAACCCTGTTAAGCTAACCGCCTTTACCACATTCTCTGGCAATGAATTCCAGAGTTTAATTACACATTGAGTGAAGAAAACTTTTCTCCAATTCATTTTAAATTTATTACTTTGTAGCTTCACTGAATGCCCCCTAGTCCTAGTATTTTTGGAAACAGTAAACAGACACTTCAAGTCTACCCTTTCCACTCCACTCATTATTTTATAGACCTCTATCATATCTCCTCTCAGCCACTTTTTCTACAAGCTGAAAAGCCCTAGCCACTTTAGCCTTTCCTCATAGGGAAGTCGTCCCATCCCCCTTATCATTTTTGTCGCCCTTCTCTGCACTTTTTCTAATTCTATATCTTTTTTGAGATGCAGTGACCAGAACTGAAAACAACGTTTGAGGTGCGGTCGCATCATGGAATGATACAAAGGCCTTATAGCGTTCTAATTTTTGTTTTACATTCCTTTCCTAATAATACCTAACATTCTATTTGCTTTCTTAGCTTCAGCAGCACACTGAGCAGAAGGTTTCAACATATCATCGACGACGACACCTAGATCCTTTTCTTGGTCTGTGACGCCTAACGTGGAACCTTGCATTATGTAGCTATAATTCAGGTTCCTCTTTCCCACATGCATCACTTTGCACTTGCTCACATTAAACATCATCTGCCATTTAGACGCCCCATTCTCGTAAGGTCCGCTTGCAATTTTTCACAATCCTACTGTGATTTAACAAATTTGAATAACTTTGTGTCATTAGCAAATTTAATTACCTCACTAGTTACTCCCATCTCTAGGTCATTTATTAATATGTTAAAAAGCTGTGGTCCCAGCACAGACCCCTGGGGAACCCCACTAACTACCCTTCCCCATTAAGAATACTGACCAATTAACCCTACTCTGTTTTCTATATTTTAACCAGTTTTTAAGCCACAATAGAACACTACCTCCTATCCTATGACTCTCCAATTTCCTCTGGAGTCTTTCATGAGATACTTTGTCAAACACTACTACTACTACTACTATTTAGCATTTCTATAGCGCTACAAGGCACCTTCTGAAAATCCAGATACACAATATCAACTGGCTCACCTCTAGCCACATGTTTGTTCACCCCTTCAAAGAAATGTAATAGATTGGTGAGGCACGATTTCCCCTCACTAAATCCTTGCTGGCTTTCTCATATTAATCCATGCTCTGTAATTTTGTTCTTTATAATAGTCTCTACCATTTTGTCCGGCACAGATGTCAGGCTCACCGGTCTATAATTTCCCGGATCTCCTCTGGAACCTTTTTTAAAAATCGGCGTTACATTGGCCACTCTCCAATCTGGTACTAAGCTCGATTTTAAAGATAAATTACATATTACTAATAATAGTTCCGCAAGTTCATTTTTCAATTCTATCGGAACTCTGGGATGGATACAATCTGGTCCGGGAGATTTGCTACTCCTCAATTTGTCAAATTGCTCCATTACATCCTCCGGGTTTACAGAGATTTCATTCAATTTCTCTGACTCGTCAACTTTGAATACCATTTCTGGAAACGGTATCTCTCCCAAATCTTCCTCGGTGAAGACTGAAGCAAAGAATTCATTTAACCTCTCCGCTATGGCTTTGTCCTCCCTGATTGCCCTTTTTACCCCTCGGTCATCTAGCGATCCAAATGATTCTTGTGCCAGCTTCCTGCTTTTAATATACCTAAAAAATTTTACTATGTGTTTTTGCCTCCAACGCAATCTTTCTTTCAAAGTCCCTCTTTGTCTTATCAGTGCTTTGCATTTGACTTGACATTCCTTATGCCATTTCTTATTATTTTCAGTTGGTGCCTTCTTCCATTTTCTGAAGGATTTTTTTTTTAGCTCTAATAGCTTCCTTCTCCTCCTTTTTTAATACACGAAATATATTTGGCCTGGGCATCCAGGATGGTATTTTTGAACATAATCCACGGCTGAAGCAAAGAATTCATTCAAGCTCTCTGCTATGGCCTTCTCTTCTCTGAGTGTCCCTTTTGCTCCTTCGTGATCTAACAGTCCCATGGATTACCTCACAGGTTTTTACTATGAGTTTTTGTTTCCAAAGCAAGATTTTCATCATATTCTTTTAGCCTTCTTGATCAGTGCTTTGCATCTAGCTTGACACTGCTTATGTTGCTTCTTATTTTCTTCATTCAGATCCTTTTTTCATTCTTTGAAGGATGCTCTTTTGGCTCTAATACCCTCTTTCACTTCACCTTTTAACCATACTGGCTGTTTGCTCTTCTTTCCACCTTTCCTAATACATGGAATACATCTGGTCTGGGCTTCCACAATGGTATTTTTTAACAATGTCCAGGCCTTATTTAAAGTCCTAATCTTTGCGGCTGCCCCTTTTGGCTTCTTTTGAAGCGTTTTCCTCATTTTATCGTAGTCACCCTTTTGAAAATTGAATGCTGCTACAGTACGATTTCTTTACTGACTTTACTCCAGATATCAGCTCAAATTTGATCATGTTAAGATCACTGTTTCCCAGTGGATCCAACACTGTTACCTCTTCTACAATGCCCTGCATTCCACTAAGGACTAGATCTAAAATAGTTCCCATTCTTGTCAGTTCTTGGACCAGTTGCTCCAAGAAGCTGTCATGTATTACATTTAAGAATTTTACCTCCCTAGCGCTCCCTGATGTAGCATTTATCCAGTCAATATTGGGGTAATTGAAATCTATGTGGAAGCATTAAAAAGAGGAGAAATTATTGTGGGCATGTCTGATCTTCAAGGACCTTAAAGGAAATGGCCCTGAGTACTTGAACCAGGATCTTCCTCTACACACATCCAAGGTCACTAAGGTCCTTCCCAAGGAGTATCCCTAACCACACCCTCTCCGAAAGGAAATCATGCAATATACCCGCCAGCAAGCCTTCTCCGGCTCTGGAATGCACACCCTGAAAGCCTTCACTTAACACAAGACTATCTCTACTTCAGGAAGCAGAAGAAAGCTTGGCTCTTCAACCAGGATTTGAATGGAAGTAGTACCTTGCTAGTGACACCAGCTGCTTAAACAGGACATGTTTATCCACTCGTACCCTAGCTGATTCAAGCACCTTTCTGACCTCATGTGCAACTTGCTTTAAATTTAGTCCCCTTATTTTCTAACTCCTGTTACTCTATCTCAGGGATTTTCAACCTTTTTCATCTCATGGCACACTTACATTGTGCTAAAATTGTAAAGGCGCACACCCCCCCCCCCCCCCCCCACATGGCCCAGCATTTTATCTTCTCCCCCCCTTCCTACCCCCATCCATGGTCCAGCCTTTTACCTTCTCTTCCCCCATACAAATAGTCCAGCATTTACCATCTCTCCCCACGACCTTCAGTCTACCATTTATATTCTCTTCCCCCCATGACCCTCAGTCCAGCATTTACCTTCTTTTACCCCCACAACCACAAATGCTTCCCGCCTCTGTGGAAACAGGAAGTTAAGTCAGAATGAAGGCTCTGTGGTTGGCGCAAGCATGCTGTACGAATCACTGCTCCCTGCCACTGACCGCTCGAGACAAGAAAACTTACTCCATTCTGGCACAACTCCTACGGCACACCTGGGGAGAAGCCACGGCACACTGGTTGAAAAACGCTGCTCTACATATATGTTTTATCTTTGCTAATATCTTATGCTATCTATTAAAAAGTCTTATTGCGTACTGTGTTAACATTTTAACGTAGCATACTATGCCATACTTTGTATTATTTGAATATTTTTACTGCTGTAATTGTCTATTGCCTATGTTTGACTTATTCTTGCTGTACACCATCTTGAGTGAATTCCTTCAAAAAGGTGGTAAATAAATCATAAATAAACCCAACAGACTATTTTCTACTGTATGAAGACAATGTTCTTACGGACTGGAAGCTCGCTGACATAGTACTCAACATTATAAAAAAAAAAGGAGGTAAGATCAAATGTGAGAACTACTTGGGATTCAGCCTCCTATCAGAGGTGTTGGAAAAGTGGTTGCTGAAAAAATCAGAACCCACCCACAGCCAATGCAGAAGTCATTATCTGAGAGGATCAATGTGACTTCAGACAGGTCTGGGGCTGTACAGATCAAAAATCTTTACTCTCTGTTAGGCAAATATTTGAAGAAGGAAAAGATGTAGAAAAGAGATCACAGTATTGATGGACCTCAAATGCGACTGTGCATAGGGAATTTATATGGAAAGCACTTTGGGCGACTGGAATCCCACAGAAATTAGTCTGAATTATTTTTTTCTACGATAGTACACCCTGCAGAGTAAAGATTCATGATGAAAACTCGAACAGCTTCATTGTCCAAACATGGGTAAGTCAAGGATATGTATTATCACCACTGCTATTCAATGTGGTCAACTGGGTCACGAAGCAAAGCTTGGATGGGTGGGTGTGAAATGTGGTATGGAATGGCACGACATTCACTGATGCAGGAAAACTCAGAATCCAAGGCCCAAAAGCTGCAAGATATAATCATAGGAAGAACAGGAAAAAACTGGAGCTACAGATCATAAAGTCAACAAAGCACATAACATCACAAAATTTGAAAGTGGGCCTACTAGTCTACAGCAAGCCAATAGACCAGGTGAAGGAATTTAAATAGCAAATATCAGTGATCTCAGAATTGAAAATTGCTGCAATTAATATTGCAGCCAGAATTGATAATGCCCAAGTTAGCATTCACTAGTCTAAAACAGTACCCGTGGAGCAGTAGAATGCCGCAGTCATTCCTCCTCTATGCATCAGCACTATGGAAATTGCTAGCTCAAATGCTCGGGCATGATTCTCAGCATATCACTGCTCAACCACTAGCACAATGAAACCATCTGAGAAATTTGCAACAAAGTACAGGGGAAGAAAAGATAAAGAATCATGCCTCTGCTCTAATCTGGCCATGTCTGCAGAATGAAGGCAACATGACTATCAAGAAGGTTCCTCCAACAAAAAAGTGCTCCAAGAAAGACTTAGCTTAGTAAAATTGAAGCAAAAGCAGCTCAACCTCTGCTTGGATGATTTTATTGAAGATGCTCAGGAGCAACTGCACTGGAAGAGACTCACTATGGACACCCCTGTGTTTACAAGAAAACATGTTTATTAAGTAGCATAAAATAAACATGTTTTCTTGTATATTGTGTCTGATATTTCCTTAATTTCTCTGCAGTTAACCCTCACTCTTTTCCCCTTCACCCTGCTGTCTCTTAGCCTCCTCTGTATTACTCTTTCCAAACTCTTTATGTTTCTATTATTTATAGATTCCTACAATGCTACCAAGTCTTAACACAATTCTTCTGGGCATTAAATTAACTCAGCAAAAAGATTACAAAACACTCTACCACCATTAACCTATGTTCCTCCCTCTCCCTCCTCACAACCCCCTGAACTCTGCTCAACTTCTAAAACTCCATCATTCATGCCCTCAGAATCTCCCCCTAAAGCACAATCTACTTCATCTACAGGCAAGGTAAAATTATGTATCATACATGATAATTTTCTTTCCATTAATCATAGCTGATCAATCCATAGACTGGTGGGTTGTGTCCATCTACCAGCAGGTGGAGATAGAGAGCAAAGCTTTTGCCTCCCTATATGTGGTCATGTGCTGCCAGAAACTCCTCAGTATGTCGATATCAAAGCTCCATCCGCAGGACTCAGCACTTAGAGAATTACACCCACAAAGGGACACTCTGCCCTGCTCACCACCGCCGAAACGGGGGAGGGGAATTAACCCAGCTCATCCCCACACAAGTGGGGGAGGGGAATCCGTCCAGCTCATCCCCGTGGAGCGGGGGAGGGACACCACCCCGCCGATGCGGGGGGATCTGGCTTATCCTGCAACCGCAACCGCGGGAGGAGCTGACTGACCCTAACACCGCCGAAGCGGGAGGGGTACAAAGCTGCCCTACAGCCGCACGAAGCGGGAGGGAGCGCCGGCAGAATTTAGGTCTCAATCCAGCCCCGTAAAACGGAGGGGAGAGGAATGCAGCAGCTCACTGTAACACAAACTCGTCTCAACTCTTGAAGAATCCAATTGAAAAAACTTGAACACGAAGTCCTCCTGAACAGGAACTGAAGACTAAACTTGAACCTGAAATGCAACCAGAATATAAACAGTACAGATATCTGGGAGGGGCTATGGATTGATCAGCTATGATTAATGGAAAGAAAATTATCAGGTATGATACATAATTTTACCTTCCATATCATCATGCTGATCAATCCATAGACTGGTGGGATGTACCGAAGCAGTACTCACCCAGGGCGGGACATTGAAATCCCTGACCGCAACACTGAAGCTCCAAACCGGGCCTCCGCCCGAGCAGCCACAGTCAAGCGGTAATGCTTGGAGAAGGTATGGGCCGATGCCCAAGTTGCCGCCTTGCATATCTCTTCCAAGGAGACGGACCCGGCCTCTGCCATCGAGGCCGCCTGAGCTCTAGTGGAGTGAGCCTTCAGCTGAATAGGCGGCACCTTCCCCGCGGTCACATAAGCCGCTGCAATGGCTTCCTTGACCCATCTTGCCACTGTAGGCTTAGCAGCCTGCAGACCCTTACGAGGACCTGCAAACAGGACAAACAGATGATCCGATTTCCGGAAATCATTGGTCACTTCCAAGTATCTGATGATGACTCGTCTCACATCCAGATATTTGAGAGCAGAGTATTCCTCTGGGTAGTCCTCCCTACGAAAGGAAGGGAGACAGAGCTGCTGATTCACATGGAAGCGAGAAACAATCTTGGGCAGGAAGGAAGGCACTGTGCGAATAGTCACTCCTGCCTCCGTGAACTGCAGAAAAGGCTCTCGACATGAGAGTGCCTGGAGCTCGGAAACTCTTCTGGCTGAAGTGATAGCCACCAAAAAGACTGCTTTCAACGTCAGGTCTTTCAGAGATGCCCTCGACAAGGGTTCAAAAGGCGACTTCTGCAAGGCTCTTAGCACCAGGTTGAGATTCCACGCAGGCACCACTGAGTGCAGAGGAGGGCGCAGGTGATTAACTCCCTTGAGAAAACGTACCACATCTGGCTGCGAAGCCAGGGAAGCACCCTTCAGGCGGCCCCTGAAGCAAGCCAAAGCCGCCACCTGGACTTTAAGGGAACTGAGCGACAGGCCCTTCTCCAGACCTTCTTGCAGGAACGCCAGCACTGAAGAAATTGGAGCAGTGAAGGGAGAAAGTGAGCCTGCTTCACACCACGCTGCAAAGGTACGCCAAACCCTGGCGTAAGCAGTAGAAGTAGAGCGCTTCCTCGCTCTCAGCATAGTGGCGATGACCTTGTCTGAGAAGCCCTTCTTCCTCAGACGCTGCCGCTCAATAGCCAGGCCGTAAGACCAAAGGGGGAGGGATCCTCCATCACCACGGGACCCTGATGCAACAGGCCCTGCTCCACTGGCAGCCGCAGAGGGTCGTCCACTGATAGCCTTATCAAGTCCGCATACCAGGGACGTCTGGGCCAGTCCGGACCCACCAGGATTATTCGGCCCGGATGCTTTGCCACCCGGTCTAGTACCCTGCCCAACATGGGCCAGGGCGGGAACACATAGAGAAGCTCTTGTGTCGGCCACTGTTGGAGAAGAGCATCTACTCCCAGAGATCGAGGGTCCCGTCCTCTGCTGAAAAAGCACGGCACTTGGCAATTGGCCGATGACGCCATCAGATCTAGGCTCGGCTGGCCCCAGCGCTTCGTGATGTCCAAGAACGCCTGAGCCGATAGCTGCCACTCTCCGGGATCCAAGGTATGGCGACTGAGAAAGTCCGCCTTGACATTCATGACTCCGGCAATGTGGGCCGCTGACAGCTGTTCCAGATTCGCTTCCGCCCATTGGCATAGATTCATGGCTTCCTTGGCTAGAGGGGCGCTCTTGGTACCTCCCTGGCGGTTGACATAGGCCACAGCCGTGGCATTGTCCGACAGGACCCGTACTGGCTTCAACGCCAGTACCGGGAGGAACTCCAAAAGCGCCAACCGAATGGCTCCGAGTTCCAGGAGGTTGATAGACCACTTTGCCTCTGCAGACCAGAGCCCCTGCGCTGTCCTTCCCAAGCAGTGGGCTCCCCAGCCCGTCAAAGAGGCGTCCGTCGTGACGACAATCCACTCCGGGGTCACAAGAGGCATCCCTGCAGACAACTTGTCTGTCTTCAGCCACCAGCTCAGCGCCTTGCGCACTGCTGGGTCCAAGGGAAGGCGCACAGCATAATCCTCCGACACCGAGTCCAGCGCTGCAGCAGAGAGTGTTGTAGTGGTCTCATATGAGCCCTGGCCCAGGGCACTACTTCCATCGTGGCCGTCATAGAGCCCAACAGCTGCACATAGTCCCAAGCCCGAAGAGGAGAGGCTACTAGGAACTGGTCCACCTGAGCCTGAAGTTTGACAATCCGATTGTCCGGCAGGAACACTCTGCCCACTTGGGTGTCGAATCGAACTCCCAGATACTCCAGGGACTGAGTCGGGCGCAGCTGGCTTTTCTCCCAGTTGATGATCCACCCCAGGGAGCTCAAAAGAGCAATCACCCAGTCCACAGCTTTGCCGCACTCTGCATAAGAGGGGGCTCGGATCAACCAGTCGTCCAGATAAGGATGGACTTGTACTCCTTCCTTTCGCAGGAAGGCCGCGATGACCACCATTACTTTGGAGAAGGTCCGCGGAGCAGTAGCCAACCCGAACGGGAGGGCTCTGAACTGGAAGTGTCGGCCCAGAACTGCAAAACGCAGAAAGCGTTGATGAGGAGGCCAGATGGAAATATGCAAGTACGCTTCCTTGATGTCCAAGGATGCCAGGAACTCCCCTGCCTTCACTGCCGCTATAACAGAGCGGAGAGTCTCCATGCGAAAGTGCCGAACTTTCAAGGCCCGACTGACCCCTTTGAGGTCGAGGATAGGCCGTACAGAACCTCCTTTCTTTGGTACCACAAAGTAAATGGAGTAACGTCCCTTGCCAAGCTGATCTTCTGGCACCGGAACGACCGCACCCAGGCGGATCAGATTGTCCAAGGTCTGCTGCACTGCCACAGCTTTGACCGGAGACTTGCCGGGAGAGAGTACAAACCCGTCTCTTAAGGGTCGGCAGAACTCTAGCTTGTAGCCGTCTCTGATGACTTCCAGCACCCAAGCGTCTGAAGTTACCCTGGTCCACTCGCCCAGAAACGAGGACAGGCGTCCTCCAATCTGCACTGGGCCATGGACCAGGACCCCGTCATTGGGTACGAGACCCTGGGGGAGGACCGGAGGGCGCACCTCCGGGACGGTGGTCTCTGCGAAAGGAATGCTGCTTGGGGGAGAAGGTCCTCTTGAAGGAAGAGGGGGCAGAGGAGCCCAACTTGCCCGGGCGGTACCGACGGGCTTCCTGAAACTGTCCTCTGGAGATACCGGGGCGAGCACTGGCCCGAGCCCTGACCTCTGGTAACCTCTTGCCCTTAGACGTGCCGAGATCGGTCACAATTTTGTCCAGCTCGACCCCACAGAGCAGCTTGCCTTTAAAAGGCAACTTAGCCAGGCGGGACTTAGAGGCGTGGTCCGCAGACCAGTGTTTCAGCCAAAGCCACCGCCGCGCAGAGACTGTCTGAGCCATACGTTTAGCCGAGGCTCTCAAGACATCATACAGTAAGTCTGCCAAATAAGCCAAGCCCGATTCCAGGGCCGGCCAATCAGCCCTCAAGGAAGGATCCGAGGGGGAAGCCCGCTGCACAATCGTCAGGCACGCCCTGGCCACATAGGAGCCGCAAACTGAGGCCTGCAAACTTAAAGCAGCCGCCTCGAAGGACGACCTTAAGGCCGCCTCCAATCTTCTGTCTTGGGCGTCCTTTAGGGCCGTGCCACCTTCCACCGGCAACGCCGTTTTCTTAGTCACCGCAGTGATTAAAGAATCCACGGTAGGCCAAAGAAAGGCCTCCTGTTCATTTTCAGGCAAAGGATAGAGGCGGGACATAGCCCTAGCCACTTTGAGGCTCGCTTCCGGGACATCCCATTGAGCCAAAATTAAGGTGTGCGTGGCATCATGCACGTGGAAGGTTCTAGGCGGGCGCTTCGTCCCCAGCATAATGGCGGAGCCAACAGGGGCTGAGGGAGAGACGTCCTCCGGAGAGGAAATCTTCAAAATGCTCATGGCCTGCACTAACAGGTTGGGCAAATCCTCTGAGTGAAAGATCCGCGCTGCAGAGGGGTCATCCGCTCCATCCGAGCGGGAATCCGTCTCCTCCAAGGAATCCCCAAAGGACCGTTGGGAGAACTCAGATACGCTACCCTCATCTACATCAGAGGAAACAGAGTCCTCTAAGGCCTGGGAATCCACCCGAGGGCGTTTACTTCCGGGGGCCTCAACCCCTTTATCGGACAAGGGAGAAGGGGCAGCGTTTTGCATAAGGAAGGCCTGATGCAGCAGCAAAATAAACTCGGGGGAGAAACCCCCCAGACTGTGCACTTCAGCAGCCTGGGCCACAGCCCTAGACGCACCCTCAACCGGCGCTCGCAAGAGCGGGGGAGAAACATGCTGTGCATCCAAGATGGCGTCCGGCGCGACACTCCGCGAAGGAGCCGCGCGGGAAGAAAGGCGCTTAACTTTAGCCGCTTTATTGCCGTCGCCCAAATCAAGGGCGGCCATGGCATTAACTTCTCCCAGCTCAAGGGCGGCCCAAGAAGAAGCCGTCCGAGCAGAGTGGCCGGCCAAGATGGCGGAGGCGAGCAGCGGGGGATGGGCGTTTATGGCGGGAAAAATCGCCGCACCAGAGGAAGACCCGGGACACTGACCGGCCTCCGAACTGACACCCAACAAGGGCGAATCAGACTTTAAGACCCCCGCGTCCCCGCTAGAAGCGCACACGCGGTCCGGGGAGCGATTCTTCGCGCCCTCGCCCTCCGACGCCATAGGCCACGTGGAGATCGATCGGGGAACCCCCTGCCCGCTATAAAAAGGTAAAAATTACATGCTTCTCGCTCCGAGCTGTAACGACCTGGTGTCCCAGTGAGTAGCTGCAATAAACGTTTAAATAAACGTCGAAATAAACGCCTTTAAGGACGTCCAAAATTTTTTTTTTTTTTAACGGAGCCAGCGGGAGGGGGGAGAAAAGGAGGGACCTGGCGCCACCAGGTTTGCACTTGCTCAAGAAGAGCCCTCAACCCTAGGTACTCAACAAAACCTAAAAATTAGGCTTGTAGACCTAGCCAGAGCTGCTGCTGTGTGTGACCACCACCTGCTGAGATAGAGAACATACTGAGGAGTTTCCGGCAGCACATAACCACATATAGGGAGGCAAAAGCTTTGCTCTCTATCTCCACCTGCTGGTAGATGGACACAACCCACCAGTCTATGGATTGATCAGCATGATGATATGGAAGAAACTGTTGCAGTTTGCTCCAGAAAGCTAGAAGTGATTATACTGAACACCCCCCCCCCCCCCCCCCAATGTACCTCTTTTTCCCATTAATCCAATCCTAGCTAATCTGATTCACCACTGCTGCAATGGTGGCAGCTCCAATTTCTTTCAATTAGCTGCAAGTTCGTACCTGGGTGCACCCAATCCCATTCTAACCAATTTCCACTATTAATCCTGCCCCTCTTCTGGATTCCAGCCCAACACAAAAGACTTGCTTGTTTAACAAATATCTTGAATGATCTTTAACATGTTTTAGATTTTTTGTGGCCCGCTTTGATTCTTTTGCAGATATAGGCTGGATATAAATACATGTATGGTATGGTATGGTCCTCTCCCCACACCACCCTCAATTTTAATCACGTTAACAGGCTCAACTGTCTTTACTTCCTCCCAGTACACCATTACTTTAGGACATGTCTACCAGATATGCAAAAATGAGACTCTCCAGCAAAAGTCAACTGATCCTGGGACCACTCATCTTAGGTGTTGGGGTATTATGATTATACCTGTAAATTATCTTATATACAAGTTCCTTAAGCAGGGTGGATACTAACACTTTATAGGCCTCTGCAAGTACACCCACCTACATTGCCTTTCACTTAATTCCTAATCCTGTATCTCTTCTCACGTACTCACAAACCCAAAGGAACTGTAGAAGTTTGTTTTCATCCCTTTTATCCTATTTTGCAACAGACAAACCTGTTCCAAAAGCGTTAAATCCATTTTCTCTCCCAAACCAATACAGCTCATTCTAACAAAGTGCTGCACTTGTAGAGCATGAAAGCCTGTAGACTGCAAATCAAATTTACTCTAAGCTCTTAACCCTTCCCATCTATCAAAAATACCGTACTTTTTTCCCCCTGGTTGAAGTCCACATTACATTTAATGGGTGCTAGCAGAAAAATCACTTGCTGTCTACCCTTTATATTCTTTACCATCTCCCACATTTTCATAACATGCCTCATTGCTGTCAACCATCCCTATGGAGAATCTGACTCCAAGTGAGGACCTTATTTCCCTTAACCTCTTACTGCCCCTAATAATGTAGAACCCAGTCTCTCTTCCCTTCATCTTATAATCTATGTCCACCTTGGCTATGTCTCCCTTTATCCAAGCCTCAACCCAACATGTAAGTACAGAATCCCCAATCTCCATCACCACACAACACACTCAGATTTTAATTTTCATCTCTTTCTCCTTCCTCAGCAGCTTTCCCAAAATCTCCAGCTTTACTTGTGTTCTTAGAGACTGCAGGGTCCACCAATTTAATAACATGTTCTTCTGCTGCCCTCCCCCCAAGGGTCTTCTCCACAAATTCTCCCATCACACATCTCCATTTTTCCATCACCTTAATCCTATCAATGATCCTTCCTCAAAGCAGAACCTTCAACCTTGCCAACTCCTTCCCCATCCTTATTACTATCAAGACAACCCCTTTACTCCCTCTCTCAAACAAGCCTTTTCCCATAAAGGTAACCCTTTCCCTCTGTAGAGTACCCTCCCCCTGTAAACATCTGCTTTTCTCATCCTTACACCCTTCCATTGACATCTTCCCTTGTCAAGCCTCCATTCACTCATTAAGATCCCCTTCTCTCCTCTCAAAAGATATCCCCTCCATTAGAGCACAGATGAGGATCTTACCTTTAGATAGTTAGCCTCGGGGCCAATACAAGAGCAAGGAAGAGGGAGTCAAGGCAGTACGCTACACCCTGAGTTACTGTAAGGAATGTGCACCTTGAGGACTTTTGCAGTAAAAAAAAAAAAAAAAACAACCCAAAACAGTAGATAAGGGGGCTCCCGAGCTGGAAACCTGAGGTATGTCCAGAAGCCATCCATGGCTGCTCTGAAGATCTATGAAACAGTGATGGCTGCTGAGAGTGCCATATAGCCAAGCTTCGAGTAGGCCAAGCATTCTTACCCAGCAGAAACTGAGGGAGAAAACAAGCATTCACAACCAGTCAAGAGTGTGAATGCCTCTGGAAAGAGGTAAGAGCAGTGAACAGGCGATTGGCCTTAAGAGACCGCCAATCACTTTCCCACCTGCATCTTACTCTGCCAAGTGCGCTCTCTCAGCTGACATCTATAATTGGCCCACATATGCAGGGAAGTTCTGCAAGAAATTCTGATTAGGTATAAATTCCCTGTGATATATTAAGAACTAGTAGAAAAGGCCCGTTTCAGGCAAAAATGAAACAGGCGCTAGCAAGGTTTTCCTCCCCCACCCCAGTTCCAGACCCCTCCATCACTCCCCCCCCCCCAGTTCCAGACCCCCTCCCTCCCTCCATCCATCCATCCGAATTCCACACCCTTCCTCCGAGTTCCAGACCCCTCCCTCCCGCTCTCCAAGTTCCAGACCCCACCTCCCTGCCTCCCTCCCTCCGATTTGCAGAGCCCACCTCCCTGCCTTTCTCCTTCCGATTTCCAGACCCCCACACCTCCTTGGAGTTCCTGACCCCTAGACCCCCCTGTCGCGACCCTCTCGAGCCCCCCTTCCCGCCGCCAAACTTCCCCAGCCGCCGTCGCGTATGTGTGCTGGCGGGGGACCCCAACCCCGCCAGCCGAAAGTCTCCTTTTCTCGGCCGCGCGGCATGGAGGAATGACGTGATCAAGTTGGAATCCATTTGTGCTCGTGCGTCTGACGTATGCACACAGATTCCAACTTGATCACGTCCCCTGGGTTTTCGGCGTAATGCGTCGTGACGTCAGCTGGGGCTTCGGAGCCCAAAGTTACGGACAGAGGCAGCCAGGCTCAGAACGTTGGCGGTGAGTATTATTATATAGGATGAGCTTTGTACTCCAGATCAGTTTTGTTTCATAGTCATAAAAAACCTCCTACTATACGTTATCTGTGGGCCCCTCACCCCCAATAGGCAGTGGGTAAAAGCTGCTCTGTACACAAGCAGAATTACCTTAGAAGTTATGTTTCTGTCATGAAGACAGGATACTCTAGTTCAGTGTGTATCACTTTTCTGGTAGTTTTCCACACAAAAACAAAGGTTTATGATCATGATTTGCTGAAATTCCACCATAACACCTCTAATATTTTATGAGAATTTACATTTTTGTTTGTTGAAATGTACTTACAATCTATATTTTATTATTTTAATGATACCTTGAGCCAACTGGCTTTAGAATTGTGTTGATTTTATGTATAGCTCTGGAGCAGGTTTTGCCAAAGCACAGCCATAGGAATGAATATCCCTTATTTTATAATTTGTAGGTTTTTGTTTTGTTTTTAATATAATGGTGTTTGTTTCCTGTGGCCTCACCACATTTTTCTCCTGGTGGTGTATGTGAACACCATTAGCCAGTTTGTTTTTTGCTACTTAAACTTGAAGCAATAAATATTTTCATGGTTTTAAAACTTTCTACTAATAGAATACCTGAGAGGATATGATTAAGCTCCACATCTCTGATGCTTCTCGCCATAAGAGAGCGCCTCAATACGGAGCTCCAGCGTGAAAGCATCTGGCCTCTCTTTCGGGTTCCAAGCTAACATACTACGCAGAAGATTGCAGACTTCCTCGGGTACAGCCCTCTTGTTCTTCCAAGGGATATGTAGCTGTAAACTGGGGTTTTCTAGAAGAGCCTCACCCACAGGAACTAGTACCTTGCCTCGACAGACATATGTTCCTGAGTGGAGATCACAGAAATGGAAGATAGGTATTAGTTTTGAAACCCAGATGATGGGAAGGATTGGGGGGACAGGGGGGGAGAAACCCTATAGGATTTAAAGACAGCCCGAAGGGATAAATGGGCAATATCTAAGTAAGATGCAGATACAAAACCATTAATGAGACACTTATGATGAGAAGTTCTAGTTTACTAGAATACACAGTTTCTGGAATTGGCTTCTACAGTAATGTAACTCAGTGTGTATGCTTTCAAGTGTTGTAGGTAAGAACCACTAAAACATTTAAGTACTTAGGGGTCTATTTACTAAGTGGCAATATTCCACTACGATGTATTGAAGGCCACGTAACATAAGTTGCGGCCCTAATACGTGTTATACTGCAAAAACACAGCTTAAATGCATGGACAAATCAGATCAGGAATGGGACCATTCACTTTAGAATACCACCACTATAAAAAATACTTTAAAAATACAGTAACTGAATACAAAAGTGAACATAACCACACTTAAGCTGTACATCACACGTTTTGAAGACATTTTTTTTTTAACTCTCTTAGAAATATTGAAAATTCCATCAGAATCCATACATATTATAATGAAAAATAAATTTATACCCCATCATCAACTCCCTTAGAGTTTACAGTGGCTTATATCAACAGGAATCAAGCTCCAAAAAAAAATGCCAATACAATAAATTTAAAACACACGACAGATTTCTAAAGCTTTCTATTTGCCTCTATCAGACTTTGGACTCGATAGCCCTTTGGAAATCTACGTTTCAAAGTTCCAGGTTTATTAAAGGCTTCCTATTCCGCTCACTGGACAAGTCACCTGAGGGGAGATATTCAAATTGTTCCAGTGACAAGTTAACTTTGGATCCAGCATAAATAGACAGGAATTTGCAGATCATTTTGTAGACAGAGATGAGCTGTCTGTCAACTTAGACCTTTTCATAATATAATTAAAAAGAAAGACTCTGCAAAATCAAGCTCTATAAATTCTCTCAACACATCCTTCTAAAACTACAGTTAAATTTAATTATTTTAAATACATTTTCTATGAACCAGCCCAACTGATTATTTCTAAGGTGAAACCAGCGCAGGTAACTGCACCATCCTCTACGGCAGAGGCAGCATCAGAGTGTAAGGATTAAATGTAATTTAGTATCTTGATTTATATTCCACATCCTTCAGTAATACACTGCAGTGTAGATTACAAAAAATATCAAATACATCTAAGATGCAATCCATCAAAACATTCCAAAACAACCATACTTAAATCCAGGGGCATATCTGCGTGGGGCCACAGGGGCCTGGGCCCCCGCAGATTTCACCCTGGACCCCCCCCCTACCGCCGTCAACCCTCCCCCGCCGTCACCTACCCCCGCCGAGGTACAACGTGCTGCGACATCAGACTCCGTCCGAAACTGGAAGGGAAGGGATGCAGCTTTTAAAAGCACAGCTCGAGGAAGAAAACTTAAACAAGACCTCGGCTGGGCTGGCGGGGGTTGGGTCCCCCGCCAGCTGAAGTAAAAGGCATCGGCAGGCAGGAGGAAGCGGACCTCGGTGGGGGTAGGTGACGGCAGGTTGACGGCGGTGGGGGGGGGGGGGGGGGCTATAATGTGCCCCCTCACTCTAGCCCCTGCCCCCCCCCTACCGCTGAACCTCAGATACGCCCCTGCTTAAATCACATTTTCCCATCTCTCCCACCATTATCTAAAACTAATCAACAAACACTTTATAAAGCAACTACACTTAAAATCCTCCTGTATTTCCTATAATTCTTATTATTCTTGTTCTACATAAAATATTTATTAAAAGCTAAGTTTTCAATAATTTTTGAAAAGATACATAATCTTCACATTGAAAAAAAAATCTCCTTCATTAATTCATTCCAGGAGCACAACAACACAAGAATAAGCTCAAGTCCTAACCAGACTATGGGGTCCAGTAGTTCCCAAACCTGGTCCTGGAGGCACCCCAGCCACTCAGGTTTTCAGAATACCCACAATGAGAGAGATCTGAATGCACCGTCACCAATGCATGCAAATCCATCATGAATATTCATTGTGGATAATCTGAAAATGTGACTGGTTGGGGTGTCTCCAGCACCAGGTTTGGAACCCACTGGCATACAGTAAAGCTAGACTTAGTGAAGAACTAGAACAAAGAGATCCAGCTGAATATATATAATTTTGGTCCACCATAGTCTTGAATGCTAGACGTAGCATTTTAAATTTTATTCAATGTAACAAAAATGATAGAGGCAGTAGTAGCTGCTCAATTTCAAAATTACTTAGAACGTTATCAGTTATTGGATGCAATGCACTTGGGATTCCATCCATCTTTTAGTGTGGAAACAATGTTGGAAGGCTCTTTTTCAGAACTTCCTCTTTTCCTGGAAAAGGGATAATCAAGTCTATGTGATGCAGCTAGATTTATCTACTGTATTTGATCTGGTGAGCCATGAGACTCTGCTGCCAACGATCTCTGAGGTGGGCATTGCTGGAGGTGTTTTGACGTGGTTCAATGGATTTTTAAAACACATGTCTGTCCAGATGCTCTGGCAGAAGTGTCTTTTGTATCCATCGTCTATGAAGCACGGGATCCCACAAGGCTCACCATTCTCCCTCATAATTTTTAATTTTTACCTTAGGGACATAAGGAAGGTTTTAGAATCTTTTGGAATTAGATATTTTTCTTACAAAGTTTATATTGTTCTTTTGTTCCCTTGGAATAATTTAATGTCAGTTTATTCTCTTATGTAAGAGGTTTTTAAGGTTTTACTTGCCTGATTTTGCTCCTTGGATTTGAAAACAAATCCGGCTAAAACAAATTTTTCTCCCTAAACCCACCTCTTCTCTTCCCCCATTATCTCTCTCTGTGGAAAACACTCATCCTCCCCGTCTCATCAACTCGTAACCTTGGGCTCATCTTTGACTCCTCTGTCTCTTAGATGGCTTTCCTGGTACTCAGCATCTTCAGGTTGACCGTACAGGCAGTATGCCTCAAGGTCCACAATATTCAGCGCATCCAAGGCACTAGAAATGAGGGCTGACAGCTCGTCACGGTAAAAAAATGCAGACGGCCGTGGGGGTCATCCTGTTCTTCCTGGAGAAGCTTACCCTCCTCTACCATCTCAAGCTTAGATGGCTGAGACGACACCCCCAAACCCACATCAATCAAAGGGAGAGAGGAATGGGGCCCCAACGACCCCACATCAGAGACCATCTGCCAATGCTACTGCGCAGCAGGTGACCAAAATCCCCAAAGGACACTTCCTGGATCCCTAGCACCTGTGCAGACAGTAACTGGGGGAGGGCTCGCTTCAACAAATATGACTGATGCATGAGCAGAACAAAATCCAGGGAGAAAAACATTCCCAGCCAGGTCTGCCCCACAGCCGAGGAGCTCCATTTCTGTTAGCAATCCCATCAGACAGGTTGGCAGCGCACAAGTGCTCCAGAAACATCAGCTGAAGCGAGTCTAGGACTGCCTCAGTGGAGGCTGACAAAATTGCACACGCGCCAAAAGCCTCCACACAGGAAACCACTCCGTCGGGTGAAACTGAAGCGCCATCTGCCACCAAACTTTCCACGCAACCAGCAATGCAGAATCCCCGCTGCGGAATAGCTCTTCCCACAGTGGGAACAGCGCTTTACTGTCTCCGCCTCCATACTGGCACGCGCTAAGCCCCAACCGAGCGGACTACAAAAAAAAAAAGAGAGAGGACCACTCACCACAATTATGGGGCACCAGTCCGCTGATATTCCAAAAGATGCCAGCGACCGAGCTGAGTTATCCGAGAGGTAAGATATGTAAGAAAGCAAGAAAGAAATACCAAGTCACTGCACTACCCAGTTCTCCCATGAAAAAAAAAAAACAGGCTTATACCCCGATCTGCCCAAAAACGCCTGGAACCCAGCCAAAACAGCTTACCCGCTAGAACATTGTGGATGCGGAAGCCTCCTCGAGCCAGCGAACTAGTATAGCAGTGGAAGCCATAGCACTTAAGATTCCAAGCAAGTCAGTAATCAGAGAGTCAACCAACGGAGCTAGTTGAACACTGTTCAATAGCACAGACATACACAGCAAACATCCAACAAGCTGTAAATTTAAGGGGCAAGAGAGATGAAAGGGTACCTGCACCCTAGTATTGAAATCCGAGAAATCTCGACAGGCCTAAGCCCCGGGATTCCGAACCCCTGCTTGGACCGAGAACTGGAGCAATGACTAAACTAGGGTGTCCCGAATGATATCACCTGGTATCGACAAGACAAAGGTGAGGGTAAACCAAACATAAGGAACGTGCAGACCTGCTCCCAGGAAGACACCGTGTTCTTGTGTCACCGGGGGCTTACATCACATACGCAAGTCCCCTCCCCCCCCCCCAAACCCCAGCTCCCCGAAATAGTGAGCTTAACCAACTACTGTGCTATGGTGGACTAGCCACCCAGTATTGCAAACCTAGGACATGCCAGGCCGTGTCTGCCAAAGACATCAATTCAGGAGATGTCTGAATCTAGACAAACCAGGAACTCACCAAATATGCCACAATCAAGTCCACAACTGACCATTCAGGAAAATCCTGGAATAAACTGAAATCTGCTGCACCCAGCCAAGACCCAGCACAGCAGCTGCCTAGATTTATATGTCAAGAGAGAACATCCGAGAAGTCCTAGGAAAATGGTACTGGAACCATCAGCTATGGCTGAGAGGACCTAGAGGATCAACAAGGAACCTCTGAGTCTGATGCGGAACCTGACACCAGGAAGATCGTCCAAGATTGCACCCAGAGTGTGAACAAATGACCAGACTCAAGGACTAGATAGGAAAGGCTGCCCTGAATTGGGGTGTGATGCTTGCTGATTAGTCCCCAGAAAAAAAAAAATGGCTTCCTCAAGGCCATGTCGAGTATTACTCCAAGATCCCTCATGTTGGAAACAATTAATTCTTGGTGAAATTAAATATCAATCCTGACGACAGAAAAAGGGTAGCTACTGAAGATGAAATGTGCAAACTACCTTGATGAAAGAGTATCAAATCAGCCAATCGCAAAATAAGGATAAATGTTTCCACAGAATGCAATCACAGAAAACTCCTGCAGTAACGTAAAATGGGCATAAAACAGCACGATTCCACAAACTGCAGGAAGGGCAGAAATTCCACCTGCAGGACTGAAATTGCAACCAAATGCAATGGGGCCAAAGGAAAGGATGACCCTACTAACTCCATGGTAGGTGGAAGAACTCTCCTTTCATGGAACTACCAAAGAAACAGAATAACGTCCTGGTCCTCCCCAGAGATATAGGGGACAGCCTCCACCGTAGCACCAAGAAGAAAGTCTCCCAGGAGACAAAACTGCCTGAGAGATTAACTAGAGCCTGCATAGCTAGTCCAAGCGAAAATCTGCAGTGGAATGGGAGAACTCCAACATGCAACCTTGCTAAGGTAATATGGAGACATTCCTCAAGCACAGGAAGAGGTGTATTGCTACTGCGGAATCCGAGGGGATACCCAATATCCCTTCCTCAAATGGCATGGAAGCCCATGGTAGCACTGGAGCTTGAAGCCGAGTCCTTCCAGACAGCATGAACACTGGTAGTGGCACTTGCAAAAAAAAGTATATATATATATTTTTTTTTAATGAACCTTGCAAAAGGTGACCTAGGCAGTGGACAGTTAAACAGGCTTCTAAGACAGAGCTCACTGCATGTTAAGAGTGGCAAGAATCAGTCAGCGAGGCTGAGCCCCAGAAAGGCTGACAGGTCTACACATAGTACCAAACTAGGATGTCCGACCGCCTAGATGGTGCAACAGAATCTGGATGTGTGAACCATAGTGCAGTAATGAGATCAAGCTGCAGTAGTTGTAGACCCACAACCTGTGAATCCTGGTGTTCACCTCCAGCTGGTGATCAACACCAATAAGCCATTCTGCAAGTCTGAAGACGCTCTAATAAACCATAGCTGTCCAATGCCATGAACAAGGTATCCCAGTTCCATAGAAGTTCCAGGGCAGCCCATCTGCAGGTTACCTGTAGTCTCAGCCCTCGCTCTCAGCTGGTTATTGCAACCAGGAAGGTCCCAAAAAACAAGGCAAGCAATCTGCAAGATCCAACGTGGAAAATAAACAAGCAGATCAAAGTGACATCCAAAGGATTTTATTAGAGATATCATATATAAGAAAGTTGCCCAACTTTCTTATATATGATATCTCTAATAAAATCCTTTGGATGTCACTTTGATCTGCTTGTTTATTGCAACCAGGAAACTAGGCTGCTACCTTGAAGCCACTCTGCAAGTTGCTATTTACCCAAAGTCCGGCAAAGGACTCCAAAAGGCAAAGGCAGCATAGGTCAACCCTGCAGTAGGGTACTGTACCCAAGAGCTGAGCAGCTTTGGAAAACCAACAATGGAAGAAGAAATGAAGTGCCAACTGCTCCACCAAGGGAAGAACCGCTTGCACTAACAGGCGGAGAGTGGTACCAACCAAAAGGTTCCCTGAAAAAAAAAACGGAATAATGAACCAAGAATCCTAGAACATACACCCCGCAAATGGCAAGCTCCGACTGGTCCCGACACTATCACCAAACCAATTGTGGACACATCCGAGGACCTTAAAACTGACAGTGACCTTCCATGAAATGAAAAGGGATGCATGCGACACTACCATAGTGTCACCTACATGCCACCACTGTCCTCCGTACCCCTCGAGACGAAGTACTACACAGAAAGTAGAGACTGCAGGGTCCCAATATATAGCCCAAGAGCAGGTACCGAACAAGGTATCCTTGGAGGAGCTGGAAGAGAGCAACTCACGGAGTCCCACCGAAGAGACACCGCATTGCAGCAAAATCCATCCACCAGAGGATAACCAGAGTCCTGGAGACTAATGTAAGAGCCATAAGCAAAATCCAACCACTCTACTACAGGAGTGCTGACCAGTCTGCTGTCAGCTAGCTGCAGAAGCAGCACCTCGGAGTTAACACAATCAGATTTCCCCCCAGAATAACTCTCATCCTCTGAGCATGCGAATATCAGCCGCAGAATATCAGCCCTGTGCTGCTATGCTTTGCTCGCATGCCCTAAAATGGCCGCCAAAGCCCGTTAGGCAGTTGCAAAAGACCTCGTGTGGGCAGCTACAAACAGTAGCAAGGCCCACATAAGCAGTGTTGCAGAACTCAGCTGTTGCCCCAACAGCCAATAAAAGAATTCCCGCCACACACCACAGCCACAGTGGGTACACACTCCTGCAGCAACCACCGTCAAAAACGCGAAACACTGGGAATAAGCCATACCCACAACAAAGTGTTGACTCACCCAGAGCACCAACAGCAGCCTTGTAACAGCACAGGCAGACATCCATCCTCTCCTTCCATAGCCTTGATACTGGCATCATCAGTATCTCTCCCAAACCCAGGTTTTTCGAAAGTCCAAGTCAACAGACTAACCATCTGACTCTAAATGGGTGGGTTTTTTTGTAGCTGGATAGCCACCTCTTGGAGAAGGAGAATGGAGAAGGGCAGGAGAAGGCAGAAGGGTGGGGGAGGGACCTGGGGTGACCAGGTGTAGCCCCTAAACACGGCACCACTCACCCATACACTCCAGAGCTCTACTAAACCAGGAGGACCAGATTAGAAGCTGCACCAGATGAGACCAGGAGCTGGTGGAGAGACCATCCATCTGCCTGCTGGAGATAGAGAATACTGACTGACCAAGGAGCATTCCATCCTATAAGGAGATGCAATTCAGCTCTCTATGTCCACCTGCTAGTAGATGGATACAACCCACAAATCTCTGGATTCATCTGCCGCTGACACTAAGGAAACTTATTTTAGATCCAGCTATGCTCAGCTTTTAAATGTTCAGCAATTAACCGGCTTAACCAGAAATTTCACTAAAGATATCTGTGGTAAATTATTCACTAGTACAGGTAGTAGTCACTAAAAGGAAACACACACTTGTCAAGTTCCTGCTTCTTTTGACAGCAAATTTTAGATTCAAGTAGATAATGGCCAGCTTACCTTGAAGGTTTCTTGTTGCAAGACATTCATATAGCGCTACCAGCAGCAGAGCAACCAGCAATGTCAGAATTTCACCTACTGCCTCAGCAAAACAGGCCATCAAGACAATTCCTCTTTCTGCAGCATAAATGAATGCCCTCCAATAGCAGCAGCATGGAAGACTGGCTTAGAAAACTATTAGAAAGATGTTGCACTAGAAAGAATACTTTACCTGACTACTTAATAGTTCAATTATAAACATTAGAACCCTCCTTTAAAGTCACAAGATTGAACAAAATGGGCTCATCCAATAAAAATTCATTGATTCTCACCAAGAAGTTCTTTCTGTGAACTGGCATCCTTAAAAGTAATCCTTTCAATCATGGCCCAGAAGATGATACCCAGGGCAAAGATATCAGCTTTGGCAGTGTAGCTCCCTTCCCACATTTCAGGTGCCATGTAAAAATCCGACCCACAGGCTGAAAAAAAGCGGTGCTGGTTCACATTCACTTTTCCCAGGCACAACTTGCTCAGACCAAAATCTGCCACCTAAGAACACAAGCAAAAGTTAACAGTGCACTATGTCTTCTTCATTGACAACTAGGAAGCAAGTGCAAAATATTAAAATACCAGTTTCAACAATTACAGTTTCTATTGAATTAAAGCATTACCAGGTACGTGGAAAGCTGTACAGACATTTAAGAGACAGCAAGGCTTAATTTGCAAACAAAAAAAAGTGGAGGATCTGTGAAGATGGGAGAAAAGAAGCAGACCAGGGTCAAAAGCAGCAGAAGGTATAGATGAGAGAGCACATTCTGTTCCAGGCTCACCTCCCCCCTCCTTTGAACCTGAAGGCTACCTGGTATAGAGAGGCTGGAGCAGAAAGCATTCCTGTTGCTCTGGAGTCTGAAAAAGAAGTAATGAACTGTGTTCTAGCACAAAGGAGAACCACCAAATCCCTAAGTACGTAAAAGCAAACATACACAAGGACTGAATCATCTCAGATTTTATGGTCACCTGATGCAGGCAGCAGTGCCGAAACATGGCCTGTGTCAAGTCCTTGTGGACTTGGTGCAAGATCCTTGACTTTTACCTCAATAAAGGACATTTTTAGAGACCCAGGTATCCTATTTGTTTGTCATCCCTGCTGTGTTTGTTTGCTAAACTGTGCTCCAGGCCATTTCCCTAGAAATTAAGCCCCGAGAGATTGTAAATTCAGTAGAGCAGAGACTTATCTAGCCAAGTCAAAAACCATTATATAGAAGATGGGGTTTTTTTTGTTTTGTTTTTTGGGTTGCTTTGTTTTTTGTCTTTATTTTTTAACAGAAGTGGACAAGATGTAAAAGCAACCTCAAAAGGTAAGAGTTTAATCTGAATTTTAAAATGGGAAAACAAAGAAACAGACTCAGAAAATCTGTTCCAATACAGACATGGAGAACATTTACATAGTTATAACATTGAAGGAAAGCAAGTCAAATTGCATTTTGAACAGACTGCATAAAATAAAGACAGACCCACGGGAGAACAGAAAGAAGTGATAATGACAGAGCAGACAAGTGTTTCGATAGCATGATCAAAAGAGAAAAAGGTGAATTTGTTCTTACCTGCTAATATCCTTTTCCTGAGTCTTGCTAGACCAGTCAAGATGAGCAAGTTATATCTGCCTACCAGCAGATGGAGACTGACAACTTAGTGGCATCACCAGTATAAGAGGTGCAGCTCTGAACGTGCAGATTTGCTTTGTCTATAGTATATTGCCAATACTTGAACAGCATTATATAATCAAGCTTATAGAACATCACAGATAACATAAAAGGACCAAGATTATAGCACAACATACGACTGCGTCGTCATAGAGTAGCAATATAAAGCAGTATTATAGAACCCCCAATCTTGACAAGAATGGAAACTGCCACCAGGAAAAACCTGTGAGATCCCTTCAGATGCTAGATGATATCAAAAGGTAAAATTAGTCCTTACCTGATAATTTTCTTTCCATTAGTCCAAACTGATCAATCCAGAGACTTCTGGGTTGGTTATGTACCTCTGCCAGCAGGCGAAGATAGAGAGAACTTCAAAGGTTCAGCATATATGGTCATGTGCAGCCATACCTCAGTATGGTCGATACCAAAGCAGTGGAAGAACAGAAATCCAAACAACACTCTCCTGCCTCCAGGAATCCAAGTGAACGGCTCAACCGTTTCCGTGGGAGATAAGAAGTATATCCAAACTTGGAGATCTCTTGGGGGGGGGGGGGTTGTGAAAAACAGACCAAATGAAGGAACCTGTCCAAAATCAGGAACCAAAAACCCCAAACCGTAAGCAGGAATCAAAAACCCCAAACCGTAATCAACTCCTAACAATAAAACAGAATATGCACAGAACGAAGGGTGGGCCTCTGGATTGATCTGTTGGGACTAATGGAAGGAAACTTATCAGGTAAGGACTAATTTTACCTTCCAAAGCGTCCCACAGATCAATCCAGAGACTTGTGGGACAGTAGGACAGTACTGTGCCACCCCTAAAGTGAGGACCGAGGCTCCAAATGCTGCGTCCTGACACACCACCACGTCCAACCTGTAGCATTTGGTAAAAGTATGAACCGAAGCTCACGTGGCTGCTCTGCAAATGTCCTCCAACGACATCAAGAGACACCCAGCAGCAGAAGTAGCTTGTGCTTGCGTAGAATGTGCCCGCACCCGCAAGGGAGGCGACCAACCCATGGCGATGTAAGACGAACTAACTGCCTCCCAAAGCCACCATGGCCTTCGGTGCCATCTCACCCATCTTTCAGCCCGCAAGGAGAACAAAAAGGTGATGAGAACGACGGAAGTCATTGGTGACCTCTAAGTAAGAAAGGAGAACTCATCAGACGTCCAGACATCGCAGTGCCCAGAAGTCGGAAGGATAGTTTTTCCAGCAAAACACCAGTAGAACCAGAGACTGATTGAGAAGAAAACGCGACACCACCTAGGGTAAGAAAGACATAACCGTCCTAACACCCACCTCCATAAAGCGGAGAAAAGGATCTCTGCAAGATAAAGCCTGCAACTCAAACACCCACCTGACGGACGCGAATGCCACCAAGAAAACCGCCTTCCACGTAAGATCATTTAGGGGCAAACGACTCAAAGGCTCAAAAGGAGGCCTTTGCAGCGCCCGCAATACCAGGTTCAGGTTCCAGGACGAGACGACAAGCAACCACTGGAGCCTCAGATGGTTCACCCTCGAAGAAAACGCACAATATCTGGGTGCGCAGCAATCGAAAAGCCCTGAAGGTGGCCCCAAAAACAGGCCAAGGTCACCACCTGGACTTTCGAGGAACTCAAAGAAAGAGACTTATCAAGGCTATCCTCTAAAAAGGCAAGGATAGATGTCGCGGAGGCAGAAACCACCAAAATGCCTGCCAAGGAACACCAAGATTCAAAGGTGCGCCAAACTCGAGCGTACGCAGCTGAAGTAGAGCACTTCCATGCCTTCAGCATAGTAGTAATAACTCCGTCAGGGTACCCCTTCCTCCTTAAATATGCCCTCTCAAGGGCCAAGCCATAAAACCAAAGCGGGAGGGATCCTCCATTATGATGTGTCCCTGACTCAGAAGACCACAATGCAGAAACAGACACAGGGGACAATCGTCCAGAAGCCTGACGAGATCCACATACCACGGACTCCAGGGCCAGTCTGGAGCCATCAGAGTCACCGGACCCGGATGCTTGACAATCCGTCCCACTACTCTCCCTATCACGCGGAGGAAACACGTACAGGAGACCCAGGAGCCTGGACATCGATCCCGGCTGACCCGTACTCCTGCCTCTACTGAAAAACAAAGGAACATTCGCGTTGGCCCTCTGGGCCATCAAATTGAACACCGGAACTCCCCAGCGTTCCGTGATCTGAGTGAATGCCTGCGGAGAGCTCCCACTCTCCCGGATCCAGCTGGGTCTGACTGAGGAAATCCGCTTGTAGACTGGATGCTCCTGCAATGTGAGCCACTAAGAGCAGGTACAATTGTTTCCCTGCCCAAAGACGGAGCAGAGCTGCCTCCTTCACCAGAGGAGCAATCCATGTGCCTTCCTGTCTGTTGACATAAGCTACCACCATCACGTTGTCTGAAAGGGCTCACACAGGACAAGCTGCCATGGAGCCCAATACTCGCACAAAATCCCATGTCCGGGGAGCTGGAACCGCTTGGAGTTACGAGCAATGTGCTCCCCAACCGGAGAGGCTGGCATCCGTGGTAACAACCATCCAATCCTGCGCCGCAGGGGAAGCACCCCTTGTCAGGTTCTCCGAGATCAGCCACAAGCACATAGCCAAATAGGCACGCGAAGTTCACGGAATCTGAAACAGGAAATCCTCCAACAGCTGAGTAGACACGCCTGCAGGGGCCACATATGGGGCCTGGCCCAGAGCACCACGTCCAAAAGTGGCTGCCATGGAGCCCAATACTCGCACAAAATCCCATGTCCGGGGAGCTGGAACTCGAAAGAGTTCCTCCAGCTGTCTTTGAAGCCACAGCCGACATGCTGCTAGAAGGGACAACGTCCCTGTGTGTCGAAATACACGCCCAGGTATTCCAAAGACTGTGAGAGAGACAGGTGACATTTGAGCAGGTTGATCACCCAAACGAGAGAGCGCAACAGCTCAATCATTCTGTCGCCCATCGACTCTCCTCGTAAGATGGCACCCGAATGAGCAAATTGTTGAGATAAAGATGGACATGAACTGCCTCCTTTCTGAGGAAGGCTGCCACGACCACCATGACCTTGGAGATCGTCCAGTGTGCAGTAGCCAGTCCGAAGGGCATAGCCTGGAACTGGAAGTGCCGACTGAGCAGTGCAAAATGAAGGAAACGCTGATGAGAAGGCCAAATAGGAATGTGCAAATATGTCTCCTTGAAATCAAGAGTGGTCAAGAACTATCCCGTCTGTACCGCTGAAAAGACCGACCACAAAGTTTCCATCTGAAATTAGTAAACCTGCAAGGCTTTGTTTACGCCTTTGAGATTGAGACTCGGACGAGAGGAGCTGTCCTTCCTGGGCACCACAAAGTAGATGGAGTAACGGCAAAGGCCTAACTCCAACTGCAGCACAGGCCAAACTGCTCCTAGCCGCAGCAAGTTGGCAAGGGTCTCTCAGACCACTGCCCCTTTGGCGGCAGTCTTGCAGGGCGACTCCAAGAAAAAATCCACCAGAGGACGGGCAAACTTGAGTTTGTAACCATCTCAGATGACCTCCAAGACCCAGTCATCTGAAGTTACCCTGGTCCATTCCCAAATTATCAACTGGAGATGGACCAGGGCCCCATCACTGGGAAGCTCTAGAACAGGCTGTGTTCTAGATCTGGAGGTAGCCTAATGACGCTCCCCTCGAAAGGGCTGTGACTTCTACGCAAAACGAGGCCTCTGGAAGGCTCCAAAACGACCAGGCCGGTAACGCTTTGCATTTCTGAAGTGGGAGCGAGAGGATCCAGTATGAAAAACTTGCCCAGGCCCTATCCTCAGGGAGACGCTGACCCTTGGAGTCACCAAGAGCCTTAATCTTTTTCTGAACAGCAGCTTCCCCCAAAAAGGCAATCTCGCAAGGCGCGATTTAGAAGCCACATCAGCCGCCTAAGGTCTCAACCAGATCCAGCGGCGAACTGTGACCGCAAAGGAGACTCCCTTGGCTGACACTCGAAGCACATCATAAAGAAGATACGCTAAGCAAACCAAGCCTAACTCCACTGCCAGCAAGAAACTGACGAGCTCATCGGCTGAAGAAGCCTTTTGAACCCATGAAAGGCAGGCATGTGCTGCATACGACCCACACGATGGAGACTGAGCATCGCCACCTCAAAAAAGGACATGCGGGAAGACTCCAAGTTACGGTTCTGCGGGTCTTTTAAGAGGTGTGACCCCTCCACTGGAAGCATGGTCTTTTTAGTGAATGCAGTGATAAGGAAATCCACTGTGGGGAGTCTCAAGGACTCCAAATCTGATTCAGGAACAGTGTAAAGGTGCATCATCGCTCGTGCCACCCTCAGGCCAGACTCCGGCATGTCCCATTGTGCAGAAATGCAAGCTTTCATAGCTTCATGAATGTGGAAGGGGGGTTTTGGTCCCCGACATAATAGAAGAGGTGCACAGACAATAAGGGTGGGAAGTTAGTCTTTCCGAAAAAGATGCACTGCTGTGGGGTCATCCCCCTCCTCTGGCAGCAATTCCCCTTCTTCCAAGGCATGAGGCCCCAGTAGGGGAATCCTCAGCAAAACTGTCATCTGCAACTTAGACAACAGAGACCACCACATCCAAATCAGAAAGAGACCCAAACCGAGGTCACTTTAGCAAAGGCGGCTGCTGACAAGGCAGTGCTTTAGGCTCAGGAGAAAAATCAGAAAGCTGGGGAGCCCCTGAGTGCTTCAACAAAAAGCATTTGTACATTAGAAGCACAAATGCTGGGGAAAATGGGACCATCTCCCCCTGCACACCCAGACGGCTCCCCCCACACCCTGGACTCTTCCAGGGCAGTGCTCACCCTGCGGCTGCTCTGATGCCATGTGCAAAGTCCACAGTGGAATGGAAAAATGGGTGCTCACAGGCTCAAACAATGAAGCAAGGCCCAAGGTTCCTGCCAACACGGGACCCAACACCGCCAACTAATCACCCGAACTTGGGCTGCCCCCCCCAGCCGACAAATGTGGCGAATCCAGCGCAGCTTGGTAAAAACAAGTCTTGCACCCTCCCGACACTGCTTCTCGCTTCACAGCTTGGGAGCAACATTATTAAAACTGGGACGACATTACCCCAAGTATAGCAATCTAAAGAAGAGGCTCCAAACTTCAAAGACCTCTTGACCAAGCAATCTGAAACCAAAACAGACCATAACCAACTAGAAGACCTCACCAATCACGAAGTGAACTTGTTAGCGTCACTTAAACCTAGTTGTGGACCTGCCATGTGGTCAAAGGGGAGGGGTAGGGACAAACCAGGAATCCAAAAGTCCTAGTAGGGCAGCTAGATCTCTCACCTGAATTGAGATCTGTGAGCAAGAAACAAAAAAGGAGAAACACACTGGCCGGAAAAAAGCAAGCTTTCTCTAGAACCAATTCTCCTTGCTACAGCAACTTCTATGGGGCCAGAGCCTTTGGCTATCCCCAAGGCTTGAACAGACCTTAGGTTCAATCTATGACCTACAAAATAAAATACAGAATTAATGGTCATCAGACAAAGACTGTACAAGTTGTATTCCAGCATCAGGCTGGTCATGGACCCTCCAAAGCATGCAACCAACACAGGTAGACTCACTGTCACCAAGGCCCAGATGGATCCTCACAATACTGCCAGAGCTGCTCATTCTCCTCCACCAGAAGTTCAGCTGTCAAACAGGCATCTGACTCTTCAACTCAACCAGGGACACAAATGTGCACAACATATAGAACCAAACGCCTGGAGGTCAGAAGATGAATAGAAACCTCTCAAGGGAGGGCACAGAAACAGAATATTCAAGCACCAGGAAAGTGAAGCCATACCTCCGAAGTCCAAGGCCACAAGATGTAAGTCCCCAATGCTGAGGAATACTTACCTTTAGCGATAATAGCACAGAGTTTCCACACCTGTAAAACTGAAGCATATGGAATTCTCCTGAACAGATCTGGACCTAAGCCTCAGACAGAACTTACTTCTGAAAGACTAGGCCTCCCGAGTAGGCCAACAGAGGTGAAGGCATTTATTTGAGTGCAATCCAGGATACTTACACTAGGAGTATCTGGTGAAACCCTGGAAGCAGGCTGTCACATACTTGGGAAAACTCAGGAGCCAAACACCAAACTAACATCGTCTGCGAAATCTGCAGATATGTTGAAGGCAGGTCCCATGATCCCTGCCTCAACAGCCATCATATTCTCAGTCTTTATAATACACAATGTACACCATTGTGCATCAGGGGGAAATCTGTGGAATAGTCATTTACTAGGCAACTTGAGTAGATCCACTGGTGAATCCAGTAATTAACCCCTAATTACCACAACTCTACCACAAGTCCCACAGCATATCCCACTATGGTCAATATTAGATCATGGTTTTTCAACTACATGATACTATGGATAACGGGGTTACAAGCCGCCTCAATCAAAAAATGGAACAAAATCCCCGTACTTATTACAGCAAGACGATGCCCCCCCCTCACCAACTGGAAAGACCAAACTATAAAAACCAAAACAAACCAGAGATCAACACCCTAACCAATACAAAAAGATGAACACAAACAACAACTGAAATGGCTATAACATCAAAAAAAGACAGAACGCACAGACATTTACAGACTGTTAAGTACACCAACATTGATACTTATGTACCCATTCCTATAGGTTACATAAATGCGAGATCAGCGTTAACAAATCAACCATAATTAGAGACTGGATTGAAACTGAGCAATTAGGTATACTATTCGTAACAGAAACGTGGCTGCAAATGCGGCACGACCCAGTACTGCTTGACTTATGCCTGTCGGGATATAAAATAACACACATCAACAGAACTTAAGAAAAGGAGGCAGGGTCGCCTTAATATACAAATCCTTCTTTACAGTAGAAATCACAGATGAACATATATCCCCTGCGATTGAAATCATGGCATGCAAAATCACAGACTCAACAATAACTGATCAATTATGCTGTATACTTTTTTACCGTTGCCTGGAAGATGGTCCTACACCCATGGACTTAATATCAAACATATGCACAAACTTCCTGAATGTCCTGCTACTAAGTTGATATCAATCTACACCTTGACAAGCATCATGACCAACACCAGGATTCTAACAAATTTCCTGAACCAATGGAACTTCAAAACGGCACCAGCCACCTCATCTCATGTAAAAGGTCACCAATTAGACATATTGGCTAAGAGTCTGTAAGCTAGTAACAACCATATAATAGAGAATCATAACTGGGCAGAGGTGTCATGGTCAGACCATAACAAACTCACCTTCACACTTCAATGGAAAAAGAACATCAAAAACAGAGGACACCACACACTGCTCTAACCAGAGGAAAAGTGGACAACAGCAATGAAAGACCAAACATAATACCCACTAACATTCACTTGATGAGAAACTGGGACGAACTAAGTGGAAATACACTAAACGAAACAGCACCACTCAAAATGAAAACTAAGAGGAAACGACAACTGTGTCCCTGGTTCAATGAGGAACTATTAGAGATGAAAAAACTGTGCAGGAAACTGGATATAAAATGATCTAAAAACAAATCAGACATGAACAAAACCACATAGAGGAAAACAATAAGCAAGTCCAAACACTCCATAAAAAGAGCCAAAGCGGAATACTATAGCACATACATGCGCCCAGAAGAGAAAAACAATAGTTAAAAGAAAAAAAATAAAAATAAGATCGAACCTAGCTGCAACACAAACAACACGCACAGATTTCCTACACAAATGTGAAATCAACAAGGACCACATCAAAGCAGAAAGAATCTGTTCCTCCTTTTAAGATACCAACAACCAGCTCAGTTAAAGCACTACTGACAAAATATGCACACACCAATTGCCTACTAGACAGCTGCCCAAACTACATTTATTTTATTTATTAGGATTTACCGCCTTTTTGAAGGAATTCACTCAAGGCGGTGTACAGTAAGAACAGATGAAACATGAGCAGGAGGCAATTAGAGCAGTAAAAATATTCGAACACAATACAAAGTATGGCATGGCATTCTACTTGCAATGACAACACAATATGTACTAAAACATTATAATTGGTAGTGAAGAGTAAGGCAAAGTTGTAACATATAGATCAGTAAGAAAGTAGGAAGAACTAGAAAGTAAGGTGATTGATTTGAAGAAAGTTGCACATGAGGTCAGAGAGATGGTTAAATATTATCTCAGTTAGGGTAGGAGTGGATAAACATGTCCCGCTGCAGTATGTGCAGCCCGAGTCAATCCTTGTGTGTGTGTGTGAGTGAGAGACTAACAAGTTAGCTACTTCGTCCGTTAAAGGCTTGGTTGAAAAGACAAGCTTTCACCTGCTTCCTGAAGTAGAGGTAGTCTTGTGTTAAGCGGAGCCTTTAAGGCAATGCATTCCAGAGTGTGGGGGCTACTCCGGTGAAGGCTCGCTTGCGGGTATCACATCGTGTAATTAGTGTAGTTACATGATGGAAAACCCACCATATTGAACCAAACACACTTAACTGAACACATAGAATACGTGTTCTCGAAAGGCCATTTCCCTTCTGACAAGAAAACCATCATCCTCACTCCAATCCCTAAAGACGTCACCAGAAAGACCAGTGAACTCACTAATTACAGACTAGTGGCATCAATACAACTGCTGACAAAAACAATGGAGGAACTACTAGCACAACAATTAATGGAACATCTAACAGACTACTTGGTCCTTCACAGCTCTGAATCAGGCTTCTGACCATGCTATACCACAGAAAATCATAACCACCCTGATCACAAAATTCATAATAATAATAAGCCAAGGCCAGTCAATACTACTACTACAATTCGATATGTCAAGTGCATTCGACCTAGTAGATCACACAATACTAATGACCCTACTCAGTAGGAATAACTGTAGCAGTAGCAGCCTGGTTCAACGCTTTTCTATGAACTAGATTCTACCTTGTCAAGATATCCGATGAATTTTCAACCTCCAGGATCCCTGAAGGAGGGGGGTCCCTCAGGTTCCCTGATATCACCAATATTATTCAATGTCCTGATGGCTCTACTTGGCAAGAAACTGGAAAAAAAATGGGTTTAAACCCATTCATATACGCAATGTCACCAGCTACATACCTTTCAACAACAGCATCACAGAGATACTGGATAAGGCCAAAAAAAGACTTTACCTCGCCACAACTGTTAAACAAACTGAACCGAGACAAAACCAAACTCCTGGTTTTATCCAGCCAGCATAATCCCACTACTTACCAAAACCTTGTAACAGATTAACAATTTTACACAATCGAAACACAAATAAAAATACTAGGAATCATTCTTGACAAACATCTGACCCTTGAAGACCAAGTTGCTGCAATCACGTCAAAAAACTTCAAAGCACTATGGAAACTGAGAAGAATCAGAGACTATTTCCCTAGACAGTCATTCCGTCTTATAGTACAGATGTTGATATTGTCCCAAACTAGAATACTGTAAAGCAGCATATGTAGGCTGCAAAGAAAACTTATTACGATCATTGCAGACAATCCAAAACACAGCAGCGAGATTGATATTCAAAAAGTCAAAATATGATAGAACAATCCCTCTACTCATAAGGCTACATTGGCCTTGAGGCCAGGCTATTTTTCAAAACGAGCACAATTATCTTCAAATCACTGTCTGGCACATCACCGGAATACATGCTAAACATGATCAAACTATCACCAAGAAATGCAAACCCAAGAACCAGTGGTTACCTACTACTTCACCTGCCCAACTGCAAAATCGTAAGTTCACCTACACGGCGGGATTTAGCTACATGGGCTCAAAATGGTGGAACTCAATTCCCATAGTCATAAGGAACATAACAAACTACCTCCAGTTCAGAAAATACCTACCTCTTCAGGAAATTCTATGAGTAAAATATGCACTAATCATTCTGGAACAACAATACACAACCTCTAACTGTAACATATCTTTTCATTTAAGAAATAAACTAAGACATATCTTCTCAAGAAGCCCAATTACTATTGCATATGCACTAATAGTTATCTTGCCAACCACTGTAAAACACAGCATCATACAACCTTGTAAATGTAATTGAATCAATTTAATCTCTAACAACTATTAAATGTAAGCCACATTGGACCAAAACTCATTTGGGGATAATTGTGAAGTACAAGAATGCATAAAATAAATAAAAATAAACTCCAAGTACTTCCGAGAAGGGAACAGCTAGACACCTCAGCATGCCACAAAGAGTCAACCCTCCACAGAAAACTATCTCCCTGAGGAAGGAGGAGATGGTTTGAATAGCACTATTCAAAATTTCAAAGTCTGGATCTACCCTGCCCAGGAATAGGAAAGGAGAGAGAGAGGGGCCCTAAGGAAAGGAAGAAAGTCACAACTCCAAAGCCTCTGTATTTTTTTTTTTTTAAGTACGAAGGTAAAATTATGTATCATACCTGATAATTTTCTTTCCATTAATCATAGCCAATCAATCCATAGACTGGTGGGTTGTGTCCATCTACCAGCAGGTGGAGATAGAGAGCAATCCTTTTGCCTCCCTATATGTGGTCATGTGCTGCCGGAAACTCCTCAGTATGTCGATATCAAAGCTCCATCCGCAGGACTCAGCACTTAGAGAATTACACCCACAAAGGGACACTCTGCCCAGCTCACCACCGCCGAAACGGGGGAGGGGAATTAACCCAGCTCATCCCCACACAAGTGGGGGAGGGGAATCCGTCCAGCTCATCCCCGCGGAGCGGGGGATGGACACCACCCCGCCGATGCCCTACAGCCGCACAAAGCGGGAGGGAGCGCCGGCAGAATTTAGGTCTCAATCCAGCCCCGTAAAACGGAGGGGAGAGGAATGCAGCAGCTCACTGTAACACAAAATCGTCTCAACTCCTGAAGAATCCAATTGAAAAAACTTGAACACGCAGTCCTCCTGAACAGGAACTGAAGACTAAACTTGAACCTGAAATGCAACCAGAATAAAAACAGTACCGATATCTGGGAGGGGCTATGGATTGATCAGCTATGATTAATGGAAAGAAAATTATCAGGTATGATACATAATTTTACCTTCCATATCATCATGCTGATCAATCCATAGACTGGTGGGATATACCGAAGCAGTACTCACCCAGGGCGGGACATAGAAATCCCTGACCGCAACACTGAAGCTCCAAACCGGGCCTCCGCCCGAGCAGCCACAGTCAAGCGGTAATGCCTGGAGAAGGTATGAGCCGATGCCCAAGTTGCCGCCTTGCAAATCTCTTCCAAGGAGACGGACCCGGCCTCCGCCATCGAGGTAGCCTGAGCTCTAGTGGAGTGAGCCTACAGCCGGATAGGCAGCACCTTCCCTGCGGCCACATAAGCCGCTGCAATGGCTTCCTTGACCCATCTTGCCACTGTAGGCTTAGCAGCCTGCAGACCCTTACGAGGACCTGCAAACAGGACAAACAGATCTGACTTCCGGAAATCATTGGTCACTTCCAAGTATCTGATGATGACTCGTCTCACATCTAGATATTTGAGAGCAGAGTACTCCTCTGGGTAGTCCTCCCTACGAAAGGATGGGAGACAGAGCTGCTGAGTCACATGGATGCGAGAAACAATCTTGGGCAGGAAGGAAGGCACTGTGCGAATAGACACTCCTGCCTCAGTGAACTGCAGAAAGGGCTCCCGACATGATAGCGCCTGGAGCTCGGAAACTCTTCTGGCTGAAGTGATAGCCACCAAAAAGACTGCTTTCAACGTCAGGTCTTTCAGAGATGCCCTCGACAAGGGTTCAAAAGGCGGCTTCTGCAAGGCTCTTAGCACTAGATTGAGATTCCACGCAGGTACCACTGAGTGCAGAGGAGGGCGCAGGTGATTAACTCCCTTGAGAAAGCGCACCACATCTGGCTGCGAAGCCAGGGAAGCACCCTTCAGGCGGCCCCTGAAGCAAGCCAGAGCCGCTACCTGGACTTTAAGGGAACAGAGCGACAGGCCTTTCTCCAGACCTTCTTGCAGGAACGCCAACACTGAAGAAATTGGAGCAGTGAAGGGAGAAAGGGAGCCTGCCTCACACCACGATGCAAAGGTACGCCAAACCCTGGCGTAAGCAGTAGAAGTAGAGCGCTTCCTCGCTCTCAGCATAGTGGCGATGACCTTGTCTGAGAAGCCCTTCTTCCTCAGACGCTGCCGCTCAATAGCCAGGCCGTAAGACCAAAGGGGGAGGGATCCTCCAACACCATGGGACCCTGATGCAACAGGCCCTGCTCCGCTGGCAGTCACAGAGGTCCGTCCACTGAGAGCCTGATCAAGTCCGCATACCAGGGACGTCTGGGCCAGTCCGGACCCACCAGGATTACCCGGCCCGGATGCTTTGCCACCCGGTGTAGTACCCTGCCCATCATGGGCCAGGGCGGGAACACAGAGAAGCTCCTGTGTCGGCCACTGTTGGAGAAGAGCATCTACTCCCAGAGATCGAGGGTCCCGTCCTCTGCTGAAAAAGTGCGGCACTTGGTAATTGGCCGATGACGCCATCAGATCTAGGCTCGGCTGGCCCCAGTGCTTCGTTATGTCCAAGAACGCCTGAGCCGATAGCTGCCACTCTTCAGGATCCAAGGTATGGCGACTGAGAAAGTCCGCCTTGACATTCATGACTCCAGCAATGTGGGCCGCCGACAGCTGTTCCAGGTTCGCTTCCGCCCACTGGCATAGATTCATGGCCTCCTTGGCTAGAGGGGCGCTCTTGGTACCTCCCTGGCGATTGACATAGGCTACAGCCGTGGCACTGTCCGACAGGACCTGTACTGGATTCAACACCAGTACCGGGAGAAACTCCAAAAGCGCCAACCGAATGGCTCCGAGTTCCAGGAGGTTGATAGACCACTTTGCCTCTGCAGGAGACCAGAGCCCCTGCGCTGTCCTTCCCAAGCAATGGGCTCCCCAGCTCGTCAAAGAGGCGTCCGTCGTGACGACAACCCACTCCGGGGTCAAAAGAGGCATCCCTGCGGACAACTTGTCTGTCCTCAGCCACCAGCTCAGCGCCTTGCGCACCGCTAGATCCAAGGGAAGGCGCACAGCGTAATCCTCCGACACTGGAGTCCAGCACTGCAGCAGAGAGAGTTGTAGTGGTCTCATATGAGCCCTGGCCCAGGGCAGTACTTCCATCGTGGCCGTCATAGAGCCCAACAGCTGCACATAGTCCCAAGCCCGAAGAGGAGAGGCTACTAGGAACTGGTCCACCTGAGCCTGAAGCTTGACAATTCGATTGTCCGGCAGGAACACTCTGCCCACTTGGGTGTCGAAACGAACTCCCAGATATTCCAGGGACTGAGTCGGGCGCAGCTGGCTTTTCTCCCAGTTGATGATCCATCCCAGGGAGCTCAGAAGAGCAATCACCCGGTCTACAGCTCTGCCGCACTCCGCATAAGAGGGGGCTCGGATCAACCAGTCGTCCAGATAAGGATGGACTTGTACTCCTTCCTTTCGTAGGAAGGCCGCGATGACCACCATTAGTTTGGAGAAGGTCCGCGGAGCAGTAGCCAACCCGATCGGGAGGGCTCTGAACTGGAAGTGTCGGCGCAGGACTGCAAAACGCAGAAAGCGTTGATGAGGAGGCCAGATGGGAATATGCAGGTAAGCTTCCTTGATGTCCAAGGATGCCAGGAACTCCCCTGCCTTCACTGCCGCTATAACAGAGCGGAGAGTCTCCATTCGGAAGTGCCGAACTTTCAAGGCCCGATTGACCCCCTTGAGGTCGAGGATAGGCCATACAGAACCTCCTTTCTTTGGTACCACAAAGTAAATGGAGTAACGTCCCTTGCCAAGCTGACCTTCTGGTACCGGAACGACCGCACCCAGGCGGATCAGATTGTCCAAAGTCTGCTGCACTGCCACAGCTCTGACCGGAGACTTGCAGGGAGAGTATACAAACCCGTCTCTTAAGGGTCGGCAGAACTCTAGCTTGTAGCCGTCTCTGATGACTTCCAGCACCCAAGCGTCTGAAGTTACCCTGGTCCACTCGCCCAGAAACAAGGACAGGCGTCCTCCAATCTGCACTGGGCCATGGACCAGGGCCCCGTCATTGGGTACGAGACCCTGGGGGAGGACCGGAGGAAGCACCTCCGGGACGGCGGTCTCTGCGAAAGGAATGCTGCTTGGGGGAGAAGTTCCTCTTGAAGGAAGAGGGGACAGAGGAGCCCGACTTGCCCGGGCGATACCAAGAGGCTTCCTGAAACCGTCCTTTGGAGTTACCGGGGCAAGCACTGGCCCGAGCCCTGACCTCTGGTAACCTCTTGCCGTGCCGAGATCGGTCACAATTTTGTCCAGCTCGACCCCAAAAAGCAGCTTGCCTTTAACAGGCAACTTAGCCAGGCGAGACTTAGAGGCGTGGTCTGCAGACCAATGTTTCAGCCAAAGCCACCGCCACGCAGAGACTGTCTGAGCCATACCTTTAGCTGAGGCTCTCAAGACATCATACAGCAAGTCAGCCAAATAAGCCAAGCCCGATTCCAGGGCCGGCCAATCAGCCCTCAAGGAAGGATCCGAGGGGGAAGCCCGCTGCACAATCGTCAGGCACGCCCTGGCCACATAGGAGCCGCAAACTGAGGCCTGCAAACTTAAAGCAGCCGCCTCGAAGGACGACCTTAAGGCCGCCTCCAATCTTCTGTCTTGGGCGTCCTTTAGGGCCGTGCCACCTTCCACCGGCAACGCCGTTTTCTTAGTCACCGCAGTGATTAAAGAATCCACGGTAGGCCAAAGAAAGGCCTCCCGTTCACCTTCAGGCAGAGGATAGAGGCGGGACATAGCCCTAGCCACTTTGAGGCTCGCTTCTGGGACATCCCATTGAGCCGAAATCAAGGTGCGCATGGCCTCATGCAAGTGGAAGGTTCTAGGAGGGCGCTTCGTCCCCAGCATAATGGCGGAGCCAACAGAGGCTGCGGGAGAGACGTCCTCCGGAGAGGAAATCTTCAAAATGCTCATGGCTTGCACTAACAGGTTGGGCAAATCCTCTGAGCGAAAGATCCGCGCTGCAGAGGGGTCATCCGCTCCATCCGAGCGGGAATCCGTCTCCTCCAAGGAATCCCCAAAGGACCGTTGGGAGAACTCAGATACCCTGCCCTCATCTACATCAGAGGAGACAGAGTCCTCTAGGGCCTGGAAATCCACCCGAGGGCGTTTGCTTCCGGAGGCCTCAACCCCTTTATCAGCCAGGGGGGCAGGGGCAGCGTTTTGCATAAGAAAGGCCTGATGCAGCCGCAAAATGAACTCAGGGGCGAAACCCCCCGAACAGTGCACTTCTGCAGCTTGGGCCACGGCCCTAGCCGCACCCTCAACCGGCGCTCTCAAGAGTGGGGGAGAAACGTGCTGCGCATCCAAAATGGCATCCCAGCTCGAGGGTGGCCCAAAAAGAAGCCGTCCGAGCAGAGTGGCCGGCCAACATGGAGTGGGCGAGCAGCGGGGGATGGGCGCTTATAGCGGGAAAAACCGCTGCACCGGAGGAAGAACCGGGACACTGACCGGCCTCCAAACTGATGCTTAACAAAGGCGATTCAGGTTTTGAAATCCCCGCATCCCCGCTAGACGCACCCACGCGGTCCGGGGAGCGAATCCTCGCGCCCTCGCCCTCCGACGCCATAAGCCACATGGAGACCGAACGGGGAACCCCCTGCCCGCTATAAAAAGGTAAAATTACCTGCTTCTCGCTCCGAGCTGTAACGAACTGGTGTCCCAGTGAGCAGCTGCAATAAACGTTGAAATAAACGCCCTTAAAGACGTCCAAATTTTTTTTTTTTTTTTTTAACGGAGCCAGCGGGAGGGGGGAGAAAAGGAGGGACCTGGCACCACCAGGTTTGCACTTGCTCAAGAAGAGCCCTCAACCCCAGGTACTCAACAAAACCTAAAAATTAGGCTTGGAGACCTAGCCAGAGCTGCTGCTGTGTGTGACCACCACCTACTGAGATAGAGAACATACTGGGGAGTTTCCGGGAGCACATGACCACATATAGGGAGGCAAAAGGATTGCTCTCTATCTCCATCTGCTGGTAGATGGACACAACCCACCAGTCTTTGGATTGATCAGCATGATGATATGGAACAAACTATTGACTAACCATTTTGAGAATACCAGAGCCACCCTTGAGCAAGAGGTCCCAACAAAAAAAGGTGACAGAACATTGTGATCCTGTCCTGCACAAACTTAGCCCAGGCAAACTGGAGGATCCAAAGGAACTCAAAGCGGCACTTACCTCATCATGCAACTAACCAGCCAAAACAATGTGTAGGAGGTGAAAAGTCCCACTGGAGAGCATAGTAGACCCCTCTCTTCTGTGTACTGTTAAATGCCAGAAGGTCACCGAGTCAATCAATCAAGGGACACTGGACCCGAATGAAAAAGTTAAGGCATGGAGTCACTAACTACAACTACCTGTAAAAAGAGAATATACTGTAGAAGATTGGTGAAAAACATCAACCCTCAAAGAGAAGCTCTTGAAGGCTGTGCTACCTTCTAACTGTGGATTATCAGAGAGGGACACCCTGCCCAGGAGCCCTGGAAACTGTACCATGCCATGTGCCAAGGAGAGAGCCTTAAATAATTGGCTTTGGTCATTTTGAGGACAGATCATTATTGTGTGTTTTTTCATTTATCCATGTCCAAAATATTCCATTCTCCAACTTCCAAAGAATCTCAGATTAGATTCTTATATCATATTAATCCTACATCTTTACCGTGCTTAGGAGTCTCTTTCCCACACGATTTTGACTCTCTTATAAGAGATCCACAAGTTGGAATTTGGAATTCTCAATTACAACATTCTCTTGATGCCATAGTTCCTCTAAAAACAATTTGTAAGAAAACTTTTCAACCTTGGTTTAATAAAGGTCTTATACTCTTGTCAACAGGCCCAAAAAGCAGAATGCTGGTGGTGAAAACTTAAAACAGTGGAAGCAGCAAGATCCTGCTGCTTAGCACGATATTATACTTCACAATTGAATGTGGTTTTCTCAACAAATACATTCAGCATTAGATACATCTGATGCAACAAAACAGCTTTTTAATATATTTAAGATATTTACAGTTCCCGTCAATTCTGTTAAACAGAATCCTCAACTCACATCCAAGACCTCAGCAGCATATTTCTCCTCTAAAATTATGTATTTACAGGCTACTTTTTCCCCCGCTGCCTGATTCTACCAGGCATCATTTTCTGTATCCTATATCATCTGTGATCATCCTTTAATATTCCATCTTTCTAATCATTTTGAAAAATTCTTCCACTACATGTCACATTTTGTCAGTTTGAGCCAATTCCTTCTACCTGGTTACTGCAGCCTTCTAAAGGTTTTTGTCCCTTAATACACTGGTTGGTATCCAATAGCCTTTCCATCTGGTATTGTTCATGTTAGTATTGCCATACTGGAACACATCAAAGGTCCATCAATCCTGTTTCCAACAGTGGCCAATCCAGGTCACAAATGCATGGCAAGATTCCAAAAAAGTACAAAACATTCTATACTGCTTATCCCAGAAATAGTGGATTTTCCCAAGTCCAAATTAATAATGGTCTATGGACTTTTTCTTTAGGAAGCCAGCCAAACCTTTTTTAAACTCTGCTAAGCTAACCACCTTTACCACATTCTCCGGCAACGAATTCCAGAGTTTAATTACACGTCGAGTGAAGAAAACATTTTCTCCGATTCATTTTAAATTTACTACTTTGTAGCTTCATCGCATGCCCCCTAGTCCTAGTATTTTTGGAAAGCATAAACATATGCTTCACATCTACCCGTTTAACTCCACTCATTATTTTATAGACCTCTATATCTCCCCTCAGTCATCTTTTCTCCAAGCTGAAGAGCCCTAGCTGTTTTAGCCTTTCCTCATAGGAAAGTCGTCCCATCCCCTTTATCATTTTCGTCGCCCTTCTCTGCACCTTTTCTAATTCCACTATATCTTTTTTGAAATGCAGAGACCAGAATTGAACACAATATTCGAGGTGTGGTCACACCATGGAGTGATACAAAGGCATTATAACGTCCTCATTTTTGTTTTCCATTCCTTTCCTTATAATACCTAACATTCTATTTGCTTTCATAGGAGCAGCAGCACACAGAACAGAAGGTTTCAACGTATCATCGACAACACCTAGATCCCTTTCTTGGTCTGTGACTCCTAACGTGGAACCTTGCATGACGTAGCTATAATTCGGGTTCCTCTTCACTTTGCACTTGCTCACATTAAATGTCATCTGCCATTTAGATGCCCAGTCTCCCAGTCTCATAAGGTCCTCTTGTAGTTTTTCACAATCCTCCCACAATTTAATGACTTTGAATAACTTTGTGTCATCAACAAATTTAATTATCTCACCAGTTACTCCCATCTCTAGGTCTTTTATAAATGTGATAAAAAGGAGGGGTCCCAGCACAGACCCCTGGGGAACCCCACTAACTACCCTTCTCCACTAACAATACTGACCATTTAATCCTACTCTCTGTTTTCTTTTAACCAGTTTTTAATCCACAATAGAACATTATCTCCTATCCCATGACTCTCCAATTTCCTCTGGAGTCTTTCATGAGGTACTTTGTCAAACGCCTTCTCAAAATCCAGATACACAATATCAACCAACTGGCTCACCTTTATCCACGGTTTGTTCAGCCCTTCAAAGAAAAGAAATGTAGATTGGTGAGGCAACATTTCCCTTCACTAAATCCATGTTGACTGTCTCATTAGGCCATGCTTTTGAATATGCTCTGTAATTTTGTTCTTTATAATAGTCTCTACCATTTTGCCTGCCACTGACGTCAGACTCACCGATCTATAATTTCCCGGGTCTCCTCTGGAACCTTTTTTAAAAATCGGCGTTACATTGGCCACCCTCCAATCTTCCAGTACCATGCTCAATTTTAAGGATAAATTACATATTACTAACAATAGCTCCGCAAGTTCATTTTTCAGTTCTATCAGTACTCTGGGATGAATATCATCAGGTCCAGGAGATTTGCTACTCTTCATTTTGTAGAACTGCCCCATTACATCCTCCAGGTTTACAGAGAATTCATTCAGTTTCTCCAACTCGTCAGCTTCGAATACCATTTCTGGCAACAGTATACCACCCAAATCTTCCTCGGTGAAGACCGAAGCAAAGAATTAATTTAATCTCTCCGCTACGGCTTTGTCTTCCCTGATCGCCCCTTTTACCCCTCACTCATCTAGCAGTCCAAGCGATTCTTTTGCCGGCTTCCTGCTTTTAATATACCTAAAAAAAATTTTACTATGTGTTTTGGCCTCCAACGCAATCTTTTTTTCGAAGTCCCTCTTAGCCTTCCTTATCAGAGCTTTGCATTTGACTTGACATTCCTTATGCTGTTTCTTATTATTTTCAGTCGGTTCCTTCTTCCATTTTCTGAAGGATTTTCTTTTACCTCTAATAGCTTCCTCTCTAATAGCTTCCTTCACCTCACTTTTTAACCATGGCGTTTGGTCTTCCGTCCTCCTTTTTTAATACGAGGAATATATTTGGCCTGGGCTTCCAGGATGGTGTTTTTGAACAGCAACCATGCCTGATGTAAATTTTGACCCTCACAGTCGGTCCTCTAAGTTTTTTTTCACTGTTCTTCTCATTTTATCATAGTCTCCTTTTTTAAAGTTAAACGCTATCGTATTTGATTTCCTATGTATACTTACTTCAAAGCTAATATCAAATTTGATCATATTATGATCACTGTTATCAAGCGGCCCCAGCATCATTACCTCCCGCACCAGATCATGTGCTCCACTAAGGACTAGGTCTAGAATTTTTCCTTCTCTCGTCGGCTCCTGTACCAGCTGCTCCATAAAGCAATCCTCAATTTTGTCAAGGAATTTTACCTCCCTAGCGTGCCCTGATGTTACATTTACCCAGTCAATATCGGGGTAATTGAAATCACCCATTATTATTGTGTTGCCCAGTTTGTTTGCATTCCTAATTTCCTTTAACATTTCTTTTAACTGATCTTAAGGCTATTAGGTCAGTTCTTAAGAAGGCTGACTTAGATCCATTACAAGCAAAGAACTACAATCTGGTTTCTAATCTACATTTTCTTTCTAAAATTATTGAATCTGTCAAGACCACCATGCCTGGCAGTAAGAAGCACAATAGCCCAAAATGGCACAGAGTATCCCAGGGCAAGGGCCAACTTCTGAGACAACTATCTGGGAAGCAGCTATCAACTCCACAACAATCAGCATGAGGCACTTGTTTCAAGGAAATCTAGCATTATGGACTCTTTGAACAGCTGGATACCATTTACCAGCACTATTCCTGGATAACTAGAGGCTGGACCTGCAGAGGCCATTACTTTGTGAAGACTGGCTGACGGCTGGGAGACTCACTTCCTTCTCCTAGGGGCATGACATGGTCAGAAATGTTGCCATGCCTTACTTGGTTTTGGGGAGGGATTTGGGGGTTTTGGTCTGGGAATCGGTGGTTGCTGCTTAGGCCTGTTAGCTGGTATCAGTTTCATGTCCAAGTTTAAATATGTAACTCTTAATGTTCACGGCCTCAACTCTCTCATGAAGCATAAACTGACGTTTAAAGAAATGCAACGCCTGCGGGCTGATATAATGTTTATTCAGGAGACACACTTGAAGCAGCAACACGAAAAATTGATCAGGCATAAACACTACCCCACTCTATGTTTGCTTCCAATCGTTCCAATACGAAATCCAGAGGGGTTCTTATAGCCCTATCCTCTGCCCTCCCATGGCAAGTGCATCAGGTCATCCCGGATAAGGATGGCAGATACTTGTTAAAGTGACTTTGGGATATGTTCTCTATACCCTACTATCAATCTATGGTCCTAATGAAGGCAGGCATTGCAGCGCTATGGTGAGGGGCGCCTAGTGGTGGACGGGGATTTTAATCTTACCATAGACCCCCTTTTAGATAATTCCACACCACAGGTGCAATATGCAAAATGGGATAGAACTCTGTTTAAAAGTTTTACGGCAAGGTGGGGTTTAGTGGACCTATGGCACGAGACTCATGGTCGGGAGAGGGACTACACTTGCTTCTCTCCCAAGCATAATACATTCTCCAGGATAGACTTGTGGTTGGGGGATGTGGTGACACTATTGAAAGTGGTCTTTAAAATGAGAGTAAACCATGTTTTATTTTTAATATGTTACTTTAGATCCTGACTATTTTAAAATATTTTCTCAAAGCAAAGAACCTCTAAACTCCATAACTTCTATGACAGTTTCCCTTTCAGTGTAAAGTAACTCATATTTTGGGTGCGATTCTGGCTATGTTAAGAAATTGGGTTGGTTTTCTTTTTTTTGTTCTAGGGTAATCTTCTGTTTTCCTTAGATTTCAATCAACCCGTTTCTCTTATTGATTACAGGGGTTGCTCTTTCTTGCTTATTTTTAAATTTTTGAAGTGTATTTCTTTTCTTTTATCTTAAACAAGGAATATCTTTCTTTCAAGATATGCATGAAATATTGTAAACTTGTTTAAAAAACGTTTTAAGTAGAGTGATGTGGTAGCCGTGTTAGTCCACTAATAAATAGAAATAAAACAAAAAGAAAAGAAAATAAGATGGTACCTTTTTTATTAGGCTAACAATACATTTTTGATTAGCTTTTGAAGGTAACCCTTCTTCAGATCAGACACTAGCAAATGTTGATAAATAACAGTATATATAAGTGAAACCGCAAAGCATTCCAATGACAGTCTTACAGGAAAAGGGTAAAGTGAGAAATAGGGGGAGCTGGGTGGATGAAAGAGAGAGAGAGATGCATGGTAGAGAGACAGTAAAGTCACTTTAGGGGAGGGAGAATGGAATGATTTTCCTAAGTTGTAGGCAGTGTTGCCAGGTGGGCGGTTTTACCGCCCAATTGGGCGGTTTTCCGCGACCCGCCGCGGGAAATTTTTGCCCGCGGCGGGTCGCGGTTTTTTGGGCTTCTTGTTTTTCTTTTCCGCGGTTTTTCGGGCGGTTTTTTCGGCCGCGGGGGGCGGGGTTAGTGACGTTTTGGGCAGGGTAGTGACGGCGGGGTTGATGACGGCGGGGACGGGGGTGTCAGGGGCGGGGTTTGAGTTTGGGCGGGTTTTGGGCTGGATTTGGGCTCGTTTGGGTGGGAAAAAAATTTTCCACCTGGAAACACTGGTTGTAGGGTTCTCGGTCCACACAACTCTAACATACTACTTACTGCTGTACACTTCATGTAGCCTTGTGAGTTGCACCTTAAGTTTTTTTTTTTTAAATCGGGTCAAATAACAGGTCAAACACATGAAACGAGTGGTGTTATTTCAACGAACTCTTCTCACTACATAAGTGATATTAAGCCTTAAACAATAACTTCAGCAACATCTATTTTTTTTTTTAATTAAAATCGAGTCACACATCAGATGTGAAACTCTGACTAGTACATTCCACGTAAAACACTTAAAAGTGAGAATCAAGAAAGGGCTAATTTCCCTCGCAACTGCCTGGAAGATCATATGCAAACTGAAGTGGGGATAGGGACTGATAATTACTATGTGTAAACTAAACCGATCTTCTGGTGCTCACTACTTCCTAACAAATATCTAACTTACTTTAAGCACAGGCCCCCGAGGTCCAGTGCAAACCAAGATGTTATCGGGCTTCAGATCCCTATGCACAATCTGATTAGTGTGCAAGAAAGTTATGGCGCTGGACAGTTGTACCATGAACCGCTTGTTGAGCGCGCTGTTGGTGCTCCGGGATAGAACGTAATCGTTCATGGTGCCCCCGTCGCAGAACTCCATGACGAACCAAAGGTAACAGGCCGTCCTAGGCGGCAGGCAGACGCGACCCTTGAAGCAGCTTTCTATAAGCATGAGCTGGCTGTCAGGCTTCCGGAGTCCTCGCTGTAAGGGCTGGAAGTCGCAGCCACACTGCAAGACGCACTCCTCGAGCCGCACCACGTGGCGGTGCTGGCTTTGCACGCTCTGCAGCGCCCAGAACTCCTGCAACGCGAGCTCGACGTGCTCGGGCGCTATACAGCTCATGCGCTTCACGGCCACGCGCGTCTGATTAGACTTCTGCACGGCCTCGTACACCACCCCATAGTTCCCCCGTCCCAGCTCTTGTAAAAGCGTGTACTTCGCGCCCACCTCCATCCCGTGGAGTTCTTAACGCGGACAGCCAGATAACGACAGCTAGCGTAGCGGGGCCGTCGACGGATACTGGTAGAACTTCTTGACGGCGCTGGCAGATGGTTCGAACCGTCATCGCAACACCGCCGCAGCAAGGAAAAACCAAGCCGCCAGATGACACACGGCTTTAAACTTTTTGCCAGACTTTTCACTTTGCCCTGGTGGTTTATTGGCCTGGGACGTCACGTGCAAGGATATTGTCCAATGGTGAAATGCGTAGTTGATTGTTTTGGGCGCGTGCGTCTGCCTTACTCTCTTTCTTTAGCACTACAGAAGGGCTCAGTAGGTTTAATATAGGATGACTTGGTATGGAAAAGTGATTTCCTTTCTTCTTTTCTCCCCTTGTTTTGTTTATAATTTAAAATATCAAATGCAGATTATTTCCTTTACGTTAAAAATATTGCTGCTTTGGTTTGGTTGTATAAAAAACAACTGGTTGTCAGTTGTCACCTGATGGGGGTAAGTGTCGGGGGGGGGACACGTTATAAATAAAATTCGAGTCTTCATAAATTTGTGATAAGAGCAAGCAGAAGTTGTGTAGTTAGTATGTTAAACTTGGAGGTACCTCCAGAAGAAGATGACTAATGTAGCTTGTTTTCTGGTCAAACCCATGTACTGCATTCTTGTTTTTGCATATAATGTGTAAACTGCTTTCGTTGTACCACAGGAAGGCAATATATCAAATCCACGACCCTGTTACCTTGTTCTGTTTTTTTGTTTTCTTTTATGTGCCTATCTCTGGCCTGGGAGGACGTAATTTGGGCATTACAGAAGTTCCTGCACAGTTCTAATCTCCTGAAGGCATTTTAGAGAGTCGTCAGCAGTGGTTAGTGCAGTGCAGTGTTGCCAGGTGGAAAATTTTTTTCCCACCCAAACCAGCCTAAATCCAGCCCAAAACCCGCCCAAACTCAAACCCTGCCCCTGACACCCCCACCCCGCGTCATCACACCGCCCCCGCCATCATCGGCCCCGCCCAGAACTTCACTAACCCCGCCCAAAACGTCACTAACCCCCGCGGCCGAAAAAACCGCCCGAAAACCGCCCAAAAGAAAAAAAAGAAGCCCAAAAAACCGCAACCCGCCGCGGGCAAAAATTTCTCGCGGCGGGTCGCGGAAAACCGCCCACCTGGCAACACTGGTGCAGTGGACTTTGATCCTGGGGAACTGAGTTCGATTCCCACTGCAGCTCATTGTGCCTCTTGGCAAGTCACTTAACCCTCCATTGCCCCTGGTACAAAAATAAGTACCTGAATATATGTAAACCGCTTTGAATGTAGTTGCAAAAAACCTCAGGCGGTATATCAAGTCCCATTTCCCTTTCCCTCCTCCTCTTAAGGGTTTTTTATGCTGTTAGCTAAACACCATCTAAGTTGGAAAAGTCTGTTGTCCTCCCTACAATGGATCTCTGGTTACTCAGAAACATAGCAGTAAGAGAAAAATGATGACTGGAGATAAGTATATGTCCCTTAAAAGAAGGAAAAGCCTCAAGGCACTCCAGACCCGAAGGTCTAATGAGTCAATAGCAATCAAATCAGACCTAAGTATTGGTCAAATGATCTGTTCCTCATCATTGGCAAAAACCTTCTATTTTTTGGACGCTATATCCATAAACGTGTGTTCCTAGCTACAAGCTACACATGTCAATACCCCTCTTCAGTTCACTCATACATTCACTTAAAGCCAGAGAGTCGTTAAGTCCAACACTTATTGTACTTAGCTGTATAAGGTCATCTCAACCACTCACGCTGCTCCTTTCATTCAGAACTGCGTTGCTCCAAATATCTGCGGTCCTGTGCTCCACCCCGAACTAGACCGGTGATCAGCGTTTCGCTAAAGCTGACGAAAGTTGATGTATGAGTGAACCGAAGAGGGGTGTAATCCGTTGGGTTGGTCGTGAGCCCTTGGGCCCTGGCCGAGGCCAAGGGGAGACCGACCCACCACCACACACCCCAGCTATCCAATACCCCTAAGCTACCCCTCCCCGCAGTCCCTCAGGAAGAAGGGAAATAGGCATACAGGCGGGCCTCACGGCCGAACCGGAACCCACGCATTTGGAGCCACTCGTGCGAGCCTCACGGCTGAACTGGAACCCAATCATACACAGGGAGGGGTGAAAGAACCCAGAGAGCCCCCCGGGCCCCAAGATGTCAGACACACGCTGAACACCAGCAATAGGGCAGAGGGAGAAACAAAGGACCAGAGCGGCCACACCCACCCAGGGGACTAGCGCAGGACAGGGGAACTAACACAGCAACCCCCCCCCCCCCCACCAGGGTAGGAAGCCCCAGGCAGAAGCCAGAGGAACCAGACACAAAAGGAAGGCAGAAAGCCTTTGCCTCAAACCCACTGTAGACAGAGGCAAACAGAACACAAAGGGTTAAGCTTGTAGAGCCAGCGGAGGGAGAGTTCCATAAATCAACAAACAATCAGAGAGAACGCTTCCCTTCCCCGAGAGGGAGCAGGGCCAATAGAACAAACACACTGGCAAAGGCAGGAACACCATACACACAGTACACAAAGGGTTAAACTCACTGAGCCAGCAGGCCGGGACACTGGGAAGAGAAATCCTTAAAACAAACAAACAAAGGGGAAGGCTGTCACAGCCCAGAGCCCCGGAGGCGGAGCAATGCCCAGCCCCCACTAAACAAACGAGCAGCTGACCCTGATTACAGAGCTACGCACACACACACAGCAGCAGCTAACCCAGAGGGAAGGAAAAGAATACTGTAACACAACACAGATCCCTGTCAGAACCTAGAGCACATTCTGAGAGAAAACTATCAGGCTTTCCAGTTACCACCAAGCGATAACGCAAAAGCAGAGAAACTCTTCAGCTGCAGGCTAAAGTACTATCCCCTGATGTCAGCACAACCCCTGGCAGCCAATCAGAAGAGACGTCCCCCCTGCAGAATCATAACAAGGGGTATTGAAGTGTGTAGCTGGTAGCTAGTGTGATTTCCATCCCTTCACCCTCACAGGGAGGGAAAGCACAAATAAGAAAGAGAACTTGGACTCAGGCGTAATCAGTTATTACCTTTATTGATATCTCACAGAGCCAAATGCAAAAAATAGTTCTCCCTGGAGCAGGTTGTCAGCAGCGCGCATCCTGAAAAACAAACTCTGCTCAGCTCATACCTCTCTCCCTGCTATCACATAAATACTGTCATACGTTTCGCTTCTCCCAAATCATGTGATTTCTCCTAAACTAGAAATCAGAAACTAGTCTATGCCATATATGGATATTCCTGTATTATATCACTCTCTTCTGATGTGTTTGCACGTGAACAGTCGGTGACCATTGGCTGATTAGCTTATGAGTACTGCGTGCACAGCCAGAACAATACCCTTGTGTCCTCTCTCTCTGTCTATCTCCCCAAATGAAACATTCTGGACATGTTAGGCTCACACTGTGTCCTCAGCCTGTCAGCAACTGCCAAGGTTACATCCACCTTATATGAAAAACATACTCAGCTGCAAACAAATGTTATGAAGTGTCAGTTCCCAGCTCCTGAGAAAGCAATGATTGTTACACAAGATGCTGAGTTAGTAGGCTAAAGTGAGAACCAAACTGACAGTACAGGCTTAGGCCTAGCTCGTAGTAACTGGCCAAGCATAGGAAGGCATATACACTAGGAACACAGGTTTATGGATATAGCATCCAAAAAAATAGAAGGTTTTTGCCAATGATGAGGAACAGATCATTTGACCAATACTTAGGTCAGATTTGATTGCTATTGGCTCATTAGACCTTCGGGTCTGGAGTGTCTTGAGGCTGAGGGAAATGTTTCTGGTTATTGAATAACAGTAGTGGAATTAATAAAAAGTTAATGTTCTGGATAGCACAAGGTCTTTGGTTGCCTCTGCCCCCCGCCAGGACTCACGCATAGAGGGGGGTGTCCTGGATGGGTTCAATAAACTAAGGCTGAACTAAGTGGAGGTTTCTGCCAGTACAAGCGTTAAATGTGAAGTGGTGGAAAGCAGTGAAGCCCAGCCTGGGATAGGAACAATGAAGGAACCTGTTTGGAGCCAAAGGCAGTAGTCCTGAGAAGCACACCTTTGGAAGAGAGTGGACAGACAGGGAGGTCTAATCTGTAGTGAAGATAGTTTGCTGCACCAGTGCTGCAGGCACAGCCTTGGATTTTTCACCTAGAAAGGGTGGGTAATGGACAGGAGGAGTTGTAAATACATACAAACTTTAGGATATACAAATGGGCTATTGAACTGACACCAAAGTCTTGAAACTGGCACTTAACCTCAGTTTGATCAAGTTATTTGTTCGGAGTACAAATTGATTTGTTTATATTAAAAAAGATTGCATGCCTCCAGAATGTAAATGAAGTCTGGATGAACCGCCTGTTGCAGAGTTTAAGTAAAGTTCGTGTTTGGTTTATAAAACGTGGACTGGAGTCCTTTAAGTGAGTGAAGTTTATTTACTCCCGGACTAGCAACGAAAAGAGAATAACGAGTAAAAGCCCGGCTTAGCACCCTACAGCCTACTGGAGTAAGTCTGGTCCATGCCTGCGCCCAGCTCAGTGAGTAAGAAACTTTAAAAACTTTGTTTTCTGGCCCTGGTCTCTGGTGCTGACCCGCAAAGAGGTAGCTGGTGCCCAAACTGTGAGGTGAGACCAGGGTTATATAAATACATACATATATACACACACTGTTTGGATAGTTATTAATTAAAAAAAATTGTAAACCTAGATCTTTTCATCTCTGTGTGGTTGCTTTACATGATAATATTTCACCTGTCCTCTGTATGTAAAACTTTAAAATTCAGAAAAAGAGTTATATAAATACAATTTGTAATGAAAGAATGCAAATCTGTTATACAGTAGAAGTCCAAAAATCTGGACCTTAAAAAATTGCGGTTTCCGGACTACACATTCTCCCTGCTGCTCCCACCACCACCACCACGGTTCAGCATGTCCCCCTCTGTTCCTGGCCCTGCCCACTTGCTCTCACTCTCACCTGTTCTGAAGTCTTTGCTGCTGCCACACTAGTGGTAGCCTTACTCAAAGGCTGCCTTGAACATGCACTGGGCCTTTCCCTCTAACCCTTCCTGTCCATCCGAAAACAAGTAATTGCATCAGAAGGGGCAGGACGGGTCAGAGGGAAGAGGCCCAGTGAGTGCCAGAGGCAGCCTATGAGTAAGGCTGCAACTGGTGCTACCGAAGACTTCAGAACAGGTGAGAGTGAGACAGAGCCATGGGCAGGGCCAGGAGTGGGGGGAAAGGCACTGAACCGTGCGGGGAATTGAGAGGAAGGGGAAAGTGTAGCTACAGGGGTGCCTGGACCCCTCTTGGGGCTCAGGTCTCTGGGACCCCTCTTATGGTTAGGAGATACGCTGAATGGGGAAGAGAAACACTGGAAGCCTGTTCAGCTCTTTATTCTTTCTTAAATTTGAATTTTAAAAGTACTGCTTGAGAATCCGTCTGGATTTTTGGACTTGTACTGTATAATACACATGCCATCTTTTCCTTGCCACACAGTACATGATGAAATGCATCATGTTGAAGAAGTTGGTGAATCTTAAGGACCCACAAAGACATTTTCCTTTATCTTAGCTTCACTTAAAGTGGGAAATTTTCCATGCGGGTACTTCAAAGCTGCTTTTGTCTTGACCATGGCCTTGATAAAAGTTCTTCATTAGACCCAGCTTTGATGTGTAAGGGTAGTAACAAAATAGTGGTACCAAAGGTACTCAGCAGCTGTACAGTGTTAGTTTACTGCTTTCTGGGTGTTTTATATGTTGACATTCCACTGCTGTTTAAGGGACGTGCTTTCCTTGGGAGGGGAGGGGGGAACAGCAATACAATAAAATGAAGAGCTGTATTAAGGGGAGATGCTATCAGGCAGCCTAATTAAAAGACAAAATCAAGTGATGATGTTTCCATCTGCCCCCCTCTAGTACACAATTGACTCGGTCTTTATTATCCTCCTTGACACAAGCCAAGAATGGTCTGAAATGTAATACTTTGATGTTTAGGCAGCTACAATGCTGATAAGACACTGCAAGTGAAACAGCAGCAGGCTCATTAACTGAATCAAAAATGTACTGCCAAATGATTAAGAAATAAGGAGAAATAGGATTATAGTGCAAGAGCAGGTGGTAGTCTACCTTCTCATCTGTACCCCGTGGTCTATATATTCTTTGGTGGCTCTTAAACTGTACTGTTAGCTGTCGATTTAGTGCTTTGGGATGTAACATGCTGGCTTGATTATGCAAAAACTGGAAAAAAAAGTTAACACTTTAAACCAAATTACTGTAAGATTTAGCACAGCATTTTTTTAAATTGCAACTATCATAAAATACATACAACAATAGTACAAGTAAAATTTATAAAGGCACTTGGTATGAATGAAAACAAAATATGGCATGAAATGACTGGTTCTCTTAGAGACTGTATTTCTCACCCACTGTGAGGGGAAGTAAAAACAGACACCCGAGAGGTATTAATGTGCAAACTTACCTATTCCAAAGGCAAGAAAGTGGTAGAACTAGGGGTCCAAGGAGGTAGACTAAGGAACTATATCAGGAGAATATTTTTCCACAGAAAGGATAGTGGATGCATGGAATGGACTCCCGACTATAGCTGTGTGATGCAGGGTTTCACATTAGGAGTCACTGACCAGGAAAGGGATCTAGGTGTCATCATTGATGATAACATTGAAACCCTCTGCTTAGTGTGTGACGGCAGCTAAGAAAGCAAATAGAATGTTAGGTATTATTAGGAAAGGAAAACAAAAATTAGGAATTTGTAATGCCTTTTTATTGCTCTATGGTGTGACCGCACCTCGAATACTGTGTGCAATTCTGGTCACCGCATCACTGCACATACCGCAGCAGGACATTTTTATGCACTTCTACCCTAGCTGAGATAACATTTTATCATCTCTCTGACTTCATGTGCACCATAGGAATGGAAATGAGGACATTATAATACCTTTATATCGCTCTGTGGTGTAATTTCACCTCGAATGCTGTGTGCAATACTGGTCACCGCATCTCAAAAAAGATATAGTGGAATTAGAAAAGGTACAGAGAAGGTTGATGAAAATGATAAAGGGGATGGGACGACTTCCCTATGCAGAAAGACTAAAGCGGCCGGGGCTCCTCAGTTTGGAGAAAATACAACTGAGGAGAAATATAATAGAGGTCTATAAAATAATGAGTGGAATGGAATGGATAGATGTGAATCGCTTGTTTACTCTTTCCAAAAATACTAGGACTAGAGGACATGCAATGAAAGTACAAAGTAGTAAACTTATAACAAATCAGAGAAAATATTTCTTCACTCAGTGTGTAATTAAAGTCTGGAATTTGTTGCCAGAGAATGTGGTAAAAGCAGTTAGCTTAGCAGGGTTTTAAAAAAAGGTTTGGATAATTTCCTAAAAGAAAAGTCCATAAGCCATTATTAAGATGGACTTGGGGAAAATCCACAGCTGATTTCTATAATAAGCAGCATAAAGGGGCCCTTTGACTAAGGTGCACCCAAGAGTGGCTTACGCTGGTGTAGGTGCGTGTTTTGGACGCGCGCTGGTCCATTTCCTACGCACGACTGGCAAGCTGTCTCCCACCTCGGGGATTCCCCGAGCACCCGGAAAAAGACGGCGCTGATTCTTGCTGCGCATAAATGTTCCAGCATTCCCCTGCAGCCGGCCTGAAATGGACCAAACATACCGTATAACCCCCCGACGGCCCGAGACCGTGCTCTTCTCCCTTCCGCCAACTTAAAACAACCATCCCCGTCCTCAGGCAAGCCGTCACCCACCTCCAGGATGCCCAGAACCCCAGCCCAATGGAAAAAGATGGCGCTGCTTCCAACAGCACATTTCTCTTCCAGCGTTCCCCTACAGCAGCCCTGAAACGGCAAAAAAATACCAACAGACAAAGAACGTGCTCCTCTACCTTCCGCCCATCTAAAATAACACTGCTGCCTCAGCACAACACAAAAAAAAAAAACCTGGAAAAAAAAACACCACTCAGCAAAGGCCGACCCCCCTACAACCACATTTACATTTCACCAACAGAAAGACCCCCCTCCACAAACCTCCATGACAGACAAAACCACACACGCACAATACAACAGAAACACACCCTCAAAGCCACACACCAATCCAACCCACTTTGCCAGCACAGCACAGTACATCCCACAACCCCCAAGCAAAAAACAAAACAAAAAAAGACACACATCAACAACCTGCACACACACCGCACCCTCACACACACACACAAAATAACTCTGTGACACATACACACACACACAAAAAAAAGCCACATGCTAGCGCCCGTTTCATTGGTTTTGGAAACGGGCCTTTTTTACTAGTATTCTATAATTGACGCCTACATCTAGGTGTTGATTATAGAATGCGCTTAGTTGGCACTGATTTCAGCACCGTTTTTTTTTATTCACCATTTCCATATCATCATGCTGATCAATCCATAGACTGGTGGGTTGTGTCCATCTACCAGCAGGTGGAGATAGAGAGCAATCCTTTTGCCTCCCTATATGTGGTTATGTGCTGCCAGAAACTCCTCAGTATGTTCTCTATCTCAGCAGGTGGTGGTCACACACAGCAGCACCTCTGGCTAGGTCTCTAAGCCTAATTTTTAGGTTTTGTTGAGTACCTGGGGTTGAGGGCTCTTCTTGAGCAAGTGCAAACCTGGTGGTGCCAGGTCCCTCCTTTTCTCCCCCCTCCTGCTCGCTCCGTTAAAAAAAAAAAAAATTTGGACGTCCTTTAGGGCGTTTATTTCAACGTTTATTTCAATGTTTATTGCAGCTGCTCACTGGGACACCAGTTCGTTACAGCTCGGAGCGAAAAGCAGGTAATTTTACCTTTTTATAGCGGGCAGAGGGTTCCCCGCTCGGTCTCCACGTGGCTTATGGCCTCAGAGGGCGAGGGCGCGAGGATTCGCTCCCCGGACCGCGTGGGTGCGTCTAGCGGGGATGCGGGGATTTCAAAACCTGAATCGCCTTTGTTAAGCATCAGTTTGGAGTCCGGTCAGTGTCCCGGTTCTTCCTCCGGTGCGACGGTTTTTCCCGCCATAAGCGCCCATCCCCCGCTGCTCGCCCACTCCATGTTGGCCGGCCACTCTGCTCGGACGGCTTCTTTTTGGGCCGCCCTCGAGCTGGGAGACGTTAATACTATGGTCGCCCTTGATTTGGGCGACGGTAAGAAAGCGGCCAAAGTTAAGCGCCGTTCTTCCCGCGCGGCTCCTTCTCGGAGTTTTGCGCCGGACACCATTTTGGATGCGCAGCACGTTTCTCCCCCGCTCTTGCGAGCGCCGGTTGAGGGTGCGGCTAGGGCCGTGGCCCAAGCTGCAGAAGTGCACAGTTCGGGGGGATTCTCCCCTGAGTTCATTTTGCTGCTGCATCAGGCTTTTCTTATGCAAAACGCTGCCCCTGCCCCCCTGTCTGATAAAGGGGTTGAGGCCTCCGGAAGCAAACGCCCTCAGGTGGATTCCTAGGCCCTAGAGGACTCTGTCTCCTCTGATGTAGATGAGGGCAGCGTATCTGAGTTCTCCCAACAGTCCTTTGGGGATTCCTTGGAGGAGACGGATTCCCGCTCGGATGGAGCGGATGACCCCTCTGCAGCGCGGATCTTTCGCTCAGAGGATTTGCCCAACCTGTTAGTGCAGGCCATGAGCATTTTGAAGATTTCCTCTCCGGAGGACGTCTCTCCCTCAGCCTCTGTTGGCTCCGCCATTATGCTGGGGACGAAGCGCCCTCCTAGAACCTTCCACGTGCATGAGGCCTTGTGCACCTTGATTTCGGCTCAATGGGATGTCCCAGAAGCGAACCTCAAAGTGGCTAGGGCTATGTCCCGCCTCTATCCTCTGCCTGAAGGTGAACGGGAGGCCTTTCTTTGGCCTACCGTGGATTCTTTAATCACTGCAGTGACTAAGAAAACGGCGTTGCCGGTGGAAGGTGGCACAGCCCTAAAGGACGTCCAAGACAGAAGATTGGAGGCGGCCTTAAGGTCGTCCTTCGAGGCGGCTGCTTTAAGTTTGCAGGCCTCAGTTTGCGGCTCCTATGTGGCCAGGGCGTGCCTGACGATTGTGCAGCGGGCTTCCCCCTCGGATCCTTCCTTGAGGGCTGATTGGCCGGCCCTGGAATCGGGCTTGGCTTATTTGGCTGACTTGCTGTATGATGTCTTGAGAGCCTCGGCTAAAGGTATGGCTCAGACAGTCTCTGCGCGGCGGTGGCTTTGGCTGAAGCATTGGTCTGCGGACCACGCCTCTAAGTCTCGCCTGGCTAAGTTGCCTTTTAAAGGCAAGCTGCTTTTTGCGGTCGAGCTGGACAAAATTGTGACCGATCTCGGCACGTCTAAGGGCAAGAGGTTACCAGAGGTCAGGGCTCGGGCCAGTGGTGCTCGCCCTGGTTCCTCCAAAGGACGGTTTCAGGAAGCCCGTCGGTATCGCCCGGGCAAGACGGGCTCCTCTGCCCCCTCTTCCTTCAAGAGGAACTTCTCCCCCAAGCAGCATTCCTTTCGCAGAGACCGCCGTCCCGGAGGTGCTTCCTCCGGTCCTCCCCCAGGGTCTCGTACCCAATGACGGGGTCCTGGTCCATGGCCCAGTGCAGATTGGAGGACGCCTGTCCTCGTTTCTGGGCGAGTGGACCAGGGTAACTTCAGACGCTTGGGTGCTGGAAGTTATCAGAGACGGCTACAAGCTAGAGTTCTGCCGACCCTTAAGAGACGGGTTTGTACACTCTCCCTGCAAGTCTCCGGTCAAAGCTGTGGCAGTGCAGCAGACTTTGGACAATCTGATCCGCCTGGGTGCGGTCGTTCCGGTGCCAGAAGATCAGCTTGGCAAGGGACGTTACTCCATTTACTTTGTGGTACCAAAGAAAGGAGGTTCTGTACGGCCTATCCTCGACCTCAAAGGGGTCAATCGGGCCTTGAAAGTTCGGCACTTCCGAATGGAGACTCTCCGCTCTGTTATAGCGGCAGTGAAGGCAGGGGAGTTCCTGGCATCCTTGGACATCAAGGAAGCTTACCTGCGTATTCCCATCTGGCATCCTCATCATCGCTTTCTGCGTTTTGCAGTCCTGGGCCGACACTTCCAGTTCAGAGCCCTCCTGTTCGGGTTGGCTACTGCTCCGCGGACCTTCTCCAAAGTAATGGTGGTCATCGCGGCCTTCCTGCGAAAGGAAGGAGTACAAGTCCATCCTTATCTGGACGACTGGTTGATCCGAGCCCCCTCTTATGCAGAGTGCGGCAAAGCTGTGGACCGGGTGATTGCTCTTTTGAGCTCCCTGGGGTGGATCATCAACTGGGAGAAAAGCCAGCTGCGCCCGACTCAGTCCCTGGAATATCTGGGAGTTCGTTTCGACACCCAAGTGGGCAGAGTGTTCCTGCCGGACAATCGAATTGTCAAGCTTCAGGCTCAGGTGGACCTGTTCCTAGTAGCCTCTCCTCTTCGGGCTTGGGACTATGTGCAGCTGTTGGGCTCTATGACGGCCACGATGGAAGTAGTGCCCTGGGCCAAGGCTCATATGAGACCACTACAACTCTCTCTGCTGCAGCGCTGGACTCCAGTGTCGGAGGATTACGCTGTATGCCTTCCCTTGGACCTAGCGGTGCACAAGGCGCTGAGCTGGTGGCTGAGGACAGACAAGTTGTCCGCAGGGATGCCTCTTTTGACCCCGGAGTGGGTTGTCGTCACGACGGACGCCTCTTTGACGGGCTGGGGAGCCCATTGCTTGGGAAGGACAGCGCAGGGGCTCTGGTCTCCTGCAGAGGCAAAGTGGTCTATCAACCTCCTGGAACTCAGAGCCATTCGGTTGGCGCTTTTGGAGTTTCTCCTGGTACTGGCGTTGAATCCAGTACGAGTCCTGTCGGACAATGCCACGGCTGTGGCCTATGTCAATCGCCAGGGAGGTACCAAGAGCGCCCCTCTAGCCAAGGAGGCCATGAATCTATGCCAGTGGGCGGAAGCGAACCTGGAACAGCTGTCGGTGGCCCACATTGCTGGAGTCATGAATGTCAAGGCGGACTTTCTCAGTCGCCATACCTTGGATCCCGGAGAGTGGCAGCTATCGGCTCAGGCGTTCTTGGACATCACGAAGCACTGGGGCCAGCCGAACCTAGATCTGATGGCGTCATCGGCCAGTTGCCAAGTGCCGCGCTTTTTCAGCAGAGGACGGGACCCTCGATCTCTGGGAGTAGATGCTCTTCTCTAACAGTGGACGACACAGGAGCTTCTCTATGTGTTCCCGCCCTGGCCCATGTTGGGCAGGGTGCTAGACCGGGTGGCAAAGCATCCTGGCCGGGTAATCCTGGTGGGTCCGGACTGGCCCAGACATCCTTGGTATGCGGACTTGATCAGGCTCTCAGTGGATGGACCTCTGCGACTGCCAGAGGAGCAGGGCCTGTTGCATCAGGGTCCCATGGTGTTGGAGGATCCCTCCCCCTTTGGTCTTACGGACTGGCTATTGAGCAGCAGCGTCTGAGGAAGAAGGGCTTCTCAGACAAGGTCATCGCCACTATGCTGAGAGCGAGGAAGCGCTCTACTTCTACTGCTTACGCCAGTGTTTGGCGTACCTTTGCATCGTGGTGTGAGGCAGGCTCCCTTTCTCCCTTCACTGCTCCAATTTCTTCAGTGTTGGCATTCCTGCAAGAAGGTCTGGAGAAAGGCCTGTCGCTCAGTTCCCTTAAAGTCCAGGTAGCGGCTCTGGCTTGCTTCAGGGGCCGCCTGAAGGGTGCTTCCCTGGCTTCGCAGCCAGATGTGGTGCGCTTTCTCAAGGGAGTTAATCACCTGCGCCCTCCTCTGCACTCAGTGGTACCTGCGTGGAATCTCAATCTGGTGCTACGAGCCTTGCAGAAGCCGCCTTTTGAACCCTTGTCGAGGGCATCTCTGAAAGACCTGACATTGAAAGCAGTCTTTTTGGTGGCTATCACTTCAGCCAGAAGAGTTTCCGAGCTCCAGGCGCTATCATGTCGAGAGCCCTTTCTGCAGTTCACTGAGGCAGGAGTGTCTATTCGCACAGTGCCTTCCTTCCTGCCCAAGATTGTTTCTCGCATCCATGTGACTCAGCAGCTCTGTCTCCCATCCTTTCGTAGGGAGGACTACCCAGAGGAGTACTCTGCTCTCAAATATCTAGATGTGAGGCGAGTCATCATCAGATACTTGGAAGTGACCAATGATTTCCGGAAGTCAGATCATCTGTTTGTCCTGTTTGCAGGTCCTCATAAGGGTCTGCAGGCTGCTAAGCCTACAGTGGCAAGATGGGTCAAGGAAGCCATTGCAGCGGCTTATGTGGCCGCGAAGAAGGTGCCGCCTATCCGGCTGAAGGCTCACTCCACTAGAGCTCAGGCGGCCTCGATGGCGGAGGCCGGGTCCATCTCCTTGGAAGAGATTTGCAAGGCGGCAACTTGGGCATCGGCTCATACCTTCTCCAGGCATTACCGCTTGACTGTGGCTGCTCGGGCGGAGGCCCAGTTTGGAGCTTCAGTGTTGCGGTCAGGGATTTCTATGTCCCGCCCTGGGTGAGTACTGCTTCGGTACATCCCACTAGTCTATGGATTGATCAACATGATGATATGGAAGGTAAAATTATGTATCATACCTGATAATTTTCTTTCCATTAATCATAGCTGATCAATCCATAGCCCCTCCCAGATATCTGTACTATTTTTATTCTGGTTGCATTTCAGGTTCAAGTTTAGTCTTCAGTTCCTGTTCAGGAGGACTTCGTGTTCAAGTTTTTTCAATTGGATTCTTCAGGAGTTGAGACGATTTTGTGTTACAGTGAGCTGCTGCATTCCTCTCCCCTCCGTTTTACGGGGCTGGATTGAGACCTAAATTCTGCCGGCGCTCCCTCCCGCTTCGTGCGGCTGTAGGGCAGCTTTGTACCCCTCCCGCTTCGGCGGTGTTAGGGTCAGTCAGCTCCTCCCGCGGTTGCGGTTGCAGGATAAGCCAGATCCCCCCGCATCGGCGGGTGTGGTGTCCCTCTCCCGCTCCGCGGGGATGAGCTGGACGGATTCCCCTCCCCCACTTGTGTGGGGATGAGCTGGGTTAATTCCCCTCCCCCGTTTCGGCGGTGGTGAGCTGGGCAGAGTGTCCCTTTGTGGGTGTAATTCTCTAAGTGCTGAGTCCTGCGGATGGAGCTTGGATATCGACATACTAAGGAGTTTCCGGCAGCACATGACCACATATAGGGAGGCAAAAGGATTGCTCTCTATCTCCACCTGCTGGTAGATCGACACAACCCACCAGTCTATGGATTGATCAGCTATGATTAATGGAAAGAAAATTATCAGGTATGATACATAATTTTACCATATAGAATCTCCTCCTCAGCGCTCAATATTTGTCAGGCACTTTTTTGGCAGTAAGTAGGTGTCTTGTCAGAAATGAGTGTGCGTGCCAGATCATACAGATGTGTATAAAACAAATTTTGCAAATTGACAATTTGTCATTGGTCAATCAGGTTAAATATTTAAGGTAATTATCAGTCAATAGAAAGTACCACAAAAGGTATACATAGAAAATATAGGTAAAAATAATACTTCAAGATGTATAGTAACATGGTAACATAGTAGATGACGGCAGAGAAAGATCTGTACGGTCCATCCAGTCTGCCCAACAAGATAAACTCATATGTGCTACTTTATGTGTATACCTGACCTTGATTTGTATCTGCCATTTTCAGGGCACAGACCGTAGAAGTATGCCCAGCACTAGCCCCGCCTCCCACCACTGGCGCTGCCACCAAATCTCCGCTAAGCTTCTGAGGATCCGTTCCTTCTGAACAGGATTCCTTTATGTTTATCACATGAATTTTTTTATTCCGTTTCCGTTTTCATCTCCACCACCTCCCGCGGTAGGGCATTCCAAGTATCCACCACTCTCTCCGTGAAAAAATACTTCCTGACATTTTTCTTGAGTCTGCCCCCCTTCAATCTCATTTCATGTCCTCTAGTTCTACCGCCTTCCCATCTCCGGAAAAGGTTTGTTTGCGGATTAATACCATTCAAATATTTGAACATTTGCATTATATCACCCCTGTTTCTCCTTTCCTCCAGGGTATACATGTTCAGGTCAGCAAGTCTCTCCTCATACATTTTGTAATGCAAATCCCATACCATTTTTGTAGCTTTTCTTTGCACCCCTTCAATTTTTTTTTTTACATCTTTAGCAAGATATGGCCTCCAAAACTGAACACAATACTCCAGGTGGGGCCTCACTAACGACTTGTACAGGGCCATCAACACCTCCTTTCTTCTGCTGGTCACACCTCGCTCTATACAGCCTAGCAACCTTCTGGCTACGACCACCACCTTGTCACACTGTTTCGTCGCCTTCAGATCCTCAGATACTATCACCCAAAATCCCTCTCCCCGTGTGTACATATCAGACTCTCACCGCCTAACATATACGTCTCCCATGGATTTCTACTCCCTAAGTGCATTTCTTCGCATTGAATTTTAATTGCCAAACCTTAAACCATTCTTCTAGCTTCTGCAGATCCATTTTCATGTTTGCCACTCCCTCCTGGGTGTCCGCTTTGTTACAAATCTTGGTATCATCCGCAAAAAGGCAAACTTTACCTTCTAACCCTTCGGCAATATCACTCACAAACATATTAAACAGAATCGGCCACAACACTGATCCCTGAGGCACTCCACTACTCACCTTTCCTTTATCTGAGCGAATTCCATTAACCACCACCCTCTGGCGTCTGTCCGTCAACCAGTTCCTAATCTTGTTCACCACATCGGATCCTATCTTCAGCCTGTCAAGTTTATTCAAGAGCCTCCTGTGGGGAACCGTGTCAAAAGCTTTGCTCAAATGTAAGTAGATTACGTCTATAGCACGTCCATGATTCAGTTCTCCGGTCACCCAGTCAAAGAATTCAATGAGATTCGTTTGGCACAATTTACCTTTGTTAAAACCATGTTGTCTCGGATCTTCCCTATCACCACTTTGTGAAGAGGGACCACATCCACTGTTCTCCAATCCCACGGAACCTCTCCCGTCTCCAGGATTTATTAAACAAATCTTTAAGAGGACTCGCCAGAACCTCTCTGTGCTCCCTCAATATCCTGGGGTGGATCCCATCCGGTCCCATGGCTTTGTCCACCTTTAGATTATCAAGTTGTTCATACACACTCTCTTCCGTGAACAGTGCTATATCCACTCCATTCTCATATGTACTTTTGCCAGTCAATTGTGGTCCTTCTCCAGGATTTTCTTCTGTGAAAACAGAACAATTGCTTTTTCTTCATCATTATCCACATAGCGGTTCGCAGCATCTTTCAGTCACACAATTTTTATTTACTGCATTTGTATCCCACATTTTCCCACCTATTTGCAGGCTCAATGTGGCTTACATTGTTCCATCATGGTGATCGCCATTCCGGAGTGAGAAATATAAGAGCTATTACATAAAGATCATGAATAACAAAGTAGATTAAGCAATCAGGTATAAAGAGTTCATGTTTGGAATAAGAGGTAGAGTGGTATTCCAATAAGAATAACAATTCCCTTTTTAGTCTTTCTCCTTTCACTAATATACCTGAAGACATTTTTGTCGCCCCTCCTTACATTTCTAACCATTTGTTCTTCTGCTTGCGCTTTCGCCAGACGTGTCTCTCTCTTGGCTTCTTTCAGTTTCATCCGGTATTCCTCTCCGTGTTCCTCTTCTTGAGTTTTTCTGTATTTTAGGAACGCCAACTCTTTAGCCTTTATTTTCTCAGCCACTTGCTTGGAGAACCATATCAGTTTCCTTTTTCTCTTGCTTTTATTTACTCTCCTTACATAAAGGTTTGTGGCCATATTTATAGCTTCTTTTAGCCTGGACCACTGTCCTTCCACTTCTCGTATGTCCTCCCAGCCCATCAGCTCCTTCCTCACTTATTCCCCCATTTTACTAAAGTCAGCATGCTTGAAATCCAGGATTTGAGTTTTGAGTGGCCGCCCTCCACTTCAGCTGTTATATCAAACCAAACTGTTTGATAGTCACTGCTGCCCAGGTGGGCACCCACTTGGACATGTGACACACTATCCCCATTTGTGAGCACCAGATCCAGCGTCGCTCCAAAATCATATTAACAATAATTATTTTTTGAAAAGATACCAGTTTCCCCTACTGATCCAAATTACCTCACCTTTTAATCTGTTTAAAGTGTTCTGGGATAGCCATTGACTTACAGACATTATACAAGTTAAGGCACATGCCCATTCTGCTCCCCAGGGGACATAAGTGCAGGATATTGACATAGAACAAGGACTGTATCTTACCCCAGATGGCTGAATGATCTTATTAAATGGAATCAGAAGCAGGGTTGATATAAAAGTTTTAGGCACTCTAGGCAAATCTTCAGTCTTGTTCTCCCCCTCAATTAGCCTTCAGCAAGATTCTGCCACCAAAACTGAACACAAAATCCTATCCCCACCTGGAGTATTGTGTTCAGTTTTGGAGGCTGTATCTTGCTAAAGATGTAAGAAGTCTTGAAACAGTCCAGAGGAAAGCAACAAAAATGATATGGGGCTTGTGCCAAAAGACATATGAGAAGAGACTGGAAGACCTGAATATGTATACATTAGAGGAGAGGAGAGGCAGGGGAAATATGATACAGATGTTTAAATACTTGAAAGGTATTAATATAGAAACAAATATTTTCCACAGAAGGGAAAATGGTAAAACTAGGGGACATGATTTGAGGTTGCGGGGTGGTAGACTCAGAAGAAATGCCAGAAAATTATTTTTTCATGGAGAGGGTGGTTGATTCCTGGAATGCCCTCTGAGGGAAGTGGTGGAGAAGGTGGCGAAATTCAAAAAGGCGTAGGATAACACAAAAGATCTCTAATTAGAAAATGAATGGTTTAAAAAACAAAACTTAAAGGGTTGCATATGTGTTGCATGTCAAGTGGTGCTTAGACGTTAACTCTGGCTGTATCAACTAAGGTTGGTACTGGGCTGGCTTGTATGGTTTGAGTCCCACATATAGCAATCTGGTTTAGGATGGGCTAGAGAAAACTTTGACGTAATCTCCAGTAATTTGGAAAGTGAGGACAGTGCCGGGCAGACTTTTATGGTCTGTGTCCTGCAAATGACAAGATGGATTCGGATAGGCTGGAGTGGGCTTTGATGCCAACTCCAGTAGTTAGAACATAAGGACAGAGTCGGGCAGGCTTCTGTGGTCTGTGTCCCAGAAACACCAAAGAAGGACCATGATCAAGTATATAATATCATGTTCATTGTTCATTTAATCTTGAATTGATAATGAATGTGACTGTTGGGCAGACTGGATGGACCATTCAGGTCTTTAACTGCCGTCACTTACTATGTTACTATGTTATGGCTGGATATTCAATGCCTTGAATACCTGGGTTTATGTGGCCGGCTATCATTTATCTAGTTAAGTGCACTATTTGGCACTTAACCGCCTAAGAGAAACCACATAAAGATAGGACTGTGTTTTATGTGGTCCAGTTTACCCAGTTAAGTTAGGTGGTGTGAAGGGGTGTTTTTGATATGACATCTAAATCTGATTTTGGAAGTTTTGCTGAAAATGTCCAAAAATCAAATGGAGAACATAGTGATTATTGAACCAGAAAAACATCTATTTTTTTGTTTTGAAAATGGCCATTTGCTAGATGTTCTTGTGCTCAGTGCATCTATCTTCTTGAACTGTTTTAGAAAAAAAAGTCCAAGAGAAAAATGCACAAAAACAAGCCATTGGGATGTATGAGGGGGCTAGCATTCTTAGTACACTAGCCACACAGACATCCCAGCAGATCAGTGGGGCTCCCTATGGGGGCACTGCAATGGATTTCACATAAAAAAGGTCTCAGGCACACATCTCACCGTTAACCCCTTATATTGTATGTTGAGCCCCCCCAAACCCAACAAAAACCTACTGTACTCAACTGTATACCACTACAATAGCCCTTATGGCTGCAGGTGTCACCTATATGTGGGTACAGTAGGGTTTTGGAGGGCTCACACTTTCTACTACAAGTGTAACAGAGTGGGATATAGGGCTGGATCCCCTTCTCTACTGTGCACTGCACTGATCACTAGGCTACTCCAGGGAATGCCTGCTGCTCTAATGGGCATCGTCATAACATCTGAAGCTGTCATAGAGGCTGGTATGTGGAGGGGGTCAATGACCACTGGGGGAGTAAGGCGAGAGGGTCATGCCTTAATCCCTCCAGTAGTCATTTGGTCATTTAGGGCACCTTTTGGTGACTTAGTCATGATTGAAACAGGTCTAGGCCAAAATGTCTAACTTTTAGCCCTGGATGTTTTAGCTTTATTCCATTAGGACAGGAAAAATGTCCAGTTTTGGGAATGCCCCTGACATGCCCCCTTGTGATTTGGACGCACTGCATAGAAAAATATCTTAAAAATGGATTTCAAAAATAGTGATTTGGACATTTTGGCAAAAAAGGTCCATCTGCCACTTTGCACTGCTTTTTGGACATTTTTCTGTTTCAAGAACATAAGCGTTGCTATACTGGGACAGACTGAAGGTCCATCAAACCCAGTATCCTGTTTCCAACAGTTGCAAATCCAGGACACAAGTACCTGGCAAGATTCCAGAGCAGTAAAACAGATTTTAAACTGCTTATCCTAGAAATTAGCAGTGAATTTTCCCAAGTCCATCTTAATAATGGCTTATGGATTTTTCTTTTACGAAATTATCCAAACCTTTTTTAACCCCTGCTAAGCTAACTGCTTTCATCACATTCTCTGGCAACAAATTCCAGAGTTTAATTACTCATTGAGTGAAGAAATATTTCCTTTGATTTTGTTTTAAATTAACAATTTAGTAGCTTCATTGTTTGCCCCCTAGTCCTAGTATTTTTGGAAAGAGTAAACAAACGATTCACATCCACCCATTCTACTCCACTTAGAGGCATATTTTCAAAGCACTTTGGGAGGCTAAGTTCCATAGGTTTCTATGGAACTTTGGGAGGCTAAGTGCTTTGAAAATGAGCCTCAGAGTGTTATAACTCCCCTCAGCCGTCTCCTCTCCAAGTTGAAAAGCCCTAGCCACTTTAGCCTTTCCTCATCCCATCCTCTTTATAATTTTTGTCGCCCTTCTCACTACCTTTTCTAATTCCCCTATATATTTTTTGAGATGCGATGACCAGAATTGCACATATTTGAGGTGCAGTCGCACCATGAAATGATACAAAGGCATGTTTGTTCACCCCTTCAAAGAAAGTTATTCAAAGTCGTTAAATCGCGGGAGGATTGTGAAAAATTACAAGCGGACCTTACGAGACTGGGAGACTGGGCATCTAAATGGCAGATGATGTTTAATGTGAGCAAGTGCAAAGTGATGCATGTGGGAAAGAGGAACCCGAATTATAGCTATGTCATGCAAGGTTCCACGTTAGGAGTCACGGACCAAGAAAGGGATCTAGGTGTCGTCATTGATGATACATTGAAATCTGCTCAGTGTGCTGCTGCGGCTAAGAAAGCAAATAGAATGTTAGGTATTATTAGGAAAGGAATGGAAAACAAAAATGAGGATGTTATAATGCCTTTGTATCACTCCATGGTGCAACCGCACCTCAATTCTGGTTGCCGCATCTCAAAAAAGATATAGTGGAATTAGAAAAGGTGCAGAGAAGGACAACGAAAATGATAAAGGGGATGGGACAACTTCCCTATGAGGAAAGGCTAAAGCGGCTATGGCTCTTCAGCTTGGAGAAAAGGCGGCTGAGGGGAAATATGATAGAGGTCTGTAAAATAATGAGTGGAGTTGAACGGGTAGAAGTGAAGCGTCTGTTCACACCCAAAAATACTAGGACTAGGGGGCATGCGATGAAACTATGATGTAGTAAATTTAAAACGAATTGGAGAAAATATTTCTTCACTCAACATGTAATTAAACTCTGGAATTTGTTGCCGGAGAATGTGATAAAGGCAGTTAGCTCAGCGGAGTTTAAAAAAGCTTTGCACGGCTTCCTAAAGGAAAAGTCCATAGACCGCTATTAAATGGACTTGGGGAAAATCCACTATTTCTGGGATAAGCAGTATAAAATGTTTTGTACATTTTTGGGATCTTGCCGGGTATTTGTGACCTGGATTGGCCACTGTTGGAAACAGGATGCTGAGCTCGATGGACCTTTGGTCTTTCCCAGTATGGCAATACTTATGTAAATGTAGTAGATTGGTGAGGCAAGATTTCCCATCACAAAATCCATGTTGACTTTGTCTCATTAATCCATGCTTTTGAATATGCTCTTTAATTTTGTTCTTAATAATAGTCTCTACCATTTTGCCTGGCACCGATGTCAGACTCACCTGTCTATAATTTCCCGGATCTCCTCTGGAACGTTTTTAAAAAATCGGCGTTACATTGGCCACCCTCCAATCTTCCGGTACCACGCTCGATTTTAAGGATAAATGACATATTACTAACAATAGCTCCGGAAGCTTATTTTTCAGTTCTATCAGTACTCTGGGAGGAATACCATCCGGTCCAGGAGATTTGCTACTCTTCAGTTTGTAGAACTGCCCCATTACATTCTCCAGGCTTACAGAGAATTCATTAAGTTTCTCCGACTCGTCATTTCTCTCACCGGTATCCAACCTAAATCTTCCTCGGTGAAGACCGAAGCAAAAAATTCATTTAATCTCTCCGCTACGGCTTTGTCTTCCCTGATCGCCCCTTTTACTCCTTGGTCATCTAGCGGTCCAACCAATTCTTTTGCTGGCTTCCTGATTTTAATATACCTAATCAATTTTACTATGTGTTGTTGCCTCCGACGCAATCTTTTTTTCGAAGTCCCTCTTAGCCTTCCTTATCAGCGCTTTGCATTTGACTTGACATTCCTTTTGCTGTTCCTTATTATTTTCAGTTGGTTCCTTCTTCCATTTTCTGAAGGATTTTCTTTTAGCTCTAATAGCTTCCTTCACCTCACCTCACTTTTTAACCACGCCGGCTGTCGTTTGGTCTTCCATCCTCCTTTTTTAATACGCAGAATATATTTGGCCTGGGCTTCCAGAATAGTGTTTTTGAACAGCATCCACGCCTGATGTAAATTTTTGACCCTCGCAGTCGCTCCTCTAAGTTTTTTTTCACTGTTCTTCTCATGTTATCATAGTCTCCTTTTTTAAAGTTAAACGCTAACGTATTTGATTTCCTATGTATACTTACTTCAAAGCTAATATCAAATCCGATCATATTATGATCACTTATCAAGCGGCCCCAGCACCATTACCTCCCGCACCAGATCATGCACTCCACTAAGGACTAGGTCTAGAATTTTTCCTTCTCTCATTGGCTCCTGTACCAACTGCTCCCTAAAGCTGTCCTTGATTTCATCAAGGAATTTTACCTCCCTAGCGTGCCCCGATTTTACACTTACCCAGTCAATATCGGAGTAATTGAAATTATTGTGTTGCCCAGTTTGTTTGTGTCCCTAATTTCCTTTAACATTTCTGCATCTGTCTGTTCATCCTGGCCAGGTGGACGGTTGTACACTCCTATCACTATCCTTTTCCCCTTTACACATGGAATTTCCATCCACAGTGATTCCAAGAAGCGTTTTGTTTCCTGCAGAATTTTGAATCTATTTGATTCAAGGTTTTCGTTAATATACAATGCTACCCCTCCACCAATTCGATCCACCCTATCACTACGATATAATTTGTACCCCGGTATGACAGTGTCCCACTGGTTATCCTCCTTCCACCAGGTCTCAGAGATGCCTATTATATCTAATTTTTCATTTAGTGCAATATATTCTAACTCTCCCATCTTATTTCTTAGGCTCCTGGTATTCGCATGTAGACATTTCAAAGTATGTTTGTTGTTCCTATTTACATGATGCTTAGTACTTGACAGTATTAATTTGCGATCTTTTGTCTGATTTTTATTTTTATTTAAGGACACCTGATCTACTACGGTCTCTTTTGCAACCTCAGTATCAGGATACCCTATCTTCCCTGTTTTGGTGATATCTTTGAAAGATACCTTATCCCGAACCATGCGCTTTTGAGCGACTGTCAGCCTTCCCCCCCCCCCCCCCCCCCCCCCATTTTGAGTTTAAAAGCTGTTCTATCTCCTTTTTAAATGCCGATGCCAGCAGCCTGGTCCCACCCTGGTTAAGGTGGAGCCCATCCTTTCGGAATAGGCTCCCCCTTCCCTTGAATCTTGCCCGATTCCTAACAAATCTAAAACCCTCCTCCCTGCACCATCATCTCATCCACGCATTGAGACTCTGGAGCTCTGCCTGTCTCTTGGGCGCTGTGCGTGGAATGGGTAGCATTTCAGAAAATGCTACCCTAGAGGATCTGGATTTGAGCTTTCTACCTAAGAGCCTAAATTTGGCTTCCAGAACCTCTCTCCCACATTTTCCTATGTCATTGTTACCCACATATACCAAGACAGCCGGCTCCTCCCCATGACTATCTAAAATCCAATCTAGGTGACGCATGAGGTCCGCCACCTTCGCACCAGGCAGGCAAGTCACCAGGCGATCCTCACATCCACCAGCCATCCAGCTATCTATATGCCTAATGATCGAAACATTTCATCATTAACATTAAACAAATGCCACTGTGCACACTCATCCAGTCATAAAGGCTTGCATAAAAAAATGTGTCTTCAGAAGTTAACTGTTGTATTCCACCATTCAACCTTAAAGGTACTAACAGATGGGTCCAGTGATGTGGAACAGTCACCGAAATTGTGGTTCTGGTTTCAGCATACCATATCTGTGTCAGTTTATTAACTGAAAACGCATATCCGTTTCAGAAATCACTGATGAGGTTGATATAAAAAACAATACCTGAGACAAATACCAAGGAATGTTCTCATAAACTGCTTGATAAATGAGTTTCAAAACTTTATAGCAAATGCGAAATTTAACTGGCAACTAATGTAGCTGCTTCAATGATGTCCCAATGTGATCAAATTATATATACAGTTGAATGAGATATGAGGATCTGGTCTATGTTACAAGTGTGCAGCAAGCTAGTCCAGGTGGAAAGTGAATAGTCAGTCACTGCATGTATTAAAGGCTTGGAAGAAGAAGCAGACTTTCACAATTTGTAAATAAACAAGCACCTAATATTCCCTTCTGATGATCTTCCCTTAATTAATCCAATTTGGTTAGGTTTGATCAAGATGGGCAGAACATTTCCTAATCTGAGCTGGAACATTTTTACATAAATTTGAATGTCATCATTAAGGAGAAGAGTCTGATAATTACCATATCTGGCAGCAAATGGGTAGTCTGCCTCTACAAAACTGCTCTCAATGCACAGTTGATTCCAATTTCAAATAATAATAAATCACTCCCCCCCCCCCCCCCCCAGTTTCCCCCTCCACGCCTGTGTTTATGACAGGTTGAATCATTTTGTTGTTATGTTTATTTTCTTCTCTGTCAGTGCAATCAGGGTGTGCTTTTTATTAGAATGAGGGCGGTGCTGGGCTTATACCCCATAATTCTATAAAACTAGGTGCCCAACTTTACGCTTAGGGCTAGATTCTATACATAGTGCCAAAACTATTGGAGGGGAGGTTAGGGGAGTCCATAACCCTTATTGCCTGAGGGCACAGATCACTGTTAGTCCACCCCTACTTGGTAACATAATTTACAGGCAATTCTACTGCTTCAAACCAAACTGTTTAGACAACAAATCCCTTTAAACCAAAAGGTGCTGCCTTTCTTCTTTCCCTTCTGCCTGTTAAAGGCCTGGCCTAGCTTGGCTTCTTCAGTACCCTGGGTAAAAGTCTCTACTCTCATTCCTTGCATCCTTCAACAGGTTTCAAGTATCTGGCAAGTGGCTTCATGTGCAGGTGTCACTTTTCAAAGCTGGAAACTGGGTTTGTGAGCCCTTGGGCCACTGCCGAGGAGCAGCAGTGGCAGGCAAAACCACCCCACACTAGACACAGGGCAGATCTCTGACAAACAGTTAGGCTTCACCTGCACCTGGCCACTTTTCACCAAGAGTTGAGCTCCAGGTGGCCGGCAGGACTTACTGGACAGGGCAGGACTGGATAACAGCTAGGCAGCACAGGGACAGCAAGGCAAGGAATGGATAGGACAGGACTGAAAGCTGCGAGCAGCCACTGAAACAGGGAGCAAACACAGATAAACCCAGAACTAGACAAAGACATACAAACAAGACACAAGACTGGGAAACAAGCAATACCCTAAACTAAACATAGACTAACTAGAACAGGCAAGACTGAGCCCATACACATACATAAGTACATAAGTACATAAGTAGTGCCATACTGGGAAAGACCAAAGGTCCATCTAGCCCAGCATCCTGTCACCGACAGTGGCCAATCCAGGTCAAGGGCACCTGGCACGCTCCCCAAACGTAAAAACATTCCAGACAAGTTATACCTAAAAATGCGGAATTTTTCCAAGTCCATTTAATAGCGGTCTATGGACTTGTCCTTTAGGAATCTATCTAACCCCTTTTTAAACTCCGTCAAGCTAACCGCCCGTACCACGTTCTCCGGCAACGAATTCCAGAGTCTAATTACACGTTGGGTGAAGAAATATTTTCTCCGATTCGTTTTAAATTTACCACACTGTAGCTTCAACTCATGCCCTCTAGTCCTAGTATTTTTGGATAGCGTGAACAGTCGCTTCACATCCACCCGATCCATTCCACTCATTATTTTATACACTTCTATCATATCTCCCCTCAGCCGTCTCTTCTCCAAGCTGAAAAGCCCTAGCCTTCTCAGCCTCTCTTCATAGGAAAGTCGTCCCATCCCCACTATCATTTTCGTCGCCCTTCGCTGTACCTTTTCCAATTCTACTATATCTTTTTTGAGATACGGAGACCAGTACTGAACACAATACTCCAGGTGCGGTCGCACCATGGAGCGATACAACGGCATTATAACATCCGCACACCTGGACTCCATACCCTTCCTAATAACACCCAACATTCTATTCGCTTTCCTAGCCGCAGCAGCACACTGAGCAGAAGGTTTCAGCGTATCATCGACGACGACACCCAGATCCCTTTCTTGATCCGTAACTCCTAACGCGGAACCTTGCAAGACGTAGCTATAATTCGGGTTCCTCTTACCCACATGCATCACTTTGCACTTGTCAACATTGAACTTCATCTGCCACTTGCACGCCCATTCTCCCAGTCTCGCAAGGTCCTCCTGTAATCGTTCACATTCCTCCTGCGACTTGACGACCCTGAATAATTTTGTGTCATGCGCCCTCCCTGCCCATTTTCAAGTCCTTACTCAAGGCCCATCTCTTCTCCCTTGCTTTTGGTGCCTAACCACCTTCCCATTCCTGATACCTACACTGACTACATAGTTTTTACCTTTAGAGTGTAAGCTCTCTTGAGCAGGGACTGTCCTTCCCCATGTTTAAACTTGTACAGCGCTGCGTAACCCTGGCAGCGCTATAGAAATGCTAAGTAGTAGTAGTAAGAACTAGAGCAAGGAAGCAAACTCAGACTGAAGTGCAAAAGCACCAACATACCAGGGCCTTAGACGCAATGCAAAGGCAAGCAGAGAGATTTCAGAATGGCTAATAACCCCAGCAGCAGCTGAGGCTTCAGCTGCAGCAATCACCAGGAAGCTACGGGTGATGATCAGGGACAAACAAGAAGAGTAAGTCTGGCAGCCTGGAAGATCCGGACTGGACTGGACTAAAGTCTGGAACGGGCAGGAACAGCAAGACAGTCTATAGCAGTTCGTAGCAGCCACCGGTTCTGGCCACCAGAGGGCGAGGTGAGCACAGACGTAACAGTATCTCCCCCTCAAGGCCCCCCCGAGCTCCACGGGGAATTCAGGTCTCCACGGGAAACAATGGTGAAATCTACGGAGGAGCCTCAAAATATGACCAGGGGTAGCTTGGCTGGAACTTGAACAAGGCTCAAGGCTGGAACCCGGACTGGGATCAGCACCGGACTTCGCCTCTTGGCTGGAGCTGGAATTCGGCTCGGACTCCACATCTCGTCTGGAGCTGGAACTCGGCTCGGACTCCGCATCTCAGCTGGAACTGGAACTCGGCTCAGACTCCGCATCTCGGCTGGAACTTGGCTCGGACTCCGCATCTCGGCTGGAGCTGGAGCTTGGCTCGGACTCCACATCTCAGCTGGAGCGGGAACTCAGCTTGGATTCAGCATCTGGGCTAGAACTGGAACTCCTCATGGACTCAGCAACTAGGCTGGAACTAGAACTCTGCTCAGACTCAGCCTCTTGACTGAAACTGGAACTCAGCGTGCACTCAGCGGCTTGGCTGGGACTGGACCTCAGCATGGACTCAGCAGCTTGGCTGGAACGGGAACTCAGCATAGACTCAGCAGCTTGGCTGGAACTGTATTATCCTAGCTTTGTTTTCGGTGAGCCTGGTAGCTAGGGAGTTTCAGCATGAGAATACAAAAGCCTGCTTGTCCTTAGAGAAAGCAAAGTTGCTTACATGTATTGGTTATCCTCCAAAGACAGCAGGCTAAGTATTCTCACATACGCTCCCACCTCCCCTAGGAGTTGTATTCCTTTGCAGTTTTATCTGACTGAGGTACCTGTTCTCATGTTGTGGGCAGAAAGGCATCAGTGCATGTGTGATGGGATGCTTCTAGAAGCTTCTACATTACTCGCTAGTCAGTGTCTATTCTGGGGGTCTGTCAGATGATGTCACCCATCTGTGAAAATACTTGGCCTACAGTCCTTGGAGAACACCTGATATAGGTAAGTAACTTTGCTATCCTGTATCACTTAAAAACTGGTACTTTGAAGTTAGTTTTGAAATTATCTCCCTGCCTAGCTTTGATATTTCCCCTTTGCACTATTAGGGGTCGGGGTGCAATAAAGGCAGTCGTAGCCCTTTGTCTTTTGAAGGATAGAAATCCTAGTCAGCGCACAAGTGAAATATTGACTAGATAGGCTCAGGGTACACAATACAGAATTCCCTGGTCTATAGACTTCACAGCAATGGCTGGGCTATAGATGAGGGTATAATGATTTTATGTTAAATTAATGTTAAAAACATGACACAAAAGCAGAAAATGCTGTGTAAAATTACCTCCTAACTGGCTAATTTCATGTAAAAAAATTGTTTCCTCTGTTCTGTTCTTTTCTCATCTTTAATAATATACCTCCCATCCAACCTCTTCCCTCCCTTCCTTCCAGATCTCTAAAATAATAAACTTGGCCCACCACTGGCTTTTCCCATTCCCCATTCCTCCTGCCCACATAAAAAAAACCCCAAAACATTGTGAGCTGAGGGGATCGCTGTTTTCTCTACCTTCCAGCCCACCAAAGGAAATTAGTAGAGGGCCAGGTTTCAGCCCTCCATCTCCAATCTCACAAAAAGAAAATGGCGTACATCCTCAAGCTACACAAACTGATCCTAAAGCCAAATGGAAAATGGAGAGGCTCTTATCTATTCCTGATCTGTTTAATGCTAAGCGCTGGTATCTGACAGCTACTGGTACTTAATATTCATGTGTTCACAGCACTCTAGGGCGAATAGACCAATCTCTATTCAGAATTCAGGTGGGGTTATGGCAGACCACCAGCAATACCTTTGGGCCTTCGAGCTATGCTACATAAATCTCATCAGAGTAACATTATACAATAAACATTTTGCAGTTTTTAGTATCGTAGCTATAATGGTGTCACTGAAATGCTCCCCAGGTAAAGTTCCTGGCTCCCACTCTCTTTCAGAACCCATACAAAATTGTACTATTTTGTACTATTATTTCTGGGATCCTGCTCCTGCATCTCTCTTCAGCCTTGTCACTTTCCACGCCTGTTTCCATTTCCTCAAACTTCTTCCTTCACTATACATACCATCCTTCTACCTGGACAGGGAACAGCTATCTTCCTTTCTGCCATTAAAATCTGGAGCAGCCCCTCCCCCCTCCTTACAATCACTGCACAGTCTGGTTTTTAGGCTCTTAGTGGTTTCAGGCTCTTAGTGAACCCCACTGTGCCTTCTCTCATTCTTCGTACCTATTCTTTTATATTTTTTTGCATTTATCATATTTCCTACAGTGAATAAAGTGTTATGGATTCAATCGTGTGAAAGATGCTAACATAAAATAAAATAAAGCTTTTATAGTGTAAATACCTTGGAGCAATGCAAGTTTTCTATGACTCCCTTTCTTGCAGCAATTCCTATTATCCTTCATGTTCCTGTTTTTCTGTAATAATGGATAATGGTCCATTACATTGCTATACATTAATTCAACTAAGTAGATGCAGCTCAGATAATACAATTATTTGTGAATGTATAGGACAGGAGGGAGAGAAAAGTTGTGTTATTATTCCATATATCACCTGTTTTTTTAATAAGCTATAATATTATGTTCCCTCTGCACATTCAAAACAATGTTAAACAACTGGGAGAACAACACAGAAAATCAGAAATAGCATGCCAAAATTATCCTACTATATGTCTGAGGGTACTATTTATGTCTTTTTAAGTAATGTGGTATGGTACTTATGTTAGTCTACTTTAAAAGGTAATAAATAGAAAGCACCTTGTTTATTAAGGTGTGCTAGCATTTTTAACGTGTGCTAAAATTAGCACATGCTTAACGCTAGAGTCGCCCATATGTTTCTATGGGCAACTTTAGCGATTAGTGTGCACTGAAAACGCTAGCGCGCCCTTAGCGCTGCTCAGTAATCAGGGCCCATAGTAAAGAAAATAAGATGATACATTTTGAATGTTTTGATTACCTTTTGATATTCTGATATTTGTCAACATTTGCTCATTTCTGATCTGAAGAAAAAGGGTTACCTTCAAAAGCTAATAAAAAAATGTATTGTTAATCCAATTAAAAAGGTATTATCTTATTTTCTTTTCTGTGTTTTGTTTTATTTCTATTTATTACCTTTAATGTCTTTTTAATAAATTATTCAGTTTGGATTTCAGGGCTTTCTTTCTTTGACTGAGGATATTATAGGCAATCCATTGACTGTTTCATATGCTTATGTGCTCATTAGGCCCTTACCAAGATAATTTTAATATAATCTCATGGCAACCCACACTAATTGGTTCATCACAACACAGAATACTGTAGATTTATTAAGAATTTTTAGGGCAATATTTAGAGCTCTTATGCAGTCTGTGGCAGTACCAACCACATAGAAGTTTTTTTGTTTGTTTTTTTAATTTATGGAAACTGCATATAATTTTGGATGCTTGAATTTGCAAAACAGCCAAATTTATAAGTTTTAAAAAGGGGCCTCATTTTGGGATCTTTTACCATGCTGCAGTAAAAAGGGTCCTGTGGTTGCATCGGCACATGGATTTGCCACGTGCCAACCTTTTCTACTGCAGCGGGTAAAAGGCAAAAAAAAAAGGAAATGGCTCTGAGGTAAGTGCACACTTACTGCGTGGTCATTTCCTGGAGGATTTATTCATACTTCTAAATCCTGCATCCTCACAATATCCCAACAGGGAGATCCTGTTTCGCCTGCAATCGGCTGCATCAGGGGGAAAAAACGAGGAAACAAACACATCCAAGAATTGAGCTCGCTCCGTCTCCTTCTTAGACACGGAGGAAAGGTGATATTAGATGGTTCCTTCGGCAAAGGGAGGAACGGTGGATTTTTACTTTACAAACAGTAATGCCTAAGGGCTTGAATATCTCCATCGAATGGAAAGCCTTTCTTTAGTTGATTGGTTCACGGAACAGTGACATCAGACGCCAAGTATAAATAATTTGCTTGTGGCGAAAGAAGCCAGCCGCCATTGTAATGCTGTGAAGCCTAAGAAGGACACGGAGCGAGCTCAATTCTTGGATGTGTTTGTTTCCTCATTTTTTTCCCCTGATGCAGCCGGTTGGGCCCGGCCAAATGTCAGAGTTCGCTGGGTTTGAGATGGCCGGCATCGGTTTTCGGCCATAATGGAAAATAATGCCGGCGATCTCAAACCCGGCGAAATCGAAGGCATTTGGTCATGGGAGGAGCCAGCATTTGTAGTGCACTGGCCCCCCCCCCCCCCTCACATGCCAGGACACCAACCGGGCACCCTAGGGGGCACTTCTAAAAATTTAGAAAAAAAATAAAAATAGCTCCCAGGTGCATAGCTCCCTTCCCTTGGTTGTTTAGCCCCCCAAAACCCACTCCCCACAACTCTACACCATTACCATAGCCCTAAGGGGTGAAGGGGGCACCTAGATGTGGGTACAGTGGGTTTTGGGTGGGTTTTGAAGGGTTCCCATTTACCACCACAAGTGTAGCAGGTAGGTGGGGTGGGCCTGGGTCCACCTGTCTGAAGTGCACTGCACCCACTAAAAACTGCTCCAGGGACTTGCATACTGCTATCAGGGAGCTGGGTATGACATTTGAGGCTGGCAAAAAAGTTTTGTTTTTTTTTTGGTTGGGAGGGGGTTGGTGACCACTGGGGGAGTAAGGAGAGGTCATCCCCGATTCCCTCCGGTGATCATTTGGTCAGTTGGGGCTCCTTTTTGAAGCTTGGTCGTGAAAAAAAAGGGACCAAATAAAGACGGCGAAATGCTTGTCAAGCCTGGCTTTTTTTTTCCATTATCAGGCGAAGCCGGCCATCTCGTAAGCACGCCCCTGTCCCGCCTTCACTACCTTACCAACACGCCCCCTTGATGTTTCGCCAGCTCTGCGATGGAATGCAGTTGAACCCGGCCAAAATCAGCTTTCGATTATACCGATTTGGCCGGGTTCAGGAGATCGCCAGCCATCTCCCGAATTGTGTCAGAAGATGGCCGGTGATCACTTTTGAAAATGAGCTGGTAAGTTATCCAGTTAATACAATGTATTGAGCAGTGCTGACTTTGTTTATAGTTTATTAAAATTTGTTATATTGCCTAGCTATAAACTAGGTTATAGCAGTTTACAATACCAATAAAAACATAATTTTTAGGAAAAAAGAAAAGACCTAGAAAATTAAAAGTAAAATGCACGCACAAAAGTATTCACACAAGTCCTCACGCACTAAAAAGCACCACAAAACAAGAAAATAGCAAGTAACAAACAACAAATAACATATCTTAACTAATCCCCAGAGAGAGTGACACCAAAAGCAGAAACCAAAGCACACAAAAAAACAAAGGCAGAAACAAAATAATAAGCCTTCAAAAGGTGTTTAAACTGTGACAATGAAGTAACCTCTCGCAAAGTTTGAGGAAGGGCATTCCACAAAGATGGTGCAAGGCAAAAAAAAAAAAAATACCCCCTTCCTGGTAGCCATCAGATGAGCATCTTTCACTGAGGGTACTGCCAATGTAAGCACACTCTGTGATTGTAAATTCTGTGCTGGCACATACAAACTCACTAAGCCAGCCAATGCTACGGCATTTTTTCATAGATCACTCTATGAATAAGAACCATTAACTTAAATCTAATCCTATAATAAATAAGTAACCAATGATAATACAAATAAAGAGGGGTAACATGATCAAACTTAGCTGCCCTACCCAAAATCCAAATGGCTGTATTCTGAAGCATTTGTAATTTCCTAAGGTTCTCTTGAGAGACCCCCCGCCAGTATAGCAAAACGTAAGCAAATAAGTTTTCTAATATCCAGTTACAATTAGTCAGATAGCTTGTCTAGTCAACTTTAACCAGATATGGCATGGTGAATTCTTACGTTGATTAATAAAAGGTATCACTATCTGTGAAGAATTCATTTTTCTTCAGGGCCTATATAGCTACTGGAAGTTACCCCACTTACAAATCCACCACAAAATAAAAAACTCTTTGTAACCCTAATTTTTAAAATAAAGTCAGGGCGATCTGAGATATACAGTAACTTGACACTTTTATAATGTTATACTGTCATTTCTCCAGTCCCAATGCACTTTTCTTCATCTCTAATGTGCTGTCACTCCATCATCTGTCACTAGTTTTACTTTAGCAAGTAGAGGTCATAAGCATTTTCCCATTGATACAAAATGGGGGAAAAGCTTTAGCTTGTAGTTCCCAGAGAGATATTATATAGCATATATAACAGGAATTGGATGTTTTCTACTAACAAGCAGGATGAAGCAACCATATAACTGGAGTAATTTTATCTAATGGTGTCAACATGTACCAACCAGCTCTTAGCTTCGAATATCCTAGGAGGTCTTTCTGCGCATATGTGGGTATTCTGTTGTATTAGGGGGAATGGAGACATTTGATGGGTGGGTTGGGTGATTTTATGAAGAATATATTTTTGAATACTGCTATGACCGTTTTTGGAATAACAGTTATCAAATGATGATGATAAACTAAAATAAATAAATAAGTGCAGAACAAGAAAAAGATTTTCCCATGCCAAAATCTCCATGCTAGATGCACAGGCTTACTTTTACAGACAGAAACATTTTTCCTCTGGGCAGAATACCTCATCTCCTCCATTTGTTTCTTCATCTGGGCCTCTGAGAGTTCCATCATTCAAAAATACTTATTGAGCACATACTCAAAGGTTGCTTCAACCTAGGCGAGACAGAGGGAAGTAATTACATCTCTTAAGAGATTAGAAACATAATTCTTCAGCATAGCAGGCAAAATTTATTTGTTTCATCAGTGAAATTAAAATGTAATGATCCAGATCCTGCTAGCCTTGGTAAAAGTCAAGATCAAACTTGCATTCCCCTAAAGGAAGAATTTCCCCATTCTGAAGATTATGAGTACTCTAGCCTCTCAAAAGCTAAATTCTCTGAGCATTCATGGGGACTGTCAGACCATGAAGAATCCATTGGCTAAACATAGGATCTGTTTCCACCTCTTGGTGTTCTGCAGCTAATCCAGGACATTTTTATACAGTAGGTGCTTGTTAACCTTTCATTAGACATACACAGGCTTTAAAGTGGACAGTTTTCTATCTGGTATTTTCCTAACGGTCACAACCCTAACATTTTTCTTCTACTATTATATACTAGGAGAAAAGGCCCATTTCTGAAACCAATGAAATGGGCGCTAGCAAGGTATTGCCTTTCTGCAATTAATGTTTTGAAAGGGATTGTTAGGATAAATGTATTCTCACCCTCCCTCTCTCCGAGTTCCAGGGCCCTTCCCTCCCCCCCTCCCTCCGAGTTGCAGGGCCGTCTCCCCCCTCCCTCTCTCCCTCCGAGTTCAAGGGTTGTCCCCTCCCTCCCAGTTCCAGGGTCCCCCCTCTCTCCAAGTTCCAGGGTCCCCCTTCCCTCCAAGTTCCAGGGTCCCCCCTCCCTCCCAGTTCCAGGGTCTCCCCTCCCAGTTTCAGGGTCCCCCCTCCCAGTTCTAGGGCCCCCTCCCTCAGAGTTGCAGGGTCCTCCCCGCTTCCCTCCGAGTTTCAGGGTCCTTTCCCCCCCCTCCCGAGTTCCAGATTCCTGCCCCCCTCCCTCTGAGTTCCAGGGTGCTCCCCCCTCCCTCCCTAGTTGTGTGTTGGAGGACGTTTGTTAGGGAGGCTGCAAGTTGATTTCTGGGTGTGTGTTTGCAGCAGCATTATGAGACAGTACTTTCGTGGGTGTGTGTAACTTGGAGGGAGAGAGGTTGGTTGAGGTGCCGGGGACGTTGGGATAGTGGGTAGTTTTGTCTCGGAGGGTGTTTGTTAGGGAGGCTGCAACTGTGTTTCTGGGTGTCTGTTTGCGCTGTCACATACCGAGAGCAGGAGCATGGGCATCCAAATAGTATTCTCCTTCCAGTGATGTTTCTCATCTCCGTGCTGCAGAGAAAGTGAGTGGTTCTGCTGCTCATTGTCCTCCCTTGTTCCCATGTAGTTGCTCGTGATTGGTCCGTCATGCGTCTGAGGTCTCTTTCCGTTGCCTGGCAAAGGTTCGGAAATTCCTTCATTGTCAGCTGGTGATACTCCTTCCTTTTTTCTTGCAGGTCGTTCTAATAGATCCGTGATGCATCTGACGTCACGTTTTGTGGCGTAGCAACGGGTAAGCGATGTGATTCGGTGAGTGTCAGTGCTCTGACCTCAACGTGTGTGACATAAGGGTGGGGCAGACACTTATGGGCAAACAGCGATCTACACAACTACAAACTGAACTTGGAGGCTTCAGGCTTCCGGCTTCATTAGAACGTTGGAGGTATGTTTTATATAGAGAGATTTCTATCGCTTATATCACCTTGGCTTTCAGAACTCCTCTGTTAGAGTACACCTCTGAATGATCTGCTTATCATGCTTCATTGGATAGCCTTCCAGCATTACAATTGCATATGGTTTCTTGTTCCATGCTACATGTAAAGGCCCCATTACGAAAACTCCCTGTTCTGTGAGTTTTAGTGCTGGATTCACTTATGAAATCTTCCTTTGAAATTCTGGAATTTGCATTTCTTAAGTTCCTAACCTGAAAAATACTTTTCCTATTAGCAATTACTTCAGCTAGAAGAGAAGTATTGGTAACACATGAACCCCTATATGCAATTCCATCATCATTAGATTGTTCTTTGGCCATATCCCAAGTTATTTCCTCAAATGCTAACACCTTTTCACCTAAATGAAGATATAGTGCTTCCCATTTTCTGTCCGAAGTCCCATTCAAATACTTGTGAGAAAGTCCTCTATACTCTAGACTGTACATGGGGTCTTGCCTGATACTTGAAAAGAAGTGAATCATTTAGAAAACCTACCCATCTTTTTATTTTATTTAATCCTAATAGACCTGGAATGCCATCTACAAAAGGGACTTTAGCACAGTGGTGTAGCCACAGGTGGGCCGGAGCCCATACAATTTGGATTTAGATCCACCTAAAATTGTGGCACTCTTTCTGTGGCTGGCAGGGATCCCTAGTCAAAAGAATGTTCTCATTAGATAATAATAATCATTTGATTCTTTGTGTAAAATGCTTTTCCTCTTCTTTTGTTTTTCAGGTTCAACCATTTTTCTTATTAATTCTACAAGATCAGTTCAGATATCAGTGTTTCATAGCAAGTGTATGGCTGTTTTACATTCACGAAATGCAACATTTCTGTCTGGAAATTAAAATAAAAATTCCCATCTTAAATTTGTAGTATTTCTTGGGTACATAGAGTACTTCTTCTTTCTTCCTTTGGATTCTCTCTTTGGGCTCTTCCAGATCCTTTCTGAACCTACTACTCTGCACTTTGAAAAATCTACTTTCTCCCATCTGTCTTTCACAATGCTATGCCTGAGCAAGCCTTAATTATAAAAACATGAGTATGCCTCTATCACATAAATACAGAAATGATGACAGATAAAAACCATACAGGCTATATATTCTGCTCATTCAACTACTAAGCTCTAAAAATCCCTTCTCTCAGAGATCGTCCATGCTTCACCCAAATCCTCTGTGTTTGTCCTATTTTTGACCTGTGTACTAGCTAAGAAAGTAAAATTAAAAAGAAGTGTGTCCTTCTCTATTATTTAATTTCTCTGTATGATCCCAGTGTATAGTCTAAATTGATTACCTAACACTGCCCCTATCTAAATTCATACATAAGTACATAAGTATTGCCATACTGGGAAAGACCAAAGGTCCATCTAGCCCAGCATCCTGTTTCCAACAGTGGCCAATCCAGGTTACAAATACCCGTCAAGATCCCAAAAATGTACAAAACATTTTATACTGCTTATCCCAGAAATAGTGGATTTTCTCCAAGTCCATCTAATAATGGTCTATGGACTTTTCCTTTAGGAAGCCGTCCAACCCTTTTTTAAACTCCGCTAAGCTAACTGCCTTTACCACATTCTCTGGCAACGAATTCCAGAGTTTAATTACACATTGAGTGAAGAAAAAATTTCTGTGATTCGTTTTAAATTTACTACATTGTAGCTTCATTGCATGCCCCCTAGTCCTAGTATTTTTGGAAAGTGTGAACAGACGCTTCACATCTACCCGTTCAACTCCACTCATTATTTTATAGACCTCTATCATATCTCCCCTCAGCCGCCTTTTCTCATGCATGCATTCACACGCTTATTCTGTCCCTTCAATATTTTACTATGGGAATTCAATTTCTTATTGGGCTTCAATTAAACTTTCCTTCAACAACTTGTCAGTTTTGTTTTAAATGCATTCTATAAGTTTTTTCTTTTTCTGCAATTTTCCAAGGCTGTCAATGAACTTGCCAACGCTATGCAGCCAGAGTCAGTCAAGCTCTTAAAGAGCTTTCACAATTTCTGTAAACAGTCCGTTTCTAAGCAGGGATCTTTCGTATGTCTTTCTTTTTTAACTTTTTCTCAGATGGTGCCAGCACTCAGGGCTGTGACAAGCTCACCAGAGATTCACTTTTCTGACAGCTGACAAAATCTAGGACAGCTAATACATCTCTCCTTTTAATTTTTTTATTTAATCACGGGGTTTAAAAACTTTTTTATTTTTCTATATTCACTTCTCTTGTGCACACCTAGATAGAACATTTTCATGTATTTATTTACTTATTGCATTTGTATCCTTCATTTTCCCATCCATTGGTAGGTTCAGTGGTCTACTTTTCATGGTTCTACTCTTCAATTAAAATTAACACATCTGCTCCCTCTCATTCTCACTCTCACCTACCTTGGAAAAAATTTTTTTTTAGTTGCAGAATAACCACTTCAGTATCCTGCCCAGACCAGATCCAAGGATAAATCAGGTTTTATCCTCAATTGCACTGCTATAATTTAAACTATTATTTTATTCAACCTTATATTTTCCTCTTGGGCAGCAGCTCCTCACGCTGCTTCCTACCCTCATGGTGTCCAGCCTTCAACTGCCCAGCTGTCACTATTAGAATCCTTTCTACTGCCTTTCAGCATAAGCCTTTGCTCAGCTGTTTCTCACTAAGTAGAGGGCGTGCTTTGTGTGTAGGGAGTGTTTATTTCCCCTCTGTTCACACTTATCATAGCACCGGTCGCCAAGTGAAGGGCTTGCCACAACCACTTCTCTGGTACGGTACCGACTATTGCAGCATAAGTGCCATACTGGCTCTGCTTTCTTCTCTGGCAATCCCTGCCACTGCTATGTCTTTATCCTGTGGCCCCAGACCATGAGTCCAAAAGTGCTGTGGCCTCTTCTATGTCAGGTCGCACACTGATTCATCCATGGCCTTTGTGGCTCTATCTAGGGGCCTGAACTGACTCTCCCAGGACTGCCTCTCCAATCCAATCCTGCCTCCAAAGCAGGTATTTACATTAATTCCAAAGAAATCAGGAGATTTATGAACACAGTAAACGATGGTAGATCAAGATTTGCACAGTCCATCCAGTTTGCCCAAGAAGGCGGCCAGAGCCACATCCGCCACTTTGTGCAGGTTATAGTCATTATGCTTAAACACTGTTTGGCAATTTGCCATCAGCTAAATATGGAGTCTTGGCACAATATATGTTATAACTAAAGTATTGCTAACAGTATTTAGCTTGGAGTTTAAGATGTCTTCCCCTCCCCCTTAAGTTGTACAGCACTCTCACTCACATCATATGATAATAAAGTGATATACAATACTGGAGTTGCCAAATCTTCATCTGTCTTTTGCCATTTGTGGGATGCAGACCGTAGAAATCTGTACGGAATTGGTCAGTTCCCCAACACTGGTGTTCTGCCCCCATTTTAAATGTGAGCAGATTAGATTGCCTGTCTGTATTAAGCACTGTAGTATTGTGGACTACAAGTTCCTATGTTTTTGTAGTTCTTAGTTGTTTGACACTGTGTGTGTTGTTCCTAGTGCCTTATGGGCTTTCTTTATTAATTTGTCTTGCTTTCAAGTTTTGCTGGGTAAGGATCTCCCCTCCCCCCAATTGGATTTTGAAAAAACAACATGTTCACCTAGAGAGACTGAATCTGGCATTCTGTGATCCTGGTGCTTGCCTTTCAAATCCCTGTGAATTCATTGTGTTTTTATCAATATAGTATTTACAATATTGCCAGCCAGCTTGTATAGCTAAATCTCTAGCCTCTCTTGCTTGAGAGGGCTGGTTAAGAATGGACTCTTATCTGTAGTGGTGGTAACTCTTCTTTCCAGTACATCTCACTAGTAAGCACTTGTTTTTTCCTTTTCCTTTGATTAACTGCTTTAAAGAATAATTAGATTAAGAGTTTGAGTCTACCTGGTGATGTCAATATTGGTTAAACTCCTTGTCAAAGCATTGTGTATGAGTCACTCTGCCGGGACAGAAGAACTGCTTTCTAAGTCATTGTGCTGCTGCAGTTCTTTGAAGTTTATGGATTTCTCTGACACATTTACAATTATTTCTGCATTGAAAGGTAGCTATTTGAACACTGCTTATGTACATATGCTGTCTTTTTTTATACCAGCTGCTTATATGATAAATGCTTTTAAACTTTGAAGAACACAATACCTGACAAATTTTCTTGTTCATATCCTCTGAAGACTCCTGATACAGGCCTATTAGGCCAAAACATGGCTCATTTCGAGTATTGGATGCTAATAAATGTCTGACATTGTCACGTCATCTGGGTATTTTTTAGTCATTTTTGCTCTGTTTATGTCTATGAGACACTCTGCCAGGACAGAAGAACTGTAGTTGCCAAATCTTCATCTGTCTTTTGTCATTTGTGGGACTCAGACCGTAGAAGTCTGTCTGGCATTGACCTAGTTCCCACTACTCTTGCCCAGCATAACTCCTCAACAACCATGTTGTGTTTCCCTCCTCTTTCTATTTAGGCATTCCCTGTGTTTATCCCAGCATTTTTGAATTCATTGACTGTTTTTGACACCACCACCCCCTCTGTGAAAAACTATTTCCTGACGTTACTCATGCAGCATCAATTCATGTGCTCTAGTTATACCATTCCTATGTATTTGTATTTGTATATGTACTGTATTTGTATGTCTGCATCATATCTCCTCTCTCTCTCTCTCTCTCTCTCCTTTCCTCTAGCATATACATATTAGATCTCTCACTCTTTTCTTATACATCTTTTGCCTTCCTCTGGACTGCCTCAAGTCTTTTATGTCCTTGGAGAAATACAGCCTCCAAAATTAGACACGATGCTCCAAGTGGGACCTCACCAATGACTTGTATAAGGGAATCAACACTTCCTTTCTTCTGATTGTTATACCTCTTTCTATGCAGCCTAGCATTCTTCTGGCAGCAGCCACCATCTTGCCACAATCTTAGATCTTCCAGACCTGAATAAAGATTTGGTTTGAGAAAAATTCAAGACGAACTCATGGTTGACTGTATTTACAGAAAAGAGAGGAGGCCTGTACACACGATGATCCATTCTATACACAGAAGATTCCTATTTCTCAGGTCAAGAGAAACACTATCAGTACCAAATATGTACTTCCATTCAGCCTATCGGCGTGTCCAGGAATATTTACCAAATGCCTTAGGGTGTCTTTCTATTCCCTTATTTCAGTGATCGGCTGGTGAAAGATTTACCAGCTCAAGTAGAACCAAATTTTGTTTTAATTTAGGACCTGTTATTCACAGGCTTTATGCTCCTAATGAGGGTTATCCCCCAGATTCTATATAGTGTGACTTAAGTTGCACACACAAATCCAGTCATAGTTAACAAGTTAATCAGCGCTGATTATTGCCAGTTAAACAATTATTGACACTAATTGGCATTAACTAGAATTTACGTGCACAACTATCTAAGCGTATTCTATAATGCAATGCGCATAAATTCTAAGTCACATATATAGTTGAAAAGGGGGCATGACCATGGGTGTGGAATGGGCGGGTCATGGGCATTTCTAAAATCTATGTGTATTGTTATAGAATATACCTGGTCATTGCCTAATTTAGGCATTGGGATTTATACCAAGTTTTACTTGGCATAACTGCCCAAGACTAAACTTAGTTATGCGGATGGGTGCTCGATAGATTCTATAAACCATGTAGAACTGTAGGCTTTATAGAATATTTCATTTCGGTGTGGATTTTTTAGGCGTGATATACAGAATCTAGTCCTGTGCGCATAAATTGGCCTCTTTGAAAAATTACTGGGGCTGAAGACATAAAGTTTTGCTCAAAATTTTACTATACTGTTAAATTTAAGGAGCATAAAAATAAGGTGGCAACGGGTGGATTTAGGGTGGGGAAAAGCTTAGCACTGATTTTTATCACTAGGCTCATAAATCTAGACAAACAAATGGCAGGCCTAAATTTATGAGAATAACTTTTAAACTCCTAACTTAAGAAAAAATTTCAACTGAAAAATTATGAAGATGCTGTTCAAAGCAATGTGAATGGCATAATATACATTTCTCACTTGAAAGGTGCTTTTCTGGGACAAAGATGGCATCGTGAGCAGACATTCGAGCAGGAGCTCTTGGTTTTACCTTTTGAAGTCACTATAGCTGGCATCCCTGATGGGGACGAGAAGGGGAAAAGTCCAGCAGTTACCTCCAGCTCTGGCCTCGACCCTAGGTATGAAACAGACCACATTAGAGTGCTATAAAGCCCTGGTTCATTTGGGGACTGTAGTCTCTTTAGCTCAGCCAAAGGAGGATTCCGCTACCAGCAGTTTTGATGGGGTTTCCTTAAGCATTGCTCCCATGTTGGCCCCACTGCAACCCAGAAGCTCTGCAAGTGCTGGTTAGAGTGGTAAACTACTTGGGGAAACAGTTTTGCCTGAGCCTCTATTGGAGGATCTCCCAGCTTTGGAATACTTCCCTGAAGTTATCATGAGTAGGGAGAAGAGCTGAGAGCACAGATACAACCAACAGTGAGTACTCTCCAACCCTCAGGGGAAGGAGCTTTTTCAGATGTGGTGGCTGTGCTTGTGAAGCCGGCTGTAGTGAGTTTAGACTCACTATAGGATATCATGCAAACCTTAAACTCTTCTCTGACTAGAGTGGCTTTTAATGTTACTTCAGAAATGATTAATGTGACTTGAACACTGAATGCCCGAGTCCAAGTAGTAAATCAGCAAGGTCTTAAGATGACACTAAGGTTTATGAGCTACAAGAAATTTGTGATGCTCTAGTAAAAGATACAACCTTTATAGTAAGGAAAATGGAGTATTTAGAAAATCAATCAAGAAAAAATACTTTGAGATTTTTGAACTCCCCCAAATCACCATTAATAACACCTACAGATATGGTTAGAAAATTTTTGAGGGAAATGTTGTTAATGTCTTCTGAAACATTATCACCTGTTGTGAGAACTCAGTTTTTATCCTTATCAAGAGCAAAGGAAGGTAATGATCTGCATGGGGAAGTAGAGAATGACACCAGTGAGACCCAGCCATTGGGAAAAATATCAAGAATATCCTTTATTCAAAGCACCAACGATGAAAACCTGACACGGGCCATGTTTCAGTGGACGAAGCCACCTGCCTCAGGAGTCATGAAAGAGACTCTGAATGAAAGGATAATAAATACAACTGGTGCCCAAGAACAAATATACATTCACTATACTGTAATCCCTTCCTTCCCCTTCTTTCTTCCTCCTCTCCCTTTTTCCCCTTTTTCCCCTTCTCCCTCCTCTTCCCCCTCCTTTGACCCCCACAGATCCCCATACCATTCCCCACCCCTTACCTCTATTCCCCCTCCCTCGCTCCCTTTTTCTCCTTCCCCCTTCCTCACCCCTTTTTCCCTTCCCTCCTTCGCCTCCTTCTCCTCCCCCTTTCTTATTTTTCTTTTTCCCCTTCTTCCCCTTCACCCTCCCTTTCCTTTTCTCCTTGTCTCCCCTCTTCTTCCTTCCCTTTTCCCTGTTCTTCTTCTTGCTTTTAGTTTTAAAGTATAGTGAGTGTAAGTGTGCATAACGTAGAGGACAATAACAGCTTTGTTTCCTCAGAAATGTTTTGTGACTGTGACATAACATTCACAGTATGCTACCACCCTCTTCACCCTCTCTCTTAAGATCTTCCACTTGCTAATAGAGAGTGTGCTGGTTTTTATCCTTTTGGTGTCATGTTCTGCTGATTGCCAACTGTATTTGGTTGAAATCATCTTACACCATTCAGAGTGCTTGCTATTATAGTTCGCAAAATAGCCTCTGACGCAGCCCCTTTGGGCGAAACACAGCCTGTCTCGGGCATTTTATTTGACTGAGACTCTGCAATAAAGAATATTTTGGACTTTTCATTGATCTGCTTTGTTCTTTTTCACCCCTGTTATTTGACAGATATGGAGGCGTATTTTCAAAGCACTTAGACTTACAAAGTTCCATATGTTATTATAGAACTTTGTAAGTCTAAGTGCTTTGAAAATGAGCCCCATGGTACACTGAAATATGAAAAGTATGTAACCAAACTAATCTTAGGAGACAGTAAAAAACTACTATTAATAGCTTAACAGAAAACGTGAAGCATGAATGTAGTAAAGAAAAAAAGAAAAGTACCATCCCACTAATGGCTACACATAGTTATAAAAAAGAAATCTATTGAAGTGCTGAATATAAAACATAACATGGAGTGGAGGAGTGGCCTAGTGGTTACAGCAACGGTCTTGCAATCCAGAGGTGTCTGGTTCAAATCCCACTGCTGCTCCTTGTGATCTTGGGCAAGTCACTTAACCCTCCATTGCGTCAGGTACAAACTTAGATTTTGAGCCCTCCTGGGACAGAGAAATCCAGTGTACCTGAATGTAACTCACCTTGAGCTACTACTGAAAAAGGTATGAGCAAAATCTAAATAAATAAATAAACATGAGCAGGGAAAATCTGCTACAGTACAAAGAAAAGAAAGCCACAGACAGAATCCCCCTTACAGTGACATATAACCCAGAGCTGGAAAAATTAAGAAAAATCATAAAAGACCTTCAGCCTCTAGGAGGATGAATTACTGAAAGAGATATTCCCATCCCCACCAGTGCTGGCTTTCCGACAGCCACCCAACTTAAAACAGAAGCTAATCAGAAGTAAGCTCCCAACACAGACTCAAAAAGAAGAGAATGGTACACATCCTTGCAATATATCCAGCTGCAAGCTATGCCAAAACATTTCACAGGACCCCACAGTCATTCACAAAGGAAAAATATTCAACATAAAGGAATCCTTTACAAGCTCATCTTCCAATGTGGATACATCATTCAGTGTAAAAAATGTGACAAAGGATGCTATTGGAGAAACAAGCCAGATGCTAAAGACAAGATTTAATTTACATAGACATCATATGAAAAATGCCATTGTCAGCCAGGATGCCACGCCTGTGGGGCAGCACTTTAGAAAACCACAACACTGTACCAGTGATTTCATAGTAAGAATCCTGAAAGGTAACTTTAAAACAATACAGGAACGTAAGACCTTTGAAGTCAGAATGATTAAATATTTTGACACCCACCAGACAGGACTTAACAAAGATCTGAGTTTTCTAGCCCATTATAAACCATAAAGTTGTATTGCTCTGTTTGTCACCCTCCTGTCTCCATGCATATCTCACCTATCCATCTCCATCCTGTTAGACTGTCACTGAAATGCTTTGATGTTTCACTTATATATACTGTCATCTACCAACATTTGCTTATTTCCGATCTGACGAAGAAGGGCAACCTTCGAAAGCTAATCAAGAAATGTATTAAGTTATGTCCAATAAAAAAGGTATCATCTTATTTTCTTTTCCATGTTTTATTTTGTTTTATTTCTATTGATTATCACTTGCGACAACTTACATTGAGAAGGCAAGCCTGTCTCAGTTGTGCATGCCATGATAACATCAAGACTGGATTACTGTAATGCATTCTACACTGGTCTGAGTACAAAGGGTTTGCACCAGCTCCAATTGATTCAGAATGCTGTAGCAGGACTAACAGAAGGCTGTAAGCGATATGACCACATCATATCATTTTTGCAAAAACTTCACTAGCTACCAGTACAGTACAGGGCCAAATTTAAAACTGTATGTTTGACCTTCAAGGCCCTTAAAGGTAATGGCCCAGAGTACTTGAAAAACAGGATCTCCCTCTGAACACCTCCAAGGTCACTAAGGTCCTCCCAAGGAGTATCCCTAGCCACACCCTCTCCAAAAGACATCACATGATGTGATAACCGCAAGTGAGCATTCTCCGGCATAGCCCCCACTCTGGAATGTACTCCCTGAAAGGCTTTGCTTAACAAAAGACTATTGGGCTCATTTTTGAAAGAAAAGGGCGTCCAAAAAGCGACACAAAAAGCACATGGACGTCTCTGTGAAAGAATCCAATAATCGAAACAGGGCCATAAAGACGTCCTCAGCGCGAGGACACCCATCTATGGGCGTCCCCACAGGGAGTGTGTTAGAGGCATGTTATGGGCGGCATTACGAGATGGGCGCCTCCAACGTATAACGGATAGCGAAATGGTTTTGCACGGGCGGGAACATGGGCATCCTTAGTTAGACCTGAAATAAAAGCGACCAAGGTAAGGGGAAAGTTGTCTTTAGACCCATTAGCGATTTTGTGGAGTTGGAGAGTGGCAAGATCGTTGTTGGGAGAGAAAGTTGAGAGTTGTGTGTGTGATTGGTTTGCTGCTCTATATGCCCTTCAGTATGCTGGGGCTGGTGGCCACTAAGACTAGCTTCTGTGTCTGACTGGTGTCATCACCTGCACAGCTAAAGGGGCGGAAGTGTGTTGGTCAAAATAACCCAGTTTTGTTTTGCAGCATTCATATACATAGACCCACATGTGAAGACCCAGGAAACAGATGGTGAAGAATGGCATTAGCAGGCAATCAGAAATCTGATTGTAGATGGTACAGAGCTGGAGACGAGGAGTATAGTGCACTTTAGAGACTGATGTGCAAGAGAGCCACACAGGCAGGTGGGTAGACAGAGAACTGTGGAAGGAGTGCAGAGGACACAGTGAAATTACCTTTGCAGGTGGGTGCCTGTTTTGGTGCCATTCTGACAATGGTATGCAAAACTTCGAAAATACTGACAAGGACGTCCCAAGGACGCCCATGTAAAAGCGGGATGGGCGTCCCCAAGATGGATGTCCTAATTTCGATTATGGGCAAAATCCCTAAACGTCCCCAGCTGCTCCCTCCGATTTGGGCGTCCTCATTTCCATTATGGGTGGGAACTATGGACGTTCCCAGCTGCTCTGTGTTTTGGACGCCCCAATTTCGATTATGGGTGAAAATGATAAACGTTCCCAGCTGCTCTTACGGTTTGGAAGTTTGTATTCCCTTTATTGGCGCCTCTTCAAAACGTCTTTCTCTGTGCTTGCACTTTAGAGGTTTTTCTTTAGATTATGGGGTGGTATTTTTAAGCATTTTAGCTTCAGTTATAGTAAACCTTGTTTTTGCCACTGTATGCTTTTGTACACCTGTTTGTTTGTTTTTTGTGTGTGTGGGGGGAGACACCTTTTGGCCAATTCTTGAAATATAACTGGTGTATGGGCTGTGTACCTTTCCTTTCAAAAGTTTCTGACTGGGTGTTAGCTGGCAGCTTAGCATATACTCTGCATTTTCTGCATCTGACCAACTCTCCATCCTCTACCCTCCAGGAGCTGCGTGCTGTGTTTGATGCGGTCCCTCACAGACCCCCATTCTCTCTCCTTAGTTGAAGCAGCCAGCCTCTGGCCCCTTGAAGCAAACAGATTGGTGTTCTTTTTGGCAATTTCTGGCACCACAAGTTCAAGGTAAGCTCATACCTCTCAGCCACCTCTTCTCTTTCTGCTATGTAGGTGCTAAACAAACCCTTGTTGCATCTTGCACTGCAGCTGGTCAACAGGATTGCAAGGGACAGCAGTGGACTCTAATACATTGGACTCTGATAGTGATGATTGTTTCTACCCAATTCATTGTACAGATGTCTTGTTCTCTATTGGACACATTCAGTTGTGGCTGCCTGGGGGGTGGGGGTGGGGGAGGGGAAGAGGCCCTGAGAATGGATGTGTGCATCCCTCATGGTCAAGGGCTCCCCATTCTCTGTATGTTCTCTGCATTCAAATCTTACCTCTATTTTCACCAGGCTTGCATGTGGTTGCTGTGCAGTGGTGGAAGGAGACGCCACTTGTTGCTGCATCAGGGCTGTACTGTGTGCTTTCAGGTCACGCCGTAGGCCCTCAATGCTGTGCTCCAGCCATTGGAGCTGCTGTACCGCTTCCCGTTGGGCCTGTACCGCTCCCCGGTAGGTTCCATCCTTCTTTATGTGCTGAACCCCATAAAGAAATAGTGCTTCCACCCCCCCCCCCTTTTATGAAGTGCCCACCGATTCTTAAGGTTGTTGGGGAAGGGGAGGGGGGAAGCATATATGCACTGAATGTTTTTTCCACATTATTGAACACAGTCCTACAATCCTCCATAGTTTTGGAACAACAACATTTCTAAATTCTATCCTGCAAACCATTTTCTAGGTGGCCACAGGTGCGTGCCTACCACGGCATTCAGCCCTTAAGTCATGGTGAGGGAGAGGGGTTCTGGTCACAGTTCCTATTCTTAATTACCTGCAGGTGGCTACAGCCTGGTGCCTATATACTTCCCCTAGCCTATGCCCTTCTGTACCTGATGTAATATATTGCAATTGTGATGAAGTAAACATCCATTTAATGCTTTTACTGTTGTTTTCCCTTTTCTCCTTAGCACTATATACCATTGCTGATACATTCAATGTGAAAAAGATGACCTAGCTGTTTGTAGCTCTTTCATGGCCCTCACCAATGTGGTTGTTGTGGGTAAGGGTGTCTGCTGATCAGAAAGCAAACATAGTCTAGGCGGTACCTATGGTTATCTGCAAGTTTGTACTTGGCAGATCACTAGTGCTAGACAACATAACTATTATTTACACAACTGTGCTGTGGGGCTCTATGGTAAGGGGGGAGAGGCTGGATGGGCATTTCTATTCCTCAACAGAAATGCTCACCCAGCCTCTCCCCCCTTACCATATAGCCATGCAGTTTGGAAGGAACAGGTGGCCTTCTACCTGGCCACACTTATGACACATAGAGGGGCATAATCGAATGTCGCCGGCAATCTATTTTGGCGGCGGTGCAACAGCTGGCCGGAACCGTATTTTCAAAAAAGATGGCCGGCCATCTTTTTTTTCAATTAATACGGTTTAGCCCGGCCAAATGCCAGAGTTCGCCGGGTTTGAGATCGCCGGTTTTGTTTTTCAGCGATAATGGAAAAAACTGCCGGCCTTCTCAAACCCGGCAAAATCCAAGGCATTTGGTCTTGGGAGGAGCCAGCATTTGTAGTGCACTGGTCCCCCTGACATGCCAGGACACCAACCGGGCACTGTAAGAGGCACATCTAAAAATGAAAAAAAATATATAGAAATAGCTCCCAGGTCCATAGCTCCCTTACCTTGGGTGCTGAGCCCCCCAAATCCCCCCCCCAAACCCACTCCCCACAACTCTACACCATAGCCCTTATGGGTGAAGGGGGGCACCTACATGTGGGTACAGTGGGCTTTGGGGGGGGGGGGGTCGGACGGCTCAACACTTAGCACCACATGTGTAACAGGTGGGGGGGGGGGGGGTGGACCTGGGCCTGGGCCTGGGCCTGCCTGCCTGAAGTGCACTGCACCCATTAAAAACTGCTCCAGGGACTTGCGTACTGCTGTCAGGGAGCTGGGTATGACATTTGAGGCTGGCATAGAGGCTGTCAAAAAAGTGTTTTATTTTAATTTTTTGAGTGTGGGAGGGGATTGGTGGCCACTGGGGGAGTATGTGGAGGTCATCCCTCATTCCTTCCAGTTGTCATCTGGTCAATTGGGGCACCTTTTTGAGGCTTGGTCGTGAAAATTAAAGGACCAAGTAAACCCGGCGAAATACTGATGAATGCCGCTTTTTTGTTTTCCATTATCCGCAAAAGCCGGCCATCTGGTAGCCACGGCCATGCCCGCCCATGTCTCGCCTTCGCTTTGTTGTTGCTGTTGTTACATTTGTACCCTGCACTTTCCCACTCATGGCAGGCTCAATGCGGCTTACATGGGGCAATGGAGGGTTAAGTGACTTGCCCAGAGTCACAAGGAGCTGCCTGTGCCTGAAGTGGGAATCAAACTCAGTTCCTCAGTTCCCCAGGACCAAAGTCCACCACCCTAACCACTAGGCCACTCCTCCACTCCACTCCGCCGACACGCCCCCTTGAACTTTCGCTGGCGCGGCGACGGGAAAGCGGCAATGGTATAAAAAATGCCGCTTTCGATTATACCGATTTATGTTGGAAGATGGCCGGCGATCGCTTTCGAAAATAAGCCTGATAGGTACCAAAGTTTCTCTGATACAGTTGACCTGTCATGCAACCCTGATTGCTGCCTCCTCTCACATCAATCCCAGCATTTGATAATACCACATATGTAGTGCACAAAGTACAGACACATACCCTGGTAGTAGAAAAAGTGTAACATTATAATATATTTTCAAACACATAAACTATGTACCAAAAAAATGTTTAAGTCCCATCAATGAGGCTACTGTCCCTCCAAGACCCTTCTTCTCAGTTCAATGAGTAGCAGCATGAGCTGGCTGTGTGTGTCCTGCCTTTGCTCGACAGAGTGCCGCAGTGCTGCCACCTCCAGCAGCAACTGGTTGACTACAGCAAACAGTTGCTGCAGGAGTTGCAGTACTGTGGTACTGTTGTCCAGTGGTGCTGCTGGGGCTGGTGGTGGTGGTGGTGTTGCTGGTGCTGGTGGTGTTGCTTGGGCTGGTGGGTGCTCCTCCTCCTCCACCTCCAGAGGAGGCCTATCTGCCCATTCACCACCTTCCACAAACACCATTTGTTGTTGTTCGTCCTCCTGGACAGCCTCCTCCTCTGCCACTGGTGATGGCGCCGCCGCCTCCTCCTCCTCCGGCTGCTGCTGCTGCTGCCGCCCTGTGTATGTAAATGGATTGTCCTTGAGATCAGCGCATCCAACATGTCTTGCATAGTGCAGGAGCTGGCTGGCATGAGGCGGGGGATGGGGAAAGGTATGGTCAGTGCTGAGCCATGGGCTATACACCCGGGGTGTGAGATGCATGAGATGACATGACAGGGAACCCTGGAAGCTGGTCTGACACAGAGTACACAGGATGTGTTGGCAGGGCACACTCATTCCTCAGCAGCATGTTAGCATTTTGAGTTGTGACTATGGTTGGATGACCAGTTGTTTTTTTTTTTTTTTTTTTGGGGGGGGGGGGGGAGGAGGGTGTGGACGCACTATTTCTTTACATTACTTTAAAATCATGCTATGACATCCACTAATTGCAGGACCTCAGGTAGGAATACCATGAAACAGTATCTACCCCAGAAAGGGGGATACAGAAGTGAGGTACCCTTCCCTGCCGTAGCTGTTGCAATGTTAGCCATTCCTTTGCATGTCATCTCATTATCTCATAGGAGGTTAGTTTGAAGTTGCACCCACACTCATGGGAGGGTAGCTGCAACCTCAGGCCTTGATGCGGGACAGAGGTGTTATGACTTACTAGTTGCCTATAAGCCACGTGGAAACTAATATTGTACATGAAATTTGCATTATGAATAAATAAATTTACAAAGGACTACAGGTGCCCTGTTTATAATACTTACGTCGAGCCCTGAGGCGCTGTCGCACTGTCCTTATGAGTTCAGGGCTCTCCCTCCTGATTCTCCTGAACCTGCGCCTAAGTGATTCAAGGGCCCTCCTAATGCCAAAACGTCTGCAAGATACAAGTTTGTACACCAGGAGTCAGGGGATGGCCCTTCTTGCCTTCACAACACAAATTCCTTTGGCAGCCAAATTGGAGAGACACACAAAACTGATGATTGGGGGGGGGGGGGGGGTACAGGTGATGTCATTGAGGTGGACATGAGGACAGAGAGTACCGTTTGTGTGCAGTATTGTAGGGCAGTAGGAATGTTTTTCCTTTCTAGTATATTGATTCTATTAATGAATGTGCATGTGCACATACTGATTACCCTTGAACTCAGACTACAGTTAGTGCTTACATTGCTGAGGAAGTTCTTATATGTGTAGCTACAGGAGGGGGACCTGATAGCCCAAGACCAGGGGGGGTGGGGAAAACAAACAGTTACCTTTCCAACCTGTCTCTTATTTGAGTCCAGGCTCGAATATAGACAATCCTGGGGAGCATAAAGGTGGTGGTGCATAAAGAGACAGCGACGGTGCCTCAGGCACAGCTTGAGAAGAACCAGGTTTTCGGCCTCATTGAAGTTGGGCTCTCGTCGGAGCGCAATATTTCTCAGTGAATAACCGTTGGAAAACGTGCATCGCCTTATATGGATGTCCATGCGTGATGGACGTCCTTACATGCACAGACGTCCTTACATGCACAGTTCCATATATGGACGACCATCATCCATATATGGACAGGTTAGCACATGGACATCCTGGCCCATATATGATGGGTCCGCACATGGACGACCATCACACATGGAGATCCATGACGTGCATGGACCGTTGTCACGCGTGCAGGGCCTTATATGGATGAGTACGTGTTCAGACATGCGGAGCCTTCCTTATATGGATCATTATCAAGTGTGCGAACCTCTTCATATATACAATAAAATATGAATGTTCCTTATATTTCTAGTACCTGAATGTACTAGTGACTGTAGTTGCTGTAGTGACTGTAGTGACTGTAGTTGCGGAACATCCAGGTACGGGAAATATAAATAACATTCATAGTGCAAAGTACAGTAAAGGACGTGTTTCTTGCATATCTGCCAAAGGACGGCGGTTCTGTAAGATGGACATCCTTCTACAGTTCTGCGAGAAACACGTCCTTTTTACTATACTTTGGACGTCCCTGATTTGGATGTTTCGCACTGTGATTTTGGAATGTCTAAATATGTCCATACTATTTTTCGATTATACCTGCCGGATTTTGGATGACTTTGTGAGGACGTTCAAATTCAGACTTGGACGACCTTTCGAAAATGCCCCTCTGTGTACTCAGAAAGCAGGTGAAAGTTTGGCTTTTCAAACAGGCACTTTAAAGGAAGAAGTAAATGACACTGGCTGCATCTACTATAGCAGGACATGCTTACCCACGCCTACCCTAGCTAAGATAATGACCAAGCACCTTTCTGACTTCATTTGCAACTTTCTTTAAATTAATCCCTTTATTTTCTTACTCCTGTTACTCTATCTTATCTATCTATATGTTCCATCTTGCTTACCCTATGCTGTCTATGAAAATGTTCTATTACGTATTGTGTTGACATTGTAAGTAGTATACTATGCCATACTTTGCATTGTTGTTTGAATATTTTTACTGCTGTAATTGTCTGTTGTTTATGTTTGACTTATTCTTGCTGTACACTGCCTTGAATGAATTTCTTCAAAAAGGCAGTAAATAAATCCTAATAAATAAATGAGTAACTTTGCAAAATGGGCCTGTTTAGAAGAGTAGCCTAGTGATTAGGGTTGTGGACTTTGGTCTTGAGGAACTGAGTTCAATTCCCACTTCAGGCATAGGCAGCTCCTTGTGACTCTGGGCAAGTCACTTAACCCTCCATTGCTCCATGTAAGCCGCATTGAGTCTGCCATAAGTGGGAAAGTGCGGGGTACAAATGTAAAAACAACATAATAATAATATTCTATAAAGAAATGTAGGTGTCTTCTTTTCTTTATAGAATACTGGTGTAACATGTTAGATATGTGCCTGTATTTTAGGTATGAGTACTTATACCAGCCATAGAGCTGGTATATATGCTAGCATCTAGACCAGTATTTTACCATCTATAAACTAATGGGAGAAAACCCTTGTATACTAAAATTACCACTATTACCGAAGTAATAGTTAACTATTCAATAGTATTGTTAACTATCACATTTATTTTACTGTGGCCCATTTGTTGATTTTATAATCTATTGCATAAATGTGCATCCAAACCCCACTTGTGTCAGCGCCCACCTGCAAAGTACGTATCATTGAATACGGGAACATACTTACAAAATAGCCCTAATGCAGGCTTAACGCAGGAAAAATGGCCTAATGCAGGACACGCTAAAGTGTTCAGCATTAGTTTTGCCATCTATGTGTGCTAAGTGCACGGTATTTATTTTTATTTTTGGAGGGGATGTGCCAGGGGCAGAGAATGGACGTGAAAGCACTATTCAGCTAGTGCGCTGACATTACTGCTATGCTAACTGGTTAGTGTGTTCATGACATATGGGTCCTTAGCGCTTCCTAAATTGGAGGCAGTCAGTGCTCCCACATTAATTTTTTTTTCTATATCACTATAACTACTTTCACTGGTGCACTATTGTGGTTCTCCCTGGATTATTATTCCTGTGCAATGTCATGTTGTTAAATGTGTGTGTTATTCTGTTTAATTTCAATAAAATTATATGAACTTAATTTTTTTTTTTAATGGCCATGCACGAATCCTAACAGAGCCGGAAATTCAACTAATAGAAAAATGCCTATTTTATGAACCTAATAGATCTACAGATATAGTTCCAGTCTTTCCCGATCCTATTTGATGTTACATTATCCAGATTGCAATGGCCTTAAATACAAATCTACCTATGCATTAAGCTTCTCCTTCATAGGAACTCAACTATGGAATGCACTGCCTAAATTCTTAAAATCAACTCAGAATCACTTATTCTTCAGGAAATTATTGAAGACCGCCCTGTTCAAGAAGGCGTACCATCCAGACGTTACTTAGTTTATTTCTTATTTGTTCAACAAAATTTATGGACCCTTAATGTTTCTCCATTATCTTTGTTGTTTTAGACGTTACGTTTATGATTAATTTTTTGTTTTACTATGACATTGTTTAATGATATTATATTGAACTATAGCCTACCCATGTTATTGTGTAAGCCACATTGAACCTGCAACTAGTGGGAAAATGTGGGGTATAAATGTGTTAAATAAATAAAAATTAAATAAACCATGCTAGAAATGGGCTTAGCATACGGGAAAGTCCTGTGTTAAGGTGTGGTAAGTCCATTTACTAGCACAGCTTAGTTAAAGGGCCCTTTAAGCACATATGTTTTCACTTGCTCATGATAATGAACTAGAATGCTGGCATGTGAATACTGGCTGCCTAAATCTAGAATTACCCCATAGTGCTGGTCTTGATGGACCTTTGTTCTAAACCAGGATGGTATTTCTTATGGTCTTATGTTTTCAAGATTTAGTATTGTATGTCATGAAATATGTGACCCAAAAGCCAAAATTCAAAACAAATTTGTCAAAGCAACTGGAACACTGCTGATATTGCCCATGGTCACAATTTTGTAATTCTGAACTGTAACCTATACACAACATTTCTAAAGATTTAGGCTTTTGTTTATTCAACTTGTTTGCTTTACACACCAAACTAAATCCAAAATGCTTTCAGCAAAATAATATTGGCGTACTGTAAATACAGAAGAGAAATGTTTTTCAAAATAGGAACCCACATGCATTTTCTATTGTTATAAGAGTATTGTCCTTATCATGGTATCATTAAGATTGATCAAAGAACTTGCTAAATGTTGTGATCAAATTGTAATCAATTGCCTCTCGTAGCAGGAGGTAATAATGACTGGTGAGGAAACACAACAGAGCCCCTGTGCAGTTGACATAACCAGTAGTAAATTTGAGAGGTTGAGATCAATATAGTATGGCATAGAAGTAAGATTCATTCCTGTCACACAATGCACAAAACTAACCCATTTGGAGACAATACCCTGAGACTGACCTCCTTTTGGTTGATTGATAGAGCTGTTGCCTCTAGCCAGAAAGTTTCTGTTTCTGATTCCATCTCACAAAGTTAGAAGGTGACATGCACATAATTAAAGGGAAGGAACATAAGCAACTTGTCTAATGAGATCAGAGTTTCATTCACAGTTCTCTCAGAGCTACAAAAATGTTACAGTGAATGTTGGATCCTTCTGACTCAAACTTGTGTCACAGAGATAATCTTTGTCATAACCTATGGCAAAGTTGGTTACCTACTTCAACAAGACAGTTTTAAAAAGTTCACATCTTTAAAAATCATAAACACATTTTCTTTTTAGCTGAATTTTGCAACATGTGTCAACTTGTGCTGTTGCTGAAAAAGATGGAAAGGTTGAATGCTGATGCGAGAAAGAGATCAAGTACTTCCATTCTTTTTCTGATTAGTTTTTGAAAGATTGTCATGCTCATGGATTATTAGCAAAAGCAAATCAAATGAAGATGTGCCAGATCTTGGGAAAAATATCAACACAAGTCTTAAGATGTTATAACTTGGAAACCTGGGATGATGATGCTAAAGAAATGCAAGTAGACAAAAAAAGGGATGAAACATTTGTAAGTTCATTATTATTATTGTTATTACTGGTATTAGGATTTATCATACACATGGAGATGAATTTTAGAAAGGGTGTGCAGATCAGAATTGAGCTGTCCAGGCTGGGACATGTCAAGGTCCACTAGTATTTTAGAACAGGCTTTACAGATGTGGAGCCTGTTGTAAAATAAATCTGGAAACGGAGTCATATGTGCCGGTTACATGCAGTGTTTCACGGTGCCTTACCAGAGCAGTGTGAGCCATGGTACCACTCCAGCTGTGAGTAGTGCACTCACGCTTTTCCTCCTGTGTATCAGGCGGCTCCTGATGCTTTGCTTATGTGCATTTCGCACTGGCCTACCCCATGCTGTTTGCTGTGGTACTGGATGGTGTCAGACGCCCTCAACCTTATCTACAGTCTTGGTGCCTTGCCTGAAGTCTCAGCTGCTACTTGTCTCTGTAGTTCCTGGTGCACTGTTCTCCGTCTGCCTTGTTGCCTGCCTCATATCTTGACTGGATACCAACGCTGTCCTGCCTTGCTGCTTGCCTTGACCAGATACTGACGATGTCCTGCCTTGCTACCTGCCTTGAATCTTGACTAAATACCAACGCTGTCCTGCCTTGCTGCCTGCCTTGACCGGATACCGACGCTGACCTGCCTTGCTGCCTGCCTTGAACCTTGACTGGATACCGACACTGTCCTGTTTTGCTGCCTGCCTTGAACCTTGACCGGATACCGATGCTGATCTGCCTTGCTGCCTGCATTGAACCTTGACTGGATATTGATGCTGTCCTGCTTTGCTGCCTGCCTTGAACCTTGACTGGATACCAATGCTGACCTGCCTTGCTGCCTGCATTGAACCTTGACTGAATACCGATTCTCACCTGCCTTGCTGCCTACATTGATTCTTGACTGGATACCGACACTGACCTGCCTTGCTGCCTGCCTTGAACCCTGACCTGATACCGACTCTGTCCTGCCTTACTGCCTGCCTTGAACCTTGACTGGATATCTATATTGACCCATTCTACACTTTGCCTTGGACCCTGCTTGGGCATCGTCCTTGTCCTCCTGGATGGATTGTGTGACTCGCTTCTTCTACTTCTGGGTCAGCTCCGCTTCCCGTATCTCAGCTCTTGCCCACTGGTCTCCACTCCTCCTCCTCCAAAGTCCCACTGGCCACCCGAGCCCGTCAGGCCTCCATAGGAAGCCAAATGCATCTTCTGAAGTAAAGGCCTGGTGCTCTCATACCTAGAAACTCTACATATTAGTCTGGCATCCATATTTTGCAACATCTGCAAATGACAATGTATAGCCCTACTGCAACCCACATATATAATGTTGCAGTAGTCCAAGTGGGACATTACTAGTGTTTGGACTATTGAGCAAAAAATACATTACTTGAAGGCTCACTTTCAAAAGAGAAAAATGTCCAAAAAGTGACATAAGTCTGCATTTGGACGTTTATCTCACAAAGACGTCCAAATCAGTATTTTCAAAACCTATTTTTAGACGCCTTTCTCTGAAGGATGTCTAAATCTCAAGGGGGCATGCCAGGGGTGTGTTCAAGGTGGGACTTGGGCGTTCCTAAGACTTAGTCATCTTTCAGCCATAATAGAACTAAACAAAAATGTCCAAGACTAAAAATTGAACTCAAGGTTAGCTGTGCAGCTACTAGGCTACTCCTGTACTCCACACAAGAGGTGCCTCAAATGGCCAGATGACCACTGGAGGGAATCGGGGATCACTTCCCCTTACTCCCCCAAATCACAAAACATTTTTCCAAACAGCATTTTCAAAAGGAAAAGATAGACTTTTTTTTGTAGAAAATGACCTTTCCTGTTCTGATTTTGGACATTTTACAAAAAACGTCCAAATTCAGACTTAGATGTCATATCCAAAAATGCCCCTTGTGCATTTTACTTGCCCAAAGTCACAAGAAGCAGCAGTGGGCATTGAACCCACGTTGCTGGGATCAAAGCCCACTGCACTAACCATTAAGCCACTCCTCCTCTGTTTTGGATGTTTTGCATTTGGATGTCTTTTGCTTGAAAATGGACAAAAAAAGGACGTCCAAATCACAAAACGTCCATAGCATTTTCGAACACAAAAGATAGACGTGTATCTTTTTCGAAAATGACCTTCTTTCCTGTTGGCGTTTCTCAGGGATATGTCCTTGGACCCCTTCTTTCAATCTACACCTCTTCCCTGGGCTCCCTGATCTCATCTCATGGTTTCCAATATCATCTTTATGCTGATGACACCCAGCTTTATCTCTCCACACTAGACATCACCGCGGATACCTAGGCCAAAGTATCGGCCTGCTTAACCGACATTGCTGCCTGGATGTCCAACCGCCACCTGAAACTGAACATGGCCAAGACCGAGCTTATTGTCTTCCCACCCAAACCCACTTCTCCTCTCCCTCCACTCTCTATCTCAGTTGATAACACACTCATCGTCCCCGTCTCATCTGCCCGCAACCTCGGAGTCATCTTCGACTCCTCCCTCTCCTTCTCTGCGCATATCCAGCAGATAGCCAAGACCTGTCGCTTCTTCCTCTATAACATTAGCAAAATTCGCCCTTTCCTCTCTGAGCACACCACCCGAACTCTCATTCACTGTCTCATTACCTCTCGCCTTGACTACTGCAACCTACTCCTCACTGGCCTCCCACTTTGCCATCTATCCCCCCTTCAGTCCGTTCAGAACTCTGCTGCACGTTTTATCTTCCGCCTGGACCGATATACTCATATCACCCCTCTCCTCAAATCACTTCACTGGCTTCCGATCAGGTACCGCATACAGTTCAAGCTTCTCCTACTAACCTACAAATGCACTCGATCTGCAGCCCTTCCTTACCTCTCTACCCTCATCTCCCCTTACGTTCCTACCCGTAACCTTCACTCTCAAGACAAATCCCACCTTTCAGTACCCTTCTCCACCACCGCCAACTCCAGGCTCCGCCCTTTCTGCCTCGCCTCACCCCATGCTTGGAATAAACTCCCTGAGCCCATACGCCAGGCCCCCTCCCTGCCCATCTTCAAATCCTTGCTCAAAGCCCACCTCTTCAATGTCACCTTCGGCACCTAACCACTATACCTCTATTCAAAAAATCTAGACTGCCCCATCTTGACATTTCGTCCTTTAGATTGTAAGCTCCTTTGAGCAGGGACTGTCCTTTTTTGTTAAACTGTACAGCGCTGCGTAACCCTAGTAGCGCTCTAGAAATGTTAAGTAGTAGTAGTAGTAATAGTAGTAGTAATTAAAAAAGAAATGCTTTAGGTGTATATATAAAGTATTTGGCAACCATTCAATCTGACATGGACATGCTATCCTCATAGTGGATCAGTGAGAATAGAAGACACATGGCTGATGGGGTGGAGTGAGGGCAGGAGGTGGCCTAGTGGTTAGCTCACAAGAGTTATCATTCTGGTGTGGCAGGTTCAAGTTCCATCACTGGTTCATGCTTCCCTCAATCTGCATATCCCTCCTCAGGGATGCAGGCTTTCCCCCTCTAAGAGTCACTACTCCATAGGGACAGAGGTGGCCAAGTGGCAAGAACACTAGACTTGGCACGCTGGGATGGTATCTTCAAATCCCAACACCAGCCTCCATCCACCCACAGCCCCCCCCCCTCAAGCAGGGAAGCAAGTAGCCCTGTGGTCAGAAAATCCTGCACTGTCCCAGGACCAGCTGACCACCCCAATCCTGAACTACACTTGTGCACAGTACTTTGCATACTTTTTATACTTACATCCCTGTGGAAGGAGGCTTAAGAATTGTACCATTCTATAAGTCTCTCCCAGGCCCTCCTATATCTTAGATAGGATCTTCTGTGGCCTGGGAGGACAAAATACCATTTCTCCTTACAGAGAAACAGCCTGGCCAACAAGACAGAGTCAGCATATGGAAAGTTTGGCTGTCACCTTCCCAGAGACATGGTAGCAAATGTCCTTGTGCAGATGACATCATGAAATTTTTCACGCATTGGTGTCAAATCAGCACTGATCTATTTCCCTATAGCATGTAGAAAATTAATCATACTCTATATACAGCACACAGAAAATTAGGCATATTCTATATACAGTGCGGGAATGGCTGCTAGGCATATTCTATAAACTGTACCTAACTTTATGCAACATTTTTTTTTTTGCCCAGATGTTCTAACCACCATATATAAAATCTAGTCCTAAATGCATGTTAAGAGCTTAATGTCCTTTAGCAAAAAGAGCCCCTTAGTCTCTCCACTCTGGCCTTGTCTTCCCTGAGTGTTGCTTTAACCTTTGATGATCTAATAGTCCCATTGACTCACAGGAATTCTGCTTCTAATGCTCTTTTTTTTTTGTTACATTTGTACACCGCACTTTCCCACTCATGGCAGGCTCAATGCAGCTTACATATTATATACAGGTACTTATTTGTACCTGGGGCAATGGAGGGTTAAGTGACTTGCGCAGAGTCACAAGGAGCTCCTGTGCCTGCAGTGGGAATCAAACCCAGTTCCCCAGGACCAAAGTCCACCACACTAACCACTAGGCCACTCCTCCAATCTTGAAGAAGATTGTACTATGGGGCCCTTTTACTAGCTGCAATAGGTTCACCTAATGCAGTTAAAATGGAGTACCTGAGACACGTTTTGGCATCTTGCTGAAACCCAAAATGTGTACACACTGATCGTATGCTAAAAGGTATTTCTAATTTTTTAAAGGGCATGTTATGGGCAGAGAGTGGGTGTTCCTGTGCTATCAAGTTAGTGGCATGCTAACTGGTTAGTGCAGAAATCGTGCAGAAGCCCTTACTGCCTACAAAATGGGTGGCAGTAAATGCTCACATGGTAATGTTTAAAAATGGCCACAAGCTAATGGCAACATTAATGCATGTATAAGCAAACACACTAATGGAAGAGTAAAATTACATATGCAATAACCTTATAGAAATTTGTTTTTGCTCTAAAAATTAAGAGAGTAAGCACCTAATACAATATAGCTTTAATTAAATTATAAAAAAACAAACCTCATTTGCCTAGGGAGAAGCTGTTTAAAACCTCAAAAGGGTTAACTATCACTGGCTTCTGTGGTAAATTGCAAAAACAGCAGTGGGAAACAACTCACCAGGGAGAAAACCCACTGCTGAAAAAAGAAGATACTCATAGATTCCAATACAAAACCAAATTATGTTGCCTACTCAACTTTATTTTATTTATATTCAAAATATGTTCCGCAGGATACATCTCGGCATGCCAAGAAAAAATACTCCACTTATCTTTACAATGAAATCATTCCACTTTGTAATACACCTATAAGGCAGTCCTTCACTTTCAAAGTCTTTATCATTAGCTGCCAGAGGCTCAAATCCACTACCCCAAGGGCCCCCTTGTTTCGCTGAGCTACTTCAGGAGAAGGAACTTTACATCAAAACATTTGACTCAAGATGGTGACCAGCGGTATAAAATGCTGAAAACTAGACCTCCAGTCAGAAGTTTATTAAAAGTTAAAGGGGCCATGCTTCCAAACTTCTACTAGATGAACGCATCCATTCAATTGGTCCATTCAGTCCTGCAGGAGCAACTGTTTATAGTTGATAAATCCAATGTTGTTTATGTTGCCTTAATAACTTGGAAATATATCCTCTGCGTTTGTTATCTGAGATATGGTCAATCCCCATGCATTTCAATTCTGTAAATTAATGTTCCATGTCTACACAGTGTTTAACCATGGGGGCTTCTAGCTTTTTAGCAGTTAAACAATGTTTGTGTTCACTTAATCTGGTTTTCAGCATATGTTTTGTCTGACCTATAAATAATAGATCACAAGGACAACATATCATATGTACCACCCTACTAGTGGTACATGTAGTGGTACTGTGAATTTGAAATGTGCCCTGGCCCTTGGACCACCAGAACTCCCTACCCTCTTCCATGATCCTGAATAAAGAACAATATCCACATTTCTGATGCCCAAGAATTTCCTTATTTTGCTCCACCTACACATCAGAAACTGATAAAATGTCTGCTAAAATTTTTATTGCAAGCAATAGTAACCATACATTGGGACTGACGAAAAGTCTCTGGAACTGATAACACGCCCCAATGTTGTTTTACAATCTTATCTATTTTAGGAGAAAAGTCTGTATATTTTAAAATACACACAGTACTACTGTCCTCCAAAATATGATTGCTCGGCTGTAACAGCAAATCTCTGTTGTTGAAAAGGGCTCTTTTAAAAGCATTTTCACTATCTTTTGAGGATAACCTCTAGTAATAAATTTGTCCTTTAAACCAACCGCTGTTTTTTTGTTGTGGACTCAGAGACACAGGTACACCTAAATCCCTCAAATTGAGAGATCAGTAAACTGTTTTTAATATGTATAGGATGCATACTGTCAAATGTTAGGAGTGAGTTCTGGTCCATAGGTTTGAAGTACACTGTAGTTCTGAACATTCCATGCTCTAATACCACACGAACATCCAAGAATGTAATTTCTGATTGATGACTCTCATGTTGAAATTCCGCAGTAGCGTGTAAGTTATTCAGTTCTCGAACAAAGTCCTCCAAGCGTTCGTCAGTGCCCCTCCAGATTAAAAAAATATCATCAATAAAATGCCACCAGCAAAGCACCAAAGCAAACCCAGCTTGGGTATACAGTGCACTCCATTTAAGTGCACTTCGGATAAGCGCATGCTCTGTTTAACTGCATGCCATACTTCGGTCCTGTTTTTGGCGCCATCAATTTCTATGGGGACAAACTTCGGTTTAGCGCACCACTGATAAGTGCAAGATTCGCTTATATGCATGGTTTAAGACCGCTCCTCTGCAGGAAAGACTCTGCATAAGCGCCCACACGGAATATGGAAGCCAATTGGCACGTGACAAAGGGGTGGTAAATTTGAAATCTCGTTGGTTAACTGCCACAGGCAGAATAAGCGAAAGAGAGTTGTTAGAGTGTACACTGGAGTCGTCGTCGTCGTCATCGCGCAACTGTAAGACTTTAACACTGGCTGAATGAATAGAAGTTCTTAAAAAATTTGAAAACAAAGTCAAGTATCCATTGATAAAGAATATGGTGTCAATCCCAGTCAAATTTCACGTATCTTGAAGCAGGAAGATCAGCTTCTGGAAGACTGACAAAATAATACAAATCCACACAGGAAACGAAAACGGGCGGGAAAAGCTGAGGATGTAGAAGATGCTCTTCTTCGGTGGTTTTCTCAAGTCAGGAGCAGACAGTTTCCTGTCAGTGGTCCACTGCTTATGGAGAAAGCTAATCAGCTAGCTGAAAGTCTTGGTCTAACTGAATTCAAAGCCACTGTTGGATGGTTGGAAAGATGGAAGGTGAGGAACAACATAAAATTCAAGAAACAGCATGGTGAAAAACAAGACGCTGATGACTTTGGTGCTGAAAATTGGGTTGTTTCAGTTCTTCCTACCATCTTGAACGAGTTTGCACCTTGTGACATTTTCAATGCTGACGAAAACTGTCTCTACTGGCGAGCGATTCCTGATGGAACACTTGCATTCAAAAAAGCCGAAACTACAGGAAGTAAAACGTTGAAGGACCGACTGACAATCCTCCTTTGCTGCAATATGGATGGGAGTGAGAAGTTGGAACCCCTCGTCATTGGAAAGAGCAAACAGCCTCGTTGCTTCAAGAATGTTAAGCGACTTCCTGTGTCATACGAGGCTAACGCAAATTCATGGATGACTGGGGAAATTTGGAAGCAGTGGCTAAAGAAGTTAGACACTAGAATGCGGGCACAAAAGCGTTAGATTTTGTTGCTTTGTGATAATTGTGCTGCACACAGTGATGATGTCAGGCTGTCTAACGTCAAGGTGGTCTTCCTGCCACCAAACACTACCTCTCTGATCCAACTTATGGATCAGGGCATAATAGCCAATTTCAAACAACATTATCGGGCTCTTGTGCTACGTTGTCTGATGAGCGTTATGGATGACCAGACTGGCAAGGATAAACGTGTTATTGAACTGGCTCATAATCTATCACTGTTGGATTCCCTACATATGCAGAAAGAAGCCTGGAATCGTGTTACACAGACAACCATTGTGAACTGCTACAAGCGGGCAAGCTTTGTTAAGGATGTGAAGAGGGACAAAACAGATGCAGCTGTTGCAAACGCGTCAGATGAACAGGCTATTGACATCCCAGCCGGTGTTACTGAAGAGGAGTTTCATCACTACGTAGCTGTTGATTACGATCTACAAACAGCTGACGACAGCACTTATGTCGAGATATGCGCCTACACGCAGGCAATGGCTGATGATGAAACAGATGATGAGATGAGCAGCGAGGCACATGCTGATGAAATTGAACAACCTCCTGTCACTTTTGCAAGAACACTGGAGAGTCTCAACACCATGCGGGCCTATCTGGAGGCCACTGGATGTCAGTGCTATGACAGTTTTTATTACATAAGCACTTTTGATTGGATTATCTGTATTTGCCAATTTGAAGACCCCTGAAGAAGGCCTTTCGGCCGAAACACGGACCGTGTAGGGTCTTAATAAATCATTTTTGACTGTTAACATCTGTGACTTCAGTCTGGTCCTTCTGAATATCTTGCACTTGACTTGTTGTTCCCTTGTGTGTTTTTGCGGGAAAATTGGACTCTCTTTGTTGTTCTTCAGTTTTTATTGTCTGGCAGACATAGTCTATGGAACTCACAGACACAAGAGTGTACAGAGGACTATGACTGATTACTTCAAGTAAGCCTAACGCCAGTTAATGGAGACTGTATAACGTCAGTTAACGGAGACTGTATACTGTGGATATAATTAACAGTACTGTACATATGTTTATCAGATGTCAAGCTTCTTTGGGCCACCACGGTTAAGTGCACGCTCCGGTTAACTGCATGTATTTCTTTGGTCCCAGACTTTTGCACTTAAGCGGATTGCACTTTATATCCTGTTGCTTTGTAGATGAGCCATAAAAAGATTAGCCATGAAAGTCACAAACAATGTCCCCATGGTTACTCCTTTAAGCTGTTGTTATAATTTTCCATCAAACAAAAAATAATTATTTTTAATAGCAACAGAGGCCAACTCTATGAGAAAATCAGTGGGAACCATCCAAGGACGAGGACAGGACTCCAACTCTTCTCTAAGCACCTCCAGGGTTTCTTGCTGGGGTATCACCATCTAGAGAGATTGGACATCAAGTGTAATTAACAAAACAGTGTCTGTAATATATTAAAGTTAAGCAAATTTATTCAAAAAATGAGTAATATCTTGTAGGTAAGATGGAATTAATTCTACTAATGGAATCAAGAAACTGTTGACACATTTACATGTTCTTTCTAAGAGAGAATTATGGGCAGAAACTATTGGATGGCCTGGTGGTTGGGTAAGTGTTTTGTGAATTTTTGGTGCCAGATAAAAAAAATAGGGACCCTTGTTTGTTCATAGTTCAAAATTTTAAATTCATTGTCAAAAAACGATCAGTCAACCTTTCATTAGTTAAACTATTGATCTGCTGTAATAAATCCTCAAGCTGTTTATACACTGTAGAATCCAATAACTGGATAGTATCCTCCATATAATCTGCTCTAGCCCACACTACTATGGCTCCTCCCTTGTCAGCCTGTTGAACAATAATATTGTAATTGTTCCTTAGTCGCTCTAATGCTTGAATGGTTCCTGTTCTAAACGGGAAACATCCTGCAGGATCAATTTTTAAAAGGTATCTAGGGCTGAGTCAATAGTCCCTGGGGGAGACCAGGAACTTTTGTTCCAAACACCAAACACCAGAATAGGCTTTTCGGCCTTAAGCTTGATCCGCAAAAAAGATTTTAATTTGTAAAGATTGAAAAAAAACTTAGCCAGATCTACTCTAAGCTGAAGAGGATCATGCTTAGAAGTCAGGACAAAGGAAAGACCTTTCGATAATGCACTAGTTTCATCTTCATCTAATTGATAATTAGAAAGATTGATTACAATGAGTTGTCCCTCTGTCGGCATTGTCTTACTGGTCTGTTGGACCCTCCTGTATTCCTGGTTCTCCCCTGGTTCTTCCAGACCCCTCTGTCTCTGCAGGAACCTCTGCTGGAACTTGCCCCCGACTGTTCACTCCCATTCATCCTCACCATTTGATGAATCTGAGGATAAACTAAATTTGACTTTCTTCTGCTTGGTGGTTTCCTGGTCATCAGGATTTTTCATCCAGCAGTCAATCTGTCCCTTAGTATAATCTTTTTTATCTCACTGCATTTTCTTGTGTTTAGATAATTTCTATTCCTTATGAAATGTCTTCATCTTGTCATTAAACTCTGCTAATGACTTGTCATAGTCCTTCACTGACTGTAACTTACTTCTGCATTCTTCTAGTTTTGGTCCTCTATCTTAACTTGTAAGGTTTGAATTAGCAATAGCATTAAATCCAGCGAACACTGTTTGAGAATGCTGTTCCACATCTTCTGGAAATACCTTGGGACTACATTGCATTCTTAGTCCCCTTGGAATTAGCTTTTGTCTGCAATATTCTACTAGTATAGCGCTATGTAATTCCCACCTTGTTAAAATTTTAGTTTCCTCAAGAAGTTCCAACCATTCGCTGTAATCCACTAATTCCGAAGAAAATTGTGATAAAGCTATGCCTGTAATATAGCTGATCTTTGGTCTGCAGAAAATTGTAACCCACTCTGCCAAACATCCCAAATCCGAATAGCAAATGTAACCATTTTCGAAAAGCAAAATATCTATCTTTTTGTTAAAAAATACCATTTGTAACAAGGTTTTGTACTTTGCACATTTATCTTCTCAGGTCATTTTTGAAAAAAAAAAAAAAGCACAAATAAAAAACGTAGGAAATCAAGCCATTTGGATGTAGGAGGGGCTAGGACTTATAGCAGACTGGTCCCCAAGACATCCTAGGAGAGCAATGGGGCACCCTAGGGGGCACTGCTGTGGACTTCACCTAAAAGCTCCCAAGTACATATCTCACCATTGCTCCCTTATTTTGTCTGCTGAGTCCTCTAAAACCCACCCTAAACCCACTACCCCCAACTGTACACCACTACAATAGCCCTTATGGGTGAAGGGACACCTATATGTGGGTACAGTGGATTTCTGGTGAGTTTTGGAGGGCTCCCAGTTTCCAATACAAGTGTAACAGGTAGGAGGAGGTATGAGCCTTGGTCCACCTGTCTACAGTGCACTGCACACACCACTAGACTACTCCAGGGACCTGCATGCTGCTCTAATGGACTGGAACATTTGAGGCTGTCATAGAGGCTAGTGAGTACTATTTTTATTCACATTTCTTGGAGGTGGGAGGGGGTTAGTAACCACTGGAGGAGTAAGGGTGTCATCCCTGAATCACTCCAGTGGTCATCTGGTCATTTATGGCATCTTTTTATGTCTTATTCGTTAGAAAAACAGGTTTAGACCAAAATGTTAAAGTTTTCACTCTAGACATTTTGTTTTTGTTTTATGGCTGTAAAACATCCAAGTGTTAGGCTAAGCCCACCCTACTCCCGCCTTTGAAATGCCTTCCAACACACCCTCTTGTGATTTGGATGCACTGCAGATGAAATGCATAGATGTCTGCAAAATGGGTTTCAAAAATACTGATTTGGATGTTTTGAGAAGAAATCCGTCCAAATAGTGGTTTATGATGCTTTTTGTACATTTTTCTCTTTTGAAAATGAGCCCCATTGTGTTCCAATCTTCTTATGTATAAACAAACACACTAATGGAAGATCAAAATTACATATGAAACAATCTTATAGAAAAAAAATGTTTGCTCTAAAAATTAAGAGAGGAGGCATCTAACACAATATAGCTTTAATTAAATAAGCCTCAATTGCCCATGGAGAAGTCATAGACTTTTACAGATGGAACATCAATTTACAGAATTGAAATGCATGGGGATTGACCATATCCCAGATAACAAATGCAGAGAAGATATCTCCAAGTTATTAAGGTAACGTAAAAAACGTTGGCTTTATCAACTATAAACAGTAGCTCCTGCAGGACTGAAATGATCAATTGGATGGGTTGCGTTCTTCTAGTGGAGGTTTGGAAGCATGGTCCCTTTAAATTTTAATGAACTTCTGATTGCAGTTCTAATTTTCAGCGTCTTATACTGCAGAGTCAGACATTTTGATGTAAAGTTTCTCCTCCTGAAGCAGCTCAGCGAAACAAGGGGGTCCTTGTGGGGGTAGTGGGTTTGAGTCTCTGGCAGCTCATGATACAGACTTTGAAAGTGAAGGATTGCGTTATTGGCGTCATACAAAGTGGAATGATTTCATTGTAAAGATAAGTGAAGTATTTTTTTTTTGGCATGCCAAGCTGTATCTTGCAGAACGTATTTTTGAATTTAAATAAAATAAAGTTGAGAAGGCATCATAATTTTGTTCTTATTTTGTAAAATGATTTGTTTTCACCAATACCACTATCAAAAAGAAGGTTCATGGCACTGTCATATGCACATCAGCAAATCTTAGTGAAGCCCTCAAAGCTTGAATTGTTTATCCTTTATACTTTTAAAGGATAAACTGTACTTACCTCAGTTTAAAAAGGCTTAGGGGCTGTGAAGAAACAATGTTTTAAGCCTGTTAATGTTTTATGAGGGCCAGCAGGTACTTGTTTTAGTCTCAGTTTGTCAGAATAAACTTCCAGCTAATTGGGTGGGACCTTATAAGGTCATAAGGCGCCTGAATGATACAAACTATCATTGACTCTCTATTGACTCTCAAGACAGAAAGCAGAGAGCCAGTTTGTGGGAAGCGGAACTGGTGGTTGGGAGGCGAGGATAGTGCTGGGCAGACTCATACGGTCTGTGCCAGAGCTGGTGGTTGGGAGGCAGGGCTGGTGGTTGGGAGGCGGGGATAGTGCTGGGCAGACTTATACGGTCTGTGCCCTGAAGAGCACAGGTACAAATCAAAGTAGGGTATACACAAAAAGTAGCAAATATGAGTTATCTTGTTGGGCAGACAAGATGGACCGTGCAGGTCTTTTTCTGCCGTCATCTACTATGTTACTATGTAAATATGTTAAAGGCCCATGCAAATCGTATAGCTATGGTGCTAGCTCTATGCAGCCTACCAGAAGCATGTCAGGATGGTGAACTCATACCTGATGTTACCAGAGGGATCTGACACTAAAGAGAGACCATCTAAATGTACAGACTGTGAAAACACTTTCAGTCAAAAGGGAGAACTAGAACAACAGGAAACATGTATAAAAGAGACACATTTTACATGCTCTGAATAAGAGAAAGATTTCAGTATGAAAAGAAGCTAATGCAACACCTGAAAAATGGTAAAGAAACTGGACTATGAAAAAGTATAGAATATGGGAAAAGCTGTAGCAATAAATTAAACATTACAGAACATCAGAAAAACACTGATAAAAGAATATCTTCATGTCCTGGTTATAACAGTAGCTTCAACCAGGAAGAAAGCTCCACAAGAAATGCTAATTTTCACCCAGGAGAGGGACTAGTTTCATGCATGGAGTGTAAGAAAAGTTTCAGTTGCCGGAAATTGTTGTCAAAGCAGCACAGAATGCCTTCAGGGAAGAAACCGTTTACATGCACTGAATGTAGAAAAAATGTTATTCATAAATCACAGCTAACGAAGCACCAGAGAATACACACAGGAGTAAAACCATTCACATGTGCTGAGTGTGAAAAAGCTTCTGTCAGAAGATACTCCTCACTATTCACAAATTGAAGCATACAGGATTAAAACTGTTAGCATATACGGAGTGTGGTAAAAACTTCTGTTATAAGCACCGGAAGGGCAATGAACATGGTAAAGCTGATGGCCTCTCCAGGAAGGAAAAGCCAGAACCACCCTGACACTGGTCTATCGAGACCTGATCAGCTGTCTGTGGAGACCGCAGTCCGGGGTCTCTCTCATAAGGGGGGGAGGCGTGAAGAAACAGTGTTTTAAGCCTGTAAATGTATTGGATATTTTCATGTCTTAAATATGCCTGAAGTGTATTTCTCCTGTTTGGCCAGCAGATGGTGCATGTTTATGCTTAAAGCTATTACAGAGGACTGACTTTTTTCTTTTATTTGGCACACAGATAATAGGAAGTGCCTTGCAGTGATGTAACCAGTTTTTATTTGAAACTTGACTGTTCTTGGCTCTGATTGGCCTGGAGTTTTGAAATTACCCAGCAGTGGCTGGCTGTTGCTTCAGTCTTAGCCTGGAAGAAGAGGGAGACAGATCTCTTTGCTAAGGCTCTGTGAACAATTATATGTCTTGTTCTTCCCAGGTACTGTTTAGACAGTATATAGATGTTTAGTTCATTTTGTAATTGATCCATTTTTCAGTTACTTGTTAGTGTTTGCTATTTGCACATATTTATCTACTGTTCAATGTTTTTATTTATTTATTTATTTGTTACATTTGTACCCCATATTTTCCCACCTATTTGCAGGCTCAATGTGGCTTACATAACACCGTAAAGGCATTCGCCAGTCATTTTATGGGAATAAACACAATTGTTTGTTTGTTTTGCCTGTCTGGACTGATAAACAATCCTGGTGGTTTGTGTGTTGGGTCTGAGTGCTTTCTAGGAACTGTGGGACCACTGAGAGTGTGGCCTCCAGTAACCTAGAAATCACTGGGAATAATTTGGGAGCGGGAGACTCGCCCAGAGGCAGTTGTGACCCAGTTGGTGGGAGGAGGGTGCTAGTGTAGAACATGAATGGCAGGTGCAGACGGACCTGAGCTGTGCTGGGGATAGACCCTCTAAGTGGCTGCGGGGTAACCCCAGGCGAGTGGCTAGGCGTTTTGTCACAGGGGCCCTTTTACTAAGCTGCATTAAAAATTGCCCTTTGCTAGTGGCAGGGGCCACTTTTGCTGCGTGCTGAGGCTCTTTTTACCGCAGCAGGTAAAAAGACCGAAAAAGACATGGCTATGTGGTAAGATTACTCTAATCCATGTGGCGAGGAGCACTTACCATCACCAATTGAGGTGGTGGTAAGGGCTCCTGTGCTAAGCTGGCAGTATTGCACGCTGGGGGGTGGAAATACCACCAGTGCCCATGTTGGGCCAGCAGTATTATTTATTTATTTAGATTTTGCTCACACCTTTTTCAGTAGTAGCTCAAGGTGAGTTACATTCAGGTACTCTGGATATTTCTTTGTCCCAGGAGGGCTCACAATCTAAGTTTTGTACCTCAGGCAATGGAGGGTTAAGTGACTTGCCCAAGATCACAAGGAGCAGCAGTGGGATTTGAACCAACCACCTCTGGATTGCAAGACCAGTGCTCTAACTACTAGGCCACTCCTCCACTATTTCTGGTTTGCCGAGTGGTACGCCTGCATTGGGCTTCTGCTTAGTAAAAGGGCCCCTTACTGTGGGGCACAGGCATTGAGCTGTAATTTTTGGATCTATGTGCACAAACCACATGCTAAAAAATATTTTATTTTTTAGTGTAGAGCGGGTGTATTTGGGGTGGAGAGTGAGTGCTTCTGAACTAATCAGTGCATTTACATTACTGTGTGCTAACTGTGTATAAGCCCTTACCACCTACAAAATAGGTGGTGGTAAGTGCTCAAGTGGTAATATTTCTTTTATTGGCCACGCACTAATGGCAAAATCAGAGAATGTGGTGGTGGAAGTGACTATATATCACTTATACTGGCCAGTATATGTGATATATAGTCACTTCCACCACCACCTTGTAATAAAATTAGAGAATGGCCATTAATTCAAAAAATAGAAAATCAGCCATTTTCCGGCTGCAGTAAAAATGGCCTTAGCATGCAGGAAAGACCCATGTAAGGGTGCGCTGAGTCACTTTTTACCGCAGCTTAGTAAAGCTTGCAAAACTGGACTAGCTCTGATGGAAATTCGCCATCTCTGATTTAATTTCTGGATTTATTTACTGGTTTCACACAGTTATTCCCTTTCAGCCTATTGCCTCCCTTTGTAGTTGTGCAATGATTGAAAGGTTAAGTTTGTCATAAAGGATAATGAAGATGGGAAAAATGTGTTGTTTTTTTTAAATTGTAAGCTCTTCCAGGCAGGGAACTCCCCTACTTATTTTACCATTCATTGTGTCTCCGTGTTAACACATTTTTCTTTATTGGCCTTGTTCAATGTGGTGTTTGCTGTCAGCAGCACTATTCAAAAATGATAACAAAGTAGCTTCACATCTCTGTTTCACTGTTAGAGGTACTCAGTGAATTAATTGTCTCATTCATTCATTCATTCATCCCTTCATTCATTTTAACCCAATAACTAGTGCTGAATGTTGGTCCTCAACAGAATTTAAAACAGTACTTTTAGTGATGGTGGTCTAATTAAGTGGGGGTATCATTGCAGTTGGGCGACTGATCTCACAATTAATCTGAGCGTGAGTTATGGCTGTCCCCTTTAATAGCCAGTGAGAAAATGAGGCAGTGTTGGACGTAAGAAGCAGGAGACTGAGCTGTCCCCATTAAAGGGTTATGGTAAAGTGAGCTCAAATGTGACATACTCTTTCCGGAATTGTGTTCAATGGGTGAGTGGCTTGCTGTAGGTCCCCTTCTGTTACTCTGTCAGTCAGGGTCCTGGGGGAGGGTGTGGATATGTGCAGATGTGTGTGTGTGTGTGTACGTGCATGAGCTGGAGAGGTGGGGAAAGGGAGGTGTACATGTGTATATATATTACTGTAAAGAGACACAAGAAACAGAGTCACATAGAAGAATCTCTGCTCCTGACAGCACATATCCAGGTAGGACTTTGGGCACATAAAATCACATCTTTTTCTTAATGTCTAGATGTGCTTTAATACTATGCACTACATGCTTAATTGATTCGGCTTTTGGCATTTTTGTTTGGTTTCAGATTAGCAGCTCTCTCTTTATTTTTTGTTTACAAAGTGTTTTCTTGTTGATTCATAAGTCAGAATTGTTATCTTTAAAGGAGTTTCGCCATAGACAACGGAGAAGGATGCTGAGCATCCAGTAGGTTGGATCAGAAGTGTGAAAAAGTTTTCTTTTTCACAGTTCTCACCCTTTTTGGTATTCATTCAGGGATGGAAGAAATATTTGCAAGCCAAATGGGAAAAAGTACAATGTGTGACTTGCTGAATAGAATTTAGAGCATGTATGGTAGCCATCTATTAAACCAGTGCATATTGTCAATCATAATTATAATATTCTGTTTTGGTATGTCATCTTTTAGCTGTAACTTCTACTTAGCACTGCATTTTGTAGCTTTCTAGCTACTACTTACCCTGTGATTAGTTGGACTGTAATACACCTCTTTTTTAACTTAATGTAAGTGAGGAAAATTAAAATAAATAAATAAAATCCATCCTTCCTTTCCCCAGTTCCGGAAGATGTGGGACGTGAAGACTGGTTTGTGCTTTTTTTGTTGCCACCAAGATGATTAAAGTGTGAGATTTTCTTATACGCATTTGCATTTTCTGTTTTTTTCTCTGTCTCTCATGTCATGATCACATTCAATACTAAATACCACTTCATTCTACCTAGAACTTTTCCCCTGTGCTTAGAAAGATAAATATAATTGAACCAGAATCTGTCTTTTAGCAAAGTGTAATGTATTTCCTTAGTTACAGAAAGGGGTGTTGTGTGGAGCGTTACTTGGGCACGCATGAATGGAAAAGAATGAGTGAAAGTCCATCAGTGCACATTCTGATAATTGTTTCTGACCCTGAAATACTGCATCCCTGCTTATACTTAATAGTGCATGAAATTCTTTGAGGCAATGGGGTATATTTCTATAGTTCAGCAGATTAACAAAGAAAATGCCACCTCCTTTGCTGTCACAACGTAGAGTTTGCAAAGGGAAGTGCAAAACATATGTAATAAACGTGAAAACACAATTTATTATGCAGCAATAAAAACTGACTTAAAAAAGAAGGCTATTTTATCTAGACCATTTCTGTTGGTTTTAGCAGTCTGAATATTATTAGCATATATTGTAGCTTCTGTGTTACAGCACCTGCATAACATGTAAGCAGGACAAAAACTAGATTCAGAGGCTTGTGTTTCTATTGAAAATAAGTGAACTAACAGATAAGGAGGCAAAAAGAGATCAAGAGTATAATCTGCCTGCAGTGACAGCAAATAAGGTAATTAATTTTGTAAAGATGATATTTTGGCATCCAGTATATGACAAAATGATGTTTTACTGGGTTTTTGATGAAATTGATTTCTGTAATGGATATATGAGTTTTGTAAGTTTCTATATCTGAAGAATGTGAAAATATCCAAGTAGTATTATGGGTCTGAGCCATTAAATTTCAAATCTCTCCCTTAGAAAGAACATTATGAAAGATAGGAAAAGATGTTTTTTTCCCCCTTGCTGTAGTGCACCGTGTAAGAAATTAGAAACCTTTACTTGTTCATTTCAATTAAATAATTATGTCTAGCATAGCAACTATGAAAGTAGTTTCATGCCTTCACTTCAAAGGAAATAGCTTGGAGAGAAAAAAAAGCAAACCAGTAATTTTGCCTGTGAGGGACACTGACTATCATTTTGTTGAAGTCAATTTCATTCACCACGGATTGGTAGATTATTTGCTCTTGTGGAATACATTTTCTGCAATATATTTGCATTTATCAATGGCTGATTCTATAAACTTTGCAACTTAGAAACACAAGACTTCTGTTGTTCCACTTAGTACTTTTATACTTTCCACATATTTTTGGTACTCATGTGAGTGAAGTTAAAGTAAGAGAATTAGTCTGAAACCGATCACTATGTACAGATTCACAGTATCAGATGAAAGGCACCTCTTTTTATTCATTTATTTAGGATTTATTTACTGCCTTTTTAAAGAAAATGTACCCGAGGAGGTGGTGTATGTCAAGAATAAGCCAGACATAGGCAATAGACAATTAGAGCATATTCAAATAGCATGCTATGCCATAACGTGTATTGTTATTTACACAATGCTGACACATTTAATGGAACATGTAGGCAGATAAGGCAGAATAATAGGAATTAGATAGAAATAAGGGTGACTAACTTTATGGAAAAATTGCACATGGAGTCAGAAAAGGTGTGTGAAAATGATCTCAGCTAGAGTAAGAGTCTTGCTACAGTATGTGCAGTCAGTGTTAGTTTTTGTGTTGCTTAGTTGCTTCTTCCATTAAACACCTGGGAGACAAGCTAGGCTTTCACCTACTTCCTGAAGTAGAGATAGTCTTCTGTTAGGCAAAATCATTTCTGGGAATATGTTAGTGTGGATGCTACTCTGAAGGTGGCTTGCTACATTATGACTTTTAAGACATTAAGGGGTTTTTTTTTACTACTACTACTACTTATCATTTCTATAAGCTCTACTAGACGCATACAGAGCTGTACACTTGAACATGAAGACGCAGTCCCTGCTCAACAGAGCTTACAATCTAATTAGGACAGACAAACAGGACAAATAAGAGATAAAGGAATTACTAAGGTGGGAATGATAAAATATGGGTACTGAACAAGTGAGTAAGGGTTAGGAGTTAAAAGCAGCAGATAACTGTTGCAGATAGGTCGAGCTAATCTTTAGTAAAAGACTCCCTAAGTATCTCTCATCCAAGTATTGCAAAGATTAAAAATGCACATTTTGAGACGACTAAACCTATAGCAAGGCAAGTAGCATTCATTGAAACCTGGCATATGGTATGGCATACTCACATGACATGTCTACGTGTTTGAAGAAACGTTTACATTTCTACAGATTAAAGCTAATAATTGACATTTGGTCATCCAACTGAAAGCTGTACTTATGAAAATAATTTTTCTCTGAAGTAACTATTGTCTTTTACTTGGATTCTCTGTTGGTGGATATGATAAAATCAAACTGAATTATAATTCCTTTCATGTGGAATATGAATGGCTTCCCCTGTCATTTAATTACATACTTACATCTGAAGGTCTGCTCTGCTGATATTGCCTTCCAGCTGGAATATCATACAAAATCTTGTTTTGTCAGTTATCTGTTCCTCAGAAAAGCATTTATATCCTTATATAGACAAGCCTGCAGTCCCAGATTTATCTGCTTTCAAGCAGGCACATGTGGATCTCATTCATATTTTTTCTCACCCATTCCTGCATCCATTTACTCTCTGGTTTCCTGCCTTTCTCTTCCTGTATCTACACTCTATTCTATTTATTCTTGCTCAATATTTTCCATAATAATAATAATAATAATAAAACAGATCTTTCCTTCTATCACAATAATGCAAAAGCAATTTAAAACCAAACCTTGAGAAATCTTTACGTTTGCCTTGACTAGTCTCTCTCTTTTTCTGCTGTAACAGATTTTGTTGGAAGCATATCCTATTGTCATTCTGAAAAACTGCTATTAGTCCTTCCAACTCTGATAAGATCATTCAATTAAGGGAAAGGAAAATATCGATCCTATCTCTGCAGCTGCCTTTCCCAGATTTAATACATGTATCTGCATGGCGCTATCATCCAGGGCAGAAATAAACTTCAGACCTTTTCCTTCACATAATCAATCAACAGTTTGGAAGCATTTTCAAGAAATCTACACTTAAATCTCTATGAAGGAACAGTGCATTTCGCCAAACACGTGGTTAATAAACAGGAACTTTTTTTTTCTTAAACCCTTGTTCCCACTCATGCAATATTATTACAACTATATTTTTATTAAATGACTAGTAAAAAAGGCCCGTTTCTGTAAGAAATGAAACGGGCGCTAGCAAGGTTTTCTTTTGAGTGTGTATGTTTGACAGAGTGTGTTTGACAGTGACTGTGTGTGTGAGAGAGAGAGCGAACGTGTGAGTGTTTGTGTGTGTGTGACAGAGTGTATGTGTGTGTGAGAGAGAGACTGTGTGTGTGTGTGTGGTGGGCGAGTTAGTGTGTGGGAGAGAGAAAGACAGAATGTTGATTGATTGTGTGTGTCACAGACAGAGACACAGCGAGGCTGTGTGAGAGAGAGAGAGAGTGATTCAATGTGGGTGTGAGATACCGTTGTGGGGTAGGGTACGCTTTTTCTGTATGAGTGTATGTGTCTTTTTTTTGGGGAGGGGGGTCTGTGGGTGTGTGTGAGAGAGATGTTGTTTTTTACTGTTTTACTTGGGGGTTGGGGGAGGGAGTGTGTGTCTGTGAGTGTGAAAGAGAGATGCTGTCTGTCCGGCGGATCGTACACTTCCGATGGGAAGATCCAGGACATGTGTAGTGGCTGAAATGGCGCATCCTGTGAAAAGCGGTACTTCTGAGAAGAAGGAATGCGCAAGATACGCCTTTTTCCTAGTCCGTTTCCACCAAAATAAATTAGAATTGCTTAAACCTCAATCCTAGTGAAAAGTAAACATGTGCCTACCATAATTGGCCACACACAGAATACACTCAGCGGGAGAAAAAGCCCAGTGTGTATGAGCGTGAACACAGAGAGCAGGTTACCATTTGTTTTGCCAGGTGAGAGAGTTCTACCAGCCTCAACCACTCAGCCGTTGTGCTTTCTCCCACACTTGGTTCACTTTTAGAGGCCGGAATTCAGTTGGCCGACGCTGCGTCTCTTTTTCATTCACCTCCCGTGAATATTTGTTGTTGCCGCCACCCCCGAGGGCAGTAAGCACCAAACAACCGAACAGCGGTAGCCCGAAAAAGAGGCGAGAAGGCATTGCGATGTGGATTAGCAGGAAAACGTCAAAGCTTACTGTACTGTACACAGGTCTTTAGGATAGCAACACACTGTCCAGGCCGGCACCGCCCCCAGCCACAAAACTCAATCCACGAATCATTTCTTCCCCTGGCAATCATTCAGCCCGCCTACCAGATGCCAATCCACCAATTACATCTCCATCAGTGTTAGGTTGACAACTTGTCACCGCCCCCACGGTCACATTCAACAATCAGTGCTCTCTAATCCATCAGGTATGCCCCTTTACGTTCTTCCACCCACCAATCATCGTTCTATTGCCCAATCTGGCTGCCTCCTAAGGACAGATCCACCAATCAACGCTCCAGCACAGCACTCAGGTGGGCTTTTTGTAGGCAGTTTTAGTTTTGATGAAACCGGAGGGATCCATTGCAGGCAGGCAGTTGTTTAGTTCAGAAGATGGCGTTTTGTGTGTGTGTGGTGGGGGGGGGGGGGAGGTTGGTGTGTCAGTTTGACGGATTCAGGTGTAGATGCGGGTTGGCTTGAGGGTGGACTTTGGGTGGCGTTCTGTTTGATTGGGTGAGTGTCATTGCTTCGCCCTCGATGTTATCACGTTGTGACGCATGGGCGGGGCAGACAGTCATGGAGTCAAATCAATGTTAGCCACTTCACCACTCATTGCGCAGAATCAATCTTTGCCACTTCACTTTTACTCATTGTGCAGAATCGATCTTTGCCACTTCACTTTTACTCATTGCACAGAATCGATCTTTGCCACTCTGAGCTCCCACAAAGGCAAGAAAAATTCACATGAGTGAAAATAGAAAACTGATCTGATCCCAAAACAGTCATATGTCACTCTTAAATTTAATCGGACATTTAGCAGAATATTTAATCATAAAATGCCCTGTTAATAAACTTGAAAATAAAGGTTTTTCAATTACTGTGCATTAATTGCTAGCATTAATGCACAGTAAATGCAAAACCTCTGCGTTAACTATTGGAGTTCTCAATTGTCCTTGAAGAAAACAAAACTACTCTCCTGTAGCAGACTTTCTCTGAGGACAGCAGGCCAACTATTCTCACACCTCCCCTTGGAGTTGTATTCTTTAACTATCGTAATTGAGGGAAAGGCACCAGCACATGCACGATGGGATGCTACTAGAATGTTCTCAGTATCATTAGTCAGCATCCACACGGCTCCGTCAGACGATGTTACCCAGCTGTGAGAATACTTGGCCTGCTGTCCTTGGAGAACATCTGCTACAGGTGAGTAACTGCTTTATTCACATAAAATAACAAGTATTCTTGTGGGTGTATTCAGATCATAGAAAAAAGCTATGTACATCCATTGAATTATCTATCATTAAGGAGCTAATTTTATAAACATTTTTCATATATAAAACATTGACTTACATGTGTGGAAGGCGTTTTTTTTTAATTATCTCATATGTTGGACTACCAGTGGTACAATGTGGTACATACGTATATGCAACTTTAGAGTAAGCATGTTCAGGTCTGTATACCTGTCCTAAGTTTTCTTTAATTGAGGTACAGTTTTCGCCTCTACTATCTTGACCGGAAGGCCATTCCATGAATTCACAACCCTTTCTGTGAAGATGCATTTCCTCAGGTTACTTCTGAGTCTTTCATTTTCATTCTATGCCCTCTCATTCCAGAGCTTCCTTTCAATTGAAAGAGACTCACCTCCTGTGCATTTATGCCACATAGGTATTTAAATGTCTCTATCATTTCTCCCCTCTCCTGCCTTTCTTCCAAAGTATACATATTGAGATCTTTAAGTCTGTCCCCATACACTTTATGACAAAGACCACTGACCATTTTAGTAGCTGTCCTCTACACCCACTCCATCCGTTTATATCTTTTTGAAAGTGTGGTCTCCAGAACTGTACACAATAATCTAAGTGAGGTCTCACCAGAGTGTTATAGAGAGGCATCATCACCTCCATTCCTCTCTCTATGCACCCAAGCATCCTTCTAGCTTTCCCTGTTGCCTCTTCTATCTGTTTGGCCATCACATAAGATCACATTAAAGTCCCACTCCTCTTTCGTGCACAAAAGTCCTAGTCCTTCACCCCCTAAACTGTACCGTTCCTTCAGGTTTTTGCAGCCCAGATGTATGACCCTGCATTTTTTAGCATTAAATCGTAGCTGCCAAATTTGCTAGGTCCTTCCTCATGTTATCCATACCATCAGAGGTGTCTACCCTATTGCAGATTTTGATATCATCTACAGAGAGGCAAACCTTATCATACAGTCCTTCAGAAATATAAAAAAGTATCGAGCCTTGCGGCACACCACTGGTAACATCCTTTTCCTCAGAGTGAGCTCCATTTACCACTACCCTCTGTCAGCTTCTACTCAACCAGTTCTTAATCCATCAGTCACTTTAGGGCCCATACTAGGGCACTAAGTTTATTTATTTATTCATTTTTTTATTGCATTTGTATCCCACATTTTCCCACCTCTTTGCAGGCTCAATGTGGCTTACAATACATCATGAATGGTGGAAATATATAAGAAAATATACATTTAGTATTACATAAGGATCTTGGGTGGCATGATAATGATAAAACATGATAGTAGTGTAGCAGGCAAATATTATGATACAGTTCTGGATATATGTGTAGGAGTTCACATTTGTTGATCTTTGTGGTATGCCTTGTTAAAGAGATGAGTCTTCAGTAGTTTGCGGAAGTTAGTTAGTTCATAGATCGTTTTTAAGCTGCGTGGCAGCGCGTTCCAGAATTGTGTGCTCAAGTAGGAAAAGGTTGACGCATGCGTTAGTTTGTATTTTAGACCTTTACAGTTGGGGAAGTGAAGATTGAGGAATGTGCGGGATGATTTTTTAGCATTCCTGGGTGGTAAGTCTATCAGGTCTGACATGTAGGCTGGGGCATCTCCGTGAATGATTTTGTGAACTAGGGTACATATTTTGAACATGATGTGTTCTTTAAGTGGGAGCTTTTCTCGTAGGGGTTTCGCACTTTCATATTTCGTTTTACTGAATATGAGTCGTCTATGCAGAACCTTGTCAAAGGCTATACTAAAATCTAAATACACCCCAACTAATGCTGTCTCTTGACCCAACTCTCTGGTCACCCAGTCAAAAGTTAATCAGATTTATCTGACAAGACCACCCTCTAATGAACCCATGTTGTCTTGGGTCCTGTAATACATTGGATTCCATAAGCTTTACTATTCTCTGTTTTAAAAGTGTTTCCACTAATTTACTTACCACAGAAGTCAGACTTACTGGTCTATAGTTCCCACCTCTTACTTACTTCTGTTTTTGTGGACTACATCTGCCCTTCTCCAGTCCTCTGGGACCACTGCCTACTCTAGAGAAGCATTGAAAAGGTCAGCCAGTGGAGCCGCTAGAATTTCCCTAAGTTCCTTCAGTACCCTCGGATGTATGCTACCGGCCCCATTGCTTTGTCCATTTTTAGTTTAGCCAGCGCCTCATGTACGCAGTCCTCTGAAAATCATTCAGGGACTACCACACCTCCATTCCTATTTATGTTTATCTTCTGCAGTCCTGCTCTTGGCTCTTCAACTGTGAACGCAGAATAGAAATATTTATTAAGCAATTCTGCCTTATCTTTATCAGCTTCTACGTATTCCTCGCCTTCAACTTTGAGTTTCACATTGCCACTTTTGCAGTTCCTCCTATCACTAACATATCTAAAAAATGTCTTGTCCCCCATTTTACTCTATTGGCTGTTTTTTCTTCTATTTGCATCTTTGCTTTTCTGACTACTCTACCAGCTTCTCTTAGCTTTTCCAGATATTGTTGTCTGTCTTCCTCTTTCTGCGTTCTCTTGTAGTTTATGAAGGCTAACCTCTTTTTTCTTGCCTTTTCAGCTACTACTTTTGAGAACCAAAGTGGCCTCCTTTTCCTCTTATTTTGATTTATTTTCCTTACAAAAAGTTTGTTGCCTTCACAACCGCTCCTTTCAGTTTTGCCCACTGCTTTCCTACTTCTTCCATATGTTCCCATCCAGACAACAGTTCCTTGAGGTAATCCCCCATCTTAACAAAGTTAGTTTTATTTTTTAAAGTCTAGGATCTTTACTTTTAAATAAACCCTCTCCACACCTGTCTAAATATTAAACCACATCATCCAGTGATCACTGGATGCCAGATGATCACCCACTATCCGCCTCATAATCGAAAGTGAAAGACGCCCATATTTTGACCCAAATCGGGAGATGGATGTCCGTTTTCCTTGGGCGCCCAAATCGGTATAATCAAAACCCAATTTTTGGCTTCCTCAACTGCAGTACATCACGGAGACGAACAAAGATCACGGGGGCGGGACTGGGGCGTGGTTATCGGCCAAGGAGAGATGGGCGTCTTTAGCTGATAATCGAAACAAGAAGGGCGTTTTTGACGAGAATTTGATCCGCTTTATTTGGACCCTTTTTTTTCAGGTCCAAGTCCCAAAAAAGTGCCCCAACTGACCAAATGACCACTGGAGGGAATCGGGGATCACCTCCCCTGACTCCCCCAGTGGTCACTAACCCCCTCCCACCAAAAAACCCCCACTTTTCAAACTTTTTTCCCAGCCTGTATGCCAGCCTCAAATGCCGTACCCACCTCCATGACAGCAGAATGTGTTCTATCCTCTGACAGCTTTTCCCTGGTTCTGATGTGGGTCTCAGGTGAGTGTGACACCTTTTCTGTTAAGGGCACTGAAGAGTCACATCAGCAATGCATTGTGGTGGGGGTAGGGTATTGGGCTCCGTGATTCCACTTGCTTGTGTTAAATGCTTACGATGTTGGTTACTTGGTAGGCTCTACTCCCATGGTGCTTTTCCCTCTACTTACAGGGTCAGAGTGTGCCCTGTTTTGTTTCTGATAGTCCATGAGGTAGTGGCCATTTGTATAAGACAGTTTTAGATCCCTTTCATGTGTTAGCCACGTTACAGCACTTAGTTCTTACCTTGAATGTTGCTGAAAGAGGGCATTGTACACCATTCTGCCAGCTCTGACCTACTGCTAATCTCAGTACCAGCGAGACTCGTTGCCAGTGGGGCACAACCTCTGATCTGCAGTTAACTGTGAGTAAATGTGCTTATTCAAATAAAGGACGTTTTCAGAGAGATTAGTCTTCAGGTGTGAACTGCTGTGCCAAGGTTATACAGCAGCAACAAGTCCTGTCCCTGGAGCACTTTTAGTGGGTACTGCAGTGCACTTCAGGCAGGCAGACCCAGGCCCATCCCTCCCACCTGTAACACTTGTGGTGGTAAATGGGAGGCCTCTAAAACCCACTGTACCCACATGTAGTTGCCCCCTTCACCCCTAAGAGCTATGGTAGTGTTGTACATTTATCCCTCCCATGACCAAATGGCTTGGATTGGGACGTTTCTGAGCTGGGTGTTTTTAGTTTCCATTATCGCTTAAAAAAATGCCCATCTCGGAAAGGACCAAATCCATGGCATTTGGTCCGTTCAAACCGTATTTTCGAAACGAAAGATGGACGCCCATCTTTTTCGATAATATGGTTTGTCCCACCTCTTCACATACCCATTTTCGGACATAGACGCCTATGGAGATGGGCGTTCGCGTTCGATTATGCCCCTCCACATCGTTTATTTATTTATTACATTTGTACCCCACGCTTTCCCACAAATAGCAGGTTCAATGTGGCTTACATAGTAAATAGAATTACAGAGTCTTGAAGGAGAATATTACAAGTTGTAGTAAACATAGTAATAGTAGGGTTATGAAGATATGTGAATTGAACATGGAGAGGTTAACAAAAATAGGATAAGCAAAAGGAAAAGAGATTGGGAGGGGTAAGGAGTAGGAAGGATGGCTAGGAAAAGATTGAGGAGTGGCCTAGTGGTTAGGGTGGTGGACTTTGGTCCTGAGGAACTGAGTTTGATTCCCACTTCAAGCACAGGCAGCTCCTTGTGATTCTGGGCAAGTCACTTAACCCTCCATTGCCCCATGTAAGCCGCATTGAGCCTGCCATGAGTAGGAAAGCACGGGGTACAAATGTAATAAAAAATAAATAAGGAGATTGGGAGACAAGGTCTAAGGTAAAATAATTGTCAGAACAGGAATCATATGGGTGGGCTTAAAAGTTAAGTTGGGTTGTTACGGTAAGCTTTCTTGAAGAGATGGATCTTCAACATTTTAATGTTTGACATTTATATATATTCTATGTCTTTATTTGTGCTTTTAATATTCTTAATATTTTGTAACTAGTTTTTAATTGATATAATTTTTAACATTTCTAACCATATTTTATGATACAATATTTATGTTCAGACTTTCATTTATTCATATTCTCTGTATATTGACTCATGTACATGTGTTTTATAGAGTCCTGAGGCAGGCACTGATGCACCAAAACATAGCAGCAGTGTTGAGTCTTTTTGTGGTGTTTTAGAAAATAAATTTCACATACAAGATCCTTCTCATCTTTCCTGTGGTTCTTGGAAGTTCCTATCCCTTCACCATCCCTCTACTTCTTATGGTTCCTCTTCTGTGCACACCTATGGCACACACTACTCAGGGAACAATTTTCAAAATAGTTGAAAACTACTCAAAGAATACTGTACTGGTTAGAGTAACTACGCAAACTAATGCAGGAACATTCACACTCTAGCTCAAAATCATTCACAATAGCTCAAAAGATGTGTAAATATTTTTTTTTAAGAGAAAAGCCCTCAGAAACCTTTGACACTCGGTCTCAGGTTTTAAACACTGTTACTGAGTTAATAACATTGTATACAGTGTTCGGTTTCTATCATGGGGCAAGAACTCTTGCTTTTAAAGATTCAGATGGCAATGTGCTTGATAACCATTTACAGTCAATATCCGAACAATCAAAAAGTTCTGTGATGCTGTAGCATGAGGGCATGAAAACATATGGAAGAGGACCAGCTATAAAAACATAAGCTTGCAATGTAAACAGAAATTGCATAATACATATGGAAATGCAAAAACAAATTAAAAAACAAAAAAACAAACAACAACAACAACAACAACAACAACAACAACAACAAAAGCATATAAATAATGGCAGACACAGCATCCAATGTGTTAAACATCTCATATTAATACTGGCAGAAGTCTCATAGATGCACTTCAAGTGTAGGAGAGTGAAAAACTGACCTTATAATAGGGTGTATAGTAATATGCAGGAACTCTGCACAACATGAGTCAGGGACAAATAGATAAAAACAGTGTTACGAAAACACAGTTTAAAACCAGCTGTGTGGCACTAAATGAATAAGAATGAATGAGTCCTAAAGAGTATGGAGGATTTTTTGGGACTAGCCAAGAGAAGAAAAGGCATGGGAGTAGAAATGGGACTTTGTACATGTAACCCCCTTCTCTCACTTAGCCGGGTTAGGCTCTCTGATTTTCTCTGAGAGCTTACCGTGGGGTTCGGGAGACTAGGTGTAAACAACTTACTTCAGGTTGCCTCCAATTCCAAGTGGAGGAGTGGCCTAGTGGTTAGGGTGCTGGACTTTGGTCTTGAGAAACTGAGTTCGATTCCCAGCACAGGCAGCTCCTTGTGACTCTGGGCAAGTCACTTAACCCTCCATTGCCTGCTGCATTGAGCCTGCCATGAGTGGGAAAGTGTGGGGTACAAATGTAACAAAAAAAAACCGACAACAACCCAGGAACCACATGGTAGTCAGGAGAGTCAAGGAAATCAACTGAACAAATTAGATCCAAGTAATGGTTGACATGATAGTCCTCAACATACAGTTATGATGGCATCTCAGGCTTGATCTTTCAAAGTCACAAGAGCAGATAACTTTTTCCTTCTTGGGTTATGGACGTGTGCAAAATCCTTTCACCTGACTTGTAGCCAGATGACACCCCACAGTCAGTTTCCCCGATTACCATCAGAGATTTGGAGCCAGCATTAACTATCCAAGTCTTTCAGGGATTTACCCCCAAATAAATCAAACAAAAAAGGAAGAACTAGCCTTTGCACACACAAGCAGAAGCAGAAACAGCAAAGGTGACACAAAAGTTCAACAAAATGAATAGTGTGGGGCAACAATTTATTCTAATATCAAAGACAGGTATCAATGACTCGACATGGGCCGTGTTTCGGCCACAAAAAGGCCTGCCTCAGGAGTCAATACCAATAAATGCACTTGGTCAGTATGTTATTACAGGATGGAATAAAGAAAGCACCAATCGAGCACACAGTATATTGTCTACCTAATCGTAGCGCTGACTACCACAGTCATCGATACCTGTCTTTGATATTAGAATAAATTGTTGAACCACACCATTTGTTTTGTCAGACTTTTGTGTCATCCTTGAAAGAAATCATCAGCTGTGGGCAGACAGCGTCCTACCCTTAAGCTCAGTTTGCAGCGAGCCTCCCCAATCTCAGCCCGCAGGTCAGCTCCTCTAGTGGCTAAGGAGATTAACAGCAATGAACCTGATCCTGCTCCAATGTTAGGGTTGGCTCAGCAGGTACCCCCTCTCTCTTTCCACCAGGTCACTTGATGGGGGTATAGAAGTTCTCAAACACAGGCTACCAAGGACAAATTCTACAATATTGTCCTCCCTTATATAATAATTTATCAGTTCCACCCCACACTGAGATTCCACAAATCAGGGCACTCTCAAGTGTTAGATGAACTCATGACTTTTGCTTACTCGGCTTCTCCCACCCAGGGCCCCCATTCATAGCTCCCAATATAGCAACGGGGTTACATATGCAATGTGTATTCACATAATGATCGGTGATAAAGTATGAGAAATGTGTAAATTCAATTAAATGTGCAGGGAAGGTGTAGAAGTTTTGGTTAAATTATATTTATTGTAGGTAATTGTGGTTTTTTTTTGGAGTAGTAGATTCTATTAGAAATGTATTTCTTTGTCTTTTTGGGTTGCTGTGCTTTTCTATCAATGATTGGAGTTCTTATTTGTTTGTTTGTATGTATGAGAAGTATTTCTTTTTTAATGCAAACAGTTCTGTTTTGCAATAGCAATAAGAAATGGTATATAAAATGAATAAATGATAAATGATAATCTCTTTCAATGGAAGCAAGTGGCGCGGGTAATTAAAAGCAGTGGTGTTGAACCACTGGCGGCAAAAAGAATGGTATGCAATGTGCAGTCACATGAAAATATATAGAAAATATGTATAAATTCAGTGAGATAAGCGTTAATCTGTTCTGACAAGATTGTTCTGACAAGAAGTAATAACACAAGTGATTCAAAGCGGTTTCCAAGTGACTCAGAACTGGCGGCGGCATAAAGAAATAGTGCTGTGAAAAGTAAGAATATTGCCAGCAAAAATCTTCCAAAATGTTCAAAAGTGTACCTGTTGAATAGATTTGCAATCCAAGACCACGTTGTGTCAGCTTTGCGCGGTGCTGAAAAAGTAAGAGTACACCACAGCATAATGGGACCATATATTGTAAAAATTTGAATTATTAGCGCCAAAATATCTGATCAAAAAGCACACAAGCGCCGAGGCAGCTTTCCGCAAGTATGTGTAAAAAATGCCAATATATTATTAATGAATTAATTTATTTGAATTTTGCTCACACCTTTTTCAGAAGTAGCTCAATGTGAGTTACATTCAGGTACACTATCAGGCTTATTTTCAAAAGAGAAGGGCGCCCATCTTTTGACACAAATCGGGAGATGGGCGTTCTTCTCCCAGGGTCGCCCAAATCAGCATAATCGAAAGCCGATTTTGGGCATCCTCAACTGCTTTCCGTCGCGGGGACAACCAAAGTTCACGGGGGCATGTCGGAAGCATAGCGAAGGCGGGACTGGGGTGTGCCTAACACATGGGCGTCCTCGACCGATAATGGAAAAAAGAAGCACTTAGGCGACTTTACTTGGTCTATTTTTTCTTATGGCCAAGCCTCAAAAAGGTGCCTGAACTGACCAGATGACCACCGGAGGGAATCGAGGATGACCTCCCCTTACTCCCCCAGTGGTCACTAACCCCCTCCCACCCTAAAAAAACTTTAAAAATATTTTTTGCCAGCCTCTATGCCAGCCTCAAATGTCATACCCAGCTCTCTGACAGCAGTATGCAGGTCCCTGGAGCAGTTTTAGTGGGTGCAGTGCACTTCAGGCAGGTGGACCCAGGCCCATCCCTCCCCTACCTGTTACACTTGGTCTATTTTTTCTTACGGCCAAGCCTCAAAAAGTTGCCCGAACTGACCAGCTGACCACCGGAGGGAATCGGGGATGACCTCCCCTTACTCCACCAGTGGTCACTAACCCCCTCCCACCCTGAAAAAAACTTTAAAAATATTTTTTGCCAGCCTCAAATGTCATATCCAGCTCCCTGACAGCAGTATGCAGGTCCCTGGAGCAGTTTTAGTAGGTGCAGTGCACTTCAGGTAGGTGGACCCAGGCCCATCCCCCCTACCTGTTACACTTATGGTGGTAAATGTGAACCCTTCAAAACCCACTGTACCCACATGTAGGTGCCCCCCTTCACCCCTTAGGGCTATGGTAGTGTTGTACAGTTGTGGGGAGTGGGGAGTGGGTTTTTTTTGGGGGGGTTGGGGGACTCAGCTATGCATCTGGGAGCAATTTCTGAAGTCCACTGCAGGGCCCCCTAGGGTGCCCGGTTGGTGTCCTGGCATTTGAGGGGGACCAGTGCATTACGAATGCTGGCTCCTCCCATGACCAAATGGCTTGGATTTGGTCGTTTTTGAGATGGGCGTCCTCGGTTTCCATTATCGTCGAAAATCGGGGACAACCATCTCTAAGGTCGACCTAAATTTCTTGATTTGGGCATCCCCGACCATATTATCGAAACGACAGATGGACGCCCATCTTGTTTTGATAATACAGGTTTCCCCGCCCCTTCACCGGGATGTCCTGTGAGGATGGGCGCCCCTTTCGATTATGCCCCTCTACATGAACGAGTGGCTCAATTTTCGAGAGACTAAACGATAGTCAATCCAAAAATCCTTTTAAGTGAGCTCAGATTCTCTGAGAAGTTCAAACCAATTGAGTGGCAAGTGAAATGGAGAACTTCAGGCTGTACCACATAATGAAAAAATGCCCCACTCCACCAATCTGTAAAGATATAATGAAAGAGAACACAGTAGTATTATCAATCCGTTTAAGAACAAATTGGTGAATATTTAAAAATACAATCAAGAACAGAAGATATCTTTTGAAAATGGTGAACAGACAAACAGGAAGAGGAACATGTCAGAAAATGCAATGTACATTTAACTTCATAATATATAATCAGCCTTGCCAAACTATATAGAAATCTTAATGTTAGGTAATTTTAGTAACTGTAAATGTTTCTGGGAGAGTTTGAATATCAACTGGATAAATCCTTGGATTAAGATCAAAAAACAAAAAAAAAAACCACCCCAAGTTATCCTTTGAGAAGTATCGATCAGGCAAAAAATGCAAGAAAAAGATCGAAGACCTTACAGTATATGCATAACTTTATGATGTGTAATTAACCCTGCAAGACTAGAAAAGACATTTTAGTGCTAAATAATTGCATTAAATATACAGGCTGGATACTCAAAATAGTTTGTTGGTAAACATAAAATGTTCAAACTACATGTTTGTGAGACATTTGCTCAAGATTTTGGAAAATTGTATTCTGTAAGTCAGGACATAATGTTTCTAAAATTATTGGTTTAAAAATGGTGGGAAATGAATGAGGAAGGATATAATTGGGTACAGAGCCTGTTGTGTGGAGCTCTAAAGGTGAATGTACTCAAGGAGAACTTCTAAAGGTAAATCATAGGTGAAAATGCATAAGGAACACACAAACTCCGCTTTCTGATGCTAAAGGAATGGTCTGTAATCTATGTCTATGTTTAAGCCATGAGGTGCCAATGTTTGCAGTTGGAAAATGAGCCTCAAGCAACATTTAGTCCGTGGCTGTCTGCCAATTTCCCTTCAACATCTTGTAAATGAAGAATTTTAGATCGTCTATGGAATGTACAGTTGTACTCCAGTGGGCCACCAGCAGTGCTGATTCAACATTCCTATTAAGACAGCTGCAATGTTCTATGATTCTTGTCTTGATTAATCTCTTTGTTTTTCCAATTTACAAAAGGGAGCATGGATATTGTCTAATGTAGATAACATTGGCAGAATTGTACTCAGATATGTAGTACAGCTTATGTTTATATCCTGTGCTTGGGTTCTTGAAGGTGGATAATTCCAACACCTGTGGACACTTGATACATGAACCACATTATTATGTGCTGTCGGGGTTTCTTCTTGGTGTTGTGATGGAAGGTCAGGGACCCAGGAGGGGACAAGTGTCTCTTAAATTCTTTTCACAGGAGTAGGCAGTGACTAAATGTTTCTATTGAAAGCAGTTATGGCACTCCAGGATATGCCAGTGACATGAGATAGAACGCTGAATGCTTTTTGCTAAATGTGAAAATCTGAGCATGCACATAATATCTTGGGTAGATCTTTCTTTCTGAGTATGAAGTAAAAGTTCTTGATCTTCCGTTATAGCCTTTATATAACCCGTCTTGATGTGCTTCTCAGGAAAACCCCTCAAAATTGGAACATATTCTCCTTAAGCATAGGAACTGGCATGGGGTAAGATTTTTTTTTTTTTTAAGAGTGTAGTGGTGATAACTAGTAAAATGGAGAAAAGCATTGTGGTCAGTGTGTTTCCTATAGAGGGCAGTGGAGAAGTGGTATCTGTCTTTCTTAATGAGTAAATCTAGGAAGTTAATGTCTGCTTCATGATACTGAATTTTGAAGTGAAGATTGTCATTCTGGGTATTGAGTCAAGTAAAAAAGCTGTTCAAGGTGGTTGTATCTCCTCTCCAGATTAGGAAAATATTGTCAATGTATCTTTTGTAAAATAAAACATGTTCTTTATAGAGATGGTCATCGAGAACTTTTTTTTTCCAAAATGGGCGACATATAAATATGCCAGGTCCGGGGCCATGGAGGCCCCCATGGTGGTCCCTTTCACTTGTTGGTAAAAGGTGTTTTGAAAACAGAAGTAGTTATTGTTAAGGGCAATGCTGGTGAGTGTCCATTCCATTCCATTTTCAGCTCTTTTATCCTGCTTAATGCAATTGGAATCAAAGTGGGTCACACTAAAATTCAGATACCAATTTTAGACCCACATATTCAGAAATTATTTCAAACAGTAAAGTTTCAGAGACTGTCTACACTGATAATATGAATCAATGCTCCAAACATGTACAGGAATACTGTTTATTTATTTTATTTATTTGTAGCATTTGTATCCCATATTTTCCCACCAATTTGCAGGCTCAATGTGGCTTACATTTGCCATAATGGTGGTTGCCATTTCCGGTTAACTTAATTACAGATGGTATTTTTAATGTTAAGTAGTAGTAGTAGTAGTATTGCGTTAAGGTGCATACATACATGGTAACATACATGGAACATCACATATAGGGAGTATATGTCATGTGATAAGATTTCGGTCTTGTATAGATCATGTGTAGTGTTCCATTATTTAGCTGCAATTTAACTAAAAGAACTATCAAGGAAACATTTTAAGCAAATCCTATTAACAGGTAGAAAGCCCAAATTTAATTGATAATTGGATTGAGTTGATGAATGAACTGTTGGAAAGGTTAACAAAGATATATGATCCAAAGGGCAGTATCCATGAAAGATATTGTACATTAGGCAGGCCACCTTAAAGTCAATTCTGGCCCTTACAGGCAACCAATGTAGATCACTCAACAGTGGGGTAACATGATCATACTTCTTCTAATAAAAAATCAGCCTAGCTGCACAATTCTGTAAAAGCTGAAGCTGAACCTGAAGAGTCTGGTGAATACCAGCATATAATGAACTACAATAATCTATTTGGGGCAAAATAATCGCTTGAACCAAAATTCTAAATTGATCAGGAAACAAAGATGCTCTTATTGCCCTGAGATGCCGTAATTTACAAAATAATCCTTCTACTCAAACAGTTCCCTGTCTTGAGCATAAAGCTCTTTAGAACATTTGCTAGAGATGTACCAAAATACAACAATTTAGTTTTTGCAGCATTAAGTTTCAGCAAATTCTGTGAAGCCCAGTTAAATGTTTATTTCTATACAATTTGTAATTAAGCATTCTCTGGCAACACCTTCCGATTATAGTGGGACTCAAATAAAAATGTCATCTGTATATGAACAAACAGAGAACAATGATGATATTAAAGTAGCTCCCTAATAGCTTATAAAGATGTTAAACAATATAGATGAGAATGGAGAGCCCTGAGGAACTCCATAAGTTGGACGCCAACTTTTGGATTAATGTCCAATTTTTTATTGCCTATTTTTAAGAAATTCCTCAAACCACCTCAGGACTACCCCAGAAAGCCCAAACTCACTTAATTTATTTAGCAAGAGAATATGATCTATTGTATGAAATGCTCCTGATACATCAAATTACAGTAGCACTGACTAGATATTTTGACTCAGCAATTTCTTAACCTTAGTTACTAATGTAACAAGTAAGTCCTCTGTACTATGCAAAGACCAGAAACCATATTGAGAGCTATGCAATCCTTGATAATTATCCCAGAATAACATAACTTGAGACGCTACAATATACTCCAGTATGTTCGCTAACCATAGTATGCTAGCCACAGGATAGAAGTTAGCTGTTTTAGACAAATCCATTCCAATTGATTTAGGAATTGGTGTCAATATAATTTTCCCTATTTCCAAAGGAAAATGACCCTCATTAAGCATTTTGTTCACTAGAGAAGTTAACCAGTATAACAAGTGGCAGGAGACTTTTCCCCTGCAATGGGCAGACACTCAAATTAAATATTTTGGGGTTAATATTCCTTCAGACCTTAAGCGATTGTACAGATGCAATATGTTTCCCTTATTGATAGATACAAAACGCTTGTTACAACTCTGGGGTGCCTATTCTCTTTCATTACTGGACCGCTTATGTCTGTTCAATATGATGTTAGCTCCTCATTGGTTATACATTTCTCAGATGTTGCTCTTACATTTGAGGAGACAGGAGGAGCACCTGCTGAACAAAGAGATACAATGATTTCCTTTGAGGGGGAGGAACCCCAGACTCCCACTTTCAACTTTATGTAAACCAAAAGCCCACAGGGGGTTTGGACTTCTTAATATTAGATACTTGTCCACAGTTTGCTCCATGCGTCATATAAATGATTGGCTGACTGGGATGAGGACATTTTCTGTAACCCATTTGGAGGCTTCCCTCTCTCCAACAACACATATTAGTTGGCTTTTGCACACCATCCCCGGCAGAATGAATCCTGTGTTATGCCATAATCCATTGTTTATTTCTGCACGGGCTGCTTGGAGGTGGCTGTAGAGACGTCATCACCTGTCTGCAGCCACAATGCCTTATCTAGCACTTTTCCATAATCCTGATTTTCCACCTGGCTCAGATTCTCCTGTATTCGCCCACTGGCGCTCATTGGGAATACAATACCCAGCACAAACTGATCTGGCATTAAAATAACGACATGGCATCAGCTGCAGTTCTAGACTTTTATCCTTACTACAAAGTATTTTCTTCAAACAAGGAATCCTATAATCCTCTCTTCTTATATAATACGGTCTCCTTCCTAAAATCATTTCAATTGGGTATTCATTAAAACCATCCACAGCACCCCCTGCCTTAGGGACCTCCACAAAATCATTCCAATTAAAAGAAGCATAATTAGGATCATATATCTTACCATATCTGCAAGTAAGACCTCACCCCCCACCCCAACAGAGAAAGACCAATACCATTACCACCAATAGCCTTGTTGTTCAAATATTTAAACTACTCTTAATAAAATTCAAACTACAATTAACCTAACCGCTACTCATGTTGCTGCGCAAAGGCGCGTGATAAGGTGTGTATCTTTGGCTTGCATAAATTACCCGGGTGTCTGACAGAGATAGGTGGGTGGAGTTTACTTCCACATTCTAGTGACAACATCCCTGGGAGTGAATAGATGATTAGCAAGCAGCAAAGATGTCAATCACTGTAGAAACAGCCCAGCCCAGCAAGAACAGTCAATATTAGATGGCAAAATTTGTTGGCCTCGGGGTTTAAATCACCCAGGCATCTGACGGATATAGATGATTGAGCAATGTAAAAAGTGCATTTGCTCTCCCATTGGAGGGCCCGGGAGATTATACCCCTTCCTTATAGGCAAGAATCACTGTCTCCTTCCCTTGCTATAGAGTAAGCCAGAGCTACATATGAACGGAATGCTATTTTAAATCAAAAAGGAAAATGAACTTTAGCAGGAATAGAAGTGCCTTTGTGATGTCATTGGTCACTCTAAATATAGCTTTAAGATACTGACCTTGTGGTATTGATCACAGCTAATGGTTCAGAGATGGTGAGTCACATCAATGTGTTCTAATTTAAGCACTGCTTAGGTTGTAAAACCAAATACATTATATAAAGCACCTGCAATAGGTCACTTGTAATTTAAGACTATTAGTATAGTCACTCAGGAAATTCCAGAGATTTCTGTCTTTTTCCTCACACTGTGACCCTGCAAGCTATGCTGTCCCTGTCAAATCCCAGTAAAAAAAACTGAATATGATTGCTTAAACTGATCTTTCTGTCTGCTATTTTACAATGTATATGCAGTAGTAGCACTCAAACCTTTATTAATTTTCATTTCACAGGAAATCATGTCATATGCTTCTCTTTGAGGCATAAGAGCCAATTTTTCAAAATGACTGGGGTACTAATCCCAATGGAAATTACCCCTCCCTGGACACAGTCAAAGTGTTTACACAATATTGGGGGTATTCACGCACCCACAGCACTCACAGAGCTGGCTCCTATGCTTTGAGGGAGCTGATACTGTCTGGTTTTATCACATTTAGATTATTGTAACGTTCTTTATTCAGGTTTGTCAGCTAAGGGCCTCTTTTATCAGGCCGCGCTAGCGGTTTCCACGCAGCAATGCTGACAGAGCCAATTCAAAGTGAATAGACTTTGTCGGCATTACCATAGCAGAAGCCTTAAAAGAGGCTCTAAATTATTACAGAAATTGCAACTTATTCAGAAAACAGAACATCTCAATTAGGATGATTTTTTAAACTTATAAAATTTGATAGTATATCATCTTAGGATAGCACTGCACCGGCTCTGTGGAGGATTTTGCTTAAATCAGTTTGTGTAACTTTTCAGGCCATTTATGGTTTAACATCTATTTTAGTTACTAATCTGGTCTATAAGTCTATGCCTAGATTTTTCTGCGTGATTACAGAATCTGCAGAATTTACACCCCCCAATTTTGAAGGCAGTTAGATTTTCTAGGAGAGACAATTCCATTATTTTCTGCTTTTGCAATCTTTCACTGGAATTCTCTTTCCGTTGAGGTTAGAATGGATTCTAATTATTTGGCTTTTCTCAAAAAGCAATATTTTTTCTATTTGCTTAAAGCCATTCACAGGATTAATCTGTTTGGAATATAGTGATTTGTGTTGTATTATGTAATTTTACTTTGACTGTATTAAACTGAGAATTGTAAATTTTATATGTTGTAGACCGCATTGGACCCCTTTGGGGGAATATTGCATTATATAAGAAATGTATTGATATTGATACAGTCATCTCTGAAATATATTACTGTAGCTGCTTAGAGAGTCATTTTATATAAGGTGCATAAGTCATCACAGGCATGACTAACTGGGGTCAAAGAAAATGGCACCAGTAAAAGGTATGGCAAAATCCACACAGTTTACAAAATGTTTTTCTGCCCCTCTTTCCAGGTATGCATGTAATAGCAAAACTATGTGCATAATGCACATGCATGTTGTGAGCACTCTGGAGTGCTGGTGCGGGGAAAAGGGGGATAGTGGTTCTTTCAGCCGTCAGCATCCCTGGTCATTCAGCCCAGCTAGGAGAGCAGTGCGCCCTCTAGGGGCCAAACTGCTGGAGAAAGCTTTAGTTAAGAAGGAAAACTACTCTCCCCAGAAGCCAGTGCAGGGTCAGCTGGACTCCCAGGAGAGGGAGGGGGGAATAACTGATTGGGAGATGAGGTCTGATCCGGGAAATGAGGAACAGCTGGTGGAGCTTAGGGAGGTGGAGGATATGGTTTGTGATAAAGAGGAGGTGAGAAAAGAAGGAGAGGAGGAGTGTATGGAGGTGGCTGGTTTTGCTCTAACCCAGGCAGACAAGGTGAAAGCTTTTGTGGCCTCAGCTGTGGAGTTGGGGAAAGCTGGGAGTAAAGCAGTGGAGAAGAGACTGGAGAGCACAACTTGCTACAGTACTGTCCTGTTCACAAAAGGTAGTGCTGTTGAAAGATTGTTTCTGAGCAGGATTGTGCACTGGAAAACTCAGACTGTATTGTGTAAGAGATGATGTGGCATCACCTAATCACCAAAACTGTCTGCTGATAAGATAGTGCTGCTGGAGGTTTGGTTGGATTTAAAGCAGAAAACTGCAATTGGCAAGGGGAAATGACTGCAATATGTAAAGATGGGAGGACAACCCATTGGGAGATAAAGTCTACTGATTGAAGGAGGTGTTTAAACCAGATTAATCTGATGTTAAGAGAGTTGAAACAATAAAGAACTTTGATTGTTTTCTAATGACTGGGAGTGTGCAAGAGTTTCTTAAAATCTACAGGAAGGAGGGCAAGCGGAACAGTAAAGTGTCTGGCTAGCAAAGCTCACAGAAGGTAGTGGAAGCTAAGCAGGGTTGACCTTGGCCCCATCTGGAAGGGTGACCTGGTTACAATGTATGTTCTGTGCTTAACTCATACAGAGAAATCAACAAAATGCCTCCATGTACTTAGAAGCCCAAATTTTTGTAGAAGGATATCTAGCTCCTGGAGGGACTGATGATCACCCAGGAGGAGCGTCTCTTCCCAATCCCCAGCATACGGAGGAGGCGGGGCCGAATGAGTTGGGCCATGCAAGGCCTCCTTTACTAAGCTGTTAGCTTTTCTCCATTGGCATTCAGCTTTGTGTGTCTGCTGTTTCAGTAAAGTTAGGCTCTGATGATGTTAGATAGTTAGGTGTTGTTAGTGTGGCAACAAAGTGGTGCTAGCAGCAAGAAAAGCACCAATGGCCTTCAGGATAGGGATAGCAGAGCTTTATTAAAAGACCCGACACAGGCCATGTTTCTACATAAACACCTGTGTCAGGGGTCTGTAAAATAATACAAAACAAACTTAACATAGAAACACAACATAAAATACATTTTGTAATTAAACATGCAAAAATACCAAAAATGTGTTCAAAGTGAGAAACTGTGGGGTCTTTTTACAAAGCCACACGAGTGGCATTGCCGAGACAGTCCATTCAAAGTGAATGGGTTGTGTGGGCACTAGCGGCTTAGTAAACCCCAGCATATATATAAAATAAGATTAAACATAGTGCAATCGAGCGTTAAGCATTTAAAAATAAGAGAAAACAATTGTTTCCATGAAAAGATTGTAAAAGGGAACATTTATGCACTTAGATTAATTCTCACCAATGTAGTACAATCCATACAATACCAGAATACTATTCAAAAGCAAGGTCACAGCGATCCTGAAAATCATCATAAAAATTTCTAATTCATTCACTATACAAAATGTTACACATTAATATGGATGCATGTTAAATCATGCTAATTACCGCAATGGCAAATTGCATACGGTTCACACGTGAATTATGTTATCGCTATGCCAACAAAACATGTCTAAAATGAATAAAAAATTTCTAATAAGCTGACCTTAACACAGTTTGTCACATTATAATATCAGTGTATACAGAAATATGCAAATCACCCCATATAACAGATTGCCTCAAAGCTGCTTCTAAATGAATGATCAATATTTCTAACATACTTCACACTTTAAATTGTGGCACAAGTTTATGCGGAAAATCCACAGGTGTTAAAATCAGCGCATATAATTTAAAATTGCCATTGTCCTGGGTCCACCTTTTTATACATTAGAGCCTCACTCCTAAGCCAAATTTACTCCTAAGGCTCATTGTAGTACTTGCATTGAGCCAAAGAGAGCTTTCCTCTGGTTTTCATATCTTATATAGGCAGTGTGTTTTTTCTAGCGAAAAAGGTGCCGGTATTCAAATGCCAGGCCACCCTTCAGGGGTGGGATGATCACTGAGGGACCCACCCTACAATACCCAGGCCCCCTGCAATCGGTCACAGAATCTATGACAAGGCAGAATTGGTGTGTAGAGCCTGAGCTCTTTCATTAAAATTTGGAGACCATGGGTCAATTTTAGCAGACAATGGAAAAGGTGCCAGTACTCAGTACCCCCAAGTACCCCCTCAAAAAAAGCCCTGTATATAGGCAGTCTTTTTTAATCCAGTCTGTGGCACCCGGTACACTGGGAAATATTTCTGCCATTATATAACATTACAGCTCATGGAGAAACATTGACTCCCTGTTTCATACAGCATCAGATTTCAGATTCTGACTCTACTACTAATCATTTCTATAGCATTACTAGATGTACACATTATATGCAGTTACTTTGTCCTTAGAGGGCTCACAATCAAAATTTTTGTACCTGGGACAACGGAGGTTTGAGTGACTTGCCCACGGTCACAAGGAACTACAGTGGGAATCAGGCCCAGCCACTTTTGCTCCAGGCCCGCCCAGCCTCTTCTGCCCGCTCTCCCCGTCCGCGTGGTCTGCTCACTTTTACTGCCCTGAAGTGCTGTTCTCCCTCCAGCACTAGTGATTCCCATAGCCAGCCTTCTGCCAGTGCGCATCGTCGGGGCCTCTTCTCAGGCACGTCCCGCCTACTCTGCAACTTCCTGCATCCCACCTTTGCGGAAAACAGGAAATTGCAGAGTAGGCGGGACGCACCTGAGAAGAGGCTCCGACGACGCACGCTGGCAGAAGGCTGGCTATGGGAATCGCCGGTGCTAGAGGGAGAACGGCTCTTCAGGTCAGTAAAAATGACCAGAACTGACCATGTGCAGGGGGCTGTCGTGGGGGGGGGGGGGGGTGTAGCGGGTGGAGAGGAAATGTGGCGGTGGGCGGATGGAGAGGAAATGTGGTGGCGGCGGGCGGGCGGTAGTGGGTGGAGAGGAAATGCGAGGCCTGTGCCCACCCAGTCCACCTCCAGGCCCATCTAAAAATTAAACTCTGGCTACGCTACTGGTGGGAATTGAACCCAGGTTAACCCATCACTCTTTAATGCTGCTTTTGACTCCTAATCACTGCTCACTTGCCTGTACCTTTTATCCCCACCTCTTTAATTCCCTTACCTCTTAATTGTTCTGTTTGTCTGTCCTATTTAGATTGTAAGCTCTTTGAGCAGGGACTGTCTTTACGTGTATGGTGGAACAGAGGAGGGGTGAGGAAGATAGGCTCTATCTTTCCTCTTACTTGTTTCTTGGGGATTAAGTGCACCTCCACACTCTGTGTGTTTTTTTTTTCTGGCCTTTACGTGTATGGTGTACAGCGCTGCGTATGCCTTGTAGCGCTATAGAAGTGTTAAGTAGTAGTAGTAACCATTAGGCTACTCCTCCACTAGTCTAACTCATAAAGCTTTTTGCACTGGTCTGCCTCAATTCTTATACTCCTTGCTAATTCCACATATATGAAGGCAAATCCTTTGGTTATTCTTTCAGTAACCTGTTCCTAGTTGGAATCCGCTAGGCATTCACGTTTTTCTTTTTAGCTCCATGTTTATGGAATCCTCTTCCTCTCTTGCATTGCAGTGAAAATCAAACAAGGTTTAAAAACTTTAATCTTTAAATCTGATTTTGGCTGTTCAGACACTCCCAGTGCAGTGACAGATGTGCATTAGAGATCTAAGGCCAGTGCCAGATGGACTTTTACAGTCTGTGTCCTGCAAATGACAAAAGAGAAGTGTGGATTAGGGAAGTAAAGCCAGTGCAGAACAAACTTTTACAGTCTGTGACCTGTAAATGACAAAAGACAGATGTGGTTTAAGGAACCTAGGGGTCCTTTTACAAAGGCACGCTGAAAAAAGGCTTGTGGCAGTGTAGGCACGGGTTTTGGGCGCGCGGCGATCCATTTTTTTGCGTGCCTGTAAAAAAAGGCCTTTTTAAAAATTTTTGTTGAAAATGGACGCGCGGCAAAATGAAAATTGCCACGCATCCATTTTCGTCTGAGACCTTACTGCCCGCCATTGACCTAGCAGTGAAGACTCATGCGGTAACAGGGTGGTAATGGCCTACGTGCGCCATATGCCACTTGGCACGCATCCGTTACATGAGCCCAAAGATAAAAAATATTTTTCAGATGCATGTATTGGACATGAAATTACCACAAGAGCCACATGGTAGTCAGGCTGTAACTCTATTTTGGCACGCATTGGGCATGCATAGATGCTTACATGGCTTAGTAAAAGGATCCCTAAGACCAGTGCTGGACAGGCTTTTATGGTCTGTGCCCCTCAAATAGCAAAAGGGAGATGAAGATCAAGTGTGTGTACTGTATATCACTTTGTTATCAAATGCTAGGAGTGAGGGTGTTGTGCATCTCAAGAGAGAGGGGAAAACATCTTAATGTTGAGATTAGCAAGTTAATTACTGTTAGAAATAATTCTGGTTATAAAATATTATCCCAAGATTACATCATATTTAACTACATATATGTGGTTGGCATGATGGCAGATTGCCAACCAGTGTTTAAGCATGAAAGACTATAACCTACACAGAGTGGCAGGTGCAGCTTTGCTTTTGTTGGGCAGACTGGATGGACCGTGCTGGTCTTTATCTGCCATCATTTACTGTGTTATTTTACGGTTTGGATGCCATCAAGAGATAATATCTGATATTGAACCATTGGGTCCAGATGATTGTTTACCAGTAGAAAGACCAGCTAAAATGTTAAGAATCATACTAGACTCCTCCATGACATAGGAACTTCACATGAATAACCTGAATAAAAAATTATTCTTCAAACTTAAACAACTTATCTCAATTGGATTATTGAAATGCTATCTATGTTGGACTGCAGCATGCACAGGATCTGTTGCTAAATGTTTACTGACATCCCCCTCTACCTGAGATGTAACCAGCCCCTATAGATGGTACAGGCCAGGGGAACCTGGATGGTATAACACAGTTTAAAATATCTCCCTCTCTTTCACCTGAATTTTTCTTTGCTGGGGTGCAGTGGTTCCCCATACTACCATACAAAGCCAGGGAGCAACTTTTACCAGTTCTGGTTCTGATCCCAAAAATCCTGAATCCTTGTCTGAAACAAGTGCATGTGATGGCTTTCCATGGGGATATAGGCAGGCTGATTCTTTTCATTCTGAATACAGTTTCAGGCATGGCAGGAAATATAGGGGCTCTCCCTCATGAGATGAATGGTCAAAGTCGGGAGATGACCAAAGACAAATTTGGCGGGCAAAGCAGGAGCTTAAATTACTTTGGGGAGAGTTCACTGCTGCCACTAGGAACATCCCTTCAAACTTCTCCTTCACTTCCATCCAGGGTTGCCAAATAAAAAAAAAAAAAATCCCACACAAAACAGCCCAAAACCCGCCCATAAACCGCACACACCCCACCCCTGCCGTCATCAACCCCGCCCCTTCCATCATCACCCCACCCCCGCTATCATCACCCCCGCCCCTTCCGTCATCACCCCCGCCGTCATCAGCCCCACCCCTTCCGTCATCACCCCGCCCCCGCCGTCATCAGCCCCGTCCCCACCGTCATCGCCCCGCCCAATACATCACCAAACCCCGCCCAAAATGTCACAAACCCCGCCTCTGTCGCCATTAGCCCCACCCCCGCCGGCCGAAAAACCGCCCCAAAATCCGCACAAAAAACACAAAAGGAGCCCAAAAAAACGCAACCTGCCACAGGCAAAAGTTTCCCACGGCGGGTTGCGGAAAACCGCCCCCCATCTGGCAACCATGCTTCCATCCCTTCCAGAGATTTCCCAAGTCTCTAGAAGGTTCTGGTGCCAGAAGGTCTGAGTTCCTAAGTAGGTAAAGGAAATAAAAGTTCAGCAAAAGGGCAACCTAGGATTTCTAGTGCTGCTAAAAATAAAAAATAATTTAAAAAAATGCTGGAATAAAATGCTGCAGAAATTTGCAAGCAGCCTGCTGTCATTGGCTAGAACTCATAAGCACTCAAGAAGAAAACTAATATGAGAACAGCATGGATAAATTCATACAGCTAATCTGCTGAATTTCTCCCAATGTTACATCAATATATCAAATTATATATTAGTATAAACTGATCTCAACTGATCTGGACTATTTCTTTTGTATTAAGTAGTCTATAAAAAGCTTTAGATTAGAACTGATTATACTTTTTGACATGCTTCATCAGTGGCATCTTAGTAGGCTTTAATTCCTTTTAAAGGATTTGCAAAAAAAGGAGATTAGAGCACATACATGTATAAACATCACACGGTAGATGATGGCAGCTAAAGACCAGATGGCTTATCCACTGGGGCAGGTTGTTGTCCTTTTTAGTTCACTGTCTCTTTGCAGATGAGTAAATTTCTTCCCAGTTAAACCTAACACCAGCTCCTTCCCTACATTTCCTTTATACAGCCTCTCAGCTCTCTTCCACCCACTGCCCTCTAAAATGATTCTAAATCTGATAAATATTCCTTTGCAGTTCTAGCCTCTACCACCTCCCGTGCTGGATTTCCTAGCCTTGTCATCTTCCTCTTAGAAATCCCATACTTAACCCAGCAGTCAGGGCTCCTCTAAGATCTTTAGCTAGTGGTGTCCTGATTATTTTTGTATATTAAATTTATGTGTCTGTATAATCCAACAGATGTCCTTGATAGAGAACAGAATCAACATTCATAAATAAAAACAAGTTACATAAAATACATAAAAATTGTATCATATATAGAAAGAGCATGAGGAACATATCAATCAGGACCAAAAGCCTGTATAAACATTTTTCTCACAGAAACAGGCAAGTTATTCCCTAATAATAGTAATTAAAAACTTGGAAAATGATAATAGCAAAGTTACAGGAGACAAGAAGGCTTGGGTACCCATCTGGGCCCAAAAGTATGTCTGCAAGTGTGTTTGCCACCCCAACTCTATCCTGGGGAACATCTTTCCCATATGCACATATTCACATATGTATTAGCTAATTTTCAAAAGCCATATTTCTGCGCATCATAGTTTTATGTGTCAAAATTCCATTGAAATTCACCCTCAAAATCAGTCCAGCAAAAGTCAATGTCCATCACATCTTTACGTAAGAACTCCACAAAATGATAATGTTTGAATTTTTGAAGTGGGGGCTCATAATCTGCCTGGTCATCAGTGAAATATCTTAGTTTAAAATCTGCACACCAGGTAACTTCACTGAGTCCTTAGCACTCAGTTGAATGTTATTATTTGCAGGGTGAATTTCCACATCTTGTCCTTTCACTAAAGAACTGATTTTAGTATTCGATATTTTATCCTCTCTCATTCTTTTTTCAAGTTCAAGTTTGCAAGTGACTGATGACATGTGGTCAGTTATCACTATTCCCACACACAAATTCTCATGGGCAAAATGTTTTAATGGCCAGATGCTGAAGAACAATAATGTAATTGTACTCAAAGATGTATTACTGTAAGTAACATGCTGCTTATACTTTTAGTACCAAACAGCACTGTTTTCTATTTTTAAGAAAAATACAGTATTTTTCCTTCCTGTGGGAAAATAAGACAAGAAGCATGGCCCAACTTACACTGTAATTCAAGTGTCTGCATTAGATTACTTTGTGCCCTACTTACAAGGCTGATGATATTTTCACAGTAGTTTATTAGTCAGATTTCTTTACATTGTCCTCAGGACAGTGACTGAAATGATGATCTACTTTACCTCTGCTAAGATAGTAGATGTCTTAAAACTCAAAAGATATTTCAATTGTTGTGAGGTTATAAACTATCATTCTGGTAGTTAATGCTGTCTCGGTTCCCCTGTCCATTTATTTAGACAGCTTATTTCATTTAATTTTAGTTTTAGGTGTACTGTGTTACAAAGTACAGCAAAAACCATAACTTTACCTGCTATTGATCCCCCTGTAGCTAAGGAATGCAGCAGGCGGGGAAGGAGGGGAAGAAAAGAGCAGAACAGTGTTCCATTCCCCCTCAACTCAATCCTTGACCACAGTCCCTCTTGTGAAAGCAATTTATGAAAGGGAAACTTGCAACATCACATGCATCACATTACATTACACTATAGTACGTTTATATACTGCTAACACCGAATGGTTCTAAGTGGTTCACAATAATATAAAACCAAGAAAATCTCTGTGGAATTACATAACATGGCTAATATTACTTATAAGGGGAAAAATCACGGAAGCAGAAGACTACATGTAGCTCACGATGTATAAAAGTGCTCACAGGAGGAGTAGTGTGGCCAGCAGGGCTCTTCCAAAAACAACAGGAGGATTAACATAGCTTAAAGAATCTTTTAAAAAGGAAGGTCTTTAAATTTTTCCTGAAAGTAGATACTAATTTCCAGATCTTCATAGCTTGTACAGCAAGAAGATTATCACAATAGCTAACTCGCTTTATACCCTTAATTGATGGAGAAGTGAAAAAAAAGTAATTGCAGAAATAAGGTAAATCCACTATAGCCTCCTTTCCTTTCCTCATCCTTTTAGTAAAATACCATACTTATGCCAGTGACTGAAGGGCTGGAAGACAAGGTCTGTCATGAAACACCTAGCACCCACCTGGGGTTAACCCTGCAGCCACCTAAAGGGTCAGTCCCAGCACTGCTTAGGCCTGCCTGCTCCTGTGCATGTGCTCTACACTGGCATACCCTCCACCACACCGCACTGGGTTTTCTCTTGCGTCTGGGTGAGTCTCTCATCTGCAAGTTATCCCCCCAGTGGTTTCCAAGGACACTGGGGTCACAATCCCAGAGGTACCACAGCTCTTAGAAAACACCCACAGACCCAAAACACATACCACTAGGATTCTTAGTCAGTACAGGAAAAAGAGCTAATAAACTAATTGGTTTATTATCAGAAAAATGGAACAGTGACTGGTGGAAAAAAGTAGATGAAATTAGCAACCAATAACAGGTAAAATAACTGGTAACAGCAGTAAAATTAAACATTCTATTACTACCTGAGTAGCACCTGGGGAATTCAGGAATATAACTGCTCACAGGTTTTGAACAGGGTCTCAGTGTAGAGATCTTTACCCTCCACACTGCCTCTGTGAGACTAAAGATTCCCAGCATATTCTGGCTGGATTTTGCACTTCACGGCCAATTATGGCCCAGAGCATTAACACTGAGGGTATTTGGCCAATAGCATTGCAGGGTACTTTCTCTCAGGGCTTTCCTCTCTTCCTGTTGAAGATAAGCTGAAAGGAAAACAGTTGCAGCTTTAAAGCACAGGACAGGTACCACCTGTTGGCCAATTAAGAGAAATACACTGACGGGAAAAAGATAACACACAGTAACATAATAAATAACAGATATAAGTCCCTCTTTCGCCACAAGGTCCAATTATTCCTACAACTAACCCAACACAATTACATTAAATTATATTTCCTAGCTAATGCTAATTGGTCTGAATCAGTTGTGTTGATTAGAGAGAGGCAAGGAGGAGTTGGTCAACAATTTTTAAATTTTTGTATTCATAGTTTGAATCTATCCTCACTCTCTGCTCGATCTTGACTTTCTCTTAGTTTCCTGTCTGTTTCTTCATGCCCATGGGTGTAGTTTGCATTTTGAACATTAGCATATTCATTTGCATACATATATCTGATACATATTCATTATGGTTATTCAAAACACACACACATCAGACTAAAAGAGGAGTGGTCTAGTGGTTAGGGTGGTGGACTTTGGTCCTGAGAAACTGAGTTCAATTCCCACTTCAGGTACAGACAGCTCCTTGTGACTCTGGGCAAGTCACTTAACCCTCCATTGTCCCATGTAAGCTGCATTGAGCCTGCCATGAGTGGGAAAGCACAGGGTACAAATGTAACAAAAAAAATATGAAGCCAGCATATCAGAACAGTGGTTATATATATAATTTATTTATTTATTTATTTTTAACTGACATGAGCCATGGGAAATTTCTGTCATTATGCCCCCTCTCACATTCACATAAAGTAGCAAGGGAAGAGTGGAATTTCCCTTTCCTCTTAACAAGGCCTGATACCATCACCCACCCATTTTCTCTTCTCCAAATCCCAGTTCTTTCTCCCTTCCTCCCTCCATAGCAGCACTTCCCTATACCATGTATATGGATAGAAAAACATAGCCCCCTCCCACCCTATCCCAAACATAAGTACATAAGTATTGCCATACTGGGAAAGACCAAATGTCCATCAAGCCCAGCATCCTGTTTCCAACAGTGGCCAATCCAGGTCAAAAAAAGTACAAAACATTTATACTGCTTATCCCAGAAATAACTGTTAAGTAATTGTAGACCGTCACTCTGTCCCATATAATGAAATATCAAAAAAATGTTCACAGAGTGTATGAATGCAAATATTTTTTTGATATCCCAGAAATAAGCAGTGGATTTTCCCCAAGTCCATTTAATAACAGTCTATGGACTTTTCCTTTAGGAAGCCGTCCAAACCTTTTTAAAACTCCGCTAAGCTAACCGCCTTTACCACATTCTCTGGCAACGAATTCCAGAGCTTAATTACACGTTGAGTGAAGAAAATGTTTCTCCAATTCGTTTTAAATTTACTACGTTGTAGCTTCATCACATGCCCCCTAGTCCTAGTATTTTTGGAAAGCGTGAACAGGCAGAAGGTTTTTCCTCAGGCCATGATATTCAATGCTGCGCTATGTCCAGGCACCGGAATTGAATATCTGTGACCGGATAAAGCATATTTATTTATTTATTAGAATTTATTTACTGCCTTTTTGAAGGAATTCATTCAAGGCGGTGTATAGTAAGAATAAATCAAACATGAGCATTAGACAATTAGAGCAGTAAAAATATTCAAATAACAATACAAAGTATGGCATAGTGTACTACTTACAATGTCAACACAATACATAATAGAATATTTTAATTGATAGTGTCCTTTTTATGTGGTTATCCTAGCTGGTTAAGTGCTTTATCCCCCTTACAACTCACCAGACAAAAATATTCAAATTGTGATCATCACCTCAGGAACAGCACACACTCCTTCGACTGCCAGACACTTTTTTTTTAAGCAGATGGGCTGTTTGCATGATGACTTACAAGATGTTTAGACCACTGGTGTTAGGCACTTTTATTTTGAGTGATGGGAGGCCCTTGCCCCAGAGCCTGCTTTCAAATAAGGCCAGACACTGTATGAAATAACACAAAATCTTGCAAAAAGACACTCAAAACCTATACAGAAAACTTAACACACCATAACAGCCCTAACCCACATATGTAAAGACAGTGCAATAAATATTACACTGGGCTCTAGAGCACTGGGAAACTGGAACAAGCTGGACTGTTACACATTCTGACATAGACACTACATACCAGCAGAATTCTTCATCTCAGTTGCGCGTGCAGAACATGAAAAGACCCTCAACTGATACAAAATAAGGAACTGCAAAAAACATGCAAAGACTGAAATGGAGACCCCCCCTTCCCCTCCACCTAAGAAAGCCAGACTCTATAAGCAGGGCAATACTAATAAGAGAGAACCAGAAATGTTTTTTTTCTCCTGTACTCTGCAAAATACAAAACTAGAAAAAAATGTAAATTTCACAAAGTAGGTAAATCTTAGTCCTTAAAAATTATTAAATAATTTTTTTTTGTTCTCTACCTTTGTTGTCTGAGCACTTTATTTTTCTGATTAGGCTGGTCCCAGTCTCTTCCACTTTCCACTTAATTTCTAGGTTGGCTTTTCCAATTCTTTTCCTGGTTGGTTTTTCCATTTCTTCTCTCTCCTCTTGTCTTCCTTTCCTTCTCTACATCTGTCTGGTGCTGATCTTTTATGTTTCTTCCCTCCATGTTTCTCTTCTCTGTGTTTATTGCCCTTTCTCTCACCTTCTAGTCCTTGTCTTCATTTCATTTCTTATCTTCCTCTCAGCTTTTTCCATCTCTCCAGCACTCCCATTGCCCATTCTGCCTCTCCCTTCCCCAGTCTCCTACCCCCCAAGCCCCCATCTTTGACCCGCTTCCTTAGTCCCCCTTTCCCATCCTCTGTAGCAGGGCTGTGGAGTTGGAGTCAGATAGTAGAAAAATAGAGGAGTCGGAGTTGAAGGTTTGGTGTACCGACTCCACAGCCCTGCTCTGTACTCCCCTCTTAGTCCTCATCTACCCTTCACTACATCCCACCACCCTATCAATCCTAGTTCCAACCCTGTTTCTCCTTTCAAGGCCATTCTTTTCAACCCCATTTCCACCCTCACTCAACCCCTTCAGAGACCCATCCTCTTTCTCCCATACCTCTCCCTAGTAACCCCCATTCCTTTTCAATATCTCATCCTCTTTCCAGTATTCCAGGTCATTCACATTGTTTCAACTGTCAACTCCTTTTTCTCTTATCTCTCATTTAACACCCTCACTCATTCTCCCAACCCACCAATATACCCCCACGCATACTTAAAATTGCTAGATGACCGAGGGGTAAAAGGGGTGATCAGGTAAGACAAAGCCATAGCGGAGAGATTAAATGAATTCTTTGCTTTGGTCTTCACCGAGGAAGATTAGGGAGAAATACCGGTGCCAGAAATGGTATTCGAAGCTGACGAGTCGGAGAAACTGAATGAAATCTCTATAAACCTGGAGGGTGAAATGGGGCAGTTCTACAAACTAAAGAGTAGCAAATCTCCTGGACCAGATGGTATTCATCCCAGAGTACTGATAGAACTGAAAAATGAACTTGCGGACCTATTGTTAGTAATATGTAACTTATCCTTAAAATCAAGCATAGTACCAGAAGATTGGAGGGTGGTCAATGTAACGCCGATTTGTAAAAAAAGGTTCCAGAGGAGATCTGGGAAATTATAGACTGGTGAGTCTGACGTCGGTGTCGGGCAAAATGGTACAGACTATTATAAAGAACAAAATTACAGAGTATTTTCAAAAGCATGGATTAATGAGACAAAGCCAACATGGATTTAGTGAAGGGAAATCTTGCCTCACCAATCTATTATATTTCTTTGAAAGGGTGAACAAACATGTGGATAAAGGTGAGCCAGTTGATATTGTGTATCTGGATTTTCAGACGGTGTTTGACAAAGTACCTCATGAAAGACTCCAGAGGAAATTGGAGAGTCATGGGATAGGAGGTAGTGTTCTATTGTAGATTAAAAGATAGAAAACAGAGAGTAGGGTTAAATGGTCAGTATTCTCAATGGAGAAGGGTAGTTAGTGGGGTTCCCCAGGGGTCTGTGCTGGGACCGCTGCTTTTTAACATATTTATAAATGACCTAGAGATGGGAGTAACTAGTGAGGTAATTAAATTTGAAGATGACACAAAGTTATTTAAAGTAGTTAAATCACGGGAGGATTGTGAAAAATTACAAGAGGACCTTACAAGACTGGGAGACTGAGCGTCTAAATGGCAGATGACGTTTAATGTGAGCAATTGCAAAGTGATGCATGTGGGAAAGAGGAACCCGAATTATAGCTACGTCATGCAAGGTTCCATGTTAGGAGTCACGGACCAAGAAAGGGATCTAGGTGTCGTCGTTGATGATACGTTGAAACCTTCTGCTCAGTGTGCTGCTGCGGCTAAGAAAGCAAATAGAATGTTAGGTATTATTAAGAAAGGAATGGAAAACAAAAATGAGGACGTTATAATGCCTTTGTATCGCTCCATGGTGCGACTGCACCTCGAATATTGTGTTCAATTCTAGACACCGCATCTCAAAAAAGATATAGTGGAATTAGAAAAGGTGCAGAGAAGGGCGACGAAAATGATAAAGGGGATGGGACGACTTCCCTATGAGGAAAGGCTGACGTGGCTAGGGCTCTTCAGCTTGGAGAAAAGGCAGCTGAGGGGAGATATGATAGAGGTCTATAAAATGATGAGTGGAGTTGAACGGGTTGACATGAAGCATCTGTTTATGCTTTCCAAAAATACTAAGACTAGGGGGCATGCGATGAAGCTACAAAGTAGTAAATTTAAAATGAATCGGCGAAAATTTTTCTTCACTCAACGTGTAATTAAACTCTAGAATTCGTTGCCAGATAATGTGGTAAAGGCGGTAAGCTTAGCAGAGTTTTAAAAAGGTTTGGATGACTTCCTAAAGAAAAAGTCCATAGACCATTATTAAATTGGACTTGGGGAAAATCCACTATTTCTGGGATAAGCAGTATAAAATGTTTTGTACTTTTTTGGGATCTTGACAGGTATTTTTGACCTGGATTGACCACTGTTGGAAACAGGATGCTGGCCTTGATGGACCTTTGGTCTGTCCCAGTATGGCAATATTTATGTACTTATATGTGCTCACTATCCCCTTATCTCCTACTCCATCTGTCCTATCCACAAGTCTCTTCTCTGCTACCCAACACTCTCCCATTCAGTCACCAAGTGTGAGTCATCTTCTGCTTTGTTCCCCTTCCCACTAGTCATATCCATCTTCTGATCTGTTCCCTTCTCCTTCCCTTTGTCATCTTCTGTTCTATTCCCTTTCTCCCTCCCAAATCCAAAGACACAGTCCCATCCATTTACTGCTCTGTTTCTCCACCTCCAGCCCCATCCATCTTCAGCTCCATACCTCCTTTCCTCCATCCATACCCCCTAATCTCATCCATCTTTTGCTCCTTCCCCTTCCTTTCCCCCACTCACAACCCCTATTCTCATCCATCTTCTGCTACTTCCCCCTCCCCCACCCACTAGTCCCATCCATCTGCTCCTTCCCCCCTTCCCACAGTCACAGTCCCACCCATCTTCTGCCTTCAGTATATCCTGTCCATTCTCCTTGCTTCATGTCCACCATTATTCCTTCTATGTCCCTGATCTGTCCTGTCTAGCACGTCCCCTCTGTGCCCTGTCCCTATTCCCCCCATGTTCAGTATCGGCCCTCTATATCCCCATCCTTCTGTCCATTTCCTCCCTCTTCTTTCCCCTTTTCTGCTGCACCCCAACCCCCACTCCAGGGCCAGCATCTCTCCCTCTTTTTCTCCCTTGCCTCCTCCCCATGGTATTGCATCTCTCTCTCTGGATCCTGCGTCTTTCCCAATCTCCCCCCCCCCCCCCCCCACCTCCCATCGTTCTCTGCCCTCATTCTAGCATCTGTCTTTCTCTCTACCCCCATAGATATCCCCATCATTCTCTGCCCCCATTCCAGCATCTGTCTCTCTCCTGCCCCCCCCCCCCCCCCGATGGGTCCAGCTTCTCTATCCCTCTCTTCCCCATCTCCTCATTGGAGCTCTCGCTTCCCCCTTCCTCTCCCCTCTGGTATATCATCTCTCTCGCTTACCCCCCTCCCCTGGTGATGTTTCATCTTGTTTACCCTTCCCTGTCTCCCAAATCCATGGGTACTCATCTGTGTGTGTGTGTGTGTGTGTGTCTATCCCTTTCCAGCCCCATGGTTCCCGGTATTGCCCTGCTGCCGCTGCACTTGAGTCTGGCAACCTCCTGGGCCACCGGCAGCTTCAGCAGTGAAAGCAGTAAGCATGCTGCTTTAGGCCTGCCCTGGAAGCCCTTCTCTCTCCTACAGCTTCCGGACAGGAAGCTGTAGGAGAGAGAAGGGCTTCCAGGGCAGGCCTAAAGCAGCATGCTTACTGCTTTCACTGCTGAAGAAAAACGTCTGTCACTTTTGAGACATTTTTCTCTTTTGAAAATGAATGCCATACTGTTTGAAAATATAACCAGGATGCCATGGATGCTATTAGTGTATAAATGCAGTAGCCTACATATAATCAATGCAGTTCTTCTTTCCCCTTTATTGTTTGCATTAATTATGGAACCTTTGGCAGCTCAGATAAGGGGTAATGGGCGAATTCAGGGTATTACCTTGGGAGATATGGAAATAAAAGTTGCACTCTTTGCAAACAATGTGTTACTAACCTTGAAAAATCCACTGTGCTCACTACCGGCTCTCTGTCACAAGATTGAGTGCTATGGTTGTATGTCTGGTTGTAAGATTAATTTGACAAAGATGGAAGCTATGGTATTCCACCTTTTGCCTCGTGATTCTCAAGCACTTCAGCAGCTTATCTATGTAACTGGGAAGTGAAAGACTTGCGGTATTTGGGGATTTGTCTGACTCATAAGCTTGAGGATTTTGTTACATCTAATTATTCTCCACCTCTCCATTGGGAGTCTTTCATACTCTCCTGGTTTGGAAGAATAGCTATGGTTAAAATGAATGTGTTGCCATGTTTATTTTATGTTTCAGGCATTGCCATCACCTTTTCCTGCATGATCTATTGTTCAGTTTCAGTCTCGGATCTTGCGTTTTAATTGGCAAAATAGGTGCCTTCAGATTTCAAAAGCTGTTTTGAATTGAGCTTGGAAGAAAAGGGTTGGGGGGGGGGGGGTTCTCCATTTAGCTTTATATTATAGGGCTGCGGAAGTTGATTCGCCTATTGAGTGGTTTCAGGCTCCCTACATAAGCTTTGGGTGCAGCTTGAACAATTGGAGGGCCTTTGAAATTGGGTCAACTGCTGTGGCTTCCCAATAGGCATCGGTGTTTGGTACCAGGGCTTTTCACAGTTATTTTGCATACTTTTTCTTGCTGAGACCAAATAGACAGAACCAAAGATTTTCTTTTGTCATGGTTTTCTCCCATTGCCAGGCTATGTTTATTCTGCTTTTACTCAATAGACGCAATGGGTTTGGAATGCTGGGACAGCTTGTGGATGATGGGCAATTCTATACTTTTGAAGCTTTGTCTACTACAATATATCACCTGCCTCCCAGTGACTTTTTGGCGTACCATCAGTTGCTTCATTTCTTTTCATCCGCAGCACTGAAGGCAGAGTTGCTGGGGAATGAAACCTTTCGGGTGTGTGAGGATTTCTTGGGTTCTAAATTTCGTATTTCCTGTCTGTACCATCACCTCCAGGATGCTTTGCCACCTGCACAGCTTTATCATCACAGGTGGCAGTCGGAGCTCGAAGTTTGTTATGGTGATGAGGAGTGGCAATCTATAGAACTTGCATCCATTACAGCTTCTCCGGCTGCCTATATTCAAGAGAACTGTGTCAAGGTCCTTTACCGTTGGCACTCGACTCCAACTTGTCTCAACCATATGTTTCCTGCTGTTTTGCTAATTGCTGGTATCTTTATGGTGACATTGGAACGATGGGCCGTATATGGTGGACATGTTAGAAAGTGGTGGCTTTTTGCAGATCTGTACATGCCCGTTTGCAGCAGTGGCTTGGAGGGGCATAATTGAATGGCGCCGGCCATCTATATGGCCGGTGCCGCAAAACAGCGGCCCCGAACCGTACTATCGAAAAAGATGACCAGCCATCTTTCGTTTCGATATACAGTTCAGGCCAGCCAAATGTCAGAGATGGCTGAGTTAGAGATGGCTGGCATCGGTTTTCTCAGATAATGGAAACTGAGGCCGGCCATCTCTAACCCAGCCAAATCCAAGGCATTTGGTCGTGGGATGGCCCAGCTTTTGTAGTGCACTGGTCCCCCTGACATGCCAGGACACCAACCGGGCACCCTAGGGGGTACTGCAATAGACTTCAAAAATTGCTCCCAGGTGCATACCTCCCTTACCTTGGGTGCTGAGCCCCCCAAATCCCCCCAAAACCCACTCCCCACAACTGTACACCACTACCATAGCCCTTAGGGGTCAAGGGAGGCACCTAGATGTGGGTACAGTGGGTTTTGGAGGGCTCAACACTTACCACCACAAGTGTAACAGGTAGGGGGGGGGGGGGATGGACCTGGGTCCGCCTGGCTGAAGTGCACTGCTCCAGGGACCTGCATACTGCTGTCATGGAGCTGGGTATCACTAATACAAATTAGGGATCCAATATCTATCACCTGGTGTTAATAGTTGAGGATTTTTGCAATTCCACCAGGACCTCTCTTAAAAAGACAAACGATAAATGGAGCTGGATATGACATTTGAGGCTGGCATAGAGGCTGGCAAAAAAATGTTTTTATTTTTTTTTGGGGGGGTGGGAGGGGGTTGGTGACCAGCAGGAAAAAGGAAGTGATAATGCCTCTGTATAAGTCTCTAATGAGACCTCATTTAGAGTACTGTGTACAATTCTGGAGACCGCACCTTCAAAAAGATATAACTAGGATGGAGTCGGTCAAGAGGGCAGTTACTAAAATGGTCAGTTGTCTTCACCATAAAGTGTATGGGGACAGACTTAAAGATCTCAATATGTATACTTTGAAACAAAGGAGGGAGAGGGGAAGAATGATAGAGACATTTAAATACCTCCATGGTATAAATACACAGGAGCCAAGTCTCTTTCAATTGAAAGGACGCTCTGGAATGAGAGGACATAGGATGACGGTGAAAGGGGACAGATTCAGGAGTAACCTTAGGAAATACTTCTTCATGGAACAGTCTCCCAGTGGAGGTGGTTGTATCTGAATTCAAGCAAGCTTGGGACAAGTACCTAGCAGGGGCGTAGCCAGACTTCAAGGTGGGAGGGGGCTAGAGCCCAAAGTGAGGGGGCACATTTTGGTTCCCCTCCCTGCCACCCCCTACCGCCGCCTTGCCGCCCTCCACCCACCCACCGCTGCTGCTGCTACACATACCTTGGATGGCAGGGATCCCCAGCCCCTGCCAGCTGAAGCACCGCCACTACCGCACATGCCTTGGCTGGTGGGGGTCCCCAACCCCCACCAGATAAAGTGCATTTTCCAGCGCTTGGCTCCAGCACTGCCACATTTCCTGCCCTGCTCTCTCTCTTCCCCTTGTGTCATGTCTGGCATGCTGGATATGAGCAGAAGAGAGAGCAGGGCAGGAAATACGGTGGCGCCAGAGACCAGTGCTGGAAAAAAACACTTCAGTTGTAGGGGGTTGGGGGGGGGGGGGGTTAGGGGATCCCTGCCAGCCAAACCAGGGACACAGATCCAGTTTGGGGGGGGGCAGGTCCCTGTGGCCTCCCGTAGCTACGCCACTGGTACCTAGGATGTCTAAGGGAGTGAAAGGGATAATACATGGCATAGCTGGGCAGACTGGAATGGTCATACGGTCTTTATCTGCCTTCACTTTTCTCTGTTTCTCTGTTAAGTATATCCCCTGAGATTTCACCTCGGAATAGTCACAGTACATGTCACAAATGGACATTAATTTTCACCACATCAGTGGGACTATGGAGGATTTAATTCCTTACGTGTTTATGTTTATTAGGTACTTGATATGCTACTGTTTCTGAACAACAGGCCAGAGGTCATCCACAGGATCTATATAAGCTGGCATTTTCTTGTGGTAGATACAGTGCCAAAATACTTAGTATGGATATCCATTTGGATGCTACTGAATTGAGCAAAGTTTTACCTGATGAAAAAAAAAGAGTGGTGATATTGCATATCATAGGAGCCAATTTAAAAAAATATATATAGGACAAAGAGGAAGAGATACTGGGAAGGGAAAGAAGAGCTACCATAGGTCCAGGAAAGGGAAAGAAGGACTGAGAGAAGGGGAGAGGACCTATGGGGATAGTGAGAGAGGGGCTGAGAGAGGTGCAGCCAGGATAGCTGGTTGGGAAGATGGGAGGCCACTTGTATCAGGGATGGAGACATAATTGCTGTGAGAGTCTGGGAGAGAAACTTAAAGAAGGAATCCTGGCTGGCAAAGGAGGAAAGGAATTGAAAGGAGCAGGATGGCGAGAAGAGCAGATACCGGGACAAGAGAAAAGAGTAGACTTAGATTGTAAATGCTGGAAAAGGAGGACATAAATTAGGAGGGGAAGACAGGCTGACAGAGCTGGGAGAGGGCTGGGAGAGGGAGAGGGAGAATGGAGCTGAGAGAAGGGAATCAAGCTGGGAGAGAGGGGACATGGGCTGTGATAACAAAAAATGTAACGATTTTCAAAACTCAAAATTGGGACGTTTTATTCTGCAGTTCATCTAAATTGCAAGGGAGCATGTGGGATGCATATTTTGGGAGGGACTTGGGCAGACATAACTCTGGACTTTTTCAGCGATAATGGAACTGAAAAAAAGGTCCAGCACAATAAAAAAGTGTGTTTTTATCTAGACCTGTTGCAGTCATGACTAAGTCAGAAAAAGGTGCCTTAACTGACCAGCTGACCATTGGAGAGATTAAAGCATGATGACCCCTCTTAATTCCCCAGTGGTCACTGACCCCCTCCCACCCCCCATTATGTGTTAGTGACAGTAGATACCAGGTTCTATGACAGCTCCAAATATTATGATCATTCCTAAGAAAGCAGCAAGCAAGTGGATGTAGTGGTCAGTGCAATGGACGGTGAACAATGGGACACAGGTTCAATTTCCACCTTAACGCTTTAATTTCAGTACAAATATATGAGCCCTCCTGGAACACAGAAATACCTCCTGTACCTAAATATATAAGTGACCTGCAAACCTGACGGCTATTGTAATGGTAGGCATTTAGGTACAGTAGGTTTTTTTTTTCTGTTCCTGGAGGGCTCACCATATAATATAAAGGGGTTTAAATGGGAGTTGTGCCTGGGTCTCTTTATGTGAAGTCCATTACACTAACCACTAGGCTGCTCCTCTGCACTGCTGGTGGTCTGTGTGGTCTGTTCACTAGGAATGCTGCCAGACAGACCTCCCTATGGCTTGTTTTTCTCTGTTTTCCCCTGGGACATTTTTTTCTTTGAAAATGGTACTTACAGATGGATGTGTTGAGAATGAAAACATCTAGCTCAAAGTCATAACTGAACCAGAAGTTTAGATGTTCTGGTTCGAGTACGGCTATGAGGTAGGCTTTTTATGAGACATTTTTGGCGAAACATCTCAATTCAGACCTAGACGTCATATTGAAAATGCTCTTATATTTAGTTTTCACAGTACATTCCTTACTGTAGAATTAGGAAAATATTCAACTGAACTGAATTTTATTATACTGATTCTCTACTGATGCTTACAGTTTTTTTATAAAGGTCCCACCTTTTCTTTAACTGATATTATCATCATGAAAGAGAACTGTGATATCCTGAGTTTGAGGGAAGGATATATATATATATATATATATATATATATATATATATATATATATATATATATAATGATAAAAACCATTAGCTCACAGATTTCTTTCAGTGCGTTCAGTGTGTTCCTCAATAATTATACACCAATACACCATCCGGGAAGCCATTAATATGATAATTAGTAACATCACATATCATAATTACCTCTATTACATGAACTTGCCACCTGTATTCAGATAAATTGATCCAGTAGCCCCTAAAAGCAGGTAGACAATTAAGAAACCAAACACGAAGGAAGTCAGTTATCTACAGTAGATGAAAGTAAAATTGCAGGGACTTTAAATCCTAGGATTTCTTGAATAATACAAGCATATAATGTATCTACATCAAAAGAATATTTTTAGGGATAGTAAAATAGGAAGTTGAATATTACTGAGATGCACTTACAGCCGTGGTGCAGAGAGAAGATTCTGCCAACTGAAGCTATACAACTGGCTCATCCTATTGCTGTGAGGTGTCTATGGACTCAGACTGCTACACATTCTTATACAGACTGATCACTTGCACAGAAATAATCAGGAAAGCAAAGAAGGAAATGGAAGAAAAAATAACCAATATGGTAAAATGGGAGGACAAGACATTTGTTTTAGGTATGCTAGTGACAGGAGGAAGTGCAAAAGTGCCATTGTGAGACTCAAGGGTGAAGGGGAAGAATATGTAGAAGCTGATGTGGAATTGTTTAACAAATATTTCTGCTCTGAATTCACAGATGAAGGGCTGGGAGTAGGACTGCAGAAGACAAACACAAATAGGAATAGAAGTGTGGCAGACCCTGAATGATTTTCTTAGGATTGTGTTCGTGAGGAGCTAGCCAAACTAAAAATGGACAAAGCGATGGGGCCGGATGGGATACATCCAAGGGTACTGAAGGACGTTCTGGCAGCTCTGTTGTCTGACCTTTTCAATGCTTTTCTAGAGTTGGGAGTGGTCCTGGAGGACTAGAGAAGGGCAAATGTGGTCCTCTCCACAAAAGTAGAAATATGGGGGAGGTTGGGAGCTACAGGCTGGTTAGTTTGACCTCTATAGTAAGTAAATAAATAAAAATGCTTCTAAAAAGAGAATAGTGAGGTTTCTGGAATCCAATGGATTGCAGGACCCAAGGCAACATGATTTTACTAGAGGCAAGTCTTGTCAGACAAATGTGATTAATTTCTTTGAATGAGTGACCAGAGAGTTGGATTGAGGGAGAGTACTACATTTGGTGTACTTAGATTTTAACAAAACCTTAGACACATTTACACATGGATGACTTAAGAATAAACTGAATGCACTCAGCATGGGCCCTAAAATGACTGACTGGGGAGCTAATGCAGAAAGCTTTCAGTGTGGTTACTGCGGGTTTAACACAGCTTTACTGCAGGATATCTATGCATAAAGGCTTTCAGTGTAGGGGCTAACTCGAGTAGGAACTCTGACTGCAACTGCATTGGCATGAATGCAAATATGGTGTATTTTCTATCCTGCAGTATGCAAAATAAAAACATAAAAAAAGCTTTGCCTGTGCAACTATGGAGGGAAAAATAATGCCAGGGTTTGGGGAAGCATAGAAGGGATGGTTGAGAGGTTGGGTGTCTACTGGCACTCCCTCTCTCACCCCAACCTGACCACTCTGCCCTGGACAGCTGACATCAGCCCTCCTGATGGTCCAATGACCCCCTCCCTCCCCTCCCCTACAACCGAACCTGCCACAAAGTGACCCCCCATTCACAGTTAAAAACATTCCAAGGTAGACTAATAGCCCCGCCTGGCAGTAATTTGCATGCTCATTGATTACTGCATCCTGTGGCAATTTTTTTGCAGGCTTAGCGTCTCTAATGTTCTGCTTTCTGCATTGACCCCTGTGTTATGAACTGGTTGAGTGGAAGGTGACAGTGAGTTTTAGTAAATGGATCTCACTTTAAGAAAAGGTATTTTACTAGTGGTGTGCTACAAAATACAGTTCTTAGGCTCGTTCTTTAACATTTTTGTAAGTGATATTGTGGAAGGGCTGTCTGGTAAGGCTTGATTCTTTGTGGATGATTCTAAAATCTGCAATTGGGTAGATGCTCCTTATGGTATGGATAACGCGAGGAGGGACCTCACCAAGCTTGAAGAATGGTACCGAATTTGACAGCTAAGATTTAATGCAAAAAAAATGCAGGATCATGCATTTGGGCAACAGAAACCCGAGGGAGTGGTACAGTTCAGGGGGAGAAGTTCTTTTGTGCATGAAAGAGAAGAGGGACTTGGGTATGATCGTATGTGATGATCTTCAGGTGGCTAAACAAGTAGAAAATGTGATAGTAAAAGCCAGAAGGATGCTTCGGTACAAAGGGAGTGGAATGGCCAGCAGGAAAAAGGAGGTGATAAGGTCTCTGTCATAGGCGGTCGGTGGCCCAACTGTTTGGGGAGGCTAAAGGGGGCGGGGTTGTGGGTGGTGCCAGGGGGTGGGGCTTACATCCATAATTGTCTGACAACACACAGGAAAAATAAATAAATAAAAGTAAAATAGTCACAATACCTTTAACAATTCAACATCAGATCCTCCAAAATATTATAAAACCATGTCTGATGTTATGACAAACAAACTAAAATTAATTTAAAGTGTTGATGTCACCTTAGTACGGCCAACACATAATCTCTCCACTGCAAAACACTATACACAAACTTGTGCAAAAACACACTCAGAAACTTACCAAACCATAACAACACTAATTCCAAGGACAGGACGAGCTACAATCTTGTGAGTGGAAAGGCAGCACTGTAATCACACCAGGCTCTAAAACACCAATACACTACCTAGTGAAAAAAACAAAACCAAAAGGGCTGCAAATAATACACGCTAGCAGAATACTGCACCTTGATCACACATGAAAAACACATGACAACAGATATGAGAAAGGAACTAGAAATCAAAAGATATGAAGGCAAAATATGGAACTGGAAAATTACCTCAAGAAGTCAGACTCGGCATGCAGCAATACTAGAGAAATTGAAACTTACGTGCAAAATATCACAGATGCACATTTCCAAAAGCTGACATATTCCAATTAATACATTCTGAATAAAATACTTTTTTCTACCTTTGTTGTCTGATCATTTAGTTTTTCTATTCGCTTTGGTCCCAGTGTCTTCTGTTTTATGGTGTCTTCTTTCCATTTGATATTCTTTCACTCACCATGTCCACCATCCTCCTGTGTCCTTATGCGTTCTGTCTACCATCTGTGGCACCCTGTCCCTATCCTTCCTCCAGTTGCAGCACCTGTCCTCAAAGTGTTCCGATCCAATCCTTAAATTCAGCAGTTTCCCCTCCATCCATATTCAGCATTTCTCCTCACTCCCCTCCATTCATCCATCCATGTCCAGCAACTCTTCTCTCTCCCCTGCCCTCCTCTCTATTCATCCATCCGTGTCCAGCAATTCTCCTCTCTCCCCTGCCCTCCATCCATATCTAGCAAATCTCTTCTCTCCCCTGGTCCTTCCATCCATCCATCTAGCAAATCTCCTCTGTCCCCTGACCCCTCCATCCTTCCATATCTAGCAATTCTCCTCTGTCCTCTGCCCTCCCCTACATGTCCAGTGATTTCTCTTTTCTCCCCTGTCCCGTCTACTCCCTCTCCTCATCCTTCCATCCATTTTCCTTCTTTATCTCCCCATCCTTCTGTGTTCCTCTTCCCTCTTTCTCTCCATATCCTTCCATTCGTCTATCCCCTCTCCCGATTCTGCCATCCAACATCTACCCCCCTCCCGATCCTTCCATCCAGTGCCTCTCTCTCTCTCTCTATCCCCTTCTTTCCATCCAGTGTCTCTCTCTCTCTACCCTTTTCCATTCATCATGCCCCCCTCTCTCTCCCCATCCTTCAATGTTTCTCCTCCTGTTAGTTTCTCTCCCTACCCTTCCTTCCAGCGTCTTCCCTCATTCACCCCCCCCCCAACTTTCTCCTCATTTTCAGCAGCTTCTCCCTTTCTTCAGGACTCCAGCCCTTCTCCGTGTCCCCTCCTTCTCTCCCCATCTTCCCACTCTCTCCATTATATCTGCCGAGTGCCTGGGCCTCCCGCTCCCCCTTCCACCCGGTATTAATTTGTTGGCCACTGCTGCTTCTCCTCTTCAGCAGCAGCGCCCCGAGTCCTGACAAAAAAAAAGAAAGGTAACACGCGTTACATGCCCCCGAAGTGCAGGAATTAGCTGGGAGGACCAACACCATGCAGCTGCAATGCATTGGAGCCCCCAGGAGCAATAGCTGGCTGCTGGAACAAGCGCGGGGCTGTACCGTAGCAGCTTGCATTCAAGCATGGGCTATCGGCACTGCAACCACTCCTCTCTGTCCCGGAGCAGGGCACGAAGTCGACGTCAACTTCCTGCTCCTCCAGGGGCAGAGAGAGGAGCAGCTGCAGCGCAGACAGCCCATGCTTGAAGGCTGCTACCACGGCCCCGCTCTTACTTCTTTACATTTTTCGTTGCGCTGAAGAGGAGAAGAAGAGGAGACTTTCCTGCTTTGGCAGGAATGCGGGAGATGACCCGCCAAAGTGGAAGTCTCCCGACTTGGCACTGGTCTGGGTCTGTGTTGGGTGAGCGGGCCTCAGGCCTGGAGGGAAAGTGGCTTCTCCCGTGGCTACGTTTGGGGGGGCAACGTGATGGGCAGGGAAGGTCACAGCTGGGCTGGGGAGGCTTAGCCTCCCCAAGCCTCCAATATGAGGCGCCTATGGTTTCTGTGTAAGTCTCTAGTGAGACTTTCATTTAGAGTACCATATACAATTCTGGAGACTGCACCTTCAAAAAGATATAAACAGAATGGAGTCACTTGTCTTCATCATAAAGCATATGGGAACAGACAAAGATCTAAGTATATATACTGTAGAAGAAAGGCAGGAGATGTGATAGAAAATTTTAAATATCTCTATAGCATAAATGCAGGCATATGATGAAGGTGAAAGAGTTCAGACTCAGGAGTAAGGAAATACTTCTTCATGAAAAGGTTGGTGAATTTATAGAAGGGGAAAGGGACTTGACATACTGCCTTTCTGTGTTTTTTGCAACTAGGTTCAAAGTGGTTTACGTGGTATATACAGGTACTTATTTGTACCTGGGGCAATGGAGGGTTAAGTACTTGCCCAAACTCACAAAGAGCTGTGGCGTTGCCAGGATCACCATCCACTGAACTAACCACTAGGCTACTCCTCCACTGCTGGTGATGGTGGTAGAGACAGGCTGTATCTGAATTCAAGATAGTTTGGGACAAGTACATAGGATCTATAACGGAGAGAGAGGGATAATAGATGGCATGGATGGGCAAACTGGATAGGGCACAAGGAAGTTATCTGTTTTGATTTTTCTGTTTCAAAATTTCTGAATTTTTTTCTTTTTATTTATAAGTGTCTAATTATAACAATCACAATAAACGCATGACATAGGAAATATATGAAATATAGCTCAGGAAATCCAATTATTACAAATCATCCAATTATAAACTTCAGCCACAAATAAAAAGGAAAAAAGAAAAAGCTGACCTAGATCATTAAGAAGATAAGGAAATAATATAGAGACATGCATGATGTAAGTTGCTGTGTATCTTTATGCTTAACTGAAAAATCACAACTTTGACTTTCAGCTCCTCTTTAAAGACTATAAACTCTGTCTCCTTTTACTAAGGTGCGCTAATGGATTTTGTGAGCACTAGTGATTAGCATACGCTAAATGCTAAGAAGCCCATAGGAATAAAATGGGCTTAGCATTTAGTGCGCACTAAATCAATTAGCGTGACCATAGTAAAAGAAGCCTAAGAATTGTTTCGGGGCAAAAAGCAAATAAGATTTACCTTCAAAAGTAACAATACAATTACATGGAAATTTCAACATATATGTAGCCCACAAGGCCTGAACCCTTGATTTATAACTCAAGAAATCCTGGCGACTCTTGTGGATTGCTCTAGAAAATACCTGCATCTTTGACTCTAGTTAAAACTCGCCCATATATCTAGAATATAATCACACAACAGTACTTCTGTCGGGCTTGAGCGCGAAAGTGGCTAATAAGGTGATCCTCTGGGTTATCACTTCTAATGATGACTCAAAGAATTCAGTCAAATTTGATATTCCTAGATCCTTATCCTGCTGATTTAAAGTCCTCTAGCATATGTGAGGTATTGGACTCTCACTTTAGGTGGAGGTGTCTCAGATGGTATACATAGCACTTCCAGCATATACTTTTGAAGAACTCAATTGGAGAAATTCATAGTAAATGACGGAAGATAAATACCTGACTGGTCTATCCAGTCTGCCCAACAGGAACTCTCGATAATGAGTTTAATCAAGTCATGATTAAACCAACTATGAATGTGATATAAAATACTTGATTGTTGTCTCTCTTTGGCATTCCTGGGACATAGACTATAGAAGTACGCCTGGCCTTGTCCTTAGTTTCCAACTACTGAAATTGCTGTGAAAGCCCACTCCAGCCTATCCAAATCTGTCTTGTCATTTGTGGGACACAGAGCATAAAAGTCTGCTCGGCACTGTCCTCACATTCTAAATTACTGGAGTTTCAGTCAAAGTCCTCTCCAGCCCATCCTAAAATGGATTGCAATATACAGGACACAGACCGTACAAGCATACTGGCCTTAGTTCTTCACAGCTGGAGTCGCCATCTATGTGCCTTTCGACATGCAAACACAGAGATAACCATTTAAGTTTTGTCTTTTTTACCATTCATTTTCTAATTAAAATAAGTCTGAATCTCAATTGGCAATCATTAGAGAGCATAGGTGTAGCATGATCCCACAGTTTCCAAAAAGCAATGATACACGCTGCTACACAAATTTGGAAAGACCATGTAATGGGAATTACAATAGTCCTATCGAGACAACACAGTTGCTTGAACCAGCTTACAAAAATCCTGAGGGCATAGGAATGAACATACCTGCCTCGCCTTTTTCAACAATAACCAATTTGCAAACACTACTTGATTTACCTGTGATTCCAATGTTAATGTATAGTCTAAAAAGACTCCTAAAGATTTTACATCCTCCACTATCCGAAAGACACATGCAAAACAGGAAATGGAAGAAAGGCCCTCAGGCAGACCAGAAGTACCCACCCACAAAACTTCCATCTTTTTCACATTCAGGCACATATATGGGTACGTATGCTAGTATTCTAAACATTTACTGGCATAATGCACATGGAAATGTTAGCACCTAGTAACTCGTTTACAGAATTGTCCCATACTGGTATATATGATGGGTGCATATCTGTGGAGGTATGTAGGGGATGTGAGGTTGTGTTTATGTGGGGGAGCATTGTGTGGGGGTTTTGTGTATGGAGGGCATTTGTGGGGGTGCTATGTATGGGAAGAGTTGTTTGTGGGTTTGCTATTTGTGGGAAGAGTTGTATGTGGGTGTGGGTAATTATAGAGTATGTGGATGTATATGAGTATGGTAGGACAGAAGGGGGACTGTGTGTGGCATGATGTGTGTATTTAGGAGGTATGGGATTTGGGTGGATCTATCTATAGGCAGATTGTATATGTTTTTGAAAGGATAGGGTTATAGTTATGTGTGGGCACGTATTGGGAATTTGTGAAGGGAAAGGACAAGAAGACACATGGGTAAGAAGGAAGGAAGGAAGGAGAATAAATGACACATTGTGGTTGAGAAGGGTGAGAAAGAGAAATAAGAGGAACTAGGTGGTGGTTAAATGTGGCATGGAGATACGAGCATGTGGGATGTATGAATATTTATTTATTAGGATTTATTTCCTGCCATTTAGAAGAAATTCAGCCAAGGTGATATACAGCAAGAATAGCCCGGGCATAGGCAATAGATAATTACAGCAGTAACAATCTTCAAATAACAGTACAGAGGCTAGGGTCCAATAGGGTCAGTGACCCCTGGAAGAATAAGGGGTCATGCCTTAATTCCTCCAGTGGTCATCTGGTCACTTAGGGCACCTTTTTGTGACTTAATTGTGATTGAAACAGGTCTAGACCAAAACATCTAACTTTTAGACCTGGATGGGGTTTTTTCCCCCATTATGGCAGTAAAATGTCCAAGCTTTGGGAATGCCCAAATCCTGTCCTAACATCCCACCTTGTGATTTGCATGCACTGCAGAGAAAAATGTCTAAAATCCAAGTTTTGAAAACTGCAATTTGGACGTTTTTCTCTGAAAAATGTCCTTTATGCCATTTTTGAGACATTTTTCTCTTTTGAAAATAAGCTCTGTAATAACCTTGGAGATAATTATACAAGCCATTAATTCTTTTCATCTTTAGTAACTAACATAACAGTTTAGTAAGGTATTTTATATGTTTGCAAATGATGTTCAAATTTACCTCCCGCTCTTTTTCACTCATTTTTTCCAGTTCTAGTTTGCTGCAATGAAAACTCTACTTTGGACTCTTGTTCTTCTGTGCCTCTTTGCCAATGTACTAAGTGACTGCCAGAGGGACTGCCTGATTTGCAAAAAACATTTATACCAACAAGACGACTTCAACACTCTTGTAAGTCATTCTTGTCATTTACTGTTTATTGCTTGTAAGCCGAATTGAAACCGAGCTGGTTTGGGATAATGTGGGATATAAATATCATTAATAATAATAATAATAATAAATAATTTATGTTCACTTGCATTCTCAATTTAAGGATGGAACTGCAAAGAAATAAAATACATCAAACCAGAAAAATCTTGTTAAACACTTGCCTATAAATCTTCAATATTGAGGCTCCAAACCACAAGAATAAACAATAATAATAAAACACAGGAAAGCAAATAGCTCTGTCTATCAATATGCAACTATTCATTTAAGAGGGATACAGACTCATTTGATTCATTGCAGTGACCATCCTGAGTTGGAGGCCATGAAGTTTGGTTCCTTTTGGAACAATACACCATGAACCTTGACTCTGACCAGCTAGGTAGTATCACTCTCACAAAATGACTAGAGTTCTCCCTCAAGGGCTGTCAGTGCTAACATCACAGCATCCTTAGCTCTTACTGATCCGGCAGTGAAAGTCCTGACTTGTGAATGGGAATCAAAATGAGGACCTTCTGCGAGGTACTATGCAACACTTACTATAGAGGCTACTGAACCAGACTTTTTAAATTGTTTTATTATTGATCGAATTCTGAATTATGTCTAATTACTTGTATTTTCCTGGAAACTGTCTAGTTCTATTTTGACTTTGTAAACCACATAGAACTCTAGAGGGAAATTGCCTTGTAGTATAGTACAGTATAGTTTGCTCCTTCCTGGGTTGTGTAGGTGGTAAACAGCATTTAGCAGGCTTTCACTTCCAGTGCACAGTACTGCATACACAACTCAAGAAGAAGCACAGAATCAGGATTTGTGTAACTGTGTCTCTTGCTGCTAGGCTTTGCTTCCTGTAGCCACTCTCCTCTCTGAGCATTGAAGCTTCACTTTTGGAGGGAATGAGGGGGAAAGGGGGGCAAGGGGTTGCTGAACCATTGGTGGGGGGGGGGGGGGGGGGGGAGAAGTGAAGAGAGAGGAAACATGGAGTTTCTGGACCATAGGGGTGGAAGGGAAGAGAGAGGGGACAGAGAGCTGCTGCATCATAGGTGGAGAGGGGACAGAGACTTACTGGACCATAGGGGTGAAAGGAGAGAGAGAGAGACAACATGGAGTTGCTGGACCCTAGTGGTAAATGGGAAGAGAGGGAACAGAGAGCTGCTGCACAGGGAAGGGAGAAGTGTCAGGGAAATTATGGACCATAGGAGTAAAGAGGAAGGAAGAGGAGACAAGGAAATGCAGGACCATTGGGGTAGAAGAAAGAGAGGAGGATGGGGAAGTGTTGGACTATGAGCATAGAAAGGAAGGGAGAAGGGTCAGGGAAATACTGGATCACAGGGGTGGAGAAAAGAGAGGACCAAGGAGATGCTGGGCTACAAGTGTAGAGAAGAATGAGAGAAAAGATGTGGGGCTACAAGTGTGGGTGAAGAACGAGAGAGAAGATGCGGGGCTACAAGTGTGGGTAAAGAATGAGAGAGAATATCTGGGGCTACAAGTGTGGGTGAAGAACGAAAAAGAAGATGCGGGGCTACAAGTGTGGGTGAAGAAGAGAGAACATGCGGGGCTACAAATGTGGGTGAAGAATGAGAGAGAAGATGCTGGACAGAAACAGAGAGTAGGGTTTCAACAGAGAAGGATCACTCCATGGTGCAACCTCACCTTGAATATTGTCTTCAGTTCTGGTCACTGCATCTCAAAAAAGATATAGTAAGAATTTGAAAAGATACATAGAAGGGTGACGAAAATGATAAAAGGGATGGGATGATTTCCCTATGAGGAAAGGATAAAGTGGCTAGGGGAGATATGATAGAGATCTATAAAATAATGAGTGGAGTGGATAGATGTGAATCGCTTGTGTACTCTTTCCAAAAATACTAGGACTAGGGGGCATGCAATGAAGATACAAAGTAGTAAATTTAAAACAAATTGGAGAAAATGTTTCTTCACTCAACATGTAACTAAACTCTGGAATTCATTGTCAGAGAATGTAGTAAAAGCAGTTAGCTTAGCGGGGTTTAAAAAAGGTTTGGATAGCTTCGTAAAGGAAAAGTCCATAGACCATTATTAAAATTGATGGGGAAAATCCACTGCTTATTTCTAGGATAAGCAGCATAAAATGTATTTTACTTTTTTGGGATCTTGCCAGGTACTTGTGACCTGGATTGGCCACAGTTGGAAACAGGATGCTGGGCATGATTGACCTTCAGACTATCCCAGTATGGCATTACTTATATACTTATGACTACAAGTGTGTGTGAAGAATGAGAAAGAAGATGCTGGGCTACAAGGGTGTGGGAAGGGAGAAGGAGGAGGAGGAGATATTTGGCATGGAGAAAGCATGTGGGAGAGCCCATGGGGATTCTCAAGGAGATGAGTGAGAGGAGGATGATGAGTATAGAGGGTAGAGGTATAGTAATGGGAAGTGGGTGAAACAGAATAAGTGAAACAGGTGAGCTAGAATTTCAGAGGATGAGATGGAAAGTTGATAGGTAAGTGAAATATAGGTGGAGGAGTGAAGAGTGAGAAGGAGAAATCTGAGAAGGCAGACAGAAAAGAGAGAGAGGAAATATATCAGAGACAGATGTATTGAGGGAATGGAAGAAGATAGGAAGAAAGTAGAAGAGGGACAAATGGACAGTACCCACTGGAAAGAGAGCAGAAGAGAGGAAAGCAGAAAAGAGAAACTGGGACTAACATGCTTTGAAAAATAAAATGCCCATACAACAAAGCTAGAAAAAGTGTTTTATTTTGAATTTATTAGGTGGAATATGTTAGCTTTAGGAAATATGCAACACAGATGTCTTTGTATTTTGTACAGTAGAAGAGGAAATGCATTTCTGTTTTTATTTCTCCTATGTTGTGGTACATATGTAATTTAATTCCTTGGGGTTCCCAGTTCAATTTTTGCCTATATATTTCTATTTCTAGTTTGTGATTCCTTGTTTTGTACTTGGTGAGGGTTTGTCTGTATTTTACGTGTGATCAAGGTGCGGTATTCTGTTTGCATGTAGTTTCTGTGTGGAACTCTGTCGCAGTTCCACTTATTCAGTTTTACCAGTGGTAGGTAGGTGTATTGGTGTTCTAGGATTCCATGTAATATTTGTAGTGCTGCCTGTTCTTTGGTAGGGTTCATGTTGTTTGAATCATAGGAATTTTTTTCAGGTTTTGTACCTCACCATGTGCCTGATAGTGGAGAGATATATGTTGCTATTACACTCAAATGACATGAGAATCAGAATTTTATTTATTTGTTCATTTATTGAGAAAATGTGCTAGTTATGATATTCACCTGTTATTGGGGGGAGATAAGGTTTTCGTTGATGCAGAGCATGTTCACATTTAATTCATAAGAATTGCCATTTAGTATCTGATCAAAGGTCCATGAGAGTCCTGTATGCAGTGTATCACGTATGCAAGTATCACCTGGCAGGTGTTTCCTGACTGAAAAAAGGTTAAGAACCACTGCTATATAGAATACTTGTGTAAGAGCAAAATATGTGCCTATAATTATTTTAATTAATTGACCAGAATAAATATTTTGAAAAAAGATGGGGGCAACTACTCATAAAGTATGAAACAAACCCAGCCCCAAAATTTAATATATTAATGATACTCAAGATCTAGCAGGCTCATGTATTATCATGTTATGACCTCAGCGGTGACTCGTTTCACAAGGGAAATCTTACCCTTGAGTCACCTGCCTCTTCATAGGTCTAACTTTATTGAACTTGCTTATTCTCAAAATCACTCATTTTTTCAAGCATATTTTCAAAATTATATAATTGTATTTAAAGTCAATGTATAAAATATCAAAAAGCACTTGAGCTTAATGATGAATATTCATTTGTCTCAGGACTGTTAGCCAACATGCGGCATGTTTTGCATCTCAATTATTCGCACACCATTAACATCTAACATTTAAAAACATCTAAATGCACTTAAATGCTAGATGTTAATGGTGTGCGAATACTTGAGATGGAGCAAACCCTGATATAGCAAATGTGAAACATGCCGTATGTATCTGCCACTGGTTGCATGTATAAATGATAATTTTCTAAGAGAAAATATACATGTAAGGTTAAGACGGCTAGGACTCTTTAGCCTGGAGAGAAGGCGGCTGAGAGGTGATATGATAGAGGTTTACAAAACAATGAGCGGCATAGAGCGAACAGATGTGAAGTGTTTGTTTACGCTTTCTAACAATAATAGAACCAGGGGACACAAGATGAAATTAGAATGTGGTAGGTTTAAAACAAATTGGAGAAAGTTTTCTTTACTCAGCGCGTAGTTAGACTCTGGAACTCATTGCCGGAGAAGGTAGTGATGGCAGCTAGCCTTGCTGAGTTTAAAGGGGGTCTGGACAGATTTCTGAAGGAAAAGTCCATTGATCGTTATTAAATTTGGGGTTTTTTGCCAGGTTCTTGGGGCCTGGATTGGCCGCTGTCGGAGGCAGAATGCTGGGCTTGGTGGACCTTTGGTCTTTTCCCAGCGTTGCAGTGCTTATGTGCCGGGTTTTTTTTACATATTCTGTTTATGTCCACTTTTGTCTCTAGTTATAAAACCAGCCTCCCTCTGTGTAAAATTGTATTTTCAAAGGCATATCCACAGTTTTGCCCCATTCCTTGGCTCACACAAATAACAGGGACAAAGCACATGAGTATTTTTGCATCTGTATAAGTGTTCATTGCATTTCTCTTTGCAAATTCACTGCAAATTAGCCACATCCCCTGACCCAAGTCATCATACTGAAAATTGCCCACATCATGAATCTTTCTTTATTAATGTTGTTACATTTTCATTGATCCTTGAATTTCCTCCTCCTGATCAATTAAGAATAAAGCAATAAACACAAATGAATGAGGGTTAGTGCAGGGAGCTGTCAAACTGATACCATTGTCAGATGAGACCTTTTAAGTTGCAGCAGGTGGTTGTGTGGTTGTCATAAGATGTCTCTAATTAGAATGAGTTTAATTTCTGTTAAACTGGCAGCCTGAATACCTGTCCCTGAATTTGTACTTCAGCAGCTGGAGACAACTGCATTAGAACTTAATTATGTGGAACCGGAATATGAGGAGGGATGATGAAAGAATAGGCTGCCGCAGAAAGACACAGCTTGAAAAGTATAAAATACATCAGGGGCCTGATATTTAAAAAAACATAGTGCTGGAACAAGCAGAGAACAGCAAAATTCAGCTGCTTTCTGTAAAACTTATGTGTTCACAAATCTTCACAAAAATAGCAGGCGTGACTTGAAAGCATAAGGCCCTGATCCCCATCCTTCTGGTCCCAAATAATAAACCAAGTAGTTGGGTCAAGTGCACCCTCTCCCCCACCTCTGTTCTAAAACTTTCAGTGGCATCAGAGCACCCCCCCCCCTGGCACCCACCCACATGAAAAAAACTTACTGAACCAGAACATTGTTGCACTCAACTGCTCATGAAAAAATATATGTAATGTGGAGGGGCATAATCGAACGGGGCCGGCTATCTATATGGGTGGCCATCTCTAAGGCCGGCCCCGGAAAGTGGCATACCCGACTATATTATTGAAACAAGATGGCTGGCCATCTTTTGTTTCGATAATACGGTCGGGGCCGGCCAAATCTCAACATTTGGGCTGGCGTTAGAGATGGCCGCCATTGTTTTTTGCCGATAATGGAAACTAATGGCGGCCATCTCAAACCCGGCCAAATCCAATGCATTTGGTCGTGAGAGGAGCCAGCATTTATAGTGCAGTGGTCCCCCTGACATGCCAGGACACCAACTGGGCACCCTAGGGGGCACTGCAGTGGACTTCACAAATTGCTCCCAGGTGCATAGCTCCCTTACTTGGGTGCTGAGCCCCCCAAATCCACTACCCACAACTGTACAACACTACCATAGCCCTTATGGGTGAAGGGGGGCACCTAAATGTGGGTACAGTGGGTTTTGGGTGGGTTTTGGAGGGCTCACATTTACCACCACAAGTCTAACAGGTAGGGGGGATGGGCCTGGGTCCGCCTGCCTGAAGTCCACTGCAGCACCCACTAAAACTGCTCCAGGGACCTGCATACTGCTGTCATGGAGCTGGGTATGACATTTGAGGCTGGCATAGAGGCTGTCACAAAAATGTTAATTTTTTTTTTTGGGTGGGAGGGGGTTGGTGACCACTGGGGGAGTAAGGGGAGGTGATCCCCGATTCCCTCTGGTGGTCATCTGGTCAGTTGGGGCAGTTTTTTGAGGCTTGGTCCTAAAAATAAATGCACCAAGTGAAGCCGGCCAAGTGCTCATCAGAGTCGGCCTTCTTTTTTCCATTATCGGCTGAAGCCGGCCATCTCGTAACCACACCCCGTCATGCCTTTAGTACCCTGCCAAAACGCCCCCTTTAACTTTGGCCGGCCCTGCGATGGAAAGCAGTTGAAGCCGGCCAAAATCAGCTTTCGATTATACCGATTTGGCCGGATTTAGGAGATCGCCGGCCATCTCCCGATTTGTGTCGGAAGATGGCCAGCCTTCTCCTTCGCAAATAAACATGATAGTAACATAGTAGATGACGGCAGAGAAAGGCCTGTACAGTCCATCCAGTCTGCCCATCAAGATAAACTCATATGTGCTACTTTATGTGTATACCTGACTTTGATTTGTATCTGCCATTTTCAGGGCACAGACCGTAGAAGTCTGCCCAGCACTAGCCCCGCCTCCCACCAGTGGCTCTGCCACCCAATCTCCGCTAAGCTTCCGAGGATTCATTCCTTCTGAACAGGATTCCTTTATGTTTATCCCATGCATTTTTGAATTCTGTTACCATTTTCATCTCCACCACCTCCTGCGGGAGGGCATTCCAAGTATCCACCACTCTCTCGGTGAAAAAATACTTCCTGACATTTTTCTTGAGTCTGCCCCCCTTCAATCTCATTTCATATCCTCTAGTTCTACCGCCTTCCCATCTACGGAAAAGTTTTGTTTGCGGATTAATACCTTTCAAATATTTGAACGTCTGTATCATATCACCCGTTTCTCCTTTCCTCCAGGGTATACATGTTCAGGTCAGCAAGTATCTCCTCATACATCTTGTAATGCAAATCCCATACCATTTTTGTAGCTTTTCTTTGCACCACTTCAATTCTTTTTACATCCTTAGCAAGATACGGCTTCCAAAACTGAACACAATACTCCAGGTGGGGCCTCACCAACAACTTATACAGGGGCATCAACACCTCCTTTCTTCTGCTGGTCACACCTCTCTCTATACAGCCTAGCAACCTTCTATCTACTGCCACCGCCTTGTCACACTGTTTCGTCACCTTCAGATCCTCAGATACTATCACCCCAAGATCCCTCTCCCCGTCTGTACATATCAGACGGGGAGAGGGATCTTGGGGTGATAGTATCTGAGGATCTTTGCACAAGTACTGTAGATAAATTAATACTAAATACTGGTACAATAAAATCGGTACCAGCACTTAGTATTCATTGATGTGGGAGGTGGCAAGAGCATCTACTCTTCCCACAGGGCTTCCTTGAGAGTCAAAGTTAATGGGGAGAATGGCAGAGGGGTCTGCTGCAGCTACAATTATTTTTCATGGGGTGGGCACTAGGGGACTCCACTGCCTTGATCAGTTTTTCATGCTGATCCCACTCCTAGTCTGTCTATTCTCTGCTGTTACGCATATATCATGTAAACATAGTTGCTAGGACTTCTCTATGCCTACTTTTTGCAAGCATATACATCAGGAAATTTTAGAAGAACCTACCTGAGTGCATAAAACACCATTCTACCTTCTAATTCCCTATAAAATTAACACAATAGTGCCTGGTGACAATCTGATAAATTGTAGGGACACATCCTTGAGACAGTTCTTGCGAAACATGAATCATGTCAGCTTATTGGTCCCCGACTCGACATTGAAAAACAGACCTCTTTAAGATGAGTAATTCTAAAAGTGTCTTTAAATAGCATAAAATATAGAGCATTTGCATATAAGCTTTAAGAAGTGGGATATATAAAAGCACTTTTGAGTTAGACAAGTGTTAAGAGTCTATTGGTCAACGAGGAGGTGGGTGTTGTAAATCTTGCAGTGTAAAGTTGTCACACCAGCATGTTGCACCACTGAGACCATTAGACTAAATTAGATATATCTATGGAAAGAAATATACTCTAATGCATCTGTGACAAATTTCTACAGTGAATAATTTGCAATTCTTAGTGTTGCTAATCTGATATTATAGCCATGTTAAAGCCAGTAAAAGATCAAAGTTCAACAGCAAGCTATCATCCTGTATCATTGCATGGTGTCTGCTTCATGATGGTAGAATGGTTAGTTCTTCCACAAATATCTAAAGTAGAGACCAACCCTTCTTTATGTGGATCAAGTTAGTCTGAAGTCAACTATATAAAGGGCACCCACGTGGAGCTTACTTTTCTTTATAGAATACTTGTGTAAGATGTCAAATGTGCACCTATAATGTAGGCACAACCGTAGAGCTGGTGTAAATGTGCAAAATGCTTAAAAATACAAATAAATTACAGTATTCTATAATTTATGCACATAACTGTGCATCTTGCCACAGTCCACCCAGACTCCGCCCATGTATATTCTCACCTTCACACTACATACACACTATCACATTTAGGCACCATTTTACAGAATGTAGTAATTATGGCAATGAAAATCAGCTTACACTTCAGTTGCTTGGAAATAATTATTGCCTTCTGCAGAGTCCACATCTAGCCATCTCAGAGGCAATGAGATGGCCAGAATCTCAACCCAGCTGAGAGGAAAAGGGAAAGGGAATGGGTCTTGATATACTGCCTTTCTGTAGTTTTTGCAACTAAATTCAAAGTGGTTTACATAGTATATACAGGTACTCATTTGTACTTGGGGCAAGGGAAGGATTAAGCAACTTGCCCAGAGTCACAAGGCACTGTATTGGGAATCAAACCCAGTTTGTCAGGATCAAAGTCCACTACACTAACCACTAGGCTAAAGCTATAATACTCAACGGGACAAGGGTGGGAATAATGGTGAAGAATTTTGATGGAATCACAGTAGATTAGGAAGGGATCAGCTTTAGAACAGCTGCTGATCACAAAGGTATGCTAGGAAGAGGGGCTATCTCTTTCACAGCCCCCAGGGGGAGAGAGGGAGGGCTGGGCCTGGCCCAAACTAAGAGCCAATAGGAAAAGCTAACAAGGAGTCAATCACAGGAAACTGCAAACTATAGGGATAGCAGTTTTAATACACAGCAGTGCCGTAGCGAGGGCGGCTGACACCCGGTGGCGGGGCGCCGCTGTGCAACCCCCCCGGGTGCAGCATGGCACAGCCCCCCCCCTCGGCGAGCACCCTCCCCCCCGGAGCGCATTCGTACTTGCATAGGGAAGTGGCGAGGGGCGATCCGCCCAGAGTGCACGTCGCTGGGAGCTGCGTCGGCTCCGCTGGTTCCCTGCTCTCTGTGCCCCGGAACAGGAAGTAACCTGTTCCGGGGCAGAGGGAGCAGGGAACCAGTGAAGCCGACACCCCCCCAGTGATGTGCACCCGGGGCGGACCGCCCCACCGCCCCCCTTTCTACGCCACTGATACACAGTGATATCTATACATAGACAATGCAATTGAATACAAATAATACTCATACTAAATATATAAAACAATACACCCTGCTACCATGAATATGGGGGAAGAACAAATAGAATGTCAGAAATTATTTGGCAAAGAATGCAAAATAAAACCAAGAATATTATAATGCCTTGGTATTGATTTGAACACGGTTTGTAATTCTACTTGCTCCATCTCAATAGAAACATGACGACGTCAGCGCTGGTGGATGGATGCCTGAAGAGAGAGCTTCGCTCCTGACGGAACTAAAATAAGATAAAACCCCTCCAAACTGAGCGCAGTACTCGCAGCTTTCTATCGGAAGGATAGCTAAACTTATGGCAGCCCGAAAGAGTCTCGCAAAGTTCAAGTTTGCGAGCGAAAAAGGCGAGGCAAGCAAGATCGCAGGATCGCGATCGGGCACACGAGGCGGCAAGATGGCGGCCGGAGACTCCGAAACAGATCCGGACCCCGAGGAACCAGCAGTGAGTGGCACAGATCTGGATAGAAATGAAGTGTCGCGCTGGTTCAAAGAATTAAAGGCAGAAATGATAGCCACCCGGAAGGGAATACAGGCCTCTGTGGCAGAGCTCCGAGAGGAGCTGAAGGACATTGGATTGCGGGTAGCTGAGACGGAGGAACGCGTGGATACGCTGGGAGACGAAATGCAGACGCTACAGGTAGCATTGAAGAAAGAACAGCAGTCCAGATCGGATCTTGAACAAACAGTAGAAGATTTGGAAAACCGCTCAAGGAGATGCAATCTCAGATTTAAAGAAACATGACAGGACTAGAAATGGTCAATCTTAAGAGTTCTCTTATGGTCTAACATCCATCAGTCTTAGCTACAGGAGGAAAAAGCCTCACGAAGCTCAAAAGTGACCGGTCCGATAGTCTGGAAAAGTTTGTAAGAGGAGAATAAGGAAGATAATTTTTGAAGATAAGTAATTCTACATACTGCTACCACTACTACTGTGAAATATCTAGAAGGAATACATGATATTTATGCAGTTGTACAGTTTACTATCTCCCAGAACGTAGAAGAAATAAGTTTGTGATTACCAGGAGGTTTTCTATGCCCTTTATAAGCCAATGATGAAGCAATCCTGCTCTTGTTGCATTTAGCAACTTTTGAGCTTCGTGAGGCTTTCCTCCTGTAGCTAAGACTGATGGATGTTAGACCATAAGAGAACTCTTAAGATTGATTTATATATATTGACTGAATAATACTGAGGGTTCCACCCTATTTTTTTGGTTTAGTTTAGGACTAGTAAAGGTACAGAGAAGGGCAATAAAAATGATGAATGAGATAGAATGGCTCCCTATGAAGAAAGGCTAAACAAGTTAGGGCTTTTCAGCTTGGAGAAGAGATAGTGGAAAGAAGATGATAGAGGTCTACAAAATTATGATTGGGGTGGAAGAGTAAATAGTAGGGGGTGTGCATTCCTAAGTGCATAAGTATTGCCATACTGGAACAGACCACTCAGTTGGATGCATCTTTTCAAGTATCAAGCTATCCGGGGGAGCTTCCTGTTCTCGCCCTACTTTCAGGACTGCTTTGCTACATCCCACACGTCTCTGGATTCATCTGCTGCTGACGCTAAGGAACAAAAAATTATATCTTAAATGATAATTTTCTTTCCTTTAGTCGCAGCAGATGAATCCAGAGGCCCACACTGGTTTCTTCTGGAGGTTTCTATCAGTGGTTCTCTAGGTATGGCCTCATTGCGGTTTTGTTTCATTTGGCTTGACTGTTGGGATCAATTTGTGAGTTTGCAGTTCTGGATTTCGCATTTTTCCCTCTGGGAAAGGAGAAACGTTATTACTCTGTTTCCTTCTGTTTTGTTGTGAGAAATACTGACTGACCAGGGAACTTCCCATCCTATAAGACACTTCAATTCAGTGCTCTCTATCTCCACCTGCTGGTAGATAAACACAACCCACACGTCTTTGGATTCATCTGCTGCGGCTAAAGGAAAGAAAATTATCAGGTAATATATAATTTTTCAATGTCCCTTGTCACCCATTCCTTCTTCAGGTCATGCTCAAATAGGAGTGACAGTAGATAATGCAGGATCATTGTTGCTTTGGGCCAAACTGATGGAACAGCTGCCTGAAACCTTCATGAAAGTGCCCTTAACATTGGAAACAGAATCAATATCACCTTTCAGCTTCTGGCCCACTGTCACCGCAAATTCCAGCAACAGCTGCCCTCAAGTAAACAGAGGAAATTCTGTAAAATAAAAAAAGCGTGGAGGCATTTTAAAGTGTTCAAGGATCAGTGTTATACAGAGTGCATGTACTATTGGATGGCCATTAGTAGAAGAAAGCTAATGAACCATCTTTCTAACAGTGGCATGCTGCATCATTTACAGAAATTAAACCCTTTGCAGATATGTTAATAGAGAGTGCTAATACTAAGCTGGGGATTACATCCTGCACTGGAAGTAGCAGTGTCAGTAAAGCAATAGAAAAGAGGCAATCCATTTCTCAACCTGAGGTCACAACCTAGGCTTTTACCCCAGTGAGGTAATAGGCAAGCATCCCAATGTCATGCAAGCAAGTCACCATAGAAGAGTTTGGATAGTGTTCAGTACCAGTGTCCTGGGGCATGTGACAAGCATCATGAACTGGTAACATGATGCATCAGGGAAATTATTGCCCTGGATGACCAGGCCCTGCAGTTGGTTAACAACATGGGGTTTAACAGCCTACTACATCTCTTAGCTCTCAATTAGCAAGTGCCTTTCAGGATAACATACCCCTAGTTGTCAACTACAGTCTTCTAAACAGTGATTTTTGCTGTTGCCTCCTTTATATGAGGTCCATTTAACTTCCATGCATTTGACTGCTTTTCCTTATTACAGATCTGTCTTGTGGCACATGCTGCCCTTAGAGTTGAGAGACATTAAAAATGATCTGCAATTTAGAAAGACCTTGAAAGCCTAGTTATTTGTTCAATATTATGGCATCTAGATTGTGTATTATTAGTTGGTATTAGTAGTGACATGAGTTTTTTTTGGGGTGGGTTTGGTTTTAATAGTAATATTGTTTTATTTAGTGCTGTTAAATAATTTGTATTTTTATGTTTATTGGTTGAAATTTTTATTGATATATAGTGATTGCAAACTGCTTAATGCTTACTGTGTCTGTAAGGGGTGGTATATAAAAAATACACGGAGTAAATACTACATAGATTTAGGGACTTCATGTCAATGTTGGACCCTTGGGGTCTTCTTGCCAATTTTAATGCCCCTTTACCTCTTTCCCATTGCTTTGAAGTGTCTATCCCAATGCTTGTGGCGATTTACTTCTGTCTTGGGCCTTGGAATCTCCATTCCAATATTCCTTCTCCTGGTATCTTGGGGTCTTCTTGCTAACGTTAGTGTTAATTGTCCTGTGCTCTGGGGTCTGCATTCTAATACTCGCACCATTTTGCTCCTCTCACAGTGGTTTGGAGTCTCCATACCACTGTTCCTGACTTTTGTACATCTTTTGGTGCTGTGCAGTCTTTATGCCACTTCTAATGTCTTGTAGTGCTGTTATCTTGGTGGGACATGTCCACCAGCAAATGATAAGCAGCTAGCATGGATGTTAGTGTGCAGTAGCCATTAGTGCGGACATGTGCTACTGCAAGCTAAAACCGGCCAGCATGATAAAAATCCTATGCTAGCACTCTTAATTTGGGTAGGAGTGGGATATGAGCAAGACATGGGCGGTGACAGGGCATGGTTGGCACTGACAGCTAGTGCAAGAGATGGTCCTGTGTGCTAACTGTCACAACTGCTAATAACACAGTTGCACTTACCACCACCTGAAGAGGTAACATTAAGTGCAGTCGTGCTACCACTAGTCCAGTAGTACAGCAATGTTGTGGTGGCAAAACTCCTCTGATCCTCCAATTGAGACCCCTCCATTACAAGGCCCCCCTCCCAGAAAGTAAACCTCTACATTCAACCCCCTCAATGAAACCCTTCACCACATTGAAGCCCCCCATTTCAACATCCTCCTCATAGGAACACTCACAAGCAAAAGCTGTCCATCAGGGCCGGTCAAACCTGGTAAGCGGGGTAAGCGCTGCAGGGGGCGCCTACCTTCAAGGGCGCCGCTGCGGCGCCATACCGCGTCGCCCTTGGTGCTTTAAATCTTTAATTTACCTCCATTCCAGCAGTCGCGTCATTTGAAAGCCCTGCCCTGTCTCTAGCCTTCCCTCCCTTCGTGAGTTAGTTCCGCAGTCCCGCCTTCTGACGTCATTTCTTCGAGGACGGGACTGCAGAACGAACTCACAAAGGGAGGGAAGGCTAGAGACGGGGCAAGGCTTTCAAATGACGCGGCTGCTGGAACGGAGGTAAATTAAAGATTTAAAGCACCAAGGGTGGCGGGGGATGGGGCGAAGGAGAATCGCTGGACAGGGGCAGGTTGGGAGAAGAGAGAAAGGAGATGCTGGGGGGGGGGGCGGGGTTGTGCTGGTGCCAGAGGGGGGGGGCGCACGGGTGCCAACTCATAGTCTGCAGGGGGGGCGCCAGAGACCCTAGGACCGGACCTGCTGTCCATACTCTGAATCTCCTCTCCTCCCCCAAAGGGACTCACCCAGGGGCTTCCCTGTTAGTTTAGTGGGCCAGTGCCAGGGCAGGAGTGGTCCTCCTCTGCTCCTGCCTGGTCCAAAATGAGGTCCATGACACCCTGTGGTAATCTCATAGAACTACCGCTAGGAGTCAATGTCCTATATAAGGAACGATTGACCTTGAGGCTCATTTTCAAAGCACTTAGCCTCCCAAAGTTACATAGAAACCTATGGAACTTAGCCTCCCAAAGTGCTTTGAAAATATGCCTCCTTATATGCCAGATTCACAGAACTACCACTAAGGTTCAATCTGCCTCATAAAGACAATTGCTCCTTATGTGGCAGATTAACCCCTAGTACTGCTAGGGGTCATCGGTGCTATTTTGAACCCAAAGCAGCACTGAGGCAGGAGTAGAGGAGGACTACTTCCACCCTGGCCCACTACACTACCATTAAAGCCCATGGTGAGTCCCAAGGGGAGGGGGTCAGGAAGGGTATGAGTACTCAGGGGATGTTCGTTTTGGTTCTGTGGGGGGAGGGAGATACTGTTTGGGAGGGCGTGGATTGGGTTGTGCCACTGCAGCGCCTTAAGTGTGTAGGTATGCGCAACAGTCAGCCTTGCAGCTTGCAGGATAAATAGAAACACAGCAACTGTCTCCCTCATTCTGATGCTGCGTTCATTGGATTTTAGCTCTATTGTGTGTTTGTGCCTTTTGGGACCGCAATAGTTGTTTTAGCCTCTGTCACGGCCTCTAGTGAGGTAAAATGTGGCCACGTTGGGAATTTTTTTACAGAGTGGCACAAATAAAGCCTATTTCTCATACTAAGACGTGTGTTCTGCTCTTCTTTGGACTAATTTCTGTGCTGCAGAACATTTTGTTCCTCTTCTGGTGTTTCCGGTATGTGCTGTTTGCCAGGCCGTGTAACATAAGGGTATTACTAGAGCAGACAGTGCAGAATCTGGTGCTCTGTCTTCGTGGCAAACTTCTAAATTTGATCACATTACCTCATTTGTTTCTACAACATCATTGAGTATAAGGTTCTACATTTACATATGCCTTGTTAATTATTTGCTTTAACTGCGCCATTAAGATAGCTTTTGGAACACATTGGTTATTCCCACCCCTGTGAAAGCTAGGTTAGAGTGCATCGGCCTTGTGGAATAAACTCTCCTTCAGTGAAGAAATTTCTTATAAAAGAATTTGAGTGCTTTTAAAGGCTTATTTACTAGGGCCTTTCCTGGGATTTTACTATCAGCCCAGCAAAAGTAAATTACTTGTGAAAGGGAGCTCCTTTCTTATCTTTAATTAGTCTTTATGTAAACTGCCTATACCTATGCTTTAGATTGGACAGTATAGCAAATTTTAATAAACCATAAAACACTTAAGATGCAGTAAGTACAAAAATGTAGTGCATGTTAGTAAACATGTCCCATAGTTGTTTAATACACAAACAAAACAATGATGTTCCCTAAGGTCACTGTCTTTACCTCAGACCTCAGCAATACAGCTCGCCAATATTTCAATGCTTTATAATTGACGAGTCTTACACCCCCACCTCGTCATTGGCCATAGATGTTTAAAGCATGCATTACTTCTTACTGAACTGCTTTGCACAACTAGGGATTAATTCTGAAGGGGAGAGTCACTTACAGTACTGCTAATATCATCACATGTAGTGACATCTGACAGTCGATTATGGTGTGACAATGAATCATTTATAGTGTGAAAGTTCAATGAGAACCTGATGTTCGCACAAGCACACAGTAAAAAGAACTGGAGAACAAAATCATCAGAAAAGCATAAGAAACAACTCTCCTGTAGAATCTAAAATTGCATTTGACCCTTAAGTTCAAGCTGTGGTCTCCTTGCTAATATCATCAGTGTTGTGCCGTCAGCAAATTATTGCATCATTGCCCAGAGTAGCTGAGACAAAAGGTTTGATGAGACATATTTATTTAGCAGCTAAAAGTCCTTTACTTGCTACTTAAACACAAAGTCAGAAAGAGAACACTCCTACGGCAAAAAGGACAATTGCCTACTACTGAAAAAGGTGTGAGAAAATCCAAATAATAATAAAAATCCTTTTAGCTAAAATAGCTATTTATTTGCTAATCATATTTTAAATTGCCTTTCAACCATAGTATGGTTGGATATGATAAATAATCATATACAAATTAAACAAACTGAAACCAGAGTCAAACAATAAAAATGGTAATACAAAAATTTCAAAATACATAAGACAATTTAAAAAGAATCTCACTAGATATGCAACAAGAAACTGCCAGACCCCTAAAAATCAAATGTTGACTTAGAACGTAAGAATATAAGCGTTGCCGTATTGGGAGAGACCGAATAATCCATCAAGGCTAGTATCCTGTTTCTAACAGTGGCCAATCGAGGTCACAATTACCTGGCAAGATCCCAGAACAGTAAAACAGTCTTTATGCTGCTTATCCCAGAAATAAGCAGTGAATTTTCCCAAGTCCATCTTAATAATGGCTTGTGGACTTTTCTTTAAGAAAATAATCCAAAACTTTTTTAAAACCCTGATAAGCTAACTGCTTTTGCCACATTTTCTAGCAACAAATTCCAGACTTTAATTACACGTTCAGTGAAGAAATATTTTCTCTGGTTTGTTAAAATTTACTACATAGTAGCTTCATTGTGTGCCCTCTAGTCCTAGCAAATTTTAACTAGGCAATGGAAAAATAACAAATTGCTTTTCAAATATATCTCTTTGATTAATGAGGGACCCTTTTACTAAAATGTGTTAAGCAGTTAACATGCAAATCAGTGCAAGTTTACTTTTAGCGCATGAGCACGGTAATCATTACTACGCTGGTGTGATAGTGCATGCCAAGTTTCATGTTACTGCATGTAATGTTAGGGGGCAGGGACTGGCTGTATTATAGGCAGAGAATGGACAAAGACTGCAGTTAGCACACAATCCTTACCAATTGTGCAGTTACCACCTAATTCTATATACGGCGCCTTGAGTTACACACACAAATTGGCACGCGTAGCAGATTTGTGTATGTAACTTAATTTAATAATGAGCCAATCAGCGTCAATAATTGGATGGTAACAAGCAATTATCTACACTAATTGGCAATAATTAGAATTTAAATGCACTACTTGCTAAACATATTCTATAGCGTAGTCTGTGTAAATTCTACCATGTGGATCCCAAAAGGGGCACGGTAATAGGAGGAGCATGGACAGGTCATGGGCGTTCCAAAAATTTATGCACAGTGTTGTAGAATAACCCGCTCCACACCTAAAGTTATGCATGGGCAATTACACCAGGTTTTCATTGGCATAATTGGCTGTGCCTAAATTCTAGTCATGTGGATGGATTTAGGCATATTCTGTAAACAGTGACTAACTAGGCGCAGTTTACAGAATACACCAAAGCATGCTTTCCTTCGGTGCTGATTTTTTAGGTGACGTATATACAATTAGGTCCTTAGCGTGGGTCCACTTATGAGAGAGGAGATGTTAAGTGCATCTGCGCTAATAGCAAATACTTTTCTGTGTGGTACCTGAAGGGACATGCTGGGCGCACCCCATAAACCCTAACAGTTACTGTATTGCCTTTGCGCTTATCACGCATTGTTTTTTTGTTGCTAAAACTGTTATAAAGGCAAAGACATATTACACTGAATGGGTGGCGCTAAAAATGAAAAAGAGCTTGCTGGGATCCTCGACAGCCTAAAAATGATTAATACTGGCATTTTGAGTAAAAAATCTCTAGAAGGTCTTAAGAATTAAGCTGGTTCATATTTTAATAAGAATAATACAACAAAAAGATTCCACAACTTGAAATACTAATAGTAGAGAACTGTTGGTGAACAATTACCATGTACTCATGAATATGCTTAAAGTGAAGGAAAAAGCCTCAAAGATCCCCAAATCCTATAGATTTATAGAGCTAGCAGGATCAAACGATCTCATCTTCACTTCATCATTGGCAAAAAACCTTCAATTTAGCTTTATCATTTAGCTTATCACTTCTTTTTTTATATTTTTGTAGCTTAACACAAAAGGCAAATTTTTTTTACGAACACTTATCTTAATAGACACATCTAGTGCTTGTGCTGCTCATTATCAGCTTGCCCCCCAGGCCAACTGTGGCCAGCGTTTTGTCCTGCTGCTTTAGGGCAGTGGCGTAGCCACAGGTGGGCTTGGGTGGGCCAGGGCCCACCCATTTATGACTCAGGCCCACCCAACAGTAACACATGTTTAGTGGTAACTGGTGGGAATCCCAAGCTCCGCCAGCTGAAGATTTCCCCCTGATGGTAACAAAAACGCTACTCTCCACGACACCGACACCTACGCATGCTCAGTTTTCAGTGCATTCCTGCTGCCAAGGTGGAAAGAAGCGTTTTTCCACCAATTGAGATTTTTTTTTTTTGGAGGGGGGGGGGGGGGGGAGAACACTTGGTGCCCACCCAATTCTTGCCGAGGCCCACCCAAAATCTGTTGTCTGGCTACGCCCCTGCTTTAGGGTCCTGATAATCTGTGGGAAAGAAAAACAATCTCCCACCGCTCTCTACGCAACATCCTGAATATACCTTATGGACGAATTCATACTCGCATTCACAGCACATCTAACTCCTAGTGCCTGATGTGTCATCTAAGAGTCTTCAAAATGATCCCTTATATACCAAAATAATGACGTCAGACGCCATTGAACAAGCTTCCAATCAAGATGTAGCACCATTCTATTTGTGCATTGAGCCCCAGTGGTTCCAAAGAACTCAACCTAGCTTGAAGCTACACATTTGAAGTTGTCAAAGGAATGCTGGTGCTTCTCGCAGTGTGCAACCAAAGGAGAACCTATCTTGGATGCCCGCAAAGCACTTTTATGCTCGGTCAAACGTACCGTAAGTTTACGCGTACTTTGTCTGACATAGATTTTATTGCAAGGGGGCATCTAAGGCAGTAAACCACAAAATCCAATTTGCAAGAAGTTCTTGCTGTCCCGTTCCGGGCCCTTACCTGGGGGCCCCCAGCGGGGGGCGAAGACCAACGGAGGCCGCGGGATCCGGGGCGGCGAAGACAAGCCACTGACGGGGCTGGCGCTGCTGCGGGCCGCTCAGAGGCCGGCGATCCGCTGGAGCGAGTGCCGGCCTCGGAGAAGGGGATACGCCGGCCAAGATGGCGGCGCCGGCGTCGTCGTCTCCCTCGCTGGAGCAGACCAGCGAGCCAGCCCCGCCTACTCGCGCCGGATTGGCGCATGGACAAGGAGACCCTGCCCGCCGGGCACGCTGGCCAATCCAGGCCTCCCTTGCCTGCCTAGGCCGGGGGGATTGGCTCCAGCTGCTTCAGGGGATGGACGGGTGGGGGATTTAAACAACGAAACGGAAAGAGACGGGTGCTTCCGTTTCGTTTGTCAGAAGCCCCCACAGTGGATCGGAAGGCTAGCCACCTTCAGAGACTGTGTCCTTCCAGCTAGCCTTCCTTGCTAGCCACCTTCAGAGACTGTGTCCTTCCAGCTAGCCATCCTTGCTAGCCACCTTCAGAGACTGTGTCCTCTTCAGCTAGCCGTCCTTGCTAGCCACCTTCAGAGACTGTGTCCTCTTCAGCTAGCCGTCCTTGCTAGCCACCTTCAGAGACTGTGTCCTTCCAGCTAGCCGTCCTTGCTAGCCACCTTCAGAGACTGTGTCCTCTTCAGCTAGCCTTCCTTGCTAGCCACCTTCAGAGACTGTGTCCCTTCAGCTAGCCGTCCTTGCTAGCCACCTTCGGAGTCTGTGTCCTCGTCAAGCTAGCCGTCCTTGCTAGCCGCCTCCAGGGACTGTGTTCCTTTTCTGCGCTAGCTGTCCTTGCTAGCTGCCCTTTAGAGACTGAGTTGCTGACTACCAGCCAAGCCGACCGTCACCCCGCGGTTCCAGCAGTCCTGCTGGCCGCCTGCAGCTGGGGGCTCAACCCTCGGTGAACGGCGGTCGCCGCGGATGAAGATTCGGGGTGCGCGGCCGTCCTCGGAGGTCTTGCCAGGCCTCAGGGAACCTAAGGGCTCACCAACCATCGGAACAGGACAGGAAACGGAAGCCATGAGCTCGCCTACGCAGCCCGATCTACGGGACCTGGCCAAGGTACTTCAGCAGCAGCAGGAGCAGCTGAACGCCCTGTCGGGGGTGCTCCAGAACGTATGCTCTCAACTTTCTACGCTTCAGGCACAGAACCAGGCCGCTGCGGTCCAGGGGGCCGCAGCGGCTCCCCGTTCGGGAGGGTTCCGCACGGGACCTCGGTTCCCTGAGCCGGCGCGATATAATGGGGCCCCCGGAGGTTGCCGGGGGTTCCTCAATCAGTGCAACTTGCCCTTCCGGATGCAACCGGAGACATTTGCTTCGGACCAAAGTAAAGTGGGATATATCATGGGCTTATGTGAAGGGAAGGCCCTGGCCTGGGTGGCCCCACTTAACGAGCAACAGGACCCCATCTTGGATGACTATAGTGAATTTCAGCGCCGGTTCCGTATGGTGTTCGACCTTCCTGGGAGACCATCTTTCGTGGCCTCGGAACTGCTGCGAATTCATCAGGGTGAGGGAACGGTGGCCGATTATGCCATTCGTTTCCGGACTTTAGCCACGGAGCTCCGTTGGAACCCGGAGTCCTTAATGGCCATCTTTACGGAAGGGTTACAAGAACGAATCAAGGACGAATTGGCAGGGCGAGAGGTCCCAGGCCAACTGGACGCCCTGATTTCGCTCTGTATCCGCGTAGATACCCGGTTCCAGGAGCGAGCGAGAGCCCGGGCGGAACGGCAGAAGTGGGCACGGGGAACGTCCCGGACTACTAAGGGGCCGTCTCCTCGCCGTGGGAACCAGGACTCCAAGGACAATGGGGAGGAGCCGATGGTGATGGGCCGTCAACGACTGGCCCCTTCCGACAGGAAAAAACGCTTGTGGGACGGACTGTGCCTCTATTGTGGTGAGGCCGGACATTTTATTCGAGCCTGTCCCGCCCGGGCGGGAAACGTCTCCCCCAAGGCACCTTGAGGGGAAGGGTCTTGGGGCATTCCGCTCCCCTACCGGATTCCTTGATCACACTGCCAGTAATTCTGCGGTGGCACGAGACCGCTATCCAGACCCAGGCCCTTGTGGACTCTGGGTCGGGGGGCAACTTCATCGGGTATGAACTGCTACAACAGATGGGCTGGCCCACGCTCCCGCGGCGGCCGGCGCTGCAAATCACCTCCATCCAGGGAACTACATTACCACAGCCGGTCACGGAGATCACCTCCTTTTTGGAATTGCAGGTGGGGGAGGATCACCGGGAAGAAGTTCAATTCCTGGTACTATCCCGGACCATTCATCCAGTGGTTCTAGGATTGCCCTGGCTACGGAGTCATAGCCCTGTTATTGACTGGACCAAGGGAAGTATCCAAGTTTGGGGCAGTTCCTGTCGGGAGAACTGTTGTAAGGGCCGGACCGGCAGCTGCCCCGCATTGACTAGTACAACCGGGGGGGCGCGGATAGAGCTGGGCTCCCTGCCCATGGACTATAGGGACTTTGCAGATGTGTTTTGTCCAGTGGAGGCAGAAGTTTTACCGCCTCATCGGTCGTTTGACTGTGCCATTAACTTGATGGCAGGTACCATGCCACCGCGGGGCCGACTGTATACCCTGTCCCGAGGGGAGTCCAAGGCGATGAAGGAGTACATCCGGGAGAATTTGCGAAGAGGTTTCATCCGGCCTTCTACGTCTCCGGCCGAGGCAGGATTCTTTTTTGTTACTAAGAAGGATGGCTCCTTGAGGCCCTGTATCGATTATCGGGGGTTAAATGCCATCACGGTAAAGGATCGCTTCCCTCTCCCGCTCATTCCCGAACTTTTTGACAGGCTGCAAGGAGCCCAGATGTTTACCAAGTTGGACTTACGGGGGGCCTACAACTTAGTGCGGATCCGGCGAGGGGACGAATGGAAAACGGCTTTTAACACCCACGAGGGACATTTCGAGTATCGGGTGATGCCATTTGGCCTATGTAATGCCCCTGCGGTGTTTCAGCGACTTATTAATTTTGTGCTCGAGGATTTGCTGAACTCCACGGTAATTGTTTATCTGGACGACATCTTGGTGTTTTCCCAAAACCCCGCGGAACATGTGGGTCATGTTCGCGCAGTGCTGCAGCGGCTACGACAATACCGCCTGTTTGCTAAGCTCAGCAAGTGCGCTTTTCACCAGAGGTCGTTACCATTTTTGGGACACATCCTGTTACCCGGGGGGCTACAGATGGAACCGGACAAACTCCGGGCAATTCGAGAATGGCCACAACCGCTGGGATTGAAAGCACTGCAACGTTTTTTGGGATTTGCGAACTACTATCGCCAGTTTATTCCCCAGTATTCACAACTGACGGCGCCGTTGACAGCGCTCACTAGAAAAAACGCGAAGGTCCGGGACTGGCCGCCCGAGGCGCAGGTGGCTTTTCGCCAGGTAAAGGAGGCATTCGACTCAGCGTCCATTTTGTTAGCCCCGGATCCAGACAAGCCCTTTATTGTGGAAGTGGATGCGTCCGCGTTGGGAGCCGGGGCGGTCCTCTCGCAAGTGAATTCTAAGGGCCGGCGCCAGCCTTGCTCTTTCTTCTCTCGTAGATTCTCCCCGGCGGAATGTAATTATACAGTAGGGGACAGAGAGCTCCTAGCATTGAAATTAGCCCTGCAGGAATGGAGACATCTGCTGGAGGGAGCGGAACATCGATTCACAGTGATCACTGACCACAAGAATCTACTGTATCTACAAGAGGCTCAACGGCTCAATCCCCGACAAGCCCGGTGGTCATTGTTTTTCGCCAGATTTCATTTTCAATTAGTTTTTCGGGCGGCTGCTCAGAATACCCCTGCGGATTCCCTCTCCAGAGCATTTGAGATTCCAGAGGAAACTAAGGAGACCCATTCCATGTTGGATCCGGCATGCCTCAGCGCGGCCGTGGGGGAGGTGGCTCCTACGAGAGAACTAGTGCCGGCCGCTGAGCGAGCGAAAGTTATGCAATGGGGGCATTCGTCCAGATGGGCGGGACATTTTGGGTATCAAAAGACTCTGCGTCTCATTACCCGACAGTATCAATGGCCTCAGATGAGGCGGGACATTCTTCAATTTGTCACCACCTGTCCGGTGTGCGCCCGGACCAAACCGGTGATCGGGACCCCCATGGGGAAGCTACAACCACTGTCCGTACCGACAGGGCCCTGGACGGAGCTTTCCATGGATTTTATCACCGACCTCCCCAGTTCCCGGGGACATATGGTGATTTGGGTGGTAATTGACCGTTTTTCCCGAATGGCCCATTTCGTTCCCTTGCCGGGACTTCCTTCGGCGGTCGCATTAGCTCAACTCTTCATTCAACACATTTTTCGACTTCATGGGCTGCCTCTTCGGATTATTAGTGACCGAGGCCCCCAATGCACCTCGCGTTTCTGGAGGGCCTTGTGTACTGCATTGGGGGTGAAAACCCATTTCTCATCCGCATACCATCCCCAAACCAATGGTATGGTCGAAAGGACGAACCAAACGTTAAAAGGGTTCCTACGAGCATTTGTCAACAAACACCAAGATAACTGGGTCTCCCTACTCCCTTGGGCCGAGTTTGCATATAATCACAGTGTCCACTCGGCCTCGGGAAACTCTCCATTCTTAGTACATAAGTACATAAGTAGTGCCATACTGGGAAAGACCAAAGGTCCATCTAGCCCAGCATCCTGTCACCGACAGTGGCCAATCCAGGTCAAGGGCACCTGGCACGCTCCCCAAACGTAAAAACATTCCAGACAAGTTATACCTAAAAATGAGGAATTTTTCCAGTCCATTTAATAGCGGTCTATGGACTTGTCCTTTAGGAATCTATCTAACCCCTTTTTAAACTCCGTCAAGCTAACCGCCCGTACCACGTTCTCCGGCAATGAATTCCAGAGTCTAATTACACGTTGGGTGAAGAAAAATTTTCTCCGATTCGTTTTAAATTTACCACACTGTAGCTTCAACTCATGCCCTCTAGTCCTAGTATTTTTGGATAGCGTGAACAGTCGCTTCACATCCACCCGATCCATTCCACTCATTATTTTATACACTTCTATCATATCTCCCCTCAGCCGTCTCTTCTCCAAGCTGAAAAGCCCTAGCCTTCTCAGCCTCTCTTCATAGGAAAGTCGTCCCATCCCCACTATCATTTTCGTCGCCCTTCGCTGTACCTTTTCCAATTCTACTATATCTTTTTTGAGATACGGAGACCAGTACTGAACACAATACTCCAGGTGCGGTCGCACCATGGAGCGATACAACGGCATTATAACATCCACACACCTGGACTCCATACCCTTCTTAATAACACCCAACATTCTATTCGCTTTCCTAGCCGCAGCAGCACACTGAGCAGAAGGTTTCAGCGTATCATCGACGACGACACCCAGATCCCTTTCTTGATCCGTAACTCCTAACGCGGAACCTTGCAAGACGTAGCTATAATTCGGGTTCCTCTTACCCACATGCATCACTTTGCACTTGTCAACATTGAACTTCATCTGCCACTTGCACGCCCATTCTCCCAGTCTCGCAAGGTCCTCCTGTAATCGTTCACATTCCTCCTGCGACTTGACGACCCTGAATAATTTTGTGTCATCGGCGAATTTAATTACCTCACTAGTTATTCCCATCTCTAGGTCATTTATAAATACATTAAAAAGCAACGGACCCAGCACAGACCCCTGCGGGACCCCACTAACTACCCTCCTCCACTGAGAATACTGGCCACGCAATCCTACTCTCTGCTTCCTATCTTTCAACCAGTTCTTAATCCATAATAATACCCTACCTCCGATTCCATGACTCTGCAATTTCTTCAGGAGTCTTTCGTGCGGCACTTTGTCAAACGCCTTCTGAAAATCCAGATATACAATATCAACCGGCTCCCCATTGTCCACATGTTTGCTTACCCCCTCAAAAAAATGCATTAGATTGGTGAGGCAAGACTTCCCTTCACTAAATCCGTGCTGACTTTGTCTCATCAGTCCATGTTTTTGTATATGCTCTGCAATTTTATTCTTAATAATAGCCTCCACCATCTTGCCCGGCACCGACGTCAGACTCACCGGTCTATAATTTCCCGGATCTCCTCTGGAACCTTTCTTAAAAATCGGAGTAACATTGGCTACCCTCCAGTCTTCCGGTATTACACTCGATTTTAGGGACAGATTGCATATTTCTAACAGTAGCTCCGCAAGTTCATTTTTTAGTTCTATTAATACTCTGGGATGAATACCATCAGGTCCCGGTGATTTACTACTCTTCAGCTTGCTGAACTGACCCATTACATCCTCCAAGGTTACAGAGAATTTGTTTAGTTTCTCCGACTCCCCCGCTTCAAATATTCTTTCCGGCACCGGTGTCCCCCCCAAATCCTCCTCGGTGAAGACCGAAGCAAAGAATTCATTTAATTTCTCCGCTACGGCTTTGTCCTCCTTGATCGCCCCTTTAACACCATTTTCGTCCAGCGGCCCAACCGACTCTTTGGCCGGTTTCCTGCTTTTAATGTATCTAAAAAAGTTTTTACTATGTATTTTTGCTTCCAACGCTAATTTCTTCTCAAAGTCCTTTTTTGCCCTCCTTATCTCCGCTTTGCATTTGGCTTGGCATTCCTTATGATCTATCCTGTTACTTTCAGTTGGTTCTCTTCTCCACTTTCTGAAGGATTGTTTTTTGGCTCTAATGATTTCCTTTATCTTACTGTTTAGCCACGCCGGCTGACGTTTAGTCTTTTTTCCCTTTTTTCTAATACGTGGAATATATTTGTCCTGAACCTCCAGGATGGTGTTTTTAAACAGCATCCACGCCTGATGCAAGTTTTTTACTCTGCGAGCTGCTCCTTTCAGTCTTTTTTTCGCCATTTTTCTCATTTTGTCGTAATCACCTTTTCTATAGTTAAACGCTAGCGTACTTGATTTCCTAGTTTCACTTCCTTCAATGCCAATATCAAAACCGATCATATTATGATCACTGTTATCAAGCGGCCCTCGTATCGTTACCCCCCTGCACTAGATCATGAGCACCACTAAGGACTAAGTCTAGTATTTTTCCTTCTCTTGTCGGCTCCTGAACTAGCTGTTCCATGAAGCTGTCCTTGATTTCATCAAGAAATCTTATGTCCCTTGCGTGTACAGATGTTACATTACCCCAGTCTATATGCGGGTAATTGAAATCCCCCATTATTATTGTGTTGCCCAGTTTGTTTGCGTCCCTGATTTCCTTTAACATTTCCGCATCCGTCTGTTCGTCCTGGCCAGGCGGACGGTAGTACACTCCTATCACTATCCTTTTCCCCTTTGCACATGGAATTTCAATCCACAGTGATTCCAAGGAGTGTTTTGCTTCCTGCAGAATTTTCAATCTATTTGATTCAAGGCTCTCGTTAATATACAATGCTACCCCTCCACCAATCCGATTCACCCTATCACTACGATATAATTTGTACCCCGGTATGACAGTGTCCCACTGGTTATCCTCCTTCCACCAGGTCTCAGAGATGCCTATTATATCTAATTTTTCATTTAGTGCAATATATTCTAACTCCCCCATCTTATTTCTTAGGCTCCTGGCATTCGCATATAGACATTTCAAACTATGTTTGTTGTTCCTAAGTACATCATGCTTAGTACTTGACAGTATTAATTGGCAATCTTTTGTCTGATTTTTATTGTTATTTAAAGATACCCGATCTACTACAATCTCTTTTGCAACCTCACTATCAGGATACTCTATCTTCCCTGTTATGGTGATATCTTTGAAAGATACCTTATCCCGAACCATGCTCTTTTGAGCGACTGTCGGCCTTCCCCCCATTTCTAGTTTAAAAGCTGCTCTATCTCCTTCTTAAACGCCGATGCCAGCAGCCTGGTCCCACTCTGGTTAAGATGGAGCCCATCCTTTCGGAATAGGCTCCCCCTTCCCCAGAATGTTGCCCAGTTCCTAACAAATCTAAAGCCCTCCTCCCTGCACCATCGTCTCATCCACGCATTGAGACTCTGGAGCTCTGCCTGTCTCTTGGGCCCTGCGCGTGGCACAGGTAGCATTTCAGAAAATGCTACCCTGGAGGATCTGGATTTCAGCTTTCTACCTAAGAGCCTAAATTTTGCTTCCAGAACCTCTCTCCCACATTTTCCTATGTCATTGGTACCCACATGTACCAAGACAGCGGACTCCTCCCCAGCACTATCTAGAATCCTATCTAGGTGACACGTGAGGTCCGCCACCTTCGCACCAGGCAGGCAAGTCACCAGGCGATCCTCACGTCCACCAGCCACCCAGCTATCTATATGCCTAATGATCGAATCACCAAGTACAACAGCTGTCCTAACCTTTCCCTCCCGGGCAACATTTGGAGATATATCCTCGGTGCGAAAGGATAATACATCCCCTGGTGGGCAGGTCCTGGCTACAGGAGTACTTCCTACTTCACCAGGGTGATGCTCTCCTTCTAGGAGACCTCCCTCCTCCAAGGTAGCACAGGGGCTACCTGACTGGAGGTGGGACTTCTCTACAACATCCCTGTAGGTCTCCTCTATGTACCTCTCTGTCTCCCTCAGCTCCATCAAGTCTGCTACTCTAGCCTCAAGGGAACGGACATGTTCTCTGAGAGCTAGGAGCTCTTTGCATCGGGCACACACATATGACACCTCACCAATTGGGAGATAATCATACATGTGACACTCAATGCAAAAGACTGGATAGCACCCCTCTCGCTGCTGGACTGCTGACTCCATCTTAGTGTTTTTTGAGTTTTTCCGTAATTTAAAACTTGCTAAAGTATTAAGGATATCAGCCTATCACTAACTTACAGTTCCTCCTTTAAACCCCAATCTTCAAGTTCCGAAAGCACAAGCAAAATTTGTTCACTTACCAGAGAAATATCCTCTTCTCCCAGAACTTATTAGAAGGAAAGCTTTCGCGCGCCGAGTGGATCGGAACGGACCTGGGAGTCACTCTGGCGAAGGCTCCGAGGATATGCAGATGAGCTGCAAGTCCTCCACGGCACCTGAGAAGGCAACCGGTGGGAGAGCTGGGCACCTCTCAACCAAGAAAAGGCTTACCAGGGGTTAGGCCGAAGCCAGCATTCCTCCCCCTGAGGGTCACCTGATCCTGGCTAAGAAGTACCTGGTGTATGGACGACATCCTCGACTTCCAGCACCGTTCCCGTCTGGATCTCCGACCCCCATGGTTAATGAAACTCTGGCAGATCTGCAAAGAGTCTGGGAAACGGCCCGAGAACAACTGCAGAAGGCAGCCACCAAATACAAGATCTTCGCAGATCGGCATCGGAAAACCGCTCCCGTCTTGCAACCAGGGCAGAAGGTATGGTTAAGCACGAAATACCTCCGGCTTCGGGTGCCCTCCCGTAGATTGGGACCTCGGTACATTGGACCCTTTGCAATCCAATCCCGACTTGGAGCTGTGACATATCGGTTGCGGCTACCTAGTACCCTGCGGGTGCATAACGCTTTCCATGTTTCCTTATTGAAGAGTTTCCGAGGGTCTCGATGGCATCCTCAACGGCAGGAGACCGAAAATCTAGAAGCAGATCCCGATCCAGAGTTTGAAGTGGACGAAGTCCTGGATGCAAAAAGACAGCGAGGAAAGCTATATTACTTATTGTCCTGGAAGAATTTTGGCCCCGAAGACAACTCCTGGGAGCCCGCTGCGAATGTACATGCTCCACAATTGGTCAAAGCCTTCCACGCCCGGTATCCTTCCAAGCCCGGGCCCAGGGAGAAGGGGGCATCCGGGGAGGATACTGTCCCGTTCCGGGCCCTTACCTGGGGGCCCCCAGCGGGGGGCGAAGACCAACGGAAGCCGCGGGATCCGGGGCGGCGAAGACAAGCCGCTGACGGGGCCGGCGCTGCCGCGGGCCGCTCAGAGGCCGATGATCCGCTGGAGCGAGCGCCGGCCTCGGAGAAGGGGATACGCCGGCCAAGGTGGCGGCGCCGGCGCCGTCGTCTCCCTTGCTGGAGCAGACCAGCGAGCCAGCCCCGCCTACTCGCGCCGGATTGGCGCATGGACAAGGAGACCCCGCCCGCTGGGCACGCTGGCCAATCCAGGCCTCCCTTGCCTGCCTAGGCCGGGGGGATTGGCTCCAGCTGCTTCAGGGGATGGACGGGCGGGGGATTTAAACAACGAAACGGAAAGAGACGGGTGCTTCCGTTTCGTTCGTCAGAAGCCCCCACAGTGGATCGGAAGGCTAGCCACCTTCAGATACTGTGTCCTTCCAGCTAGCCGTCCTTGCTAGCCACCTTCAGAGACTGTGTCCTCTTCAGCTAGCCGTCCTTGCTAGCCACCTTCAGAGACTGTGTCCTTCCAGCTAGCCGTCCTTGCTAGCCACCTTCAGAGACTGTGTCCTCTTCAGCTAGCCGTCCTTGCTAGCCACCCTCAGAGACTGTGTCCTTCCAGCTAGCCGTCCTTGCTAGCCACCTTCAGAGACTGTGTCCTCTTCAGCTAGCCGTCCTTGCTAGCCACCTTCAGAGACTGTGTCCTCTTCAGCTAGCCATCCTTGCTAGCCACCTTCAGAGACTGTGTCCTTCCAGCTAGCCGTCCTTGCTAGCCACCTTCAGAGACTGTGTCCTTCCAGCTAGCCGTCCTTGCTAGCCACCTTCAGAGACTGTGTCCTCTTCAGCTAGCCGTCCTTGCTAGCCACCTTCAGAGACTGTGTCCCTTCAGCTAGCCGTCCTTGCTAGCCACCTTCGGAGTCTGTGTCCTCGTCAAGCTAGCCGTCCTTGCTAGCCGCCTCCAGGGACTGTGTTCCTCTTCCAGCTAGCCGTCCTTGCTAGCCCCCTTCAGAGACTGTGTTCCTTTTCTGCGCTAGCTGTCCTTGCTAGCTGCCCTTTAGAGACTGAGTTGCTGACTACCAGCCAAGCCGACCGTCACCCCGCGGTTCCAGCAGTCCTGCTGGCCGCCTGCAGCTGGGGGCTCAACCCTCGGTGAACGGCGGTCGCCGCGGGTGAAGATTCGGGGTGCGCGGTGGTCCTCGGAGGTCTTGCCAGGCCTCAGGGAACCTAAGGGCTCACCAACCATCGGAACAGGACACTTGCTCTTAAAAGATACATCTTTTGTTTGATTGGATTAATGAAAGTATCGGTTTTATCCATTATCAAACAGAAGGCACAATCTCCACACTTAAAGTGACCAGCTGTTGCTATGTTTGAGGAAGAACATCGATCTTGAAATGGCAAAACTACCGGACTTAAATGCTCTTTTAACTTCTTACTCCTACTGTAAAAACAACGAAGACCAGATTTACTGAACATAGGTAAATTTTGAACTAAGTCCCAATGCTTTCTAATAGCTGCAGCTACTTGGGGGGGGGGGGGGGGGGGGGGAAGGGTTAAAGCGCATTATGTAGGTTTACGTATCATTATCTGCACTTGAACTAGTTGTCTTGGGCAAAAATAAATAATCCCAATGATTGAACTTGTCTCGGTGATAGGTAGTACAGATAACCTTGTCAGGGTAGCCACGAACACTTAACCTCATTGATAAGTCTTTAGATTGATGTTTAAAATCCTCTTCATTAGAGCATATGCGTCGGCATCAAATAAATTGCGAGAATGGTAAGCTGTTCTTCAGAGCTGTAAGGTGACAACTCTTGTAGTCTAAAAAAGTGTTCTGATCAGTACTTTTGTGCAAAATGGTAGTATCAAAACCCATCCCTGTGTTTTTTTACCAATATGTCCAAAAAAGAAATTTCCAACAGAGCGACCTGAAGAACAACATTTATGCGTGGATAGCATCCATTCAAATAAAGCACAAATTGTTGTAGAAGCTCTATATTCCCATCCCATAATAAAAACATATCATCAATGAAACGGACCCAAGGTATCACGTGCTTGTAAAGATTTGCCGTGTACGCATATTTTTGTTCAAAAGCTCTCATAAATAAATTAGCTACTGAGGGAGCCATCGTTTTTCCCATCGCTACTCCTGAAACTTGTTGATACAAGGAGGTGCCAAATTGAAAAAAATTCTTTTCATGGTTAAACTTGCCAATGCTATAATAAAAGATATAGGAACTCTCCCTGAAACTTTAGAATCCAAAAATGATTGTACAACCTCGAAAGCTTCATCTTGTGGGATCACAGTATAGAGAGAGGTGACATCCAAGGTAGCCATAGTTGAATGTCTGGCTTTAGAGCTGTGAGCGGATAAATCTGCATAAAGAGCGTTGAATCTTTAAGTAAGATGGACTTTCTGTCACCAATGGTTGTAAAAAAACAGTCCACAAACATTGATAGAGGCTCTAACAATGAACCTCTACTTGATATTATGGGTCTCCCAGTGGGATTCATGACTGTTTTATGAATCTTTGGTAAAGTGTGAAAAACAGGGATTTTTGGATGCGGTGTATTCAGAAAATGGAATTCCTTTTGAGTCAATATGCCTTTAGCATAGGCATCACATGTGAGGTGAAAAATCAGCTGTTGTAATTCCACAGTAGGATCATTTGACGATAATCAGCGCGAACTTGAAGTTGTCTTAAAATTTCAGTAGTTCGTTAGTGGATTCATATTTTAATAACCAATCTCTCTATTAGACTGAGCCTAGGTCATGCAACAATTTGAAAGAGTCACAAAATTCTGAAAGAAATAGGCAACCACCAGAAAACCTGCAAATTTGGGGAACTATAATCTCTAAAATCACATTCAGATAGGTGACAACATTTTAAATAATCTAAAGCCTAGATTTTCTTTTTCTGGAAAGCCAGCATACATAGAAACAGAGAAAAATGTAGGAAGATAAAGACCATTTGGCCTATCCAGTCTGCCCATCCATGCTATCTACTATCCCTTCTTCTCCCTTAGATATTCTATGTACTTGTCCCAAGCTTTCCTGAATTCAGACTATTGAAATGGTGTACATTAAGGTACAGTAGCTATTTTTTCTGCTACTGGAGGGCTTGTAATTGCCAAAAAAAAGAGTTAAAGTGGGACTTGAACCTTGGTCTTTTGGTTTGCAGTCCACTGAACTAACCCCTAGGCTGCCTCTCTGTGGCCATTTCCTAAGAATACTGCCATATAGATGTCCATGCCCCTTGTTTTCCACACCCCCCCCCCCCCCCAAATTCATAATTTGGACATTCCAGTTCATGCTGGATATCTCCAGCACAAGGACATCCATCTCATGTATTTTCAACTAGGAAATCTTGACGTATTTCCTGTTCAAAAATACATGTGAGACGGATATCCATTTGGGACGTTCCTATTTTGACTTGGACACCCCTCCAAAAATACCCCTCTACGCACCTTTATAAAATTATAGCACAAATCTTGCAGTAATGGTGTCTAGACTGAAGGTGCAGACATTACACCTGCTCAAGAGCAAGCACAAATATTAGTGTGTAAATAGAAACAGAGAAAATGACAGCAGATAAAGACCATGTGGCCTATCCAATCTGCCCATCCATATCATTCGCTATCTCTTCCTCTCCGCTAAGAGATCCCATATGCCTATCCCATGCTTTATTGAATGCATGTGCACAGTATCTTATATAATATTCAGGTAAATCACAACTTCACCCAAACTTCTCCCTGAACGTGTGTACTCCAAACTCGCTTAAAATTACTTGTTTATTTGCAGTGTGCATACTTTAAACATGAGGCAATGCCCTTTCATGTGTATAAAGCAGTATTTTAGGCTTGAAAATGGTTCATAAAATTACTTTCATAATGCTTTTGTTCTTCATAAAGTGAGGGCATTCTCTGACGTTGCAGGGCTACACAAAATTAAAACAAGAAAATGTATTTCCTTGCACCAGGAAGTCATGGTCATTGGCACTGAATTTTTTCATAAGTTTCCCTGCAAATTGTTGGTGAAATTTTAGGGGAGACAGTTTATGTTTTATGACCCTGCCCAATTGGTTCTTGGTTATGAAGACTATATCTGTTATAGAACCCGCTGAACAATCTCCAGACATAGGGGTCCTTTTACTAAGCTGTGCTAAAAGATGGCCTGCGTTATGACTAGCGTATGGGTTTCCCCACATGCTGAGAACACATTTAGCACAGCTGTAAAATGACTGATTTTTCATTTCCTCAATTAATGGCCATGCACTAATTTCTCAATTAGCATGTGGCCATTAGCGCATGAGCCCTTACCGACACCTATTTAGTAGGCAGAAAAGGTTCAGGCTCTAGCCATGAGCTAATCAGTAGGCATGCGGCTGTGCTGATTAGTGCTGGACATGCCTACTGTCTGCCCCCAAACACACCCCCATTGCTAAAAAGTACAGTGCAATTCTGATTATCCGGACATCCTTGGCAGGAAGTGATCCGGATAATCATTAATTTGGATGATTGGACAAACCTATACCCACAACCACCAAGGCTAGAACCCACGACCCTACATGGCCTCATAATAAATGACGACAGATAAAGACCTGTATGGGCCATCCAGTCTGCCCAACAAGATAAACTCATTTACATGGTATGTGATACTTTATATGTATACCTGAGTTTGATTTGTCCTTGCCTTTCTCAGGGCACAGACCGTAGAAGTCTACTCATAGTAACGTGGAGGGGCATAATCAAACGTGGCGCCCATCTCTAAGGCTGGCCCCGTAAAGCAGCGTCCCTGACCGTATCATCGAAAAACAAGATGGGCAGCCATCTTTCGTTTTGATAATAAGGTCGGGGACGGCCAAATCTCAACATTTGGGTTGACCTTAGAGATGGCTGCCCTTAGAGATGGCCGACATTTGTAGTGCACTGGTCCCCCTCACATGCCAGGACACCAACCGGGCACCCTATGGGGCACTGCAGTGGACTTCACAAATTGCTCCCAGGTGCATAGCTCCCTTACATTGTGTGCTGAGCCCCCCCAACCCCCCCTAAAACCCACTACCCACAACTGTACAACACTACCATAGCCTTTAAAGGGTAATGGGGGGCATCTAGATGTGGGTACAGTGGGTGTCTGGTGGGTTTTGGAGGGCTCCCATTTACCACCATAAGTGTAACAGGTAGGGGGGGGGATGGGCCTGGGTCCGCCTGCCTGAAGTGCACTGCAGTACCCACTAAAAACTGCTCCAGGGACCTGCATAGTGCTGTGATGGAGCTGGGTATGACATTTGAGGCTGGCATAGAGGCTGGCAAAAAAATGGGGTTGGTGACCACTGGGGGAGTAAGGGGAGGTGATCCCCGATTGCCTCCGGTGGTCATCTGGTCAGTTTGGGCACCTTTTCGAGGCTCAGTTGTGAACAAAAAGGGACCAAGTAAAGTCGTTCAAATGCTCGTCAGGAACGCCCTTCTTTTTTCCATTATCGGCCGAGGACGGCCATCTCTTAACCACGCCCCCATCCCGCCTTCAGTACACTGCCAACACGCCCCCTTGAAATTTGGCCGGCCCTGCAATGGAAAGCAGTTGAGGACGGCCAAAATTGGCTTTCGATTATGTCGATTTGGCCGCCCTTAGGAGAAGGGCGCCCATCTCCTGATTTGTGTCAGAAGATGGGCGCCCTTCTCCTTCGAAAATAGGCAGAAAAAGACCTGCACGGTCCATCCACTCTGTCCAACAAGATAAACTCATATGTGCTACTTTCTGTGTATACCTGACCTTGATTTGTATCTGCCATTTTCAGGGCAATGACCGTAGAAGTCTGCCCAGCACTAGCCCTGCCTCCCAACCACTAGCCCCACCTCCCACCACCAGCTCTGCCACCCAATCTCGGCTAACCTTCAGAGGATCCATTCCTTCTGAACAGGATTCCTTTATGTTTATCCCACGCATGTTTGAATTCTGTTACCGTTTTCATCTCCACCACCTCCCTTGGGCATTCCAAGTATCCACCACTCTCTCCGTGAAAAAATACTTCCTGACATTTTTCTTGAGTCTGCCCCCCTTCAATCTCATTTCATGTCCTCTAGTTCTACCGCCTTCCCATCTACGGAAAAGGTTTGTTTGCGGATTAATACCTTTCAAATATTTGAACGTCTGTATCATATCACCCCTGTTTCTCCTTTCCTCCAGGGTATACATGTTCAGGTCAGCAAGTCTCTCCTCCTACGTCTTGTAACGCAAATCCCATACCATTCTCGTAGCTTTTCTTTTCACCGCTTCAATTCTTTTTACATCCTTAGCAAGATACGGCCTCCAAAACTGAACACAATACTCTAGGTGGGGCCTCACCAACGACGTACACAGGGGCATTAAAACCTCTTTTCTTCTGCTGGTCACACCTCTCTCTATTCAGCAACCTTCTAGCTATGGCCACCGCCTTGTCACACTGTTTCGTCGCCTTCAGATCCTCAGATACTATCACCCCAAGATCCCTCTCCCTGTCCGTACATATCAGACTCTCACCACCTAACACATACGTCTCCCATGGATTTCTACTCCCTAAGTGCATCACTTTGCATTTCTTCGCATTGAATTTTAGTTGCCAAACCTTAGACCATTCTTCTAGCTTCCGCAGATCCTTTTTCATGTTTTCCACTCCCTCCCGGTAGAAGTCTGCCCAGCTCCCATTTTGTTTCCCAGTTACCGGCGTCGCCACCCAATCTCTGCTAAGATTCCGTGGAACCATTCCTTCTAAACAGGATTCCTTTGTGTTTATCCCACGAATGTTTGAATTCCATTACCGTTTTCATCTCCATCATCTCCCGCAGGAGGGCATTCCACGTGTCTACCACTCTTTCTATGAAAAAATACTTCCTATCATTACCTCTGAGTCTGCCCCCCTTCAACTTCAATTCATGTCCTCTAGTTCTTCCGCCTTCCAGTCTCCGAAAAAGATTCATTTGCAGATTAATACCTTTCAAATATTTGAACATCTGTATCATGTCACCCCTGTTTCTCCTTTCCTCTAAGGTGTACATGTTCAGGTCAGCAAGTCTCTCCTTGTATGGTTTGCAACGCAAATCCCATACCATTTTTGTAGCTTTTCTAGTCCTTGTCCCCGATGCAGCAAAAACTAGAAAGTTAATAAATTAATTAATTAACCTTACAAAAAACCGCAAGTGCAAAACTCGTGGTGCTGGACTCTTGCCCACAAACCCCCATGCTCCACGCTACCAGACTGACCCGTCCACCTCCTGACATGCAAGGGCCCACTCGCTGTAGTAGCACTGAAACCCTCACCTCATCAGCTGACTCACTGGCAAGAACTCTGACGCTGGTCCAGATAATTGGACATCCTGTTAATCAGCATTCAGATAATCGGTGTCGTACCATAAAAAGTATTTTTTCAATGTGTGGGAAACATGCCATCACTACCGCGGGACACCTGAGCAGCATAAAATCTGTTTTGCTGTTCTGGGATCTTGCCAAGTACTTGTGACCTGGATTGGCCACTGTTGGAAACAGGATACTGGGCTTGATGGACCTTCGGTCTGTCCCAGTATGGCAACACATGTTTTTATGCATTAGTTCTTATCGCTGCTTAATAAAAGGACCCCAAAGGAACTTCAATGCAGTCCTAGGGGGAATTGAAGCAAAGTTATTTTTCATTTCAAAAACTATTACTGTGATTGAAGATTGTGGGTTTAACCACTTTTCCTGTGTTTTCCATTTATATTTATTTTCCTTTGGTCTCCCTTCTATTTTGAAGGTAACAGTAAGCCATGTAGCTATTTGTCTTTCTTTTTTGTGTATTTTGTTCTTTTTGTTATTGTTTTCTCTTATTATGATCTTTATATTTTCTGTAGAAGTCTCACATTGATTTTATTATATATAAAATTCTCAGTTAAAAAGAAAAAAACAACTCCTAGGAGCTAACCAATTGTTTTGTTTGAGAGCAGAGCTAATTTCTGAGTTTTAGGCATTAGTAGACTGTCGGGTTCATTTTCAAAAGAGAAGGATGCCCATCTTTCGACATAAATCGGACGATGAACGTCCTTCTCCTAGGGACATCCAAATCGGTATAACCAAAAGCTGATTTTGGACTTCCCCAACTGCACTCTGTGCAGGGACGGCCAAAGTTCAAGGGGGCGTATCGGAGGCATAGCGAAGGCGGGACTTCGGTGTGCCTAACACTTGGATGTCCTTGAACCATAATAAAAAAAAAAAGAAGGACATCTCTGATGAGCACTTGGACCTTTTCACCTGGACCTGTTTTTCTTACGATTATAGTACAAAAAGGTGCCCGAACTGACCAGATGACCACCGGAGAGAATCGTGGATGACCTCCCGTTACTCCCCCAGTGGTCACTAACCCCCTCCCACCCTCAAAAAACATCTCTCAAAATATTTTGTGCCAGCCTCTATGTCAGCCTCAGATGTCATACTCAGGTCCATGACAGCAGCATGCAGGTCCCTGGAGCAGTTTTAGTGGGTGAGTGCACTTCAGACAGGTGGACCCAGCACCATTCCCCCCCCCCCACACCTGTTATGCTTGTGGAGGAAACAGCGAGCCCTCCAAAACCCACCAGAAGCCTACTGTACCCACATCTAGGTGCCCCCCTTCACCCATAAGGGCTATGGTAGTGGTGTACAGTTGTGGGTTTTGGGGAGCTCAGCACACAAGGTAAGGGAGCTATGTTCTTGGGAACAATTTATGAAGTTCACTGCAGTGCCCCCTAGGGTGCCCAGTTGGTGTCCTGGCATGTCAGGGGGACCAGTGAACTACAAATGCTGGCTCCTCCCACGACCAAATGGCTTGCATTTGGTCGTTTCTGAGATGAACGTCCTTGGTTTCGATTATCGCCGAAAATCAGAAATGTCCATGTCTAGGGACAACCAAATCTAGGGACGAGCAAATTTAAGGATTTGGACGTCCCTGACGGTATTTTCAAAACGAGAAATGGACGTCCATCTTGTTTCGAAAATACAGGTTTCCCCGCCCCTGGATGGGGACGTTTTGCGAGGACGTCCAAATCAAAACATGGGCGTCCCTTTTGAAAATGCCCCTCTGTATGATGCAACCATTTCAATGTCTACATTAAAGGATGGTGTAAAGAAGCAATGGTCAAATGACAGTGTCTTTTGGACTCAGGATGGCAAGATTCCTTCCTGAGTCAACACTTCCATGCTTCTTTGGGTTTCGAACCCTATCTTTTCCCATCACTTCCTGGAGACTCATATTGAATCAGAAGACAGTTCTAATTGTGCATAGAGAATGATATGGGGATGGGAACCCGCGGTAACCGCGGGGACAGGGACGGGGATAGAACCTGCAGAGACGGGATTGGGACAGAGCCGGAGGGGAGGGGACAGTACGGGGCGGGGCGGGATGGGAGGGGGGGTGGGGCAAGGCAGGGGGGAGGGTGAGGATGTGGACAGAGCCCGTGGGGACGGGGACAAACTTTGTCCCCATGTCATTTTCTAATTTGAAGCCTGTTAATGAACTGGACTGTTATTTATGTTTGAGCGAATCAGACAACAATATTTTGATTTTTTTGGAAAAACAAGCAAACATGTTGGCCACAACTAGCAAACTTTGCATGGGGGATCCTGTGCATTCCTGCTACCAGCACATCTTTTAAGAAGACATCTTCTATTGTAGGAAGGACTGTGGAAGACAGGAGAGCTAGACTGAATCCTGAGACGTTAATGACTTATTCACCCATAGATTAAAAAATTATAACAGTGCTTCATAGGGCATATTTCTCCCCTCTAGGGCATACAGAATGGGTTGTACTTTGTACCCCTGGACATTTTAGCAGGGTGGATTAAGATTCCTTGGGGTAGCAGAAGTCAGTTATTGTTGGGGTTGGAAGGGTAGAGGGTGGTGGTGGTGGGGGAGGGTATTATAGTTGCTCATTGTTATTATTGTTTTCTATTTGTGATTTATAAACAACAGTTGCACAGGATAATGTTCTTTTTTATACTTTAATAAAAAGATTTAAATATAAACTCATAAATGTTCAAGGCGTCTGCAGATGAGGACAGAGCCCATGGGGATGGGGCAGGGACAGAACCTGTGGGGATGGGAAGAGGGCCCGCAGGGACAGGACGGAGATGGGGACAGAACCTGTAGGTATGTGGTGGGGATGGAGACAAACATTGTCCCTTAATTGTGCACTCATGCCAGTTTTTCACTCTCCTGGAACTTTTCTTTCCTTCCATCTCCTCTCCTGGAGTGTGGCAGCTCCACTTCAGCAATGATAAACAACAACTATCTTCCAGGCTTACCTTTTATACTTTTTGGAAACAACCAGGAGGAGCCAAAATTTAAAAAAAACTGACCATCCTCTGTTGAGCGGCATCACACCATCTAGTTTCCTGTCAGTAAGTAACTTGGTCATAATATTTAGCCAATACATTATCAGATTTCTATGCAAGATAATAGCATGATCACACTTTCAGGGACATTTTTTTTTTACCATTAACTGTTTTTACATCACTCCTTAAGTGGCATTTTAACAGGTACATTAACAGGCTTATTTATTAGCACACATTACTGCCAAAGTTAAGGTGCATTAGGTAAAAAAAAACTTCTGAGTTAATTGTTATGGGTATTTCCGGCACTTTTGAGAAGACAACCTTGCAGTTAATACAGAGCAATGATTGTTACCATATGTTAACAGCATGACCGATCAAATAGAATACAATTAGCTTCATCTCTGGAAGTGTAGCTAACTGTATTACATTATCTACTGTGTTTACAGTTGATGCAGGCTAATGACCTCTGTGATAACTGTCAAGCACTGTTCTCTATACCACATTCCCTAATAGGTATCTTAGGTATTGAACATGGCAATCAGCAAGTGAAAATAAGTACACTTCATTAAATGTTAACATGAAGCTGTGCTTTTAGTATACATTAAAAACAGCACTAAATACTTAACATAGCTTAGTAAATAGGCCCCCAATTTTTTTTAACAGCATAACCTGTAATACATTGGATTGGATTTTAGATTTTATTACTTGCCATTTCAAAATTTGAGCTCAAGGTAGGTCAGTGGCGTACCAAGGGGGGAGGGGTGGTGGGGGTGGTCATCCCCGGGTGCACGCCACTGGGGGGTGCCGCAGCGCGCGCCTGGCTCCGAGTTCGCTATCTTCGCTCGTTCACTGCAGCTCCCTCTGCCCCGGAACAGGTTACTTCCTGTTCCGGAGCAGAAGGAGCTGCAGCGAAGTTAGCGAACTTTTCGGAGCTGACAGGTGCGCGCCGTGGCACCCCCCCCAGCAGTGTGCACCCGGGGGGGGGGGAAGGGAGGTGTCATTTCGTCGGGGGGGGGGGGGGGAATCGGCGATCTGCCCAGGGTGCCATCCTGGCTAGGAACGCCACTGAGGTAGGTTACACATTCAGGTACAGTTGGTAGGTCCCTTAAAATCTAAGTTGTACCTCAGGCAATAGAGGGTGAAGTGATTGTCCAAAGTCACAAGAACTGTCAGTGGGAGAAGCAGGATTTGAATGCTGGCTTCCTTGGTTATTCTTCTACACCATGTCTTCAGATGGTGATTTATAACTTGTTCTTGTTGTAGTACATGCCATATCATATAATAATAATTTTTGGACTTTCGGTCTGCCTTTTCAAATAATGCAAAGTGTGGCTTGCAACATTATTCATATGCAAGTACTACATCCCTGCTACAAAGATTGTATGATCTCAGTGGGTACCTTAGGTCAGTGTTTCCCAAGTTTGCCCTGGAGTATGCATGAGATTGATTTATATACACTGACTCCATTGTATGCAAATTTCTTTTATGATTAATCAATGCGCATATCCTGAAAACCTGACTGACAAGGGGGTACTCCAGAACCAACTTGGAAAACCCTTCCTTTGGTAGCAGTTGTCATCTTCTCTGGTTCTGTACCAATTTGGGCAAATAAGCATATAAATTCTCAAATGCAAATCAACTGCCGCTCCCCATCCCCCACCCTTGTGTGTTACTCGATAGGTGAACCCTGTTCCTTTCACTGTCCACTATATCTGTCCTAAGCATATTTCAGTTCTGATACAGTTGTGGCTCCACCATGACTGCTGGTATGCCATTCCACAATGACAAAGAGTTTTCTGGAAAACTTATGTGATATGGGAAGTGTAACGTGAATATCAAAACAAACCCATAATAAATAATGAAATAATTAAGGTGAAAGTGGTCACTCTCAATAATCAAACCATGGCTAATGATGCCCTCGATATTACGAAGTTATGTATAAATGAATAAGCCTGATATCAGATAACATTTCTGCTCCTGGGTGTTTTCTGTGAAAAAGATGAGAAACTATTGGGAGTTTTCTGAGTTTTTGGTTAGTTTTGGAATGAGGTATGCAATGGAATCTATGTGGGATGCAAAGAATACATCATAAAGAAAATCCAAACTGCCCAAAACACTGCAGCTGGACTTATATTTGGAAAAACGAGATTTGAAAGTGCCAAACCCCTAAGAGAAAAGCTGCACTGGCTCCCAATCAAAGAACATATTGCGTTCAAAATCTGCACTCTGGTCCATAAAATCATCTACGGTGAGGCCCCGTGATATATGGCAAACCTCATAAACTTATAAACCAGAAACACAAAACGATCAACACGCACATACCTAAATCTCCATTACCCAAGCTGCAAAAGACTCAAATATAAATCAACCTATGCATCCAGCTTCTCCTATATAAGCACGAAACTATGGAACGCATTACCAAATGTCATGAAAACAATGCACAACCCATCAAACTTCCGGAAATCATTAAAAACCAACTTGTTCAAAAAGGCATACCCTAATGATCCAACTTAAACGCCTGAACCCTGCAACACAACAAAATTAATACTTGAACTGGACATAACTTAACTCTTCCTCCTGGATTCCCTAATATGTTTGTCACTTTTGAACTTTTACCATAATAGCTCTCTGTATTTGTTATACTGGAATTGGCGATCGCCATCACGGTACTATGTAAGCCACATTGAGCCTGCAAATAGGTGGGAAAATGTGGGATACAAATGCAACAAATAAATAAATAAATTCTGGGCATTGATGTCTCATACTTAACAAATGGGAGGAGAGCCTAGCTGTTGTATTATTACCAGTCTATGAAATAATGCAAGTAACAATGCCTGAAATTACATGCATGTGGATCTATTTGCATAAGTTATTTGACTACTGTAATTTCTAAGTACATGGAGAAAATGTAAAAGACCATGAAGAACATTTGATCTTGGAATGGTCTCATAAAACCAATGGGCCTGATTTACAGAGTCTTTTCTCCCACTCTCTGTAAAGGAGAAAAAAATACATAATGAATCAGGCCTAATATGTAGTATAGATTACGAATGTCTTTTGACCTTCCACAGCTATTACACAATTTTTCTTGATACATTATGGGAGTGTGAGGGAGTTTATAGAATTCTGCCCCTCACCCTTAAGAAAGGCTCCCTTAGACAGCCTGCTGCTCCTTGTGATCTTGGGCAAGTCACTTAACCCTCCATTGCCTCAGGTACAAACTTAGTGCCCTCCTGGGACAGAGAAATATCCAGAGTACCTGAATGTAACTCACCTTGAGCTACTACTGAAAAAGGTGTGAGCAAAAAAAAAAAAATCTAAATAAACAACACAGCTTAAACTTAATCCACAATTCTATCGGGAGCCAGTGCAGATCCAAAAACAATGGTGTCACATGGTCATACTTTGACTTCTGATATATCAGCCTGGAAGTTCCTAAGGGTGAGATCTCTGCTGCTCACTCCCAGGAATAAGAATTGGTGATATCTCTGAAGTCCATCTAGCTAATACATTTTTAATAGATTCAGAAATTGATGCAAACTCTTTTTAACCCAGCTATAACACTAGCTTTGACATCCTCCAACAACAAATTTCACAGCTTAATTGTGCATTGACTGAAAAATACCTTCTTAAATTCTTTTACATCTGTTAAGAATTAGTTTTAGTATTGTTTAAAAGATTACATCACTATTTCCATTAACTTGTTCTACCTATTCTATAAGTCTTTATCATTTTGCTTCTGCATCATCTCTTCTCCAAATAGGCAAGTTAACATTGTGCTTGCTGGTGCAGGCTCTCTCTTTTTACTTCCAGCTTTGGGATCCTGGGAAAAGCTGAAATGTCCTGCTTAGAGCAGGAGAAAGGATATGAGTTGCACATCTTCTTACAGTGCTCTCATCAGAAATCAGAACATTTTCCTTAAAACTAGCATGGCAATCAATTTCTGAATAATAATACACAGAATTCTTCTCTATTCCATTAACATTACAGATAGTAGCAATCTAAAAATAAATAGCTTTCTTATTATTGGACTATGTATTGCAGAGTTCCGGAAGCTCTGTTTCTCCCACAGTAAACTAGGGGCCCTGTTTACTAAGCTGTGGTAGAGGCATTCTAGCGTTTTTAGCACGTGCTAAGGATTAGCGTGCGCTAACTGTGTAGATGCCTATAATATTCCTATGGGCGTCTACATGGTTAGCCCGTGCTAATTTTTGCATGTGCTAAAAACATTAGTGCACCCTAGTTTACAGGGTCCTAGGTTCTTTATGGTCTCTTATACCCAGTTTTCAAAGGTTTTTATATGGGTACACATATGCTGATCTATATTAAATGGCTTTTAATAGTGACTCAACTGTTGCTACAACTCAAGGTATGCACACTCTTTCATGAGGTGGGAATAGGGCAGGGGAAGGAAAGCATGCACAGTGATTTCATTTTGAGTTCCTCTCACCACACACACTGCACCCACTCTAAGCTGAGCAGCAGGGCCGCCGAGAGGGGGGGCAGGGGGGACAAAATTCCCCAGGCCCGGGCCTCCAAGAGGGGCCTGGCACCACAGTCCCACCCGCCCTCCGTTGTCGACCGTCTGCCACTAGGCCGGGCCCCCTGCATTGAAATCACAGCGCCCCTCATCTCCGTGTGAAAGCGCTGCAGGCAGCAGCAGATCGCCTCCCTTCGGGCCTCCTTCCCTCCCTCTTAGGGAAGGAGGCCCAAAGGGAGGCGATCTGCTGCTGCCTGCAGCGCTTTCACATGGAGGTGAGAGGCGCTGTAATTTCAGTGCAGGGGGCCCGGCCCAGTGGCGGACGGAGGGGGGGGGGGAGCAACGACCTCGGGGGAGGGGCAGCAGGGGCGTGGCCCCAGGGGCGGCCTTGCCCCAGGCCTGGCCCAGTCTCTAGGCGGCCCTGCTGAGTAGGAGTCCTCCAACTGCATTGCTGCTTGGGGGGGGAGGGGTGTTTGTGCTTCAGTATTGTGCTTTCAATTGCTAGGGACAGGTAGGTACCCTGAAGTCCTAAAGAACTTGCCTGTCTCTCATTATTGAAAATATATAGTGAAACAGCACCCCCCAGGTGCAGGACTGTAGGTGGAGGACTCCTGCTCAGCTTAGAGTAAACAGTGTCTGCACCTGCTGCAAACTCTGCAGGTCCTTTTGTACCCACAGAGTTTTCACCAGCAGATTTCCAAATGGAAATGTTACTGTACATAATAACCAGCAGAAGAATACTGTGCATGGTAGGTGACTATTTTAAGCATTGTTATTTTATGTTCTGTGACCAATTTATCCTTTGATTATATGCAGTGACGTGGCAGAAGGTTAAACAGTTTTATGAAAGCAAATAATGTTTCATCCAGTGGAACACGGCTGATCAAAGTCCTTCCATAAGAGACTGGTAGTATATCACAGACTGTGTAAATTTTGCCAAGTGACATTTCCTATATTCTTGCTGGAACTATGCTTTCATTTTTTTTAGGGGCTAGGAGTTGTATCTATTTAATGACACCCCCCCCCCCCTTTTTTGCCTACAGTTTATTTATTTATTTATTTATTTTGTGGCTTTACACAGTGATTTTGACATGTTCTGGAGTGAGATCTTGTCAAAATCTTGAGGAGAATCTGGACTCACCTTACCTATGTCTGCTCAATGCAGTGGCCAAGTGGGAGTCCTACTATACCTTTCTTTTGGGCTTCTGCATCTCAAATACATGACTCTGAACTTTTTTTGCACTGAATTTTAGTTGCTAACCATTTGACCACTCCTTATGCTTTCTTAGATCATGTCTCATTTTGTCTGCTCCCTCAGGGGAGACTACTCTGTCACAGATCATTGTGTCATCAACAAATAGACAACCTTTCTTTTCTACCCTCCCACCTACGCCCCCCCCCCCTGTAAAAATACTGAACAGAACCAGTCTCAGGATTGGTCTCTGAGCTCAGTTAATGTCCACTCTGTCCTTTGAATGAATTCTGTTTACTGTCAACCAGTTTCAAATCCATTTCTCAATCTTCAGACCCAACTTCAGACTGTTCAGTTTATACTTCCTAGGTGGATGGTATCAAAGATTTTGCTGAAGTCCAAATAAACCACATCCAGCACACATCCTTGTTCTAATTCTCTAGTTATGTTCAGCAATGCAGGGGGTCATTGAAGGTATTGCCTTTATCTAAATAGGTTAAGCTACACAGGAGCTCACACTGGTATGAAGATGAATTCAAGTATTATTTATTTATTATTATGTATTTTACCACATTTTTGAAGAAATTAACCCAAGGCAGTTTACAGCAAGAAATTGTTGTGAGAACTAGAATGGGTCAGGCAAAACACAGCATATGTCTATGTTTACCTCCTCATTGTTCTCTGAGGGAAGCCCATACTCTGTGTTTGGTCTGGTACAGTCCTTAAGCAAAAACTCCAAATAAAACTTTCCTCCATTCTCTGTTCCCTCTGACTGAGTCTAAAGGCACAAAGAACTACAAATGGCTGGCCTGTCTGTCAGTCAGTAACTGATGCAATCTATCACAGTTAGGGATATGCATTCATACAATAATAGATATATTAATTCAAAACATGCTACCTTTTTGAACTAGTTACTGGCATTTCCCTGGTCTGTATTCCTATCTAGAGCCTCTGTACTGAACAGCCCCTCACTGGGTGTGCAGCTGCCTCCTCGATCATCCTGCAAAGCACAGGGGTGGAAAGCACCTTTAAATGAGGCAATGTAGGAGGATGATTGAAAATGTAGGCAAGTATTGGCAAGATATTGATGACAACAAAGACATTTTTCATACCTGAAAAAGAATAATGAGGGTCAAGTATAGCAATGGACTTGTATTAGGCTCTAAGGGAGTAATTTTAATTTTTGCACGTGTATGGCAACATGTGCAAGAGGAGGATTAAAGATGGTGACACATGCTGAACTGGTGTGATGGGTCTCTTACGTTGGCTGAGGTGTTTTTCATGCTGTAGGGAATATAAATGAAGATAGCCAAGCAGTCCCTTTCAGCTGCCTGCCATACCCTCTATGGGCCAATGAATGACTTTGGAGCTCATTTTCAAAATAGAAAAACATCCAAACAGTGGCATAAATCTGCATTTGGACATTTTTCTCACAAAAACATCCAAATTGGCATTTTCCAAACCAATTTTTAGATGCTTTTCTATGAAGTCCGTCAGAAGTGCATTCAAATCTCAAGGGAGTGTGTCAGGGGCGTGTTAAAGGTGGGATCTGGGCATTCCTAACGACTAAAACTAAGACATTTTGAACTAGACCTGTTTTTATAATGAATGAGGCACAAAAGGGTGCCCTAAATGACCAGATGATCACTGGAAGGAATCAGGGGTGACCCCCCTAATACCCCCTCACTAGTCACTGACTCCCTACCACCCCCCACAAATGTGAATACAAATATGATTTAGCAACCTCTATGGCAGCTTCAGATGTTAGAGCCAGGTCTGTTAGAGCAGCATGCAGATCCCTGGAGTAGTGTAGTGGTCAGTGCAGTGCACCATGGAGTGGGGGCTCTGGTCCATATCTCCCTCTACCTGTCACATTTGTGGGGGAACTGTGAGCCCTCCAAAACTCACCAGAAACCCACTGTACCTACATATAGGTGCCCCTTCACCCATAAGGGCTATTGAGGGGCATAATCGAACGGGGCCGGCCATCTCTATGGGCGGCCATCTCCGGGGCTGGCTCCGTACATGGGCGGAGCCAACCATATTTTCAAAAAAGATGGCCGGCCATCTTTTTTTTCGATAATACGGTTGGGGCCGGCCAAATCTCGACATAAATGTTGAGATCGCCGGGTTTGAGATGGCCGGCTTCGGTTTTCGCCCATAATGGAAACCGAAGCCGGCCATCTCAGACCCGGCCAAATCCAAGCCACTTGGTCATGGGAGGGGCCAGCATTTGTAGTGCACTGGTCCCCCTGGACACCAACCGGGCACCCTAGGGGGCACTGCAGTGGACTTCAAAAATAGCTCCCAGGTGCATAGCTCCCTTACCTTGTGTGCTGAGCCCCCCAAATCCCCCCCAAAACCCACTCCCCACAACTGTACACCACTACCATAGCCCTTAGGAATGAAGGGGGGCACCTAGATGTGGGTACAGTGGGTTTTGGGGGGGTTTGGAGAGCTCAATATTTACCACCACAAGTGTAACCGGTGGGGGGGGGGGGGGATGGGCCTGGGTCCACCTGCCTGAAGTGCACTGCACCCACTAAAACTGCTCCAGGGACATGCATACTGCTGTCAGGGAGCTGGGTATGACATTTCAGGCTGGCATAGAGGCTGGCAAAAAAATATATTTTTTTTGGGGTGGGAGGAGGTTGGTGACCACTGGGGGAGTAAGGGGAGGTCATCCCCGATTCCCTCCAGTGGTTATTTGGTCAGTTGGGGCTCCTTTTTGAAGCTTGGTCGTGAAAAAAAGGGACAAAGTAAAGCTGGTGAAATGCTCGTCAAGGCCGGCGTTCTTTTTTCCATTATTGGGCGAAGTTAAGCGTGTAAATTCTAATTATTGCCAATTAGTACTCATTATTGCTTGTTAAGTGCTGTTGTTAAGTCAATTAAGTTACACACATTGTTATGGAATACACTTAGATTTAGGCACAGAACACAAGCCATGGAGGAGTAGCCAAGTGGTTAGAGCACCAGACATGATAGCTAGAGGTAGCCAGTTCAAATCCCACTGTAGCACCTTGTGATCTTGACTCTCCATTGTCTCAGGTGCAAAATTAGATTGTGAGCTCTCTAGGGACAGAGACATACCCAGTGTAGCTGAATGTAACTCATCTTGAGTTACTACTGAAAAGGTGTGAGCAAAATCCAAATTAATAATAATATAGAATCTGGCAGTAAGCCTGAATTCTATATCATCAATTACATCTGTAACTGCCATTATAGAGTACAAGCAGAAGTAGGCATTTATATGTGTATATCCTGCTTATATCATGGCTGGTATAAATGATTGCAACTAAATGTTGCAGTTGTGCACAAAAGTGACAGTATTCTAGAACTGTAGTGTGCAACTGTCAGGCACATCCATCCCTTCTATGTCCACACTTCTTTGCAGAAAACACATTATAGATTTTTCTCACTAAGGTTCTAGAATACTATCTAGAACCTTAGTGTTCTAGAATAGCACTAAGTGCTGTTATATGTTTAACTGCAAATGAGTGCAAATTAACTCTATCAGTGACTATTGGTTATTAGCAGTGTGTTTTTTCTAGCAAAAAAGGCGCCAGTACTCAAATACCAGGCCACCCTTCAAGGGTGGGGTGATCATTGAGGGACCTACCCCACAGTAGCCAGGCCCCCTGCAACCAGTCACAGAATCTATGACAAGACAGAATTGGTGTGTAGGGCCAGAGCTCTTTCATTAAAACTTGGGGACCATGGGTCAATTTTAGCAGTCAATGGAAAAGGTGCCGGTACTCAGTACCACCAAGTACCCCCTTCAAAAAAAGTCCTGGTTATTAGTGTCTATTAGTGGATATAATCTGCTAATTATGCTGATAATTGCCACTATTCTATAACCTGCATGCAGAATTTTGTGTGGTAAGCTAAAATAAATGTGTGCAAAATTATAGAATGAAAGTGTTAGTAAATAGGCCCCACTGGCAAAATCATGCCATTAAATTGCATTAACATGTTAACACATATTAGGAAATATAGCCCTTAGATTGTGAGCCCTCATTCCTGAATTTGAAATTCATCTTGAATTTGGAAAAGCATCAATCAGAAATCCAAATCCAGGCTAAAAATGAAAAAGAGGTTAATCAGTAATGAAGAGGATCTAAAAGGATGCCTCCCTGTAATGGGGAAATGGTTTGCATATTGAACTTTCTGTATTAGATTCTTGTGCATCCTTTTTATCATGTTGCCATAATTCATTTTAGGTTAGCATTGAACTCACTTTCTAGAGCAGGTTTTAAATAAGTATATTTTATGCCCATGACATTAAGCATAATATATTAAAAAGTGGAACAAATGTCTACTGAGATGACCCTGGGCTTTGTCGGCATTACTGTACTGGGGATTGCTAGTGCAGCTTGATAAAAGTTTGAAATTGAGACTAATTTTCACATACTTAAAAAAACAAAATTAGTAGCAGTCCCCTTCCCATGACCCTTATTTTAGAAGGACTATTCATGTTTTGGACTTCTGAAAACTGGCATTTAGACATCCATTTTACATGCATACTGCATACTTCATGTTCAATTCTTAACAGTTCTGTAGGAAAAAATGGAGGAAAACGCCTCAGTAGAGCTCCTTATGATTAAGGCTTACAGCCTATTTTGTCAAGGAGCTTTCGCTGCCATCATTGGCAAAAACCTCGCTGTTTTGTTTCTTGTTGATTTCCTTGCGAAGACTGGTTTCTTCTGTTTTTTGTACTAAAAACCTCCATCCACCATTTAATTTATTTCTCAAATCACAAAAATATACAGCAGAACTTATCTGAGAGAACCTATAGCCCCAATAATCCACTTCACCAACCCATCCAGTTATGAAAGTCCACCTTCTATACTTACCCCCTAATCACTTCCTTCTTCTTCCACTTACTTAATCTCTACACATTACTAACTGTATCTGATATCCTGGAATGACAATGTCATAACAAAACTATGTAAGCCACATTGAGCCTGCAAATAGGTGGGAAAATGTGGGATACAAATGCAATAAATAAATAAATAAATAAACACGGTGCCCAGTGTGTTGTCCGTTTCACCACGGCCGACTATGGTCAGAGTTTCAAATCTTCCTCAGGGTCCATGGCAGATCACATTCACTGTTGAATCGGATGCCAGAATGGTGAATGTGATCTGCCACGGACCCTGAGGAAGATTCGAAACTCTGGTCATAGTCGGCCGTGGTGAACGGACAACACTGGGCACCATGTTCAGATAAGTTCTGCTATATATTTTTGTGATTTGAGAAATAAATTAAATGGTGGACGGAGGTTTTTTGCCAATGATGACAGTGAAAGCTTCTTGACAAAATAGGCTGTAAGCCTTAATCATAAGGAGCTCTACTGAGGCTTTTTCCTCCATTTTTTCCTAAGCAACTGTTAAGAATTGAACATGAAGTATGCAGCTAAATGTTAAGTATAGCCGATTACATTCTGAAGGGGATTATAGTGTTGTATGACATAGAGGTATCCTCTCTAGCTCGAATTATTAGTAATAGATGCTCCTCTGTATGGACATTTATGTGGCTCTTTTATAACATGGATGTTCCTATGCTGCTATGATGACATCCATGTTCCTTGTTTTGACCCATTGGCAGTGTATACATGATAAAGAGAGAGATGCCATACCATTTACAGAAGATGGATTTTGTGCCAAACCAGTGGAACTGAAAGTAGACAAAATTTTGGGGCCTAAGACAAAGGTGCTCAGAGAGGTTCCGGCCAAAATGCTGAAGAATCTGTTCCATGGATCTGTTGAGACAGAATGGCCCTTTGGGACTGGAAAAAAGCAGATGTTGTCTCTCTTCATGAGTGATAACAAAGAAGAGGGTGAAAAGTACAGGCTGGCTACTCTTGCCTATATCTAGGTAAGAGACAGCCTGAACCAGTCTTGCTTTTGCTCATTTGTATTTATGAGTTTGTAACCCTGCTGGTCTTAGGAAAATCATGTAGAACATGAGTTCAATCAAAACTGCTTCAGCCTGTCCTTTGTATTCTGGAGCTATCTGGAAGCTGTTACTATAATTCTAAATTTAGATCTCTTCCCACTTAGCGGCAGCTGAATGTTCATTGTATACTACAGTGATTTGTCTGAATTATTCAATTCTGCATAAGCACTGGACAGATATAAAGCCAAAGACATTGCCCTTAAATTAAGTTCTACCATAGGATCTATATTTTCTGGAAGCAAAAACAGAGAAATTCAGAACTAAGAATGAATAACCTAGCTCTTCCTTGTATTGATGTTGTTGGATTTATTAAGTCACCATCACATTTGTTTCTCATGAAATAAGTATTGATTTGTGCTGAACCAAGCAACCTCAATTTACTGCCTATTTTGTTTACTAAGGGAGATCCAAGGTGTAATTCACTCTAAAAATGCCTTTGGAGCTGAACTTGAGACAAGAAACCTGCTACTCTTGCAGCACAGCCAAAGGATGAAGCCAAGGACACAACCATCCAGTTTCCAAATTATTTCATCTCTCTGCAGGATTAGATTTTTTTTCCCAATGATTTTTATGTGAATCGACAGGCCAGCTGTGCAACTACATATGCTGAGGAGAAGACTTTCATTATTGATCAAAGTATTAGGCTAAAGAAATGATTCATTATCATGCTAGCAGCACACAATGGACCCATCAACAAAGTATACAGATACTACTTTCTCACACATGTAATCAGCTTATTAATGGGATACCTTATCAGTTTCAGTGTTGTTTAATCAGTAGGTTGAGCAGATAGTGTAATGGATCTGAGATAGAAGAAGCTCAGGGAGGTTCATATGTAGCACCTCAGTTGTTGTATAACTTTAAATTCTTGAGATACATGTTTAAAGTTTTATTTATTGTGTCTTGGTTAAGAAGGTACCTATTTTTAGCATATTTTATAAAGATTCACAGGTACCTATGTGTGTTTATAAAATACTAGGAGGAAATGAGTAGTAATTGTGGCTAGATTGATTCCACAGGCATTTACTCCATCTGAGTAGCTGGTGTTAGTGTATGTATATCAGGGGTGTAGCCAAATGGCCGATTTTGGGTGGGCCTGAGCCCAAGGCGACTGGGCAAGGAACTCATCTCCCTCCCCAGCCCTGCTCTGCTCTATTCTCTGTTCTCTGTCACTTGCCCACAAACCCAAAATATTAAATAGATGAGCTGGTGGGAATCCTCAAATCCCACCAGCAGAAGACTTCCTCCTCCTCAGGCAGCCAGCAGCTCTTGCCTTCAGCTGATGCTGATGCTGGCAGGCTGCACATGCTCAATGCTCACACGTGTGAAAACTGAGCATGTGCAGAGGGACCAATGTTGGCATCAGATTGAGGCAAGTGCTGCTGGGTGCTGTTTGGAGAGTGCTGGCTGCCTGAGGAGGAGGATGTCTTCTGCTGGCGGGGTTTAGGAATCCCTGCCAGCCACAGCAAGAGTGCCACAATTGAGTGGCCCCGGCCCACCAGTAGCTACGCCACTGATGTATATTTCATCTACGTGACTGTGTGTAAGGAATGCATGTACTTTGTACAACACTCAAACTCAATCTCATAGAGTTATGTGCTGTTTTGACAATGTGTATTTTGCATATAAACCCGATCCAGGAGGAGTTTCTGTTACATAAGTACATAAGTAATGCCACACTGGGAAAAGACCAAGGGTCCATCGAGCCCAGCATCCTGTCCACGACAGTGGCCAATCCAGGCCAAGGGCACCTGGCAAGCTTCCCAAACGTACAAACATTCTATACGTGTTATTCCCGGAATTGTGGATTTTTCCCAAGTCCATTTAGTAGCGGTTTATGGACTTGTCCTTTAGGAAACCGTCTAACCCCTTTTTAAATTCTGCCAGGCTAACTGCCTTCACCACATTCTCCGGCAATGAATTCCAGAGTTTAATTACGCGTTGGGTGACGAAAACTTTTCTCCGATTTGTTTTAAATTTACTACACTGTAGTTTAGTACATAAGTACTTTTAAATGTTGGTTTCATAGAAAGTTACACAAAGTTATGACTTTTTGATAACCTTACACTTCAATGAGGCTGTAAGGTCCACAATTTCATGCAGATTTTACTGCAAATAAAATTTCTACAAAGCCATTTGAATGATATGATACCACAAAAAGTATCAGCTCTTTTGAGGCCCTCTTATCTGTTCTGCCAGAGGGTTTTAAACTCCCTGCTGTCTGCTTGAGTGCCGCCCTCCTGACATACAGGTTAACAGGAATGCCTTTCTTCTTTATCTGAGGCTTGAAAGCTCATTTACTAGGTTCAAGACTTAGCTTAAATCTTATTTTTCCTTGGCATTTTCCTCTAGCCCTATCTGTATTCCTCAGCTTCCACTTCACTCACAATGTCTCTGGAGTTAGTCATTATTGTTACCTATTTGTTTTTACCCATCTAATTGCTCCCTCCGTTTTAAATTGTACTTTCTCCTGCTCCTGCTATCCTAACGTTTTGCTTGTCGATATTTATTTCCCCTTGTCTTGTTATTCTTCTGATGTTTTCTTTTTAACCTATGTAAACTGCTTAGATTTCTTTATTTTAATATTTTGCAGTATGTCAAATAAATTGAACTTGAACCTGAGCTATTCCCTTCCATAAGATAGCCCAGTTCCAACTTCAGTGAGGAAGTGTCCTTCAGGAGACCCTACTTTATACCACCCATTCTCTCACATGGTCATACTTTCGCTTTCAAAATTACCCCAGAATAACTATGCATTTACATTACCACCTGGTATTTGAGGTACACACATTTCCTGGGCTGATTTACTTGTATAAGCTTGAAGTTTCAAAAGTATGCCCCTGAATGCTGAATGCAGAATCAACCCCACTCTCAAGAGCACCTGTTCAAACAGTGGATAAACTTACAAGTGTATAAAGCCTGTGTATGTTTACCTACATATCAGATACACAATTTTGTTAACAGACCATACTTTTGAAAATTATACTGTGTCCTGACTTTAGTTTTTTAATTTATATTTTATTAACTTTTCAAAATATTATAAGCAAATAATGCTGCTCTAAAAAACAAATTGCAAGAAAGCCTCCATAAGATTTCACATACAAAACAAAAACAATAATTCAGGAAAAACAAAGAAACTTGAGTCAGTCCACAAAACAGGGGAGGTGGCTTGGCAGCTGTGCTCTGTAGTTTGAGCCTCAACTGCTTTTAGACACCAGAATAAAGACCATTACAATAGTCCAAGTATGACAAAAACAGAACCCGATCTACTAAAGAAAAATGCTTTTCATAGAAAAATGACTTATTGACTACTATTAATCATTTCTATAGCGCTACTAAACATGCAGCACTGTACACATTATATGCAGGTAATTTCTCTGTTCCTAGATGGCTCACAATCTAAGTTATTGTACCTGGGCAATGGAGGGTTAAGTGACTTGCCCAAGGTCATAAGGAGCTGTAGTGGGAATTGAACCCATGTTGTCAGGATCAAGGTCTGTTGCACTAACCATTAGGCTACTCCACTCAAAAGCAGCCTTTTGGTGGCAAGAGAGAAATGGCCCTACCTCCTAAGGAGAACTGGCACCCCAGGTGGGACATGAACCCACAATCCCTGGCACCAGAGGCTACTGCCTTTTCCATTAGGCCACTGGAGCTAGCTGATGCAATGCAAAAAGCACTACCTTGACAATATGATTAATTTGAGGTTCTACTGTAAGCTTAGAATCTAACAGAATTCCCAGTTGTTCTTTCTACCTCCAGACTATTTCCTGATGATAAAGTGATAACTTTTGGTATGGACTTAAAAGTACAACTCATCCAGAGTAGCTTGTGTTTTCTTTATTTAATGTCAAACCGTGAGTCCCATTCCAATGTTCTATAAAACCTATGCAATCATTGATCTTAGATAGTGTTATGTGGAGGTCACAAGCTACCAGGACTAACAATATTGTCTGCATAGGAAAAATATTGAATATGTAACTCTCTGAAAGAAAAAGCAGACAAGCAAACAAAAGTCCACACTCTTCACAAAGCCAACAAGCAAAACCAACAAGACTGGCAAGAGGTGAACCTTGTGGAACTCCACATTTGGATTTCCAGCTAGAAGATAATTTGTCCTTCATTTTCACCATATGTGGTCTATTCCACAAAAATTCTTTAAACCAATTAAGGACCCTACCTGAAATTCCCAGACTGCTAAACTTAATTAACAAGTTATGAACTACAGCGTAAAATGCCCCAGTCAGGTCAAATTGCAGTAGACTCTTAGATTCTGTAGCCAGTGATAAATAAAGATTCAGTGCTATGTGAACTTCTAAATACAAACTGAGATTGATGTAGACAGTGTGCAGTGCAGGGCAGCAGGCTCTCACCATTATTTAAAGGATATGGTAGGGAGATGATAGATGCAGGCAAGTGGGGCAGTGATAGCTGGATGGGAGCTGATGCAGGTGGGTGGGTGGGGGTGGGAAGCTGGCTGGAAGGGAGCTGATGTGAATGGGTGGGCAGGGGAAGTTGGCTGGAAGGGAGCTGCTGCAAGCAGGAGGTAGGGGTGTGAGCTAATACAAACATGAAAACAGAGAAAATGACAGCAGATAAAACCATGATATTCAGCCGGTGGCGGTGAGTGATCTGCTCACCGCTGATGGAGTTATTTCCAGATATTCAAAGCCAATGCCTGTGCAGGCTTCAGTTTTGAATATCCAATTATTTTTAAGCCAGATAACATATAGGCACTTAAGTTGCTATTCTGCCCTTAAGCGGCCATGGGCTAGCATATAAAAATAGGACAGACTTTTATGTGGTTCCATTTATGTGCTAAACCTGGCCATTTAGGGGCTGAATATCAGCACTTAAGCAACCAAGTCCTGACTCCTCCCTTGGAACTCCCCACACATAGCTGATTTTGAGCTAGGTGCTAACTGCAAATTTCAGCAGCACTTAACCAGTTAATACCTGTAATTGGGAAGCAAAACCAATACTGGGCAGACTTCTATGGTCTGTGCCTTGATCATGGCTAGACAAATTCAGCTTCAGTAACTGGAGAACAAGACCAGTGCAGGGCAAACTTCTACAGTCTGTGCCTCGAAAATGGCAAGATCAAGTATATGTATGTAGTATCACTTCATTCCTTACACTTTCAGTCAGTGGCATTCCGAGGGGCGCTGACATCTGGGGTGGATTGCCGATGCGCCCCGCCCCCCGGGTACAGCGCCCCCCCCGTGCAGTGTGACCCCCCCACCCCGGCGAAAGAACCCCCCTCCGGGTGCACGCCGCTGGAGGGGTGCTGCGCGCCGGTCAACGTCGTTGGTTTCCATGCTCCCTCTGTCCCGGAACAGGTTACTTCCTGTTCCATGGCAGAGGGAGCATGGAAACCAACGACGCTGACCGGCGTGCGGCACCCCCCCCCCCCAGCGGCGTGCACCCGGGGCGGACTGCCCCCCCCCTTGGTACGCCACTGCTTTCAGTTTATCTTGTTGGGCAGACTGGATGGACCGTACAAGTCTTCATCTGCTATCATCTACTATGTTACTATGAAAGTGCTGCTGAAAGTTATCAGCTAGTGCCAACCAAGTGATTTAACTGGTCAGTAGTTGGCTAATTCACTTTGAATATTAGCCCAAAAGGATTATTTTCTCTGATTTGTTCTAAATATACTACTTAGAAGCTTTATTGCATGCCCCCTAGCCCTTGTATTTTTTGAGATGTGTGACCAAAATTTCACTCAATATTTGAGGTGTGGTTGCACTATGGAGTGATACAAATGCATTATAATATTCTCTGTTTTGTTCTCCATTCCTTTCCTAACTTTCTATTTGCTTTCTTAGCTGCAGCTGCACACTGAGCAGAGGGTTTCAACATATCATCAACAATGACACTTTTCCTGGGTGGTGACTCCTAATGTGAAACCTTGCATCAGATGTTACTATAACTATGGTGTGGGTTCTTCTTTCCTAAATGCATCAATTTGCACCTAAGAACATAAGAATAGCCATACTTGGTCAGACCAATGGTCCATCTAGCCCAGCATCCTGTATTGTCCAATGCAGGTCACAAGTACCTGGCAGAATCCCAAATAGCAGCAACATTCCATGTTACCAATCCCACGGCGAGCAGTAGCTTCCCTATGTCTCTGTCTGTGTGGCCTTTCTGTCATTAGTAGATAAGTATTCTGTCAGATCTTTCTCACATTCTTCTATAGTCATTTTGTCTTCTAGGAGCCCATCTTTCATGCACCATTATGTTGCTCCAGAGGTTGTATGGCTAGTTTGAATTCTACCCATTCCATACGTCAGTCCAGGTTATATTTTCTATACCTGACCCTGTATTGTATCCCTAGCACATATCAAATCTATTCATAAGTAGCTTGTGTGTACCATGGAGCAATGTGTGTAATTCTTGGTACATAGGAAGTGGTGGAGGTTCTTACTCTGTGGACCCCACCCTCCTATCCCTATACAACTATCTTTTTTTCTAGGTCTAGCATCAGATTCAAGTCCTCACCCACCACCATCACCTGCAGCAGTTCCTCATCCTGTAGTTCTAGTATCTTGCCCATCAGATTGACAAAGAAGGGTCCCTGTTGCTTGCTGGGGGCATAAAGACAAACCAGGGAGAATTTTTCTTCTCTCACCTCAATGTTTGTTATCGCAAATCTCCCAGCTGGGTCTTTGTAGGTATGTTCTATGGAGTGAGGTAAAGTGACCAATATCAGGATGGCTTCTCCCCCCACACTTCTTTTTTTGTTCTCTAGTTTATTTGATCCTAGTAAGACAGTGGGATATTTTTTGTGGTTTGATAAACATTCATCCTCACTAGTAAGTGGGTTTTGTTGTATGAAGCAGCTCTTTAATTTAAACGTGGTCGGTCATACTCTCTACCCTGTTTTACCATTATATATTAAATACTCTTCAATCTTCCTATATATTCTCATTTTGTTAATATCCTCTTTAGACAGGCATTCTCTCATTCTCTTGTTCCTCCCCAGCCCCAGGTATGGATTGCTTTATTCCTTCTTTGCAGATCTTCCCCCTCTGAATTCAACATGACTTTTCATCTCCTTCTGGCCTCCCATCCCTGCACCTTTCTTAAATTGACTGCTATCAGGTATTCATTTCCCATTCATTCACTATTATCCCTTTTTAATCCCAATCAACCTTCCTATTTGTCCCTTACACATACACCATTACATTCATATTGTTCAGCCTTATGATTCATAAGCAGCTTCTATCACTTGCGACAACTACGCTGCATGTCTCCTTACATTGAGAAGGCAAGCCATGTCTCAGTTGTGCATGCCATGATAACATCAAGACTGGATTATTGTAATGCACTCTACACTGGTCTGACTACAAAGGGTCTGTATCAGCTCCAATTGATTCAGAATGCAGCAGCTAGCTAGTAGAAGGCTATAAGCGACATGACCACATCACACCATTTTTGTAAAAATTTCACTGGCTACCACTACAATACAGGGCCAAATTTAAAACTCTATGTTTGACCTTCAAGGCCCTTAAAGGAAATGGCCCAGATTACTTTTCACATGCACATACATGTATAAATCTTCTAAAATCACTTCCAAAGTATGTCAGGAAATAAAAACAGGACTAAAGTCAAAGTAGTGTATGTCCCGTTCCGGGCCCTTACCTGGCGGTCCGCGGGCCGGAGCGAGAGGCTGGGGCGCCCGTGGGATGCGGGGCGGCGGGGGAAGGCTGCCACGGGGATCGCCGCGACTGCAGGCTGCTCCGAGGCCGGCGATCCAGAAGAGCAAGCGCCGGCCTCGGAGAAGGAGATCCGCCGGCCAAGATGGCGGCGCCGGCGTCGTCGTCCTCCTCGCTACAGCGGAACCAGCGAGGAGGCTCCGCCCACTTGCGCCGGATTGGCGCATCCGCGTAGGAACTCCGCCCATCGGACGGGAGGACCAATCCGGGGCCCCGCTGCCGGCCTGGGCGAAGAGGATTGGTTCCAGCGGTTCCCCAGCCAGGACGAGCGGGGGATTTAAACGGAAACACGGAAGGGGTCCAGTGCTTCCGTTTTGTTGTTTGAAGCCACATTCAAAGACTGTGTTTGTTCCTCGTGCCAGCTAGCCGTCCTGCTAGCTATTTCCAGTAAAGACTGTGTTTGTTCCTCGTGCCAGCTAGCCGTCCTGCTAGCTATTTCCAGTTAAGACTGTGTTTGTTCCTCGTGTCAGCTAGCCATCCTGCTAGCTCTTTCCAGTGAAGACGGTGTTTGTTCCTCGTGCCAGCTAGCCGTCCTGCTAGCTATTTCCAGTGAAGACTGTGTTTGTTCCTCGTGTCAACTAGCCGTCCTGCTAGCTATTTCCAGTGATGACTGTGTTTGTTCCTCGTGCCAGCTAGCCATCCTGCTGGCTATTGCCAATAAAGACTGTGTCCGTTCCCCGTGCTCAGCTAGCCGCCCGGCTAAGCCACGCTCACCAAGGACTCTGTACCCACATCCAGCCAGGCCAGCCGTCACCCCGATGTTCCAGCAGTCCTGCTGGCCGCCCGCAGCTGAGGGCTCAACCCTCGGTGAAGGCCGTCGCCGCGGGTGAAGATTCGGGGTGCTCGGTGATTTCCTGGCCCTAGTGGGGCTCGGGAAGACTCGAGAGCTCACCAACACCGGAGTGACATCAGAGCCGCGACAGAAAACGGAAGCCATGAGCTCGCCGACGCAACCTGATCTACGGGACCTGGCCAAGGTTCTCCAGCAGCAACAAGAACAGCTCAATGCCCTGTCTGGGGCGCTCCAGAATGTATGTTCTCAGCTTTCCACGCTTCAGGTACAGAACCAGGCCGCTGCGGTCCAAGGGGCCGCAGCGGCTCCCCGTATGGGAGGGTTCCGCGTGGGACCTCGGTTCCCTGAACCAGCACGATACGATGGGACCCCTGGAGGTTGTAGGGGGTTCCTCAACCAGTGTAACCTGGCCTTCCGGATGCAACCGGAGGCCTTTGCTTCGGACCAAAGTAAGGTGGGCTACATTATGGGCCTTTGTGAAGGAAAAGCCCAGGACTGGGTGGCCCCCCTGAATGAACAACATGACCCCATTTTGGATGATTATAGCGAATTTCAGCGCCGGTTCCGGATGGTGTTCGACCTTCCGGGAAGACCTTCCTCCGTGGCATCGGAACTGCTCCGGATTCACCAGGGAGAAGGTACGGTGGCCGATTATGCCATCCGGTTCCGTACCTTAGCCACGGAGCTGCGTTGGAATCCGGAGTCCTTGATGGCCATTTTTATGGAGGGATTACAAGAACGAATCAAGGATGAATTGGCGGGACGGGAGATTCCCGGACAATTGGATGCCCTCATCTCACTCTGTATACGGGTGGACACCCGATTCCAGGAGCGAGCCAGAGCCCGGGCGGAGCGGCAGAAGTGGGCACGAGGGACCTCCCGGACGAGCAAAGGGCCGTCCTCTCGCCAGGGGAACCGGGACACTACGGAGCCCGGGGAGGAGCCGATGGTGATGGGCCGGCAACGGTTGACTCCCGCCGAAAGACAGCAACGACAGTCAAACGGACTGTGCTTCTATTGTGGGAAGGCTGGGCATTTCCTCCAGACTTGTTCCATCCGGCCGGGAAATGCGCTCCCCAAGGCACCCTGAGGGGAGGGTTCTTGGGGCACTCCGCTCCCCTACCAGACACCCTGATCATCCTACCGGTGACCTTACGGTGGCAGGAGGCCACGGTTCAGACCCGAGCCCTGGTGGACTCGGGGTCAGGGGGCAATTTTATTGGGCTCGAACTGCTGCAGCAAATGGGCTGGCCCACGCTCCCCCGGAGGCCGATGCTGCGGATAACCTCCATCCAAGGAACTACCCTTCCCCAGCCGGTCACTGAGATTACTCCAACGTTGGGACTGCAAGTGGGGGAGAACCATCGGGAGGAAGCCGAATTCTTAGTATTATCCCGGACCATCCACCCTGTGGTTCTGGGACTGCCATGGTTACGATACCACAACCCGGTTATCGACTGGGCTGGGGGAAGAATTCAAGCGTGGGGTAATTCCTGTCAAGAGACCTGTTGTAAGGGTCGGGCTGGCAGCTGTCCGGCCTTAAATACGTTGCCCGAGGAGGGACCGGGTGAACTGGGCTCCTTGCCTATGGATTATAGAGACTTTGCAGATGTGCTTAATCCCAAGGAGGCGGAGGTACTACCGCCGCATAGGTCTTTTGACTGTGCTATCAATTTGAAGACGGATACGGTACCCCCACGGGGCCGACTGTACAAACTGTCCCGAGGAGAGTTCAAGGCAATGCGAGAATACATCCATGAGAACCTACGGAAAGGGTTCATTCAGCCGTCTACATCCCCAGCCGGGGCAGGGTTCTTTTTCGTTACCAAGAAGGATGGGTCGCTGAGACCTTGCATTGACTATCGGGGATTAAATGCCATCACCGTGAAGGATCGGTTCCCGCTGCCGCTCATTCCCGAGCTCTTGGACAGACTGCAAGGAGCTCAGATCTTCACGAAGTTAGATTTGCGGGGGGCCTACAATCTAGTACGAATCCGGTCCGGGGACGAATGGAAAACGGCTTTCAACACCCACGAGGGACATTTTGAATATCGGGTGATGCCGTTCGGTCTCTGCAATGCCCCTGCGGTGTTTCAACGCCTTATCAATTGTGTACTAGAGGATTTGCTAAATTCCACGGTGATTGTATATCTGGATGACATCCTAGTTTACTCTAAGGACCCCCTGGAGCATCCGGGCCATGTTCGTGCAGTGCTGCACCGCCTACGTCAAGCCCATCTATTTGCTAAGCTGAGTAAGTGCGCTTTCCATCAGCGATCCTTACCCTTTTTAGGGCATATCCTGCTTCCAGGGGGGTTACAGATGGAGCCAGACAAGCTCCAAGCCATTCGAGAGTGGCCTCAACCGAAGGGCCTGAAGGCCTTACAACGATTCCTGGGCTTCGCCAATTACTATCGCCAATTTATTCCCCAGTACTCCCGGTTGACAACCCCGTTGACGGCGCTCACCCACAAGAACGCGAGGGTCAGGGATTGGCCGCCAGAGGCGCAAGCGGCTTTTCATCTGGTAAAAGAGGCTTTTGAGTCCGCGTCTATTCTGTTGACCCCCGACCCTGAGAAACCTTTCATTGTAGAGGTGGACGCGTCCGCCCTAGGGGCCGGGGCGGTCATTTCTCAAATCAACCCCGAAGGCCGGCGCCAACCGTGCTCCTTCTTTTCACGTAAATTCTCCCCAGCCGAGCGGAATTATACGGTAGGGGATAGAGAACTCTTGGCTTTGAAACTAGCACTGCAGGAGTGGAGACACTTGCTGGAAGGAGCGGAACACCGGTTCACGGTCATCACTGATCATAAGAACCTCCTATACCTCCAAGAGGCTCAGCGGTTGAATCCCCGACAGGCTCGGTGGTCATTATTCTTTGCCAGGTTTCATTTTCAATTAGTGTTCCGGGCGGCCTCCCAGAATACCCCGGCAGATGCGCTCTCCCGGGCCTTTGAGGTACCAGAAGAGACTAAGGAGACTCATCCGATGTTAGACCCCGCTTGTCTCAGTGCGGCCACAGGGGAGGTTGCACCGATCCAGAAATTCGTGGCGGCCGCCGATCGGAAAGAGGTTCTGCAATGGGGGCACTCGTCTAGATGGGCCGGGCACTTCGGGTACCAAAAGACACTCCGATTCATCACACGACATTATCGATGGCCACAGATGAGACGAGACATCCTCCAGTTTGTTACCTCGTGCCCGGTATGTGCCCGAACCAAGCCAGTAGGAGGACCCCCCGTGGGAGACCTACAGCCACTGCCCGTGCCGACCAGTCCCTGGTCGGAGATATCCATGGACTTTATCACTGACTTACCTCGCTCCCAGGGTCATACCGTGATCTGGGTTGTGATAGATCGGTTCTCTAAAATGGCTCACTTTGTTCCATTCGCGAACCTCCCGTCGGCCGCCTCTCTAGCTCAAGCTTTCATTCACCACATTTTTCGACTACATGGACTACCCACTCGGATCATCAGTGACCGAGGACCCCAATTTACCTCCCGCTTCTGGAGAACTTTGTGCACGGCCTTGGGGGTGGAGAACCATTTTTCATCCGCTTACCATCCTCAAACCAACGGCATGGTTGAGAGGATTAATCAAACCTTGAAAGGATTCTTACGAGCTTTTGTCAACCAACGACAAGATAACTGGGTTTCTCTACTTCCCTGGGCCGAGTTCGCCTATAACCAAAGTGACCACTCGTCCTCAGGGCAGTCCCCGTTCTTCCTGGTATATGGACGACATCCTCGGCTTCCAGGGCCGTTCCCGGCTACCGCCATAACCCCGGCGGGGGACCAAGTCGTGGCCGACCTACAAAAGGTCTGGAAGATGGCTAGGGAACAATTACAGAAGACCGCGACCAAGGACAAGATCTTTGCTGACCGCCATCGGCGGCCCGCCCCCGTGCTCCAACCAGGACAGAAGGTATGGTTAAGCACGAAACATCTGAGATTCCGAGGTTCTTCCCGAAGATTGGGACCTCGATATGCGGGACCATATGCAATCCAAGAACGAATTGGGCCAGTAACGTATCGGTTGCGGTTACCCGGCACCCTACGAGTGCATAACGCCTTCCATATCTCGTTATTGAAGCGGTTCCGGGGGTCCGGGTGGCACCCGCCCCCGGCCCAAGAAGAAGATCTCCAGGTGGCCCCGGACCCGGAGTATGAGGTAGGAGAAATTCTCGACTCAAAGTGGCGGCGGGGAAGACTGCATTATTTGTTATCATGGAAATCTTTTGACCCCGAAGACAATTCCTGGGAACCCGTGGCTAATGTTCATGCCCCAAAATTGGTCAAAGCCTTCCACGCCCGATATCCGTCCAAACCCGGGCCCCGGGAGAAGGGGTCATCCGGGGAAGATACTGTCCCGTTCCGGGCCCTTACCTGGCGGTCTGCGGGCCGGAGCGAGAGGCTGGGGCGCCCGTGGGATGCGGGGCGGCGGGGGAAGGCTGCCACGGGGATCGCCGCGACTGCAGGCTGCTTCGAGGCCGGCGATCCAGAAGAGCAAGCGCCGGCCTCGGAGAAGGAGATCCGCCGGCCAAGATGGCGGCGCCGGCGTCGTCGTCCTCCTCGCTACAGCGGGACCAGCGAGGAGGCTCCGCCCACTTGCGCCGGATTGGCGCATCCGCGTAGGAACTCCGCCCATCGGACGGGAGGACCAATCCAGGGCCCCGCTGCCGGCCTGGGCGAAGAGGATTGGTTCCAGCGGTTCCCCAGCCAGGACGAGCGGGGGATTTAAACGGAAACACGGAAGGGGTCCAGTGCTTCCGTTTTGTTGTTTGAAGCCACATTCAAAGACTGTGTTTGTTCCTCGTGCCAGCTAGCCGTCCTGCTAGCTATTTCCAGTGAAGACTGTGTTTGTTCCTCGTGTCAACTAGCCGTCCTGCTAGCTATTTCCAGTGATGACTGTGTTTGTTCCTCGTGCCAGCTAGCCATCCTGCTGGCTATTGCCAATAAAGACTGTGTCCGTTCCCCGTGCTCAGCTAGCCGCCCGGCTAAGCCACGCTCACCAAGGACTCTGTACCCACATCCAGCCAGGCCAGCCGTCACCCCGCGGTTCCAGCAGTCCTGCTGGCCGCCCGCAGCTGAGGGCTCAACCCTCGGTGAACGGCGGTCGCCGCGGGTGAAGATTCGGGGTGCTCGGTGATTTCCTGGCCCTAGTGGGGCTCGGGAAGACTCGAGAGCTCACCAACACCGGAGTGACATCAGAGCCGCGACAGTGTACAAAGGAGCTCATTTTCAAAGCACTTGCAAAGTTCCATAGGTTACTATAGGGCTCATTTTCGAAAGAGAAAAGCATCTAAAAAGTGGCATAAAACAGCATTTGGATGTTTTTCTCACAAAAATGTCCAAAGAAGTATTTTTGAAACCTATTTTAGATGTTGTTTTATGAAGTCCATTCAAATCACAAGGGAGCATGTTGAGGGCATTTCAAAGGCGGGACTAGGGCGTACCTAACACTTGGACGTTTTACAGTCATAATGGAACAAAATAAAAACATCCAGGACTAAAACCAAGATGTTTTGGTCTAGACCTATTTTCAGAACCAATTAGGCACAAAAAAAGTGCCCAAAATGACCAGATGACCACTAGAGGGCATCAGGGGTGAATCCCCAATACCTTCTGAGTGTTCACTGACCCCCTCCCACCCTCCAAAAATGTGAATAAAAATATGACTTACCAGTCTCTATGACAGCTGCAGATATTAAAGTCAGGTCTATTAGAGCAGCATGCAGGTCCCTGGAGAAGTGTAGTTGTCAGTGCAGTACACAGTGGGGGACCCAGGTCCCTATCTCCTTCTACCTGTCACACTTGTGGTGAAAACTGTGACCCTTCCCAAAGTCACCAAAACCTTACTATACCCACATATAGGTGCTCCCTTTACCCATAAGGGCTGTTGTAGTGGTGTACAGTGGGGGACAGTGGGCTTTGGAGGGCTCATGGGACAAGATATGGAAGCAAATGTGAGATGTGCACCTGGGAGCATTTTTATGAAGTTTCACGGAAGTGCCCTCTAGGGTGCCCCACTGCTCTCCTGGGATGTTTTGGGGACCATTCTACTAAAAATGTTGGCTCATCCTATATCCCAATGGCATGAATCTCTACGTTTTGCACTTATTCATTTTGTTTTGTTTTTTTTTCAAAAATGGACCAAAAAAGCAAAACATCCAAAGTACAAAAGATTGTTTGAAACAGTATTTTCGAAAAAAAAAAAAAAAAAGATAGACGTTTTTCTTTTTTGAAAATGACCTTCTTTGCTATTCGGAATTTGGACATTTTGTGCAAACGTCCAAAATTGGACTCGGATGTCATATTGAAAATGTCCACGTAACTTTGTAAGTCTAAGTGCTTTGAAAATATGCCTCCAAAGACTCCTGGTTTATGCTTTATTGATTTACTAGCTCTACCCGGCCACGCGTTGCTGTGGCTCAGTCTGGTTAAATGGAAAAGAAAGAAAAGAGGAAGCGCACGTTTCTAATATGTTTAATTTCACAATGCTTGTGGGTATGCAATATTTTTGTTGTTCCATTGTGTGTGCAGAGATAGAGATTGTCTGGTTTGCTGACTGTAGAACATGCAACATATAATTGTCCATGTGAGAAGCAATCCGTGTGTAGATGTAAACGGGTGAATTCTAAAGATTGGCCCTGAGCTTTGTTGATGGTGATTGCAAACGCCAATCGAATTGGGAATTGCAATCTGTTAAATTGAAATGACATATCTGTTGGAATCATAGGAATGCGAGGAATGAGGACATGTTCACCTTTGAAAGGTCCTGTCAAGATTGTTGCTTGTACGACATTGCTCATTAATTTTTTTACTGCAAGCTGCGTGCGGTTGCAAAGCTTTGAGTGGTTGATATTTTGCAACATGATAATTGGCATGCCGATTTTCAATTGCAGTACATGCGGTGTCATCCCTGGCAGATCGAGTGAATTGAAAAAGTCTGTTGGATAATTAAGCGCTTCATCTGCTTCCAGAACAGTGTCGACGGACTTGTATGTGAGTGGCTCGCTTTGAATGTTAGACTGAATAATATTGTTCAGTTCGTAGACATCTTTGTTCTTGGCCGCAAGAATAGCTCGTTCACTCAGCAAATCGTGATTCTTATAATTGGTTTGAATATTGGGAAATACATTTTCAACCAATTGTTGTTTTGAGGTCAGTAAATTGCAGAAGTTATGAGGCAATGAAATTCGTCCTGAGGTCAGATCAACCGGCACCTTTCCGTTCCCAATTTTCAGCAATTGATGTGAGAATATCTGAGTTGATTGATCATTTTGCAGCTGGACACGCATATTTGTAGTTAAGTTTAACGTCTTTACGTGTTGCCACAAAGTAGAGTATTTTAGGCAAGCATTTATTTTGTCTGCTAGTGTCGATCGAGGAAGTACAGCTAATGTTTGCCTGAAATGTCCTGCAAGCAATATTAATGTGTTCCCAAATGGTCTGATGTTTCCACGCAAATCTTGCAATGATCGATCAAGAGCCTCGAGCGATGTTTTTTGCTGTACTGTTTCCTTGGCACGTATTTGAGCCATTGTTTGTCTGTTTCGCTCGTTCGCTGATGCCCGTTCTTCCTCAGTTTGATTTGCAATTGTAGGTATATAAAAACACGCGCGTATTCGAATGGAACATTGTGTCAAAATTTCAAAGCAATCGGTGAAGAACTTTCGGAGATTTAAGCTACTCTCAGCCTGTCACGTTGATTCTGTTGAGAACGAAGCAGATCTGAAGCTGCAGAACTAGATCGCCGTGCTCGCAACCATGCATCGTCAAGTCTGGCTGCATGTCGCTCTGCTGCTTCCTCGGCACGTATTTGAGACATTCTTTGTGTGTTTCGCTCGTTCGCTGATGGCCGTTCTTCCTCAGTTTGATTTGCAATTACTCGTCGCACTGCTTCCGCTCTGCGAGTATGACAGCTGTGACATCTATATAATAGTAGGTATATAAAAACATGCGCATATTCGAATTCAACGTTGTGTCCAAATTTGAAAGCAATCGGTGAACAACTTTCGGAGATTTGAGATTTTGAACAAATGAACATTTACATTTTTATTTATATAGATAATCTATTTGGACTGCGGTGGGAAACAACTTTCACATACGTATTCAAATGAACATCATGTAAAAATACATACAATCAAGACAAGCAAACAAAAATATTTGATAGGTACTATTAAGTGAAAGGTCACAATTTTGTTCAGTGATCAAAGTTATAAAGAGGACAATCCCACCAAGATAGATATTTACCTCAGGTAGATTGTCATGATTGAAAATCTGTCACATACTGACTAAAAGTATGGTAAGCTTTCAAAGTGCACATACTTTTTAACTAGATAAGAAAAAGGCATTCCACCACACAAGTAAGACGTAAAAGATTCCTTGACATGAAATCACATCTCCTTGCATTGGAGGCCACTTATTTTTCTAAGTTCCCATGCAAATGTTTGACAAAGTTTCAGGGTCATAATTCAGTTTTTTTGAGATCCTGGCAACTTAGAAAATTTCTTAGTAGAAAAGGAATCGACAGTAGGGGCTAATGTAGATAGGGAGTGAATTATAATGATATATAGTCAGCACTTATGTGGTACAAATTTCTGGCACTGTATTTCCTGGTTTTTTTTTTAATGTCACCAATATTCTCATTGATGTGGGCTTGATTGTATTTAATATTTTTTCTTTATTCATTTTTCCTTTGTATTATCGAAAATTTCTTGATTCTTGTGAAACTCAATAAATATATAAATTAAAAAAAAAGAAAAATATATTCCCAGGAATGGCATTATGGGCCTCTTTTACTAAGCTGTGCTATTGATTTCTGGCATGGCAAATGAGAGGAAGCCCATTCATTTCCTATTCCTCTCATTTGCCTCGCGGGAATCGCTAGCACAGCTTAGTAAAAGAAGCTCTATATAAGGCAATATAAGAATGGTATTTCTTTGGGGATCTGAATTGTTTGGTGAAATTGTAAAACCAGGATCTTAGATTATTAAAAAAAACAATTAAGAATTTGTAACAATGCAAGATTTAAAGAGGGGCAGGTTAAATGTGTAGTGATTGGAGTTGATTTATGGTGGGTTTAGATTTTGTACAATATAGAATTTACATTTTGATAGTAAATGATCATTTTTGTAACAGCGAAACACCAGACATTTGCATTATCTGCTGATTTTGGTATAGATGCTTGTGGTACAATTTTTCATGATTATGTTTTATTTTGAATTACCGATCTTTCTATACTGCAATTCTACCAAAATTAAATCAGTTTATAATGTCAGAATTACCAGATAGAAAAAGAGCAAGCCAATTAAAATTACTCTTCACATTCATTTGAATCAAACCAAGCTAAAGAATTGCTATGCATTTGATTGGCAGAATCCTTTTTTTTTTTTGCTACAAGGTTATGTTGTAGAATAGATTTTTGGTACCAGGAAATGTAGTATATAAGAAGTATACTGTGTTCAATTCTGGTCGCCGCATCTCAAAAAAGATATAGTGGAATTAGAAAAGGTGCAGAGAAGTATTTTTTCACGGAGAGAGTAGTGGATGCTTGGAATGCCCTCCCGCGGGAGGCGGTGGAAATGAAAACGGTAACGGAATTCAAACATGCGTGGGATAAACATAAAGGAATCCTGTTCAGAAGGAATGGATCCTCAGGAGCTTAGCCAAGATTGGGTGGCAGAGCCGGTGGTGGGAGGCGGGGCTGGTGATTGGGAGGCGGGGATAGTGCTGAACAGACTTATACGGTCTGTGCCAGAGCTGGTGGTGGGAAGCGGGGATAGTGCTGGGCAGACTTATACAGTCTGTGCCAGAGCCGGTGGTGGGAGGCGGGGCTGGTGGTTGTGAGGCGGAGATAGTGCTGGGCAGACTTATACGGTCTGTGCCCTGAAGAGGACAGGTATGAATCAAAGTAGGGTATACACAATACACAAAAAGTAGCACATATGAGTTTATCTTGTTGGGCAGACTGGATGGACCGTGCAAGTCTTTTTCTGCCGTCATCTACTATGTCACGTAGAAGGGCGACGAAAATGATAAAGGGGATGGGACGACTTCCCTATGAGGAAAGGCTGAATCAGCTAGGGCTCTTCATCTTGGAGAAAAGGCGGCTGAGAGGAGATATGATAGAGGTCTATAAAATAATGAGTGGAGTTGAACGGGTGGATGTGAAGCGTCTGTTCACGGTTTCCAAAAATACTAGGACTAGGGGGCAAGCAATGAAGCTACAATGTAGTAAATTTAAAATGAATCGGAGAAAATATTTCTTCACTCAACGTGTAATTAAACTCTGGAATTCGTTGCCAGAGAATGTGGTAAAGGCGGTTAGCTTAGCGGAGTTTAAAAAAGGGTTGTATGGCTTCCTAAAGGAAAAGTCCACAGACCGTTACTAAATGGACTTGGGGAAAATCCACTATTTCTGGGATAAGCAGTATAAAATGTTTTGTACATTTTGGGGATCTTGCCGGGTATTTGTGACCTGGATTGGCCACTGTTGGAAACAGGATGCTGGGCTCGATGGACCTTTGGTCTTTCCCAGTATGGCAATACTTATGTACTTATGTAGGGGTCCTTTTACAAAGCTGTGGTAAGCACTAGCGTGTGCTTACCATAGCTGAAAAAGGCTTATCATGGGATGCGCTGACGCATCCTGCAGAAATTGGTACCTGGTCAAAATAGCTCCGACAAAATGGCCCCGAGAAAAAAGCTCCAAACAAAAAAAGCTCCCAACATAATAGTCCCTGTCAAAACAGCCTGCCAACAATATAACCCTTGAAAAGTTAGCCCCTCGTCAAAAGGGCCCGATCAGGCTGCCCAGAATATGGGACTGCATTTTTTTCCTAATAATCTTACCTTGCCAAACAGGATAAGGTTGGTAAGACTATGAAAATGGTGACAATATTGTTTTTTTTAAATTAGCATGTTGATGGAAGAATAATTTCTTTAAATAGCAGAACAGATCATGAATACCAGATTATAGCTATAGCATTTTATTTATATATGCTTTATCAGTGAAGATTTCAGTTTATTACTTTTTGTGATGTGTTATTTTTTCTTAGGGGGCTGTTTTGTCAGGGCTTTTATGACTGGGTGCCGCAGAAATTTTGCAATGTGCGTGCACCAGCTGCGCACTAAGAGGTCCTTTTATGAAGATGCAGCAAAAGGGGGCCTGCGCTGGCATCGGCACATGTTTTTGATGTATGCCAAGGCCCCTTTTTACTGCAGCAGGTAAAAGGGAGAAACCGGGCAGCGTGCAGCACTGCCCAATTGCCGCTGGGTACACATCGGAGCTACAAAAATTAAAATATTTTTGTAGCACCGGAAGTGGTTTGCGCTGGGGGTGGGAACCACTGTCGGGCTGCTATGGTAGCCCAGCGGTGCTTCCATTTTAGCCGTAATTGGGCTTGCCGTGCCTTTGTAAAAGGGTACCTAAAAGAAATTTTTTACAATTTTTTTCGCTGAGGGGACGTGTCTGGAGTGGAGTGCGGGCAATTCTGTGCGAATGAATTAGCGTGTCTGCATTTCTGCATACTAAAGGGCCCTTGTACAGAGTGGCGGTAAGCTCAACATGGCCTTACCACACGCTAATCTGGAGCTACCGCCGGCCGAACGTGGATGCTGGCAGTAGTTCCTGCTCTGGTGTGTGCCATTTGCTGCGCTACGGAATATAGCTAGATATTTTCCAGCGTGGCCCTAACCTGGCAGTAATTGGGCAGCACCGCATGCTACACGATTACCTCCGGGTTAGCACGGGAGCCCTTAATGCCACCTCAATGGGTAGCATTAAGTGCTGCCCCCGATGGCCATGCTGTAGATGAAATCTTACCGCTTGGCCATGCCATTTTTGGGCCTTTCACTTGCTGCGGTAAAAAGGGCTGCAGCATGCAGCAAAAAAGGGCCCCCACCGCTAGCGCAGGGCCCGTTTTACCACAGCTTGGTAAAAGGACCCCTAACTGATTAATGCATGATTAGTGTGTGAACCAGGGGCGTATCTGGACTCTGGCGGTAGGGGGGGCCAGAGCCAGAGAGAGGGGGCACATTTTAGCCCCCCCCGCCCCGCCACTGCTGCCATTGCCAGAACCTCCCCACTAACGACTCTCCACCCTCCCCCCCACCGTCAACCCTCCCCCGCTGCCGTTGTTTACCTTTGCTGGCGGGGGACCCCAACCCCCCGCCAGCCGAGGTCTGCTTGCCGCCTTTTAAAGAATTTCTTCAGCTGGCGGGGGACCCCAACCCCCGCCAGCCAACCCGACGTCTTTAAAGTTCTTCTTCGGCCTCCGTGGCCGTGCTGTAGTTGACTGTTCAATCCAGTTCGGAGTCTGACGTCCCAGCACGTTGTACATGCAGGACAACATGCTGGGTTGGCTGGCGGGGGTTGGGGTCCCCCGCCAGCTGAAGAAATATCTTTAAAAGGCGGCAAGCGGACCTCGGCTGGTGGGGGATTGGGGTCCCCCACCAGTAAAAGTAAACAACGGCAACGGGGAGGGTTGACGGCGGTAGGGGGGTCCAGGGCAAAATCTGCGGGGGCCAAGGCCCCTGTGGCCCCACGCAGATACGCCCCTGGTGTGAACCCTTACTGCCTACAAAATAGATGGTGGTATTGGCTCATGCGCTAATCCTTTTTTAATAGTCATGCGCTACTGAATTGTTTATCCCAGAGCATTAACTATTAGCATGCGCTAATTGCTAACAGTTAACCTGCAGGCAGGAACTGTGCCTTGCAATTAATAGGGCGGTCATTACCATGTTTTAACTTCTAACATGGCAAACAACATGATGCAGTTAGCTACACCTCCAGATGTTTGTGGTAGCAAATTATTTTGTATTTTAGCTGCATGGCAGAGCTCCCGAAAATGCAGGGATGGACTCCAACCATCACTGCAGAGCTTCTGCATCTAATGCACCTTAATTTCTGCAGTTAAAATGCATTGTGCAAAACCTTAATCATTTTGAAATTAAAAAAAAAATCTTATGTTTAGTTGCTGAATTTTGAATTCATACTGTATACTGAAAGAAGTCATCTCGCTTGCCTTTTCAGGTTTGCATTGTGGAATGTGAAGGTGAGGCCTACTCAAGTGTCATTTGGAAGATGTGCAAGAAAGTTCTGAAAAAGACTGCCGTACAACTAAGTGTTGACAGCATGGAAGACAACACTTACAACCCTTTAGAGACGGAGGATGGTCTGTTCCGAAGCAATCTGAAACACTTAGAAGATCTCACAAAAGTGGTTGACCTGAGCAAAATTGAGAATGAGAAGAGGATATCCAAAATTAGTGGCCTAATACAAGAGCAAGAAGAAGACAACACCATTGAAAGGAGTGAGACTCCACTGCACATGACCAGCGAACCTGATGCGTTCAGTGACCTCCAAGGCCAGTCCCGAGACATCACTAAGCGATATGGGGGCTTTCTGAAAGGGAAATATAGCTACAGAAAGTTTTTGGAGCCTGCACGAGGCATGCAGAAGAGGTATGGGGGCTTCATCGGTGTTAGAAAGTCAGCCCGGAAATGGAACAACCAAAAGAGGTTCAGCGAGTTCCTGAAGCAGTATCTTGGGATGTCTACACGCTCCAGTGGATACGACAGCTTATCTGCTGACATAAATGAAGAAAATGAAATCTAAGACTCTTGTTCGTAACAGCATATTGTAAATATATTTAGAACTACCATGCAAAAAGTCAACCATATCCTTTAATTGTATATTTAGGAATTCTTATCCTTGCAATGTCAACAAAACACGTGGGGGGTCCTTTTATTAAGCTGCAGTAAAAGAGGGCCTGCGCTAGCATCGGTGTGTGTTTTTGACGCACACTGAGGTCCCTTTTTACCGCAACAGGTAAAAGGCTGTCCTTTTTCTCGACAAGAAATAGCCATGCAGTAAGTGAACCACTTATCGTGCGGCCATTTCATGGGGGGGGGGGGGGGGAGCTCTTACCACCACCCTTTGAGGTGGCGATAAGGACTCCCCCACTAACCTTGTGGTTACTTTTGTAGCGCCAAGGGGTGGGAACTACCGCTGGGCTCCTGCAGTAGCCCGGTGGTAGTTCTGGACTGGCGTGTAGCAAGCTCATTATTGTGCGCCAACCCTTTAGTAAAAGGCCCCATGGTGCTTAAAATAATTTTAAAATAATTCAATTCCACTAAACTGTCCCAAAGAAAAATCCAGTTAACTTATATGACAGAAGTAGTGAAAATTAATAAGACTAAGGCATGAACACCTTGGTTATTATTTTATGTTTGCTTACAGTAAGACGTGTTTGTTCTGAATTCAATCAGTAGATGTGCTCAATTATTTGTCATTCAGGACAAGTCATTCATTTCTAGCACTTTTCCTTCCCATCATCTCAAATTAATTAAAAAAAATGGGACTTAGCCTAGTTGACTGGTTTAGTGTCTAAATATTGCATCATTTTCTAACTAAAAGCCTTTCAGTGAAGAGGCACATTGAAGGTGACCATTCCAATACCTCTGTTTTTTATTTAGAAATTCTCATGCCTACAGCTTTCGCTTTACATTCTTATTTATCTTTGATCCAATTTACCTAGTATTTCTCACATAAAGACAAGTATCAGAGAAAAATCCTTTGCAACTATGGTGTCTATTTATCAACCCATAACATGTGTCAATCCTTGTAGGGGCCCTTTTACTATACAGTGGTAAGCCCTCGGCGGGCTTACCATGCAGCAATCTGGAAGTAGTGCTGGCCTGGCGCCTACGGTAATTCTATACCCAGCTTGCGCCATTTCCAGTGCTAGGGAGAATAGGTCCCTATTTATTTCCGCAGCAGTTACCCAGCGGTAATCAGGCAGCGCCGTGTGCTGCCCGGTTACCACCAGGTTAGCGTGGGAGCCCTTACTGCCATCTCAATGTGTGGCAGTAAATGCTCCCTCCCATATGGCCACATGGTAAGTGCAAGCTTACCACATGGCCATGTCTTTTTTTCAGCCTTTTTGCCCACTGCAGTAAAAAGGGCTTCAATGTGTGGCAAAAAACGGCCGCTGCCGCTAGTGCAGGGCCCCTTTTACCCCAACTTAGTAAATGGGCCCCATAGTTAGTAAATCACCCCATCACAGGTAGAGGGTAAACTTCTAATGTGGATGCCAATGTTTAAGCACCAAATATCCCACTGACCCACTGTAAAAGCCTGAATACCTGCAACACAACAAAATCAAAGATCGTAATGGACACACCCCAACTTCCCTCTTCCTCCCTAAGTTCCCCAATGTATCTACCATACATGAACCTTATTCTACCACAAGAACACCTTGTATTTGTTCATACCGGAACTGGTGAACGCCATTACGGTACTATGTAAGCCACATTGAGCCTGCAAATAGGTGGGAAAATGTGGGATACAAATATAACAAATAATAATAATAATAAATGATCATAATAATGGTATTTATACATGTATATTTGCACCAATGTCTGTAAACGCTAAAATTCCACGTAAATGCTATTGTGTAAATATGTACATATCTTGCAAAATACATAGGGTGTATTTTACAAGTAGGAGTACATGTAGGCAGTATATATAGGACTAGATTCTATATATGGCGCCCAAAAAATTGACGCCAAAAAAGTGCTATTCTATAAACTGCGCTTAAAGTTATGGCCAGTTTATAGAATAGCGCTTACACCCAGGGATTGCACCTAACTTTAGGCTTGGCCATTTGCACCAACTGAAATGTGGTGCAAATGTACGCGCCTAAATTAGACGCATATCCCCGTTATTCTATAACATTGCATGTTAATTTTAGGAATGCCCCTATTACGCCCATGACCCTCCCATTTTTGCGCCCCTCTTTCAGATCTCGTGTAATTTTATGTGCATAAATGCTAATTAAATCTCAGTGCCAATATTGATTGTTAAAAAGCCAATTATTGGTGCTAATTAGCTCATTATTCAATTAAATTGTGTGTGCAAATTGAGCATGTGCTATTTTTGGTGTCTTCTATAGAATTAGGGGATAAGGTGACACGTGGGCGATGCTCACACTTTCACATGTAACTTAGGGGTCCTTTTACAGAGCGGTGCTAAGTCCAACACAGGCTTATCACATGATAATCTGGAACTACTGCTGTTCCAATTCGGGCGCCGGTGGTAGTTCCAGCCCAAGTGTGTACTATTTGCCATTCTAGGGAAAATGGCTAACTATTTTCTAGCTTAGTGCTAACACGGCAGTAATTGGGCAGCGCCGCATGCTACCCAGTTACTGCTGGGTTAGCGTGGGAGCCCTTAACACCACCTCAATTGGTGGCCATTTATGGGCTTTTTACCCACTGTGGTAAAAAGGGCCACATGATGCAGCAAAAACAACCCCCACCACTAGCGCAGGGCCCTTTTTACCGCAGCTTGGCATGACCTAGTTACTCTACACCAGCTCTGTGGCTGACTTAGCTGCTCACGCTGGAATTATGTTCTATAAAGGAAAATGGGCACCTACTTCCTTTATAGAATATGCTCTGATCAGGTGGCCTCTAATGTTTAAAATAACTTTTATTCCACCTTTTCTGTCGTACAGGTCAAACAGATTTGCTTATGGGAATTGCTATTCAATCAAACAACCTAGCTCTATTCTCTCTCTCCCCCCCCCCCCAGATCATGAGGTAATGCGGCTGATTGCAAAATCACAATCTTGTAACTAAATTCAACCTGAATATTTATTTTTGTTACATTTGTACCCCACGCTTTCCCACTCATGGCAGGCTCAATGCAGCTTACATGGGGCAATGGAGGGTTAAGTGACTTGCCCAGAGTCACAAGGAGCTGCCTGTGCCTGAAGTGGGAATTGAACTCAGTTCCTCAGGACCAAAGTCCACCACCCTAACCACTAGGCCACTCCTATATACACTAAAAAAGAAACTCCAAAAGAAAAATAGGACAGGCACATATAACCAAAAGTAAGGGTAAGTAGGAAAAGGATATAATTCTCATGGGGATGATAGGTAAATGAAAAAGTGAGGAGAAAAACATAAGAAAGTTGTTATTTGACAGCACTCTTGGTAGCGTTCAAGCAGGGACTGTCTTTTTATGTATGATGTACAGCGCTGCTTATGCCTTGTAGCGCTATAGAAATGATAAGTAGTAGTAGTAGTAGTAGTAGTTGTTTCTCAGTATTGGTGTGTATACAGACTGTCTATGCCATAGATGGAGGTTCATGCTTGTCAGTGTCCTGATGTAGGCCCTAGTGCCGAAATGCAGCCGTGTCTTGCGTCAAGGATTGCCATCAATGAACATAGTGGACCTCCCTATGTCACAGTGTATTACTGAAGAATATATGAGCCAATAAAGACTGTGGGCTCAATACTCAGTGCTATTTAAGTGGTCATGAATAGCTCCTGGCCGGTTAAATAGCTCTTTGCCTGCTAACCACTAATATTCAGTGGGATGTAGCTGGTTATCTCCATTGCATATTAGCGCTTAGCGGCTAGCTGCTAACCAACTATGTTGCACGACTTAGCCTGTTAAGTGTGACTATTCAGCGCTAACCCCCAGGTTCCATATATTGCACAGAGACTTCCATACGGAAATTTAAGCGTATTCTATAACAATGTGCATAACTTAATTAGTTAACAAGGTAGTCAGTACTGATTATTGAATGTTAGCAAGCAATTATCAGCACTAATTGGCATTAACTAGAATTTAGGCACTATGTATTCTGCAAAGCGATGCATGTAAATTCAAATGTGCATTACCAAAAAGGGAGTGTGGCTATGGGTGTGGAATGGGTGGGTCGTGAGTGTTCTGGAAAACTGTGTGCAAGGTTATAGAATATACCTGTTCTTCACCTAACTTAGGTGCCAGAATTTACACCAAGTTTTACTTGGCATAAATGGCCGTGCCTAGAGTTAGACAGTGTCGTTGCCGCTTGGCGCAGTCTATATACTGTGCAATCTAGGCTTATTCTATAAAGTACGCCTAAATTAAGACATACTTTATAGAATGCGTTTAGGCGAATTTCATTTTGGCCCCAAATGTTTAGACCTGATATGTAGAATCTAGACCTAACTGACTAAGTTTAGCATATGATAGGCCTGCTACTTATACAGCCTATCTTTACCTGCTAAGCACTGAACTGGTTAGTGCTGAATATCAGCTTAACTGGTTAAATTGCTGCGGACAAAACTGAAACTGGATATTCAGTGCCGGTTGCCGGATAAGGCCCGGGGTCAGCACCAGCGATGGCAGCTAATCGCGCTGCCTGCTGCCGACTTAATATCGGGAGGTGTATGTTTTTATTAAGATGGACGGCTTCCATTGTGTTATTCTCCTCACGTTTTCAACCACATAGAACCAAAAGACACACACATAATAATACCTATGCTTCCAGGTCCCTCAGCCACATTCCTACTACTGTGAAGTCAAGTGGCAAAGGCCAATGAAAAGAAATGAGTTTTCAATGAATTTCTTTAGGGACAGTAAGAACAGAACAGGAAGAGCACTCTAGAGCACAGGGGCAAGAAGAAAGAAAGCTGAATGACGAGTGGATTCCTTCCAGATGAGCATGAGATGGAGATGGAAGAACTAAGCACAGTCCATGAACAAATCTAGGCACCAATATTTAGTGCAGTGCTATAGAAATGCCCTCATAATGGGAGATGAAGGAAACAACAGATACTACTGCATATCTAAGGTTGCTAAATAGACCCCCTAAGACCTTTGGACTATCCCAGTCAAACTGTATTAATGTGAGAGGAATAAATAAAACCAATTGTTCTGGTTTAATTTGTTTTCTGAATGCCCATGGTATGATCAATTTTGTTTCCTGTTTACAATGCAATATGTGGTCAGCACCTTTCTTATTGCATAAGAAAGTCATTCTGTGCTTCATTTCCCTGCCTTCTCATCTGGACGTTTCAGAATGATTATTTTGTGCAGTGAAAAATCCCCCAAAACACCTATTGATGTATAGGTTAAGTCGAACATTCATATTCAAGGCTTTGGTTGACTTTCTGCACACTGAAACAACAATGTCTAAATGATTTAGTAGTCTAGCCATGGCATGTATTGTCCTAGATGTCTCCCTGCTGCCTGACAGAATTAGAGGGTGGATTTTCTTTTGTAATTACTATGAAAATGAGCAGCTTTTGCTCTAGCCATCCTGCCTACTCACGGATGAAAGCATGACCAATAAAAAAAGTTGAGAACACGATTACTTCTCAGCATCTCTGCTATAACTTGTATGTAAAAAAAACAAATGTCAAAAATACCTGTTATTTTTAATTGTTTCATAAAGTATTTCACCATTAAACTTGTACATAGAGAATGATTAATAAATGAGTTTGCTATAATCACTGTTGTAAGCATAGATGGGATGTGTGGTCTCCTGAAGTGTGGCTTGCGCCTGACAATAACTCCTGAGGAAAAGACGAGATGATTAATACAGGTGGTTCGGTTTGAACAGGTCAAGGGGACTTTCTTTCTTTCACACTGTTTGATACAGCTATTTCTGGCATGTAAACCATCTCTCTGCTGACAATATGCACTGGCTTTTATAGCTTGAGTTGAATATCTGAGCATTGAGAAAGTACGAGACTATCAGGCTCATTTTCAAAAGAGAACAACGTCCAAGAAGTGGCACAAGTCTGCATTTGGACGTTTTTCTTACAAAAACATCCAAATCAGTATTTTTGAAACCTATTTTTAGATGTTTTTCTCTGAAGTCCACCAGAAGTGTGTCCAAATCTCAAGGGGGAGTGCCAGGGGCATGTTCAGGGCGGGACATGGGCGTTCCTTAGACGTTTTTCAGCCATAATGGAACAAACAAAAACATCCAGGACTAAAATTTACTTTTGAGCTAGACCTGTTTTTATTGCAAATAAGGCACAAAAAGGTGCCCTAAATAACCAGATGACCACTGGAGGGAATCAGGAATGACCACCCCTTATTCCCCCAATGGTCACTAACCCCCTCCCACTCCCCAAAAATGTGATGAAAAACATTACTTACCAACCTCTATGCCAGCCTCAGATGTTATACTCAGGTCCATTAGAATAGCATGCAGGTCCCTGGAGTAGCCTAGTGTTGGGTGCTGTGCACTGCAGACAGGTGGACCCAGGCTCCTACCTCTCCCTACCTGTTACACTTGTGGAGGAAACTGTGAGTCCTCCAAAACTCAACAGAAACCCACTGTACCCACATATCAATGCCCCCTTCACCTGTAAGGGCTATGGTAGTGGTGTACAGTTGGGAGTAGTGGGTTTTGGGTGGGTTTTAGGGGGCTCAGCAGACGAGGTAAGGGAGCAATGGTCAGATGTGTACCTGGGAATAGTTTATGAAGTCCACTGCAGTGCCCCCCTAGGGTGCCCTATTGCTGTCCTGGGATGTGAGGGGGACCAGTCTACTAAAAATGATGTCTCCTCCTACATCCCAATGGCTTGATTTTGTGCATTTTGCACTTGGACATTTCTCTTTGAAAACCAGCAAGAGGTAAAGACACTAAAAGCACATGTTTTCCTTGAAGTGCACAGGCTATTTGAATATGGAATTTCAAAGTATTTTGGCAATGCTTAAAAACATAAGATACTGTTACAGATTTCCTTGCAGAAAGACAGTGTAAGGGAACATTGCACTTGGGACAGTAATGAGAAACACTTGGGAACAACTTCAGATATAGAAGTTTATTTATCAATGTTTGAAATGGTAGTTGATTCAGATAAATGTCCATGAATAAAGGATAACACAAACAACCACTGAGGTGGAGAAACAAGATTTGCTACAAACAGGACAAAGTCAAAAAAGGGAGTAGTGTGATCAACAGGACTCTTCCAAAAATCCCAGGAGACGTAATGATGAAGTAAAAGTCTTTATTCATTATTAAAATAGGACTCGACACGGCACCATGTTTCGGCAAAGTGCCTGCATCAGGAGTTTGTAAGTGGTGAAAAGCAATGAAGATGTAAAAAAAGGGGGATAACACAGGATCGAGTCCTTAGAAAGACTAACAGTACTGATACACCATTGAAGATCGTAGCGGCAGCAGAAGTGCAACTCTGAAAAAGACGTTATCATCCATAGATGCTGAGAATATGCCTATTTGCCATTTTGGCATTTTCTCAGCGATCTTAGATGACATCGTCTTTCTTAGAGTTGCACTTCTGCTGCCGCTACGATTTCAATGGGGTATCTGTACCGTTAGTCTTTCTAAAGACTTGATCGTAAGTATATACATAAGTACATAAGTATTGCCATACTGGGAAAGACCAAAGGTCCATCGAGCCCAGCATCCTGTTTACAACAGTGGCCAATCCAGGTCACAAATACCTGGCAAGATCCCAAAAAAGTACAAAACATTTTATACTGCTTATTCCAGAAATAGTGGATTTTCCCCAAGTCCATTTAATAATGGTCTATGGACTTTTCCTTTAGGAAGCCGTCCAAACCTTTTTTAAACTCGGCTAAGCTAACCGCCTTTACCACATTCTCTGGCAACGAATTCCAGAGTTTAATTACAGATTGAGTGAAGAAATATTTTCTCCAATTTGTTTTAAATTTACTACATTGTAGCTTCATTGCATGCCCCCTAGTCCTAGTATTTTTGGAAAGCGTAAACAGACGTTTCACATCTACCCGTTAAACTCCACTCATTATTTTATAGACCTCTATCATATCTCCCCTCAGCTGCCTTTTCTCCAAGCTGAAGAGCCCTAGCCGCTTTAGCCTTTCCTCATAGGGAAGTCGTCCCATCCCCTTTATCATTTTCGTCGCCCTTCTCTGCACCTTTTCTAATTCCACTATATCTTTTTTTAGATGCAGTGACCAGAATTGAACACAATATTTGAGGTGCAGTCGCACCATGGAGGGATACAAAGGCATTATAACATCCTCATTTTTGTCTTCCGTTCCTTTCCTAATAATACCTAACACTCTATTTGCTTTCTTAGCTGCAGCAACACACTGAGCAGAAGATTTCAACGTATCATCAACGACAACACCTAGATCCCTTTCTTGGTCCGTGACTCCTAATGTGGAACCTTGCATGACGTAGCTATAATTTGGGTTCCTCTTTCCCACATTTGCACTTGCTCACATTAAACGTCATCTGCCATTTAAACGCCCAGTCTCCCAGTCTCGTAAGGTCCTCTTGTAATTTTTCACAATCCTCCTGCGATTTAACGACTTTGAATGACTTTGTGTCATCGGCAAATTTAATTACCTCACTAGTTACTCCCATCTCTAGGTCATTTATAAATATGTTAAAAAGCAGCGGTCCCAGCACAGACACCTGAGGAACCCCACTAACTACCGTTCTCCATTGAGAAAACTGACCATTTAACCTTACTCTCTGTTTTCTATCTTTTAACCAGTTTTTAATCTACAATAGAACACAATCGCAAGGCTCTCCAATTTCCTCTGGAGTCTTTTATGAGGTACCTTCTAAAAATCCAGATACACAATATCAACTGGCTCACCTTTATCCACATGTTTGTTCACCCCTTCAAAGAAATGTAGATTGGTGAGGCAAGATTTCTCTTCACTAAATCCATATTGACTTTGTCTCATTAATCCTTGTTTTTGAATATGCTCTGTAATTTTGTTCTTAATAATAGTCTCTACCATTTTGCCCGGCACAGTATTAATTTGCAATCCTGTGTTATCCCCTTTTTTGTACATCTTCGTTGTTTTTCACCTCTGACAGACTCCTGATGCAGGCACTTTGCCAAAACACGGTGCCATGTTAAGTCCTATTTTAGAATTGATTACAGACTTTTACTTCATCATTACATCTCCTGGGATTTTTGGAAGAGTCCTGTTGATTACCCTACTCCCTCGTTTGACCATGAATAAAGGATAACATGTGAGTAAGAGATTCCTGCATCCCACAAAACAGCTGCTGCAGAAAGTTCCCCTGAGCCTGCCATCCCCAGTGTCAAGTGCACAGTTATTAATTCTAGTCAAAGGGGACAGGATGGCCCTCTGACTTCACCATTGCTCCTCTTAAAGTGTAGTAGGTATCATTTCTAACGGTCAGATTGCTCTGTGTTTTCTGCAGCAGACTGATAGAGTGCACTGCTCGTAGAGTGACTGCAAGAGGTCAGCAAATCTGCAGAGAGCACTGCTCTCACCTGCTTCAAAGGCTGTCTAGTCTCAGGGCTTGCTAACCTTCTGATAATTAATGCTGAAGGGTGGTATGGCAAGTTCCAAATATATATAAACACACCACACAGATACTACTGCTGAGCTCTCCATCTAATCCTTGGCTCCATCCTGTCTCTCCAAAGCCTTTTTATGATGTATAGATAGGACGCAGAACATTTTCTAAAATACACGCAGGAATGCTGACACATGCAGCAGGAGTAGTGATTTTACAATTATACACGTTGAAAAAGTGAATGACATGTATCTGGCAGCTTCCACATGGACATGGCTGCACTTTCATGTGTCACTGCCCATTTCACAAACCTACCTGTGTAAATGCTGCCAATTAATCAGTGTGGCTGCATTTCAAACTTGATTTCAGTTTGGAGGTAAAAATAATAAAGTATATGTGATTAAGGAGAAAAGTTCCTTAATCCCTCATGGAAAGTCGGAGCTGAAACAAGTACCTTTTAAAAACCTATACTTGACTTTGAGCAGGTGTAAATCCTGCTGTGTTAATTTTCCCGCATTCACAGGTATTCCCTTTGTAAAATGGAGAATACACATATAGGGGCCCTTTTACTAAGCTGTGTAAGCGTCTATGCACACCCAACACACGCCAAAATAGAGTTACTGCTCAGCTACCATGTGGCTTTTGCGGTGATTTCATTTTTGGCGCACATTCGATATGCGCGTCCGAAAAATTAATTTTTGGCCGCGCATATCGGATGTGCGCCAAGTGGCATTTGACACGCATAGGTCATTACTGCCCAGTTACTGCGTGAGACTTTACCAATAGGTCAATGGCTGGCGGTAAGGTCTCAGACCCAAAATGGACCTGTGCCAATTTTGATTTTGCCACACGTCCATATTCGGCAAAAATAAAAAAAGGCCTTTTTTACAGGCGCGCTGAAAAATGGATCAGCACGCACCCAAAACTCACGCCTACACTACCGCAAGCCATTTTTCAGCACGCTTTTGTAAAAGGATCCCATAGATTTTAGTTCCACCCAAGCTCCACCCAAACCATGCTCTCTTGAAATCCCTACCCACACTGATATTCAAAGCAATTTAAGCAGGCAGGAAAGACTCTGAAGGGGCCAGTTGCCAATATTCAGTGGCACTAACCAGCCATCTCAAATCTTGGCAGGAGAGGGGAGTTACAGGGGTGGAGTCAGGGGGGAGTTGGAGTTATGCAGGTGCTGACAAAATTCCAGGGCCCTTTTACTAAGCCGTGTAGGCACCTACGCATGCCCAACGTGTGTCAATTTGGAGTTACCGCCTGGCCCTTGCGGTAATTTCATTTTGACTTGAGTCCACTACGTGTGCCGGAAAATAATTTTTATTTTCTGGCGCGCGGCACAAATCGGGTGGTAATTGTCATTCTACACACGTAGATGATTACCACACAGTTAATGCGTGAGAGCTTACCATTAAGTCAATGGCTGGCGGTAAGGTCTCAGACCAAAAATGGACGTGTACCAATTTTTAGTTTGCTGCAGGTCCATTTTCGGCAAAAATGTTTAAAAGGCCTTTTTTACAGGCATGCTGAAAATATGGATCTGCATGTTCCCAAAACACGTGCCTACACTAGTGCAGCCCATTTTTCGGCGCACCTTAGTAAAAGGACCCCATAGTGTCAGTGCCCACATAGCTAAGCAATCAAACAGGACTGCATAAAAGTCTGTTCTAACTGGTTGCCTAGCTATGTGGTGCTGGTGCTGAATATGTGCTTCTGGATAGTGGCTGGTAGTGTGCAAAGGTCTCCCCTCCCCTCCCTCCTGATTCCCTCCAATATGACCCAACCCCACACCTGGACTCCTCACCACACCAGAATCCCCCCCCCCCCCCATGCTGTGACTCCTCATTCTGCTATCCCTGTTCCTCCTCACCAAGGGCAAAAGTCCCCCCAATCTCATCCCTCTCCCTTCCTCCTTCCCCCTCTCCAAGAGCAAAGGCCAATCCCCAAATCTGATTTCCCTCTCCCTTAGAGCCTTGTAGCCCTAACATGTGTTCCTGTCTCATACCTGGTGGACCCTCACCCATACCTACCTTTCAAATCCCTGGGGGGGTCTAGGGATTGTTGGGGCAGGAACAATCTCCACTCACTCCTTCCCAATGCAGCTCCAGATTCAAAATGGCTGTCACAAACTCTAGCAGCAGCCTTGTGCTACTTCTGAGCCCTACCTTTTCTATAAATTAGACCTGGCCCAGTCAGTCCTGCCCCATTTTAGCTCAGCTTGGCCTTCCTCCGGCCCCCAGTGTACCCTCACTCACCCCTAGGGCTACAAAGCACACTTCTTATTTGGTAATCTGGCCCAGAGTTTACTAGATACCTATAGAATGTTCTTGCTGTCTGGATGCTGTACTAATTGCATGTGTTAGGATCTTTCCTATGTTTTTTGGAGTTCCTTTCTTTAAAATCAATTATTTTAATTTTGTAAACCACTGTGACCTTTATAGCCTGGTGGTATAGTCAGTTTTAATAAACCATAATAAATCATATGCCTAGAATGTCCATAATTCTATCCCAGACCCCTCTCCAAAAATTTGCTATTATGGGGCATGAGAAAAATAATATGAGATAAAGCTCTTACAACAACCTGCCATAGTGGTTTTTTTTTTTTTTTTGTTACATTTGTACCCTGCCCTTTCCCACTCATGGCAGGCTCAATGCGGCTTACATATTATATACAGGTTAAGTGACTTTGACAGCCTCATTAGCTTTCATAAAGAGGGCTCTAAATAATCTATAAAAATATGAGACCACATGACCTGATGCTTGGGCTATGTCACAGGAGGCAATAACAATGGGGGTTTCCTGCATCAGGAGACTTTCTTGTACCTATACACCAATAGCATGTCTAAGTCAGAGACATCAATAACACCAAGAAGGCTTTAACCTATATTATTGTTGCACAGCAATACAAGAAAGGAACTGCTTATTTGGGGGCCCTTTTACTAAGCCACGATAAAAAGTGGCCTGTAGTAGTACAGTGCATCTTTTGGGTGCACGATGGGCCATTTTTTACAACATCTAGGAAAAAAGGCCTTTTTTTAAGGGGCTGGAAAATGGACATGCACATAAAATTGAAACCAGTGTGTGTCCATTTTCGGCCTGAGACCTTACCACCACCCATTGACCTAGCGGTAAGGTCTCACGCACTACCTGGGCGGTAAGCATGCAGCGAGTGCCAACTGCCATTTACCGCTGGGTAGGCGCCCCGTGGTAGAAAATATTTTTTAATGTGTGTTTTCAGTGCACGTCAAATTCAGAATTACCGCCCGGGGTACACGGTAGCCAGGTGGTAATTCTGTTTTGGCGCATGCTGGACGTGTGTAGGCCCTTGGTGTAATATCTTGAACCAAAGCCAACTCTGTCTTGCATCATGCTGACCAATAGAGGGGCTTATGGTCTATAATTAAGAGGACACAAACAGTCTAGACTTAAGGAGTTTCCTGTAGAGCATCTAGATCTTTTAAATATTCCTGTGAAGATTGAATGATATGAGATTTCCAAGTACCTCTGAGCTCACCATTGCCAATAATTCTTTGAGAAAGATGGTATATCAAGCCTTTCGATAAACATATGCATAACTAACACAGGCACTGAGGGGGCCACCATTTCACATTCCAGTCCAGTCATATAGAGCCAGACTTTAGTACCTTCTCTATGTTCCACTAACCTGAATGACAAAGGATGAAAATATGATGGAAGGAATATAAACCTGGAAAGCCCTGCTCCCTATAAAACTTGATATTTTTCAGTGGAAAGCATGGAGGTTTATGAGAATCCACATGAATAATGCAGGAAAAGTGCCTTTACTGAAATGCAATGGCACAATCATATAAAAATAAACCTTGCAGTTTAACAATATTTTTCATATGCTTCTATAAGGTAATAAATATCAATCAAAAATTATTATTAAATTAATGAAACAGTGCTCATATCAAAAGTAGGAGGCTGCCATGGTCTAAATCAGACTTATCCAACCTATGGTCCTCAAGCCAGAACTCGGATCACCAAGAGCTTTTTTATGGCAATTTTGGCAATTCTTGTTGTGCTTACAGTGGGATTCCTGCTTCCCCGCTGCAACTCATCTCCTTGTAAGCAGGAGCCATGCGGTGCTGGAAGTTTGGGTTGATCTTATAGTTTCAAGTCTTGTGAGACTTGAAACCACAAGACCAACCTGAACTTCCAGCACTGCGTGGCTCAAGTTTGCAAGTAGTCAAGTCATGGTGGGGAAATAGGAATCACATTGCTTTTTCTGCTGCCGAAGCCAGGTGAGGGAAGAGAAACTGGGTGAAGGGTGGAGGAGGGGGTGGTTAAATGAGTGAGAGAGACTGGGTGAAGACTGGGGAGGGGATGATGCACCATTGTATTTTGCCACTATCTGATGAAACATGCGTCAAAATACGATTTTGCATGGTTTGGCCCTCTGAATGTTACAAATATAAAATTTGGCCACCAACCAAAAAGGTTGAACAAGCATAGTCTAAACAGATTGCCGGCATTAATCTCCTTATGATATAATCATTGCATTGAGCTTAACTTTATAACACACTTCTGAATAAAATGTTTAAGCATGTTCTTATCTTGAGAAATTCTGAAAAGTCAAATCCATGTGAACAGGGTCCCAATATGGGCAATGTTTCGCAAACTGCTTCTTCAGAAGACCCAAATATAATTCAAAGGGCCATGTCTTCAGAGTGTCTTTAAAAGCTGACAGAGCTTTAAAAAAATAAAAATCTTTGGGGCCCTTTTACAGAGCAGCGGTAAGCCCAACTCGGGCTTACCGCTCGCTCTTCTGGGACTACCATCGATCCAACGCGGCCGCCGGCAGTAGTCCCGCCCTTATTACAAGCCATTTCTGGGGGAAAAAGATAACCCTGGGAAATGGCTTCCGCAGTGATACTGGCAGTAATTGGGCATCACCGCACACTGACCAGTCACTGCCGGGTTAGCGCGGGAGCATTTATCACCACCTCAATGGGTGGCAGTAAGGGCTCCGCGCTGCATGACCATGCGGTAAGAGTTCTCTTACCGCATGGCCACGTGTGCTGGGGGCTTTCTTACCTACTATGATAAAAAGGGCCCTGGCATGCAGGAAAAACAGCCCCCACTGCTAGTTCAGGGCCCTTCTTTCCCACAGCTTGGTAAAAGGACCCCATTATGAGATATACAAAATGGTTCAAAGTATAACTATTCGAAAACTAAATTGAATGAACTAAATAAATTTAAGTAAGACATTGAGTGGCAGGCATAGCTATGAGTTCATAGGCTGAAGGACATGATGTTATGCAGAACTTTATTTCTATTGGATACTATGCCGTGTCAGTTTATGTAAGTGCTACTTCCACTTAGGCAGAGGCATTTTATAACTGTTGGTTATGTATGGATTTCAGGTCTTCTATCCTTTTGTATTTAATTCATTCAATTTAGTTTTTAAATAGTTATACTTTGAACTATTATATATATATCTAATAAAGATGTTCATTTAGTGCTCTATTGGCTCTTGATATTGCACTTGGAATTATATTTGGGTCTCCTGATGAAGCAGTTCATGAAATAGCCATGTTGGGACTCTGTTCGCATGGATTTGACCTCTCAGAATTTTTCAAGGTAAGTACATGCTTGAACACTTTATTCAAAAGTGTGCTATAAACTTTAACTCAATGCAATGATTATATCATAAGGAGATTAATGCCGGTGATCTGTTTAGACCATGGCAGTCTCCTACTTTTGATATGAGCACTATTTGGTTAATTCAATAATAATTTTTGGATTGATATTTACATATCTTATTGAAGCATATGAAAAATATTATTAAGCTGTGAGGCTTTTTTGATATAAGGAGGTTTGTGAGCCTATAAGTATGAAACAAAATCCATTCTAGGCTGCAAAAATAGCTACATGGTAGCACTACTGGAAGCATACTCAATACCTGCTAGGCTTGGGGTGCTATCACATCTTGACAGAGTCCAGCATTAGACTGGAATCTAATTATTTACAGTTTAAATGCCAGGTAAAAAATGTATCATTTTGAAAAAGCATGTGGCTGAGTTGGAGCTTCTGGTTTTATTTTTAGTCTGTTTATTGATTTTATTAAAAAAAACAGAGAATAGAAGTGAAATGTCATGAAAATGTCAACAATTAAACACTGGCAAATAACTTCACATGAGAAGTGACAATCATGCATTGCGCAAAAGAGAAAGTTGTACAAGTCTAGATACAATGAAATATTGTTAAGATGAATTTGATTTAACCTTTAAAAACGTTGTTAGTGCAGACCATTTCTTATGTAGGATTGAGGAAACCTTGGACTTTTTAGCAAAGTATTGCTTTTATTTATAAGTAGTGCATATTAAGTTCCACCATTGATTATAGCTAACTTGGTTCAGATTCCTCCAACAGGCAAGTACATTTTTTAACAAAATATTAATTAAGGTATTGAGCAAAGAACAATCATGTGTATCAAGAATATTTTGAAAACAAATGTCTGTGAGGAACATGTATTTGAAACAAACAGGATCTGAAAAGTTGAATATATTATTAATGGTTTTCCAAACCTCTATCCAATAGTGACTTGCCCAAGATCACAAGGAGCAGCAGTGGGATTTAAACCAGGCACTTCTAGATGTCAAGACCACTAGGCCACTTATAGTTAACAGTTTATTAAAACTTGCTATACTGCCCAGACTGACTCACAGAACTGAGCGGTTTACATTCTAAAAACATAAACAGCATGGACAGGGCCGTGCCTAGGGTCTCTGGCGCCCCCCTGCAGCCTATCAGTTGGCGCCCCCCCTGCAGACTATCAGTTGGCGGCGGCGGCGGCGCCCCCCCCCCCCCGTGAAAATGATCGCTCACCACTTGCCACACTGACAGGAATTGTCAGCAATATTCTTAGAAACAAATTGCTATACATTGCAAAATAAGATAGCAGATGTAAATTCTCAAAGTGGACATATTCCAAACACTAAAATGAAAATAAAATGATTTTTTTTTTCTACCTTTGTTGTCTGGTGACTTTCTTTTTCTGATCATGCTGGCCCAGTATCTGATTCTGCTGCTATCTGTCCTCTTAACTCCGTTTCCAGGGCTTCCTTTCCATTTATTTCTTTCCTTTCCTCCTTTCTTCTTCATTTCTGGTCCTCAGCTTCTGCCTATTTTCTTCATCCATGTGCAGTTTTTCTCCTCTCTTCCTTTTCCCTCATTTCATCTCCTTCATCTCTCTTCCCTCCCCTCTATGTCCACCAATTTCTCCTCTCTCCCTGAGCCCTGCCCTCCCAATCCATGCCCATCCATGCTCCTCTGTCCCCTGCCCCCTCCATTCATCCTTTTCCAGCAATTCCCCTCTCTCCCTGAGCCCTGCCCTCCCAATCCATGCCCATCCATGCTCCTCTGTCCCCTGCTCCCTCCATTCATCCCTTTCCAGCAATTCCCCTCTCTCCCTGAGCCCTGCCCTCCCAATCCATGCCCATCCATGCTCCTCTGTCACCTGCCCCCTCCATTCATCCCTATCCAGCAATTCCTCTCTCTCCCTGAGCCCTGCCCTGCAATCCATATCCATCCATGCCCATCTGTCCCATCCATTCATCCCTATCCAGCAATTCCCCTCTCCCTGCCCTCCCAATCCATGCTCATCCATGCTCCTCTGTCCCCTGCCCCCTCCATTCATCCCTATCCAGCAATTCCCCTCTCTCCCTGAGCCCTGCCCTGCAATCCATATCCATCCATGCCCATCTGTCCCCTCCATTCATCCCTATCCAGCAATTCCCCTCTCTCCCTGAGCCCTGCCCTCCCAATCCATGCCCATCCATGCTCCTCTGTCCCCTGCCCCCTCCAGTCATCCTTTTCCAGCAATTCCCCTCTCTCCCTTCCATGACCCCCCCTCGCATCCATGCTCCTCTCTCTCCCATGTCCCAGCCTGGCCCGCCCTCTTCTCCCCCCCCTTCGCATCCATGCCCCCCCTTCGCATCCTTGCTGTCGTTTCTCCCCTGCCCTCCCGCTCCCATTGTTCAACTGCCCACCCTCTTCTCTTCCCCCAACATCCCTTTTCTTTTTTTTTTCTTTTTAAATTTACCTCCGTGGCGGCGGTTCCGGTAGCGCAGCGTCAGGGAAAGAGGCGGCGCTCCCGACGTCTGGCCTTCCCTTTGCTGTGTTCCGCCTTCTTCTGACGTCATCCTTGACGTCAGAAGAAGGCGGAACACAGCGAAGGGAAGGCTAGAGACGTCGGGAGCGCCGCCTCCTTCCCTGACGCTGCGCTGCCGGAACCGCCACCACAGAGGTAAATTTAAAAAGAAAAAAAAAGAAAAGGGATGTTGGGGGAGGGCGAGCGAGGTGAGCATGGTGTGGCGGCGCCCCCCAGATGGAAGCACCCCCCTGCCATGCTTACCTCGCTTACCGGGTTAGCACGGCCCTGAGCATGGAAAGGAGCTACATTATTTCGATAGGAAAGGATGGTGATCATTCATACCAGGTCAAAGGTAGCATAAGGGAATGGGGGGGGGGGGGGAGGGAGAAAAGTACAGACAGACAATGGGGGGGGGGAGTAGGACAGGGAATAGTGACATTAACGCAAAACTCCTCCATGTTCATTCTAGTGAGAAAGCTTGTTTGAAAAGCAATGTTTTCAGCACTGTTTTGAAGTTTTTAAATGACAATTCAGCCCGGAAAGCAAGAGGGAGAGAGTTCCAGAAGAACGGGGCCATGAAAAAGAAAGTAGTTAAAAGTGACAGAATGAGGGAGCGGATTGGTTGAAATATCTACAAATATAGCGCAGCTGACAGAGGACAAGGAAACTGGTCTTACATAAACTGCCAATTTGTGTAGAAAAGGAGAGGTGAGAGTCTAGCGTAACTCCTAGGTAATGGAATGAATTAACAGGATGTGTAGGGATTTCAAAAAGATTAAGGGTGGAATCAGGAACAGTTGGACCTGCACTGAACCAGTATGCCACAGTCTTGCTTATTCAGTACTGGTTTGTGGTCATCGAGCTAGTTAGAGATAAGTAGTAGGCAGTCTTTGAGTAGGTGGAGAACTAGATTATATGGATTTGCAGGAAAAAGGAGAAAGATGTCATCAGTGTAACAATGGAAAGATACACCAGTATGTTGGATCACAAGGCAAGGGGATTCAGAAATAAGTTTAAAAGGAGTGGGGATAAGACTGACCTCCTGGGGAACACCACAGAACAGAAGATGGGGTAAGCAGTAGATGATGCAAATGTAATCTGGAAGGAACGGTTGACAAGGAAAGAAGGGAACCATGAAAGGATAGTGCCCGAGATGCCTATGTGACAGTGACAGATGCAACAGCAACAAGCTATGGTTGACCAGATTGACAGCTGGAGAAAGATCAAGCGAGACAGCCATAACAACCATGTGTTTATCCAGACGAGATTAGATTTTGTTAAGTAAAGCTGTTAGAACAGTCTTGGTACTGAAATGGAGCCTAAATCCTGACTGTCTAGGGTGGAGGGCAAAAGTTATATCAACAACAGACATTAACTGGGTAAGTACTATTTTTCCCAGTACCTTGAAGAGAAAACTGAGATTGGACATAGGGTGATAGTGAGCAGGGATTTGGTGATCTAGTGAAGGTTTCTTGAGAATAGGACACATAATTACAGATTTCCATGATGAAGGTACTTGTCCAGTTGAAAGACTAGTATTGATTATAGTAAGAATCTTTGGAAGAAGATCCAGTTCTGAAATTGTAAGCCAGTTTAGTGGAAAAGGATCGAGAGCACAAAAGGTTGGATGTGTTTTTTGAAATTGTTTTAGAAAGTGAGGTAAGTGTCTGCAACTCAAAGGAGGATCAAGAGGAAGGTCTGAAGGAGGGAACAGGATGTTGGGTGGGTAGTTGTAGAGATGATGAAGTAGAAGACGGCGACAGGGATGAGGCTGAGGAGGACTCCAGGGATGAGCATCTAGAGAGACTTGGACAGGGTAGAAAAAGTGTGTCTGGTCTTCAATCAACTGCTAAATAAAATGCATGTCAATATGCACCTGGATTCACTGCTGCTGCTGCTGCTTGGCTTTAAGTACTCATACTCAGCAACATATCTACCTAACTCTTATTTCCTTTGCTATGGGTTAATAGGGTCCTTTGTCTGGATAAGATTCTTTAAAGGGGATAATTATGTCACAGTAATTTCCCCATATGAAACTTGAATTCAAGAGATGCAACAGCTGCATACTAATTGGACACATTTTTAAAGTACATCATTCTTCCAGTAGAACTGTTAAAGCAGAAAAAATAGTTCAGATAGGCAGTATGGCAAAAAAGTGCATTTGCAAGTGGTATTATATCTCAGCAGGGCTGCCGAGAGGCGGGGCAGGGGGGACAAAATTCCCCGAACTGGGGTCAGGCCGCCGGTGCTGCAGTCCCTGGTCTCAACTGCCTGCCCTCAGCTCCGTCCGCCACCAGGCCCCCTGCATTAAGATCTGCAGCGCCTCAGCTCCGTTTGGAAAGGCAGATCACCTCCCTTTGGGCCCTCCTTGTGTCCCGCCCTCGTGGAAACCAGAAGTTACATCAGACGAGGGCGGGACACAGTGAGGGAAGGCCCGAAGGGAGGCGGTTTTAATGCATGGGGTCCGGTGGCGGACGGAGCTGAGGGCAGGCAGGTGAGACCGGAGACTGCAGCAGCAGTGGCGGGGGGAGGGGGGAGCAGCCTTGCCCCGGGCCTGGCGGTGGCCCTGCCCCAGACCCGGCTTAGTCTCTCAGTGGCCCTGTATCTCAGTCACTGTAAACAACACCTGTCAAGAAAAATAAGACAAAAGGAGTCTTTTGCTAAAGTGCATAAAGTTTTGCACTTACTGCACTATTTTTTTTTTGTATATTTGGGCTGCTTCTATCACACGTAATATGAGCTAGAGAAGATGCCCCTGTAACATACAACTGTATAGTCCTCTTCAAAATATCACGACTCTATTTCATCTTTTAACTTTTAGCTGCATACTCCATATTCAATTCTGAACAACTGTTAAGCAGAATGCAAAAATGAAAAAAAAATGAAAGAATGGAGGAAAATGCCTCAAACGGGCTCTTTAAAATTGTGGCACCCAGCCTTCTGTATCAAGGAGCATATGTTATCATCTGCAAAAAAACCTCCATCCACCGTTAAATGTTAAATATTTACTGGATTTTAAATCATACAAGTCACTTTATAGCAGAACGTATCTGAACACGATGTCCAGTGTTATCTATATGCCACGGCCGACTATGGCCAGAGTTTCGAACCTTCTTCAGGGTCCATGGCGGATCGCATTCACTATTCTGGCATCCAGTACTTTAAAGCTTCAGCCCTTCTGTCCACAAATTTTTACTAGTTCAGTGTTGAGCCCGCATAAAACTTACAGGGTGGGATATACTGTATGATGCCTTTTGTTTACCTCCCTGGTCTTTGAGGGATTTGGTTGTTATTCTCTGCAGTTCTCATGCAGAAATGATCATTCTCTGAGGACAAGCTAGTGAGCTGTATTCTCACAGCTGGTGACGTTATCCGACAGAGCCCGGTGCAGATGCTGACTAGTGAGATTAATGTAGAAGTTTCTAGCAGTGTCCCACCATACATGCTCTGGTGCCTTCCCTACCAAAACGTGAGTGTGGGCTCTTCAGTCTTTATTTTCCCATGGAGCAGGGAGGACGCGTTATTGTGTTTTCCTCTTGGTGCGTTTTTTCTCTGATTCTCAGTGTCTTCCTGTGCGAGCATTTTTGTTCCTTTCATGTTTATTGTTTATTATTCTTTCCTCTTTATTTTATTCTTTTACCCTTTAATTTTTGTAGGATTTTTGGCAGAACCCCTATCCACCTCTCGCTTAGACTATTGCGATTTGCTTCTCACAGGTCTCCCACTAAGTCATCTCTCTTCCCTTCAATCTGTTCAAAATTCTGCTGCACGACTTACATTCCGTCAGTGTTGCTATGCTCATATTAGCCTTCACCAGGGGCAGCCCGACCATTAGGCCATTATGAGCAACATGTTAGGGTGTGGATCTGTATTGTTTTTACCTGGTCACGGTGACTTTTAAACCTCAGGCGGCATCTTGCTTTCGGCTGGCCCTGGCCCTTTCCTCAAGTCACTTCATTGACTCCCTATCCATTTCCGCATACAGTTCAAACTCCTCTTATTGACTTACAAGTGCATTCACTCTGCAGCTCCTCAGTACCTCTCCACTCTTATCACTCCCTACACTCCTCCCTGGGAACTCTGTTCACTGGGTAAATCTCTCTTATCTACACCCTTCTCCTCCACTGCTAACTCCAGACTCTGTTCCTTTTATCTTGTTGTACCATATGCCTGGAATAGACTTCCTGAGCCGGTACGTCAAGCTCCATCTCTGGCCGTATTCAAATCTAGGCTTAAAGCCCACCTTTTTGATTCTGCTTTTAACTCCTAACCCTTACTCACTCACTTGTTCAGTACCAATGTTTTATCATTCCCACCTTAGTAATTCCCTTATCCCTTATTTGACCTGTTTGTCTGTACTAATTAGATTGTGAGCTCTATCGAGCAGGGAATGTCTCATCATGTCCAGTGTACAGCACTGAATACTTCTAGTAGTACTATAGAAATGATAAGTTTCTCTTGTTTTTCGTGAGGTGCTAGGCCCCTTTAGGCCAGAGCACCAACCTCAATTTGAAAGCTATCCCTTTTTTCAGTTCACAGTTGAGGAGTTTAATTTGGCCACGATTCTTTTCTCGATGTCCAAGAAGACTCCCAATGACTTGGAAAGGTGTGCCGGTGTAATTGAGTGGTTTCTGTAACAGCCCCGCAGTCTTGGTGAATTGGGTACCTTGGGCTTGACCTTAAGCCTAACTCTTGTTCTCTCTGTTTGAAAATGCAGTTGCGGATATAGAGAGCATGGCAGGTCCAACAGGAGAGACATTTTGGCTGCTCAAAGACTGGTGCATTGGCATTGGCACCAGAATCATCGGCCTTGATGTTTGCCAAGACTTCAACATCCACTGGGAGTGCAATGGCATTGAGGGGGTCTCCACCTCTGTCAACATTGGGCGCTGAAATTAGGCCCCAGGACTGATCAGCATTGAGGGTGCATATGGGTTTGATGTCATCCTCACTGGCACCAAAGGACCATACTGGGACAGACTGAAGGTCCATCAAGCCCAGCATCCTGTTTCCAACAGTGGCCAATCCAGGTTAGAAGTACCTGGCAAGATCCCAGAACAGTACAATATATTTTATGCTGTTTATCCTAGAAATAAGCAGTGGAATTTCCCCAAGTTCATCTTAATAATGGCTTATGGACTTTTCTTTTAGGAAATTATCCAAACCTTTTTTAAATCCCACTAAGCTAACTGCTTTTACCGCATTCTCTGGCAACGAATTCCAGAGTTTAATTACATGTTGAGTGAACAAATATTTTCTCCAATTTGTTTAAAATGTCCACACCAATGCCTTCTCAGGCTGCCTCTGTCCTGGCTACCCCGCTTCTGCAGATTCCTTCTTTCAATGAGTGTTTCCGAGTCATGCTTAGGGAGGATCTGGCGCAGGTGCTGCAGTTGCAATCTGCTTAGGCATTGAGGCTCCATCCATGCCTGTGGAGAGATCCTCAGCACCGGTGCCTATGTCTCAAAAGGTGTCAATGTCAATATCAACTCATGCAGTACCACTCTTGACATCGGGAGAGGAAGCTTCCCCGGAGTCTGAGGGTAGTGCTGTACCTTGGTGCTCTTTGGGGTGTGGGCACGGTTCCACTGAGCTAAGGCAGCCACAGACTTACTCAGTCCGGTCTGAGTACGGTGAGGAGTCTGACTGGGACCACTCAGAAGAAGAATCTCATTACTTCTCAGAGGCGGAGTCATATGGGGTACTTTCTGATCCCTTCCCACCTGAAGAGAGACGTAAATCTCAACCTGAGGGTCTCTCTTTCACTGGTTTCATCAAGGAATTGGCTTCTGTCATCCCATTTAAGTTGGAGATGGAGGATGAGCTAAGGGCAAAGATGTTATCTGTTCTGGACTATGAGTCACCTTCTAAGAAAAGGGTCACAGTGCTATTGCACCCTATCCTTAAAGATGCACTGACAAAGAACTGGGAATCTTCCCTCTCAGTGCAGGTCACACCTAAGAAGGTGGATGTGCAGTATCGTATCTAGAAGGCTCCCGGATTCGAGAGGGCACAGCTGCCTTTCCACTCTATAGTTGTCAAATCTGCCATCAAATGAGCTAGGAGCTCCAGGACTCATGCCTCAGCTCCCCCAGGTAGAGAGGTTCAGACACTAGACTCATTTGTGAGGAAAATTTTTCAGGGTTTGATGTTTATTGCCTGCATCCGGTCCTATCAGCTCTACATGAGTCGTTATTTGCAATCTTTGCTACACAGTACACTAAGTCTTGTGGATTCTTTCCCACAGGAGCAGGTTGCAGAGATTCACCAGTTGACCAGTAAGCAGCTGCAGTGTAGGAAGGAACTGGCCAGAGGCACATACAATTCTTTTACTATTGCATCCAGTCTCTCCACCATGGGTGTGGGGATACGCAGACTTTCATGGCTGCATGTCTCTGACTTAGATCCAATAGTTCAGTAGAGGTTGGTGGACGTACCTTGCAGAAGAAACAATCTTTTGGGGGCAAGGTGGAGGAGGTCACTGACCTTATAAAGAAACATACTGATACTATCCAGACCTTGTCTCAGCAACCTCCAGCTGCAGCTTCTTCATCTAGGAGGTTTTCAAGTGGGCCTACACAGTGACCATACTACTCTCAAAGGCATAGCTTACTTCCTGCCATCTTCTCGTTCTGCCCAGAACCTCTAGGCCCAGTATTTTGGCCTCGCCAGTCCCGACCTCAGAAGTCCCAGCCAGCTCCCCAGTCGAAGCAAAAAGCGAGCTTTTGACTAGCTGCAGGAGAGCATATAGCCACACTCAAAGTAACTGTCCTGGATAACCTACCAGTAGGGGGAAGGCTGAATTTTTTTCCAACAGAGGTGGCCCCTTGTAACCTCTGACTGATGGGTTCTTCAAAAGTCTGAATTGGTTATGTCCTGCTCTGGTGTCAAAGGCCACCAAACTGCCCACTGAGAGCATTGTTCATCAGCTCTCAGCTCAAGCAGGTACTTATAAGGTCATTTCCACCCTTCTACAGGCCAATGCAGTTGAACCGGTGCCACCAGGGCATGTTCACTAGGAATATCCTGAAAACTTGACTAATTTGTGGCCCTCAGGGAATGGGGTTCCTTACCCATGCTTTAATGTAGGAGTTCACAACCCAGGAAACATCTAACCAGTCAGGTTTTCAGGATACTCACAATGAATATGCATGAAATACATTTGCATGTGCTACCTCCATTCTAGGCAAATCTATCTCATGCATATTCATTGTGGATATCCTGAAAACCTGATTGCTTATGTGTGGCCCCAGGACTGGGTTGAGAACCCCTGCTCTGATGCATGCTTTTCATAGACTAGGATTACTGTACAAATGGATGAATTCATTTAACTGAAAAAATATATTTTTTACATTACATTTTTTATTTATATGCTTGCCCTCCTCCAACAAGGACCAAGGGTATCATACAATGCTGCAGGAAAATACAACTGAAAATGCATAAAACATCAGTCTACTCAAATATAATATATTCAATTTTATAAAAACAATAGCAACAAGCTGAATGTTTGTGTTTTGTCCTTTTAATATTTAATGTTGGAATCTGTTTAGATTAGAATGTTTGCGATATGGTGAGATGCTAGTATTTTAAATAAATAAATGTTTCTTAAAATAAACCTCTAGAGGTTTCAAAATAGACATTGGTTTTGGAAGATTTAAAAAATAAGCAATTTCCTTTGGAAGCCAATTAAAAAATCTATTTTCATGTCCTAGCAGATAGCCAGTTTCTGAAATCTGCCTGGATCTGGTTAGAAAAACAGTAGTTTGCCAACTGAGTGAAAACATAAGTGCATTAAGTTTCTGCTCAGCAGCCCCTGATATCAGTTCATATCTCACTTCACTGTAGGAGACAAATACGGGGTTATCAGCGCTTCTCAGAATGTGCCAGGCAGCTAAAGAACATGATTTAGAATCTGCTTTACCAGCAATTTCCTTTAATTAGGGTCTAGCCAGGAATACAGCTGAATGTTAGAGGTGCCTGTTTAAAGACAGAGAAATTTTCCTTTGATATCAAGTGTCCAGATTTTCATGGAGAGTTTTGCTTCTGTACAGCTGAATTCTGTTACTTTACATCAAGTGAGACAATAAGCTTTGTTTTGCAAGTGTCTTATAAACAGAGGGGGCACAAATTATCTTAAATTGATAGTGCAAATGACATAAAAATTGTGTGGTTTTTCAATGTCATTTCATTCCAGTTCCATTCAAATTTCTATCTATTTCTTCAACATCAAATTTTCTTCTGGTTAGGAAGTCTACTTTGTGTTCTTTGAACCCAATCAACCTACAAAGATTACAAATGAAATGAGGGTATGCGATGGGGAGGGGGTGGCGTAGATAATGTTGGGTTATAAAACGTGGAAAAATCTATTCAAGCATTTATGTTTTCCTATTAAAATTAAATTCCTTCTTCAATAATTGTTTGCAAGGCAGTCATTCTTCTATTTTTCCATTTTTTCCTCCCCAAAGGAAAATTATAAACCAAATTCAAATCTTGTTTGTTTAGATGTTGCTGAGGATTTAAAGTATATAGCCATACCGGTGTTTGATTTTCATTAGAAATGGTGCAAGCACAGTGCTCCAAGCTGAAACAAGAAAGGTTCATTGCTGTTAAAACACTTTTTGAAGATGAAGAGTGACCTTTTAAAGAGACTTCTATCTTGCTCTAAGAGAACTCAGACCCCTTGAATAGATTGTATTTTATGGGGTCCTTTTACTAAGGTGTGCTGAAAAGTGGCTTGTGGTAATGTAGGCACGGGTTTTGGGTGTGTGCCGATCCATTTTTCAGCGCGCCTGTAAAAAAAGCCTTTTTAAAATTTTTGCCGAAAATGGACGTGTGGTAAAATCAAAACTGCTGCATGTCCATTTTGGGTCTGAGATCATACCGGCTGCCATTGACCTAGCAGTAAAGACTCATATGGTAACCAGGCGGTAATGACCTACATGTGTAAAATGCCACGGCACGCGTCTGATACGTGCATCTGAAAATAAATATTTCAGATGTGCGTATTAGACGCGCACCATAAATGAAATTACCGCAGGAAATTCACACTGGTAAAATCTCTGTCCACAAGCAGAACAGCACAGTTGTACTGGGCCCAAATCACTTCATTAAAGGCAATCCGAGCAGAGGGTGCGACCCATATCTGTGCATTCCTCTACTGATAACGCTACATTAGTTCGCACCACTGGGCCGGCCTCCCCAACCCAATTTGGTGCACGGTTGGCCATTGGTTCTCCCTTTTCGCCACTCAATTCTACTCTCTTGGGCTCGTCCCTCATGGATGATGCTTCGGGTCCATGTGTGGTTTCGCTTGGATCTGCATAACTTCCACTTGCATGGACCCCTCTCCACTCACCTGTATGGTCAAAATCTCGACTTTTTGCTCCTCACTCCTCTCTACTGGCTCTGCATGGCCTTTGACCCCTGCCCCGCTCACACAGGTCTCTTTCAACTCAGCAAACCTACGCTGCAAGTAGTCCAGTTGTATTTTTAGCAATACCCCCTGAGCATGGTGGTCCCCCATCCTCTCGGGGCTTAGTGGGGAAGGTTCCTTCACGAATTCCATGACCCTCAAACCAGACAACCCAGGAGCAACTCCAGTTCAGTCCCTTTGGACTGATAATCCTGGTCATCCATCATAATGGGTTCCTGGGGAAACCTTATCCTGATGCCTCTGTGATCCTCTTGCCCTTCCCTGGTACTCACACTTTGGCATGCTTTTACTCTGTTAGCGAGGGATTTTCACTAGGTGGGAGGTTTGAAATTTTACCAGGCTGGATTCCACAGTCTCTCTGATAGTGGAATTTGTAATCTCAGGCCTATGTGACTGGCCCAAATAATTTGTTATCCACAGGAAAATCAAATGTTGATGTAATTCATTGGTAGAAGCAAATTTGTAATCCACAAAGTAATGCCATTGCTGGAAACCAGTCTTTGTCTCAGTCACTGAGTTCTTTTCTATCACATCCAAATGCCAAAATTGATCTTCTGCCCTGTTGTAATCCCAGCGGTGCCTCTTTGAAATGCCCCCTTTCTGGTGCTTCCTTGGGTCCGGGGTCAGAGCAGGCAGGGAACCACTTTGACGGGCAAACTTCTTCAGAACCTTCACCTCACAGTTGACGCTCGGTGCCTCCACCTGGGAAAAAGAAGTGGTTAGTGGGTTCGGAGACCCTCTTCTCCTCCCAGAAACTCAGTCTTAGGTTCAAATCCCCTGTGGGATTCAAGCTGGTTCAAACAGCTCCTGAGAACCCTTGGTTCCCAAGGCACTTCCCAGGATTAAATCACTCCACAGTCCAATAGTTTATATGTAAAATAACAGGAATTTTTATTAACCTCTGCAACCAGCAGTTCAGTCTGTTCAAACAAAAAAAAAATTCATAACAGTCCAAGACAAGCTTGACTTGATTTTGGTGAAGTATTTACAGGAATGCAAATCAAAAATGTATATACTTTATACAGCGCCTCTTCTTGTCCATCCCTTCAAATGGCAATCAACCCCGAACAGGCTATTACTACTACTACTTATCATTTCTATAGCGCTACTAGATGTACACAGTGCTGTATACTTGAACATGAAGAGACAGTCCCTGCTCGACAGAGCTTACAATCTAATTAGGACAGACAAACAGGACAAATAAGAGATAAGGGAATTACTAAGGTGGGGATGATAAAATAAGGGTACGGAACAATTGAGTAAGGGTTAGGAGTTAAAAGCAGCATCAAAAAGGTGGGCTTTTAGCCTAGATTTGAAGATGGCCAGAGATGGAGCTTGATGGACCAACTCAGGAAGTTTATTCCAGGCATATGGTGCAGCAAGATAAAAGGAACGGAGTCTGGAGTTAGCGGTGGAGGAGAAGGGTGTAGATAAGAGAGATTTACCCAATGAACGGAGTTCCTGGGGAGGAGTGTAGGGAGAGATAAGAGTGGAGAGGTACTGAGGAGCTGCCAAGTGAATGCACTTATAAGTCAATAAGAGGAGTATGAACTGTATACGGAAACGGATAGGGAGCCAGTGAAGTGACGAGGAGAGGGCTAATATGAGCATAGCGACACTGGCGAAATATAAGTCGTGTGGCAGAATTTTGAACAGATTGAAGAGGAGAGAGATGGCTAAGTGGGAGACCTGTGAGAAGCAAATTGCTTATCACCAGGGGAAGACTATAGGAGAGATCTTGTCTTACAAGCGTATGGACTATAATACTTCAGACTGAGTGACAGGACATGACACTTGTGGTCACTGTCAATGGTGTAGTGCAGCAATAACAGGACTAAGTTGGAGTGTCCCTAACAAACAACAGACTTTACTGGCTCACACTAACTCTTCATGTGATTCTGACAATGTGGTATATGCTATAGTGTGCCCATGCGATTTAATTTATGTGGGCCGATCATCTCACCCGATAAAACAGCGACTATCTGAGCATAAATCGCGTATACACACGAGGGCATTACTTGCACCTTTAGTACAACATTGGTTAGATAAAGCTCACAATACTGCAGACATACGCTACAGAGTTATAGGTAGAGTTGAAGGGGACGGGAGGGTGGCAATATCCCGAAGATCTTAAATTTTAAAGAGCAAAGCTGGATATTCTATCTAGACACAGTAGCCCCTCGTGGTCTTAACCACCAGTTGGAATGGAGCTCACTGTTATGAACTAGGGTCATTTGAATTAATATTAGGCTTAACTGGAGGACTACTCTGATTGGTGGGAATTGTAGGCAGAACTAGTCAAATACGTAGATACGTGGACACCATGGTAAGAAGGAAGAAATGGCAACGGCGTTCCACTAGTAAGTTTGAGTCTTGCGGCCAGTGCTTGAATATTCGTGGATAGCTGGCTATATCATCTGATATAGCCAGTTAGCCACTATACTCTGGATTCTATATAGTGTGCCTAGAGATCACCACAGATTCTATAACAATGCGCGTAACTTAAGAAGCTTAACAAGCTGAGTGCTGACAACAGCACTTAACAAGCAATAATGAGCACTAATTGGCACTGATTAGAATTTAGGCACACAAGTCACTAAGCATATTCTGTAATGATGTGCGCCAAACTTCTAATGCTTGCAGGCAAAAAGGGGAATGGTTATGGGCAGGGAAATGGGCATTTTGTGGGCGTTCAGAAATTTACGCACCTAGTTATAGAATATGGCCCAGTGTGCCTAAATTTACGTGCTGGGATTTACGCCACACTTTCATTGGTGTGAATGGATACGCGTAGATTTAGGCACTAAAATGTCAACTAAGCGTGTTCTATAATCGGCACCTAAATCTTGGCACCGATTATAGAATACGCTTAGTCGCCACTGATTTCAGCGGCTATTTTTTGATGCCATATATAGAATCTCCCCCTATGCGCTAAGCGCAAATATTCAGTGGAGATAACTGGCTATCTTGTGCTGAATATTAGTGCTTAGCTGGCTGAGCACTATTTAACTGTCCAGAAGTCATTCCTGGCTGGTTAAATAGCACTGAAAGTTTCAAGGTGCATCTGTTAATACAGTGGTGGAAATAAGTATTTGATCCCTTGCTGATTTTGTAAGTTTGCCCACTGACAAAGACATGAGCAGCCCATAATTGAAGGGTAGGTTATTGGTAACAGTGAAAGATAGCACATCACAAATTAAATCCGGAAAATCACATTGTGGAAAGTATATGAATTTATTTGCATTCTGCAGAGGGAAATAAGTATTTGATCCCCCACCAACCAGTAAGAGATCTGGCCCCTACAGACCAGGTAGATGCTCCAAATCAACTCGTTACCTGCATGATAGACAGCTGTCGGCAATGGTCACCTGTATGAAAGACACCTGTCCACAGACTCAGTGAATCAGTCAGACTCTAACCTCTACAAAATGGCCAAGAGCAAGGAGCTGTCTAAGGATGTCAGGGACAAGATCATACACCTGCACAAGGCTGGAATGGGCTACAAAACCATCAGTAAGACGCTGGGCGAGAAGGAGACAACTGTTGGTGCCATAGTAAGAAAATGGAAGAAGTACAAAATGACTGTCAATCGACAAAGATCTGGGGCTCCACGCAAAATCTCACCTCGTGGGGTATCCTTGATCATGAGGAAGGTTAGAAATCAGCCTACAACTACAAGGGGGAAACTTGTCAATGATCTCAAGGCAGCTGGGACCACTGTCACCACGAAAACCATTGGTAACACATTACGACATAACGGATTGCAATCCTGCAGTGCCCGCAAGGTCCCCCTGCTCCGGAAGGCACATGTGACGGCCCGTCTGAAGTTTGCCAGTGAACACCTGGATGATGCCGAGAGTGATTGGGAGAAGGTGCTGTGGTCAGATGAGACAAAAATTGAGCTCTTTGGCATGAACTCAACTCGCCGTGTTTGGAGGAAGAGAAATGCTGCCTATGACCCAAAGAACACCGTCCCCACTGTCAAGCATGGAGGTGGAAATGTTATGTTTTGGGGGTGTTTCTCTGCTAAGGGCACAGGACTACTTCACCGCATCAATGGGAGAATGGATGGGGCCATGTACCGTACAATTCTGAGTGACAACCTCCTTCCCTCCGCCAGGGCCTTAAAAATGGGTCGTGGCTGGGTCTTCCAGCACGACAATGACCCAAAACATACAGCCAAGGCAACAAAGGAGTGGCTCAGGAAGAAGCACATTAGGGTCATGGAGTGGCCTAGCCAGTCACCAGACCTTAATCCCATTGAAAACTTATGGAGGGAGCTGAAGCTGCGAGTTGCCAAGCGACAGCCCAGAACTCTTAATGATTTAGAGATGATCTGCAAAGAGGAGTGGACCAAAATTCCTCCTGACATGTGTGCAAACCTCATCATCAACTACAGAAGACGTCTGACCGCTGTGCTTGCCAACAAGGGTTTTGCCACCAAGTATTAGGTCTTGTTTGCCAGAGGGATTAAATACTTATTTCCCTCTGCAGAATGCAAATAAATTCATATACTTTCCACAATGTGATTTTCCGGATTTAATTTGTGATGTGCTATCTCTCACTGTTACCAATAACCTACCCTTCAATTATGGGCTGCTCATGTCTTTGTGTCAGTGGGCAAACTTACAAAATCAGCAAGGGATCAAATACTTATTTCCACCACTGTAAGTCTTTATAAAAGGAGCGTCACTGTTCCTGTTAGTGCCTCAGCCAATTGCAGATCAGGCACTGACAGGAAAGGTGACATTTATCAATGAGCTACACATTACTACTGCAGTTTTAACATGACAGTAATTTGCATGCTCATTGATTATAGTATGCCATCATTGCCATGGTATTTTTTTTGTGTGCTATTTTGCAGTAGAGCTGTGGCTCTACCATGCAGCTTGCTGCACCCGCCCTTCTGTAAGCTAAACACATAGGGGGCCTTTAAGCCGCACTTGTGTTTTTAGCTGATGGTAAACGTTGAGTTGTCCATAGGAATATAATGGGTGTCTCAGCGTTTACCGTCAGCTGATTTTTCCAGCGAGCTAAAAACGCTAGAGCGGATTTATAAAAGACCGCCACAAATTGGAGCCCCCTTATGTCCTGCCCATGCTCCACCCATTTGTACATCCCCTTACAATTATGCACTATGTAAGTTAAATAGGTATTTGCAGGATAATACCTAGGAGCCGTTCTGGCACTTTCCTGGGTATGTGCACACATGTGTGCATAAGTGCTGGTTTTTCACATTAAATGCAGGCACCTTGATTATCAAATTGTCCTTAAGCTGTGTAATAGGGTAACAGACAAAAGGCCTGGACTAAAGCTCAGTTTATAGTGGCAATGTTTACCATGGCTCTGTCAACTGAATATTGAGACTTCGTACTGCTCTCACATAACTTTTCTATGCCCAGGACTTGCTCAGCAAAGAGATTGCATTTACATTTAAACTCGATATGGTCTAATGAGGCATGGAAAGAGCCTCTTTGAAGAAAGAGACCATTTTCTTTTGGCACTCTGACTTGAGTCACAGAGAATGATGATTCTGCTTATTGCATTTTGTGGACTATGGAAAGGAAGAACTATGTTAGTCCACCAAAACAAAATTAATTAAAAACATCAATAAAGTTGAAGGACAAAGGTTATAATGAATGTTTGAAAATGTAGGCTTAATGAAAAACAAGCCACCATCATTCAAGACTAATATTCTACCATGTTGCTTTTCAGATCACCCGAGTGCAGGAATATTCTAGTACGGTGGTTCCCAAACCTGTCCTGGGGACTCCACAGCTAGTCAGGTTTTCAGGATATCTACAGTGAATATTCATGAGAGAGATTTACATATGTTGCTCCCAGTGCATGTAAATCTTGCTCATGAGTATTCATTATGGATATGCTGAAAACTTGACTGAATTGGGAGTCCCCAGGACAGGTTTGGGAAACACTGGCCTAGTAGTTAGAGAACTGCACTGGAAGCCAGGGCTCAAATCCCCATAATGCTCCTTTTGACCTTGGGCAAGTAACTTCACTCTCAGGTACAAAATTAAATTGCAAGTCCTCTGCAGACAGTGAAATACCTGAATTGTAGCTCTCCTCAAGTTACTAGTGAAAAGGGGCAACTTTAGCATTGGTAATAACAAATCGGTACTAGTATGCTCTGAAATAAATAGTTTTTTTTCCCAACATTGGCTGTGGGAGAAGAGATGAAGCAGTAGGAGCACAGGTGATGTTCTCTTCAACCTTCCCTCTTGAGGGTAAAGGATGAGGCAGAGAAGCTCATATAATGGAGATAAATGCACAGCTACAAAGATGATGCCAAGAGTATGTTAGCATCCTGAAGCACAGGATGGTTTTCTAAGGTCATAAGAACCACTGCTGCTGCTTTTCCGGGAGAGAAGTTGTTCAAAACCAGTAGGTGAAATTGTGTGGATTCTGTTACAAGCTCCTGACACAGCCCTTGTGAGGGTGAAACATGGCCGTGTCAGGCTTTTAATTATTTATCTATTTATTATTTTAGTGGTGAATAAATTGGACTTCTTTGGAATTTTATTTTCACGATCTTCCCTGGGAGCTGTCAATATGTCCACCTACTGGTGTGGACACACTGAGGCCCCCCATCCTTAATTCTATTTCCTCATATACATTTTCTTTCCTTCTTCTTAATTACCCTTCCTACTTAATGAATATGCATCTTTCCAGAAAATTCTATTCCTTTTCTGGTACAAATCCTGTTCCAGCATTTTCTATCACGTTCCAGCTTCTGACAGTTTAAAATCTGTCATATAAAGCATACGTTTTCATTTGATATGAGTTGACCTATGTCCTTGGTATGCACAGTCATCATACTAGCCCCCTCCACCCTTTGGTTTAACCTACAGTTTTACCCACACCCCATTACTTCTCCCTCTGATTGTTTATCTGGATACAGCAGGCGTCCTTAGTCATAGGAGTCTCTGGCTCTTAGTTTGCTGACCAGCAACTTATCACAAGTTAGCATAGGTCAGACAACAGCCCTAGAAAAGTATTTCAGAAAAAGCACATTTATAACTCTCTCGCAACTCTTAAGTCTGCTCCCAGTTTAAGAAAAGCAAAAATAGCTTATATTAAAATAATAAACTAGAAATACAGAGGGTTTGCATCTTGTTATGGTCCCTGTGATATACAGTGCTAATCCCCGAGGTGGACGCTAGCCTCAGGTAACTATGATTTGAGTTATTCTTTCCAATGTGGATCACTTTGCATTTGTCCACATTAAATTTCATCTGCCTTTTGGATGCCCAGTGCAATTTTTCATAGTCTGCATATATTTTAACAACTTTGAATAGTTTTGTGTCATCTGCAAAGTTAATCACCTCACTTGTCATTCTGATTTCCAGAACATTTATAAATATGTTAAACAGCACTGGTCACAGTAGAGATCCCTGTGGCATTCCACTACCACAAAAAAAATGAAGCAAATTGGTGAGAGAAGACTTCCCTTAGCTGAACTGACCCATGCTGTCTCTGTCCCAATAAAACATATTTGTCTATGTGTTCCATAATTTTGTCCTTTATAATAGTTTTCACTATTTCGCTTGGCACTGAAGTCTATAATTTTCCGGATCACCCCGAACCCTTTTTAAAAATCGTTGGATGATTTTAAAGACAGGCTACAGATCACTAACAGCAGATCAGCTGAGCAGAGTTGATGTCCACCTACTGAAGGAGTGAAATGTCTTCGGAGCACACTGGCTAACCTGCAGAAGTGGGATCAATTGGAATAGGTGGAAAAGGCAGTCAGGTAAGTAAAACAGTAAACAGCTGTATAGAAATGGTAAAATAGTGCAACATCTTGAAAGTTGTTTATACTAATGGCCATACTGTAGATCTAGTAATGGAAAATGCTGACTTGTAATTAGTGGCGATCACAGAGATGTAAGTAACAGACTGGGATATAGTTATGCTGGGCTATAATCTATTCAAGAATGACAAGGGAAAAAAGAGAAGAAGAAATGGTACACAGAGGGTAATTTTATAACAGGGTGCTTGGTTTTAAGATTAGGCATCAATTTAGGTGCTATTTTAAAAAGATAAGTAGTTTTTATTTATTTTGTTACATTTGTACCCCATGCTTTCTCACTCATGGCAGGCTCAATGTGGCTTACATGGGACAATGGAGGGTTAAGTGACTTGCCCAGAGTCACAAGGAGCTGCCTGTGCCAGGAATTGAACTCAGTTCCTCAGGACCAAAGTCCACCACCCTAACCACTAGGCCACTCCTCCACTCTACTTGTCCTTATAAAATACTAGCATAAGTGGCAGAAACGGGGCCTACCTTACAGAAGCAAACATTTACACCTGCCCTGGAGCACATACATATATATCCAGACATAGTAGGATAGTAAATGATGGCAGATAAAGACCTGTACGGTCCATCCAGTCTGCCCAACAAGATAAACTCAATTTTACATAGTATGCGATACTTTATATGTATACCCGAGTTCGATTTGTCATTCTCAGGGCACAGCCTGTAGAAGTCTGCCCAGCACTGTTCTTGTACTAAAAATTCTGAAGCTAACATCGAAGCCCCTTAAAATTTACACTCTAGCCCATCCATATCTATTCAGTCATGATCAGGGCATAGAGCATAGAAGTCTGCTTAGTACTGGTTTTGCTTCCCAATTACCAGTGTTGCTATCCAATCTCCGCTAAGATTCCATGGATCCATTCCTTCTAAACAGGATTCTTTTGTGTTTATCCCATGCATGTTTGAATTCCATTACCCTTTTTATCTCCACCACCTCCTGCGGGAGGGCATTCCATGTATCCACCACCCTTTCCATGAAAAAATACTTCCTGACATTACTCCTGAGTCTGCCCCCCTTCAACCTCAATTCATGTTCTCTAGTTCTACCACTTTCCCATCTCCGGAAAAGGGTTGTTTGCAGATTAATACCTTTCAAATATTTGAACGTCTGTATCATGTCACCCCTGTTTCTCCTTTCCTCCAAGGTATACATGTTCAGGTTGGCAAGTCTCTCCTTGTACGGTTTGCAACGCAAGTCCCCTACCATTTTTCTAGCTTTTCTTTGCATTGCTTCCAGTCTTTTTACATCTTTAGCAAGATGCGGCCTCCAAAATTGAACACAATACTCCAAGTGGGGCCTCACCAATGACTTGTAGAGGGGCATCAATACATCCTTTCTTCTGCTGGTTATACCCCTCTCTATGCAGCCTAGCATCCTTCTGGCCAAGGCCATCGCCTTGTCACATAGAAACATAAAGACCATATGATTTATCCAGTCTGCCCATCCATGCCATCTATACTCCCTATCACTCCCTTAGAGATCCTATGTACTTGTTCCAAGCTCTCTTGAATTCAGATACTGTTTTCATCTCCACTACTTCCACTTGGGAGGTCATTCCACAAATTCACCACCCTTTCCATAAAGAAGTATTTCCTCAAGTTACTTCTATCCCCTTTCACCTTCATCCTATGCCCCTTCATTCTAGAGCTTCCTTTCAATTGAGCGACTCGCCTCCTAAGCATTTATGTTGCATAGGTATTTAAATGTCTCTATAGCATCTCCCCTCTCCCAGATTTCTTTCAAAGTATAGATATTGAGATCTTTAAGTCTGTTCCCATACGCTTTATGACATAGTAACATGGAGGGGCATAATCGAATGTCGCCGGCGATCTATTTTGGCGGCGGCACAACAGCTGGCCGGAACTGTATTATCGAAAAAAATGGCCGGCCATCTTTTTTTTCGATAATACGGTTTAGCCTGAGTTCGCCGGGTTTGAGATCGCCAGTTTTGTTTTTCAGCGATAATGGAAGAAAATGCCGGCCATCTCAAACCCGGCAAAATCCAAGGCATTTGGTCATGGGAGGAGCCAGCATTTGCAGTGCACTGGTCCCCCTGACATGCCAGGACACCAACCGGGCACCCTAGGGGGCACTTCTAAAAATTTAAAAACAAAATACAAATAGCTCCCAGGTGCATAGCTCCCTTCCCTTGGGTGCTGAACCCCCTAAATGCCCCCCCAAACCCACTCCCCACAACTCTACACCATTACCATAGCCTTTTTGGCTGAAGGGGGGCACCTACATGTGGGTACAGTGGGCTTTTGTGGGTTTGGAGGGCTCAACACTTAGCACCACAAGTGTAACAGGTGGGGGGGGGGGGGATGGACCTGGGTCTGCCGGCCTGGAGTGCACTGCACCCATTAAAAACTGCTCCAGGGACCTGCATACTGCTGTCAGGGAGCTGGGTATGACATTTCAGGCTGGCATAGAGGCTGGCAAAAAAGTGTTTTATTTTTTAGTGTGGGAGGGGGTTGGTGACCACTGGGGGACTACGGGGAGGTCATCCCCCATTCCCTCCGGTGGTCATCTGGTCAATTGGGGCACCTTTTTGAGGCTTGGTCGTGAAAATTAAAGGACCAAGTAAACCCGGTAAAATACTGCTTAACACCACTTTTTTCCCATTATCCGCGAAAGCCGGCCATCTGGTAGACATGCCATCCCGCCTTCACTACGTCGCCGACACGCCCCCTTGAACTTTCACTGGCGAGGCGACAGGAAAGAGGCGATGCTATAAAAAAAGCCTCTTTCCATTATACCGATTTCGCCGCTTTTGAGAGATCGCTGGCCATCTCCCGATTTATGTCGGGAAATGGCCGGCGATCACTTTCGAAAATAAGCCTGATAGTAACATAGTAGATGATGGCAGAAAAAGACCTGCATGGTCCATCCAGTCTGCCCAACAAGATAAACTCATATGTGCTACTTTTTGTGTATACCTTACCTTGATTTGTATCTGTCATTTTCAGGGCACAGACCGTATAAGTCTGCCCAGCACTATCCCTGCCTCCCAACCACCAGCTCCACTTCCCACCATCGGCTCTGGCACAGACCGTATAAGTCTGCCCAGACAAGACCACTGACCATTTTAGTAGCCACCCTCTGGACCAACTCTATCTTGTTTATATGTTTTTGAAAGTGTGCTCTGCAGACCTGTACACAATATTCTAAATGAGTTCTCACCAGAGTCTTATACAGGGGCATCATCATCATCTCCTTTTTTTCTACCAGCCTCAGCAAAGAGATCCATCTCTCTTTCCTCCCGGGCTAAGACTGAAGCAACAGCTATCATTTGCTGGGTAATTTCAAACTCCAGGCCAATCAGAGCCCAGAACAGTTAAGATTCAAATGAAAACTGGTTATATCACTACAGGTACTTCCTATTATCTGTGTGATAACTAAAAGAAAGAGAAGTCAGTCCTCTGTAACAGCTTTAAGCATAAACATGCACCATCAGCTGGCCAAACTAGAGAAATAACTCTTCAGAATTAATTTAGGCAGGAAAATATCCAATACATTTTAAAGGCTTAAAACACACTGTTTCTTCACATACTTGAAATGTATTGCGGAATAAACAAATCTTTTTCAAACGAAGAGAAGCTCTAGAACTAGAGGACATGATATAAAGTTACAAAGGCAGATTCAAAAGCAACCTCAGGAAAGAGTGGTAGCTTCACGGAAAGAGTGATAGATGCTTGGAATGCCCTCATGAAGAAGGTGGTAGAAACAGAATGCAAGAGAGTGGGATAAAACAGTGGATCCCTAAAGGGAAAGAGATGAAAACCAGGAATGGAGCACCTCAACCCAAAAATTGAGAAATGACTGTTGTACTTGTCCTAAGGAACCACAGGGAAAGTACCTGCACAGTGGGGCAGGTACAATTCCCAAACAACAAAGGCATGGGGAAACTAATCTGCACTGCACAGCAAGGACTAGACTGGGAACCCTACTGGATGGATCCTATTAGTCTTTATCTGTTGTCATCCACTGTTACTATACCTATATGCTTTACAGGTGTACCACTTATTGTACTAAGCCTATTTTATTCTATCACAGATTCAGTCATTCTAGCCCTCTGTTGGAGGGGATGTGAAATACCAGATTCTCACATGTGCTGGGTCTTCAGCATTCAAGAGTTTTAGTCATTGGTTAAATTGTAAATAACTTGAATTACTTATCCTGATCTCCCATTATCTCCAAAGCTATGTTTGCTGGACTGCTGGGAGGAAGATAGTATAATTAATCTTTACAATCAGCTAATTAATCATCTGATTCATGCTTCAAGGCTTAGTATGACCTATTTCTGGAAGTTTATTCCTTGAATAGATTTCTTGAGGTACGTCTGAGATAGCTGGCACTCAATAGATAACACGGGAGGGCTAATTTTATAACACTGCGGCTGTGAAAAGTCCAAAAATGCACCTATTTCAGGTCTGTCTTATAAAAGTCATTCCAATTAACATCCCACAAAAATGGTACTTATTTAAATGGTGGGATCATCATAACAAAGCCATATGGTTCGTACTTCACATCTGATCCTCCTTCTGTGAATATAATCATCAATCCCAAGAAAGAACGTCAACATCTTAATATATTCAAAGTGCAATTTCAGTGTCCAATCCAAGTTCAAAAGCATATTTTGTAGCACAAAAGCTACTAATTACTTAACTGAATAGAAATTAAAACAAGACATCAATGTAATCACATTTTGAGTACTACTCTGTTTCAGGGTATAGCTCTTTCATCAGTTTCAATTTCAGTAAAGACTATTTCCATGGTCAATGAATTGAATTTAGCATTCTTTGCTCCATCAATTCTGGAGAATATCAACATTTAACTTTCTTTGGGGCTCATTTTAAAAAGAGAAAAATGTCCAAAAAGTGGCATAAGTCTGCATTTGGGTGTTTTTTTCACACAAATGCCCAAATTGGTATTTTCAAAACCAATGTTTAGATGTTTTTCTATGAAGTCTGTCAGAAGTGCATTCAGATCACAAGGGGACATGTCAGGGGTGTGTTAAGGGCAGGATCTGGGCATTCCTAACACTTGGACATTTTTCTGCCATAATGGAACAAAACAAAAACATTCAGGGCTATAAGTTGGATATTTTGGTCTAGATCTGTTTTATTAATGATACCCCCTTATTCCTTCAGTGGTTACTGTCCCCCTCCCCTCCCAAAGATGTAAATGAAACAGTACATACCAGCCTCAATGACAGCTTCAGATGTTATGTCCAGGCCTATTAGAACAGTAAGCAGGTTCCTGGAATATCATAGTGGTCTGTGCAGTGCACTGTAGAGAAGGTGACCCAGGCCCATAATCCACTCTAACTATTACCCTTGTGGTGGAAAGTGTCAGCCTCCCAACCCTCCCTCAAACCTACTGTACTCACACATAGGTGACACCTGCAGTCACAAGGGCTATTGTAGTGGTGTATAGTTGGGTACAGTAGGTTTCTTTTGTGGGTTTTGAAGGGCTCACCATACAGTATGAGGGGGTAATGGTGGTATGTGTACCCAGGACCTTTTATATGAAGTCCACTGCAGTGCCCCCAGGGTGCCCCACTGCTCTGCTGGAATGTCTATGTGGCCAGTCTACTAAGAATGCTGGCTTCACCTACGTCCCAATGGCTTGATTTTGTGCGTTTTTCACTTGGACGTTTTATTTTTCTTGGAAAATGGTCCCAAAAAACTAGATGTACTAAGCAGAACAGCGTCTAGGAAATGGTCATTTTCAAAGAAAAAAGATAGACATTTTTGTGGTTTGAGAATGGTTATTTTTACTATTTGATTTTTGAACATTTTCAACAAAATGTCCAAAGTTGGATTTAGACATCATATTGAAAGCTCCCCTCCATGTGTTATTATCAATTTATATTCAGTCACAAACATTTCCAGAATTGACTCAGAAGCATGTAGTAGGTAACTAAAATGGAAGGAGGTTCCCAACTATATTTCTACAGTTTGCAGTTAAAAGTGGTTGGTGGATCAAAATCAATTACTTTAATGTCATAGGTTGCAACGGATATTTTGCAAGGCCCAACCCCCACCCCTCCTTTTTTTGATAGGCTTCCTTAGGACCTGCAGTGGTATTCTTGCCCTTTGTCTTGCCAAATATACTGATGCAAAATAACATCATGTAGACACCAATCTTGCTGATACAGATTAAGAGGCAACATCTGAAGAGTGTACAACCATTGAAGTACGATGATCATATTACACAGATGAATATGTTCTGACAATTATAAAGAGGAAGTTGCACCAGGATTGTAACTTGTCTTTTAACTCAGTCATAAGGGGCCTTATATTCGATTCATATAGGTTATGCAGTTTCATGAGATGTGAAGCCCCAAGTATCATCTGCCCACTGCAACGGGAAAAGGCCTTCCCAATTGCCTGAAACTATCATGCATGGGAAGAGCTTCAGATTTTTCTAAGTTGAGTTTCAGCCTTGAAAGAATCCCATATTCCTTTGCTAACGATCTTTGTAGATTCCTTAAAATCATTAGTACATTGTTTTAAATAAAGTAAAAACAATAAAGGGGAGAGCTGGAAACTGTCTAGTGCCTCAAACAATTGAAAATAAAGCTGTCTGCACCCCATTTACTAAAATTGCTGCCTTAGGGCAAGTATGTAAGGTTTTAATTGTGGCTATAAATGTAGACAAATGCGCTAATTGGTTAGTACAGCTACATCGCTGCATGCTAACCGACTAGCACATGGTTAGTGCATGAGCCTTTACCAGCTAGAAAATAGGTATAGTTAAGGGCTCAAGTGTTAATTGTCATACACTAATAGGAAAATTAACGTGTGGCCATTATTGCAAAAATGGAAAATGTTGCTAGTTTATAGCCACAGTGGCCTCAGCGCATGGAAAATCTACATGCTAGTCATAGCGCAGACCACTTTTTAGCACAGCTTAGTAAAAGGGCCCCTTAGAGACTTCACCAGTGACCTCATCAGCAAAAAACCTCCACTAAGAGCAAAAAAAGCAACAAACATGCCAATATTTATTAAATAGAATACCTAAAAACAAAATGCAGCATCTATATATATAAAAGGCAACCCCAACGTTCTATGAAGCCTTAAAAGGCAACCCCAACGTTCTATGAAGCCTCCAGCGGGAAGTGTGAAGCGCCAGAGATATCCGGTTTCCCCATGAGTGAAGGAAAACAGCACAGCACGAAATCCCTCTCTCTGTAACAGTGAAGGACTCAGAGGGGGGAGGAGAGAGATGCCCTCACTCTCTCTGTAACACAAACACAGCACAGCAGGATACTTAACACTGAAGGACTGGACTCGGAGGGGGGAGGGTGAGGGAGAGAGGGCAGAGGGCAGGGACACTCCCACATGCACACTCTGAAGAAAACCTTGCTAGCCCCCGTTTCATTTGCATCAGAAACGGGGCTTTTTTTACTAGTGCTCAAATAATGTTGAGATAAGCACTCTTTTTTGGAGGTGCTCTATTTAACAAATATTGGCGTGTTTGTTGCTTTTTGTGTTCTTAGTGAAGGTTTTTTGCTGATGAGGTCATCGGAAAAGTCACTAAGAGAGCTTGTTTATTGATCTTTGTGACTAAACATCTGAGGCTTTTTCTTCTACTTTATAATAAACTTTAATTACACTTATAAAGTCATACATACATACAATTTTATCATAAAGTAACGCCTGCACAGTTTTGTGGAGTTTTTTTGGTTGGTGAATCAAACCCAGTTTTCCTGGATCTCAGCCTATTTCACTAATCATTAGGCTACACCTAACAAATTTCATGACATACTAGTTTTACCCCGCATTTCACAAAACCCTCACCTGCTCATACAAATATGACCATGTTATTCCAGGACCAGGTGTCCAGTCCCCACCTGGGTGCCTCCTCTTAGTCTACAAAGGTCAGCCTCACCTCAGGTAACTTGTACACCAAACCTCTTCCACTCTTCCTTCCCTTCCCTACCCCCTTGTACTCCTACGCTCTCCAATCCCCCATACTCCCTCCTCTCCCCCCCCCCCCCCCCGTTCCACTTATTATCCACACAAACATCCACCAAATGCTCACTCAGACAGCTTTCCTATTGGCTGGTGAACCATTCATGAGCTAACATACAATAGGGCTCCCCGCCAAAGCACTCATTCCAACTACACACACTACCCTCCACTTATCATTCCTTGACACCATACCAAAAAGTTAAACAATGGTTTTCAGTTAACTCTTAGTGTAGAATAAAAAAATGAAACCACTAAGTTATCACAGGAGAAAGTCACAGGCCACCACCAATTACAGGTTTGGTCCCTGTGAGCTGAAGGAACTTGATAACGTCCAACAGTTTCCATAGAATTCTGAAAAATGAAGAGCGATCATTGCAGAACAAAAGAAATAAGTCCAAATCTGTGTGAAGAACAACCACTGCTCCTAGTTAATTTGCAAATTACGCACCGATTCAAGGTTCATCTCTTTCACATAGCGCCTTCAGCTGCATGGGGAAACCATCTACAGAAAAGCCTTTGCTGCTCCTGGAGAGTCAAATGAGGATCACACCCCATGGGGCTGTTGAGAGCTGTGGGGTTCAGTGGCATAATATTTGGAATAACCCTGACAGAGTGAAGCTAATAAAAGTATCTGGATGAAGAGGAGATGACTGGGGGGTGGGGGTGAAGAATTAAGATGAGCAAGGTGAAGCAGTGCTGACAGGTGGAGACAGTCTGAGCTGAGGATGGTCCCTGTTTAGGAAAAAAATAAAAAAGGGCAGGAATTTGGATTTAAGTCATGCCTTTTCAGGAGTAGTTCATGGCAAGTTACATTCATATACTGTAGGTATTTGTTCTCTGAGGGCTTGTAATCTAGGGGGTCAATATTCAGTCATCTGTGGTGAGCATTTTGCTCACCACTGCTGATGTTATTTCTGGATATTCAAAGCCAGGACCTGTGTGGGCTTCAACTTCAGTTATTTTTAAGCTGGTTAAGACATAGCTGCATAAGTTGATATTTATCACTTAAGCGGCCATGGGTTAATGCATAAAAATGGGACAGATTTTTATGTGGTCCCATAATCAGAGATAATTGCACTGCTTAAATTTGCATGCATTATCTCTGATCATAGGTCTAATAGCGCCCCGTGCTGTCCCAACGCTATTTGGAACAGCGCGGGACTTTTGATCATCTGCCTGCTGGTGACTGAGAGCCTCCCGGTAATCTGCTCTCCCCTTCTCACAGCTGGGGGGAATTATATACTGATGGCAAAGCCAGGGAAACTGAGCTTCATCCTTCCCTCTTCTTCTAGTGGGGAAGGAAGTAATAGGCTCACCCTGCCTCGAGCCATTGCTCCTCCTGCTGGGGCAGAGAATCCATTCCATTTTTTTAGGACTACTCTCTTCTCTCATTCTTGCAAGGACTTCTGGGACCCGTAGTTCTGGGTTCAACTGCTTCACTGGGGAATCGAATCTCTGGGACATGCCTTGTCACAACAGTATAGTGCAATTATGACATGTTGGAGAGAAGCTACAGGGACATTTCTTTACCTGCATACTCCTATTTACATCAAGATGGGGTACAATAAATCAATCAATGAATATATAGCTTGTGAATGTTTGGTTTCTAGTGATGCCCATCTCAGGTGTGCAGCATGAATTAATGTTGAACGCTTCTGGTCTGCTGTTTAGCTGTGAATGTCCCATAACCACCCATGTGGAAGAGCATTCTTGCTTTTACCATATAGGTCTGTGTCAAGGGGTGTGCTGGTAAAATTTTAACAACGGGCTCTCTCTCCGGGCATAACCGGCCCTGAAATTGGGGGGGGGGGGGGGGGGGGGGATACATGCCTCTCTCCCTTGTGCAGGCACGCTAGGCATACCTTTGCCGAGCCCCACCAGCCAATAAATGGACTGCCACCATTCTCTGCTGCTTGTTTCTGGTTCTGAGCAGCAGGATGGAACCTTCTTGCGCTTGCATGAAAAGTTCCAGCCTGATGCTCAGAGTCAGAAACAAGGAGCAGGGAGCAGCAGCAGTCTATTTACTTGGCTGGTGGGGCCAGCATCACTGCCAGCAAAGTAAAAGAGAATTCAGGAGGGGGCCCAAGCCCACATTTTGGGAGTCAGTTGTTAAAGTAGCCATGGGGAAGCCTACTTTAACAACTGGCTCCCAAAATTCTTAAAAACTTAACAAACGGCTCTCACGAGCCCGTGAGAGCCCGCTCCAGCACACCACTGTCTGTGTCTGTATTCTAATCCCATAAAATATCTTTAAACTTCATTATTTTACCCTCTTCCCAAGTGGATGTTACTGTTTCTTTAATAAGAAAGTAACTAAAAAGTAACTATACTTTACTTAAAAAAACAAAACAAAACTATTAACTAGTTACTTTGCAACAAGAAACTGGAACTAGTTATAATTAAAAGTAACACCCCACACTGCCTATGCTTCTTCAGGGAAGTGTGTTCAGAAGATAAGGCTTAGAACTGCTGTCCTGGTTACCAAATTGAATGTAGATAGCAGGATGAGTAATATAATTAGATGAATGTAATCTGTTTTACTTAGGTTCCACTACTGTTACAATGTTACGGTTGCAGCTGCTGCAAAACACTGCTGCTAAATTAATATTTGGGAAATGTACATGTGATGGAAACACACCCCATTGTTGATTAATCTCCATTGGCTCACCATGGAAGCACGATGCTATTTTAAAGTATGTATTTTAGTTTTTAGGATCTTTCAAGGTCAGGTGTCAGAATATACTGCCCTGCTGACTATTTCTGTCTTCTGAAAAACTTTTGCATTCAAAAGATAATAATTTGCATATTTAATGTCTATTGACAAAACAAGTGAAATTTAAGGCATCATGCTGTTACTTGTGCCCACCAGGCAGCAGGGCTTTTTTTGAGGGGGTACTTGGGGGTACTTTTCCATTGTCTGCTAAAATTTTGACCCTTGGACCCCAAATTTCAATGAAAGAGCTCAAGCTCTACACACCAATTCTGTCTTGTCATAGATTCTGTGACTGGTTGCAAGGAGCCTGGCTATTATGGGGTGGGTCCCTCAGTGGTCACCTCACCCCTGAAGGGTGGCCTAGCATTTGAGTACCAGCACCTTTTTGCTAGAAATAATGCACTGCCAGGCAGTGACATATTGGAATACACTCCCTTTGGGCATTAGATCTGAGCCATGTTATCTAAAATTTAGGAAAGTATTGAAAGCTTTTCTTCTCAGAAAATTTTAATGTCATTTTTGTAATTTTAATCTGTGAGGGGCTATAAAGAATACTGCCCCTCACGCTTAAGAATAGTTCCTCAGATAGCCTGAGCCTACTTAAATCCATTGGGTCCACCCAGGGAGGAAGTGAATGATCGTGACTGAATAGATATGGATGGACTGGAGTGTAAATTTTTAGTTTTAAACATTTTTTATTGATGCTGCAACACAATGAACGTTTTCATACAATCTCTGCACAAATCAAACATCAGATCCCAATGTGACTGTACAATAATTGCTAAATAACAGGCATCAATTCTTATATAACTTTTAATATTACTGTCTACCCCTCCCAATTCCTCCCTTCCCCCCTCTCCCATTCTCCTCTGGTAGCCAATTGCTTATTCTGTCAATATTGTACCCTGATATTACAACTTCACTAAAGTGTACCTTTAACTTCAACAATGCTTGTCAATGAAAAGCTCCACCATTCAGACCTTCGCTATCTGGTCGTGTGCATTCTTTTCCCCCCTCCCCTCATCCCCCCTCCCCTCCTTGTCCTGATCCAAATCTCATAGTTTATCAGTTCTGATCTCCTCCTCTACCCCAAGGTAGCCCATTAAGTACTTGACTGCGTGCTCGTGGGGATATCGTATTTATATATTTCTGCCAAATACTCAGAAACCGGACCTGCCTTCTTGGTGTCAGTCGTGCCCCCCTCGCCTCCCAGAGCATAAGTTGATGGAGTTTATTCCTCCAGTACCAATATGAGGGAGGCATGTCCATCACCCAATGATTAAGGATACACTTCTTCCCCACTATGCAAGATTTACTTAGAAACAGTCGTTCTCCTTGTGTCCCCACCCCCCACTGTCCCAGGTTACCGAATAGCATTCTATCAAAGGTGATATCAATTTGATACCCTAATACCCCACTTAAATAGTTACTTAGTCCCCCCCAGAAGGATCGGATACGCCTGCATTGCCACATACAGTGTGTCAATGTAGCACCTCCCTGCTTACATTTTAGGCAATGATCAGATTCTATGACTTTTGCTTGAAATGCCCTTCTGGGAGAGAAATAGGCTCTGTGTACTGTCCTGAACTGGCATTCTTGGAGTTCTGCACTATGCACTATCCCCGATAACCCTTTCAGCGATTGTTTAATGTGACGCTCAGATATTGTCTGCTGTGCTTCAACGCTCCATCTAGTAGCCACCTCTAGGACTTGTTTTTCTGGTTGTCCCTTCTCTAGTTCTTTGCAAAACCAGGATACCGAGACCTGCCCCATCGCATCTCCCTCTACAAATTCCCGAAGCTATCTCCCAAATCGCAAAGACAGTCCTTCTTTCGATAAGCTATGTACATAATAGGCTAGTTGATGATAGGCCAATATTGTCGCCGGTCCCCCTGACCACCTTTGCACAAAATCTTCTACTGGTACCAAGGTTCCGTCTTCCTGAAAAAAAGTTTCCAACAATTCCACCCCCTGTTCCTGAAGTCTACGAAACACCACATTCTCTCTACCGGGGGTGAAAGAATCATTCCCAGCTAACGGCATCAATACACTAGCTGTTGGGTCCTGACCCCAGCGCTGTAAAAGCTCCCTCCACATATGCCACAATGGCCCCAGCAATACACTGTCCCTTATTCTTTCTGGCAGCTTTCCTTTCCTTTCAACATGTAGCAAATAGTTCAAATGCCACGGATGAAAAAATGCACGTTCCAGCCCCATATCTGTGTACGTGGTTGTACCTAGTACCCAGTCCCTCAGATGTCTCATAAGACATGCTTGGTTATACAGTCGGACGTCCGGCAATCCCAGCCCACCCTGTCTCCAGTTCCCTATGAGATGTTGCCATTTCATCCTAGACTTTTTCCCCCCCAGCAGAATTTAACTACCAGCCTCCTAAGTGCCATTACATCCCGTTTTGTCAGTCGCAATGGCAGGGCCTGTAACACATATAACCATCGAGGGAATACTATCATTCGATAGAGCTGCATCCGCCCCATGAGGGACAGGGGAAGCAATGTCCATCGAGACAGTTGTTCTTTGGTATCCCGCAGTAACTTGGCTATGTTGATTTCATAAAGCCGCCACGTATCCATTGGGAGTTGTACCCCCAAATATCGGAAAGATCCCTGTGCCCATCTAATGGGGAAACGATCTACCCACCCCCGTTGAAGTTCTTCAGAACTTGCTAACACCTCTGATTTTGTGAGGTTCAGCCTGAATCCTGAAAAGTCCCCATATTCCTCTAGACTTTCCATCAAATACGGTAGTGAGTGCCTGGGATCTGTGACTAAAACCAATAGATCATCCGCAAATGCTGCTGTCTTGAAGTGGTGCTTCCGTATTGTCACTCCTCGAATATCTACATTATTTTGTATCTCTCTCAGTAGGGGATCTAGAGCTAGAACAAATAATAATGGGGATAATGGACATCCCTGCCTTGTACCTCTCCTGATTTGAAACCATTCCGACCGCAGTCCATTCGCAAAAATCTGTGCCTTGGGTTCTGCATATAAGGCTCTTACTGCCTTTAGGAAATTACCAGTTATACCATAAACCTTCAACACTCCGAATAAGAAACTCCAATCCACTCTATCGAACGCTTTTTCAGCGTCGAAACTTATTAGCAAGGTCGGGGTCTGTTGTGTTCGTACCTGTTCCAATGCCGCCCATATTCGGCGCATATTTTTCGCTATTACCCTACCGCATGTGAACCCTACCTGCGAATCCTGGAGCAAGGAGGGTAAGACTCTGGCTAAACGATTTGCCAGTATCTTGGCCAAAAATTTTAGCTCTGCATTCAGTAGTGAGATCGGCCTATACGAATCCGGCCGATCCGTTGGTTTACCAGGCTTGGGTAAAACACTAATTTGTGCTCTATTAAGATGTAAGGGCATCTGCTTCTGTTGTATGGCTACATTAAACACTGCCGCAAGTAATGGACTTATTTCAGAGTTTAGAATTTTGTAAAATTCATTCCTCATGCCATCCGGCCCCGGAGCTTTCCCTAGTTTACTCCACTTGATCACTAATTCTACCTCCTCCACTTCTATCGGTGCATTCAACACCTCTGTGTCCTCTGGAGACACCCTTGGTAAAACCATACTATGAAGATATGTGGCACTGGGTCTCACTAGATCCTCCTGTTGTGTATACAGTTGGCGGAAAAAGTCCACCAAAACTGCTACTATGCCTTCATCATTATTAACCCGCTCTCCTGCGCTAGTCTGCATTGTCAGTATCTTCTTAGCACTAAGCCTCTTATTGGCGAGCCTGGCTAGAAATCTCCCGCTTTTATTAGCGAATCTATATAGTTGGTATTTATAATACAGGTTCGCTTTCTGTGTCGTCTCCTGTAGAAGCTCATTTAGGGCCTGTTGTGCTTCTAATAGCTGTCTTCGAATACACAAGGAATGCCCCTGACCATACTGTTTCCTCAAGGCTGCCACCTTCCCCTCTAGCCGTAATACCTCCCTATTCCTAGCCTTTTTTTTGAAGGCTAAGTACGATATGATCTCACCCCGGAGAACGGTCTTTGCCGCCTCCCAGAAGAGAACTGGATCCATCTTGTGCTGTTCATTATTAGCACTGTATTCCTTCCATCTCTCCACCAAGAAAGGTAAAAATTGGCTGTCTCGGTAAAGATACGCAGGAAAGCGCCAAGTTCCTAATGCAGGTCTCCCTTCTCCCACCCTAATCTGCAGTCTTACCCAGGCATGATCCGAAATCACTATTGGGCCTATTTGAACCTCCTCTACTTTAGTCATTAACTCCCTTGAGAATATTATGTAGTCTATTCTGGACAACGTTTGATGGGCTCGGGAGAGATGAGTAAAATCTTTTTCTGTGGGATGCAGTGTTCTCCATCCGTCTATCAAGTCCAGTGCAGCACACAGCCTCGAGATTCCTCTCTCCCGTCTGGCTAACTCCTTCCCGGTTGGGTTGGATCTATCCCAAACTGGGTCCAGGACATCATTCATATCACCCCCTAATACTATTGGCATATCTCCTAAAGTATGAATTTTACGGATAATTTGGGTGAAAAACTGCCTATCATAATTGTTAGGTGCATAGATATTACAGAGCAAAAGTGGCTGCCTGTCCAAAATCACCGAGGCGAGGACATACCTCCCCCCTGGATCCGAGACCAACTTTTTAACTTCTACAGTAAGACCCTTCCTTATTAAGATTACTACTCCTCCTTTTTTCCCCACCGCTGGAGCATCATACAGTTCTCCCACCCACCAGGTTTTCATCTTGGCATGCTCTTCTCACGTGAGATGTGTTTCTTGCAGGAAGGCCACTGTCACTTTTTTATCATTCAGCACTTTCAGTATTTTCTGCCTCTTAACCGGGGAATGTATGCCCCCCACATTCCATGTCATTATCTGTAATGTAGTCATGTCACACCTCTCCCGATTCTGCGGCTCCCTATATGTTGTGTTCTATGTGATTTTGCATGCCAAGAGAGTGTCCCAGCCTCCACTCCCTCAGCCCGTTGCACCACCATCCCCCCTGATTTTTGGGCTACCCCCAGTTCCTTTTTCAACATGCTGTCATTGCTATTACATACAAACAGGACTATCCCCTCCCTCCCCTGCCACCCCATCTCCCTCCCCCCTTCCTCCCCCCCAGTTCCCTCCCTCCCCCCAACCTTAACTGCCCACATAGAATCCCCCAGTCCCCTAATGAGACCATCACGTTTAACACCACTCACCCCCCTCCCTCCTTTAACAGTTCTATAACATCCACATTCCCAAACAAGTCCCCAACTGTGTACAACTGCTCACGTTGCATGACTCCCTTGGCCTGAATGGATATGAGCCATTAGATTTTGGTCGTCCATAGCATCATCTCCACGGCTCAGGCATCCGGTCATCCAACTCGACCAGTTCTCGCCTCTTGGCTAGAATCAGTTATGCCAAAAAAAAAAAAAAACTGCCAATAAAGCCAACAAAGGTAACAAAATTATAGATCCACCTTGCACTTCTGGGCCATTCTCTCATTTCTTATAGCCACTCTGCCTCCTTCCTGCCTCGCAACAGTCCACCATTCATCTGGGCTCTACTGAACTTAGGAACGCTTGCGCTTGCTCCACTGTAGTGTAAATCTTTGTATCCGCTTGGTACGTGACTCTTAGTTTAGCTGGATATTGCAGTGCGAATCTAATCTTCAAGGCAAAGAGCCTGGAGCAGATTGGCGAGAATTTCCTCCTCTGTGTGGCAACTGCTGCTGAATAATCCTGAAAACAAAGTATTTTTTTATTTCCATATTGCAGTTCCTGATCTCTTCTCAGGGCCTGCAGGATAGCTTCCTTATGTGCAAAGTTTAGCAAGCGACATATCACCACTCATGGCCGCGAATGATCCTGTTGTTTAGGCCCCACACGATGCGCTCTTTCCACTTGCAAGGCCCCTAGGTCTGCTGGGAGCTGTAACTGTTCAGTCAGCCATTTTTTCCAAAAATGCTCTAAGACTGGGGCCGTCCAGCGCTTCTGGCAATCCCACGAAGCGGAGGTTATTTCTCCTAGATCTGTTCTCTAGATCTTCGAGTTTTTCTTCATAGCCTGCAACCTGGGCCTTCAACTGCGCGTTTTCTTCCTCTATCACGTTTACTCTGTCTTCAAGGGCTCCATGTCTCTGCTGGAACTCAGCCATATCTTTATTTATTTGTCCCAAATGCTCCTGTACCTGGGCTAATTTGGTGTCTATGGGCCCCAGCCGTCTGTCCAACAAGGGCTCCATGGCGGACTTTACCTCCGCCGCCACTTCTGCCACCCACGCTGAGCTTGCAGTGTTCGCCGGCGGACTGGCTGGAGCGGCCATTTTGTTCTCGCCGGCTCGCGTTTTTTCTTTTTCCCGCCTGACTCCTTTCGCCGCCATAGAGGTTTGATTTTCCGGGCTGAATCGCTGCTCCGCTATCTCCCACCATGGCGATTGCCAAAAGGAAGCACCCTGCGTGCGGGAACTCGCTGTTTACGAGGGATTAGAGGGTAAGCTGGCGGGAGCAGATTTTTCAGCACCCGCTCATGGCGTCACGTGACCTCCCTGGAGTGTAAATTTTAAGGGGCTTCGACATTAGCTTCAGAACTTTTAGTACAAGAACAGTAGGCAGACTTCTACAGTCTGTGCTCTGAAAATGGCAAGACAAATCAGGAAGACGTGGATCCCCAGCATTCGCTTTCCTTTCTATGTCTAGCTACTAGGACCTGGCTGAGTTAAGCCAAAAACTTTCATTTGGATAATTTGTGAAACCTTGCTCTTGAGGTCTGGCTGGAGCCAGACCAGGGTCAGCAAGCCTGAGAGAGAAACAGGGACTATACAGACTGTGGTTTGGGCCCTGTCAGACACTGATCCACAGCATGACTTTTTCATTTGAACCTAAGAGACGTTTACCTTTGTTTTCCTGAACCTGTGAAGTAACAGGCCTCAGTTTAGGATTAATAAAGTGTTTAGTTTAATTTTGCAACCTTGCCCAGATGTGTCATTTGAAGGCCCACCCTCAACCCTCATTCATGGTATCACACTTAGCTGGTTTGATTTGATTTGGAGTGGAGGAGTAGCCTAGTGGTTAGTGCAGCAAACCTTGATCTTGGGGAACTGGGTTCAATGACCACTGCAGCTCCTTGTGACTCTGGGCAAGTCACTTAATGCTCTATTGCCCCAGGTACAAATAAGTACCTGTATATACTATGTAAACCGTTTGAATGTAGTTGCACAAAAACAACCCCCCCCCCCCCCAGAAAGGCAGTATATCAAATCACATTCCTATAATTGTAATTGCAATTGCAGTGAGTGTGAGAATCACTTGCTATCTTGCAGATCTCACAAATCACCAGGATAGTGAGGAACATGTAGATACTGATAACATATGAAACTGCAGTAGAGAGGATCTGGAAGCTCCAGAGTTATATTTCCAAAGTGCTTCCCATTCCACAAGCAGATCCTGAGAGACTGGCTGAACTCTGCAGGGATGAGGGCTTTAGAGTTGTCAGGATCTGGGGAACATTCTGGGAAAAGATGGGCTCTATCTTCTTTTTTGTTAGTATGTGCTGCTGGTATTAACAATTAAAAAGGATATAGAGCAAGGATCCAAGATGGTTGCTCAACCTACATCAGGTATAAGTGTCTCTGAGCATTTCCTTCTGCTTGTTCGTCATGCCGACGCGCAGGGGCCAGTCTGCGGCTGGAACTTCTCAGTGGCCAAGTCTTCCTTCTGTTGGTGCACTGGAGTTGTTTGTTCATAGAACTGGGACTCCAATTAGGTTGGTGGGTAGTCTGCTGGAGCAGTGCGGGGTAAATTGAGGCTCCAGAGCGTTCTCTGGACTGGAGGTTACACTCAGCCCCGACCTGAGAGCTCCTCCCCCTCACCCACAAGGAAGCAGCTCCCTGATTCTAGCATCACTTATTCCAAGTCCAGGGAGTGTCATGGAAAGCGAGCGGTGAGAGGCTCCAGATCACCTTGAGGGTGGAGTGGAAACCCTGGAGGCGTAGGGTTTACCAGCAGGAGCTGAGGCGGCTGCAGCTTCTATCTCTGGGGAAGTTGTTGTGAAAACAGAATTGAAATCTTCTTCTTTGAAGAACCCTCAGGTGCCTGTACTGCTAATTCCTTCTTTTGTCAAGCCTCTTGAATTGACTCTGGACAGCCCTTGGTCCTTAATTGCAGACTTGGGTAAAGCTTTGTGGCCTCAAGTTCAAAAACTGGACTGGGGACTGGCTATTTTGGAAAGGAAGTTATGAAAAACTGACTCTGGGTAAAAAAAAATATTATCTAAAAAAGTGCATAAACAGGAAAAGGAATTGGAGGCAGTTAAGTACCTTCAAACAAATATAGTGAAAGATTTATCTAATTTGAGGAGGAAAAATGAATCATTTGAAAATTCCATTAGGAGTAATAATTTACATTTTCTGAACTTTCCTTTTATTGCAGTTATTCCTTGAGATAAGCTTTAGGAAAATTTTGGGGTTACTGAAGAAAATATTCCACCCTTTTCTCAAGTTTATTATTTGCTTTCTAAAGCTGTGGCTACCCAACAGAATGTGGCTCAGCAGTTTCCACCATTGGACGTGTCTGTGGTATTAGAATCTTCTGATACAGACTTAGCCGCCATGTCAACCTTCGTGGCTATTGTAGTTTTGACCCCTGATAAGAACTGGCTATTGTGACTGTATTTCAAGAATAAAGAAAAAACTTTTTTGGGACTCAGAATTCAGATTTTCCCTGATGTCTCTAGAGATAGTCAGGGCTACCTTTTTCTTACACTATCCTTGTAAATGTGTAGTCAAGTATCAGTTGTTCAAATATGTCTTTTTTGAACCTTCTCATCTCACAGCTTTTTTGGCAACTGAACGAATCGCAGGGAATTAGTTGTCATCTTTAGTGCAATTTTGGGATTCCTGTTACCTGATCAGGTCTTTTGCCTTTAAATTATTTTGTCCTTTAAATTAAGTTTCTCCATTATTCATAGTCTTGGATTTAAAATGTGGGCTTGAGTTATGACTTCTAATATATATTTATTCCTCTTTACCTTCCCCCTTTTTTATTTTACTTTTGGAAGTGAACTTTTCTGTACAAGTGTATTGTTTGATTTGTAAATGTTAAATACTCATAAATAAAAATAACAACAATTTTAAAAAGGAGTTACAGCAACTTTTAAACTAGATCATGGGGGAAAGCTGATAGTTGCTCAAAAGTGCATGGATCAGAGGGAAGTATATACAACTGATACTTGCAAAACCAGAAAGATAGCTCAGCCCTACCAGAATATCCCAATAGAAAGGCTGTGGCAATATTTGAATTAGCACCAATGGATTTAAATAAAATGGAGATATGAATGCCTCCAAACTACTTGTCCGTCTACATAATATCCCCAAGGGGAGATTCAGGATACTCCAATACACAACACCACCCCTCACAAAATGAACACAGCACTGGGTCTTCTCAAAATCGAAGGTACTAAACTAAACCCAAATGAGATATTCAAAACAAAGGGGACCATCAGTAATAAGGACTCACTGACAGAAGTACTCAAGTCAGTGTCCACGATCGGCACCACAGGGTGAATATGTGTAAAATCACCACTGATGCTAAAATGACAACATCATAGGTCCCTAATGTATAACAGAATGTGCAGTATTCAAACATAAATCATTGTGCCCAACTAATATAATTGCCAGATCTGAAAATCTATAGTGTGCAAAAAAAAGCACTTATCTGTGCTGCTGCAATGTCTCCTCAATCACTATTATGTCAATATTAAGCCCTGTTCTTCTAAATCTCTGCTTTAGCAACAAGACGTGTCACAATTCAAAATTCACAAAGTATTCATTCAATTGAACCTCATGAAAGAAAATTAAAAAGCTGTGGTATAGGAGGAAGTGAAATGACCAGTAGTGTTTATTTATTTATTACATTTGTACCCCGCTCTTTCTCACATACAGCAGGTCCAGTGCGGCTTACATAGTAAAAGAAAGCATCTTACATGGTAAAGAATACAGTAAAAACAAGGAAATGTGGGAACAGTATGATAAATTGTGATGATCATAACTGCTTACATTATGAAAGGCATTAGAAAGGACATGTGAAAAGAACGTAATGAACTAGAATAGGGAAGGTAGACAAGGATATGATAGGTGAAAGGGAATGAGTAGTAGTAGTATTGTGGGATGGGAAGTGATTAAAAGATTAAAAAAGACAAACAAAAGATGAGTTAAGGCCATTTTTCTCAATGGAGGAAAGTAAATAGTGGGTACCCGAGAAATATGTGCTGAGACTGATGTTTTTTATACACATTTATAATGATCTGGAAATGGGAACAATGAATGAGGTCATCGTGTTTTACAGGTGATGCTAAATTATTCAAAGCTGTTCTGCACGTGGATTGTGAGAAATTGCAGGAATACCTTGCAAAACTCTAAGACTGAGCACCCAAATGCAGATAAAATTCATTGTTAACAAGTGTAAGGTGATGGACTTAGGGAAGAATAACCCAAATTATAGCTATATGATGCTAGGTTCCACATTACCCCCTAATTGGATAAATTTGCATGCACAGTTTTGCGCTTAGCATGCACAAGCTATAGAACAGTGTCAGTTGTGCGCAGAATGTAATTTAATAATTAGCTGTTAATTGGTATCAACCACTAATTATTGGCTATAATTGGTGTTAATTGGCATTAATTAGCAGTTATACATGTAACAGCCCTGAGTTTGGATTCTACAAATTATGCCCTCAAAATCCATAGTGAGCAACTGCAAGGTGGCATGGACCTGGAAGGCGCATGGGTGGGTCTGGGGTGTACCTAGTATTTATGCCCTTGGTTTTTAGAATACTATCCATTATATGCCCAACTGACATTAGTTAGGTGAAGCCTTTGAGCTAGCATAGGTATGCGTGCCTAAAGCTAGATGCGTAATCTATGGTTTTCTCTAGTATTCTATATTGGCAATCACACACATAAATGCTGATACAGAATTTGTGCTTAGGGCTGCAGTCTATATATGACACCAAAAAACTTCTATTTTATAAGCCGCGCTTAATATTCAGGGTATTTTATAGAATAGTGCTTATGCCTGGGAATCACACCTAACTTTAGGCGTGGCCATTTGCACCAACTGAAGCTATTCTACAACAACGTGCATATATTTTAGGAATGCCCCCATTATACCCATGACCCACCCATTTCCACACCCTCTTTTTCACATTGTGCATAAATTTTAGGCGTGGATCGTGCACCTAAATTTACATGCATACATCCCAATTAAATTAGTACCAATAGTTGCTTGTTAAAAAGCCAATTATTACATAACATAAGCTTTGCCATACTGGGACAAACCAAGGGTCCATCAAGCCCAGTATCCTGTTTCCAACAGTAGCCAATCAAGGTCACAAGTACCTAGCAAGATCCCAGAACAGTAAACAGATTTTAATGCTGTTTATCCTAGAAAAAAATAGTGGATTTTCCCGTCCATCTTAATAATGGCTTATAGACTTTTTTTTTAGAAAATTATCCAAACCTTTTTTAACCCTATTAAGTTTACATGTAAAATTGGGCAGACTGGATGGACTGTACAGGTCTTTATCTGCTGTCATTTACTATGTTACTATCAGGCTCATTTTCAAAAGAGATGGATGTCCAAAAAGTGACATAATTCGGCACTTGGACGTCCATCTCACAGAGACATCCAAATCAGTATAATTGAAACCCAATTTTGGATGTGTTTGTCAGAAGTCCGTCGCAAGCACATCCAAATCTCAAGGGGGCATATCGGAGGCGTGTTTGAGGCAGGATTTGGGCGTTCATAAGACTTGGACGTCTTTGAGCCATAATGGAACAAAGCAAAGTCGTCCAGAACTAAAACTTTCATTTTTTCACCCAGACCTGTTTTTATCATGAATAAGGCACAAGAAGGTGCCCGAAATGACCAGATGACCACAGGAGGGAATCAGGGATGACCTCCCGTTACTCCCCCAGTGGTCACTAACCCCCTCCCACCCCCCAAAAACATGATTAAAAATATTACTTGCCAGCCTCAGATGTCATACTCAGGTCCATGACAGCGCATGCAGGTCCCTGGAGTAGTTTAGTAGTAGGTGCAGTACACTTCAGACAGGTGGACACAAGCCCATAACCCCCCCCCCCCCCAACACACCTGTTACATTTGTGGAGGAAACAGTGAACCCTCCAAAACCTACCAGAAACCCTCTGTACCCACATATAGGTGCCTCCCTTCACCCGTAAGGGCTATGGTAGTGGTGTACAGTTGGGGGTAGTGGGTTTTGGGGGGGGGGGGTTGAGAGGCTCAACACACAAGGTAAGGGAGTTGTGTACCTGGGAGCATTATATGAAGTCCACTGCAGTGTCCCCTAGGGTGCCCGATTGCTGTCCTGGCATGTCAAGGGGACTAGTGTACTACAAATGCTGGTTCCTCTCACGTCCAAATGGCTTGAATTTGGACATTTTAGACTTGGATGTTTTTGGTTTCGAAAATGGCCGAAAATCAAAGACGTCCAAATCCAAGGACGTCCATGGTATTTTTGAACACAAAGATGGACGTCCATCTTTTTTCAAAAATGACCTTTTCCCCACCTCCGTATTTGGACATTTTACAAAGACGTTCAAATTCCAACTTAGACATTTCTTTAGAAAATGCCCCTCCATGTAACTTAGCTCATTATTCAATTAAATTGCACATGCAAAATTGGGCACACACCCAAATTTGTGCGTGCAAATTTTCAGTGCCTTTTATAGAATTAGGGGGTTAGTGCACATCATCCCAGTGCCTAATTTTCGGTGACCTGTTGAGAAATACCTTCTAAGAGTCACCACCCAGTAAAATGATCTGGGCATCACCCCTGAAATCTTCTCAGTGCACAGCAGCAGCCAAAAAAGCAATCAATGGGATCCTTGTTCTAAAGGGTTGACACATAGCAATAGGCTTGTTGTGCGGCAACCCAGAACTACTGCTGGTCCAACGTGGCCACTGGTGGTAGTTCTTCCTCCAATGCTTGCCATTTCCGATGCTGCTGGATTAAAAAATATATATATACCGCAGGGGATTACCCGACAGTAATCAGACAGTACAGGAGCCCTTACCATCAACCCAGTGGGTGACAGTAAGGGCTCCCCCCCCCCCCTGGCATGGCCATGTGTTTTTTGGGCTTTTTACCTGCTGCGGCAAAACAGCTGTCACCACTACCGCAGGACCCTTTTTACCGAAGCTTGGTAAAAGGACCCCAATGTTAGGAATTATTAGGAAAGGAACAGTGAATAAAACAGAGTATCCTATTTCCATGGTGTGACCACATCAAGCAGTTTCCTTTTGGAACACTCTTCCATTAGATATAAGACAGCAGTCTTCTTCTCTTTCTTATCAAAAATGCTTCAAAACCTATTTATTTGATAAATATCTGATAAAGAGGTGATTCAATTGATTTACTCTTTTCCTTTTTTAATTATTGTATTTTTGCATCATTTTTTTTCTGTATAAATTTGTTTTGTATGTCGCTTTGGATCTTTTGAGGGATTAAGCAGGCCATAAGAGTCAAGATTAGATTCGATCTTGAGTATTCTGTGGAATTCTGGTCAGTGTGTCTCAAAAAGGATAGTGGAATTAGGGTATAGAAAAGGATAACCAAAATGATAAAGGGTATGGAACAACTTTCCTATGAGGAAAGTCTAAAGAGGTTAGAACTTTTCAGTTTGGAGAAGAGATGGCTGAGGGGACATATGATAGAGGTCTATAAAATCCTGAGTGGTGCAGAATGAGTAAGCACAAGTCAATATACTATTAAAAAAAAAATAAGATGACTAGGTGACATGCCATGAAGTTACTAAGTAGTGCATTTAAAACACAAGACATAATTAACTTTGGATCTCATTGCCAGAGGAAGTGGTAAAAGCAGTTAGTGTAGCTGAGCTCAAAAAGGTTGGACGCATTCCTGGAGAAAAAAAAATGAATAGACTTAAGATAATCCCAGAAAGAAGTAGTGACTTTCCCTAGGTCTAAGTAGCATGGAATCTAGCTACTTGGGATCCAGCCAGATACTTGTGACCTGGAATGACCACTGCTGGAAAAAGGATATTGGCTTTATGGACATTTGGTCTGACCCAGTACATCAGCTCTTATTCTTATGCCATGAGTGCTCTCTAAGCCTAGTTCTTAGGTCATTTAGGTAAATACTCTTAACCTATTGCTACTACATGTACATAAGGGATTTCTATTGCACTATTACACAGATGCAGTGTCGTGCAGGCATCCTTAAGAGACAGGCTGTGGAGCTGCTTAGAGGTAGATGGCTACTGAAAATGAAAAATGTGTGAAACTGGCCATTTTTAGCCACAGCTACTTTGTCTGATAATGTAGAATATTTTATTCCTGCCCATAGAGAAACGGTGAATGGAGATTTATAAAAAGTGTACAGAAACATATATATGAATGCCTAGTAGATGCTCTCATTCAGTCTACTACTACTACTACTATTAAACATTTCTATAGCGCTACTAGACTTACGCAGCGCTGTACAAATTAACATGAAAAGACAGTCCCTGCTCAACAGAGCTTACAATCTAAATTGGACAGACGAACAAACAGCTAGGGGTGGGGAAATTGCAGTGGTAGGGGTGATAAGTGAGGGTGTTGAGTAAGAGAATCATGGTTAGGAGTCGAAAGCAGTAGCAGTCTAAAAATGTTCTTAGTTCTGCCCTTTCCATAATAAAAAGTGTGTTGTTCTTCACTCTGTTTTAGACAACAATATTGATGGCTTATACGTTACGGCCCATGATGAAGGAAAACCTTCAGTATGCACAGACTGGAGCTATGAAAATAGTTGGCTACAAAGCTGCCTGTGCTTGAGAGGATAGAAATAAGTGTTTTGCTTCTAAAGTGCTTGCTTAAAGCACAAAAACAGAAAGCTACCATCTGTCTGTCTAGATCACCATGCCTGTACCTTGTGGCTTGGGTGATAGCATCTGTTGTCCTAGAGTCAGACAGAGAAACAATCAAACTCTCTGTTCAAGGGCAAAGCCCTTTCTGTGACCATGCACTAAGGACGACTAAAAATAGCAGTGATTTGCTACTGGTGATTGTGACACTGTGTGGGGACAGGAGTCAGTGGGAATGAATAAAGGTATGGAGACAGAACTTACATGAAAAGGAAAACTTACTAAACCAATCCAGAGCTTTTATAGAAAGCTGAAGGAACTATGGAATAGATACTCAGCTCGTGGTGGTCAGTGGTCACTACAAACAACCACCGAGGTGGAGAAACAAGATCTGCTACAAACAAGACAAAGTCACAAAAGGGGAGTAGCGTGATCAACAAAAAACCCAGGGAGGCGTAATGATGAAGTAAAAGTCTTTAATCAATACTAAAATAGGACTCGACATGGCACCCTGTTTTGGCAAAAAGTGCCTGCATCAGGAGTCTAAAACACAACAAATAAAAACAATAAATACAATCACATAAAATGAATACAATCACATAAGATATGGAGAAAAAAGTAAAATCTGTGAGATAAAATATGACATTCTTTTAATCCTTTTTCTATTACTAGTAAAAAAGGCCCGTTTCCGAAACCAATGAAACGGGCGCTAGCATGTGGTTTTTTTTGTGTGTGTGTGTGTGTGTGTGTGTATGTGTCACAGAGTTATTTTGTGTGTGTGTAAGTGTGTGAGGGTGCGGTGTGTGTGCAGGTTGTTGATGTGCCTTTTTTTGTTTTATTTAGTTTTGTGCTTGGGGGATGTGCTGTGCTGTGCTGGCAAAGTGGGTTGGATTGGTGTGTGGCTTTGAGGGTGTGTTTCTGTTGTATTGTGTGTGTGTGGTTTTGTCTGTCAAGGAGGTTTGTGGAGGGGGTCTTTCTGTTGGTGAAATGTAAATGTGGTTGTAGGGGGGTCAGCCTTTGTTGAGTGTTGTTTTTTTTTTTGTGTTGTGCTGAGGCAGCAGTGTTGTTTTAGATGGGCGGAAGGTAGAGGAGCACGTTCTTTGTCTGTCGGTATTTTTTGGCCGTTTCAGGGCTGCTGTAGGGGAATGCTGGAAGAGAAATGTGCTGTTGGAAGCAGCGCCATCTTTTTCCATTGGGCATCCTGGAGGTGGGTGACGGCTTGCCTGAGGATGGGGATGGTTGTTTTAAGTTGGCGGAAGGGAGAAGAGCACGGTCTCGGGCCGTCGGGGGGTGATCCGATATGTTTGGTCCATTTCAGGCCGGCTGCAGGGGAATGCTGGAACATTTATGCGCTGCAGGAATCAGCGCCGTCTTTTTCCGGGGGATGGTTGAGCACGTCCTTGGCCGCTTCGGCAAAAGGGGAAGAGGAAAGGGGGTGGGGAGTTACCTGCAGCCGCCTGAGAAACCATGTATTCTTTGTTTGTTTTGTATTATTAGTTTGCATTTCTGTTGAAGAAAGAGTGGATGCCTTTCGAATGATGGAGGTGGTGCGTCGGTGTGCGGTTGTTTCATTAGTTTGGCAGCCAGTCTCCAGCGATTCCTGGGCAGGGAAGGAGTAGGGAAATACGCTCCGCGTGTTTCCCTACTCCTCCCCCTTCCTTGGTCGCTGTTTGCTGCTGGCTGGGTCGCGGGTAATCCTTCCAGCTGGGCCGCAGCTTGTCCTGTTCGCCCACGTCCCAGATGGTGATGGGCACGTTGTTTTCCGGCTCCTCTGACTCCATGTCAAGCGATCCCAAATATAGTCTGTGCTATAGGCCCTCTGGCACTCTTCAGTACTGGCATTAGGCATTTAAAAAATTCCCCCCCCCCTCTCCCCCGGTCTATTTTTGCACATACCCACAGCAGGAATATTCTCTCGTTCCAGCGGTGGTTCTGTGCTCTCCGTGCTGCACAGATAATGAGCCATTCTGCTGGAGAATGCTCCTCCCTTATTGTCACGTAGTTTCCTCTGATTTGTCCGTCTTACGTTGCCTAGTGTTGCCTGGGAACGGTGTTGTGATGGTCCTTTGTGTTTCAGAATGTTGAGGGTGTTTTTTCTGATTGGTCCATCATGCGAGGGCGGGGCAGAGAGACATGGTCAGTGTTCTGGCTTCACCACCATGAATCCATGAACCCTTCAGTGAGTGACTGAGTGACTTCAGAACGTTGTCTTCAGAACGTTGAGGGTGAGTTTTATTATAGTAGATATCACACTTTCCCAGAAAAGATCACCTCTAATGATCCAGTGCCACCTTTTCAAGCCAGCTTAAAGTGTGTTTGCCTTTCAAAAGGTACTTTTGTGCTCTCATTTCTATCTTGTTTTCTCCTTTCTTAATCCTATTATTTCTTTTTCAGAAATGAAGTTGTCAGCCTCTTGTGCTTTCACTCAGCAGACTTTTCAGATGTATACAATACCTTGTTTTTGTAGGGTCCACCTAGGTCCCTCCTAAAAAAAAAAATGCTTCCCTTTTAGGAGAACGAACAAAAAACAAAGGTGATCAGATGTGCAGCCAGTCCAGAGATGTAGAAACAACAGCAGATCATCAGGAGTGTTTTAGCCTACCAATGGTCTACATCAGGTCTTTGTAAGCCACATTGAGCCTGCAAACAGGTGGGAAAATGTGGGATACAAGTGCAATAAATAAATAATATGTAATATCATAAAAACAATTTAACATAACATATAAAAAATGTGGAGGTGCATTTTCAACATGAAGCCTAAATCTGATTTTGTAATATGTCCAATAATCCAGAAGCAAATATGGCCATTTTCAAACCAGAAAAATGTCCAAATGGCCATTTGCTAGATGTTTTTGTGCTTAGTGCATCTATCTTTTAGGACCATTAAAAAAATGTCCAAGGGAAAAATGCACAAAAACAAGACACTGAGATGTGTGTGTGTGTGGTGGGGGTGGGGGGGGGGGGGGGAGGAGAGCACTGGAGAACCCTAGGGGACACTCTAGTGGACTTCACATAAAACATACCATGTACACATCTCACCATTACCCTCTTATAATATGTGGTGAACCCTCCAAAACTGACCAAAAACCACTGTACCCAACCGTACAATACTACAATAGCCCTTATGCCTGCAGGTGTCACCTATATGTAGGTAGGGTAAATATTTGGTGTTTTCTGGAAGGCTCACATATCCCACCACAAGCGTACCAGTTGGGATATGTGCCTGGGTCCCCTTCTCTACAGTCCACTGCAACGACCATTAGGCTACTCCTGGGACCTGCTTGCTGCTCTAATAGGAATGATCATCACATCTTAAGCTGTCATAGAGCCTAGTATGTACTGTCACTGTCACATCTTAGAGGGTTGGGAGGGGATCAGTGACCACTGAGGGAGTAAGGAGTTATGCCTTAATCTCTCCAGTGGTCATTTAGGGCACTTTTTAGTCACTTAGTTTTGATTCGTACAATATCATCTCAGCTAGGGATAAGTATGTCCTGTTACACATGGAGTGACACCGGCTGCACATACTGTGTGTGACTAGCAAGTTTGTTACTTCTTACATTAAAGGGCTGAGTGAAGAGTCAGATTTTCATCTGTATATTCCCAAGTGAGCCCTAATATCTTTGTGCCATGTTTGTTTAGCTTTCAAGGAAGCAAAATTTCCCTCCACACTACGGCTGTGCATATGTTAGTATACATTTGCTCCCCTGTTTACTAAGTCATGGTAGTGACTACCCTGCGTTAATGCCAACACAGTCCATTCACTTTGACCATTTATAGAATTTGGTCCAAAGTGCAGAAGAAGAGTGATTATCAGCATGAAGGTTGAAATTCCCTAGAATAACTGTGTACTTGAGAGCAGGTAGCCAAAAAAAGACACAGATGAGATAAGATCATCTACTCTGAGAATATATTGTGGTGGAGGTAGATAAGCTAGAAGAAAATTGATAGTATGTGAATCAGATAAGTTGGTAGGTTAAAATGAGGGGGCTTGTTGGTAGTATCTGCAGAAAGGTTATCTAGGATGGGTGGGTCAGTTGGAACAGTCAAGAAAGGTGAGCTTGACCCAAGAGAGGATTATGAAAAGAAAAATGCCTGACTTGCCATTACTTTCAAGGAGAAAAAAATGAAACAAGACAGTCTGCAGTTAGATTACTTCTGTTCAGGACAATCGGGGATATGTTAGGGATAGTGAACTGTCTTAGACGTTTAACTCAAATAGAGCAGTGGTCTCCAAAGTGTGGCCTGAGGGCCACATACGGTCCCCAAAGTCCTCCATTGTGGCCCTCAATATGCTGTGCTGATAATATGCAGACACAAGTATCCCATTAATGTTATTTGCTACAGCTGACAAGCCACAGTTAAGTGAGTTTAAATATATCCCATCTGTGCTATAGAATCAATATTTCATGTTTAATAATCACTTGATATAGTAACTGCAAACAATCTTTCTTAAGTGTATTAATCAGGTATCTCATTTATGATATCTGCTACTGTTGACAAGCTAAAATAAAGTGAGTTTTTAAAATATATTCTTGAAGTGTTGTAGAATCAATATTAGTATCAAAGTTTAATACCCAGTCTGAAAAAGCAGATAAGCCAGTTTACAAATTCAGTAGTATTTAACTAGTATAGACTTGTGTGTGTTCACCTGAAATATTTTGGTGACTCTCAGAGCTTTCTTGTATTCATATTGCGACCCTTTACTGCGACTACTTATCATTTCTATAGTGCTACTAGATGTACGCAGCGCTGTACACCAAACATGTAAGAGACAGTCCCTGCTCGACAGAGCTTACAATCTAATCAAGACAGACAAACAGGACAAATAAGGGATAAGGGAATTACTTACAGACATGGGTACAGAACAGGTAAATAGGAGTTAAAAGCAGCCTCAAACAGGTGGGCTTTTAGCCTAGATTTCAAGATGGCCAGAGATGGAGCTTGACGTACTGTCTCAGGAAGTCTATGGTGCAGCAAGATAAGAGGAACTGAGTCTGGAGTTGGCAGTGGAGAAGGGTTCAGATAAAGGATGTTATGGTGAATCTCCCTAGGTATTTTGTCTTTACATGTTTTACTATACAGTTGCAGTGCCTAGTATATTTCTTACACTTCAGTAAGCTCTCCCTGGACCTAAGTTGTCTCCATTTTCACTCTGTGTGATATAATTTGCTTCTTGAGTACACAGAGCTCTAGATGAATCCATGGGTGGTCCTTATATTCAGTAATTGTATAGGTTTTAAGAGGAATGACCTTGTCGGTGGAATTTCCTAAAAATGATTTCCATAAAGACATCTGAGTTTCAAAAGTGCTCAGAGAATGGACTTCGCTACCTAAGAAAGGCATCTGTATTTAGAAAATGCAGTTTCCTAGAGTGGCAAAGTCAAAAATAGGGTATGTGTGTGCATGTATGTGTGTGTGTGTGTGTGGGGGGGGGGGGGGGGGGGGGGTGAGAATAGTTACAACAGAATATAGTGAAAGAACCAGGAAGTGATCAGATCAAGAAAGCCAAAGAGTGGTCTGGGAGTCAGATTGAATAAATTAGATGTCAGAAGAAAAAATTAAGGCCAGTGTATAGCCAGAGACATGAGATGGCCTGTTGAGTAATTGAAGAAAACCAAGGTTAGCTATGCCAGAAAAAAACTCCCTAGCTGGAGAAGAAGAGTGGTTTTCAGCATGAAGGTTGAAATCCCCTAGAATAACAGTGTACTGAGAGCAGGTGGCAAAAAGAGAGACAGATGAGGTAAGCTCATCCGTTGTGAGAATAGAGAGTGGTGAAGGTAGATAAGCTAGAAGAAAATGGATAGAATGAGAATCAGATAATGTACAAGTAAGAAAAATCAAGGTCATTGTAAGTGGAGTCTGTAAATGGGATAAGCATAGCTTTCACGAGAAAATGTTTTCAAATCTACCCTCTTTCCTAGAGACAGTATGTAGAAAGGAGAGGCCCAGAATATAGGCATGGGCAAAAAAGAGTCTCACTTTTGTGCACTAATAAAGACTTGTTAAGAAGAGAGCAAGTATTGCTAGAGAAAAACCTAGAGTAGGTGAAGGTCCTGAAGGATTAGAGAAATGAATTTTTGCCAAGAGAAGGGGTCTGTGGAAACATCTGAACTGGCTGGGAGCCTATGGTCCATTTGGACTGGGATGGGGAATTAGAGACAAATAATGGATAGCACAAAAATGCACTGAAGGAACCAGAAAATCAACAGAAATGATAGCATAGAATTAAAAATACTGACAACACTGTTCCCTCTAAGCTGAGAAGGATTCCTCCAACTGCATTACTGCCAGTAGAGGGCGGTGCTTCAATATTGTGTTTTCAATCACTAGGAACAGGCAGGTTCCCTCCAGTCCTGCAGAGCTTACCTGTCCCTCACTATTGAAAATGTGAAAGTAAACAGCTCCCCGCACTGGCAGGACTGTAGGTGGAGGACTCCTGCTCAGCTAAGAGGGAACAGTGACTGAGAGGCAAGACAGTTATAAAGAAAGTGTCCTCAGGAGATCCATGAAGTGGTGCATTACTTAGATATTTTCCCTTCAAGAATTTAAGCTTGATAATAAAATACTGAAACTGAGAAATAAAAATTTTTAAAAAGGGAGCTGATGAACTATCTTAGGGGAGATTATTCATTGAACCTGAGATGTTAGCGTTGTCTTCAGTATCCAGTCCCTTAAAAGTAGGCCCCCTCTCAACCTCACACACAAAGTAAGCATGAGTTCCTCTGAAACCGCATCAGGGTTAAGCGTGAAATAGAATGCAAAGCTAAATTTTATTCTAATCAGACACGGAGAGAAGAGCTAACAGAAGGCAATTTCTTTCATTTTCAAATGGCAGGCTCCAAATGTTTTGCCTTGCAGGTGTCTTTCATGCTGTTCCTGTACACTCATAAGAAAGCAGGGCCACCACTGTGCAGTACTTACAATGTACTTTATCAACACAACGGCACTTTGAAGCTAATTTCAACTCTCGGCTATAGCTCAACACAAGTGCACAGCCTGAAAACTCTCCCCTTAATGTGCACTTGACGAATACACAAATCAGGGGGGGAAAAAAAGATAGTTCAAAGCACATCAGAAGCTCTGCTAATGCTATCCTATCTCTGATTAAAGGTAATAGCCTGAAAAACTGAAATCTGATGGCTCCTGCTTTTGTGCTTTCCCTGTGCCAATGGAGAATTTCTCAAAATAGACTGCAGCAGCTCCAAAGGACCTTGTTTGATTTTCACTGCCATACAATTCCATAATTATTCTATGATCAGTGTAACCAGCAGGGCCGCTGAGAGGGGAGGGGGCAGGGGGTAAAATTCCCTGAGTCAGGCCTCCAAGAGGGGCCCGGCGCCAGAAGATTCTACTCCCTTACTCTGTCTCTCTCCTACTCCTCCTATGTGTCGGGATCCAGGTGATTGAATTAACTTGATGACCTGGGTCCTGGCACCTAGAAGCAGGAGAGTGAGAGATCAAGGGAGAAACAGTTACAGGAAGGTAAGGGGGGGCAGGGGGTGGTAGTGGCCCGAGTGGGGGGGGGGAGGGCTACAGCAGCTGTGGTAGTCCTGGTAACCAGCTTGCTGCTGCTGCCTGCTGGCCCATGGTTACATTTGGGCTCAAAGAATGCAGGACACACTAGCCAGCTTATTTTCGAAAGAGACGGACGCCCATCTTCCGACACAAATCGGGAGATGGACGTCCATCTCAAAAACAGGTATAATCGAAAGCTGAATTTGGACGGCCCCAACTGCTTTCCGTCACGGGGATGGGCAAAATTCTCAGGGGCGTGGCTGAACGGTAGCGAAGGCGGGACAGGGGCGTTCCGGGGCATGGTTAACAGATGGACCTCCGCGCCTGATAATGGAAAGAAGCAAGACGTCCCCGACGAGCATTTAGTCCACACAAAGTTGGTCCTGTTTTTTTCACGACCAAGCTTCCAAAAAGTGCCCAAACTGACCAGATGACCACCGGAGGGAATCAGGGATGATCTCCCCTGTCTCCCCCAGTGGTCACTAACCCCCTCCCACCCTAAAAAACAAACTGTTTAAATATTTTTCCAGCCTCTATGTCAGCCTCAAATACCCTACCTAGCTGCATGACAGCAGTATGCAGGTCCCCCGAGCAATTTTAGTTTAGTTGGTGCTGCGTGGGACCCATGCAGAGAGCAAAAATCAGAAGAAAAAAAACTATGCAAGTACAGTCAGGGACGTCCAAATTAAAACAATAGTAATAGGGGGATTCGAACCAGCCACCTTCTGATTACAAGACTTGTGCTCTAACCACTGCACCACTTATTCAGTTGCTTAGACATTCCTTCCCTTTCCATTAAGTCCCTGACATCGGTGTCAGCTAAATGAGCTGTAATTGGCTGACAGAAACTTGGCGGGACTTAATCGAAAGGGAAGAAATGTCTAAGCAACTGAATAAGTGGTGCAGTGGTTAGAGTACAAGTCTTGTAATCAGAAGGTGGCAGGTTCGAATCCCCCTGTTACTATTGTTTTAATTTGGACCTCCCTGACTGCACGTGCATGTTTTTTTTTTCTTCCGATTTTTGCTCTCTCCATGGGTCCAGCGCAGCACCAACTAAACTAAAATTGCTCTGGGGACCTGCATACTGCTGTCATGGAGCTAGGTATGATATTTGAGGCTGGCATAGAGGCATCTCAGGGAGACCAGTGCACTACGAATGCTGGCCCCTCCCACGACCAAATGGCTTGGATTAGGTCCGTTTTTGAGATGGCCGGCAGTGGTTTCGATTATCGCTGAAAACCGCGGACGGCCATCTCTAGGTCCAGTGATCTCACCATTTGTGTCGTCTATCTCTAGAGTCAACACAAATGATGGGATTTCAGCGGGCCGAATCGTATAATCGAAACCGAAGATGGACGGCCATCTCATTTTGATTTTACGGTTCGCTCCGCCTCTTCGCGGAGCCATCTCCGGAGATGGACGTTTTTACACATGGGCGTTCGCGTTCGATTTTGCCCCTCTAGATAAGATAATCAGCTAACATGGGAAGTTGGAACACCCTTGTGCAATTCCTGTACAATAGATTAATATACAATCCAGCTTATAATCGAAAGACAAAAATGCCTATATTGCGACCTAAATCGGGAGATAGGCGTTTATCTCCCAAAAACGAATAACGCGGTATAATCGAAAGGCGAACTTTTTATTTTCACCCTCAAATGTCATACCCACCTCCCTGGCAGCAGTATGCAGGTCCCTGGAGCAGTTGTTAGGGGGTGCAGTGGACTTCAGGCAGGTGGACCCAGGCCCATCCCCCCCTACCTGTTACAATTGTGCTGCTTAATGCTTAGTCGTCCAACCCCCCCAAACCCACTGTACCCACATGTAGGTGCCCCCCTTCACCCCTTAGGGCTATAGTAATGGTGTAGACTTGTAGTGGGTTTTGAGGGGCTCAACACACAAGGGAAGGGTGCTATGCACCTGGGAGCTCTTTTACCTTTTTTTTTGTTTTTGTAAAAGTGCCCCCTAGGGTGCCCGGTTGATGTCCTGGCATGTGAGGGGGGACAGTGCACTACGAATCCTGGCCCCTCCCATGAACAAATGCCTTGGATTTATTCGTTTTTGAGCTGGGCGCTTTCATTTTCCATTATCGCTAAAAAACAAAAACGCCCAGCTCACAAATTGTCGAATAAAACATGGACGTCTATTTTTTTCGAAAATACGGTTCGGTCCGCCCCTTCACGGACCTGTTCTCGGAGATAAACGCCCATGGAGATAGACGTTTTCGTTCAATTATGCCCCTCAATGAGACTCACAAGACTTGTTAGGGTGAGAAATGCCCACAACCTCATAGAAAAAGGAAAACCTAATTAGCTAATTATTATTAAATTATTGGATTACGGCCACAGTGCCTGCCATACCACCGCAAACTAAGCAATGTAACCTCCTGTGTGAAGAGTGATCTGCCTTTTGCACCAGCTAAGACAACTCTTGCTTGCCACATTTGGCCCTTTCTCAAAATCTGTTGCCACTTTGTGAGCCCCACCCCATTCAGCAAATCTAGTGTGCCTTACTGCAGTGCCGAGAGACTGAGCCAGGCCCGGGCCCCCACGATCGTTGCCGCTGCCGCTCCCCCAGATCACCGCAACTGCAATGCAAATACCTTGGCTGGCAGGGATCCCGAAGACGGCAGAAGAGGTCTTCCTCCAACGCTGCTCTTCACTCTGTCCATTGCCTGCCCCTGTGGCTGCTTTTTCTCTCAGCGCATGCTCAGTTTCAAAACCAAGCATGTGCGACCTGAGAAGACAAGCAGCCACTTAGCAAGCAATAGGCAGACTGATCAGCAGCACTGGAGGAAGACCTGCAGTGTCTACTCCTCCGGGTCTTCCCCAACTTCCAAGGGGGGCCTGGCACCGGAATTTTCTTTCTCCTGCTCCTGTCAGAACGCAATCACCTGGGTCCTGTCAGGAGCAGGAGAGAGAGAGACTCCGGTGCCAAGCTCCCCTTAGAGACCTAGGCCCGAGGAATTTTGCCCCCTGCCCTCTCCCTTGGCAGCCCTGCATCTGCTAAGGATGAATGCCTTACTATTTGGCTCTAGTGCTTTCACCACAGATCTGGACTAAGTGATCTTGGTCTGGTCCACTCCTATTTTCTTTCAGAATGTTACACATCCTATCCACTTATATCATCTCTGAGGGTTGTTTGATTAGTTCAGATGCCATGTACAGCGGGCCACAGTGGCACCCTGAAGGGGTCTCACAAAGAGGAATGTCGCATGTCAAGGCCCCTGGGAATCTATGGTGGGGTGGGGTGGGATTGGTGGGGGGGGGTGGAACTGTGAAAGTATTGGTTGGTTGATTGTGGGAAATAATGAGTAATATGTAAAGGGACTGCATGAGTGTTAGGACATGGTATGTGGTTGGGAGAGATTGGAGAAAAAGTAAGGTAAAGACAAGGAATCAATGCTCCCTCTGTAAACAGAGGGACTTTGACATGCAGTCCTGCACCTAGTTTGAAGAGGTTCTACATTTGCCAGAGCCTCTTTTAAAATAGTATGGGAATTGCCACCCAGCTTGCAACTGTACATAAGTATTGCCATACTGGGAAAGACCAAAGGTCCATCAAGCCCAGCATCCTGTTTCCAACAGTGGCCAATCCAGGTCACAAATACCTGGAAAGATCCCCAAAAAGTACAAAACATTTTATACTACTTATCCCAGAAATAGTGGATTTTCCCCAAGTCCTTTTAATAACGGTCTATGGACTTTTCCTTTAGGAAGCCATCCAAACCTTTTTTAAACTCCGCTTAGCTAATCGCCTTTACCATATTCTCTGGCAACGAATTCCAGAGTTTAATTACACGTTCAGTGAAGAAAAGGTTTCTCTGATTTGTTTTAAATTTACTACATTGTAGCCTCATCGCATGCCCCCTAGTCCTAGTATTTTTGGAAAGCGTAAACAGATGCTTCACATCTACCCGTTCAACTCCACTCATTATTTTGTAGACCTCTATCATATCTCTCCTCAGCCACCTTTTCTCCAAGCTGAAGAGCCCTAGCCACTTTAGCCTTTCCTCATAGGGAAGTCGTCCCATCCCCTTTATCATTTTTGTCGCCCTTCTCTGCACCTTTTCTAATTCCACTATATCTTTTTTGAGATGCGGCGGCCAGAATTGAACACAATAATCGAGGTGCAGTCGCACCATGGAGCGATACAAAGGCATTATAACATCCTCATTTTTGTTTTCTATTCCTTTCTTAATAATACCTAACATTCTATTTGCTTTCTTAGCCGCAGCAGCACACTGAGCAGAAGGTTTCAACGTATCATCAACAACGACACCTAGATCCCTGTCTTGGTCCGTGACTCCTAATGTGGAACCTTGCATGACGTTGCTATAATTGGGGTTCCTCTTTCCCACATTCACACTTGCTCACATTAAACGTCATCTGCCATTTAGAAGCTCAGTCTCGTAAGGTCCTCTTGTAATTTTTCACAATCCTCCTGCGATTTAACGACTTTGAATAACTTTGTGTCATCAGCAAATTTAATTACCTCACTAGTTACGCCCATCTCTAGGTCATTTATAAATATGTTAAAAAGCAGTGGTCCCAGAACAGACCCCTGGGGAACCCCACTAACTACACTTCTCCATTGAGAATACTGACCATTTAACCCTATTCTCTGTTTTCAATTTTTTAACCGATTTTTAATCCACAATAGAACACTACCTCCTATCCCATGACTCTCCAATTTCCTCTGGAGTCTTTCATGAGGTACTTTGTCAAACACCTTCTGAAAATCCAGATACACAATATCAACTGACTCACCTTTATCCACATGTTTGTTCACCCCTTCAAAGAAATGTAGTAGATTGGTGAGGCAAGATTTCCCTTCACTAAATCCATGTTGACTTTGTCTCATTAATCCATGCTTTTGAATATGCTCTGTAATTTTGTTCTTAATAATAGTCTCCAACATTTTGCCTGGCACCGACGTCAGACTCACCATCTATAATTGCCCGGATCTCCTCTGGAACCTTTTTTTAAAAATCGGCGTTACATTGGCCACCCTCCAATCTTCCGGTACCACGCTTGATTTTAAGGATAAATTACATATTTCTAACAATAGCTCTGCAAGGTCACTTTTCAGTTCTATCAGTACTCTGGGATGAATACCATCTGGTCCAGGAGATTTGCTACTCTTCAGTTTGTAGAACTACCCCATTACTTCCTCCAGGTTTACAGAGAATTCATTAAGTTTCTCCGACTTGTCAGCTTCAAATACCATTTCCGGCACCGGTATCCCACCCAAATCTTCCTTGGTGAAGACCGAAGCAAAGAATTCATTTAATGTCTCCGCTACGGCTTTGTCTTCTCTGATCGCCCCTTTTACTCCTCTCCACATTCTATTTAAAATCTGCCTCCACATGGAATATTTGGCAAATAACATTATTTAACTATTATCGCTATCTAAAATTCACTACATGAGTTGGGTACATTTCTGCCTCTCCTTGTCCAAAACACAGAATTTTAGCTTTTTTCCTATTGGAATACACTGTAAGATAGGATCAATGTAGAGTTACTGAGTATTATAAACTAGATTATTCTGCCATCTAGTGGACTACCTCAGTATTGCAATAGAAGTAGAAGAGTGTCTCCATGAATTTTTGTGATCACATTGAGTAATTTCTCTTTCAATCAACAAAAAATTATCAGGAAAGGAAACAATGAGAATGAAAATGTGTTAAACAGGGACAGAATAACCCAATTATGAACATTGTTTGAATTTTACTATTCTCACAGTTTCTACAGTAATTCAGCTTTAATAAAGTGTCATTAACAGTAGGAGATAAAGGAGATCTTGTCTGAACCAATGCTTCTATGTCATGAGCAGGTATAAAGGGATGGCACACCAGTCTGATCTCATCTGATACTGACTTCTCAGGTATGAGTTCCCTGAAAGAACTTGTGAAGTGATCCTATCAGCTCGTTAAACTGGCAACACATCATTAAGAGGCACATTGTTTTTTCAAAAATAAGTTTGTATCAGAAACAGATTGCCTTCATATATAGCCCTTGTGTGATGGGGTTTTAGAACACTGCCCCTCAGCCTTAAGAAGGATCCCTCTATAAACTAACCAGGGCCACCTTAAGAGCCCAGGTCCTGCCACTGGAGGAAGTGAGCCGGGCAGGGTGGAGTGAAAACTGGGGAGGTTAAAAGGAAGAGCCAGGCAGAGGTAGGGTTACCATTTTGTGTCCTCTGAAAAAGAGGACACATGTCACGCCCCCCTACCCCGCCCCCGCCCGCCTCATGCCCCGCCCCTGCCACGCCCCTTCAGGTCCGGGTTCCGCCCCTATTCCCCCCCCCCGTCACATAGTCCCCTCCCCCATCACATACCCCCCCCTCACTTACTGTCTAGCCCTGGTGGTCTAGTAGCGTCTTCTCTTCGGGGCAGGAAAGAGCCCCCTCTTTCCTGCCCGGAGCGCTGCCTGCCCTTGCCTGCTGCATCCTCCTCGGTATGGCTGGGGATTCAAAATGGCCACCGAGAGTTGAAGCGGCCTCGCGAGAGTTCAACTCTCGGCGGCCATTTTGAATCCCCAGCCAGACCGAGAAGGATGATAGACAGGGGAGGCAGCGCTCCGGGCAGGAAAGAGGGGGCTCTTTCCTGCCCCGAAGACATCACTAGACCACCAGGGAACATGGTAAGGAAGGGGAGGGGAGGGGACGGGAGACCACGCGCCGATCACCCGCCCACACGCCCACCGCACGCACGCGCCTGCCCGCACCCGCGCCCACGTTTGTCCAGAAATCCGGACAAACGTGGGCGGGGGCAAAATCCGCCGGACGCCCCGGACATGCCCTCAAAAAGAGGACATGTCCGGGGAAATCCGGACGTATGGTAACCCTAGGCAGAGGCAAGGGAGGCCCAGGGGAGAAAGAGAAGAAGCCCCAGTTTATGCCCTGATGGAATATATCTAAATGCTGTGATCTGGCAGAGATAAGCCAACCATTATGTTTTTGTTTACATGTTTTGCTGAGATCTGGCAGGAGCCAGACCTGAACTTTGACAGAGGCTTAAAACTTATGTCTGTATTTGGGGCGTGGCAACCCCAGGAACCACAAACTGTGGACTGAAGTGGCTGATAGTGCACATACACTGGAGGGATGACAGGCAGAGCCACCGGAGTTGCATATGGATAGGAAATAAAGTGAATGCGTCCCAGGGGTGCTGACTCCAAAGCTGTGCAGGTAAAATATTTTGTGCTGTGAAAACAGTCATTCATAGGCGGTCAGTGGCCCAACTGTTTGGGGAGGCTAAAGGGAGTGGGGTTAGGAGTGGGGCCAGGGGTGGAGCTTAAATCCATAATTGTCTGATAACACACAGAAAAAATAAATAAAAATAAAAGTCACAATTAATACCCTTTATTAAATTTAGATATTAGATATGTATCATATGTCAAAGAATAAAGTGGTTGCTCAAAGCATATTCTAAGCACAATCACTCAACTGCAAAACACTATGCACAGCTTTGTACAACAACACACTCAGAACCTTACTGTACCATAAATATTACACTGGGCAGAACCTAATACACCAATATACCACCCATACGGAAAATGCAGACCGTCAACAATATGAAACAAGGGATCATATCATCACAATTCTCATGTAGAGCCACAAAACACCCTAATTAATGTGGGATAAAATGCCATAAATAAGTAAATAAATAAATATAAACTTTTAATGTTGAGCACCTGATTCTCAAAGTGGACATATTCCAAACACTATAATGAAAATAAAATGATCTTTTCTACCTTTGTTGTCTGGTGACTTTTTCTGATCATGCTGGTCCAGTATCCGATTCTGCTGCTATCTGTCCTCAGTGCAGGTCAGGAAGTCATCCTCGTTAAATATCTCCCTGGCAACCCAGGACACCTCCAGACAACCCCCCCCCCCAGCAGTAAGGTAAACAAACCATAAACCAATTTATACAACTGATTCACAAGGCTAGAGGGCTTTCACTGCAGCTCCTGCTGTGAGGATGGAGGTAAATCAACAATTTAAACCCCTCAGAGCACAGCAGGGGAGGCTTAGCCTCTCCAAGCCTCTTATACCGGGCGCCTATGCATTAACGTGTCACATGCCACAACTAATATAAAGGTAGCAGATACTGAGGAGGCCTAGGCTCCTCCGCTCATGCAGCAAAGTCACGATCCGCAGGGAGATCCGAGGGCACCTCCCCTTCCATATGTACTGTTGCAGCATGGAAGCTAGTAGTTTTTCATCCTTAACTTTAAGGTATAAGGGTAGCATTTGAAATACATACATCTAACAGGGTGCCATACCCTGTGTACCTGAATGTAACTCACCTTGAGCTACCACTGAAAAAGATGTGAACAAAATCAAAATTAAAATACATAAAATAAATAAAAATAAACTGACTCTACCCAGTAAAGGATAATCTCTCCAGCTATGCAATTTGGACTTGGTGTCTGGACTTGGTAAGGGCCCCACATTAAGAGTATACAACCAAGCGAAGTCTGCTGGGAGATAAACTCCCAGATATTTGATGTAATTATCCGCCCATTGCATGGGCAAGGGGCCCTCCCATGTCAAGCGAACCAATGGAAGTGCAGGCAATGCATAAGACTTGGCAAGATTCAGATGAAAATCTGATAAAAAGCCATATTCCTCCATCAGCTTGATCGCCACCAGGAGGGACTTCTGTGGATCAGCGAGGAAGAGAAGCAGGTCATCAGCAAATACTAGGGTTTTCAGATTATTAGTACCCACCCGAAAGCCCCCCCACCTCTGCACTACCCCACAGTGTGCCAAGCAATGGTTCCAACGCCAGAACACACAGTAAAGGAGTGTCTCAGAAGGAGGCCTGCTCTAGAGAGGGCAACCCTGCCTTGTACCCCATTGTATATGAATAGCCAAGGTCCTGACACCATTAACCAATATGGAGAAAATATTGTATAAAGAGGAAAAAAGATGTGCTCAACAGCAGCAAGGAGAAGTGAAAGTCTCGAATATAAGTGGAAATAACATGAGAAGAATCTGCTGTCTGGCAGTTAAGCTAAGTGGTGCACCACTTTGGGGCGTGTGTGTATATATATAAAATCTCTTGCTTGCTGTTATTGAAGGGTCGGGTTGTATAAGTGAGAACTGGATTATACATTTTTCTTTTGGAGGTTTTTGGATACTTTTTCTCATAGATATTATTTACTTAAGGTTTTTTTTGAGAAACCAATGATTTTTCTCCGTAATGGGAGTTTTTTTTTTACCCTATTTAGAATATTATATGGACCAATGATAAAACCTTGCTGCTGCCTGCTGATATAGTTGAGACATAAGTATAAGGGAGGATTTGTTCAGGAATGGACAGTCTCACTAGGAAGCTTTGAGGTCCTTGAATTTGTAAAAGAAATGTTTTAATCTATGAGAGAAACAGTCCAAATCCAAATTGGTTTTTTGAGTAGGTTTAATAACAATTAAAGTTGGGCCATAGCCAGCTATTCATGGGGGGGGGGGGCATTTCCTCTTCCTTTCCCTCCCTCCTCCCCCCCCCCCCCCAACATTAGATATCATACCTTTTCTGGTGGGGATGTCGAAGCCAGTTGAAGAAATCCACTGCCAAAGTGTCCCCTTCCTCCTTGTGCTGCCTCAAAAGCGAAAAAGTCAGCGGGGTGCCTCCAGCCGTTGATGCTGGTACTCCACGAGCATGCTCAGTTCACGCACAAACTGAGCATGCTTGGGAAGTGCAAGCGTTGGTGGCTGGAGGCACCCCACTGACTTCCTCGCTCCTGATGCAGTATGAGGAGGAAGGGTATGACTCAGGAAGTGGATTTTGTCAGCTAGTGGGGCTTCAGCTACCCCACCAGCCATTAAACAAGTACTGTAGCTTTTGGGGGGCATTCACCCATTTTTTTTCTCTTCCTCTCTCTAATATTCCTCTCCTCCCATGTTTTCCCTCAATTCCACCACCCTCCCACATTCTTCCTCACTCACCTGCCATCTCTCCTGCCAGTGGCTCTCCCCTCCCAGTTTACCTCGGTTGTCTTTCCGTAAATCTTCGTCCTGCAGTGGACAGCAGCATATCGAAATGCTGCCTTGGCCTGCACCGGACCTTTCCTTCTGATCCGGCATCCCTTTCTGAAAATAGGACGTTGCATCAGAGGGGACATGTCAGAAGGAAAGGCCTGGTGCAGGCCAAGGCAGCATTTCAATACACTGCCGGCCACTGCAGGGCAAGATTTACTGCATGATGAGGTAAACCAGGAGGGGGAGAGCTGCCGACAGTCTGGGAGCGGATCAAGAAATGCTGGACTGGGTATGCGCGGGAGGGAGAGAGGGAGGGCAGTTAATCATTAAAAGTGATTAATTTTAAAACCGTGATTAATGATGAACGCATTAATCGCAGCATTAATCGTGATTAACATGCAGCCGTACTAAAAATATTAAATAACCTTAAAATAAGTGTTATAATTGTACATATGAATAAATATATCTAAAATAAATAGAATTTTAAAACTCAGTTCCATTGGAAAAACTTAGCAAGATTGTAAATTCAGCTGAATTTTTACATTGAAATTGTTTCTAATTTAGCAGTTTACCATGGGAAAAACCCATTTAAACTTCAGATTAGTTTTAAGTTCACAGAATCCAGGATTAATGACTTATTACTACCATATCAGATCAGTAAACACTCCTTAAATTATTTGTTTCTCTCTGACTATTCAATTATCTTTTTTGTACTGTGTTGCACAAAGGAATTGATTCTATTCTTTTATATATATATATATATATATATATATATATATATATATATATATATATATATATATATATATTGTTCTGGTAGAACTTCAGTCAGACCTATGGATCCCCCTGGTAAATATATTTTTCCTATTCTTTCTTACTGCTCTTTTTCTCTGAATCTCTCTCTTTCACATCTTTGTATCAGATTCTTTTAACGTGTGCAAATGTAGGTGTAATTAATTCCAGTCTCTTTGTGACGTCTGTGTACTTGCAGAGGACTTACCTGTGGTTTATTCAGTTTCTCGTGAATCTTCAGTTCTTCTCCTTTCTTGTATGGTGAGGCCCTGCTTCTTTTCTTCCAGGGATGGATGATGAAAAAAGAAGTAGCAGCTGTACCTACTATCTATTCCTAAAACCACAATAAAATGGAGAGAGAATCTGCCTTTTTATCCGCACATTGTGTTCCCATAAATTCATCTGGAAATCTCAATATACTGCACTCTTGCTTGCAGTATATTTATTTTCTTGTCTGATAACTTTATGGCCCTGCACTAGCTGTTAGGTTATCTTCCTTAACTCGCTTTAGAAGTGTCTCTCTCTCTCTCTCATATGCACCCAGTATCAGCCAGCAATTATTTCCTTTCAAAATAACTAATGTGGCTCCCACAACCTTTAGACTGACAAAGAGAAATTCTACTTTTAAAATTTAGAATTCTCATCAGAGGTTCCAAACATTGCTGGTTCAAAAACTAGCTGGGACACACACCACTCTTAGATCCCTCTTTACAAAGCAGTGAATGGGCTGTGTCGGCATTCATGCACCGACAGCTGCTGGTGTGGCTTTGTGAATATGGGGGGGGGGGGGGGGGGGGGGCGCTTGTCTTTTCACAAACTAGAGTTCCTCAATATCAAACTCTGGATATAATTAAAATCTCTCTTCAATTCTATAAGGGGGTCTTTTACAAAGGTGCGCTAGCAATTTTAGATCGCACTAAAAATTCACGTGCACTAAACACTAAGATGCCCATTATGTTCCTATGGGCATCTTAGCATTTAGCACATGTGAATTTTTACTGCAAGCTAAAAATGCTAGCACACCTTTGTAAAAGACACCCTAAGAGATTAGCAAACAAATGTTTCTCATTCAGTCCCACTCTCACAAATTCTCACAAAAAGTTCTTACGGTATTAAAGTTAGAATTAAAATCACAAACTTGTTTAAATTTAACAAAAATAAAATAACTCACTTTTAGAAGTGCTCAATGGTTCCTCTCACAATACTCCCAAAAATGTAATTTAAAAGGCTACTAACCACTGACTCGCTTTTCCTCACACACTTAGGGCCTCTTTTACCAAATCGCGCTAGCGAGTCCCAGCACGGTAATGCCGACAAAGCCTATTCACTTGAATGGGCCTTGTCGGCATTGTTGCGCAGGAATTGCTAGCAAGGTTTGGTAAAAGAGGCCCTTATTCATCAAATCTACCACTAATTGCCCAAATAAATTTTCTTTCTATTCACTTCACACTTAAACTCCACAGACTCTCAAACATAGACCCTACCTCTTCAGCGTCCAACCAACTTCTCCCCAACGGACTTCTTAGCTGTCACTAGGAACAGGTTCCCTCAGAAACCTGTGCAGCCAATCAGATTTATGCACACTGACATTCCATGGCAGGTACTTGCCTGCACAGCTATAAACATTTTTAAAATGATAAACTTTAAAAAGGCCTTGTTTTTGCTTTTAAACATCATAGATCACCTTACACCTTTTGACCAATTTATGGAAAAATCTGGATTTTATAAAGCCCTTTGTACCCACAACGTGTGTAACGTTTTTTTTTTTAAGCATCTTACAATTAAACCTGCACAAAAATAGAGGATCACAGCACATCTTAATCACCACTGCACACCTCCATTCTTTAATTTTTAACATTGCCCAAGCTTTCTAAATACAATAAATACTTAAATTTTAAACCGAGTGCCAGTCTCCATTGACCTACTGTGCATGTGTGAATTTTTGTGCCATTTTTGGACATCTAAGGGCTTTCTCCTGCCCCCCCCCCCTTTAGCTCCCAGCATCCTTAGAGCTGTTTCTAACATGATGCACTTGCGCAATTGCATAATTGTGATTGTGTCCTGATTATCACTTAACTCCCCCCCCCCCCCTCTTTTACTGGGCCTCTCCTGCCCCTGTGGCCACTTAATTAAATAATTGCTCCCAAGTCCTTCAACCTCTTAAAATAAGCCTCCGCCTGCATTTTGGGTTGCATTCCGAATTTCTGCGCATGCACAATCCATGACATCACCACCCATGCATGCGCTATGATGTTATGCGCATGCATGGTAGACTTCCCAGCCCAACCCCGAGACTCAGTAGAGCCGAGGCTTCTCCTGTGACCACCTCTTGGCTGAAAATGAGCCTCCAGTGGCTCAAAAATGCATCCCCTAACAGCAGCACTCCATTCTGCCGCGAAAATCGTGACATACCCGCAGCAGCACCTAAACACCCTCCCACACCTAGAGAAAGGCCCTGCCTAGGTAAAAAAAAAAAATTATTTATAAGAACATAAGATGAATCACAAGTGTTCATAATAAATACAACTGACAATCTGGCAAAATAAAAACACTTTTCATTTATTTTTTTTTATAAAATATATTCCATATTGCTGCTGTAAAAACAAACATTTCACATTTTTTTTGTACAATAAAAATAATACTTGGAAGACAGTTGAAATAAACTCCAGCAAGACAGTCATTTATGGGTTTGATGACATGTACTGACTTCGCTATTCCAAGGTCATTTTAGACATTACCAATGGGGGTGATAGTACAAGGTGGTTAGTGGTTTTAAAGCTGCTGACAGCCGTGGGCTGAATTAGACATGGAAATTCAACGTTGATCCATATCCAGGCATCAGCATTGAATATCCAGGCCTTTGGTGGACCCAAAAGTTATGTGGGTGCCAGCCAATATTCAGTGCCAGCACAGGTACTGGAACGGGGGGAGTCACAGGTGTCATAGCACCTCAAGGTTTCCCTTCTCTCCATCTCCTCCCATGTGAGGAGTTTCCTTTCTTACCTCCCTCCTCTGGAGTAGGGACGTTCCAACCAGCATTAACACCAAAAGCATCGGAGCCGGTGGGTGCGGAGCCTTGAGCATCTCTGCATGTTCAAGGCTTGCTGGCTCCTGCCCCCTCCGAAGTTCCAATTTTGGAGGGGGAAAGGGGGAGCCGGCAGGCCTTAGGCATGCAGATGCTCAAGGCCCTTAGCGCGCTTGCCTCGATGCTTTTGGTGTTATGTCAACTGGAGTGTGGAGTGTCGCCATCCCAGGGGAGGTAGGTAAGGTAGTGGGGAGAAGGAAAAAGATGCTAGAGACCTGGAGTGGGGGGGTGGGGAGGAGGGGGTTTCAGAGGTAGGAAAGGAAAGATGCTGGATGCCAAGTGTGTTCTATGGGATGGTAGATAAGGGAAGGGGAGATGCTGGAGCTGGGGCCAGAACTTGGGGAGGGGGGTAGCGCTTGGTCCCCTCCCCAAACAAAAAGGTATTCTGCTGCCCCTGAGTGCCAGAATCTGCATACCTGCTTTTTGTGTAGTCTATCTGCCCAGTTTAGGTATGCAGGCACTGATACTGAATGTCACTGGAGCCCGCATATCTTCCTCGTACACCCACAAACCACCACGGTACTAACCAGATAGTGCCACAGCGGTCAGAGGAGATATTGAGTGGCAGTACCTGGTCAAGTGCTGCTGAATATCCCCTCTCAGCCCGCTGATCAGGGTTTAAATGAGCAGAAGCATCTCCTCCCTGCTTAAACCACTTTGAATATCGACCCCCCAATGTTTGAATTCTTTTTGTACAAAAGGAACATTAAATTTAAACCCAGCTTTCAGCTAGCAACCCCCCCCCCCCCCATGTTTATTTACAATACTGTAGAGGTTTCTCATTATGTATGTCCTCAAGGTTAAAGACTGCAACTTCCCAGTTTTAAGTGCAAGCAAGCGCTATGACAGCCTTGCACATGCCTGAAACTGCAGCCTTGGAACGGTCTTATGCTGAGAAGTTTGAATCCTGAGATAAGGAGGGAGTTCCTCTCTTAGAAAATGGCACAGCTGAGGCCATATTTTATTGCCATCTGTGACCTTCTAAAGTCCCTGCTGCCAGCCCAGCCTCGGAAGTCTCTCGCAGACTACCTTGGTGCAGGACAATCTTTAACACAAGACTGTGTAGCACATTTGATACAGTATTGGTGCAAGCAGTGAAACATTTGTCCTGGCCTAACAAAAGTAAGGACGGAAAAAAAGTAGAGACAGGCGACACAAACGGTAAAGTAGATCAGAGAGAATAGGTCTCAAACAAAAACAAAGAAGTAAACCAGTATGGTAAAATCTGCTTTGTTGATAAAAACTTCTTGTACAAAACCAGACATGGCCACGTTTCAGCAAACGCCTGTATCAGGGGAATGACAAATCACCACCAGATAAAATGAAATTTAAAATGTCTGAATCGAAGCGTTTTAAATGACACTGCTCATGATTTAGATGCTGCCTTTCAACTTCAGATGTTTTCATTTCATTTTATTTGTATATGTGGTGATTTGTCATTCCTCTGATACAGGCGTTTGCCAAAATGTAGCCATGTTGGGTTTTCTACAAGAAGTTTTATCAACAAAGCAGATTTTTTTTGTTACATTTGTACCCCGCGCTTTCCCACTCATGGCAGGCTCAATGCGGCTTACATGGGGCAATGGAGGGTTAAGTGACTTGCCCAGAGTCACAAGGAGCTGCCTGTGCCTGAAGTGGGAATCTAACTCAGTTCCTCAGTTCCCCACTGGTGTACATCTTTGTTTTCGGTTGGAACCTATTCCCTCAGATCCACTAACAAAGTAAGGGCCCGGCCAAAAGCCTCAAACTGCAGTGAAGAATACTCATATGTAAACTAATCTGACCAACTGACTAGACTAAGGCGGTATAATTGACAAGAGATGGCAGGAGCGTGCTTAGCCCATTATCTGGCCTGAAGCCAGTAGGTGGAGCCTGCTGCCATATTGAGTCACCCAAAACAATAGCAAACACTTATTAGAAATAAAGACAGCCTATGTGTGGATTGGCATGGACCAATAGTTTGCTTTGCTTGTATCAAGATAGTGGCTATGGCTTCAAGCTTTGTCACGTGACGCCGTCTCCTGTCAATTAAACCTCCTTGGACTAGACCAACATTCCCAACTCAGTCCTCAGGAAACCCCCAGCCAGTCTGGTTTTCAAGATATCCACAAAGAAGATGCATGAGAGACATTTACATACAATGGAGCAGTGGCATAGCCACGGGGGGACCATGGGGGCTTGGGCCCCCCAAGTTCTGCTGGTTTGGTTGGCAAGGATCCTCAAGCCATGCCAGTACTGTCCCCTGCCACGCTGCGGGCCCTGCTTCCCCACCCCACCCCCCCATGCACAAGCACGGTTTTAGTGAAATTGAGCACGTGCGAGGCTTTGCGCGTGCTCAATTTCATTAAAATCGAGCATGCGCGCCATGGGGGGGAAGCAGGGCAGGCAACATGGAAGCGAACAGTGTTGGAGGAAGGCTTCTGCTGGCGGGTCCTTGGGGACCCCCGTCAACCCAGTTATGTGGGGTTGCGGCAGAGGCAAAGAGCAGCGGGAAAGTGGGGCAAAATGTGCCCTCCACCCCCCCCAAAAAAAAAATTGAGGTCTGGCTAAGCACCTGCAATGGAGGCACTACATGACTAGACATACACAGAGGGAGCCCAAGATTACTTTTCCCTCTCTTACCCTCCCTCCTCCAAACTAGCCAAATCACACTGAAGCAGCTCAAATCTGAGAGACGCCTGAAAGCGAAGAGAACAAGAACTACATAATCATTCACCTTTAACCTTTGCTTGGCATCAATCTCTATTGTGAAGCAATCAGCAGTTTAAATATAGCTTATCTCTATAATATCAGTGTTACATCGCGTCCTAGTTCAAATATGTATGAGGCTCAGAACTGCACGCACTGAAAACAGCAAACAAAATGTGCTACAAAGCCCAGCATTGCTAAAGACGGCCCTTTACTCCATCATAAAAGGTGTCAAGTCTAACGCTAAAGTGGCTGGATACCTTGTCTCTCATCCACAGCAGGAAACTCCCATGCTATCCCCCGCTTACACAAGCCAGTTTGGCATATGATGCAAATTGTCGAGCAGGGACTGTAGTAATTCTGAGATTTATTTTTTTAAAAATTAGATTGTATATACACACACACATATAGACACACATACACACACACTCTTACAAAAATGTGAAAATTAAGCATCAATCCGGAATTTGGATATTGGTTTCTCCTTCAACTAAATTTTATCTTTATTTAATAGCCTAGTGCTTCTCAATCCTGTCCTGGAAGAACACCTAGCCAGTTGGGTTTCCAGTGTATGTAAATTACTTCATACATATTCATTGTAATAATCCTGGAAACCAGACAGACAAGTTGTGCCTCCTGGAGAGGACCGAGAAGCACTGCAGCAGGAGATTCAACTTGGATGACCACATCTTTGACCTAGAGCAGAAGTTTCCCAAACCCATCCTTGGGGACCCCAGCCGTTTGGGTTTTTCAATCAATAGACAATAAATATTCATGGGATAGATTTGCATGCACTGCCCGCTACACTACAAAATCTGATGTATGTATGAGCGATTTCCCAGCTGTATGTGAAGCTTCAGTTAATCCACTAAGTCTGCAACTATCATTAAGATTTCAAAAGCTGCTGCATTTAGCAGTTTGCTAATCTCTAGGAAAACTTCAACTGCTGGTGGTCATCTGTGTCTCAGACTAGTGCACTGTACAATACCTGCAGGCAGGCACACGCCAACTCACAAAACGTGGCGCAGGGAGGACAAACCATATCAGCCGCCACGAATGGCTTCAGAGTATGAGAAGCTTATAGGCTCTCATGTACCAAGCTTGTGCCATAAAATATGTCAGTCTGCTAGAAGAAGCCAGTATTGCATGATGATTCTTTAAAAAGGAGTTGCACAGCTTTGGACCAATCACTGTATTTGTGTCTGGTAATGCTAATGATGGCTATAGTCCACCAACTCTCTTATATAGGTTCAAAGTGGATAACATCAAATTGCAGTTTAAGTTATTCAAAATAGCCAACAGAATGAAAAAGATAAAAAAAAGCTATATAAAAAAACTGCCTTGATAAAGAATTAAAAAAAACCCCCAAATAGGTCTTCAGTTGTTTCCGAAATAATAGATAAGAAGATAACATTCTGAGATCAGCAAGGTAAAGAACACCACACACATGTTCTCACTAAACAGATATATTTTGTGAGGCTAGAAGCCAAGCAGCCAACGAGGCCTACACCTCTTCAACACACTATTGCAAAATATCCTCTTGACAGGACCACAGTCCAAGGAACGATGACCCTGGTGGATTGCCCACGGTTTAACTGGACTGCACTGTCCTCTTAAGTTCTCTGACCAAAAGTACATTCAAATCCAGACTCAGTCCAGGTTCGAAATAACTTCTAAAATAATAACTGAACATTCTTCATTGCTTCTATCTTTCATTAGCTTCAACTAATTTGGGAAAGATGGTTACAAATAGGATTGGGTTGAGCTGCCATGTGGAGCCTCTTAATGTGCACATACAGCAGAAGGTGCAGAGGGCTCCGAAGTTACTCCTCTGTCAACCACTGCAGGGCTCAGCGCTGAGAGAAACCATAACTTACATGTAAGGTCTCCCTGCCTGCACTGCTGCACAGCACACGGGTTCTTTTCACTCCTGATTTTTACACCAATTTTCAAAGGAAAAGTAGACACATGTTTTGACTCTGAAATCTGCATCTGCTTTTTCTACAGGTACTATTTCAATGGAAAACGATGCACACAGAATTAGATATTCAATCTGCATGCATTGTTTTCCTCCCTCAACCAGTACATAGCCCTCGAAATGTCTCCTGCTATCAGATTCACAGCTTACAATAATAATAAAACTCACAATCAAAATTTTAGCCAGGTTAAGGGTGAGTAATTTTCAGAAAGCTCTTTTCACCCAGTCAAGTTGGGACTTACCAGGTAAATAGCATTTGAAAACTCCATATGCACCTCTTACTCAAACTCCTACCCATATAGCAGCCAAATCATATCTGAGTTGTCCAACCTCTAATAAAAGCTGCCTTGGCAAACCCCAGTCCTCCAAAAGAGACAGATAGCTACCTGCAATATATTGTAGGAGAACCAAATAGATGTCAGCACCTTTTCAACAGTCTGACCAAGTCAAAGAGCTTTGGTTTCTCCAGAAGCTGCTCATACACAGACACTAAAGCAAAACTCCCCTGACCCTCTAAAAACTACTGATATGCAATATTTTGTCATGGCCAGTCTGCAGCAATATCTGCATGATGCATTGGTACAAATGAGCACAGCACAAGCCCTCAAGCAAATGGGTACTGGACATTTCTTCAGGAGACAGAGACAGGGTGGATTCATGGTACACGTTTAAGTAGTAACCCAGGTGACCACTGGCCTTGCATTACCAAAGCTTTCCACCAATTGCCATAGTAAACCTGTTCCAGCAGGCACAGTGCCAACAGAACTTTTTTACCCAAGGAATTAGTGGAGTGGTACACACCGTATGGAAGCAGAGCTGAACACAACAGACTGACCTGGTAAATGAGATTTTAGTGCTTTGCATTCTGAACATTTTTGCGCTTAGATATTTATCTACTTTTGCTACATTCTTAGTATTCAGGTATAACATGTCAATGCCCAAAAGGGCTTACAATCTAATTGGGTTCCTTAAGGCAATGAGAGATAAAGAGGTGATTCTGTGACTGGGTGCCACAATTTAGGTGTCTGAAATTCTAGAACATCCAGGCACCCAAGATTCCATTATAGAATACTAACGAGTCAGCATCAATGTGCCTACATTTAGGCTCACACACTTACACCATGTCAATAGAAGGTCTAAACGCGGTACTTAAGCACATAACTGACAGTATTCTGTAAGTTACGCATGTAAATGTCGGTCCTGCCTATGCTCCTCCCCCCTTGCATTTAAGCACAAAAGTGACTTGCACACATCGTCACAGGAACTTCAGTGCGCAAGTGTACACTTACTCGCATAAGAGCTAGCATTCTATAAATTTTAGCATGGTAATGACACTTTAATTTAGGCATCAGGTTATAGAATGGAGGGGGGGGGGGGGGGGGGGGGGAAGGGACTTGCCCAAGGTCACAAGGATTGTCAGTGGAGGACAAAGGGGAACTGAGATTAGAATCCCAGTGTCTTTACCCACTGCTCTAACTGCTAGGCTGGCCCCTTCTCTCCCATTTCACCAGTATGCACTACATCCCGCTGTTTGAGCAAGACTGACATGATGATGATGATGCAAGGTCTAGCAAGAGCGTGATCTTTCCTATCAGCATCATGGCCGAGTCTTGATGAAGGCCAGCTAATGACTTAGTGAGGACCCGTCCTCTGTGAGCCTCCAAGGTTCTGTGTCACCAACCATTGCTGCTGAACTTGCAGCTCGGTAATGAACCTCCTCATGGTCCATAAAACTGCAGTAACTGATAAAAAGTTTGCTGTACACTTTGGTCTCTGCACCTTCATGTAAATTCTCTTTAAAAAAATCAAGCTATGAACTTTTCCACCCTTCTTCAGGCTATAAAAAAGGAACATTTTCTTTGTGTCAATTTAAAAAAAAAAAAAAAAGAAGAAAGTTTGGCAACATTATATACAGCTTGAAATTTACACTTGCAAAAAGTCTTTTGCTCTCCAGGTGTTTCTCAGAAGCACATCCAATGAAGACCTAGAGGCCTGGATATGGTAAGTGCTGTATAGAAGCCCCCCAAAAGAATGCGAGAACTTGTGACATGTTCCTGGCTCAGTCCAAAAACCTCTGACAGGCCTTCTTCCACCGGCAGGCTGTGCACCACTGGTCCCTGTGCTCAATACCGTAAACCTTACGGCACTTTTTAGCTTCACCTCGAACTTTCCTGCAAAAGAACAAGAGGGGAGAGGTCACTCGCTCTCCTGCAGTGACAGACATCTTCAAGCCTTCTACTCAACCACTTCCATCATTGTGAATACAAGTAAACCGGAATATAGGGGAACTGCACAGATCCACAAACTACATATGTGCCATTAGTCACCTAAAGAGCGGGAACATGCCTATTAACACTGAAAACAAATTTCTGAATAGGTCATTCAAAACATGCAAAAAAACAACAAATAAGTAAAATACATTGCAACAGAAAATGAAAGGAAATTAAGACCAAAAAGAATCCACCCCTCAATAAACAGAACAAAAAAATGTTGCCATTTTAAGGGGGAAAATACAGCTATTCAAATGAGACCATTTGCTGTACTGAGCCATCCTGTGCCGGCTTCCAAGGACAATGCAGCAGCACGTAACAGACTCTGCATCTACAGCCAATCAGGAAGAGGCACAGCGGCAGCCCGCATGCTTCAGCCTGCACCATTTTGATTCACAACTCTAGTGCAGCATCAAATGTTCACACCCTGAGCGTGCACAAATCTTTTTAAAAGAAAAATGCAAAGACGAACTTATCTTAACCTACACCTTTCCCAATTGTAGAGAAATTAAACACCAGACCTACTACGCAACCAGTTTCTCCTTTTTGGGCAGCCAGCTTTGGAATGCTCTAACCAGACCAATCCGATTAATAAACGACTTCTTGCCCTTTAGAAAAATGTTGAAAACTCATCTCTTTAAGCAAGCCTACCCTAATGCCCCAACCTAATCTTGCCAACCTCCACTCCCAATTCTGTTCTGACTTAAATACCAACCTCCCATCCTTCTCTTTCCATCTCTCCTTAATTTTATCCCTCCTTACCCCTTTTCTCTCAAATTACACTATCCTATCTACCCTCTTTTATCCTAGTCATATATTATCTAGCTCAACTTATCATACACTACTAAGCCCGACTTTACGTTGTTTTATTTTATTTATTTTTGTTACATTTGTACCCCGCTTTCCCACTCATGACAGGCTCAATGCGGCTTACATGGGGCAATGGAGGGTTAAGTGACTTGCCCAGAGTCACAAGGAGCTGCCTGTGCCTGAAGTGGGAATCGAACTCAGTTCCTCAGTTCCCCAGGACCAAAGTCCACCACCCTAACCACTAGGCCACTCCTCCACTCCTTTTTACTCCTGTTTTATTGAAAATTCTATTCTTAACTTTGTATTTCAAATTACTATGTAAGCCGCATTGAGCCCTGCATTGTGTGGGAAAGCGCGGGGTACAAATGTAATAAATAAATAAATAAATAAATGTGGTGGTGTACAGCAGGTCCAACTTGACATAAAACTTACAATTTTGTTAACAACATAATAGCAAAAAAAAAAGGCCAAATACAAGCAGGAATACAATGAGATAAAATTGGAAATAGTGCAAATTGAAAGCTAACAAATGGGACCAACATGACACAGTAACAGAAAAATACATACTAAAAAAAAAAAAAAAAGCCAGAAGGATGCTTGGGTGCATAGGGGGAGGAATGACCAGCAGGAAAAAAAAAAAAAACGTAATAGTGACTGTACAAGACTCTAGCGAGACCTCATTTAGAGTACTGTGTACAATTCTGGAGACCGGTTGGGGGGGGGGGGGGGGGGGGTGTGTGGCTACTAAAATGGTTAGTGGTCTTTGTCAAAGTATATGGGGATAGATGTAAAGATCTCAATATGTATACTTTGAAAGACAGGCTGGAGAAGGGAGATAAGATAGAAGCATTTAAATATCTATGTGGTATAAATGTACAGGAGGTGAATCTCTTTCAGATGTAAGGAAATGAGGGGAAATAGGATGAAAGAGGATAGACTCAGAAGCAGTGGCGTAGCAGGGGGGGCTGCCACCTGGGGCGGGGCGGTTCGCCGTTGCACCCCCCCCCCCGGGTGCAGCATGATGACACCCCCCCTCAGAGCATCGACACCCCCCTCCCCCCCGACCAGCTCCCGCACCCTACCTTTAAAAAGAATATCGGAATCCGAGGCGAGGCGCAGCGCCTCGCGCCTGCCCTGCACGTAAAAGAAATGTGGACCGTCGGGCCTTCCCTCGCTCTATCTGTCCTGACCTTGCGGAAATAGGAAGTTGCGTCAGCGGAGGGTGGGACAGATAGAGCGAGAGAAGGCCCGACGGTCCACATTTCTTTTACATGCAGGGCAGGCACGAGGCGCTGCGCCTCGCCTCGGATTCAGATATTCTTTTTAAAGGTAGGGTGCGGGAGCTGGTAGGGAGCACCTCCCCTGAGCTGACACCCAGAGCGGACCGCCCCTCCCGCCCCCCCACTTGCTACGCCACTGCTCAGAAGTAACCTGAGGAAATACTTCTTCATGGAAAGAGAGGTGAAGACGAGAACTGTATCTGAATTGAAACAAGCTTGAGACAATTACATGGGATCTCTAAAGATGAGGAAGGGATATTAGATAGTATAGGTGGGCCACATGCTCTTTATTTTCCTACGTTAAGACAGCACAGCAGAACAGAAATAAGATAAAATGTCAGCACAAATAATACATCATAACAGGCAGCAACAGAGATATGATATTTACAATTTGCCTTAGTGGCACCATACTCTGACACACTAGGCTGGATTCTGCAGCCACTGGTTGGGTGGAGGATGTGAAGACACTGAAGGCAAAAGAAGTTTTAGTTTAGGAAACTCAACTAGAGGGTCCCAGTATCTTAGGGCACTAACTGCAGGATAGGGAATGCTGGCAAATAAATAAATAGAATTATTCATTATGATAATGGAATACACATTGGGGGGAATTTTATTGGACTCCTTGCATGTAAACAGCACTTTATGCCCAGAAATAGGTGTGTATTAAATTGTCTGGCACATACTACTACTAATCATTTCTATAACACTACTAGATGTACACAGCACTGTACACATTTATTATGCAGGTACTTTCTCTGTCCCTAGAGGGCTCACAATCTTAGGTTTTTGTACCTGGGGCAATGGAGGGTTAAGTGACATGCCCAAGATCACAAGGAGCTGCAGTGGGAATCGAACCCAGGTCACCAGGATCAAAGCCCGCTGCACTAATCAACCTTACAAAAAGGTTGCCAACCTTACAAAAAGAGACAATATTGTGTTTTAGCACCTCCAAATTATCCCCAGACACAACGAGAAGAAATTTGCTCAATACTCACAGCGCTGGCTCCTACAAAGAGGTACACAGGTTGATCCCAGGGATGAAGGTTTGAGATGAGAGATGTGTGTGTATGTGTTATAAATCCACTCACCTCGGAGATGGTATTTTTTTTAATTTTTTTTACATTTGTACGCCACGCTTTCCCACTCATGGCAGGCTCAATGCGGCTTACATGGGGCAATGGAGGGTTAAGTGACTTGCCCAGAGTCACAAGGAGCTGCCTGTGCCTGAAGTGGGAATCGAACTCAGTTCCTCAGTTCCCCAGGACCAAAGTCCACCACCCTAACCACTAGGCCACTCCTTACACAGCCTAGGTGCTCTGTGATAAAAATTATCCTCCACATGCACACCACAACAGCGTAAACACTGATGCTTCTTCACAGGCAATTTTCATAGCACCAACACACATCTCCCCACACAGATATGCATACTTTTGGGGCCATGGACAAAATTCTCACCTGGTGCCACTGTGAGCTCTGGGAGGAGAAGTCACAGTCGGTTGCGATTTCACTGCTGCTGGCTGCTGCTCACTCAAACTCAGGGATCGACTGCGAATCTGAGGGAGATGGGCAGAATTTGGAAGATATTACATTAAGAGCCAGAGGATCTCAACCCTGTTTGAAATACTCTTGTGCACAGCAGATACTCAGGATTGAATTAGCACAAACACACCCAGTGTCCCACCATGTGGCAGTTCTCCTACAACCTGTAATCAGGCACATGCACTAAGAACTACCAAGTCCAGCACCCTATCACAAGTAACCAGGCAGATTCCAAGAGAAGGGCAATAAAAATGATAAAGGGGATGGGACAACTTCCCTATGAGGAAAGGCTAAAGTGGCTAGGGCTCTTCAGCTTGGAGAAAAGGCAGCTGAGGGGAGATATGATAGAGGTCTATAAAATAATGAGTGGAATTGAACGGGTACAAGTGAAGCGTTTGTTTACGCTTTCCAAAAATAGGAGGACTAGGGGGCAAGCAATGAAGCTACTATGTAGTAAATTTAAAACAAATCGGAGGAATTTTCTTCACTCAACATGTAATTAAACTCTGGAATTCGTTACCAGAGAATGTGGTAAAGGCGGTTAGCTTAGCAGAGTTTTAAAAAGGTTTGGCCGGATTCCTAATGGAAAAGTCCATAGACCATTAAATGGACTTGGGGAAAATCCACTATTTCTGGGATAAGCAGTATAAAATGTTTTGTACTTTTTTGGTATCTTGCCAGGTATTTGTGACCTGGATTGGCCACTGTTGGAAACAGGATGCTGGGCTTGGTGGACCTTTGGTCTGTCCCAGTATGGCAACACTTATGTACTTATATATGACCCATTCCTTATTGTTTATATCCACATGAACTATGGCTAAATCCAAATTAAACTCTGCAAATTCCAACAACACATTCCACAGTTCAATTGTACACTGAGTGAAGCAACACATTATCTTAATTGTTTTAAAACATGCTACCTATTAGTTTCATGGAATGATCACTAGTCTTACAGCTATCTGAAAGGGTAAATGACCATTCCTTATTCAACCCACTCCATGCTGCTCAGGATTTTATAGGCCTCTACCATATCCCTGTCTTCTGTAAGCTGGAGCCCTGTCCTGTTTAGTGGAGATGAATCAATTTTTCACTCTTTCAAAAAGTACTGCACTTTGTAGTTGAACCCCTGACAACGCTTAGCAACAAGCAGCGACTGTCGGGTTTCACAAAGAAGGCAGTGACTGCAAAACAAGAAAATCGGAGTTAATGCAGTAGTGCAAGAAAACATACTAACAGAGAAGATATTACTGAGGCGACATAAGTTTGCCCGAATAAAAAAGGGAAGAAGCAGCTGCAGGACGTAACAGTGCCCTCATGAGCTGGAGTTAAAAAAAAAATAAAAAAAAGCTGTATGGACATTTTGAAATAATACCTATAGTGGCATGTGTCATCGAAGGAGGATCCTTAATACTGTTTATCTATATATTGACAACTACATTATAGAAGATATGTGGAGGGATATCCATTGAACTTTTATGAACTACACTATAGGGTGTCAAACTACATGTGACTGTTTATTACAATGGCTGGATTGTGAAACTCTAGGGATAGAGGGATATTAAATATGGTTTTATTAGACTGGTGTGAATGAGAAGAGTGTGTGGTTAAGATTGTGGGAAGGTATCTTTATGTAAATCTAAGTTTTTGAATAAAGAGATTTTGATACATCAAGCAGAGAGTAACAGTTACTATATTCATGGATACCAGGTCTAACTAAAATAAGATATTTACTCAGTAGATGATTATATATAACATAGTAACATAGTAAACGACGGCAGATAAATACCTGAACGGTCCATTCAGTCTGCCCAACAAGATAAACTCATGTTACAAGAGAGATTTGCACACAATGGGGGCAGTGAACAAGCAAATCTCTCTCAGATGTATCCATTACTGGATATCTTGAAAACCTGACTGGTTTGTAGTCCCCGAGGACCGGACATTGAGACTCCTGCCCTAGCAGATAATATCTATGTGTTGTTACAGCTTCAGACTATTACAAGTAAAGTTTCACAACCTAGATTGCAGTTCCAATTCACATATTTTCATCCTCAGCCCTGCAGTCTCTAGAGAGCACCCCCAGGGAAATGATACCCCACTTCAATATTTCTATGGTCCAGGATTTGGTGAAAGTTCAGATTTAACTCACATCTTTCTCAGTAATTCAAATTGAGTTACATTCAGGTACATTAGGTGTTTTTCTTTCCTTGCAGGGCTCACAATCTAAGTTGGTACATGAGGTAAGGAGCAGCAGTGAGATTTGAATGCTGATGTCCCTGGATCCAGTGGTGTTCCTAGGGGGGCTGACACCCGGGGCAGATCGCCGATGCGCCCCGCCGCCCGGGTGCAGCGCCCCCCCCCCCCCCAGATGCAGCGGGACCCTCCCCCCCTGGCGAAGGAACCCCCGGGTGCACGCCGCTTTGGGGGGGGGGGGCCGCGCGCCTGTCCGCTTCATTCGTTTCCATGCACCCTCTGCCCCGGAACAGGAAGTAACCTGTTCCGGGGCAGAGGGAGCACAGAATGAAGGTAGCGGACAGGTGCGCGGCACCCCCCCCCCCCCACCCCTGCGGCGTGCACCCGGGGCAGACCGCACCCCCCCCACCCCACCCCCCTAGGAACGCCACTGCCTGGATCTCAACTTGTTAGTCTGTGCAACAGAAAGCCAGGCACAGATTTAAAAAACAAAATCTGGTGGGACACACAATAAGGAAGTGTATATGTTGTGAAGAGAGTTGCAAGAGCATCTTCTGATGATTCAACGATTATGGGGCTCATTTTCAAAAGAGAAACGTCTCAAAAGCAGCATAAAGTGGATTTAGGTGTGCTCAAAACTTGGACATTTTTCTGCCATAACGGAACAAAGCAAAAATGTCCAGGACTAAAAGTTAGATGTTTTGCTCTATACCTCTTTCAATCATGCCCAAGTCATAAAAATATGCCCCAAAGGATGAGATGACTACTGGAGGGATTAAGGCATGAACCCTGCTTACTCCCCCAGTGGGCAATGACCCCCCCCCCCCCCCCAAGATGTGAAAGAAACAGTACATACCAGCCTCTATCACAGCTCCAGATGTTATGGCCAGTCCTATTAGAGCAGCAAGCAAGTCCCTGGAGTAGCTTAGTGGTCACTGCAGAGGAGGAGACCCAGGTCCATATCCCACTCTGTTACACTTGTGGTAGAAAGTGTTAACCCTCCAAAACCCACCAAAAACCTGTACCTACATACAGGTGATACCTGCAGCCATAAGGGCTACTGTAGTGGAGTACAGTTGGATACAATAAGTTTTTTGGAGGGTTCACAGCGAGAGATGTGTACCTGGGATCTTTTATGTGAAGTCCACTGTACTGCCCCCTAGCATGTCCAACTACTTTACTTGGATGTCTGAGTGGAATGGAACGGGTAGACGTGAATCGCTTGTTTACTCTTTCCAAAAATACTAGGACTAAGGGGCACGTGATGAAGCTACAAAGTAGTACATTTAAAACAAACCGGAGAAACGTTTTCTTCACTCAACGTGCAATTAAACTGTGGAATTCGTTGCCACAGAATGTAGTAAAAGCAGTTAGCTTAGTGGGGTTTTAAAAAAGGTTTGGATGGCTTCCTAAAGGAAAATTCCATAGACCATTATTAAAATGGGGGAAATCCACTGCTTATTTCTAGGATAAGCAGCATATTGTACTTTTTGGGATCTTGCCCAGTACTTGTGACCTGGATAGGCCACTGTTGGAAACAGGATGCTGGGCTTGATGGACCTTCGGTCTGTCCCAGTATGGCAATACTTATGTACTTATTCTGTAATGGAATCTGATTAGATTTTAAGCCCTGTCGAGCAGGGACTGTCTCTTCATGTTGAAGTGTACAGCACTGTGTATGTCTAGAGTGCTGTAGAAATGATAAGTAGTAGCAGTTATAGAAAAACACTCTCTGAGCAGCACTGGGGTTCCCTGTTATAGAATTGCCCCCTTATTGACTATCTTGAAAGGAATACCGGGTGGCCAGAATCCTGCCTGGCCTCAGCAAAGCAGTATCAAGACCTTAACATTTAGCAGGAAATAAAATGGAAAGAATGCAACATGAATGCTATTTGAGCATTTGCCCAAGTAAAGTTATAAATAGCTTTGTGTCAAGAGGCAGAAGGCCACCAGACTACTAAATACAGAGAGTGGAAGAGAAAGAAGAAAATTCAAATGAGCAAAAAGTATTAGCTAATAAGTGCAAGGCTTTAAGGCTTTTGCTAAAACTTAGCTTGAGTTATCTGCAGCAGAGCCCATAGGAATAAAATGGGCTGTGCAGCAGATAACTCAAGCTATGCATAAGTAAAAGACCCCCCTAAGAGAGCAGAATGCTGAACTGGGATCTGCAAAACAAGGATCAACAGAAGCTAAGGCTTAAGTGGTTATAGTTTAAATTATGTAGAAGAGACTGTGGCAAAAGTGTCACCTGAGGAGGCAATGGTTTTTGTTTTGCTTTTTTTTTTTTTAATTTTATCTTTATTGAAATCTTTCAAGGAGGCAATGTTTAAATTTATTTTCACTACCACCTGAGATTGACATTCTGGATTCTGTACCGTTCTGTTGCATATATAAGCTGTGAATTTAACTACAAGATATATAAAGTTTTGTTTTCAAGAATTCAGGCTGCTGCATCTATTCCTGTGGAGCAGAAATTGTTACACTTGCAAAAATGTTTTTCCATTCCAGATGAAAAATGCTGAACTTTACGGTACCCCGAGGCAATACTTAGCTGAATGTAAAACGGACTACTTTGGACTCATTACTTTGTGGAGAATTTGTTGTCTGTCTAGTTTGTGGCTATGAATTTGAGTATGTTTGGAAGCACTTCAGGCTCTGATGGCTTTCTACATTTTGAATGTTGAGAAAAGGCCAATATTCCCTTTTTGGGTTCTGAAAGATAGTTTGGTTCTAGAATTTATGGGGCTAGAGAACCCCCCCCCCCCCCCACACACATACAATAGTTAATGTATCTGTTTGCCGATTATATTTACTGCCTGGAAGCACTCTTCTGGTTCTAGGATAAATTCTCAAGCTAAACAGGTTTGAGCTCTTCAGCTTGGAGAAAATGACACACAGAGGATATGATAGAGGTTCATAAAATCATGAGTTGGGTGAAAGAGTTAAATAGGGAACGGTTATTTAGCCTGTCAAATACAAAAACAAGAGAGACACTCCATGAAACTAACAACAAGCAGATGAAGACAAACCGTAGAAAGGGTTTTTCCACCCAGTGATAATTAAATGGTGGAATACGTAGTCGGAAGAGGTGGTTAAGATGACCAACATAGCCGGATTCAGTAGAAGTTTAGACAAATTCCTTGAAGTGAAGTCCATTAAAAATTATTAGCCAGGTAGACGAGGGAGAGCCACTACTCATCCCTGGAAATGAACTACGAGATCCAAAAAAATTTTTAAAAGCAGGAAAAAAAAACCCCTACGGACAGAAAAGCAAAGAAAATAAAAGAAGGGGAGAGTATGGGGTGGACCAAACAGACCTGCAGCAATTGACGAAGCTTGCAAACTTGTTTAATGACAAAAGCACTTCACATGAAAAAGACCCAACATATGAGGTGCTTTGTCAATAAACAAGTTTACACCCTTCAATAGGTTTCTGGAGGTCTGTTTGGTCCACCCCTATTTATTTAGATATATTAACCTCAGGAGCTTAGTCAAGATCGGGAGGCGGGGCTGGTGGTAGGGAGGCGGGGATAGTGCTGGGCAGACTTGTACGGTCTGTGCCAGAGCCGGTGGTTGGGAGGCGAGGATAGAGCTGGGCAGACTTATACGGCCTGTGCCAGAGCCAGTGGTTGGGAGGCGGGGCTGGTGGTTGGGAGGCGGGGATAGTGCTGGGCAGACTTATATGGTCTGTGCCCTGAAGAGCACAGGTACAAATCAAAGTAGGGTATACACAAAAAGTAGCACATATGAGTTATCTTGTTGGGCAGACTGGATGGACCATGCAGGTCTTTTTCTGCCGTCATCTACTATGTTACTATCCGGCATATTTTCAAAGCACTTAGCCTTCCAAAGTTCCATAGAAACCTATGGAACTTTGGAAGGCTAAGTGCTTTGAAAATATTAATCTAGGTTACTATATTAACCGCCTTTATGAAGAGATTCATCTAAGGCAGTGTACAGCTATTATCCCCTTCTTTGCTTGAATGAACTAAGAAAAAAGCAGATCTCCTTTCTGGGATCTGCAAGGTAGCGGACCTCAGTTTGACTCAGCCTGACTCAGTACGGCTTCTCTCACGTTCTTAGGTTCCAAGATTTACCAGTAAGAGAAGATGCTGATTACTCGCTCTTTGGTTGTCAGCTCCCCCCATTCCCCAAATATCTATCTTTCTTCTCAAAACTGTGTGCAAGCAAGCTTTCTATGCTGGAATAAAAAGCGCAGTATGGAAAGCGCCAAGCTTGGCAGAGCTGAAGAGAATCGGTAGAAGGAAGAATGTCGGGAAGAATGCTCAGGAGACAGAGTCACTTACCGGAGACAGGGCAGGAGGGAGAGCAGCAGGAGCCGCAGCAGCCCAGCTGATACTTGTGAAGATGTGCGGAGAAACTGGAATCTGGATGGACGGCAGAGCCTGGATGAAGAGAGAGAACACAGAAGAGAGACTCGTTAGTCTCCACTCCTGAAATGTCATATTATTTATTTTTAAAAATGTTTATACCCTACATACCAATCCACACAGGTAGAATTACATACATTACAACCAAAAAAGAAAAATACATATTCTTCAAAGCAAAAACAATAAAAAGAAAACTGGTCAGTCCCTGGGTAATGTCTATGGTATGGTTTAAACCAAATTCCGATTTAATCACTTTTGCCCATGAATTCCCAGAAGACAATTATTTAACTGGGGAAAACCCGACCATCTCTTTCTCCTTAGAGTGCACTTTCGCAGATTAATTTTAAAAAGTGATATATGGAATTATCTTGCTGCTTTTAAATGAACAAATATCTCCTCAGAGCTGGAGGGCCACATAGTCCTGCATAGTGAAGTCCTGGAGTGGCCTAGTGGTTAGAGCACCAGCCTTGAAATCCAGAGGTGGCCAGTTTGTTTATTTATTGCATTTGTATCCCACATTTTCCCACCTCTTTGCAGGCTCAATGTGGCTTACAATACAGCATGAATAGTGGAAATATATAAGAAAATAGACATTTAGTATTACATAATGATCTTGGTTAACATGATAATGATAAAGCATGATAGTGGTTTGACAAGCAAATATCGTAAGACAATTCTGGATATATGTGTAGGGGTTTGGCCTCAGGTACAAACTTAGATTGTGAGCCCTTCTGGGACAGAGACTTATCCAGTGTGCCTGAAGGTAACTCACCTTGAGCTACTACTGAAAAAGGTGTGAGCAAAATCTAAAAAATAAATAATCTCTCTCTCGTCTCTCAGTCAGGGAACCTACACCTTCGCTATCCACTGAACCAGGAATCATCCAAACCCAGGCAGAGAAGCAAAAACTATGTCCTAGAAAATTAAAAAAAAAACTGATGCTGTGAAAAAAGTGGAGGCCCTAATCCATTTACTGGTAAATTCATCTCTCTGCAATAAAGCCATAGTATATTAAGCCAGAAGTGCATAAGCACTGTACTTTTAGATACATCCCCCCAAACTTTGCAACTGGGGACCAAAATCCATGTGATTCTGACCACGAAACAAGATGTGAAACATCCCTTAAAACGAGGAGGGCCACACATCCTCTTCTATTTAATGTAGACAAAAGAAAGAAAGAAAACCACTCACACAGTTTTCCCATTGTATGATGGATCAATGCAGAGACTGGCGCAGACTCAAGGTACATGATGTAAATGATCGTAAGACACCGCAGTGCAACACCACCAATTGGTGTCAAATTCAAAAGAACAGGATCAACGGCAAGCGTTTGGCAGGTTTATTAAAAGGCGTTGATGCATTTACACACTTTATGTACTGCGGGTCCACTTTATGCAATAGGATTATTTATTTAATTGGATTTTGCTCACACTTTTTTCAGTAGTAGCTCAAGGTGAGTTACATTCTGGTACATTGGGTATTTCCTTGTCCCTGGAGAACTCACAATCTAATTTTGAACCTGAGACAATGGAGGGCTAAGTGACTTGCCCAAGGTCACAAGGAGCAGCAGTGGGATTTGAACCGGCTACCTCTGACCTAACCACTAGTAAATCTATCCCCCAATGGGTGGTTCAGGCACTTAGGACAGACCTGGTCAGACACCGTCCTGTGAGGCTAAAGTTCAGATGTTAAAATGCTGAATGATACAGGGAGTCGCAGGCTGACTAGGTAGGTATTATGGTCCTTATCTGTTGTCCTAATCCATGTTTCTATGAGCTGTTCATGGTTTTGACCTGGCTCCCCAGCTTGTCAAGCTGCCAATTTATCTAATTCCAGGAGGGAGACTTTTTGATTAGTCCTGGTTTTGAACTTTCATCCTAAAGCATTATGGGATTTGAGGTCCTGAATTCCACCCGCTGAAATTAATGCTGCCTGTCCCATAATGCATCAGGATGGTGTCAGAAATCCAGGACTGGCCTACAATTTTCCTACTGGAACTGGGAATCTTGGCTGCTCTGGTTTTGTAGCACCTTCAAGCAGATCATAAAGTAAGTGCCACGCTAAGTGAGAAGCTGAAGGACCAAAACAGATTCCCCCTCCAGCATATCAAAATCCACAAAACCCATGCCCCTAGAGCTTTGAGGATTCCTACCTATGGAAGCCAGTCATGTTTGCAATAAAAATTGTTTTCAAGTCAGTTCTTAGAAGACTAGTTGGCAATTTATTGAATGCGATACAAAGGCAAAGTGGAGGGCCTACCTGGTAGGCATGATCTGCATGTATGTGCCAGAAGGAGCTCGGGGCTGAGTGGCTGAGGGTACTGGGCTGCAGGGGCTCCATTGTAGGTACCTTAGGCCTGGCTGGGGCCTGCTGTATGACAGATGCTGGGGCAGCAGTCATGATGCTGGGACTTTTGCACGGTTCTGCCTCCAATTCCTCCTTCACCTGGACCTCGGTGTAGTAAAAGTCTTCCTCTCGCTTATGCTGGTTGGAATCTGAGCCATCTCTGAAGATAGCGATAGGGGGAAAAAATGTCCATGTTAGTAAAACTTATGTAAACTACTGTCTTCTCTGATTAAGTCTACCTGTGACATTCCTTGTGAATTTCAGTAGATGACACTAAGGGCCCAATTCAGTAAAGGCCAGGGGTGGACTGACCATTTGGACAATAGTGCAGGGCCTGAGGGCCCACAGCAGTAGAGGCCCATTCTCCCATAGCCTCTATATAGTTCAATCACTTTTGATAGGTGGTTAGAGGTCCATAATCCTTACTGCCTGGGGTCCAAGACCACAGCAACTAATACCTAGGCACAAAACATTTCGGCACCAAGCGCCAATTCTATAACACCAGTACTGCATGGGTTGCCATGTCTGCACATTCGTACCCAATTCTGGGTGTACACCACGTCAAAACCTGGTGGAAATGTCTGTGCCAAATACCACCTGATACTGACAGTATACTATAACTTAACACCTAATTCCTTGCACACTCCTATCCCGCCTATATACCTCTCATGACTAACCTCCCCTTGGAATTGCATGTCATAGAAATTAGGTACTAAGGGCCCGATATTCAAAGTGATTTAACTAGGCAAGAGAGGTTCTTACCCGATTAAATTGCTTCTTATGAGTGCTGCTATTCACAGCGGCACTTAATCAGAAAATGCTGCTGAAGATCACCACAGACCTCCCCCCCCCCCCCCCCCCCCTGGTCTGGTTAGTGCCAGGGCGGTCTGTTGATGGAATGTGGGCAGTGCATGGGAGGAGCTAGGACCTAACCGGTTAGCAGCTGTATTCAGTTAGGCAAGCGACTAAAGTTAGGACAGCAAAAAGGCTGTCCTGACTTTAGCTGCATAGCTAACCGGGCAAATACCATGAGGCTGCTGCTGCGACAAGCAGTGGGCATCACTCCTGCCCATACAACCCCAGTGGACCAGGTATGAACAGATAAGCCCAGGGGGCATTTTGGAGGAACAAAGAGAACCTAATGTGGGTTCTGGCTGATATTCCAGTATTGAATATTTGAAGCTAAAATCTGCTTTTAAGCATGTAACTATAAATTAGTGCCTATAGACCCCAATTTAGTTAAGTATATAAATGACCCTTGCAGGCCCAATTTTGAACGCCCTTTATAGAATTTAGGGGTAAGGGGGTGACTCCAGTTAGGCACCCAAATGACATAGGATAGAAGCATATTATCACACAGTTCTGGAGCCTATGTCACTGAAAACAAGGCAGAGAAAAAAAAAAAAAAAAAGAGAAGAGTACAGGCAAGCAAAGGAAGAGCTACCAAAATGGTCTTCTGTCTATATCAACTTTTTTTTTTAATTGGGAGGGGGGTGGGGATTTAGCTCACACTTTTTTTCCATAGTAACTCAAGGTGACATATTAAGGTACACTAAATATTTCCCTGACCCTGGAGGTCTTGTTAGATTATCTAAGTTTGTACCTGAGGTTAACCGACTTGCCCAAGATCACAAGGAGCTGCAATAAACTGGGCTTCCCTGGTTCTCAGACAGGTGCTCTAATCATTAGGCTACTGTTCAGCTCCACTTGTAGCCCACAGCACAATATAGAAGCCATAATGGAGCTTTTTCTTCAGAGAGCTAATAGGAGTCTAAAGCCAGGGAGGTAAACGACCTCACTAAAGGTCACACTGTGGTGGTAGACCATGGGAGGAAGGTTTTGCAAGTGCCATGTCACAAATTTACTGCCATCAGGGTAGGGAGGTCTCCTTCAGTTTGCCACCTAGACCTGCAGTTTCCTGCAACAAGTATTGAGGGTCTTCCATCCTCTCCCAATTCACACTCACTCTTCCATTTTCCCACAGTTCCCTCTTGCACCACAGGGTACAGTTTTCAGGGTGCTAGGTCTTACCCGAGGTGCTGCGTTTTTACATGTCGCTTGATTCCTACAATGGAGCGAAGAAGTTTCCCACAACTTGGCCACAAGCACTTGTAAGTGACCTTCACGGAATTCTGCAAAAATAGGAACCAGAAACACACAAGTTGAGTTTTGGATGTGACCAATAAAGCCACGCGTGCTTTCATTTATGTGTTTCCCCCGAGTTGATCCATAGCCTCTCGCTGTACCTTTCTCTTACGTGGAGTTGGCTCATACACGAGGAAGGGGTCAGGGTCAGTGTCAAAGCCTTCATCTGCCCGCGGAGACCCGAAAGCCTCCTCCGAGTACTTGGGGCTGAGCTGAGTGTAAGGGGGCGAGGGTGTAGAGATGCCACTGTCCCCGCTCCAGTGCCCACTGGCAGTGCTGCTCCCACTGTCTGACACATCTCCGCTTTCCTTCCATGAGTCACAGACTGCTTGGGGTGCTGCAAGGGAGATAGAAGAAGGAGCAAAGTTACAAGACACCTATATGTCTAGCTATCGTGGGCACGGCAAGGTCCAGCACAACAGAGGACACATTTTACTGCGAGCCTGAAGCACACATCACTGGGCAAGTTCTGGGAGGAAAAAGGGACTGCAGGATATAAGGATTTAGTTAATACTTCAGAAGTACAGCAATAATGCAGGGATTTTAGTCAATCATACATCGAGCCAGGAAGAAATCTTTTTCACTGTTGAAAATTAGCTACAGATGTACAGTAACTGACTTTCCCTGTCCTACCCTATACAGATGTGTACTGGGGCATCTCAAAAGACTGAACTCCAGGCATTTCTTGTCTTCTTTTAAACCGTGTAACTATACCAGTAATACCTAACCCTCTGCTGGAGGCACATCTTGTCAGTCAAGTTTTCAGGACCACCACAACGAAAATGCATTTACCAGTGGCGTAGCTACGTGGGGCCACAGGGGCCTGGGCCCCCGTAGATTTGGCCCTAGACCCCCCCTGCCGACGACCTTCTCGACCCCCCCTTCCGCTGTCGCCTACCTATGCTGGCGGGGGCGACGGGGGGGGGGGGGGTCGAGAGGGTCATCTATGGGGGGGGGCAAAGTTGTTGTTGTTGGTGGTGGTGGTGGTGGCGTCAATGGCGAGGGGGGGGGGTTGGCGGCACGGGGGGGGGGGGGGGCTAAAATGTGCCCCCTCACCTCGGGCTCTGGACCCCCCTCCCGAAATCTGGCTATGCCTCTGGCATATATAGGGCGAGAATCCGTAAATGGTGCTCAAAGTCAGGCACCATTATGATCTGTGCTAAGCTAGTATTCTCTAAAGGGTGCTCTGCACGGAATGATGTTTACAGAATACCAGCTTAGCGCACATTTCACGCCTAACTACGGGTGTGAACATTATGCCTACCAAAGACTGGTGTAAATACTTGCAGCAAACTGATGACAGTTTGGCGAGCAAATCCAGGTATTCTAACACATGGTGCCTAATTTCTGGCAGTGCCCCTGTCCTACCCGGGCCCCTCCTACAGCCACACCCTCTTTGGAGTTGCACGCTATGAAACTTAGGCAAGCATGTTACAGAATAGGGCAGATCCGTGCATAACTCCTAATTACTGCCAAGTGCCTGTTACCAACAATAATCTACTGTTATTGCCTATTAGATAATTAGTTTATGCACACAAAAACTGCCCAACTTTTTTGCAAACTATTTATTTATTTGCTCACGTCTTTTTCAGAAACAGCTCAAGGCGAGTTACATTCAGGTACACTGGGCATTTCCCTGTTCCCAGGAGGACTCTCATCTCAGTGCAACATATTAATGCTGTTAAAGAGGCTGCTGTTAAAACACATTCACATGCAAAACAAAAAAAGACCAAAAACAACCCCCCCCCCACCAAAAAAAAACAACAAAACAGCTCCACATACTCTCTGGAAGCAGTATAATTTTCCTTTGCAATGTTATCGGTTGTGTGCGCTGCTATCATCCACCTCCTCCTCCAGTAGCTTTGCTAACTCACTACTGGGCCCAAATTAGAAGGCAGAGTTGATGCACACCGTGTCTTCTTTCCATCAAACTATGCAACGACTGTGCTGGCAAGAGTGCCAACAGGCATAACACACATACTGCACCTGCCAATCGTATTTCCAAAGGCTTTAAGAATCTGCTATAATCTGTCACCTGGAGAGGAGGGCGAAATACCTCCACAGACTCTAACAATGGATCTTCAGGGTGGCTGTGGTGTATTTTTCTGCACAAAATATAAATCACCTCCAAGGGAAAACCAGCTGCTGAGGGTGGGGGAGCAACCTTTTCAACCAGAATGAACACATAACGCTTCATAACGTGTGTCGAAAAATGGCCTGCGCTGGTGTAGACGCATGTATTGGGCGCACGCAGGTCCATTTTTCAGCGTGCCTGCAAAAAAAGGCCTTTTTTGGGGGGCCGAAAATGGGACATGCGGCAAAATGAAAATTGGCGTGCGTTCATCTTGGACCTGAGACCTTACCGCCACCCGTTGACTTAGTGGTAAGGTCTCACATGTTAACTGAGCGGTAATGGCCTACGCGCATACAATGCCGATTACCGCCACGTGCCGGACAATAAAAAATATTTTCCAGCGCGCCTAGTGGATGCACGAAGAAAATGAAATTACCGCCCGGGCCACGTGGTAGATCAAAACTGACAAACGTAGGACGTAGGTATGTGCCTATGCAGCTTAGTAAAGGCCCCCCCCAAGTGTTTGCGTGCTGTGAACAGAAGGGCAAAAGGAAAGTTTCTATATCTGATCTCCTAGAAAAAACAATCACTACTTCCTGCCATGCTCAGCAAAGGCTTTCTATAAGAAAAGGCATCAAAAACACATTTTCCGTGCTGGTGTGCGCTACATCAGGGCCGGTCAAACCCAGTAAGTGGGGTAAGCACTGCAGGGGGCGCCTGCCTTCAAGGGCGCCGCTGCGGTGCTGCGCCGCCATACCACATTTAAATCTTTTATTTACCTCCGTCCCAGCGGCCGCGTCATTTCAAAGCCCTGCCCGTCTCTAGCCTTCCCTCCCTTCGTGAGTTCGTTCCCGCAGAGTCCCGCCTTCTGACATCATTTCCTCGAGGGCGCGACTCTGAGGGAACAAACTCATGAAAGGAGGGAAGGCTAGAGATGGGCAGGGCTTTGAAATGACGCAGCCGCTGGGACGGAGGTAAATTAAAAAAAGACAAACCACGCAAGGTGGCCAAAAATGGGAGGGGGATGGGGCGAAGGAGAATCGCTGGACAGGGGCAGGGTGAGAAAACAGAGAAAGGAGATGCTGGGGGGGGGGGGGGGGCGCCAACTCATAGTCTGCAGGGGGGTACCAGAGACCCTAGGACCAGCCCTGCGCTACATAGTCTGCTGAACAACTGACCTTTGATGTTCTCGATGCAAGGTGGGCTCTGTACAAGAGGGCTACAGGACAAGGTGGTCAACACCATTGCTGCCATCATCTCGTCCATCTCCACAGCATCTGACCTCCTGCCGGAGGAAAAGAGAGAAAAGCACAGGTTAAGCAGGAGGCAGACAACAACTGAGGTGCTGGGTGGAATATCATGAGACAATTTAATAGAGAGGTGTCAGGCAGTCAGAAAACTTCAGGACACTAACTCAGCATTGCACAAAAAAAAAATTACTCCTGTTACAATCAGAAGGCAAAACTTCACAACACCAGAACAATTATTGTGCTGTATGGGAATCTTACAGAGATAAGAGCAGTTGTGATGGCTATGCTTTAAAGTCAGGATTGCTAAGAAGTCGTGTATGGTTCATACTGAATAACTATATACAAAAAAGACGACTCTCCCAAGCACAGCAAGAAAAGAAAAAAAGAAAGAAAGAAAAAAAATGGGAGACGACAAATCGAATTCCAATTCAAGGGTATTTATTTGAATGTAAACAAATGCACAATAAGACTAAAATGGTCCTTCTTATTGACAGACAAATCACCTTGTCAAAACTCGACGCAGTCCTGCCTGTGGATAAGCTTGAATGCTGGATGCCTTTTCTACAGCCGTTTTGTGCAGTGAGCCTTACCGTGATTTTCCTGTATAGATATTTTTGAAGACAGACGTCTCTCTATACTGCTGTTTTTCACAGATTTTTTTTTCTTTTTGTTTTGGACTTATTGACTGACGTCCTTGTATTATCAAGTAGACCGAATTACTTGTGACTCCTAAAGAAGGTGCCTTCTGCGCTGAAACGCAGCACTGAGGCGAGCTGATTGTCAATAAGAAGGATGATTTTAGTTTTACTGTACATTTGTTTACATTTAAATAAATAAAAGTTAACCCTTGAGTTGGAATTCGATAGGTCATCCCTCATTTTTCTTTCCTTATTCATACTGAATTAAACCAGGCTAGCAAATCAGTACTATTTCCTAGACATTCTGCTAAGCAAGGCATTTCATAAATTTAATAACTGAAATTCTGATGATAAAGGTGACACTATGGGAATCCACTAAAGCAGCTGCATTTCAGTCCTTGCCCACCACGGAATTTGGATTTTGGGATACTCACAATGAATATTTAATCAAAGATACGTAGACACATTCCGGCCAATATTCAGTGCTATTTAACTGGCCAGGAATGGCTCCTGGCCGATTAAATAGCACTTAACCGGCAATCCGTGAATATTAAGCAGTTAGCCCATAGTGGCTAACCGGCTATATTGTACAATATAACCAGCTAGCTGCAAATCTTCAATGCATCATCAGCTAAGTTTGGCAACTTAACCAGCCAGTGCTGAATATTAGCTTTGCTGGTTAAGTTTAAATCAGTCAAATATAAACCGGATATTCAATACCAGTCACCGGAAACGGCCCAGCATTGAATATTCAGGCTCACTGCCAACCATGCAAGTTGGTCGGGTTGCCTCCCACAGTCTGAATATCGGCCTCATTATGTCAGAAAGCCAGGTTCACTTGTATATTTTGGCTCTCCTAAAATCCAGCTCTATCCACAACCCCTTAGAGGCAGAATTTAAAACTCTGAACTGGGGCAGTCAATGTGGGAAAATGTACAGATTCAAGCTGGAAAATGGTTGCTGTATTTGTCCACTTGGATATGTGGCAATAAGGATCAGCAAACAAGCTGTGGGTGATAAGCTGTTAATCTAATAACAAGGTTATCTGTAATAAGCTTTCACTAGGTTTAAATAGTACAGACTTATCTATGTCTTAAGCTGCCTGCTTATGCCATTACAGCTCAGTAAAATTGGAGAGGGGTAAACAGTGGTAATGTGTAAACTGTCAATGAGGCATATTTTCAAAGCACTTAGCCTTCCAAAGTTCCATAGAAACCTATGGAACTTTGGAAGGCTAAGTGCTTTGAAAATATGCCTCAATGTCTCAGCATCTGTCTACCTCACCACCCACTTATACTGAGCTGTAATGACTTGCAGAGCCTCAGCTATAGATGAGTCTGTAAAATTTAAACCCAGCGCTGCTGTGTTGTTCCTTCGCTGACCTGATAAACAAACGATAACCTTTTTATTGGACTAAACTATCCGTGACAAGCTTACAAGAGTTATCACTTACAACTTGTTCACTGATCCCTATTTTTACAGGCTCAAGAAAATGTTTATAGGGGGCAGAGTCTGACCAGAGATCTGAGTGGATGCATGGGGTGAGTGCTCCTCTGAGCCAAATTTAATCAATAATATTGTCTATTTCCATGATTTCCACTGCATGTGCTAACATTTGCCTTCCAAATCACCCCAATGGCTTCTCATAAAGATAATAAGCAGGAACAGCTTATTTCATCTCTCCCCAGCGGGAAAAGCAAGAAGCCGAAGCTGGAGACGAGCACACTAGAGAAAATGGCGGCAAAAAAAACTCCGAGTTGCAACTTGATCTCCTTATTGCAGAAATGTGCTCATTTAAATGCATAATGACTGAATAGGTTGAGGCTACCAAAAAACTGTTCGCAGCTAAATTGAGTCTTTAAATTTTCCATTCTCTGAAGTTCAATCACGTTTAGATTCGCTGGAACTGCAATCGCATGACTTTTCCGAAAAATTTACATAGAGAAATATGATCGAGACATCCGGATGCTTCAAAGAGATCTTGAAGATCTCTCTAATTGCCACTGCAGATCCAATATCAGAATTCTAGGTCTCCCTGAATCATCAGAAGGTTCGGATGCCACTGCCTTTTTAACGGATCTTCTTCCCAAACTGCTCAACCCTGCAATTTTCTCTCCCACTGGCAATCGAGAAAGTGCAGAGAGTCCCTTCAAGACTTATATTGTCTGCAAAACAGTGGCGTAGCCACAGGTGGGCTTGGGTGGGCCAGGGCCCACCCATTTATGGCTCAGGTCCACCCAATAGTAGCACGTTTAGTGGTAACTGGTGGGAATCCCAAGCTCCGCCAGCAGAAGATTTCCCCCTGATGGTAACGAAAATACTACTCTCCACAACACCGGCACCTGTGCATGCACAGTTTTAAGTGCATGCCTGCTGCCAAGGTGGAAAGAAGCGTTTTCCCACCAGCTGAGATAATTTTTTTTTTTTGGGGGGGGGGGGGGGGACACTTGGTGCCCACCCAATTCTTGCCTAGACCCACCCAAAATCTGTTGTCTGGCTACGCCCCTGCTGCAAAATACCCGTGACTGGAAGTTGCGAAGGTCCTCCGGTATCAACATAGTTTAACCATATTGACTGCCACAATCACCGCCACACCTTCTCTATCAAGGTAAACGCCTGCTTATTGTATCGGATCTGGTAAAATTCACTGCTTTGAGACACAAAGAATTTCTACAATTACGGCAGCCTCTGAAGGATATCCTACTAGAACAAACATCACCTATAACAACTGTACCCACACCTATTTGGAGCTATGGGAGCTTAAACTGTTTCTGGAATCACTTAAAATACAATGAAAACATGTTTGATAGGGGTTCTTTTTCTAAAATGTGTGCCAAAAAGTGGCCTGCGCTGGTGTAGATGTGTGTATTTGGACGTGCGCAGGTTCATTTTTCAGCGCACCTGCAAAAAAGGCCTTTTTTTGGCCGAAAATGGAGGAGCGGCAAAATGAAAATTGGCACATGTCCATTTTGGGCCTGAGAGCTTATCGCCAACCCATTGACTTAGCAGTAAATACATAAGTATTGCCATACTGGGAAGGATCAAAGGTCCATCGAGCCCAGCATCCTGTTTCCAACAGTGGCCAATCCAGGTCACAAATATCCGGCAAGATCCCAAAAATGTACAAAACATTTTATACTGCTTATCCCAGAAATAGTGGATTTCCTCCAGTCCATTTAATAATGGTCTATGGACTGTTCCTTTAGGAAGCCGTCCAAACCTTTTTTAAACTCCGCTAAGCTAGCTGCCTTTACCACATTCTCTGGCAACGAATTCCAGAGTTTAATTACAAGTTGAGTGAAGAAAACTGTTCTCCGATTCGTTTTAAATTTACTATATTGTAGCTTCATCGCATGCCCCCTAGTCCTAGTATTTTTGGAAAGCGTGAACAGATGCTTCACATCTACCCGTTCAGCTCCACTCATTATTTTATAGACCTCTATCATATCTCTCCTCAGCCGCCTTTTCTCCAAGCTGAAGAGCCCTAGCCGCTTTAGCCTGTCCTCATAGGGAAGCCATCCCATCCCCTTTATCATTTTGGTCACCCTTCTCTGCACCTTTTCTAATTCCACTATATCTTTTTTGAGATGCGGTGACATTAACCGGGTGGTAATTGTCAGTGCACGTACAATGCTGATTTCCACCCAGCAAGTACAAAATGAAATTACCGCCCGGGCCACGGCGTAGCCGGGCAGTAGATCCAAATTGGCAGGTGTTGGTCACAAGCAGGCACCTACGCGGCTTAGTAAAAGGGCCCCACAGTTAGCCATGTGCCTTGTGAACCACCAACTTGTTTTCAGCAATCTGAGTTACCGCTCCAAATTAGCAGGTCAAGTTAAGCACTGCTGCAAGATTATTAGTTTCATCCTTACTTCTGCTATACCATCAGGAAATACATCTATCCTAATGCTATATATCCGACTTGTGTCGGAGTGAATACCCCCGGTGTCCTTGCTCGGACCATATTCTGAGCTCACCATATTCTGAGCTCACCCATGATTTCTATACTTCCGTTATTGTTAATGTTACTAGCAATCCTGCCTGTTGCACTGGATTGCACTTCTACTTGTGTTGAGGAATCTGTTGCATATATACTTATCATTGCTTTTATGAGTGTCATCAAAGTTTATTTTTTGTTTCAGAAAGTGGGCATTTTGTGTTAACCTTCACTTATATGCAATAACTCATGCCTGATTTGCATATTGTAACTTTTAATGTAAACGGGTTCAACCACCAATTAAAAGAAAACAAAATTCTAACTACTTAAAATCTTTACAACCTAATATTGTCTGTTTGTTTTTACAGGAAACTCATCTTCCCTTCAAGGAACTTAATAAACTCCCTCTTCCAGGTTTTTCTACAGCCTTTTATTCTCCTGTGGTGAACAAAATGTGACCCTAAATGTTAGGATTACTAAAAATCTGTCTGACACAGATGGTAGATGGTCCTTAATATATGCCACCATCTATTCTACTGACTATATTTTTGTTAATATTTATGCTATTAGAGAGATCTAATGAATTCAGGGGAGTATACATCTAACCATTTTGAAACACCAGTCTGGTTTTCTAATAATTGAAGGCGATTTCAATCAACCCCTCGATATATATTTAGACAGTTCATCCCTATGCAGACCCTCCAATTCAAAAACACTCTTAGAGCTCCAAAATCTCATTACAAATGCAGACTTAGGGCTCAATGCACAAAGGCAGCCATAAAATATGGCTGCCTTGGTAAAATTTAGCAACTTGCAAACAGCAAGCAATGCACAAAGGGGATTGCATGCAAATCAGCTGCATAGATTCCCCCCTTTGTGCATCACTCACTATTTGTGAGTCCAAGCTTTCAAACGCATTTGATAGCTCTGATGCATGGGATCCCCACGACCCCCCACTTTTTAAATATTTTCCTTGGTGGTCTAGTGGACTGGACCCCTTCCCCCGAGTGCTCATACTCTCCCACCTCCAGGTCCCGACCCCACCCACACCCTGTACCTTTACAAAGTGGAGGCAGGAGCAACAGCTCCTCCTTCCTACCTGGAACAAAATGGAGATGCCCAGACCCTGCACAGTGCATTCTGGGATGCACTGGGCAGGGCTAAACACCATATAAGCAGTTTTGTTTCCTTATATGGTGCTTAGCCCTCCCCATTACGTCCCAGAATGTACTGGGCACCTCCATTTTGTTCCAGGCAGGCCCGAGGGAGGAGCTGTTGCTCCTGCCCTTCTGCCTCCAATGTGTAAATGTACAAGGAGGGGTCGAGACTGAGAGGGGGGAGTGTGTACACGTGCAGGAGGAAAGGGTAAGGTTCACTGGACCACCAGGGAAGATCTGGGGGAGGGGGTGGCAGGGTGACTACCAGGGAAATTTTAAAAAAAATTCAGGGGGTGGAGGAACCAAGTGAGAGGTAGCAAATTTTAGTGCACGCTAAAAATGCTAGCACGGCTTAGCAAACAAGGCCCTAAATTGGGACAAATCTGAAATCATCACATTAAATGATTCCTCCCCGCCTTCTGATTTTCAATGCAACAAGTTTGTCTGGGATTATCAAGCCTTTAAACACCTTGGTATCCTTATCCATAAAGATCCTTAACCTCAATATTTCCAAAATTAAAGAAATCATTATTTGACCCCCTCCTTTTACAAAACTGCACTAGCGGCTGCCAGTGTAGTAATGCCTACATAGCCCATTCAAAGTGAATGGGCTGTGGTGGCAATGCCGTGTGGCTTCGTAAAAAGGGGGAGGGGTGAGACTTGGCCAAGTGGTCTCCTTTGAACCTAACCTGGTGGGGCAGGATTTCTACTATTAAAATGGCTAGCCTGCCAAGAATTGCTTACATCCTTTCCTTGCTACCTTCCTTGTGCCCTAAACCTTTTTATTCACAGATCAACAGGAAATTTGCTGAATTCATTGGCGAAATATAAAACCTCGTGTATCCTTGTCTAAATTGAAAAATTCCAGAGATAATGGTGGTCTTAACATCTCTGACCCATATTATTACCATCTGGCCTCTTTAGCTAAATATGGGCTTTTTGGCTCTATTCTCCTCCTAACAATGACATTCCCACATGGTTAGATGCTGAACAACTTAGTTGTTCTCCTATTCCACCATCTGTATTAGCGATCATGAAACTTTCTAGTTCCATTTAAAAAAAATTGGTATAATGTCTTCTACTCAATTTGCTTTGAACCAACTGGACAAACTTGCAGATATCACTCACTATATGGTCTGACATTAATTGGAACAATCCTAAAGTTTTGTTTAAAAAAACATTGCATTTCCTGGAAAACATGGGAAAAATGTGATATTTGGTCTTTAGAACAGATTATATCTCAAGGTAGATTACTTTACCTTACTTAAGTCTAAATTTCCCTCACATTTTCCACCTGAAACTCAATGGTCTAACCTCAATAAAATTATTACCGATAATCCAGCCCTTATTACAAATCCTTCCCATCCCACTTCACTTAGGATCTGGTACAATTCAACTATTACTGTAGACAAAACTGTCTACATCTTTTACAAAATTTTCAGAGATAAATTATGTGTGTCTCCTGTTCAACTTGTGGACTCCTGGCGATCTGATCTCGATAACGCTTCACTTCATTTTCATTAGCCTACGTTATGGTCACAGGTTAACAGACCCTTGCTCTCCTCTGGAATGATGCAATTCCTCTATATTTTTCTACATTGCGCAAAATGGATCTCCAAGAAAATGTGGAGAGCCAAGCTTTGACAAAACGATCTCTCCTGGCACTGTTCTACTTCCTCCAGCTCTTTGAGAGACATGCTTTTTGACTGCTCACCTGTTAATTCCTTCTGGTTGGAAATTTGGCAGTCTATTAAATCTATAACCAACTGCACCTCCAACATATCCTACGACATTGTGGTTCTGTGCTCGCAACATCCATCTTTTCAAATGTTGACTTGTAAACCTAAATTAATAGACATTTTGATAGATATTGGTATTCAGCATGTTCTTAGAAACTGGAAATCTGCTAAGTTTCTGAACTATACCTTTTGGTGGAATACAGTTTGCCTCTACAAACAATATGAACTACATGTGTCAGAAAAAAAAGTCTTAATTTAATAGCTTTGAAGCAACTTTGGATGCCCATAGATTTATTTTTATCTTCTGCTTAATCGGGGATCTGTGAAGTTTCTCTGTTCCAGTTTTTTCTACCTAGCTCTTATTGTATACTTTTCTATCATTATAATGTTGCTATTCATGCCTATTAAAAGTATAAAGCTCATAATCCACCAGGGGGCAGTGTTGCCTCAGGAAGAACATTCTTAAGTAACAAAGAATTCTTGCCATTAAAACCTCTTCAGATGTTATTAATGGAGTAGTTTGCAACTCTCTTATACAGCTGCTGCTGTTTCATAGGAGGTATTCTGACTCGGCAGTCCCTCTGAAAATATCTGGAGTAAAATGTTGCCACTTATCATGTCAATCTTTAAATAAAGAGCCTTCAGGCACATACTTCTGTGCAGTTGCCAGAAGACAAGCTTCTCAAATTCCAGAGGTCATCAGAACATCGCTTACTATAATAAACTTCAGCACTTCTACACTCACCATTCTCATGAGTCTTTAAACCTGACCGTGCAGATCGTTTATAGAATTATCCCCCACACCCAAATATGCACTTATGCAATTAGCTTGGTCAACACATTCATAAAAGCAAGCACTACATGTCACTGTTCCTAGGGGAGGAGAATGGACGGTGGGGCTAGAATTGCTGCTTATGTGAACTTTTTCAAGTACACGAATAAGCACCGATTGTTACCAACACACACTTACACAAAGTTACTCTTAAAACAGTTTAATCTTGGCTCACGTCTCCAATCATCAGTCCCATTATATTCACTCTGTGTTGCCATTAAAACACTCAGATCTGCTGTAACTGCTGACAGAGTTTTTAACTAGACCACTTATCCCAAATCACATGATGGCTTCATAAACTGGAACCGTGAAACATGTGACAGCTCCCGAATGAGTGCTGCAGCTGCTATTTTGTGAAGATATCATATGGTTTGGGATAAGAGGAAACCCCTGGGCTGGAGTGCCCAAAAAACAATAGGTAACCTAGGGTTGTTGCCCTTCTGGGTTGGAGGTGGGGTGAGTGGGAACTCTCATCCCCTCCCATTTTTTTGTGGAGGTGGGCTGCAGCCACCTATTACTGAGCATTTAAGCAAGAGGAAGACCAAGGATGGGATAAGGCTGTTGTAGGGTTGGCCAGTAGGTGATGACTTCTTTTCCCTTTCCTGCTTTCACCTAAGCACTCCTTCTGACTCATGGGTGTAGAAACAAGGAAGGAGAAGCAAAGAGGCTGTTGCGGCTTTGAGTAGGCAGATTCCCACGAAAGCAAGCTGGACACAGAAAAAAAGGGGTACAGCAAGAGAAGAAAGGTGCGAGACAAGCGATTCCTGGTTGGCCAGGTGGAAGGAAGCATGTGGGCTGGTCCTGGATGGCAGGCTGAGGGCTGGTATGGAAGTAGCCAATGAGAAGTGAGATATAGCTTGGGTCATCAGGGTCAATAAAAGCTGCAACCTTGTTCAACCTTGAGTGTGTCATTATTAATGTAGTTGGGGAAGGGAGGGAGCTTACAGCTGACTGAGTTAGTGTTTTTGTTAAGCTCTCTTTTTTTTGGCACTTACATCATTTAGTTACATCATTTAGTGGGCCTTTTACAAAGGCGTGCTAATGTTTTTAGCATGAACTAAAAATAAGCGTGCGATAAACGTTAGAGACACCCATGTATTCCTATGGGCGTCTAGCGTGTGCTAATCATTAGCGCACGTTAAAAATGCTACCGCACCTTTGTAAAAGACCCCCTTACTGCTAGACATCTATTTAAAGGATGGTCTATCTAGTCAGCCCAACGAGGTGGATAGATTTGTACCCACTGCTCCATGCAGGTTACACCCCTTGTGATAATGAGGTGTTGGAGCATAAAGGAAGACGAGGGAAAGCCCTATGGGAAGACATCTGTGAGCAAGGAATAAAACCCCCACATTGCAGAAAGGCATCTCTTCCCTACCTGAAAGCAAAAGTCAGGGGCTTTAGGGAGGGGGAGGGGGAGGGGAGGAGACATTAGGAGAATGCATCTGAGGGTAGGAGGTAAAATCCCCACTGAACCCAAGGGAAAATAAGAAGTTCAGGAAACCCAAAAGGCGTCTTGCCCTTTAAGAGCTGAGGGAGGGAATCACACCAGCAGAATTATGACACTGTAGGAAGCTGGGTTTCTTACTCCACCCAGGGATTGGCAATACCCCAAACCAGGGCGAAGGTGGGGGGGCAGTGCTGTAGCGAGGGTGCCTGACACCCGGGGCGGGTCGCCGCTGCGCACCCCCCCCCCCCGGGTGCAGAGCACGGCACCCCCCCCTCCGGAGCGCCCCCCCCACCCACGAAACACACCCTACCTTTCAGCGGGGGGCAGGCGGGAGGGCCGATCCACCCCCAGTGCAGGTCACTGGGAGCTGTGTCGGCTCTGCTGCTTCCCTGCTTTCTCTGCCCCGGAACAGGAAGTAACCTGTTCCGGGGCAGAAAGAGCAGCGAACCAGCAAGCCGACACCCCCCCCCAGCGCGTGCACCCGGGGTGGACCGCCCCACCGCCCCCCCTTCCTACGCCACTGTGGGGTGGAACACACATTTCCTCAAGAGCTCCTATAACTTCCTTCCTGGGGATAGTTGGGAAGGAGGTAGGTGTAGCCCTTCTCACCTGAGCCAGTCCTGCAAGAACTCTGGGATAAAGACAAGACAAAACTGATGGACCTGAACAGTCATGATTTTGGTACAGCTCAAGCAAAGAAGCAATGGGAAGGAATTGGGACAGTGGTAAGCATAGTGTTAAGTAAGGACTCTTACCCAAAATCTTTTTCATTTAATTTTTTTCCCAGTGTAAAACAGCCATGAGAGATGGAAGATAGTAACATTTGTTTACTGCTTTTTACTATCCTAGGGGAGAGGCTGTTAAAGACTGGGCTGCATTGTTTGGAAGCCAATCATTTTTTTCTCATGCACAGAGACTACAGAAACCTGAACAGATATTCACAAACTATTCTTAGGAAAAGGAGAATTATCCTTAGTTGCATGAAAGTGAGCTTCCTAGGGACTGCAGCTGGAAAGCCTACTGCTGAAATTTATGGTTTGGACGTCATCATTAAGTTGAGCTTTGAGGCTGATTTGCACAGTACTTCTGATCTACTTTATCTGACTGTTTCTGTGTTTAAAACCCTGGAAGAAGAAACCCAGAATCTTATATGTTAGACATGGTGAGCATGTAGCTCTGAATCTTTTTGTGTTTGTCGTCAAGCACGGTGGGTTGGACTTTAATTTGGTGTTTCACTTTAAGTTAACCAGGGTCAAAAAAATAAAGATCCCAGAGAGGTGCATAGCCTACAGGGTAGATACCTCCGCATACTGCAGCCAAGGGTCCTTTTTCTATCTCCTGAGACCTCCTTGAAGGAGTCACTCATCACACCCTCTATGCTTTTGTTATATCTACACCTGCTGCTCTCTTCTGGTTACACCTCTCTATCCCTTTAAGATTTTATGTGCTGTTCCATGCAAGTTATACTCCTCTATGCCTTTTTTGAAATGTGAAAGCTTTGCCTTGCTATATATAGAGTTCCTCTAGGTTTATCCCATGCATTTTTGGCTTCCATCACTGTTTTTGTCCTCAACACCAGGGCATTCCAGGTATCCATCACCCTTTCATGAAAGTTATTTCCCAATGTTGCTCTTAAAATTTACCTTCTTGCAGCTTCATTAAACATCCTCTAGCTATAGAACTATAGCTATAGCTTCCCTGTCTTTGAAAAATGTTTGTTTGCTCATTAACACCTTTTAGTATTTAAACATCTTCCCAAGGATTCTATCTATCAAGTCTTAATTTTCAAATGGAAATCAAAGCATATTCTATAATGGTATGCGTAACTTAATTGGTTAACTAGCTAATCAGTGCTGTCAGATGGATGTTACGAAGCAATTATCAGCACTAACTGGCATTAAGATTGACACGCACAACTCGCTAAGTGTATTCTGTAACGTGGTATGCTTAAATTCTAAGTTGCATAGTTGAAAAGGGGCGTGTGGCCATGGGCATTTCTAAAATCTGTGTGCTTTGTTATAAGATACACCCGCTCTGCGACTAATTTAGGAGTCGGGATTTAAGCCAAGTAAAACGGCGTAAATGGCTGTAACTAAATTTGGCTATGTGGAGAGGCGCTCGGCATATTCTATATACTGCTCAGAAATTTAAGCCTATTCTATAAAATATAGGCGTGCTTTAGCCCCTTAGGTCTCCTCGGCCTCTCCTTTTCTCTAAAAACATTCAACACAATGGGACTCATTGGAAGAGTGAGAGGTACTGCAGCAGCCTAGGATATCCAGGCACTACTTGCTTTTACAGAATGACGGGAGGCTGTCCCAAGGGCTTTCAAATAGCAGATTAGGAAGGAAAAGTACACAGACATTCCATTTGACAGAGGGCAGAAGAAAGAGGGAAAATGCAAAGAAGGGGGAGACAATGGGGAAAGATAAGAAAGGATCTAGTAATAGCATTAATTGGGTATAAGCCTTCCTCAGGTTTGCAAGCGTTATGGGCCATTATGAGCCTGCACATATGGGCTACTACTGGCTTATGCGAGTTCCATATTGGATGATTATGAGAAACATGGTGGTTAAATTACAATGATAACTTCAGGGATAAAATGGAGGAGAAAAAGCACAGGTCTTTTGGGAACAAAGGATGTCAAACTTTGGTTGACAAAGATGGTGCAGAAGTGAGGTGTGGGCTAGATTCAGAGAGATGCCAAAACAGCTAGGGGGTAGGATGGTATCAGGACCATGTATCAGTGGCGTACCGAGGACGGGGCGGTGGGGAAGGTCTGCCCGGAGTGCACTCTGCAGAAGGGGTGCAGGGAGCAGCTGCGCAGCTGTCAGTTCCGCCGGTTCCCTGCCCCCTCTGCTGTTACTTCCTGTTCCGGGGCAGAGGGAGCAGAAAACCTGCAGAGCTGACAGCCGTGCAGCTGCTCCAAGCACCCCAGCAGGTAAGAAGAATGCACCTGGTGGGGGAGGTGTCATGTTGCACCCGTGGGAGGACGGACGACACTGCACCTGGGGGAGGGGGGTGCGCAGCGGCGAACTGCCCTGGGTGGCAGCCGACCACGGAACGGCACTGCCATGAATTTTTCATTCACCTGGAATATCAGGAACCCAAAGCAGAGCAGCTGGAGTTTCCAATGTATGCTAGCATTTCAATTTCAGCAACCTGCAATTTTACGGTCTGTAAATTTTAAGCACCACTGTGCCAAATGATATGCCCCACATCCAGCCAAAGAGGGAATGAAGATCGCTGCCTTCAGCAGAGAACAGGACACATGAAGGGATATTGAGTAGGGTACATAACATAAGGCCATAGTTAGTTAGATATGGGAAAAGGGAGGTCATGTGTGTCTTAGCTAATGGTTTTTAGAATTCCTTTTTGTAGCACAACACAGAACACTAGGGTATCCCATTCGGTGTTAGGGAGGGAACAGTAAAAAAAAAAAAAAAAAAAAAAAGGGTGATGGACAAATTAGAGCAGGAGGGCATTAGGCAGGATAGCAGGCCTGAGAGTGGCTTCTTTCCTGGAGACGACTGTATCTCTGTTAGCGGTAATTTCCAAGGAGGAGTTGGGCAAATTCAGGCTGATACACAACTTGTTTTACTTAGCTGGGAGATCGGCAATGAAATTTTTCCAGGGGAAATTTCTACAGTGCACTATACTTCCTCTGCAACCAGGGAATCTTCCTCCTGGTAATGTGCTGGCCCCACTCCCTCTTCTACTGTTCTTCAAACGCGCCTCCAGTGCCTTCCCTCTAGTCTGTCATCCCCTCCCCCTTTCTCCCATTTCCTTTACTAGATACCTCTCTCTTCTCCAGACATGGACCTCCTCTTTTCTCCCCAAACTAGGGCTGTAGCCACAGGTGGGTCTGGGTGCCACTTTGGAGTAAGCTCATCTAGTCAGGGGCAGGTGGCATGGGGCAGTGACAGGAGAACCAGATGCAGTATCAACATCTTCACTGCCTATTGACCTTCCATGTTAACTTGGAGCCACATCAAAAATCAATCATAGTAGCATAGTAAATATGAAGGCAGATAAAGACCTGTACAGTCCATCCAGTCTGCCCAACAAGATAAAATCATTTCACATGCTATGCAATACTTTATATGTACAGCAGAGTTTGATTTGTCCTTGCCATTCTCAGGGCACAGACCGTAGAAGTCTGCCCAGCACTGTTCTTGTACTAAAACTTCTGAAGCTAATGTCAAAACCCCTTAAAATTTACACTCTAACCCATCCATATCTATTCAGTCACAATCAGGGCATAGACCATAGAAGTCTGTCCAGCACTGCTTTTGCTTCCCAGTTACTGGTGTTGCCACCCAATCTTTGCTAACACCTTTTGTGTTTATCCCACGGACGTTATGAATTCCATTACCGTTTTCATCTCCACCACCTCCCGCGGGAGTGCATTCCATATATCCACCACCCTTTCTGTGAAAAAATACTTCCTGACATTACTCCTAAGACTGCCCCCCTTCCACCTCAATTCATGTCCTCTAGTTCTACCACCTTCCCGTCTCCAAAAAAAGGTTTGTTTGGGGATTAATACCTTTCAAATATTTGAACATCAATCATGTCCATACCCCTACCACAGACTAGCCCTCATCCTCGTCTTCCTTCACTGCCCCGGGCCCTACACAGAGGATACTAAATTCATTACTGTTAGTGGCTGTACTCTGAACCCCCATTTACCAGGAGGCTCATGGTGCAAACAATTGAAAGATCATGGACTCTGCTCTCGCACCACAAGCCAACCAAACCACATAGTGCAAAAGGAAGTGAAAATGTGTGTGTGTGTGGGGGGGGGGGGGGGAACCTGGAGGTAGGGGAAAGTGGAACAAAGGGGCTCTGTCCTACAATACTGTAGCAAGAGAGAAAATTAGGTTAACAACTTGCGGTGGCCTCACAGGAAACCTGAGATCTTCCCCTACAGCCCAAGGACATATTTTGATTTTTAGAAACTGGCTGAGTGGGTTAAAACTGAGTGTGTTGGCATTTGCCATAATGATACTTGATATCTTCCTGCCATTAGCTATATAAACAAAGAGTTAAAAAAAAAGCCAAACCCAAACACGCCCACACACATTATCCAACAGCAATGCAGGGAAACTGTCCCATTTTTTCAGCACCGTTAGTGATCCTAACTGTAGGGTAATTCAGCATGTAATCCAGTACAGGGCTACAGCCACATAAAATAAGCCATTTATAAAGCTTTCACTTGCGTTACATGAACAAAATAAAAATGGGTTAATATTTTATACTATACACTACTTGTGGAATACCCTTCGGGCCGGTGTTAAAACATGCTGGAATTCGCATGAAAATTTGTGACAAGGCTTCAAAGCCTACCTGCTGGCTGTTTCTCCTTCAGCTTCAGACAGGCATGGGGGCTCTTTGTAGAATGGATGGTCCAGGACAAATCACCTCATTTACCCCCTTAAAACCAGCCCTGAATATCCTTCATGTGTATAAAAATATGCAAAGAACTGCTATGATCTTGGGATCAGATTTACCTCATCACAGTGAAAGATTTCTTCCCTACAGAAAACCACCACATTACACTGAAGGGAAAAACACATATAACAGACCCCCCCAAAAAAACAGAAGTGTTTTCTCAACTCTACTAAATGTCCCTGCATCCCTGTGCTCCGCCTCACACACTAAATGTCCCTGAATCTTTTTACTCCGTCTCACACACACACACACACACACATACTTTTTAGGGACTTCGATACTGCAGGAGACTGATCTGGGTGCTGCCTCTGAAGGGCCCGGTGTGCTGTACTCGGGTGCAGTAGATAGCGGCATCTCGAGCAGTCGTACGTCCTCCATCTTCCTGCGGGCGCGCAGTCCCTGTGCTGGAAGAAAGACCGTCACCTCATCGTCCACGTGGTTATGCTGCTCCACCAGACCACAGCACTCACAGCCGTTGTGTGTGATGTACACCTGCAAAGAGAAATCGTCAGTATACCTTCTGTAGCCCTGCTCTCAGCATGCTCTGAAAACAGCTGCAAACACCTCTGCAGAATTGTAACCAGTCTTAGGGGAGAAACACTCGATTTTGATCCTAACAGGTTACAGATACTCAACAGAAGATCTGTGCTCTGCAAAATGACTTGCCCCGCCAGGTGTGTACAACGGACATGAGTCCCCCAGTGATACAGTGCCTATTTTTCTGTAAGCACTCTGCATACACACAAACTACCCTACCCCACCAGGACTAGGGTGCATTCCCCTCAAACTCTTGGTATGTAAAAAAATACGGTTTTAAAGTTAATCGCAGTTAACTCTGCAATTCATATTTTAATTATTAATTGCAATTACAAAAAATTAATCCCAATTTTTAAAAAAATTCATGTTGCAGTGTCTCCTGTCTTCTCCAAACATCTCTTCTGCTCTCACCCCCTGTCCTTGGTGCAATCTTTCCCCCTACTCGTGATTCATCACTCCCCCGCCCCCCACAGGTATACCTTAAATATGGTCTTTTGGTCCCCAGCAGTGGCAGCCTTGCACCTATGATGCCTGCAGTCTGGTCTGAAGCTCTCTCGCTCTGACCCGTCCTGCACATGCAGAAACAGGAAGCGATGTCAAAGGAGGTGAGGGAAAGCTTTGGAGCAGGCTGCAGATAGCATATGTGCAATACTGACGCTGCAGGGGACCAACAGAAGACCATCTTTAAGGTAGACTGGTGGGGGGAGGGGAGTAAGCTGCAGATCCGCAAGCAGAACTGGAGGGACCACCAATGGACGTTATGGTGCGGTGGTGAGCTCCAGCAGCCTTGATGCTGCTCACCGCCAAGTTTGTGCCAGTGCTCATGGGGGTGGAGGGAGACAGGGATATATATATATATATATATATATATATTTAAAATGGACACCAGGAAAGAGATTTAATGGACCTGAGGGAAGGGAAGAGGGAGAGATGTTCAATTTGGGGGTGGGTGAAAGGGAGGGAGATTATTAGTCCTTTAGGGAAGGGACGAGAACTGAAGGTCTGGCGGACCTCCGGTCCCCCCGACCCCGGTTCGGGAGGGGGGGGGGCTGGAGAGCCAGTGGGTCTCCAGCCCCCCTAACCCCCCCCAACATCCCTCAGATGTCCCTGGTGGCCCAGTGGGTCGCAGGTGAATCCCCTCCCACCTGGTGGTCTAGCGGCCCTTCCCCACCCCCTACCTTAAGTTGGAGGAAGGAGGTGGTCTTCCTCCTCTTCTATCGACGCCGCCTGCAAAATGGCGGCGCCCAGCCCTGTCCAGTGCATCCTGGGATGCTTATATGGTATGAAGCCCCGCCCAGTGCATCCCAGGCGGTGTCGGTGGAAGGAGAGGCACCTCCCTCCCTCCTCCAAATTAAGGGGGGGGGGGGGGCAAGGGCCGCTAGACCACCAGGTGGGGGAGAATTCACCCGCGGCCCACTGAGTCACCAGGGACATCCGAGGGATGTTTGGGGGGGGGGTTAGGAGGGGCTGGAGACCCATCGGATCTCCAGCCCCCCCGAACCTGTGTCGGGGGGGGGGGGGGAATGGGGGCTTGCTGGACAGGGCTCACCATTCCTCCCCAATGGTCTGCAAACCCTAACGCCAGCTCTGAGCTGACCTAGGGTTTGCCACAACCAGCAAGCCAATCTTTGGCGAGCTGGTCACTGATCATTGGGGATGAATAGGTTTAGCCCTGTTTTGCAAGCATTTGCATGCTAGTTGTGTTCAGAGCCCGCGAGCGCATTGTTTCATGCACTCGGGGGCTCTGATCATGAGGCGGTGGCAAACGCAGGTGCTAGTATGGCGCTAACAGCCTCTAACACCTGCGTTTGCTTCTGATCATCGGCCCATCAGTGACTTGCCCAGAGTCACAAGGAACTGCAGTGGAAAATGAAGTACCTTTAATTGTGTGATTAATCATGATTTAAAATGTTTAAATCACATGATTAATCGCAATTAAAAATTTCAATTGAAATACAGCCCTAAAAGAAAAGAATATAACACAGCCTGAAGTCACACATACAAATCACACACATTTCTCATTACAACTTTGGGGTATGCATTCTAAAGCTAAAAGAGCAAAATAAACTGGAATCTGCCAGCCGCACGGACAATGTAGGCACGGGGACCCATATCGAGTGTCTCACAGACACTGGAACAGCACAAACACCTGCTGCTGTCCACCATTTATTCCTGCTACCCTCTTATTTACAGACTTTTGAAACAAACACAGTCTGTCAGGCAGCAGTGATGACATATTACTTTTGAAAAAAGTCTGAGCAGTGAATCAGGGTTTTAGTATGAGCCTTTCCAATCAGCACACACAAGCACATATCAGTTTAACCAGTGAGAAGGAAACAGAAAAATGAAGGCAGATAAAGCCCATATGGCCCATCCAGTCTGCCCATCTAGGCTTTCTACTTTCCCTTATTCTCCCTTAGAGATCCCATGTACTTGTCCCAAACAGTGAAGACATTCCAAAACACAAAAACACAGATGTACAATAGCCAGAGATGAATATACTGAGCCATGCCTTCTGTCCTGGGTAGAGTTTGAAGCGATTCAGGCTGGGGAAGGTCCTGGCATTCTCCTCTTGTAGCTCCTTCCAATGACTGCCCTCAATGGACACAGGATAAACCATTCGATCCACCTCTGGCTGCCATGCTGTGACATGCCCTGTGGTCAGCACCCTGTCTCCTAGACAGCTGGGTGCGCAGACACGAGCTCCTAGCAGGGAGCGCTTCCCCAGCCGCTTCGACAGCATACTCGTCATCACCTGTGCCAGGAAGAAGACAAGACAGAAGGGATGCCACGGTTAGTCAATAGGGAAATGCCCAAAGGCAGATTTACAGTACGGAAACTGGCTTCCTTCAGCGGGCCCTGGATTGGAAGACAGAATACCATCAGAAGGTCTGGATAGGACCATGAAGGGACTAGGAAAGCAAGCCTGCCTAGCCAGAACCCAGCAGGGCACTCTTCAGTAAACAGGAGAAACCCTCTGCAACATCTACCATGTTTCCCCGAAAATAAGACACTGTCTTATATTAATTTTTGCCCCCAAAAATACGCTAGGTCTTATTTTCAGGGGCTGTCTTATTTTTCGGGGAAACATCGGGGTTGGCCCGCCCGCCCTCCATCGCTCCCGGAACTAACCTTAAATGCCTCCTTTCACCTTCGCAGCAAGCAGCAGCAGGGCAGGCCACTCCTTCCTTCTGTGTCCGGCCCTCGCCTGACTTAACGTTCGCAAGGGCGGGGCACGGAAGGAAGGAGTGGCCTGCCCTGCTGCTACTTGCTGCGAAGGTGAAAGGAGGCGTTTAAGGTAAGTTCCGGGAGCGATGGAGGGTGGGTGGAGGGGGGGGGGCCTGGTGACCTCGGGTGGTGGGGCGGCCTTGTCCGGCTCTCGGCGGCCCTGCTTTCAAACAAAAATTTGCTAGGTCTTACTTTCGGGGGAGGCTTTATATCTACCAATTCAGGAAAACCTCTACTAGGTCTTATTTTCGGGAGATGTCTTACTTTCAGGGAAACAGGGTAGTTACCACCAATACATCCCCCCCCCCCCCCCCAATTCCCCTGTTCTTCTCAATACAAGGGCTGGTAAAATAGCATAACATGGATTACAAATAAAAGGAAGTTAGATACCTGTACTGAGTTACTGGAAAGGCAGCTCTGCCCCATTTATTGATTTTCTGGGCAGGTTTTCATATGGGCCGTGACTTTACTGACTGACTGTTCTTGTTAATGAAACTATAAGTTAGATGTGGTAGAGTATCTTTTTCTGGTTTCACTTAATTTAGCTCCCAATGTCTCATTTACGTGAGTTAGGAATGGGTGGAATGTTGTATAACTGGTGTCATTCCTTTCTCGCCACAGATATTACTCTCAGCCTTCCTCACCTTTGCCAATTAGATGTGGTGTGCCACAAAGATCTCAAGCTCCAATGCTGTTTTAAATTTCTTTGTGTGTCCTCTAGCTACTATTGTTTAGAATTTTGGTATCAGTTCCTTTATCTACACTGATGACATCCAGCTGTTGGCAACACTAGATTCAGTCACTGGATCTGCATCCTTTTAACATCTGTTTGTCATTGCACCACCAGTTTGGCCCTGAACCCTTTTAAAAGTGTGAGGTCATGTGGTTCACATGCAGCAAAACCAATTTACATACACCCACCCACCTCTCAATTGGTGGTTCCCCTACTCTAGTTAGATCCCAATTTAACCTTTAGCACACATTTACTCAGTGGACAGGTCTTGTTTTTCATTTGCTTATCAAAATAAATATTATTTTTGTATGAACAACAAACTATTATACGCATTCTTGTTTTAAATAAACTGGATAAGTACAATTCAGTTTCTCATGGGCTGACGCTTACTTCTCGGAAGACTACAACTGGTTCAATACGATGTAGTTAAAATCCTAGTTAATGCTAGGCACTACAGTCACATTACGCCTCTCCTTGCTTCGTTTCACTGGCTATCTATTTGAATATAGTTCAAGATTTTCCTTCTAACCCATAGTGCCCTTTGTATTGGGATCCCATTTCATCTATCCAAGTACTTTCCTTCCTATTCCTCCTTGCATCTCCTCAGATCTTCCATAATAATCTCTTGTCTTTGTTTCCCCCTTATATCATCTGCCTAGAGGTTACTCTGAAAACATCTTTTGCCTACTTTGCCCCCTCCTTCTAGAGCTCCCTACCAGTAGAGCCAAGGTCCCAACCGTTGTATATGTAATTTAGAGTGGCCCTTAAAATGTTGCACTTCTCTTTGGCATTTCCTCCCTAATGTTCCACTACTTTGAGTACTTGCTCTTCAAAGAAAACATCAAATTTATTAAGTATTTTGCATATACCATGACAGTAATGAAGCTAATTTCTAAGCCAGTTTATCTTGGAGATGATCTTAGTCTCTTGACATGTTCTTCTAATACTCATCTCAACACTTGTATCATTCCAAGTTGGGCTTCCTTCTAGAGCTAAGAAGATGCAGTATCTATAAGTGACATGTTCAGAAGGAATGGATCCTCAGAAGCATAGCCGAGATTGGGTGGCAGAGCTGGTGGTGGGAGGCGGGGCTGGTGGTTGGGAGGCGGGGCTAGTGCTGGGCAGACTTCTACGGTCTGTGCCCTGAAAATGGCAGATACAAATCAATGTAAGGTATACACAAAAAGTAGCACATATGAGTTTATCTTGTTGGGCAGACTGGATGGACCGTGCAGGTCTTTTTCTGCCGTCATCTACTATGTTACTATGTCAGGATACACTTGGGGGCCCTTTTACTAAGCCGCGTAAGTGCCTACACGTGCCCAACGCATGCCAATTCAGCATTATCGCCAGGCTACGATGTGGTCCTTGTGGTAATTTCATTTTTGGCGCGCATCCGCTATGCGCGCCTAAAAAATTTTTTTATTTCTGATGCGCGCCAAGTGGCATTTGATGCATGTAGGTCATTACTGCCTGGTTACCGCACGAGACTTTACCGCTAGTGGTAAGGTCTGAGACCCAAAATGGACGCGTTACATTTTCTTGACAATTTCTCTGACTTTTCCCCCTCCCTCCCCATCTTTCTTCTTTTGCAGTCCTGCATCAAACCAGCATGAGGTTGGGGATCATTTTCAAAGCACTTAGGGCCTTGTTTACTAAGGCATGCTAGCATTTTTAGTTCATGTTAAAATTTAGCATGAGTTAATACTAGAGACACCCATAGGAACATATGAGTGTCTCTTGCATTAGCATGTGCTAATTTTTAGCGAGCACTAAAAATGATAGCGGACCTACAGCGCGGTTTAGTAAACAGGGCCGCTAGACTTACAAAGTTACGTGGCGGGGCATTTTCGAAAGGGACGTCTAAGTTGCGATTTGAACGTCCTTGCAAAATGGCAAACTCCAGGGGCGGGGGAAATCCATATTTTCGAAACAAGATAACGTCCATCTTTCGTTTCAAAAATATCGTCAGGGACGTCCAAATCCTTAAATCTGGACGTCCCTAGATTTGGTCTTCCCTAGACATGGATGTTTCTGACGTTTGGTGATTTTCAAAACCAAAGACGTCCATGTCAAAAACAGCCAAATGCAAGCCATTTGATCGTGGGAGGAGCCAGCATTTGTAGTGAACTGGTCCCCCTGACATGCCAGGACACCAACCGGGCACCCTAGGAGGCACTGCAGTGGCCTTCATAAATTGCTCCCAGGTACATAGCTCCCTTACCTTGTGTGCTGAGCCCCCCAAAACCCACTACCCACAACTGTACACCACTACCATAGCCCTTACGGGCAAAGGGGGTGGGGGCACCTAGATGTAGGTACAGTGGGTTTTTGGAGAGCTCGCTGTTTCCTCCACAAATGTAACAGGTGGGGGGGGGGGGGGAGGTGGACCTGGGTCCGCCTGTCTGAAGTGCACTGCAGTACCCACTAAAACTGCTCTAGGGACCTGTATGCACTGTCACGGACCTGAGTATGACATCCGAGACTGGCAATCAATATTTTGAAAGATATTTGAGAGTGGGAGGGGGTTAGTGACCACTGGGGGAGTAAGGGGAGGTCATCAGTCATCCCCAATTCTCTCTGGTGGTCATCTGGTCATTTCGGGCACCTTTTTGTGCCTTAGTCGTAATAAAAACAGGCTCGGGTGAAAACGTCCAAGTGTTTGTCAGGGACGTCCTTGCTTTTTTCGATTTTCGATTATGGGTCAAGGACGTCCAAGTGTTAGGCATGCCCAAGTCCCGCCTTCACTACGCCTCCGACACACCCCCTTGAACTTTGGCCGTCCTTGCGACAGAGTGCAGTTGGAGACGTCCTAAATCAGGTTTCGATTATATCAATTTGGATGTCCCTGGGAGAAGGAAGTCCATCTTTTGAAAATGAGCCCCATAGAGGCATATTTTCAAAGCACTTAGCCTTCCAAAGTTCCATAGAAACCTATGGAACTTTGTAAGTCTAAGTGCTTTGAAAATACACCTACTTCTTAATTTTTTCTTATTATTATTCTAAAATAAGAAAATAAAAAGTGTTCATTATCTTGTTCAGGGGGAGAAGAAAGTATACTGAAACAGCAACAATTGCTTAACTAAAAAATATTGTTGACAGCTGGATACTTTGTTATTGGTTGACCTGTTTTGTATTGTGGATTTTTGTATTTTGTAAAACAAGAAAAATAGAGTTAAAAAAAAACAAACCCGCTTAAGAATTTAGAAGGACAGTTACAATTCAGGCAAACTAAAGCATTTCCTTGCCTCAGAAAAGTTTACGATACAAGGACCTCATTTGCTAGTAACCTGCATTAATATCTTAATGTAAGTTATGCACCTGGGTGGAGATTCTATATACGGCCCCTAAAAAAAATCTGTGCTAAGCATATTCCATAAGCGGTGCCTAGATTTAGGCGTGGTATATAGAATACACTTAGTTGATATCTCAGCGCCTAAAACTACTCACCCCCATTTACACTAACGAAAACGTGGTGTAAATCATGGCACACAGATTTAGGCGCACTGGGTCATTCTATAACTACACACGCAAATTTTGTAATGCCATTTCCCCGCCCATAACATGCCCCTTTTTGCCTGCACACATTAGAAGTTAGGCACACTGCGTTACAGAATGCACTTAGCGAGTTGCACACATAAATTCTAATTATTGCCAATTACTACTACTACTTATCATTTCTATAGCGCTGTACACTTGAACATTATTGCTTCTTAAGAATTATCAATGCTGATTAGCTTAAGCCAATTAAGTTATACTCGTTGTTATAGAATACGCTTGGATTTCAGCGGGGATCTCTAGGCAAACTCTATAGAATCTGTACGTAATTTTAAAACTAAAATGCTGCTTACTAAAATACCCCCTGCATAAAAGTATGTGCACGGACTAGAACCTGCATACTTTCACGTGTCTCTGGGTTTTCAGGAGTAGATTTTGGATATTAAATCACAACTTGTTCACGTTACATACAATACATATATAACAGGTATAAATGCTCGTGGCTTCATGATTTCTACAGCTGTTATGGAGCAATTTTATAAAGATACATACAGCCAAATTCTATATATGGTGCCTACATTTATGCATGTTAAATTGGGCATGTGCCCAATTTAACGCTAACTGCTTAACTGAATAACGAGAAACCTGATAATTGGTGATAACCAAATCAGTACTAATTAGCCCTAATTAGGATTTACTCGCATATCGTATAATGATCTGCGTGTAAAAGCTAAAGTGCATAACGATTTGGGGGCATGGCTAAAGGTGTTTTGGGGAGTTCCTAAATTTTATGCGCATACATATAGAATCATGCCTTACTGTAGGCACTTACAACTAAGCCTACTCATAGCAGGTCTAATTGCAGGTGCCTACAATTAAGCACAGTTATGCACTAAGCGCGATTCTATAAAAAGGACACATACTCCTTAATCACATAAAGCACGTTAAATTTTCAGTGCTGATTTGTAGGCACTACTTATAGAATTTCGCCCATTGTGTCCATGTATCTTTAAAAAATAGGTGTCAGCTCAGCCTCCCCAACTAAGCAGCCTGTTTAAAAATAAACTTTTAGGTAGTAAATATGGCCCATTACATAGTAAATGACAACAGATAAAGACCCACATGATACATTTAGTCTGCCCAACATGGCCCTCAGAGCAGAGCCACTGAATGGGACATAAAAACGTGCATACTTGATCTAATCTGTCCTTGCTATTTTCAGGTCACAGACCACAGAAGTCTGTCTGGCACCGGCCTTACTTCCCAACTAATGGGGAGACTTTTATATATAAGATGTACCCTGTTTCCCCGAAAGTAAAACATCCCACGAAAATAAGACCTAGTAGAGGTTTTCCTGAATTGGTAGATATAAGGCCTCCCCCGAAAGTAAGACCTAGCAAATTTTTGTTTGAAAGCAGGGCCGCCGAGAGCCGGACAAGGCCGCCCCCCCCCCACCCGAGGTCGCCGGGCCCCCCCTCCACCCACCCTCCTTTCACCTTCGCAGCAAGCAGCAGCAGGGCAGACCTCTCCTTCCTTTCATGCCCCGCCCTTGCGGACGTTACGTCAGGCGAGGGCGAGACATGGAAGGAAGGAGTGGCCTGCCCTGCTGCTGCTTGCTGCGAAGGTGAAAGGAGGCATTTAAGGTTAGTTCCAGGAGCGACAAAGGGCGGGCAGGCCAACCCCGATCCAACCCCGATGTTTCCCCGAAAAATAAGACAGTCCCTGAAAATAAGACCTAGCGCATTTTGGGGGGCAAAAATTAATATAAGACAGTGTCTTATTTTCGGGGAAACACGGTATGTGTGTAAAGCCATAGACAGATACACTTGCTTGAAAGTATCTACATACACATTTATATGAAGTGTGTGTAAATCACAACTTGCATGCATTACACACAAAATCCACTCCCTAAAATGAAGCTTGCATTAAAAACAATGGCACTTCTTAATAAGAACACAAGGATAGCCATACTGGGTCAGACCAAGTATCCTGCTTCCTACAGTGGCCAATCCAGGTCACAATTACCTGGCAAAAATCCAAATAGTAGCAATGATCTATACTACTAATCCCAGGGACAAGCAGTGGCTTCCCCCATGTCTACCTCAACAGCAGACTATGGACTTTTCCTCCAGGAACTTGTCTAAACCTTTTTTACAGATTCACCCAACCACTGTTACCACATCTTCTGGCAACGAGTTCCAGAGGTTAACTATTTGTTGAGTGAAAAAAATATTCCTCCTATTTGTTTTAAAAGTATTTCCATGTAACTTCATGTCCCCTAGTCATTGTACGTTTTGAAAAAGTAATAAAAATAAATTAAAAAAATTTTTTTTGATTCACTTCTACTCATTCTACACTCAGGATTTTGTGGACCTCAATCGTATCTCAGCCATCTCTTTTCCAAGCTAAAGAGCCCTAAGCTCTTTAGCCTTTTCTCATATGAGAGGCATTCTATCCCTTTTATCATTTTGGTTGCTTTTCTTTTAACCTTTTCTAATTCCGCTATATATTTTTTTGAGATACAGAGACCAGAACTGAATGCAATTCTCAAGGTGAGGTTGCTCCATGGAGCAGTACAGAGGCATTATTTACCATCCCTTTCCTAATAAATTACTAACATCCTGTTTGCTTTTATGGCATCAATGACATCAAGCTGCTCCCTTATACATAGTGCATTTCTTATAAATTTAGGGTGTAAGTACTGCAGGCCAACACTGTAGAAATGAAAAAGAATATGAAAAACAGATCTCACTGGCACGACTACATGGTTATTTTTATTTCAGCTTGCCAGTCACAACTGGCTTAACTAAACTCAACAGTAAATTATTTGCTATAAACAACATTTTTACCAAAATAAGGTCATCCCTGCTTAACTATTTCCATAATTAGAAGCAGCAGAAGCTCTGTAGGCTTCAGTGTTGGATGTCAGGGCTGCCTTTCTGATCCAGAGCCCATGAAACATAATATCACAGTCAACACCACTACAAATCTATGCGGCTTCCCATCCCCCACAAGTTCCAAGCTTTAGACTGAAAGGCTGACATACAACTTAAGCTGTGGTTCAAAGCAAGCAATTTTCAACTACTTATTCAGCAACCAGTCTCCAATCTCTTTTGTGTACATTTCTTTCTCCTGGTATATGAGCTATCCCCTCTCCACCTCTAGAAATAAAATGTACTACATATCTGGAAATGGGAGAAGAGAGGAAGGTGCTTCACAGGGCACTTAAAATGTTTATCTGAGTTTCTTCCATCTAGTCCTTTCCAACAGGTGTCACAACCCACTTCATAGAGAACTGCTACTATGGGAGGTAGGAGATGAGACACTTCTAATTCATGAAGCCAGGGAGAGGTTTTCAAGACAGATCTTTTGTGCTCTCTGGTCAAATTGCTACAACTAAGTAGTGGAATTATTAAGCAGAACATTCCAGGGGGCGCAATAGGCTTTTCCATTACTGCAGTGGTCAACCTGCCTGTAGGCTCAGCCCCTGGTTCTTTCTCCATTCTTTGATCCTCTGTGCATGCAATCTGATCGTAAGAATAGCTATACTGGGTCACACTGAAGGTCCATCTTGTCCAGTATCCTGCTTCCAACAGTGACCAATCCAGATCACAAGTACCTAGTACAGGGGCTCCAGTCCTTGGAACACACTTAACCAGTCAGGTTTTCAGGATACCCACAATGAGTATGCATAAGATATATTGCATGCCCTCTCTCATGCATATTCATTGTGGGTATCCTGAAAACTTGACTGGCTAGGTGTGTCCCAAGGACTGAGAACCCGACTGCTACTCCCTCATACCTGGCTGCTTTGACTATTCCACATGCACCGCCCCGTACCCTCTGATCCTCCCTATCTGATAATAGGTTGGTTTTTACTATCCCCCTCAAAGGGTAGGTCTACTAGTGCTTTGAAAAGGAAAGGAACAGTGGAGATGGGATGATAGTTAGCTGAAGAGAAGAGTCCAGAGTGGACTTCTTTATAATAGGACGGACAGCAGCTGCTTTCCAGGCCTGTGCCATATGCACTCTTCATAAACGTCATTGCTCCTGGATTTTAGAACAGCCTCTACGTTAGCAGATTGTGTTCTAAAATACTAGTGAAACTTGAGACATCTTGATCTGGCACGCCTCAATTCAGACTTCTTCATCCTGCCTGAAATTACACTGCAAATCCTTTTTGAGACATAGTGACCAGAAAACACACAATGTTCCAGGTGAGGTCGCACCATGGAGCGGCACAGAAGCATAATAACTTTCTTTGTATTTTTTTCAATTATTTTCCTAATAATTTCTAAAATTTTGTTGGCTTCTTTGGATGCCGTCACACACACTAAACAGAAGATTTTATTAAAGCCAAGAATTAAAAAAAAAAAAAAAAAAAAAAAAAGAGTTGAAATCCAAGCTGAAATGTTAAGTCACGCTTAAAGTTACAGCCTGTGAACAACCTGTGGTTCTGAAAAGTATCAAATCCAAAATGTGACCCACCTTGGCCTTTTCAACAAGGAGTCCAGCAGAATCTATATCTCCTCAAAAAGGTTTGTAGTTTTTTTTTTTTTTTTTAATATTACACAATTACCAAGTTCAACTTTAAAGAGTTAATTCCTTCATACACCACCCCAAAAAAAGTCTGCTAGTTTTAGTGCCCTGAATTAAGCAAAACAAAACAAAAAGTCTTGCAACTTAAATTGCTTTCTGCCAAGATTCCAGTGACATTGAACATGTCAGAGCGCCTACGGGATGGTGAAAGTCACACACTCCTTGCCTGATAAGGGTGCAGCAATACTGACAGCTGGTAATGTTAGGAGCTACATAAGTTTTGACAGTGCTTTTTTTTTGTAGAAAAAAAGGTGCTGGCACTCATTATGGGTGGGGTCACCACATATGGCTCCACCCCTATGATAGCCACACCCACATTAGCCACATCCCTTATACCAGCCATGGCGCATATAAACAGACATCATTGAAAATATTATACTAGTATAGGAGAAAAAGTGATTTTTTTTCCCATTATAATTTCTGTAAACTCTTATAGCTCCAGTATACCCAGTGCAAAATAAGACAGCAGATGTAAATTCTCAAATTGGGCATATTCCAAACATTAAAATGAAAATAAAATGATTTTTTCTACCTTTGTTGTCTGGTGACTTTGTTTTTCTATCCATATTGGTCCCAGTCTCCGATTCTGCTGCTCTCTATCTGTTCTCTTAACTCCATTTCCAGGGCATCCTTTCCATTTATTTCTTTATTTTCCTCCTGTCTTCTTCATTTCTTGCCCTACAGCCATAAGTAAAAGCTGGGTCCTCCTTCGTGGAATTGATTAGAAGAGGTATAACGTGGATCCAGCTTTTGCCTATTTTCTCTATCTATGTGCAGTTTTTCTCCTCTCTTCCCTTTCCCTCATCTCCATCCATGTGCATCTTCTTCCTTTTTTCCCCTCCATCCATGACCATCACTTCTCCTCTCTCTTCCCTCCCCTGTATCCATATAAAGCAATAATTCTCTCTCCCCTCTCCTCCATCCAAGTCCAGCATTTCTCCTCTATCTCCTGCTCTCCATCCATTTCCAGCATTTCTCCTCTCTTCCCTGCCCTCCCATCCATGTGCATCTTCATGTCTTCCCTCCCCTCCATCCATATCCAGCATGTCTCCTCTCTCCCCTGCCCTCCATGTCCAGCGATTCTTCTCTCTCTCCTTCCCTCTCCTCTCATCCACGTCCAATAATTCTCCTCTCTCCCCTGCCCTCCCCTACCATCCATGTCCAGCGGATCACTCTTCGCTGACCTCCCCTCCCATCCATGTCCAGTATGTCTCCTCTCTCCCCTGCCATCCCCTCTCATCCATGTCCAGCGTTTCTCCTGTGCCCACTGTCCTCCCCTGCAATCCATGTCCAACGATTCTCCTCTCTCCCCTGCCCTCCCCTCCATATCCAGCAATTCTCTCTTCCATGCTCTCCCCTCCATGTCCAGTAATTCTCCTCTCTCCCCTGCCCTCCCCTCCATTTCCACCAATTCTCCTCTCTCCCCACCTTCCCCTCCATGTCCAGCAATTCTCCTCTCTCCCCTGCCCTCCCCTCCCATCCATGTCCAGCAATTCTCCTCTCTCCCCGCCCTCCCCTCCCATCCATGTCCAGCAATTCTCCTCTCTCCCCGCCCTCCCCTCCCATCCATGCCCAGCAATTCTCCTCTCTCCCCGCCCTCCCCTCTCATCCATGCCCAGCAATTCTCCTCTCTCCCCGCCCTCCCCTCCCATCCATGTCCAGTAATTCTCCTCTCTCCCCTGCCCTCCCCTCCATGTCCACCAATTCTCCTCTCTCCCCGCCTTCCCCTCAATGTCCAGCAATTCTCCTCTCTCCCCGCCCTCCCCTCCATGTCCAGCAATTCTCCTCTCTCCCCGCCCTCCCCTCCCATCCATGTCCAGCAATTCTCCTCTCTCCCCGCCCTCCCCTCCCATCCATGTCCAGCAATTCTCCTCTCTCCCCGCCCTCCCCTCCATGTCCAGTAATTGTCCTCTCTCCTCTGCCCTCCATGTCCAGCAATTCTCCTCTCTCCCCCGCCCTCCCCTCCATGTCCAGCAATTCTCCTCTCTTCCCCGCCCTCTCCTCCCATCCATGTCCAGCAATTCTCCTGTCTTCCCTGCCCTCCCCCATCCATGTCCAGTATGTCTCTAAATGGCACCCACAGCCGAAGATCATTGTTCCTGACTCCGAGCCTGATCCTGAATTCAAAGTAGATGAGGTTCTGGACTCCAAACATCAAAGGGGACGGCTGTTCTATTTGCTATCCTGGAAGCACTTTGGTCCCGAGGATAATTCCTGGGAGCCTGCTGCCAACGCCCATGCGCCTGAATTGATCCGGGAGGTCCATACTCGCTTCCCATCCAAACCCGGACCTAGGCAGAGGGGGGTCCTTAAGGAGGGGGTACTGTCATATCCCCTACCTCAACAAAAGTGGCGTCCTTGGGGTGCACGGGGTCCCGTCGACACACACACTTGACTGGCACAGCCCTGAGCCATGTGTGTGTAGTTCTTCTCTGGCTACAGGCTCCTTGATTGCTTTGCTTCCATGCACCTGGGTCTGCTCTCTCTCTGCCTGGCTTCCCTTGCTTTTCTCCTATTGGCCTTCCGGTTCCTCCTTCCCCTGATCTTGTCCTATGGCTGTGCTCCTTCTCCCTGCTGATATCAGACGCCAGCACTTTATCAGCTGAGCTCTTCCTGGACTCCATGCTTCGGCTTCTACTTTGGTAGGTGTTACTTGCTCAGTAGTTTGCTTCTTCTCTACTTTGTCCCTCGTTGCTGACTTTGCCTGTACCTGGATTACTCTCTTGACCTGCTGCCTGCCTATTGACTTTACCTGTGCCTGGATTACTCTCTTGCCTACTGCCTTTGCCTGTACCTGGATTACTCTCTTGACCTGCTGCCTGCCTACTGATTTTGCCTGTACCTGGATTACTCTCTTGACCTGCTGCCTGCCTTTGCCTGTACCTGGATTACTCTCTTGACCTGCTGCCTGCCTACTGACTTTGCCTGTACCTGGATTACTCTCCTGACCTGCTGCCTGCCTATTGACTTTACCTGTGCCTGGATTACTCTCTTGCCTGTTCCTGGATTACTCCCCTGCCTGCTTATTGACTTTGCCTGTACCTGGATCACTCTCATGCCTGCTGCCTGCCTGGCCAATACTTTCGCCACCCCGCTTCCAGCTCCGTCTCGTAAGTCCTGCAGGCCACCCGCATCTAAGGGCTCACCTCTGGGGAACGGCGGTCAGCACAGGTGAAACCCGGGATTATCCAGCCGCCAAGCAGAACCTGTTCTGAGTACCGGGCTCAGCAGCACTCTACTTGGTACAAGAACTCAGATGTCTGACAAAAACCACATTGCTGGCTCATTAGGTTTAGTGCATCTGGCTCTCAGTGAGCCAATCACTGATATTGTGGAGGAGTGGCCTAGTGGTTAGAGCACTGGTCTTGGCATTCAGAGGTGCCTGGTTCAAATCCCACTGCTGCTCCTTGTGATCTTAGGCAAGTCACCTAACCCTCCATTGCCTCAGGTACAAACTTAAGATTGTGAGTCCTCCAGGGACAAGGAAATACCCAGTATACCTGAATGTAACTCCCCGTGAGCTACTACTGAAAAAGGTGTGAGCAAAATTATTGAGTGGCACTTAACCAGCCAGTGCTGGTGAATACTTGTTCTGATTGTCATGGCACTGCCTGTTAGTTCCAGGGAAGTCCAGGGACACGGCTTGGGCAGTTAACCAGTAACATTCAGTCCTCTAACCTGTTAAGTAACTACATAAAATTAAGACTGGCACCAGTCTAAATATTGGCCAGTGCCCAGTTAACTACACTGACCTAAATATTCACTCCAGAGTCTGGGTGTAGCTCAACTTTGACTATCCAGGCTTAATTCAGCCCACAGCTATCAGCAGCTTAAAAACCACCGAATGCTCCCCTCCGAAGGGACACCACCTTGTAGTGGTGGAGGGGCTTCTGTGTTTCAATGACTCAGAGGGCTATGCTGAAGGGTTACCCATATCAGACAGGCCTCTGAGGAGAAACCAAAGTGTCCCAAACTGGGAGAGTGGTAAAATGGCGACCTGAAGTTCGTAAGCCCAACGGCCCAGCTGCCCTCTGAAGTTTCGTCTTCTTTACGTAAATTTCCTCTCTGCAATTGCAGTTACCTTAACTGAGAGGAAGGGGACAACCGATAGTCAGCCGCCGATGGCCAGTGTTTTGTCCCCTGAGCAGCAAGTGCAGGACCGCTGTGCGATGAACTGCCCACAGATGAAAGGGTTGGCGAGTCCTTTGATTAGCGCCGGCAGAGCGTCGACGCTCTTGGACCTGGAAAAAAACAACTCCATCGCTCCTAAATTATTCAACCACCATGTCCAAAGGAGTGGAGGAGTGAGTTAGAGGCATATTCTGAAACAGAGGACGTTTACAGCAAAACCCGAATCAGCGGAACCACTCTTAAACACCTAAGAGAAATCAACTTGGAGTTTTTGGCTCCCGTGGAGGTTACATTGAATATCATCTGGAAAGCGCTTCGGGACCTAATGGTGGCAGTAAATTATTTTATTTCAGATATAATTTTATTAGAGAGTTACATGGACATTTCAACTGAACCCTTTGAGAGTAAAAAATTGATATAACAAATGATGCTACACAAGAAAGAAGTGGTTATGAATTTGAAAATAATAATAGACCAGAAACTTTGAATAATAAAATGAATATTATTATAGATCATTAATATTGAGATTATTGTTTTTCCCAGAGTTCCAGGTATGACTCCTAAAGTTTTCCTCAGAAATATTTCCTCAAATTATTACTTTAAAAGGAGTGAAGCCTGTGAAAACTGGGATTACTTTATAATCAGTGGGATTTGAATTAGAGACTTAAGTGTATGTATTGTTAAATAACTTCTGGTTTTTAAAAGAGAAAGAATGTAATCAGATGTATTATTTCTAACTAATATTGGACAATAAGTATGTTTTCAATGAAATGATTTGACTATACACCGTATTGGCCTTGAAGAAGCCAACCAGATGATCAATGTGGAATAATGAATTAGACGAGTAATATCTGGGGATAATCAGGTTAATACCACGTTTTTTTTTCTGTTTACTGTTTAATTGATCTCCTTATCTTGTTTCACTCTCCCTATTTAGTGGTCTAAGGAAGAGAATAGAATTACCTGACTGAAATAATTCCTATATATTACTTTCTCTGTATTTCCGGCAAGTTGTTTTATCACTTGTAAAAATTTAAATGGTTATAAATAAAAAATAATAATAATTTTAAAAAAAACACCAAATGCTGCAGGTTGAGTATTGGGCTCCTTCTGGTAAATTCTGGAGTGTAGGAGGAGGTGATCACAGGACTCAGGGAGCAACTGTCTCTTCCAACACCAAACATCTACACTTTAACAGTCGCAAGTCCCAGAATCATGATGCCAAGAACGAGTACTTGGTCTCATAAAACAAATTCCAGAAATCTGAAGGTGTAACAGGCCTGTCTCTTACAGGGCATAAGCAACCATAGGATGTACAGGGTAGGCCCTGGGAGTTACACATGCGTCTATGTATGTATGTATGTATGTATGTATGTAGGGCAATCAATTTTCAAAAAAAGTTTATAAATTTATCAGCACCCAGTAAACATAGAAATTTTTCTTTTTGTTTTTGTCATCCTTTTTAACAGATAGTAAAGAACCCAATGAATGTAGGGGGGTAGTTGGTATGGGATTCTATGAATGAACTGAGGGATGCTCCGGACATGGTGCAATTATCATTAGGCTACGGTCATTTAGAATATGTAGTTTTTTTGTGTTTTTTTTTCCTGGAGGCCAGTGGTAAGCAGAAGGGGTGTAGAGAGGCTGCTATTGATTCTCAGGTAGTTATTGAAAAAGCATTAGAATGTGGAAAGAATTATGGGACCTTTTCCCAAAAGATCAGGTGGAGAAATAGAACAGGATGACTACTAGTATCTAGGATGAGATTGCCTCAATAATGGAATCTGGGACTTGCCAAAGACAGAGAGGTGGAGCTTGGTTTACTTTTGAATCATCAAGGCTGTCATTTGGGATGGCATTGGATGAAATACTGCACTGTAGAACTTGGTCAAAAAAAGTAAGGAACATCCAATGCTTTTAATCATGAGTAAGTTAAAAACAAAACACTAACATAAATGGATGCCAAAATGGTTGAGGACAGTTGGGAATAACTTAAGAAAGCCGAGATGATGCATCAGTTAATGGACGAAAATTTCATAGGAAAGAGTGCCCAAGTTCATTGTTCTTCTCCACAAATTTAGCACTTTTCTTTAAAAGATAATATAGAGATTTCCTCCCCTCCCCCCACCTGGATTCTAAATATGGTGCCCAAATTTGGGCACGCTTTCAAGATGCGTGTGCAACTTAATTGGCTAAACTAGCTGTTAACACCATCAATAACTGGATGCTGATTACTGACATTAATTAGCAGTAATTAGGATTTGCGCACACATCTGGCTGCATGCTATAATGCTGGGCACCTAAATCCCATGGCACACAACCCAAAAGGGGGCACAGATGAGTCAGGAATTGACACTCAAGTGCTATTCTATGGGTGTGCGTTCTTTTCCAGTTCCCATTTTTGAGCACCATTTATAGAGTTACCCTCATTGTGTATACCTTTTGGACAAAGTAGAACATGAATGCAGATGGTGTACAGAAGTATATAGTTAAAGAAGTTGGGGTCACTGGGACAACAGCAGGGACTACAGTCATACAGGGGTAACCGAATTGGAGATAGGACTATACTTAATGGAATAAAATAGTCTTGCAGGGAGCTAGACCCTCTGCCTGGTTTCTTAATAAGCACTGTCACTTGAATTGTGAGTAGTAAAGTTTATCTTTTTGGATTGGAAGGGTTCCTGTCTGAAGAGCTGTGGTAAAGCCTATTTCTACAGGATTCAGGTGTGAGCAAGGATACTGTCCAATATCCAATCTACCATTTCTAGGAAAGTTAACTGAAAAGGTGGTTTATACAGTACAATGCCAATTATCCGAATGTTGGATAAACCAGATGTCCAATTATCCGGACTGGCAGTCTGTGTGTGTGTCTGTCGGCGTTCTTGTCGGTAAGTCAGCTGGTGCGGTGATGGCTTCTGCGACGCTGAAGCAAGTGGGTCCTTGCACATCGGGAGGTGGACGGGTCGGTCTGGTAGTGTGGAGCATGGGGGCTTGTGAGAAAGAGTGTAGCACCGAGAGTCTTTGCTCTTGTGATTTTTTGCAAGATTAACTAATTTATTAATTTTCAAGTTTTTGCTGCATCGGGTATAAGTTTGTGCAATCATCCAGATTTATGATTATCCAGACCACCCCCTGCAGAGGATGGTCCGGATAATTGGAATCGTACTGTACTTGGCTCTTGGATTAAGCTTACTCAAATGGTTGTTTTCATATGTTCCAGTCTGTTTTAAGAGTGGACATGGAACTTGTTTTTATATTGATGCTGATAAAGGTGTGGCTTCATTGTTGGTGGTTTTTTTTTTTTAAATTTAACTGTGGCCTCTTATAGAGTAAATCATGCATTACTGTTACAGAGGCTGTGGGGAATTAGGGTGCAGGGGTTGGCCCTTGCTTGGGTTTCATTCTTATTTAAAAGGATAGGGTACTTTTACTGTGATGTGGAAACGTCAAAATAAATTTCCTTCCTGGGTGGTCTCCCACGTGGCTTGGTGTTGTCACCACTATTATTTAACATCGGAGTCCTTTACTGCAATTTCAGAATACAGAACTTCTTGTCATGTTTTTGCCGGTGGCATACAGTTGAGGATTCCTGTGGGACAAGACTTAAGCCTTGGCCAAGCAGAAAATGAGGTGGTAGCAGCTTGGTTACAAATGAATCCATTGTGTCTAAATCCAGAGAAGACCGGGGTATTATGGTACCCTAGGAGTAAAAGGGAATTGTTATGCACTCCTTCTATAGCAGATCATCATTTAAAATGCAAAACAGCAAATTTACAGTCTGGGAGTCATACTGGATGAAAATTTAACATTAGAGGCTCAGATTTCAAGGGAAGTTAAGACTTCATTTGCATTATTAAGTGCTTAGGAGTCTGTGGGCATTTATTACTGGGCCAGATTTGAACGCTTGGTTCCATTCATGTATGGCTATGAGATCAAATTACTGAAACAGATTCAAAGGGGGGCTTTCACAGAAAGCCCTCTATCAAATGCAAGTTGCAAAAACTATGGCTGCCTGGCTGATTTATATTATTTTTTAATAGAAAAAGTTAAGACCATGTAACTGCTTCATTACAATATTAAATAAAAGCCAAAATATATTTACAATAATTCAGAATTACATTCATAGCAGTCAATTTCTTCCCCCTCCCCAAAATCTAAAACTTCACCCCAAACAACAAAATACCAAAGCCTTCAGCTGTTTGCAAAACTGCAAATAACACATTTCTCTTCACAATTCTAAGGGCATCCTGTTTTACGAAAATAAAATTGAAATATACCTTACAAGAGAATGTACTTTTGCACATGCTGGGCCCCTGTTGCAGAGATCACAAGACTTGAGAAGGCAAGTAGCAAACAAGCTTATTTTTCAAAATTCTATATTTAGCACATAATACCCTATATATGGTTATCCCATTTAGACTCTGTCCAAAATGAAACGGGAAGCCAGTGAAGATCTTAAAATAATGCCAACATCTATTATCTGTGTATTTAGAAGTGATGTGTACTCACCTTGTAAAGTGGGGAATGCAAGTTGGACTTGGAGTAGGGGATCTGGTGTCTCTAAGGTGTCATATTTGACTCCTCTCTCTCCTTCTCTGCACATATTCAACAGACTGCTAAAACCTATCATTTCTTTCTCTATAATATCACCAAAATTCGTCCTTTTCTTTCTGAGCACACCACCACAACCCTTATCCACACTTTTTATCACCTCTCGCTTATACTTTTGCAACTTGCTTCTCACAGGACTCAAAATTCTGCTGCACGACTTATATTCTGCCAGTGTCGCTATTCTCATATTAGCCCTCTCCTCAAGTCACTTCATTGGCTCCCTATCCGTTTCGGCATACAGTTCAAACTCCTCTTATTGACTTACAAGTGCATTCACCCTGTAGCTCCTCAGTACCTCTCCACTCTTATCTCTCCCTACACTCCTCTCCGGGAACTATGTTCACTGGGTAAATCTCTCTTATCTGCACCCTTCTCCTCCACTGCTAAAGCCAGACTCCGTTCCTTTTTATCTTGCTGCACCATATGCCTGCAATAGACTTCTTGAGCCTGTACGTCAAGCTCCATCTCTGGCAGCCTTCAAATCTAGGCTAAAAGCCCAACTTTTTTATGTCGCTTTTAACTCTTAACTCTTACTCACTTATTCAGCACCCATTTTTATCATTCCCACCTTTGTAATTCCCTTATCCTTTATTAGTCCTGTTTTGTCTGTCCTAGTTAGATTGTAAGCTCTTTCAAGCAGGGACTGTATCTTTATGTCCAGTGTACAGTGCTGCGTATGTCTAGTAGTGCTATAGAAATGATAAGTAGTAGTAGTATCTGTACAGTGTTATGTCTAACAGCAGTAAGTGATAAGTGCAAAATCTGGTGTGGAATCCCACAGGTAAATGGCAGCATTTTAAAATTGCTTTTTACACACATATAAGCTGCTATTTACATGTGAGGAATCCATATTTGTAAAACGAACCAAAACAAACCTACCCGAAACATTTCCAAAAATTCTAGAAATGAACTAAAATAGCTTTGCCTGTGCACATCCCTGCTACATTCATTTGTATTTCTTAGAAAAGAACTAGAGACTTGTTAAAAATAGGCAAGGCCTTACATTTTATGGACGGGGGTGGGATTCGCCTTTTTGAGGTTGCTTTTAAATCTCTATAATAAAATAAGATTCCTTGTAGAGTCTTGTTTGTCATATATTATCTGTATATCCTGGGAGGTCAATATTCAAAGCAATTTAACCTGCCAGAAATGACTCCTGGCGATTTTCGATGACACAACCAGTGAGTGCCGCTGAAAATGATTAGTTAGTGCTTAAGGCAAAACCCCAGCTATTTTGGAGGTGTTCCGGGGGCAGAGTCAGGACTTAACTGCCAAGGTCACCACATAAATGTCAGTTTTATCTTATGCAATGCTCCACAGCTGGTTAAACGTTGAACATCACACTGAAACCGGCTATGGCGTAGCCAACTCTGGAAACCCATAAATTCAATGCTGAAGCCCGGACGTGGCCAGACATTGAATTTCTAGGCATACTGCCAGCATTTTGCAGAGTTTTGACTCATAGATTGAGTAGAGAGGTGTGGTAGCAGTATTAGTCCACTTTTAAAGGTAATCAATAGAAATAAAACAAAATAAAACATGGAAAAGAAAATAAGATACCTTTTTTATTGGACATAACAATACATTTCTTGATTAGCTTTCGAAGGTTGTCCTTCTTTGTCAGATCAGAAATAAGCAAATGTTGGTAGATGACAGTATATATAAGTGAAACATCAAAGCATTTCAGTGGCAGGGTAACAGGATGGGGGTGTTTGCTGCTTTGTTTGTCACCCTCCTGTCTCCATGCATATCTCCCTGTCTCACACCTATCCACCCCCATCCTATTAGACTGTCACTGAAATGCTTTGATGTTCCTATCCACCCCCATCCTGTTAGACTGCCACTGAAATGTTTTGATGTTTCACTTATACATACTGCCATCTACCAACATTTGCTTATTTCCGATCTGACGAAGAAGGGCAACCTTCGAAAGCTAATCAAGAAATGTATTAAGTCATGTCCAATAAAAAAGGTATCTTATTTTCTTTTCCATGTTTTATTTTGTTTTATTTCTATTGATGACCCATAGATTGTAAGTGTCATGGGACGCTCTCTTAGGTGCATCTGTTCTGAGCTGTGTAGGTCTAATAGCACAAATAGCACTACTGCAGAATCTCTCATTTGCCTCACATTTTTCACTTAAGTCACACAAATAATGAAGCTGTAAGGAAGAAAATTATCAACAATGTTGTGAGCCACTAGGTGGTGGTACAGTCAACATTTAAACACAAGCTCCCACGGGATAAACAGCACAGCAGAAGCCACTGGGGAGGGCTGATATGTTGTGTAAAGGATATGCAACAGTTTATGTATTCCTGTTCAAACGAGAAAAATAAACCCTTCAGAAATACAGCAAGATAAGAGATCACAGCGGCCAAAATAATAGGACTGGAAAGTGAACAGGTGGCCAGCACAGCCCCTTCGACTTGTGCATCTTCTGAATGACAGCTTGCACCCACATCAAAAGATACAAAACTGTCAGGATAGGAAATGTAATACAATACAAAGCAAGATCCCAAAAAACATGAACAGGGCAATCTTGGTGCTCACGCTCCTGTGCACGTTACAATGTGTAAAGGTTTAGAATACTGGCATTCACACACATAAGTGTGCATGTGTTAGCATGGTGCCTTCGTACTATTCTGCAAATAGCAGCTTGACCTCCACAGTATATTTGCAAGGGGGAGGGGGAGCATGGGCGGGGCTTCCACTTAAGCATGTAACTTACAGAATAGTATATGTTACGTGTGCACTTGCCTCATTTAGCAACATTAGGTGAATTAATACCTGGTTATGTTAGTGTTCTATAAAAGGAATGTAGGCAAATTAGTTAAGGCTTTTTAACATGTGTAATCTGATAAATAAGATACTGGCAATATTGCCCAACAAAGGGATTAATTACAACGGGCAGACAGACCAATTATGCTCATGTTAATGAGGTTCTAAAGTTATTCTGTAGATTGAAAACAATAATGCCCTCAAGCACTTAAAAGAAGATGAAAGAGAAAACAGAATTTAAAGATATTCAATGGTTAACAGCTACTTCACATGAGGATAGGTAAATTTACACAGATGAGCACTCTCTGATCTTATAGGGCACTTTACGCTTAAAGAGGATGTTAATTATCCTTTCTGTATTGCAACAGAAATAATCTTTAGAGGACATTCAGTGAACGCCGACTATATTATCAGCAGATGTTCCTATAACTGTAATTTATGTGAAAATATTTTTAGAGTATTTCCAAAAAAATTTAACAATACTATAATGGAAAGATTGTTCCGACTGCAGAAGTTCTGCAGCTAGAATATTTCTCTCTTCTAAAGAGCTCAAGACTGCAGGTCTACGTTATCTGACTCAAGCTGCCGCAAGGACCAGGAGCTTGCATATTCTGTAGGCTATTTCTCCACCCCTCCCCCCCAAACAGTGGAAATACTGCTCACATGACTTGGCATTCTAGGCTGCAGGCCAAAAAGGAGCACCCCTCCCACTTTCAAGGCATAGCACTGGCTTTGCTGTGCCTATGAAGTAAACACAAATGCTGATAACTGCTGAAAGCCAAAGGCTCTACTTTCTGGCACAAGTGAGTAGAGAGATCTATTAACTTGTGTTAATGTTTAATTACAAAGGCAGGCCATGAGCCAGGAAACTGCTCACAAGAAAGAGAGAGAGGGGGAGAAGAAAGGAAGTTCTTGTCCAGCAACAGTACAGAGGGGAGGAAAGAGTTTTAGACAATGCAGCTGCTGCTTAAAAAAACAAACCCATTAAGACTTGAATTTTTTTTTATTAGGATTCTTATTTCCTTTCCAAGGAGGTATTTGTGTTTTAGGATTTGTGAGAATGTCATATGATTAACCACTCCTGTCATTAGGATATGCAGGCAGCACACATGTAAAACCAGAATGGATGCCAACCGACCACTACCCTCCCCAAGCAGGTCTGATTTTTAAAGTAACCAAATTAAGTAAGTTACCCCATTTCTTAGACCAGCCACAAATGGATATACTTCATAAGCAATCACTGTGGATTGTCTTGAGCCCTATCTCTGCAAGCCCTCTTCCTATCTCCAGAGCTCATAACCACAGTGGTAAATGAGAAGTGTGAATGATGCAGTCCAGGAAGGAGAAAAGTATGGGAGCAAGGGTGTGTGGCCTTTAGTAGCATGCTATTTCAATATAAAACATGCATTGCAACAAATTATATACAGTATACCAGGACAAAGCAAGATAAGAGACCAAGGAAAAAGCTGAAACAAAGTAGGCACAAAATATTTAAAAGAACAGAGTGATGCTGATTCAAGCAAGCTCTCCACTTGACTTGAAACAGTCATCCAGCACCCTTCCCCCCCCCCCCCCCCCCCCCCCCCCCCCCACCACCAAATGGATGCTGTTTTGGGCAACCTGTTCATGCAATGCTAGCCTATGCTTCACAATATATTTTATAGCGGTACCATATTCAAAAAATAGAGGGAAGGGATAGAAATAATCTTATTTCTTCAAGCAGCAGGGCAGAGCAAACAGTGGCTCCAGTACAGGATGCCCAGAATGGATTTGATAAGACCATCACTAAAACAAACAGCAGGACCAAAGAAAAGGAAGCCATTGTGCAGATCACAGACAGTCCAGACGCAGCCAAGAGTAGCCTCACAAGCAGTGGTGTAGCCACGGGGGAAGTGGGCCTGGGCCCCCCCCCTTGTTTCAAAGCTGGCGGGGATGCCAAGCCATGCCAGCCGAAGGAATCTACTGCCTGAGTTGCGCCAGTGCTGAATGAGCAGCACTTAATTCAGCAGGCATACTTTGGCCACTAATGACAGCTCTCCCACACGAACATGTTCAAGTTCAAACTTCACATAAATACATTTTGTGGTCTATTAGTCCTAATTTTGTGCATATAGGGTTTTGCCTTATTTCTGTAATTAATCAAAATGTTCTTAGATTTACTATACATAATAGGAGCCAGAACTGGAGTCAAAGTAAAAAAAAATAGAGGAATTCAAGGTTTGGTGTACCAACTGTACCAACTGAAGAACCCCCTTGCTGACCACTGAAAGTCAGGAGCTGCCCAGCTTTCAGTCCAAAGAGAGACACAAGGAGAAATTAGCTCGAGGATTTACTTTTTATTAGTCCTTTCCTACTATTCTGAACCTGCGGGATAGTTGTGTACATCAACCAGCAGGTGGACATAGAGAACTGAAAATTGAGTTGAGACACCTCTCTCTTGGCATCCAGTCCAGCTCCTCAGTATTTACGTAGGCAAGCAGTAAGGAGAAACTTGGAAAATACACAACTTTAAACAACCCGCTAACCTAGCACTAACCAGAGGAACAAACATGTGTGGACCTCTCATCTCACGACAACTTCTAGAGAACAAGAGATGTGCAGGAAGCACCATGCAAGGTTATGGTCGTTATTTGACCCATTACTTTGCCCCTGCTAAATAGCTCAGAAACCTCAGGTGGGCCTCTAGAGCAGCGGGAAGGATTAATGGAAAGAAAATTATCAGGCAAGACCTAATGTCTCCTTCTGTCGCGTAACTTCCTACTATTCCAGAACCTGTAGAATGTTCAAAAGCAATTCCTAAAGTGGGTGGGAATCCTGGTGCCGGCACCACCACCCTCCTGAGGACTGAAGCCCCAAATTGGCTTCCAAGCACAACGTCCACACTGTAGTGCTTGGCAAGGGTATGCAGCATCAACCACATCTCCGCCTTGCAAATATATGCAGACAGCCCAGGATGTCACTGTATGCCTTGTAAAATGAACCCGCAAGACCTGAGAAGCCTGCTTCCCCGCAAGCAAATAAGTTGACATGATAGTCTCCTTCAGCCATCTAGTAATTGTGGGCTTGGAGGCCATGTCTCTGTTTACCAAAAAGCACAGTCTGTCTGATTTGCAAAACTCATTTGTAACTTCCAAATATCGAATGAGGACTCTATGCACATTGAGAAACTCTGTGAAAGGACAGAAGTTCTACAGATTGGTTGATTGAGATGAAATGATATCACTTTCGGAAGGAATAGCGCAAAAGGAGACCCCCTGTTCCGAAAAGCGAAGAAAGGGATCCCAACAAGAGAGCCTGAAGCTCAAACACTATCTGCTGACAGAACAGCCACTGAGAACACTGTCTTTAGCATAAGATCTTTGTGGAGTGGTTAAGAAGGAGACTTCTGAACAGCCTGAAGGACTAAACTTAGGTTTCACTCTGGACATGGCGTACGGAAGGGAGGCCACAAATGGCCTGCTCCCTGCAAGGATCAAATATCTGGGCAAGCCGCAAGGGATGTCTTCTGTAGTTGGCCCCTGAAATGGGCCAAAGATACCCTGAACTTTGAGAACCCAACGCCAATCTTTTCTGAAGACCTGCCTGGAGAAATGCTAGGATGTGCACGATCTGAACAGTGAAGGGAGAAAGTCAGTGCTGAGAACACCAGCCCTCGAATATGCCACGGATGTAGAACGTTTCCAACCCTGAAGCAAGATAGCAATGACCGAATCAGAATGACCTTTTCTTTCTAACCAAGCCCTTTCAATGGCCAAGCTATAAGACCAAAGGGGCGCTGATCCTCCATGAGCACCAGACCTTGATTCAATAGACTGTATACCTGTGGAAGACGGAGAGGACCCCCATCCAGCAGTTGAAGCAGGTCCATGTACCATAGTCTCCACAGCTACGAGAATTATTTGGCCCCAGTGCAATACGATCCTTTTCAACACACCCATAGGCCAAGGAGGGAAGACATACAGTAGATGTGTCTCCAGCCAGGACTACAGTAGAGAATTGATACTTTCCATAGTTCTTTCCTATGGTTGAAGAACTTGGGCACTTTGGCATTCCTTTTCATTGCCATTGTCCAGAAGTGGAGAACCCCAATGGTCCACTGTCAGCTGAAACCCCTGGCTGGATAGTTCCCATTTTTTCAGGTCCAAGAAGTGTCTGCTAAGAAAGTCCACCTCCACATTCAAAGACCCCACGATGTGAACTGCTGACAAAGAGAGATGATTTTTCTCCACCCATCTCATAAAGGAGGCTGCCTCAACCGCCATCAGATGACTGCGGGTCCCACCTTGCTTGTTGATATAAGACACCACCATTGTATTGTCGGAGAAAACTCAAACTGGGATCCCCACCAGAAAGGGAGCAAAGTCATGTAAGGCATTCCAACTGCCTTGAGCTCCAAATTATTTAAAATCAATCACTGAGACTCCTGTTCCATTTAAGTGCTCTGTGCCAGATGGAGCTTGTCATGAGCTCCCCAATCTGGCTTTTTGGCATCCATTGTCACTATCTCCCATTGTGTTATTGGAATGAGAGCTCCGATGGTCAAATTCTTGGGTGACAACCACCACTGCATACTCTGTCTGGTAACCAGTGTTCAAGGAAGATGAAAGTTGTGCTTCTGGGACACCAGTGCCTGAGAAGAGATTCCTGTAATGGCCACATATGAGCCCTTGCTCATGGCACCACTTCCATCACTGCCATCATTGATCCCAGAACCTGGATGTAGTCCCAGACTCTGGGTCTGCCTTAATCTGTTAAACTAGCTTTGACCTCCTGCGCTCCATGAGGAAGATCCCCTCCCACGCTGTGTCAAATAGAACACCCATATATTCCAGTGTCTGCGATGGAGTTAATCTGCTCTTCTCAAAATTGATCATCCAACCCAACTGCAGAAGACAGACAACTTTGTCTGTCGTCGCCACCACACGGTCTAAATAGGATGACGCACGAATGAGCCAGCTGTCAAGATACAAGTGTACTCTGAATCCCTGCTGTCAAAGAAAGACCACCACCACCACCACCCCCATAGCCTTGGTAAATGTTCTTGGAGCTGTGGTGTGACCGAAGGGCAAAGCCCTGAACTGAAAGTGATGCTCCAGCACCACAAAAATGTAGAAACCTCTGATGTGGTGGCCATATGGGTATAAGTACGCCTCCTTGAGATCAAGGGCGATGAGAAATTTGCCCACTTGAACCAAGGCTAGGATTGCTCTTAGTGTCTCCATGTGAAAGCGGGACTCTCGGAGGCAGCAGTTTACTACTACTACTACTTATCCTTTCTATAGCGCTACTAGATGAGATCTAAGACCGGACAAACAGTGACTTCCTTCTTTGAGACAATGAAATAGATGGAGTATCTGCCTTGTCCCTGTTCAGCCTGGGGAACTGGAAAAATGGCCTAGAGCACCAGCAAGGAATCAAAGGAGGTTGAGGTTCAGGCCACCGTAGGTGTCCTTTCGACAAGGAGAGAGAAACGACCGAGCAGGAGAACTCCAACTTGTAACCTTCTGCAAGAATATCCAGAACCCACTGGTCTGACATGATTTTGGCCCACTCCTCTCAAAACTCCTGAAGACATCCTCCTACCAGAGGAAGATCATTGAGAAGCTCTGGAGACATTGGGTGCTCTAGCTGACTGACAGGAGGACTTCCTGTCTGCATGAAATGAAGACTGGCATGCCTGAAAGTGGAACTTTTGACCATATTGCTGATGACTAGGCTGGTACTATCTGATGTCTCAAAATCGAGAGCCTCCTAAAGACAGATGACAAGAGGATTCCAGCTTATCCTCCGACAACTGCTGTAGCTTAGTTTCCCCCAGTTCTTTCACTACGATACTGAGATCCTCTCCAAAGGGAAAGGGAACCGGAAAAGGAATGGGACTTGATATACCGCCTTCTGTGGTTTTTTGCAACTACATTCAAAGCGGTTTACATATTTATATACAGGTACTTATTGTACCTGGGGCAATGGTGGGTTAAGTGATTTGCCCTAAGTCACAAGGAGCTGCAGTGGGAATCAAACCCAGTTCCCGAGGATCAAAGTCTGCTGCACTAACTACTAGGCTACTCCTCCACTCCACGCCACAAATAGCCACTTACCCTGAAAGGGAAGTTTAACTCGACGTGACTGATACTGTATCCGCTGCCCAATGTCACAGCCAGAGTTAGCAACATGCTGTGACAGCCAAATACATACTGAGGGCCATAACCCATAACATCATAAATAGCATCTTCCAAGCTGCAAGTGGGGTTATGGTGCCTGCCTTGTGTTGCCAACTGCTGATGGCACTTCAGGCATGCTCTTGCCACAAACAAGCTGCACACTGTTACTTGAAGGCCCAAAGAGGCCACTTTAAAGGCTTGCTTCAGCGAACCTTCTAACTTCCTATGATGTAGGTCTTTTAGGACAAAGCCCCCTCCCTCTGGCAAGGTGGTCTTCTTAGTCACAGCCTTAACCAGGAAGTCCACCCTGGAAAGTTGCTATTTATCCTTTTCCTCCGGAATGAACAGGTAGAAGCAAGCCACGACTCTACCCACTCTCAGTCCTGCATCCAGCAAGTCCCATTCTACTGTAATCAGGTCCTGAATGTCTGGGTGCATTGGGAAGCCCTTAGAAGGACATCTAAACTCCCTCATGATCGACAAAAATGGAACTGCTGATGCCGAAGCAGAAGGCTCCTCAATGAAAAGCACTGTTAGTGCCTCAGAAATAAGAGATCCTCTTTATGGAAGAACCTCAGTACTTTCAGATCATCCCTATTCTCGGGAGGGAGCTCTCCCTCCTCTAATGGCTCCTCTGAATAGGTTGACGCCACATGAGATAAGGAGGGAGAAGCAGAGATCACCTCATCTGCCCACTCCTGGAGGTCTAAATTACATCTCTTAGGAGCCAGAGGGGCAACGGGGCAAGAATCTGAAGCACCTTGCAACAACTCTGACCGTCCCTGCTTAAGTAAATAAACCTGGTGAAAGAACAATATAAACTGCAGAGAAAACAAAGAGCCTAATGCAGCCAAATGTTTTGTCGGGCCCTGAGGCTGTAATGTCAGCTCCCGTACCCACACTCTCCTGCATCAAACTGCACACCGGTCCTGCCAGAGATCCCGGTATAATTAGATGATGCACCAAATCCAACCGTTTCCTCCACATCCCATAGGATTCCCGACTTACATGCACTGCAATGTCGCAATGCCGGCCAGAGGGTCCCTCAGTGGGAATACTACTTAACTGCCTCCACAGGAGTCGCCATTCACCCCCACTGCCACAAGCACAGAATCAGGATGTCTCCCCTGCATCAAGTAGAACTTGCAGTCTCCAAGCAGTTCTGAATCAAACTTTAGTCACTTACCACTGCCGGCTGCTCCCCCAAACTCAGTCTCCACAAGTCTTACTACTACTACTGTAAGCTTACTGTGGTAAGACCGATACTCTGTCCCACACTCTCCAGCAAACCTTTCCTTCTTTTTTTTAGGCTGTTGTGCTGGAAAAGGAGAGCGGTGGTGGTGTGTGTGTGGTGGTGGTAGTGGGGGGGGGGGGGGTGAAGTAAAGTCATGGGGCATCAGCGACAAGGATCTGAAGACCTCCAGACTCTGCAGACTCAAGCCACCTGCAAAGCTCAACTTGGGACGAGTTCACCAAACCGACCAGGAGCCAAGATTCAGAACCAGAGGCTGAAAAGCATGTCCATTCACCTACTGGAGATAGAAAATACTGAGGAGCTGGACTGGATGCCAAGACAGAAATGTCTCAGCTCAGTTTTTTGTTCTTCATCTTGACGGACACAACTATCCCACTGGTTCCAGAATAGTGGGAAGCTATGTAATGGAAAGCTGCCTTGCTGGGCAGATCAAGGGTCCATTTAGCCCAGTATCCTGCTTTTAACAGTGGCCAATCCAGTATTTGGCAGAGTCCCAAAAGTGACAAGATTCAGTGCAATTTAACCTCAAGGAAAAGCAGTGGCTTTCCACTGGTCTGCTTTAGTAAGTTTATGGACTTTCCCTCCAGGAATTTATCAAACCCTTTTTTAAACAAGGGATGAAAGATGAAGAAACTCAGGTGGTTGGCATCTCCGATTTCTTGATTGACCCTGCCATATCTCCCATTTCTTGATTTGACCCTGCCATATCTAATATTCATGAAGTACCACCACCATCAGGCGCTTGTACAGCTGCTGGTGGGTGGAACAAGAACCCCAAAATAACTTCTGCCAGTGCACCATCACAACAGAGGACAGATGAAAGGGTACTGTTGGCCAGGCAGGAGCTGTATGAGAGCAACATGATGGAGGGATCTATGAACTGAAATGAGAAGGGAGAGTAGTGAGGCAATGACACCCGGAGGCTCACCAGCCCATGTGGGAGTACACTGCTGTAGTACACACCCTGGGTGACTGAAGCCAAACATCCTCAGATGATTTTCGTAACTCTTATGGTTAGAGCCATGGACTGAGAACCTGAAATCGGGAAAGCCTGGTTCAAATCCCTCTGCTGCTTCTTGTGATCATGGGCAAGTCACTTTACCCTCCACTCCCTCAAATACAAACTTAGATTCTTAGCCCTCTCAGGACATGAATATACCTCCTGTACCTCAATATAAATTATCACCTTGAACTACTGAGAAAGGCATGAGCCAAATCCAAATTCTAGTAAGCACTGATAGTTCCCTATAGAAACAAACATGAAGTATCCAACTGGACTCATGTTCCTCCCCAGCAGAAGAGAGGCAAACGCTTCCATCTACAAGCTCTGACACATCCATGTAGAGCAATCCTCCTCCATATCGAGACACAGAGGCTGAAGGGGAGGAAAGAATTTCTACCACCCATGCTGAACCTGCCAATATTCATTTATTTGGCAGGGTGACCCCTAGAGGTACCTTCTGATGTACTGCTAGGAGTCGGGCACCACCACTTTACAACATGGTGACACTGGAGCAGGAGCAAATATGGGATTGTTCTTAAGCTGACTTTGGAGCAAGTTGGAGCTTGTAGAAGGAGGAGGGGGATAGTGATCAACAGGGGGTCTCTGGCTTGCAAGTCCTGTGTCAAACTCTTTGACTTGGGAGTCTTGAGTCATGTGCTCTCTGGTCTAGGGTTCCTGGACCCTGCGTTTCCTAATTAGGGATCGCCTGTTCAGGGGTTCTTAATTTAGGGAATCAGGGATCAGAATTTTTTTACATTTTCATTTCTATTGTAGCAAATGAAGTTATAAATTAAGTTGTAGCTGAAAATCGGGCCTTTCAACGAGCCTAAAGTATAAAAATTATCCACTTTGTGGCTGAGTATCACTGCTAAATGCATAATTTCAGGTTGCTGTCTATGCTTGGCCCCTAACTCCAACCCTCTGTTGTCTCAATCACAATATTGACTGAAAATCTGTCTAATCACTATCTGTAAACCTGCTAAAAATCCAGCCGCCAATACATATCATTTTGAAAATTGGCCCACATGAGGCCTATCCAGCCTGACCATCCAATGGCCTTGTCACTACAACCCATCCTGTCTCTCGGAGATCCTGTGTTTGCCCTATGCTTTCTTGAATTTAGATACAGTCTTCCACTGGGAGGTGGTTACACACATCCACCACTCTTTCCATAAAGAACCATTTCCATAGATTACGAGTCTGCCCCTTTTCACCTTCATTTTATGAACTCCCTCACTTTTTCCACATGGATACAAAGGAGGCAATTTTTTGTAAAATATTTTCTTAAGAAAATGTAAAGGTATACATGCATGAAACAGACACAGGGCAACCAAGAGTCTACTTTTTATGCTATATACACATAGGTGTTCTCAAGAGCATAGTTTGAATAAAGTTGCCAGTGTGTGTGCTTATTTTATAAAATATGTGCAACCACGCACAGAGTACTTGCACACATTTACACCTGGAGTAAATTTGTCAGACAGCATGTGTGCACTATTGCAAGTATGGTAATTAGACCTGACTGAATTTTGGTCTTGGCACTGCACTGGCTTGAAATCTGGATTCAGCCATGCTTCAGTTTCAGCCAAAAATGCCAGTGCATTTTCAGCCAAAACCAAAACTCTTTCTCCCCACCCACCATTAAACAAAAGCATCAATCACTCTCTGCCCCCCTAATCAAAAGCACTACCCTCCCTGGGCCTACCTCAGAAGCCCTAGTGGCCTAACCAGGGCAGGAGAAATCTCCAATTGCCCCTGCCATTGCTGTTTCCACCATAAAAGGCTGCCAAGACTACCACTGAAGGTTTCAGCAGCCATTTTAACATTGGAGATGGCAGGGACAGGAGCGCCTGTGGTATCCCTCTTGCCCTGGTTACACCAATAGGCCAAAAGGGTTTGTAGGGGTGCTGTTTGGCAGCAGGCCTGTTTTAGTTTGCCTCTAATAAGAGCTTCTTTATAAATGAACATAGGCATGTTTGTTGCTTTCATAAAATAGGTGCATTTTGAGAATTGTAGGTGCTTTGTCCTTTTGGTACATCAGCCCCCCCCCCCCCCCCCCCCCGATGTTTTTGCAAAAAAATATGCCTGATCAGAAGCACTTGATGCAAGAAGCAGGGGAAATCTCTCTCTTGCTCTCCCCCTACTCACACACTTTATTGTTCCTATTAGTTTTAGGTTGTCTTGACTAGATTGTAAGCTCTAAGGAACAGCAACAGGTTTATTTTGTGTCCCTAAAGCTCTGTAGAACAAGGCCAGTGCAAACCTATTAGGCGACTTTTGTGAACTTTGAGCCTCCCCCCCAATTAAAACTCTTCCCTTCTTCCACAAGATTCTGATAATTAAAGTACGACATGTTACCACCATTCAAAAAACTATCTTGTAAAAATGCAATATAGTTTAAAAGTACAAACTTGATGGTTCTTGGAAGTTTGCCTGTCTGTCTGTCTGTCCGTCCTTATTCTGCTTCAATTACAGTTGTTTTGTGCTGCTTCCTAAAGCTGCCATTACCTAATCTACCAAACAGTTAAACCTGACCCAGCTGCACAACTCGACAGCACTCACACAAATATCCATAATACTGGTCTAAGACCACTCAGTCCTGGCTTTGAGTGACCACCAAGTAAGTCCTGCAAAGAACACATTTGGGCTTCACGTATGCTGCCCCACAACCTCCCCTCAAGTCCCAGCAAACGTGAGGCGTGCCCAGGAGAAGCTGCAGAGGCAGGGGAGGGAGTGGTAGCTGGCTCAGAGGCAGTGGGAGGAGGCGCTTCACCAACAGGAGGGAATTTCTAACTTCACTGCCGAGCCATCCACGCCCCCTCACCCCCTAAAGTCAGCAGCAGCCATTTAATCAAACAGAAAATAGCTGCACCTCTGTACAAGCGTAGAAACAAACGCCGGTCAGGAGGAGAAAAGTTTGCAAGCGGAGAGTGAGAATGCATCCGCGGCTGTTTGCAAGCCCCTCTGCTCTCTCCCCCTAGCACCCTGCCAAAGCAAATCCTGCCCGAGGGCTCTGCTCAGAAACATGTCTCCTCAGTCCTTCCTATCTTAAAATGTCCCAAGCAACCAGAAAAGGGGAACCACCCGGGAGTGGGTGAACAGCGGAGATCTATCCCGTTCCTCGCACGTAGACACACACCCTGACAGCCCCTGCTGCACTGACATCTCTAACGCTGGCCAGGTAAGCGGTACACCCACAAGTGCCAGCAGTGCCCAGCGACTTCCCGCTGCGTGTGGTCACACACCCACTCGTCCCTAACACCTAAATGCAGCGGCTGCCCAAGCAAGCCCTCAACATGCTGCAGCAGCTCCTCCAAAAACACCCCTCACCCTGCCCCGTGCATTACCAATCTTGCTTTCCCTGGCACTCACCTGCACGTTTCTCCAGTGGCTGCTCACCGACTCCTTTGCAAACGAAGATCTCCTCTTCTTTGCCTTCTTTAACCACTTCACTCCTTTTGCCAGCGTTTAGAGCTTCCCAAGAAAAAGCGCCTCACGAACAGCAGTTGCCCACACCCAGACCCGACCCCCTAAAGGTACCCCATTGCAGCCTGAACCCTTCCAGCACCTGGCCCGGCAGCGAGATTCACTTGCCCACCTGGGGGGTGGGTAGGGGGGGGAGTGGTGGAATCAGGGGCGCCACGTGCAGCCACAAGCTTGGAGGGCGTGGAGCCGGCTCCTAAACAACATCTATGCCGGGCTTTTGCCGTTGCTCGTAATATATGCCGATACGGTTTTTCCTTTTCCTCCTCCTGCCGGCCGGGTTAAAGCTCCTCTGGAAGCTCTAGTTGTAAACAAGCTCTCCACATGCTCAGCCCTCAGCCGCTGATTGGCTGCTCAACTGCCATTTATGCACACGCCCACCTAAAGAGAATAAACATTGGTGCGATTTCTATTCCGTGCAGTAAGAAACGTCTCCCACCTCCACAGCAGTTTGCTCGGAGCAATTGCAAAACTCGGTGGCTGCCTTTGCCTTTGTAATGTGCATGCATGAAAAGTGGGGTTTAGTATAACGTTTGCATGTAGAATATATCATGCATTGCACATATTCGCTGCATGTTAACGAAGAAAAGTGCCTTCAAACTGGCTTTTTTTTTTAAATAAGAGGAAGGAGAGAGGCGTGGCTTTTGGCTAAGAAAAATGATTTATTTCTCTGTTTGGCTCTGCGAGATGTTTGTCCCAGGATTTTTTTTCCCCCGAGGTTGAGAGAGAAAGAGAGAGTGTCGCAGTCATTTTATATAATGCGTTTTAAATTAGAATTCGAACTCTACCTGAATTTTGCCAAAATTTGGACAAGGGCATATTTATAAAAGCAATATATCAAGAGATGGGATTGACTCTTTTGTGTTGATTTGTCTTATAAACATCTAAAAACTGCTGATCTCCTAGTTTGTTTTTCTGCAGATTTCCTAAAGCAATATGCAAATAAATTAGTGAAATACTGCTTTTTCTACCCAGGCGCTAGTTGTGCATTCCCTCTTAATAAAAAGATATGTGCAATATAACTCATGCCATACAATTAAGTTTCATCCAAAAATGGTGAACGTGTTTTGTAGCATGCACCTCCTCATTAGTCTGACGGCGGACCCCCCCCCCTCCCCCCCCCACCACCACACACTTCAAATTAGAAGTTAACTCATGTATGCTTTACAGTGGTCGGCAGCTGCAGTAGCTCCTCCCCTCCCCCCCCTCCTCCTCCCCAGAGCTGACTTGTTAAGGTTACACATGCAGTGGTAGCGCTGAAGCATGCACAGCAAAAAAAATGATTTCGGGTGTGCAGCATGTAGATCGGCAGCAGCACAAGCTGAAGTGCGCAGGTCCAGTGCCTACGTTGCATCTGAAATGGAAGAACATAGGCGTGTTGTTTTAGTGGAAGCAAACTTTTTCAGGTTGCATGTATAAGCCGACACGAACCTTGATATTTAGTACATAAGCGTATCTCTTCTGTGTACTCTGTTTGGCTCTCCACTCATTTTGCAATGTTGGTTCCTATGCTGAAGAGATATTGTTAATTTTACTGGCTTCGCCTCCAAACTCTATGCATTTTTCTTCATCGTCCTAGCTTTTGATTGTTTTGTTGTTGCTTTTGCAAAAAGTCAGAATACACGTTTTGAGCGAAATAAAATGCATTTGTGTAGATGGGATTGCCAAACGTGTAAGGAAGCACACGCCCCTCCATGAGCCATTGCAGCGGTGATGGAAGCAAATTCTGCCCCAGGCGATAGAACAGTATCATGAGCTCCAGCTTCCTTCCTGTCAGAGAAAACGCTGAAATAGATAATTATGACTGTTTTGTATTAGAGATACGGTTGTGTAATGCTGGCCCAGTCTTTCAGGACGAACCCCGTTACTTGTTCTAACCTCTAGCAGCTGTCGGTTCATTTCCTAGGGCTGCAGGAAGAAATGCGTTTGTTTTAAAGTAAGCTCAAACTGTACCTCTCCCAGACCCAATGAAAGTGCTTGTTCAATTTTGTGGGTGCTCTGGCTAAAAGCAGGATTTATTTCTGAAATTTTAGACTTATTATGGCGTGTGCACGTTTTATACCTGGATGAGACATTGGCATTAGAAGGCTATAGGTCCCGATTTCTTTCTTTTTTTTTTTTTTTTTTTACAGGGTGGGCAGGAGATCAGTTTTCAGTGAACTGGAATCCAGCCTTCCCTTCCCCCAGTTCTTGTCCTGGAAGAATGCAACTGCAAAGCAGGCAGATACTTTTAGGAAGCGCCAGCCCCGTGGCTGAGCCTGAGAGTCTTTACAGTTATGATGAGGGGAGGGGAAAGTGGAATTTTTGTCTTGGTTGGCTTTTTCGGCACATACTTAATTAGGGGCCTGCAAAAGAATGAGAAATGCACCTTCATTTTATTATTTTTAACTGCAGAAGTTAGGATCTGAAACCCGTCATCATAGTTTCATCATACACGGCACGCGTCGTTCCAAAGATAGAAGGCTGCCTGGACTGTTCAGTTTGTGCTGTACGTGCAGTTTGTGACAGCTTACCGTTAGACGTCATCGGCGCAGTTCATTCCTAGGGCTTTGGCTGTCAGTGTGAGATCTGAATCATACTGGGGTGGGACTGGGGAATAGTCACTTCTTGATCCTTTGGCTGAGATTAAGGGGCCCTTTTACTAAGCCGCGTAGATGTGTACGCGTGCCCAACGCGCGCCAAATTTAAGTTACCGCCCGGTTACCGCATGGCCCTTGCGGTAATTTCAATTTTGGCGTGCGGCCGCTACGCACGTCTGAAAAATATTTTTAATTTTCTGCCACATGGCAGCTATGCAAGTCAAGTAGAATTTGACTTGTGTAGACCATTACCGCCTGGTTACCGCATGAGACCTTACCGCTAGCTCAATGGCTTGCAGTAAGGTCTCAGACCCAAAATGGACACGTGGTAATTTTCATTTTGCAAAGATGACTCGGAAAGTGGACGACGCTCCAGATAAAAATAACTGTTTATTGAAGGATGAACAAGACTCAACACAGCTGTATTTTGGCCTATAAGGCCTGCATCAGGAGTCTATTTACAAAACAACATATAAAACCAATAAGTAAATATTTCTATGCTATTTATTGGTTTTATATGTTGTTTTGTAAATAGTCTCCTATTGCAGGCCTTATAGGCCGAAACACAACTGAGTTGAGTCTTGTTCATCCTTCAATAAACAGTTATTTTTATCTGGAGCGTCGTCCACTTTCTGAGTCATCTTTGCTGTCTGTTATACGTTCGACACTTCTGAGGAGATTTGTTTCTTCTGTTTTACATCGAATTTTCATTTTGCCGCACATCCATTTTCGGCAAGAATTTTAAAAAGGCAATTTTTGTAGGTGCGCTAATTCTGTGTGTGCCCAAAACACACGTCTACACTACCGCAGGCCATTTTTCAGTGCACCTTAGTAACAGAACTCAGCGCTATAGAAATGCTAAATAGTAGTAGTAGTAGTGTTACATCACAAAAGGGGAGACAGTACCCTGCCACCAGATCTCACTGGGGACATGAGCCTGGGTACAATATGACTGAACTCGATCAAAAGTAAACGCAGGCACTAGAGGCCATTAGCACCTGCATTTACCAGTGCAGAATGATCAGAAGGATGTAGCGCAGCAAACAACGAGCACGCCAGGCCTCAAGGCAGATAGCATGCAAATGTCGTCAAGCTCATTTAAATGAGGTAATTTTGTATTCTTCCCCAGTGATCAGAAAAGAGCACCCAAAACAAAGGTGCCTTACTGCTGTAAAAAATAACACCAGGTCAGAGCAGGCATTAGGCCTTTGGAATAGAGGATTTCCCATGATTCTTATACTTCTCTCATGATTCTTTCTGCAAAGTCTACCAGTTTTGATTGCTTTATGAAGCAGACGGAAGTCCGTGCAAGCCCTTGAGCGCTGGTTGTGAGAAACAGAAGACCTGAAGGTGAAGCACAAATTGGCGTTCTTATCCTGTGTCTAAATCAGAAAGCAGCCATGCTTTAAAAAAAAACTGTTTTAAGCACACATTGGCATCTGTTACTTGCATCTAAATATAAACATCCAGAAATTTTTTTTAACGCTTATATTTAGGCTGCAGAAAACAGGCGCCAATGTGTGCTTCACATTCAGATTATATTAGGCACATGCGCCCAGGAGCCAAGCTTACTGCTGATGAACTGTTCTGCGCATGTGCCAAGCACAGTCCTCCCGCCGAACTCCCTAATGCTCAAAGCTGTGAGCGTGCTTATATTTGCATCTCATTGGTTTTGAGCATCTGGGCATTGTTCTGCGCTCTTCTGGCACTATTGTATGGCGCTATTCAGCATAGCGCTGGAGATTTGATCATCTGTCCCTTAGATGATTAAATCTCATTAGAAAAAAAATGTTGTAAAATAATTTTATTTGTTGTAATCATGTGAAATTTAAAATGAAAAAAAGCTTTGCACATATATATTTAATCATAAAGGGCTCCTTTTACAAAGCCGCACTAATGATTCCGGCATGTCAAATATGATGTAGCCCATTCAGGTCCTCTGGGCTTAGTTGCATTTGCCACACTGGAATCGTTCAGCTTTTTAAAAGGAGCTCAAGATGACCGATACTTAGACCTTCTGATATCCCTTTTTCTAAAATTCAGATTAGAAAATGTGGTGACTGTCTTATTAAAATCTCATCCAAAACACCCCTCCTACTTCCCCCATGCCAGCCTTAAGCAGAGGTAACAGAGGCAGCCGCACAGGGCCCTGTGCTCCTATGGGCCCCACGCTTAACTGAGCCAGCTTTGCAGTTGGCAGCTGACCAAAAATTAAAGCTTGTTTTCCATTTCCATCTCCATCTCCCTCTTTGTCTTGCTTTTCTCTCCCTGCCCCTCCCCCTTGGTAATCATGCTCCTCAGCACTGCCAGCCAGCCTTAGGTCTCCTCCCTCTCACTCCCCCTTGCACTTTGGTTTCATTCTCGGAGGGATAGTGCCATTTTATTGCTTTTTCGGTCCAGGGTATCCTAAGCTTGTAAATCACTAAGGGATCCCGTTTACTAAAGCTTAGTACAGGCTAATGGACATTAGAGTGCGCTAAGTGCCACGTGGCCTAGGGATATAAAATAGGACGTGCAGCATTTAGCAGATACTAAACTTTATTAAAGGGCCTCTAAGATGACAACAGAGTCAGCAATTAAAGAATTCTGTTTAAATAAATACACACATCTCTGATACCTCATTTGAAATATTATATCTTGGGGGGGGGGGGGGAGGGCACAGTTGCTAAGGCCAGCCTGGCCATTACCCACATGCCTCCCTCTGCACTCACTTGCATATTCTTACCAAATCTTCCGATCTGACGAAGAAGGGCAACCTTCGAAAGCTAATCAAGAAATGTATTAAGTTATGTCCAATAAAAAAGGTATCATCTTATTTTCTTTTCCATGTTTTATTTTGTTTGATTTCTATTGATAATCTTACCAAATGAAAATCTCTTCTTGCTTTTTATTTTAATTTTAATCCCTTACCACCTCCCCCTCTCCTTTTTCCAGCATGTTGAGCTCTCCCTCACCTACAGCAGCTGCCCAAAGACAGCATGGAGTTCTAGCTAGCCCTGGCACCCTAAAACCACCCCAGCATTTGTTTTTAATCAACATTTTGCAAAGTTATGTTTGTAAACAGCAAAATTCAGAATGACTTGAGTGCTGTGAGTGGCTTGGACCAGGCTGGTGTAAGACTATCTTGTACCCTAGATCAGTGCTTCTTAGGGTTACCATATGGCTCCAGAAAAAGGAGGACGGATTGAGCCAGCCGGGTTTTTTTTCTGGAGCCATATGGTAACCCTAGTGCTTCTCAACCCAGTCCTTGGGACATGCCCAGCTGGTCAGGTTTTCAGGATATCCACAATGACTATGTATGAGATAGATTTGCATGCACTGCCTCCTTGGTATGCAAATCTATCTGGTGTGAATTCATTGTAGAATTGGCTGGGTGTGCCCCAAGGACTGAGTTGAGAACTCTGACCTGGCCTAGGTGACTTGTCAGTCTTGTGCCCCCCTCCCCCCCTCATCAGTCTTGTGTCCTTCAACTTGCCCTCATCATAAGCAGGAGCCCAAGCAGACCGTTTAAATTTAACAGTGGCCCAGCTTCAGAAGCTGGACAAGCTGAGTGCCTGGAAAATGTAATAAGCCTACCTTCTGCTCTTCTGCCATCCCCAGAATCTTGGCACTCTAGGTGACTGCCTAGTTTGGCTTAGTAGGCGTGCCAGCCGTGTGTGAGTGAAAGATCAAAGTACATTTCTATAAAGTTGTATAAGTTGTATAATTTATGTGTCCTGAAGAGACTACCAGACAAATTGTAAACAGTACTAAAGCCAGTTTCATAATCCCTTCTGGTCACAACAAGATCCTGGAAAGAGATGGAACAGGAATAAAATATTAAAAAGCAAAATAAAAAATGAGACAACATTTGTATGCATTAGGCCATGATACTAGTAATGTATGATAAGAGTTGTTATTATCAGCAAATCAGATGTATACAGCACTGTACACATAAGAGTCAGTCCCTCCTCTAGACAAGGCAGATAGAACATATAATGGAAAATGATATGGAGGGCAATGTTAGAACAAAAAACAAAACCTCTTCCACAAGAACGCAGCAGCAAAACCCAAAAAAGGTGGAAGGCACCAAAATCACGTCCCAAAGACAAACAGTAAAAATGTTCCAAACTGTTTCTTTTCTGATAGTAAATACAGGCAGAACCAACTTGGGCCATGTTTCAGCATACTAGCTTTCGTCAGGATTCCTTAAAAAATTCTCCAAACTCAATACTAATGTTGCATCTGACATCCAATGTTCAAATGCTTGGATGTCAGATGCAACGCTAGTATTGAGCTTGGAGAAAAGCAGGAACATTCAAAAAAACACTGTCTTGTGACCTCAAATCTCTTGAAGGCCGATAAACTTTCAAACTTTGCGCAATGGCCAATGGGGCATCATTATGTAAGGCCTTAAAGACTAACATCAAAATTTTAAATTTAATGCGCCATACAATGGGATGGCAATGAAGCTTACTAAGTTGTGGGGTTTTATGATCGACCCTATCCATACTTCCAATCATCCGAGTGGCAGAATTCTGGGCCACCTATAAAGCCCTCAAAGACATTTGTGGAAGACCACAAAAAAAGCTCATTACAGTAGTCCAAATGAGGCAAAACATAACTGCGTCACAGAACAAAACATTTGTGCAGAAAGTAAACTTTTAAGTCTTGTAACTAATCATATTTTAAAAAATACAGTCTTAATAACAGTAGCAATTTATTGCGTAAATGATAAAGCAGAGTCCAAAATAACCTCTAAACTTTTCACTGAATTCAAAATAGGAAGAGATGCATTTTCAAATTGAAAACTTGATAATAGAATTTTTCTCAAGAGCCAGACAACCATAATATTTGGGACTTTTTCAATATTCAAAGACATTTAATCCAGGCTTATACTGTACTCGACTTGTACTAAGATACAGTTCAATCAGTTTAGTTCCTTCTTCAATTTGAGATGGTGCCTAAAAATAAAACTGAAGATCATCTGCATATAAATGATAATTAATACCCAAATTATCCAGTAATTTACAAACTGGGAGCATGAACAAATTGAACAAAAGGCAGAAAGAGAAGAGCCTTGTGGTCCAATGATATCGGAAAAAACCTTTCGTCTCTATCAAAACCCAACTGAATTTCATCTAACATAGAAATTAATAAAGTTTCGGTATTATGTTTAGATCTGAAACCGAACTGAAAAGTGTCAGTAACTGCTGCTGTTCCACAAAATATAACAGTTGAGATAAAGCCAGTTTCTCTATAACCTTAGCAAAAAACATTAATAGGATGATAATTCTCAACCTTATTTGCTTCCCTACTAGCTCCAGTGCTTCTTTTGATTTAGGGGGGCACTGGGGAGGGGGACAAGAGGGGTGAGAAGGGTGGGGGAAGAGATGAATTTTCAGGCCTACTCTCTTTGGGCTCAGGTCCACCTTCAATTGGCTGTGCCACCGTCTCTGATAGCATGTGGTTTGCAAGTGGGTGTTCACAGGGATGAAGTCTGCTTGGAGTGAACACTTATATGCATAACTTATAGAATACCATAAGTTATGTGCTTATCTCTGGAACATAGGCATGCACATATTTACACCAGTACATATCCGGTTATGCTAGTATTCTATCAAAGAAAGTCGGCACCTACTTTCCCTTATAGAATATTCACTAATCAGGTACCTTCTGGCCACCTATATATAGGGACATAAGGGACAGTTCTATAAAATGGCGCCTAGATTTAGGCCATCAGTCAATTCATAATGATGGAATAGCAATAAAGAAAAAAAATTGCTTAACGTCTTAAAAAAGTGAAACGTACTTACAGATAAGACATTAAGGGGCCCTTTTACCAAACTGTGGTAAAAAGTGGCCATAAGGCATCCTTACACAGGTCATTCCCGCATGTTAAGGCCATTTGTATTGTAGGGCTAAAATGGCAGCATTTTCTATTTTCGTTATTAATGGCCACGCACTAATTTTCCAATTAGTGTGTGGCCATTAGCATGTGAGCCCCTATTGCCCCCTATTTTGTAGGAAGTAAGGGCTCACAGGCTAACTACACACAGTCAGCGTGTGGCAATGTAGCTGCACTAAGCAATTAGTGCAGAACATGCCTACTGACTGTACATCCCCAGAGCCAATCCCAAAACTACCAGGGGACCTGAGCGCACCCCATGGTAAGGCATTTTTAGCTGCTGTAAGCATGCATTAGTACTTACTGCAGCTTAGTAAAAGGGCCCCTAAGCAAAGACGTTACAAACATTTTTGTTTAATAATTTTTTCTAATGATAGTTTAGTCAAGCACAGAACTTTTAACATTTGAAACAAATTTAAAAAAAAGGGATTAGGAGTGTGAAAGGAAGTTGGTGGATTTTCATCTCCGAAAAGGCCTTGTTGAAATCTTCTTTGGCAATTTTGATAAAGGAGAATGCAATCAAGGTCTTTTATTGCATCAGACAGGTTACAACATATTTTTCCTGGTTGCTCCTCTCGTTGCTGGAGGGCAGTGCAGGCTCGACTATAGCGCTGGATTGGTTGTCTTGTATAATGGCACCCAGCAGTGTTCTTGCTGGGTAAGAAGTCCCTGGGACTCACATGTCAGCACTCCTAGTTTGTTTATTTATTTGTTACATTTGTATCCCACATTTTCCCACCTATTTGCAGGCTCAGTGTGGCTTACATAGTACCGGAGAGGCGTTTGCAGACTCCGGTGTGAACAAATACAATGTGATGTTATGATAGGATAAAGTTCATGTGGCACAGCCACATTAGGGAATCGTGAACGGAAGAGTTGAGTTATGTCTGTTACGCAATTTAGATTTGTTGTGTTGCAGAGGTCAGGCATTTAAGTTGGATCGGTAGGGTATGCCTTTTTAAACAGGTTAGTTTTTAGTGATTTCCGAAAGTTAGTTGGTCCACCAGACTGTACGTGCTGCCTGCTTTTTAGTTTGGCAAGTCACTGGAAGCAATGTACAGTACCTTCTTTGATATAATGGCTTAATAAGTTCTGGTACATTTGCGATATGGAATGCTTGGTGGTGATGAAATGGAGGATTCTTCCCAAGTGGGAGGGTATTTTTGGCCTCTGACTGACAGATACCAACACACACACACGCGCGCGCGTCTGTTTCAGTCACCCATCCCTCCCAATTGACAACAGGTAGCAGAAGCAAGAATATTTTCCCTGGTTACCAGGGTAACCAGCAGGCTCAGCAAGCACATGGATTCCTTCACTGACATCCACAACATTCCACAGCCCCTGTACTACATTTACCTTCACAGTTCAGAAAAAAAAAAAATCCCTTAAATGATCTTCCTACCTTGTTGGAGTTCCCCTGGATACTTCCACACCCCTCACTGGCTGCTAACAAACACTTTCCCTGCTGCACTGCCAGACCTGCCAAGTCTCCTGCATTCACTTTGGTGGGTCATCTCCCGCTGAGACACAATGCTGGGTCAGGGTATTATCTTTCACATTTTCCCCACACTGCCACTATTTCTGCTGCTTCTCCCGATGAGCAGCAGCAGTGGCAAAACAACAAAAAAAGCAAGTGCGGGGCCACAGCAGCCATCAGGCATGTATTATTGGCTCTGCTGGTCCTGTGCCCCTGGAAGGGGAAGTTAATGTCAGTGGAGACAGAAGACCAGCAGAGCTGACAGCACATGCCTGAAGGCTGCTACGACCCCCTGCTTGCTTTTTTGTTGTTTTATCAGGGCCACTGCTGCTCATCTGGAGAAGCAGCAGTGGCCAGGAAAGAGATACTGGGTGGAAGGGGGAAAGGGAGCATGGAGGCTGGAGGTGCTGAATGGAAAGTGCAGATGGGAGGAAAATGATTGTGGGGATGCTGGATGGAAGAGGGGCACAGAGAGAGATGAGTAGAAAGATGGGGAGAGAAAAAGGGGACATGGAAAAAAAGGGCTGGAGAGAGAGAAGCTGCTGGGGAGAAAGGGGAGACCCTGGCTGGATGGATAGAAAGAGAAAGAGTGAAGAAGCTGGAAGGATGGAAGCAGAAAGAGGGAAGACACTGGAAGGATTGGGGGAGCGAGGGGACATGAGTTAAGAGTTAAGAAAAGCAGAATCGAGACTGGGACCAACACAATTAGAAAAAGTAAATGGCCAGACAACAAAGGTACAGAAAATAATTGTATTTTTAATTTAGGATAAAGTAATGTGGTAGCTGTGTTAATAAAGGCTAATAAATACAAATAAAGCATAAACCATAAAATGATACCTTTATATTGGACTGATTTTAATGCATTTTTGATTAGCCTTCAGAGACCAACACTTCTTTCCTCAGGTCAGGAGAGGATACCATAATAGCAGTATACTGTCCTGACCTGACTTGAGGCAGGAGATTTTGGCCTCAAAGCTAATTGAAAAAGGTATTAGGCTAGTCCAATAAAAAGGTGTCATCTTATTTTCCATTTTCAAGTGCCTGAACTGAGCATATGTGGGAGGTCGGCATCAGCGGCTGAAGCACGCTGTTGACTGCTGATCTGCTCAAACAGCACAATAGGGGGGCTCATGCAGTGGAGCTCTTCAGCTAGCAGGGCTTGGGTAGCTCTGCTAGCGATTCAACCAGTGCCACAATTTTGGATTGGGTTAAACTCAAAGTGTGTGTGTGTGTGTGGGGGGGGGGGGGGGGGGGGGCAAGGCCCCCGTGTATTATTGCACCAGGATGGAATAGATGCTGGATAGGGGGTGGAATAGAGTGAATGGAAACACTCCCTCTTACCCCATCCCTGCTGTCAGTGATGTGCATAAAATATTTTCTGGAATGACTGTGGGATTGAGGTGTGCCAGGGGGTGGAGACATGAGGTAGAGTGGGCAGAGCCAAGGCAGAGTGGGGCAGGGCTGGGGCGTGCACTAAAATCTCTCTCTCAAAAATCAGGACCCCTTAGCTGCTCTGCACTTGAGCTGCCCCCTGTTTCTCTCGAAACCTTGGCACTGCCTGCCTGCATGGAGAAGGGGCAGGGAGAAAAACCCGGTAGAATTTTGTTTTTAAACCCTGGTTACACTAACATAGGCGAGATAGCACACCAGAAGCATGACTACATGGGTCTGTGCTAACTGTAACTATATTTGGATATAGTAAAAAAAAAAAAAAAAACCAGTCCATGCATACTCTGGTATGTGTATTTAACAAACAAATAATTGTTGGTATCAGGAAAATTGTAGCCGTGTGCATGAACTGTAATGCTATTTCACATATACAGTATACTCTTGATTATATGACTTTTGCTATTGCGATCATCCAACATATCCAATAGACCCCCTTGGTGATGTCATCATGTTGCCGTTAAGAAGTGCGCAGGTTCTCTTCCTGTTTTCCAGCTTCACACACCACTGGTTAATGTTAATAAACAATACTGTATTTTAAATACAGATACTCTATGCCTATTTTTATGCATAAAGTATGTTTTCCGTGCATTTTTTAAGGGGTTACCATTGTTTTCCTTATTGTCCGACCTTTTACTTAACTGACAACAGCTCAGTCCTTTTAACGTTGAATAGTCGAGACTGGACTGTATACATCAATATTATTCTGCACAAAAATATTATTGTATTGTGTTATAATGTTAGCAGTTCAGCACTTTACTGTTTCCTCCAGCACACCTACCCCTCAGCAACGTATCCCCTGCCATTTTTTTAAATACATTCCCGTTAACAAATCCAAAAAATAGTTGTGGGTCTTTCATGCTCACAATAAAGAGAGGAAAACAGGCATGAAATCCCCAGTAAAGCTGACTGCAGAAAAATGAGCTAACCTTTTATTTCTCCTCAGATTTGCATTAAAACCTTGGGGTAAATATTCAGCCAGTGGCAGTCAGCAATTTTTTCACCACCGCCAGTTTTATGCCTTGATATTTGTTTTGGAGGCAGAAACAACTTCTTTGTGAAAAACCACAACATATGATTGCGCCATGTCTGGGTATGAGCACTGGCTGGCACCAGTTAAGTGCCAATATTCAGGCTTAACTGGTTAAGTTAAACTGGCCAAAGATGGGAGTACTATTTATGCAGTCCTATTTGGCCGGTTAAACTTAACCAGTTAAGGCTGAATATCAGCACTTAACTGGTTAAGTGTTGACTCTGTCCAAGCTCCACCCATGGACTGCCCACAAAATAGCCAGTTTCAGTTTGTCCATTTATTACTGATATTCAGTGGCACTACCTGGTTCAGTGGATAGCCATCACAGGTGATTTAACCAGGCAGCAGCAACCTCTCCTGCCCAGTTAAATTTTCTCCTTAGCTTTTAACCTTCCATCTGTGTAGATTGAATTTCTCAGCCATCTGACTTGGGGCTTTTTACAAAGCCGTGCTAGCGATTCCGGCGCAGAAAATGCAACAAAGCCCATTCAATTCCTGTGGACTTTGTTGCATTTGCCATTTCAGAATTGCCAGTGTGGCTTTGTAAAAAGAGCTCTTGATTGTTGTTTTTGTGAATGATTGTTTTTATTGGAGCGCCTGGTCTTGGTTATGATAGTTTTCTATCCTGTCAATTTAATGGAGTTCTGATTTCTTTAATGTATCTTTTTATTGACATTGTATGCTGCTGTGACCTGTTTTTTTTCTCAGAAAAGGCAGTTTAGTAAGTTTGAATAATCTATAACTAAATAAATTGCTTTGCATATTGGGCCCGCTTGTGCTCAGGCTTTGTGCACATTTCTGTGCATCACAGTTTAGTGGCTATTATTATTAGATTTAAGGAGGTCTTTTACTAAAGCTTAGCTCATGTTATCTGCAGCAGAGCCCATTTTATTCCTATGGGCCCTGCTACAGATAACTCAAGCTAAGCTTTAGTAAAAGGGAAATGGGACTTGATATACTGCCTTTCTGAGGTTTTTGCAACTACATTCAAAGCGGTTTATGTATATTCAGGTACTTATTTTGTACCAGGGGAAATGGAGGGTTAAGTGATTTGCCCAGAGTCACAAGGAGCTGCAGTGGGAATTGAGCTCAGTTCCCCGGATCAAAGTCCACTGCACTAACCACTAGGCTACTCCTAAAAGACCCCCTAAGTGAGCTGTGTATTGATGTTAGCGCGAGTCATACAGAAAATTCATTTGAACAAAACGATGCACTAAAGTCAAGTTAAGTGATGCGCAAAATCTCCTGCACTGTTATTTCATCAGCCCCTTCTGTTTAACTTTGAATAAATCACTTTCTCTCCCTTTGTGCAAATCCAATTATTAATAGATTTAAGTAGCAATAAGGTGACCCTGAGCTCTTTTTCACCTTTTTCTTTCCAAAGCCGCTGTTCAGTCTAGGAACCCAAATACTGTTACCAAGTTAAGTACTGCAGAACTGAAATGTATATGTTTCTGAAATGCAAAACCTGGGAAGAAGGTTCGAATCCAGTCTGGGTGAAGGCTACAGTAGGAAATCTGGATTATTATCCATGCCCTGGTTGACCTTTGACATCTACAAGAATCAAGAGAGCTACAGCAAGGTAGGGATGGGCTGTTATTTGCAACAACATAGGAAATGTCATTGGCAATAATGAGCAGAAACAAATAACATTTTGGGGTCGATATTCAAAGCGATTTAAGTGAACAGAAACAGCTTCTGCCCAGTTAAATTGCTTGTGTCACATGGAGGGTGAGCCCTTGGCCACAGCCCAGTTTACGCTGCCTAACCATCCCACAGGCTAGGTAGGCCCCGACTGGTGGCAGGCAACTAACTCCCAGGCTAGGAGCAAGGCTGGCCAAGTCTCAAGGTTCACCAGGGGAGTAGGGAGTACTGAAACAGAGGCCAACAGCAGGTAAGCTGGTCTGGATACCACCAATGATACTGAAGAGGCTCAAGAAAGTCCAAAGAATCCCGGAGTTCAAAAAAGGCTGCAATTAAGGTGTGGTCAAGCAAGCAGGAGTCAAGGTAAATGGTAGTCCAGAGGAATCAAGGAGACAAGACGGGTTTGAGCTGTGAAGTCAATCTGAAGACGGGAAAGGAACAAAGACAGCCTGCTGGAGACACAGACTGGAACAAGGGCTGGCAGGCTGGAAAGACGGACTGGAACAAGGGCAGGCAGGCTGGAGAGATGGACTGGAACAAGGGCAGGCAGGCTGGAGAAACAGACTGCAACAAGGGAAGGCAGGCTGGAGAGACAGACTGGAACAAGAGCAGGTAGGATGGAGAGACAGACATCAACAAGGGAAGGCAGGCTGGAGAGACAGACTGGAAGAAGAGTGGGCTGCAACTCACACCAGGCAAAAGTCAGGAAACCTGTTGCAAAGGCAAAGCATGAAAGTCCCAAGGTTCCTTAAATAGGCCCCAACTCGTGACTTCATCTTTGGGCATTTAGATGGTCCTCCCACCACTGGCCTTGTAAATTCTCTCCCATAGTGCATGCGCGCACCTAGATGAAGTGGCATTGACCAGTGCTGGAGGGAGCAGCAAGGGAGTGGTACACAGGACAGACAGCCTGGAGCCCTGGAATGAGCCACAGACCCCCACTATCGGTCTGGGCTGGTGCACAGTCACTGCCATGACAGTACCTCCTCCCCAACGATCCTCTTCCTCTAAATCCAGGTTTAGTGTATGGGGAAACAAATGATGGAACCTTTGGATGAGCAGTGGAGCATGGACTTGTATTTCAGGCTCCCTGGAGTTCTCTTCAAGGTCATAGCCCTTCGATTTGATAAGGTACTGGAGTTTGTCTAGCACCTTTCTGGAATCAAGAATGTCTTGGACCTTGTACTCATTGTCTGGATCTGTTGCTATGGTAGACAGAATAGGAGATATGTTTCTTTTCCATTTCAACACAAATGTTTTAAGGAGAGATACATGGAACATGTTATGGATTCACAGAATAGGTGGTAACTTCAACTGGTATGAGATGTGTTCAATTTGGTGAATAAGTGGGTAAGTCCAATAAATCAAGGAGTGAACTTGGTAGATGGGAGCTTGAGTCGCAGGTTCTGGGTGGATAACCAAACCAGATCCCCGGGCTGAAATTGGGGAGTAGGATGCCTCTTATCTGCCTGCCTTTTATATTCAGCGGCTCTGACCAAAAGCTCTCATGTTTTCTTCCATTAATGAGGGATATAGCTGTAGTCTCAGTGGTAGGTTCAGCAGAGGTCTGAAGTATGGGCAAGGGCACTTTGGGATGCCACCCATACACAATCTGGAATAGGAACAAGCCAGAAGCTTCACTCACATGATTGTTGTAGCTGAATTCAGCCCATGGTAATAGCTGAGACCAGTCATTCTGTTGGAAGGATACATAGCTGCAGAGATAGGTCTTTAGGATCTGATTGACTCTTTCCATCTGACCATTGGTTTGAGGGTGATAGCCAGAGGAGAGGTCCAGGTTAATTCGTAAGGTCCTGCATAAATTCCGCCAGAACCTAGAAATGAACTGAATTTCCCAGTCTGAGACAATACTCTTGGATAATCAATGTAGATGGAAAACTTCCTTGAAAAAATGTTGGGCCAAAGCAGGTGCAGATAGTAAACCGGGTAAAAGGAATACAATGAGTCAGTCTATGATCACCCAGATGGTGGTGAATCTTTCAGAAACAGGGAGATCTGTCACAAAGTCCATGGCTATGTGGAGCCATAGAACAGTACCAGGAGATGTTGAAATAACCCTCACGCGCCCGAATGGGATGACTTGTGCCCGGCACAGACCGAGCAAGAGGTCATAAAGTTATTCACATCCTTCTTCATCTGCAGCCACCAGTTTTTTTTATGGGACATGAATTCCAATGTTCTGTGAACTCCAGGGTGTCCAGTGAGCTTGGAATCATGACCCCATTTAACACAGTGTCCCAGAGTTGCTTGAGTACTACAGTCTTGTCCAGAGGTACCAGCATGGATGCAGTAGCAAGGATCTTAGCTGGATTCAGGGTAGTCTGGACTTTCATCGGTAGGTTTGAAAGATCAGGAAGGAGCATCAGCCTGTACATTTTTCTCAGCCAGGCGGAAGACTACCCGGAAATCAAATCAAGCAAAGAATAGTGATCATTGAGCCTGGAGGGAGTTGAATCTTCAGGCCTCCCGCAAGTATAGGAGTTTCTTGTGGTCAGTGGTCACTGTGAATGGATGCTTAGTAACCTTAAGAAGATGGTGCCACTCTTCCAGTGCCATCTTAATTGCTAGTAATCCTTGGTCTCCAATGGTGTAATTCTTCTCCGCTGGTGAAAATTTCTTGGAGAAGAAGGCTCAAGATAACAGCTTACCATTGGTGGTAGATTGGGATAGGATGGCACCGGCCCCAATGGAGGATGTGTCAACCTCTACAAAGAAAGGCTTTTCAGGATTGGGATGTCAGCATACTAGGTTGGAGGTCAAAGCCTGTTTGAGGAGATCAAAAGCTTGTATTGCTTCCTCAGGCATATTCTGAGTGTTGGCTTCCTTCTGAGTTAAGGTTGTAGGTCAAGCAGCAATGATTCAGTAACCATGAATGAACTGACAATAATAATTCGCAAAGCCTAGGAAATGTTGCAAGGCTTGATACCCCAGGGGGGTGAAGCTAGTCTCAGATGGCAGATAGTTAACAGCATCCATTCTGAGGCCATGATCTGATATGATGTAGCCTAGAAAAGGCAACTTATTCTGTACAAAGGTGCACTTCTCCTATTTAGCATAAAAGTGATTCTCACGAGGCATTGAAGGACCTGTTTTACTTGTTCCTGGTGTTGAGCCACTAGGTGGATGCCTGAAGATGCAGAGCTGAAGACATAGCTGGATCTGGTGCTGGAGGAGTTAAGACCTGAGGTGTCACTGAAACCTGGAGGTGGTTCATACTGGTGGTCAGGTCCTAAACAGCACCAGAAAGTTTTGGAGCTGGAGGGCCAGTTGTTGCAGAGACTGCAAGGCAGGTGACTAGCCCAAGCTCATGGCCTTTGCAATCTGCCAAGGGAGGGGAACATGAGCCCTTGGGCTGCAGTTGAGTTTACGCTGCCTAACTTTCCCGGAGGCTAGGTGGGCCCTGACTGGCAGCAAGCAAGTCATGCCCAGTCTAGGAGCAGGGCTGGCCAAGTCTTGAGGTTTTATCAGGAGAGTAGAGAGTACTGAAACAGAGGCCAACAGCAGGTGAGCTGGTCCAGATACCAACAATAATACTAAAGAGGCTCAAGAAAGTCCAAACAATCCTGGAGTTCATGTCAGGCTGTGATCAAGGTGCAGTCAGGCAAGCAGGAGTCAGGGCAGGTGGTGGTCCAGAGGAATTGAGGAGACAAGCTGAGGTCTGAGCTGAGAAGTCAATCCGATGAAGGGAGCAAGAGAAAGGACAGGCTGGCTGGCAAAATGGACTGGAACAAAAGCAGGCAGGCTGGAAAGATGGACTGGAACAAGGATGGGCAGGCAGGCTGGAGAAATGGACTGGAACAGGAGCAAGCTGTAACTCACACCAAGTAAAAACCAATAGATCTGTTGCAAAGGCAGAGCATGAAAGTCCCAAGGTTCCTTAAATAGGCCCCAGTTTGTGATGTCATTTTCGGGCATTCAGATGGTCCTCCTGCCACTGGCCCATTAAATTCTGTCCCAATAACATGCACATGAGCGCCTAGAGGAACCGGCGTCGGCCGGTATCAGAGGGAGCAGTCTGCATGGTTGGTGAGGTGCACTGAAGCGCTAAAAGCAGCAGCGCAGGTGGCCTGTAATGCAGGAAAGTCAGCCCAGAGTCCTGGAATGAGCCGCGGACCCCACCCCCGACACCCATCGCTGGCAGGAGATAAGGCTGTGACAGCCTGCTTGGGGCTAACCACTAATTTCCAGCAGTTAACTGGTTTGCCTCAAGCTGAAAACTGGCTATTTTAGGGATGTTGTTCAGCACATAACTGGCCAGGTTAACTATATAAATAGGATCACATAAAAGTCAATATGCAATAACCTATTGCTGGTTTAAGTGCTGAATATCGCACTTAACCGACTCTGCATTAGCCAGCTCTGGAAATCTGGAAATTCAATGCCAGTGCTCGGACATGGCTCGGCATTGAATTTCCAGGTTTAATGGCAGAGGTCAGCTAAACGCTGAGTGCCGCTGGCTGAATATCAGGCCCTTTGTGTTTTGTGATTCACCAGTGATACTGTGGACTCTTTGAAAATACCGTGTACTCTATGTGGAAAAAGGTCACACTAGTTCAGAAAGAGGTCACATTCTTTCCTGATAGTGAAACTACCACGCATGTGTGAACTACTGAGCATGCATGAAGTATTGCGCAAGTGTAAACTTGTGAGTGCATGTGCGGCCCCTTGAGAAAAGAGTGTGCTTTCTGAAATAGTGCGCTTACATAACATAAGCATTGCCATACTGGGACAGACTGAACATCCATCAAACCCAGTATCCTGTTTCCAACAGTGGTCAATCCAAGTCACTAGTACCTGGCAAGATCCCAGAACAGTAAAATAGATTTTATGCTACTTATCCTAGAATTAAGCAGTGAATTTTCCCAAGTCCACCTTAATAATGGCTTATGAACTTTTCTTTTAGGAAATTATCTTAACCTCACTAAGCTAACTGCTTTTACGACATTCTCTGGCAAGGAATTTGCAAAGAGCATGCCCTAGCATTGGTAAATGACAACATGACAAAAAGACCAAACATAAATTAATAAAACGAAAATCCTTGTAAACAACAAGGAAATTGACACAAAACAAGCTGGCTATCCTGACACCATAGTACTTTCTGTAAGTAAAGTAAAAAAAAAATAAAAACTACACATATAGTCTGTGCCTAAGTCATTAGAAAATAGAGAACAGATCACTATTTTTTCTTTCAAGATCCTTTGATTCTTCCCATCAGTTTCCTAAGTGAGATATCTTGTAGTTTCCTGCTGTCTGTGCTGCCAGTACTTTCTGCAGGGCACATTCCATATAAGCTTGAAACTTTTGATTGCCAACAGCATTAAATTGTGTTCTGACCTCAGTGCTTCCTGAACTTTACGTGCAAAACATGCAGGAGGGGACGTGAGGAACTGAGGATTTATCTACCGATTCATACTTAAAATACCAGCCCAAGTGAAACTACTCATTGTGTTGCCTTCTGTCATGCTGCATTGCGTTTCACTTATGAGGCAATTCCAGCTTTTAACAATTTTTAGGCTCCTCCCTCTGTCACAGCCAGAATTCTGAAAGTAAGATCATGCAGTTCCTGTACCGTCAGAGCTTCAAGCACATTGATACGTGCAAAGTACAAATGCTGTGCATGTTGAAAGAGTGGCACTCGGAAAAAAAGATTTTAGGGTAAAAAAGAAGAATTTAAAAGAGCAATAATCAAAGCCCTGTCATGGGTAATGTAGCATTTTATCCACTGATGTTGGGACTGTGATTATTGCCCTGCCTCTGAATGGGTAAAATGGACGCTGAGGGACCAGGTGGCACTCAGGGGCAGATGCATCATTAAAACTGTGCTGGGCTATATAGGTAGTAAAATTATGTGGAGGCGCAATCTCTATGCATAATCTTGCCGGGGGGGGGGGGGGGGGGGGCAATAATTTGATTATTGGTACAAACTCCAAGGATAAAAGTACTTACAAGATTTCTCCCAGTACAAGCTGTGTTGATTACCCTTCTACTCCACTGCCAGCTCCAGACTCCGTTCCTTTTATCTTGCTGCACCATACGCCTGGAATAGACTTCCTGAGTCAGTACGTTAAGCTCCAGCTCTGGCAGTCTTCAAATCTAGGCTAAAAGTCCACCTTTTTGAGACTGCTTTTAACTCCTATTCAGTTGTTCAGTACCTATGTCTGTTTTATCATTCACACCATAAGTAATTCCTTAATCCCTTATTTGTCCTGTTTGTCTGTCTTGATTAAATTGTAAGCTCTTTCAAACAGGGACAGTCTCTGACATGTTTAGTGACAGCAGTGACGTAGCTAGGGGGGCCCACGGGGGCCTGGGCCCCCGTAAATTTTATCCGGGCCCCTGGTTTGGCTGGCGGGAGTCCCCAACCTCCGCCAGCCGAAGCCTCCTTCAGCGCCAGTCTCCGGCGTAGCTGCGTTCGCTGCCCTGCTCTTCTTTCTTCTTGCTCCTCCTGTGCATGCTGATGCTCCTTTACATAAAGAGCAGGGCAGAGAACGCGGCTGCGCCAGAGACTGGCGCTAAAGAAGGCTTCGGCTGGCGGGGGTTGGGGACCCCCGCCAGCAAATGTATTTGTTTTTGTGGGGGGAACGACGAGGCAGTGAGGGGGAGTGACGAGAAGGCAAGGCGGTGGGGGCGGGGGAGGGGCAAGGTGAGATGAGGTGTGGCCCCAACCTCAGGCTCTGGCCCCCTCCCACTATGAGGTCTGGCTACATCCCTGGTGTACGGTGCTACGTATGTCTAGTAGCGCTATAGAAATGATAAGTTGTAATATTATTGCACCCTGTGGGTGTAAGTTTATAAGCCTTTTTATGTGGAAGAGAGTATTTTGGAGGCATTTCAATAACTGGGTGCCTAGAGAGTACCTGGTAGGAGCCTTTTTCTCACTGACTTTCCTTCTAATTAAGTAGAGGAGTCAGGGGCGGCCCAAGTCAAGATGTCGCCTGAGGCAGGGCTGATATGTCGCCCCCCCCCCCCCCGGTCCAAGTTCTGGCATCTCCACCCTTCCTTCCTCCACCCAGTTCCCTGAGTTTACCCTCTATCTTCAAAAGCGCAACACCACTCCGGGAAAAACTCCACTGGCTCCCTATCAAAGAACGAATAAACTTCAAAGTCCACACACTGATCCACAAGATCATCCACGGAGAATCTCCAAGTTACATGACCAATCTGATCGACCTTCCAGCCAGGAACGTATCCAAATCTTCTCAAACATATCTCAACCTTTACCTTCCCAACTGCAAAGGTCTCAAATACAAAACCTACTATGCATCCAACTTCTCCGTTATAGGCAGCCAGCTCTGGAATGCCATACCAAGATCCATCTGAACAACCAACAAACATCTACCCTTCTGAAAGCTGCTGAAAACTTACCTCTTCAAACAAGCCTATCCAAACGACCTGACTTACGAGCCCAATCCACACCACTAATATTAACTATACCTCAATCCTCCCCTCCACATCTCTTCCTCTTGTCCTACTCTATACAACCACACCATAATTCTAATATCCTACAAATGTGTTACTTCTGTGATACCTTGTAATCCATACTATGTAAGCCGATTGTAACCCGCACTGAACCTGCTATCGAGCGGGAAAGAGTGGGGTATAAATGCAACAAATAAATAAATAATATTCCAAAAGCCGGCAGTGGCAGCGATTCCGATACGCTGCCCTGCCGCCTCCACTGGCCTGTTCTGTACTGCAGCTGCCTCTGAGGAATCAGTAAATTACATCACAGAGGTGAGCCGCAGTAAAGAGAAGAGGCGGATGCTGGTGACAGGGCAGTGTATGGGAATTGCGCCTGCCGCTGCCGGCTTTTGGAACATGAAGAAAGAAGGTAAACTCAGGGAATGGGGTAGAGCAAGGAAGAAGGAGATGCTGCTCCCAAAAGAGAGCCACCTGAGGCTCGTGCCTAGGATGGCCTAATGGTTGTGCTGCCCCTGAGGGTGGTTAGTACAGATTGGAGAGGTGAGGCAGCATATTTTGTGTAGTGTATATGCTGTTTTATGCGCGGTTATGTGTTGGTGTTATGATTATTTTTATTGTGATCTGCCTAGCTGTAGGTGGAATATGAATATAAAGGGCCTGATATTCAGAAGGTGGTGATCAGCATTTTGCCGTCCCCAGTTGGCACTAAACCCGGAAATTCAATGTCAGTCTATGTCCAAGCACCCAACATTGAACTTCCAAGTATCTGAAGCTGGCTAATGCATAGCCGATTAACTGCGGTATTTAGTACTTAACCGGCTATGGGTTACTGCATAACGATAGAACTCAAACCTTATACTATGAGTTTATCTTGTTGGGCAGACTGGATGGACCATACAGGCCTCAATCTGCCATCAACTACTGTTACTATGTTCACATTTCAGCTTTATTTAATATACCGCAAATAGTAGATACATCCACTTTTATGTTTATTTATTTATTGGGATTTATTAACCGCCTTTATGAAGAGATTCATCCAAGGTAACGTGGAGGGGCATTTTCGAACGAGGGCACCCATCTCTAAGGACGGTGCCGTGAAGGGGCGGGGCAACCCGTATTATCGCAACAAGATGGGCGTCCATCTTTCGTTTCGATAATACGGTCGGGGATGCCCAAATCTTGCCATTTAGGTCGACCTTAGAGATGGTCGTCCTTAGGTCGTTTTTGAGATGGTCGTCCTCGGTTTTCGGCGATAATGAAAACCAAAGACGTCTATCTCAAAAACGTCCAAATCCAAGCCCTTTGGTTGTGGGAGGAGCCAGCATTTGTAGTGCACTACTTCCCCTCACATGCCAGGACACCAACCGGGCACCCTAGGGGGCACTGCAGTGGACTTCACAAATTGCTCCCAGGTGCATAGCTCCCTTACCTTGGGTGCTGAGCCCCCCAACCCCCCCCCCAGGTCCACCTGCCTGAAGTACACTGCGCCCACTACAACTGCTCCAGGTACCTGTTGTGAAGGATCCCTCCGCTCCTTTCAGGAAAACTCTGGCCTCCGGCCCCAGTTTTCTATATGATATTCCACTTAGGTATAACTCCCTGTAATCCTCCAGGTGTACCCTCCGACCTGAGGTACGTCAGCAGTACTATTCCAGCACAGCTCGCGAGATATCCGCCAGGGAAATTATCTCAGCGGTTTGAAGAATGCAATCCCAAAAACAAACAGTTTAGAAAAAGTAGTTTGTAATAATGAAGTTCCAAAAGCAAAGCAGTTCAGGAATCTCCACAGCTTCAAAAATGGAGTTCAAAACCAACAGGACATGAACCTCAGCAGTCCCAATGATGCAATTCAAAATAAGTAATCCCAAAAGCAAAAAACGTTCCACAAAGAAAACAAGCACTTCCAAACAAGCAGTTTAGAAATCCCATCAGCAGTTCAGAGGCAGAGAGTTCCCAGGGGTCCCCTCCCTCCTCTGGCCAGCTCTATCTCCTGGCTTCCTCCTGCTTGACCTCGTTCGCTCCCTGGCTCCTCCACGATAGCCACTGCCTTCCCTTGTTTACCAAGACCCCACACCAAGCGGTTACCTGCTGTCTGAACCTTTTACTTGTGGATCTTGCCACAGCTGCAATCGCCATTGGCTCCTCTTGCCTCACTTCTTCCTCCTTTTCTTCCCCCTTCCATTCCATGGGCTCCTCGCCCCACCCATTCCCCAGCTAATCCTCCTCCCTCTGATTAGCTCTGCTTAGAGGCTCCCCCTCCATTCCTTGCCTCGCCTCCCCTCCGTGTCTTGGGTTTCACCTTTACCTGCCTTTCCCTTGGGCTCCACTGGGGGCTGCTGGGATAGGAAGTCTGATTCTGTTGTAAGACTTCCTCAAGGGCCGCTGGGAATCGTAGTTTTTACCCTGCCTCCAGCCCTCTGGGGAAAATGATCTATGTTTTCTCCTGACCTGTGGAACTCCCTGAGCTAAGAATCTGGGTTGTCCCCTCCTCTGGGCCTTATCTTCTCCTCCGCCGGTACCCCCCCCCCCCCCCCCTCTGTTCCCTTATCCCTTTCTTCACACGGTATACTTCTGCGATGGACCTGAGTATGGCATTTGAGGCTGGCATAGAGGCTGGCAAAAAAGTATTTTTAAACTTGTTTTTTATGGTGGGAGGGGGTTAGTAGCCACTGGGGGAGTAAGGGGAGGTCATCCCCGATTCCCTCCAGTGGTCATCTGGTCAGTTGGGGCACCTTTTTGAGGCTTGGTCGTGACAAAAAATGGGCCAAGTAAAGTCGGCCAAGTGCTTGTCAGGGATGCCCTTCTCTTTTCTATTATCGGCCGAGGGCGACCATCTCCTAATCATGCCTCAGTCCCGCCTTCACTACCCTGCTGACACGCCCCCGTGAACTTTGGTCGTCCCCGCGACACTTCTGAACAGGATTCCTTTATGTTTATCCCACGCATTTTTGAATTCCGTTACCGTTTTCATCTCCACCACCTCCCGCGGGAGGGCATTCCAAGTATCCACCACTCTCTCAGTGAAAAAATACTTCCTGACATTTTTCTTGAGTCTGCCCCCCTTCAACCTCATTTCATGTCATCTAGTTCTACCGCCTTCCCGTCTCCGGAAAAGGCTCGTTTGCGGATTAATACCTTTCAAATATTTGAACATCTGTATCATGTCACCCCTGTTTCTCCTTTCCTCCAGGGTATACATATTCAGGTCAGCAAGTCTCTCCTCATACGTCTTGTAACGCAAGTCCCATACCATTTTTGTAGCTTTTCTTTGCACCGCTTCAATTCTTTTTACATCCTTAGCAAGATACGGCCTCCAAAACTGAACACAATACTCCAGGTGGGGCCTCACCCAACGACTTATACAGGGACATCAACACCTCCTTTCTTCTGCTGGTCACACCTCTTTCTATACAGCCTAGCAACCTTCTAGCTATGGTCACCGCCTTGTCACACTGTTTCGCCGCCTTCAGATCTCATATACTATCATCCCAATATCCCTCTCCCCGTCTATACCTATCAGACTCTCACTGCCTAACACATACGTCTCTCCTGGAATTCTACTCCCTAAGTGCATCACTTTGCATTTCTTCGCATTGAATTTTAATTGCCAAACCATAGACCATTCTTCTAGCTTCTGCAGATCCTTTTTCATGTTTTCCACTCCCTCCTGGGTGTCCACTCTGTTACAAATCTTAGTATCATCCGCAAAAAGGCAAACTTTACCTTCTAACCCTTCAGCAATGTCACTCACAAATATATTGAACAGAATCGGCCCCAGCACCGATCCCTGAGGCACTCCACTACTCACCTTTCCCTCATCCAAGTGAATTCCATTAACCACCACCCTCTGGCATCTGTCCGTCAACCAGTTCCTAATCCAGTTCACCACATCGGGTCCTATCTTCAGCCTGTCAAGTTTATTCAAGAGCCTCCTGTGGGGAACCGTGTCAAAAGCTTTGCTGAAATCTAAGTAGATTACGTCTATAGCATGTCCATGATTCAATTCTCTGGTCACCCAGTCAAAGAATTCAATGAGATTCGTTTGGCACAATTTCCCTTTGGTAAAACCATGTTGTCTCGGATCTTGTAACTTAAGCTTCCAGGAAATTCACTATCCTTTCCTTCAGCATCGCTTCCATTACTTTTCCAATAAACGAAGTGAGGCTTACCGGCTTGTAGTTTCCAGCTTCTTCCCTATCACCACTTTTGTAAAGAGGGACCACATCCACTGTTCTCCAATCCCACGGAACCTCTCCCGTCTCCAAGGATTTAGTAAACAAATCTTTAAGAGGACCCACCAGAACCTGTCTGAGCTCCCTCAATATCCTGGGGTGGATCCCGTTCAGTCCCATGGCTTTGTCCACCTTTAGATTTTCAAGTTGTTCATACACACTCTCTTCCGTGAACGGCGCTATATTCACTCCATTCTCATATGTACTTTTGCCAGTCAATCGCGGTCCTTCTCCAGGATTTTCTTTTGTGAAAACAGAACAAAAGCATCTATTTAGCAAATTTGCTTTTTCTTCATCATTATCTACATAGCAGTTCGCAGCATCTTTCAGTCTCACAATTTCCTTTTTAGTCTTCCTCCTTTCACTAATATACCTGAAGAAATTTTTGTCACCCCTCCGTATATTTCTAGCCGTTTGTTCTTCCACTTGCGTTTTTGCCGGACGTATCTCTCTCTTGGCTTTTTTCAGGTGGTATACAGTAGGTACAGTTTAACACCAAACTTACAATTTTGTTAACAGCATAACAATAGTAAAATGTACAAGTATAAACATAAATACAATGAAAGAGGAAACTTGAAAACAGCAAATTGAAACCTAATAGGACTACCTTGAAACAGGCACAAAAATACACACATTTAACAACACTGAAATTCAAATAACAGAGAGACAATATGAAGCAAACATAGTAGTGATGGAAAATCTAATAAACACACAATTAGAACATTTAAATAGCATTGCTATGATACAAAATGCAGAAATATAGATTGGAACAAGATGCGTGGTACAGAGTCAGTTGGGATAAATAATGGGTGGTTAAACTAAAGTCAATTCTTTGTACAGTTAATCATAGGCGCCCGGTATAAGAGGCTTGGGGACAAGATGGATCAGCTGTTTCTATAGAAATACTAAATAGTATTAGTAGTAGTTCTCCTGCAGAGTCCTGCTGCTCTGGGATAGCAGCAGCTGCAGTGAAAGAGTCCCTAGCCTTGTGTATAACCAGTTGTAATTTGATCATCTTACTGCTGGGAGAGCAGAGCAGGGGAAGGGGGTTGGCTGGAGGTGTCCTGGGTTGCCAGGGAGATATTTAACTACGATCATGAATACCTGCACATGAGCAATTCACACCAAAGAGACTTGCACTGACCCCTGAAATTTTAAAAGTGCTAAAAATAAGTTTTAAAAGTATTTGCATTAAATCTAATTGCAGAATTTAGGTGCTAGGAAGTGGGTTTGGTATGCTATGTACTCAAATTTGCTCAAGCCATATGCAAATTAGTCCTTTTTTGGGAGGTTCTCATTTGCATATTTATGGGTAAAAATTGTTGGAAATGTTTACAGCCTTAATGTTAGGGCATGGCTCTGATCAAAAATGTGAACTTTGATCCAAAAATGAAGGGTTTAGCTAGTGTTTTTGACTAAAAGTTCCCATTAGAGTGTCTGTATGTTAATCTGCATTCAAATAGAGCTTTCTGATTGGATGAGCAGCTCCTGTTAGAAAATCTGCCCAGGAACAGAGAGGAGAGGAGAGAATCAATGGGTGGATATGGATGGCTGGAGGGGGGCAGGGGAGCGAGGACAAGAAATGAAGAAGAAAGGCAGAAAGTAAAGAAATAAATGGAAAGGAAGCCCTGGAAACGGAGTTAAGAGGACAGATAGCAGCAGAATCGGATACTGGGCCAGCATGATCAGAAAAACAAAGTCACCAGACAACAAAGGTAGAAAAGATAATTTTATTTTCATTATAGTGTTTGAAATATGTCCACTTTGAGAATCAGGTGCTCAACCTTAAATGTTTATATTTATTTACTTATGTATGGCATTTTATCCCACATTAAACATGAATTAGGATGTTTTGTGGCTCTACATGAGAATTGTGATATTATGATCCTTGTTTTATACTGTTGACGGTCTGCATTTTCCGTATGGGTGGTATATTGGTGTATTAGGTTCTGCCCAGTGTAATATGTATGGTACAGTAAGGTTCTGAGTGTGTTTTTGCACAAAGTTGTGCATAGTGTTTTGTAGTTACGATTGTGGTTAGTATATGCTTTGAGCAACCACTTTATTCTTTGACATATGATACATATCTAATATCTAAATTTAAGAAAAGGTGTTAATTGTGACTTTTTATTTATTTTTTTTTTCTGTGTGTTATCAGACAATTATGGATTTAAGCTCCACCCCTGGCCCCACCCCTAACCCCGCCCCCTTTAGCCTCCCCAAACAGTTGATCAAGATATAAGGAACTTCAACAAATGATTGAGGGACTATAGGGGGGTGAGGATTCATTCCAGGGGAAGGAGACGGGTAGGAAGGGGGGGAGGGATTGACTCAGGAAAACTGGACTGAAGGAGGGGGGGAGGGGGTAGACAGGGAGGTAAAGTTGATTTCACCAGTTGTGTTAGTGAAGGAGCAAAATAAAGCTGGGAATAGTATAGAGTGGAACATGGATGGTGGGAATGGTAATAAGAGAATGGAGTGAAAATAGCAAGATGTGTTAATGTGGATAAAATAAGCTAGTGTGACAGCCAACATAATGGAAAGTTGTAAAGAAATGGAACTATATGTGATGAATACCCGATGGACTGTTTACACAAATGTTTCAAAATGTTTTCAAAGGTTGTAAAACAATTCAAAACATTCAATAAAAATTTAAAGTTAAAAAAAAAATCAAGATATAAGGAACTGGTCTAAAAAAGGTTCCAGGGGAGATCCGGGAAATTATAGACCGGTGAGTTTGACGTCGGTGCTGGGGAAAATGGTAGAGGCTATTATCAAAAACAAAATTACAGAGCACATCCAAGGACATGGATTACTGAGACCAAGTCAGCAAGGCTTTTGTGTGGGGAAATCTTGCCTGACCAATTTACTTCAATTCTTTGAAGGAGTAAACAAACATGTGGACAAAGGGGAGCCGGTTGATATTGTGTATCTGGATTTTCAAAAGGCGTTTGACAAGGTACCTCATGAAAGGCTACAGAGGAAATTGGAGGGTCATGGGATAGGAGGAAATGTCCTATTGTGGATTAAAAACTGGTTGAAGGATAGGAAACAGAGAGTGGGGTTAAATGGTCAGTATTCACAATGGAGAAGAGTAGTTGGTAGGGTTCCTCAGGGGTCTGTGCTAGGACCGCTGCTTTATAATATATTTATAAATGATTTAGAGATGGTAATTAAATTTGCTGATGACACAAAGTTATTCAAAGTTGTTAACTCACGACAGGATTGTGAAAAATTACAGAAAGCCCTTACGAGACTGGGAGACTGGGCGGCTAAATAGCAGATGACGTTTAATGTGAGCAAGTGCAAGGTGATGCATGTGGGAGAAAAGAACCCAAATTATAGCTATGTCATGCAAGGTTCCATGTTAGGAGTTATGGACCAAGAAAGGGATCTGGGTGTCGTCGTCGATAATACACTGAAACCTTCTGCTCAGTGTGCTGCTGCTGCGGCTAGGAAAGCGAATAGAATGTTGGGTACTATTAGGAAAGGTATGAAAAACAGGTGTGAGGATGTTATAATGCCATTGTATCGCTCCATGGTGCGACCGCACCTTGAGTATTGTGTTCTATTGTGGTCGCCGCATCTCAAGAAAGATATAGTAGAATTGGAAAAGGTGCAGCGAAGGGCGACAAAAATGATAGCGGGGATGGGACGACTTCCTTATGAAGAAAGACTAAGGAGGCTAGGGCTTTTCAGCTTGGAGAAGAGACGGCTGAGGGGAGACATGATAGAGGTATATAAAATATTGAGTGGAATGGAACAGGTGGATGTGAAGCGTCTGTTCATGCTTTCCAAAAATACTAGGACTTGGGGGCATGCGATGAAACTACAGTGTAATAAATTTAAAACAAATAGTAGAAATGTTTTCTTCACCCAACGCATAATTAAACTCTGGAATTCGTTGCCGGAAAACGTGGTGAAGGTGGTTAGCTTAGCAGAGTTTAAAAAGGGGTTAGACGGTTTCCTAAAGGACAAGCCCATAAACCACTACTAAATGGACTTGGGAAAAAATCCACAATTCCAGGAATAACATGTATAGAATGTTTGTACGTTTGGGAAGCTCGCCAGGTGCCCTTGGCCTGGATTGGCCGCTGTTGTGGACAGGATGCTGGGCTCGATGGACCCTTGGTCTTTTCTCAGTTTGGCATTACTTATGTACTTATGTAAGTTATAGTTGTTTTATTTATGCAGTTACCTTGGCCAGTTAAATGCTGAATATCAGCACTTAACCGGCCAAGTGCCAACTCCGCCTCCCCGGCTCGCACTTTATACAATTGCCCTGTTTTATAAGTTTGCCTGGTGAAAAGTACATGCTGCTGACATATAGAGCATGCTTTCATGTGGTTTGTGCATAGCTATTCCTGGACAGCTGGAAGAAACATGCGTATGTTATAAAGTATATGTGAATCTGTGCAAACTTAAGCTGCCTCAGATTGCGTGTAACTTTGTGCAGGATCTTGTGGAGATGCAATTGTGTAAACACACATAGATACACCTGATGCCTTTAAAAAGCAGGATCAACATATACCCCTCTGTGCATAGTTGCCAAGAAAACCCAGCAGTTCAATGCCTGTCACTGAATATGGCCCAGCGTTGAATTTTCGAGTTCGCTGTTGACCATGGGAGGCAGTCAGGCTATCTCCCACAGTCTGAATATCAGCCCCTTGGTATCTTTCAGTTAGGGGCCAAGGAGGCGCAGATGTACATGGCAGCATGCAGAGGCAGCGGAACGCCTTTTTGTTTGGGGGGGCCAAGCTCCGCCTAACCCTCCCTGTGCTCCGCCCCCAGCTCCACCCATGCTCTGCCCCCAGCTCTAGCATCGCCCCATACCCAATATCTCATAGTAACCCCCTCCCTTGGCATTCAGCATCCTTCCCTACCTTTGAACCTCCCACCATAGTAGAAAAATATGTAGGCAAATATTAAACTGAACTCCCCAAATGGTGCAAATCTCCACTCATTTTGGGGTTTGCTGCTATCTGTCACCCACTAATTGGTGATGGATATGTTTTCTGAGTTAAAATATATGCTGTTCTCATAACATGTATCCATGCCGAATTAAACAACTAGCTAAATAAACCCAACGTCCAAAGTAAGAATCGTTTTTCTTAATTTCCAACAGTTTATTGCAAATATCTGTTGGCAGCTAGTTGAAAACAAGAACTCTGCCCAGGCAGGATGAGTCCTTGAACCTGGATGCTTATCAATTGGTTGACAAATTGCCAGACTGAAGGGATGGGTGTTGAGTGACTGGAGAGATGGATTCTAAATTATTGCAGACGTGGAGGTTAAACTTTAGTATGAAAAAGATGTCTTTCTGTTGACTGGATGGAAGTGGGGTGCAGTGAAAGAAGCAGACCTGCCAAGTCTCCCATTTTCAGCAGGACACTCCCATTGAGGAGCCGGGATCTCCCACTGAGTGGCCTCCCCTTTCAGAGGTAGCAGGAGAGATCTTCCTGAAATGTCATCTCCTGCTGCCGCTGGTCCTTCAGCAGCAGATGACATTTTAGAAAGGCATCTCATGATGCCACTGGAAGGGGAGGCTACTGCTGGTGCCACTATGAACAGGGCTGGGACCTGGGTGGTTATGGGCGGGGCTAGGCAGAGTGGAGCAGCCTGGGGCGGGCCCTAAATCTCCCACTTTGGAGGTCAGACTCTTGGCAGTTCTGAAGAAGAATGTTCAATATTGAAAGGAAAATGTTGGGTTCTGATGAAAAAGAGGATACTTTTTCTAGAGAAAGAAAAGGACAGAAGCTGTGGACAGCTTGCGTTTGAGCCCAAACTGAATTCTGCTCTTTAGGGATGGGTGCAGAGAATGCCTGTAAGATTAGGGGCTGAAGAAATTTACCAACAAGGTAAGAGTATGAACTTTGGGCTGAAGCCTGAACCTGGCAGGTTTCTCAGTGACTGGAGGAAATGGGTCACATGCAAGGTATAACCTATGAAACCAGAGATTACAAGTCACTGCTGGCTTGAATTACATAATACAGATACAAATACAACAAATGTAAACATGCATGCACAACTGTGGGGCAAAATGAAATGTGCACATACATTTGATAATTCAAAAGTGTGCAAAAAAGTGAAAACTCTCTCAGTTCTGCCCTGGGAACACCTCTTCAGAATGTGGGTAAACTTAGACACATACAGGCGTTTGGAGAGACATCTATTTTTAAGTACCAAGAAAGTGCTTATATGGACTCTATTCTATAAAGAAAACTACAGGCATGGTTTTGACCTATAGTATTCTATTAAAAAAATAGTAATAATAAGTGTAAGGCTGCCAACTGGATCCAGATTTGCAGGACAGAGTTGATCCAGTCCTGCATTTACCCCAGTGTATGATGGGCACTGTAGTCTTGCTTTTCTTAAGGAGTGCAATGGAGAAATCAGAACTACAAGTCCTTGCATGCAATGGGGTAAACCCAGGACTGGATCAACTTTGTCCTGCGAATCTGGATCCAGTTGGCGGTCTTACACTTATTATTATTATTTTTTTAATAGAATACTATAGGTCAAAACCATGCCTGTATTTTAGGTATGATCACTTATACAAGCCACTGAGCTGGTATAAATGGTTGCACCTATATTCTTAAAGAACACATGTACATTATAGCATTTTAATAATGTATATGTGTAAATGTGCAGACTGCCCAAACTCTACTCATGAAGGCCCACCCACAATGTACACGTCATGAATAATGGCACTTACTTACAGAATACTGACCAGTGGCATAGCCATGAGGGGCCTAGGCCCCCCTCACCTTCGGCTCAGGCCCCCTCTGCTTTAATGGCTGGCAGGGTTTCCAAGGCCCGCCAGCCGAAGAGGTCTCCTCATGAGTCCTGCCTGTATTGGCAGAACAGTCAGCAGGCACATTTTTCCCACCAATGCCGGCTCTCTCGCTTATGTTCATTTCAGTAACTGAACTGAGCATGTGCGAGAGTGCCAACGTTGACATTTGAAGTGCGCTGCCAACTTGAGCGTTGCTCTGGCAGCACAGGCGGGACTTGCAAGAAGATCTCTTCAGCTGGCGGGGCTTGGAATCCCCAGCAGCAAAGGTATACTTTAATGTGGCGGGGTGGCGGAGGGGGCCAAGGTGAAGAGAATACCTGGCTCCCTCCGTTCACCTTTGCTCCCACCCCCAAATGGAGTTCTGGCTATGCTCCTGATACTGCCTAGCTGGAACATGATCATTTACGCAAGTATATGTCAGCATTGAATACCAGCATTTATGTGTTCTTGCTGCCTAAATCTCGGCCAAAAAAGAAGGTCCAACCTGATAGCAATCTATGAATAAAAATATTAAAAATAACAGGTTAAATTTAATAAAAAAATTACTGAGTATCAAGAAGGTACATTAATTATAAATATTTAATGGGGACATCAGTCAACCAACAACAATGGAATAGCAGGAAAGTCATAAATGGCTACACCAGTGCTATTAAACAAGGAACATCACTTGGTCCTCCAAATACTTTTTTAAAATTTTGTATTTATAGAGGTGTTTATTGAAAATCTGAACACAAAAAATATAACAAGCAACAAATGCAATGCATACTCACAGTGCAAAAGTACAGAAGATAAGTCCGCAACGTCAGCATATTCCAAAAGAAAGATACCTAAACACAAACGTCCATATTTTATATTTCAAATAGACAATGCCCCCTCCCCAACCCCCCACGTGACCTAACTCCCCCCCCAGTGGATGGAACCCAGGACCACTATACACTTAGCACACCAAACAAGAAGAGAAAGCCTCTCAATAAGCAGGAGCAGTCAAAAAGGGAGCCAAATACCTAGGGCCGGCTCAAGAGGTTGTGGCACCTTGGACGAATTTTAGTTTTTGCATGCCACTGCCACACCCCCACCTCTCACCTGCATTGTCCCTGCCCCGCCTCCCATATGTCCCACCTACCTTGGAGTCAAATACAATTCAATAAATTAAATTAAATATGTGTTTCTCAACTCAGTCCCAAGGACATACCTTAGCATTCTGGTTTTCAGGATATTGCAGTGGACTTTGATCCTAGGGAACTGGATTTGATTCCCACTGCAGCTCTGTGACTCTGGGCAAGTCACTTAACCTTCCATTGCCCCAGGTACAAATAAGTACCTGTATATACTATGTAAACCACATTGAATGTAGTTGGAAAAACCACAGAAAGGCAGTATATCAAGTCCCATTCTCTTTCCCCCTTTCCCTACATGAGAGGTTTGCATAAAACAAATGCAATGCATGCAAACCTCTCGTGTATTCACTGTGGATATCCAGAAAACTGGATGGGTCAGGGTCCCAAGGCCAGTGGCTCAGATGTTTGGGGAGACTAAAGGGGGCAGGATGGGAGGGCATGATGGACCAAGTTAAAATCCTTGGTGTGGCAACACCTGTGTAAGTGAGGGCACTGTCCCCTTTCTCCCCCTTCACCTTTATAGTCCAGCAACTCCCTGTTCCCTCTCTCCCCCTTCACCTTTATGGTCCAGTAACTCCCTGTCTCATTTTTCTCCCTCCTTCCCCATTATGGTCCAGCAATTCCCTGTCCCTTTTCCCCATATGGTCCAGCAACCCCCTGTCCCTTCTCTCTCTCCCTTCCCCACTTCTCAAAAAAGTGCAGCTTCAGTGTTCAGCAGGGCAGCGGCTCGGCTCGGAGAGCCTACTCAGGAAACCCAGCCTGATGACAGGAGATGTGGCTACACATATACCAATGCCATGCACTTTCCCAGGTTGTGTAAGTGGCAAACTGCACACCAGAAGTGAAAGCTTGTTAAGTGTAGTTTACCGCCTACACAAATTGGGAAGGAGCACGGCATCAGGATTTGTGTACCAGCATCTCTCCTCTTCGCTTACTCTCTCCCTCCACCTATGGTCCATCATGCCCCCCTCTGCCCAGCACCCTCCCCCAATGGTCTGCCATCTTCCTCCTGTCTCCCCAGTTCCCTCACCAATAGTCTGGCATCTCTCCTATCCCCCTACCCCTGAAGACCCAGCATCTGTCCCCTTCCCTCCCTCTTCCCCCATTCCCTCCATGGGTTCACCCCATCTCGTTTCTTTTGCACAAGTCCAGGACTTCTCCCTCTTGATTCCTAATCTCCCCCTTTAGTCCAGAACCTCTCCTTCTTCCCTCAGTGTCCCCCATGTTCCTTCAGACCCCCCTGCATGAGTCCACCTGTTTCTCTTGTACCCCCAGATCCCCCTATGAGTCCAGCACCACTTCCTCTTTATCCTTCAGGCGCCTACTGAATCCAGCTCCATTCCCACTTTTTTTCTCAGGCCCCCTGTGAGTCCAGCACTAATTTCTCTTTTTCCCTCAGCCCCTCCCCTGTGAATCCAACACCACTCCTTCTTTTTTTCCATCCCTCCCTTTAGTCCTGCACTGCTCCCTCTTTTTCTCTCAGCCCCCCGTTGTGAGTCAGCATCTCCTTCTTCCCTCAGATCTCCCTGAGTTCAGCACCGCTTTCTCTTCTCCCCTCCCCTCCCCTCGGTCCATCAAATCTGCTTTCTTTATCAGCCTGTACAGTGATAACAGGCTGCCGGAGCCAGTGCCGGATCTTTCCCTCTGCTGCATCCCACCCTCACATACACAGTAAGTTGTGTTAGAGGGGTGGAGTGAGGCAGAGGGAAGGATCCAGTGCAGGCAGACTGTTATTGCAGGGGCCACTAAAAAAAGCAGGTTTGATGGACAGAGGGGAGGGGAGGAGAAAGAGGTACTGGACTTGGTGGGGGGGGGGGGGGTTGAGAAAAGAAGAGAGAGTGATGCTGGTTCCACGAAGGGGGGGGGGGGGGAGGGAGAAGACAAAAGGGAGTCAGTTATGCTGCAAAGTTAAAAAAAAAATCTCCACTGCTATGTGCCAGCCCCATGACACACCGTTTGAGAACTACTGGCTTCACCTATAGGGCCGGTGACGTCACTGGCCCAGGCGTTTGGCACCCAAGTATTTATTGAATGTGTGGTGAAAATGTAGATTCATATTTAATGCACTGAGCCTGCGGTTTTATTCTTGTTCAGAGTTGTGTGTGGATGTGAAGCTGAATATACAGTGTATTAATGCTGGGTTTTATTCCTGAGGAGAGAGGGCAGCAAGAACTTTGTGCTGTAAAAATTAGAAATATTAAGAGGCTGTTTTAAAGGGTGCTTGTACCTAGCTATAAGGAAGGGAAATGGGACTTGATATACTGCCTTTCTGTGGTATTTTGCAATTACATTCAAAGTGGGGCAATGGAGGGATAAGTGACTTGCCCACAGTTGCAAGGAGCTGCAGTGGGAATTGAACCCAGTTCCTCAGGATCAAAGTCTACTGCACTAACCACTGGGCTACTCCTCCACTCCACTAGGGAGACTGTCAGTGGTTGGCTGACAGATTACCAGGGCTATTAATTCCTTATTTTGTATGGTTCAATTCAATGTAGCAAACAGTAACAAATTGGGATTTCTTTGGGCTGATATCTCACTGTTGTGGGAGAGGCGATTACTGGAGACTGTGGGAAGTCCAATGATGGGGCAGTATATTAATAGAGTCTGTTCTTCCAGAGGATTTGGAGACTTCTGAAATTTTAGTTTGGCCTGTTAATATGAAAGCATGCTGATTTCAAGCTGACCCTCTCGCAAGTGTTGTGTTTGCATGTGTGTGGGGACCTTTTAATTGCGAGAGGGTCAGTTTAGGGAACTAAATTAACTTTTATGTTGGGGTAGTTAACTAGGAGGAAAGTAAAACCTAAAGTTGATACCCAGTCCTTGATATCCTTTAGGACAGGGATGTAAGTTTCTCTTAATGATTTATGTAAAGACAGGTCAGTAGGCACTCAAGGCGAAGATCCTGGCATGCAGCAGAGAAGAACACGCTGGTATCCAACATTAACAAAGAAGAAGAAAGACAATTTACAAGACAGCTGAAAGAGATAAAGTTAAGTGACAACAACATAAGGACTGAGACACAAAGATAATAGAAAAAAATCTGGGAGAGAGGGACAGAGATTGTTAGGAAACTTAGAACTTGTACTTACCTGATCCCAAGGTTGTCCTGTGGATTCTGATGAACCTGAAAAATATAATTTTAACACAAAGAATCAATTTCAAGAAAGAAAAGTAATCTGGAAGTTTACTTATTTTGTCTAGTTCTATAGAAGGAAAAAAAAATAGTACTTATCTGATATTGTTCCTGACATGTTCAAATTGTTTAGGAATGTTGTTGCAAGATATGTGGCTGGCTAAGAACACTGTGGAAAAGAAAGTGGGTAAACACTGCTGTTAGCATGTGTAAATGTTATAAAATAAAACTTATTTTTAATGTTAAATTCCCTGGTTTGGCATAGAGTTTATTTGGGAAATCACTGTGACATATTTTAACATCAGTGTAATACCTTGCTCCACCTCCAGAAGGTTTATGTTTGGTGTCATGAACAGGATAATCTCCTAGCGGCTTAGCCTAATATCTATTGGGAGAGCTTACCTGTACAATTTTAAAATGTATGGTGGTTTACATTTTTGTGCTTAAATTGTCTCTATCTCCTTAAGGGTTGTGTTGTCTCTTAGCCACAATCTTGGAGCGTCAAGGAAGATTCTGGAATCAAGGGCTGTTCTGGAACTGGAAGATTGCTGGAAAGATGATGAGCACTGAAGGAGGAGTGAGTATGAAGCTTTTTACCATGGACAGCAATATGAGAAGTTTGGGAGATTCTTGTACCAGGAAGACTGGAAGAAGAGGCCTATAGTTTGCTATATGTATGGTCAAGTGGGACACGTCCACTGACACTGCAGAGCTGAGTTGGCAGTGGAGGACTTCTGTTATGAGAGGGCATGGAGACTGGAGATGCCTAGGTGGTGTGAGCCTAGTCGGAAGCTGAAAAGTCAAAGACAGCCAAGTCATCAACCTGAAAGGGATTGGTAACCAAGTCCAAGTCCCGTAAGATGGTACAATGTCTACCAGACTTTTGAATGTCCAACTCCTTAGTCAGAGGAGTTAGTGCAGAGAGAAGAAGCACAGCTATTGGTGTTGCTGCAAGAAAATTTAAATAAAATAGAAGAAATATTCAAGAAGTTGTTAGAAGTAGAGAAAAGGAAGAAGGAAGAAATCATGGAGAGTCAGAGTGTTTTGGTGGACTTGGAGTCACAGGCTTTGGTGCTGGAGGAAGAGCGTTCAGTGGTGGAGGAGGATGGAGATGCAGAGACCTCAGATCCTGAGATGGAGAAGTTATCCCAGAGACAACATTATCTTTGGAGTCTGCACTAGAAAATTCCAACAAAGTCAAACTGCTGGGAAGAGAATTGAAGAATGACAACTCTCCAGTTATAGAACCAACACAAAGAGAAATGCCTGTACCAGAGGAAGAGCTTCAGGAGAATTCTTCAGAGGATGAGATTGTACATTTTACTATTGTTATAAGTTTGATGTTAAACTTTACCTACTGTACACCACCTTGGGTGAATGTCTTCATAAATGTGGTTCATAATCCAAATAAATACATAAATAAATACCAGAGTTGCAGGGTTTGGTTTTGGAACAATTATTTGTGAAGAGTTCCTTCATGGGAGGAGAATCCCTGTCTAAGAATTGAGATGAAAGGATGGGTTCTGGGAACAAATGTCCTGGAAAAGTACAGTCTCTGGAAGACATTGAGGTAATTAGTTTGGAGGTAATCAAGTGGAAAGACTGTTTGGAGGGGAAAGAGTTGTTATAGGGAAAAGAGCAGCAAGAATCCAAACATAAGTAAATGAACACACTAAGGACAATTGTAACAGTGACTGAGATAAAGAAGAATGTCAAAGATACAATGCTAAAAAAAACCATGGGACCAGGAAAAGCCAGACTCAAAGTGAAAGGTGAGGAAGGATGTATGGAAAGGGAAGGAAAGGAGGACCTATGTCCACAAAAAGAGGGGTGAGCTCTGATTCAAGAAAAGGTCTGGGGGTTACCCAGAAATAACCTTGTCAATCAATACTAGAGTTCACCGAAACATTAACCTGCAAGTAGTTAATTATAACAGTGCTGCGGTGAAAGTAATGAAAAATTGTACTGAGGGAAAAATGTCATAAAGGATTAAGGAGTTCATTGGAAAAGTGTTATTTATTCGAGTTTTGGGAAGATGTACTATGGAAAAAAATATCTTTTGAATTATAAATGTTACTATTTAGAAAGATTTTAAGAAAGGAATAACTTTATGTTGTATGTAAGGGGAAAAGTTAAAGAAAATAGGGATTAAAGAGGAGTTGAATAAGATTGTGTGAACGGAAAGTATGTGTGAAATTCTAGAGAAGTTGGGGGCAGAGGGGGGTGTAAAAAATATTTTGTAAACATTTTTTTTAAACGTTTTCCTGGTGCGAATGTAACCCTGTAGGTTTAGAAAAACCTTTTCTTTAAAAGGTCTTTAGTTGTGGGGCAGAGATTGCAGGCTACAGAGAGCAATTTCAGTGCAGGCATATGCACGTCTGCTGGTTGCCCTGGTAACCAGAGCAAAACATTCTAAAAGCTGCAGTTGTGTGGTACCTTGTTGTTGGGAGATACTCCAGTGAGTGACAGATGTGTGCTGGTCTGTTAGTGTGCCCCAATGAAAGTTGGGTGTAATATGTTGAAATTTTAAAATCTTCTGTGGTGTGTGAGAGGCAGAGTTTGTGCCTAGTTAATATACTGAGCTCTGCTGTAATGTTAAGGCTCAAGGCTGTTTGAGCTGGGAGGGAGGAGTTGTGATGGTATGAAAATATGTGTGGGTGTGTGTAATGCTTTTTGAAAAAACTGTTAATTTATGGAATAAGAGTTTGGTGACTAGTGAGGAAATGTTTATTAGTGGGTTGAGATATGACCATGAGAAATTTAAAGGGGTTGTAAGGGTAACTATTGAAGAATGGTGTGACTTTGTGTTGTGGATGCTGTTGGGCTGTTGTTGTGGGCTGGGAAGAGTAGGGATCTGTAATTATTGGTTTATTTTGAAATGGTAGCTAGAGAACAGAAACAGTAATATGCTGAAGCAGAACACACTTAGAAGTGGTCACACATCAGGGAAACAGTTTTTTTTTATATGTTGAGTTATTAAAGAAAGGACAGTAGGGTGAAGAGGAACCTATTTGACCTGGGATCAATGCCGGTCAATGCAAGACAGAGAAAATTACAAGGAATCTGAACTTTGAACTTAAGTTAAGTTACTGACCTATGCCTCTTCAGCGTACTCATTAGCATTAACAGAGTAACGGTTACCTGGTCAGAGACTTTGGATCTGAAAGATGGGTATATTGAACAATATCTATAACAGGGGAAAAAATGTCACAAGTGTTATCTTAATGAAATTGATGAAAGTGAAAAGAACGTTAGTGTTTAGTATATACACTTATCTGAAACTGTTTCAGTGATGTTGTTTTGTATCATATTGCTGAAGTCCTGAAAATAGTGCAAACCAGTTTGTGAACATTTTGTTGATGTGAGAAAAAAAACCTTTTAATATTTGAGTATTTATTTATAAATGTTATAATAAGTCATATTTTAATGTTAAATTCCCTGGTTTGGCCTAGAGATTATTTTGGGGAAACACCGTGACATATTTTTAGCATCCTTGCAATACCTATCTCTGCCACCAGGGGGTTTACATTCACACACATTTTTTGCATACAACTTATTTGCATACTATTTGGTTACTGCATTGGTGACAAATATTTCTTTTTAGGCTTGAATTAGGAAATGGTGTGCTGAACTTTAGCACAGAGCTCTAACACAAGGTCACTACATCAGTCCCAGAGAGTCTGTGAAATATTAGTGACTAACATGGATTTGCTGAAATTTAGCAGAGGAATGTATTCATTTGCCCTGACACTGGAACCTACTCCCCCCCAGCCCCTTCCTCATCACCATCATTTTTTCTCTTTCTCAGTCCTCTCTTTCTGTATCCAGTACTGCAGAACTCATTCTCTCGCTCTCCTGTTCCCTACCCCGAGCAGTCTTTCTCACTCCCTATCTCCCCCACCCACCTCTGAATGCTTACTCTCCTTATTCACTATATTTCTCAATCTCCATTCCTGTACAGAAATCCCTGTCTCTCTTTCTCAATCGCTCTCCATGTTCCCAGCATGCTCTCGCTGTTAAACGTCACTCCCTGTCACCAGATGTCCATCTTTTTAGGGCCTATGCCAAAAGCTACCACAGGCAGGAGCGCAGGATTGATGATCAGTTTATGTGCTCATTAGTAGCCACTGAATTTAGAAAGGATTTCTGCACTGAAGTTAACTCATGCAGTAGATATCAGTGAATAGTATATTAAAATACATAATAAGTGGCCTTTTACCTAACCCATAGCAATGCAGAGCTGTGCACTGATGTCTACCATGCAGGCACTATGTGAGAAACTCGCTGCAAGATCTGAAGCAGTATAGAGAGGTTGTGCAGTCTGCATCATTCCCAATCTCATAAGAATAGCCATACTGGGTCAGACTGATGGTCCATCTAGCCCAGTATCCTGTTTCTATCAGTGGTCAATCCAGGTTACAAATACCTAGCAGAAACCCAAACAATAGCAAAATTCCATGCTACCAATCCCAGGGCAAGCAGTGGCTTCCCCATGCCTGTCTTAATAGCAGATTATGGATTTTTCCTCCAGGAACTTGTCCAAACCTTTTTGAAACCCGGATATGCTAACTGCTGTTACCACATACTCTGGCAATGAGTTCCAGAGATTAACTTAATTGAGTGAAAAAATATTTTCTCTTATTTGTTTTAAAAGTATTTCCATGTAACTTCATTGAGTGTTCCCTAGTCTTTGTACTTTTTGAAAGTACTCCCCAACTGAACCCACCTGCTCTCAAAATTAAAATACATTCTCTGGTGTCTAGTGGCTCCCTCCCAATATGACTGCCCCTACCACCAACTCAAAGACTAAAAATCTGGTGTCATGAATCACTCTCTCCCATCTCCTGATCTGACTGTACTTCCTCTTCCCCCGACCTAATAAACTAATCCCTGGTGTCTAGAGACATCCCAAGTAGAGAGGTGTGGTAGCCGTGTTAGTCCACTCTTAAAGGCTATCAATAGAAATCAAACAAAATAAAACATGGAAAAGAAAATAAGATGATACCTTTTTTATTGGACATAACTTAATACATTTCTTGATTAGCTTTCGAAGGTTGCCCTTCTTCGTCAGATCGGAAATAAGCAAATGTGGTAGCAGATAGTATATATAAGAAAAACATCAAAGCATTACTTTGACAGTCTGACAGAGTGGGAGGGTGGGGGTATGCATGGGGACATCAAAGCATTTCATTGATGTTCTAACAGGATGGTGTGGGAAGGTGAGAGGAGGGTGATAAACAGAGAAATAAACAGAGAAATACAACTTTATGGTTTATAATGGGCTAGAAAACCCAGATCCTTATTAAGTCCTGTCTGTTGGGTGTCAAAATATTCAATCATTCTGACTTCAAAGGTCTTACGTTCTTGTATTGTTTTAAAGTTACCTTTCAGGATTCTTACTGTGAAATCACTGGTGCAGTGTTCTGGTCTTGTAAAGTGTTGGCTCACAGGGGTGGGGGCCTGACTGGCACCAGTTATTTTCATGTGATGTCTGTGCAGATTGAATCTTGTCTTAAGCATCTGGCCTGTTTCTCCAATATAGCATCCTTTGTTACATTTTTTACACTGAATGATATATACCACATTGGAAGATGAGCATGTGAAAGATTCCTTTATGTTGAATATTTTCCCTTGTGAATGACTGTGACATCCCCAAACCCTTCTCTAGGCCCCTCAACCTCCTGTACCTTAATGAGTCAGGAGTGATGCCCACTCATTCCTGCCTCTGCACTGTCATCTTTGAAATAGCAGCATTTGAACCTGTCTAGTGCATCCTCGGATGCACCATGGGGTTGGTCTGCCTTCCACTTATGTGGTGGTTTGGGAGTAAATTACCAAATAAGGGGAAAAATCCCTTATTTGCAGACCGACCCCCTCCCCTTTCAGTGCATCCCACTGGGCACTGAGCAGGGTCAAGTGCAGCCATTTTCAAAGATGGTGGTATAGAGGCAGGAGTAAGTGGACATTGTTTCTGCCTCATTGAGGTTTAGGAGTCTGGGGGGCCTAGAGGCAGGATTGAGGATGCCCCTAGACACCAAGAAATAGTTTTTTAAGCTGTGGGAAGGGGAGGTCTGGTCGAGGGTGAGGGAGGGAGGGGTGCCTCTAGAAACTAGGGATATTTTAACTATATGGAGGGTCAGGTTGATGGAGGATGAGTTGTCAGTAGACAACAGGGAATTTATTTAAATGGGGCAGGGTCGGGTCAAGTCAGGTTGGTGGTGAGGAAGATTGGGGCCAATGCAGACTGCCACATCTTAAAAAAAAAATGTCCTCCTTCCTATCAGTGCCTAAGCCAATCACTGTTCAGGCACTGACGGGAGGGGGGATATTTTGCAATTACTGATGCATTTTTAACATGACAGCAACTTACATGCTCATTGCTTACTGCATACTGGCAATATTTTTTTCTTGCTGATTTCACGATGGAAGCTACACACTTTGAGCTGGATCTACTGTGTGGATTTCTGCATTGGCCCCTCTGTTTATTTATTCCTCTCCTTTGCCCAGCACTCACTTTCTCTTTCTCCAATCCTGCCTCTTTGAGCTTCAGTGTTCAGTCACAAACTGCCTCCCTCCCTAGCTCTCTCTCTCTCTCCTCCCTCCCTTTGTGGCATTCTTCCCTTGCTGCCCAAGGCACTGCCTGTTTCTTTTATGTGAAGCTTTTGTGGATCTGGTCCTGTTTAGTACAATCCTCCCTTCGGTGGCAGCTTGCTTTCTTTGGAACCACTACTGCTGAAAATTTCTCACCCCAGTCTCTTTATCAGCAGCAGGAACTCCTCTAATGCTTCCGCTTCTTCCAGTCCCAGCTGCTACTAAAAGTGGCAGCATCACAATCCTGACTTCCGCGAGTGCGTTTGTGTAATGATCAGTGGTACCTTTCACTGTCAATACTGTCCTACAAAACTCTGGAGCCCTCTCCAATAGCAGCTAACAACTTAGCAGCAACACCACCATTGCCATGCCTCCCCTTCCCTCACTGGACAGCACCTATCTATGAGTGTTAGCATGATGGGGTACATATGCTCGCAGACATGCACATGCAAACCCCATGCAGACATAGGCCAAACCACGTCTGCTCTTACATATATAGAATTTCATGTTCTCCTATCTGGTACTGTGGAGGGGCATTTTAGAAAGGACGTTCAACTCAGAATGTGGACGTCCTAGTCAGTTCATCAGAAATGGATGTCAATCTCACATGTATTTTAGAACAGGATACAGCCTGCTCTACATGTGAGATGGATGTCCATGTGCTAGAAACGTCCAGCATGAACATCCATTTTACAAAGTGAATCATCCAAATTATGAGCAGGACAAAACAAAGGACATGGAAGTCTGTGTGGCAGCATAGTATGTCCATATTATAAAATGGCCACACAGCTGTCTGTATAAGAATAGTGTAATGGTTAAAACAGTCAGTTGCAAGCCACAGGAGAAAACCAGGCCTGTTCAAGTCCAAATCTTTCTTTCTTTCTTTCTTTCTTTTGTATTGTGAGCACTTCAGGGACAAAAAATACCTACTGTTGTTTCTTTTACCTCTATTCAGTGGAGAACTGTTCAATCGCAGCACCTTTCGGTAACCTGGACATGCCAAGTACCAGATAAAACATGGACATCCCTTCCCTTCTGCAATCAGAGCTGGACATCCATCCTTTGGACCCTCCCTAGTCCTGCCCAAAACACACCACCACTCCCCCTTGCCATATGGATGTACTGCAGTCAAGCATGGGCGTAGATTGGGGGGGGGCGAGGGGGGGCATTGCCCCTCCAAACGAGTCGCACCGGCGAACTGGCGGGGCTTAATTGTGTCTTCCCCGCCGGCGCTGCCTCGGTCTCTGACTCCCTGCAGCATTTTTGTCCGTCGCCGTCAGCGCTGCCATTCATTCTCACAGGCAGCCTCGTTCCCGCTCCCCTTTGCCGCGTCCTCCGGCTCTCTCTGATGCACTTCCTGTTTAACAGAGAGAGCCGGTCGGAGGAGTGGACGCAGGCGTGCTGGGCTAGAAGGTTGGAGGGAGGAAGATGCTGCAAATGGTGGAACTATTTGGGAGAGGCCAAAGGGGAGGTGGGAAGGAAACAAATGAGAGGATGATAGTGATGGGGCGGGGGGCAGAAATGTGGTAAGGGAGAGTTGATTAAAGATGAAAGGAAATGAAAGGTTGGAGGAAGGACAGAGAAGAGGAATGGGGCAGCTAGTGGGTGAGAGAAAGAAATGGAATTTGATAGCTGAAAACTAAAAAGGAGGAGGATGAGGACGAGGGTGAAATTTAAGTGATCAGAGAGGAAAGAGCTAAAAAAGAAATAATGTGTCAAAGGTAGGTGTAGTGAAGGAATGGAATAAGACAGGAGAGAAGAGAAAAGACAAATGGACAGCAAGCAGTTGAAGGAGAATTAGCAGAAAGACAGGAAAACAGGAAACTGGAACCAGCATGATTGAACAGTAAAATGTCCAGACAACAAAGGTACAAAAAAGTATTTTATTTTGAATCTATTAAATGGAATATCAAATGGAAAGAAGACACTGCATAAAACAGAAGACACTGGGACCAAAGCGAATAGAAAAACTAAATGATCAGACAACAAAGGTAGAAAAAAGTATTTTATTCAGAATTTATTAATTGGAATATGTCAGCTTTCTGTGAAATTTTGCATGTAAGTTTCAATTTTTCTGGTATTGCTGCATGCTGAGTCTGACTTCTTGAGTTAACTTTCCAGTTCAGTATTTTGCCTTCATATTTTTTGCTTTCTAGTTCCTTGTGTCATGTCTGTTGTGTCATGTGTTTTTCACGAGGTAGTGTATTGGTGTTTTAGAGCCTGGTGTAAATACAGTTCTGCCTTTTCACGCATAAGGTTGCAGCTCGTCCTGTCCTTGGAATTAGTGCTGTTATGGTTTAGTAAGGTTATGAGTGTGTTTTTGCACAAGTTTGTGTATAGTGTGTTGCAGTGGAGAGATTGTGTGTTGGCTTTACTGAGGTGGCACCAAAACATCAGAAAGGGTGTAGAGCCTAAATCATGACACACTACCTCTTGAAGGATCTACATATAGAGCTTATGCATTTCTAAGGTCAACACTGGCATGGTATGGGAAAAGGGGTGGGGAAATACTACTGGAGTGGAAGAAGGAAAGAAGGAAGGGAGAAAGAGCTGGCTTGATATCTCATACATATTCATTATGGTTATTCCCAAAAAAAAGCCAGCTTTTTTTCCCTTCCTTCCTTCCTCCATATTAGCATATTCATTTGCATATGTATATTGTAAAGTGGATCCTCTTTCCTCCTGGGTTGCAGCTCTTCCAAGAAAAAAACCCAAACAAAAAAAAACACACTCCTGTATGACTCCCCTTTTGTCTCAAAAAACAAATATAAGGAAGCTTTTTATTGAATAGGAGGCACGTCCCTCCTTCTCCCAATTGCTTCTCCAAAACAACAAACACTGCTACACCGTGCAGGCTTCAACCGCTGCTTTCTCTCCCGGTCCCCTGGAGAGTAGCAGGAAAAAGAAAAAAAAACACCCAGCGCAATTCAGCCCTGGGTTCCAAACACAGTTCAATTTTTAGCCAAGCTTCAAAAACATAGCTCAGTCCCGCTAGGCTTTCAAAACACAAGTCAATCTTAGCCAGGCTTTCAAAACACAGTTCAGTCCTAGCCAAGCCTTCCAAAACACAGCTCAGTTTAGCCAGGCTTTCAAAATACAGTTCAATTTTAGCCAAGCTTCAAAAACATAGCTCAGTTTAGCCAGGCTTTCAAAAACACAGTTCAGTTCTAGCCCAGCTTTCAAAACACAGCTCAGTTTAGCCAGGCTTCCAAAAACACAGTTCAGTTCTAGCCCAGCTTTCAAAAACACAGCTCAGTTTAGCCCGGCTTTCAAAACACACTATAATGGCTTTGCGCGGGCTCAAAGCCTAGGGTCCCACCCTCTTGGTCAGTCAAACTCCTACCTGACCTCCTCCCGCTTGACCCGGCTTGGCCCCGCTACTTCCTTGGCTTTCGCTGAGCCAGAGCTGAAAAGTCCATCGGCTCTTCCAGGGTGTTCTCCGGTTCAGTCAACTCCATAGGGCAAGGTTCACTCTCTGCCTCTCTCTCCTCAGGAGCCCAATCCATATTCTCCTCGCCCCGCCCTTCTCCCAGCTGCTCCCCCTTTCTTTCATTAAAGCTCTTTGGTGGCTCTTCTTTCTCCACCCACCTGTTCCACCACCTCTTCCACCAGGTTGGAGAATCAGCCTTATTCCTTCCCCTGCGGCCCTCCTCTGGAGACTCCTGGGAATGCACACAGTTTCTCTTATCCCCGGTCTCCCTTGGGGCATGCTGGGAGTTGTAGTTCTTTATTTCTAGTTTTTTCCTGAGGAATGCCTGCCTATACCGGGGGTATTCTGGCCTAACCCAGGGTTCCTTTGGGGCCTTTCCTACATACTCTTTACAATATATGCAAATGAATATGCTAATATGCTCCGCCCCATCCTTTGCCCCCCCAAATGAAACAGCCAAACTACGCCTATGCTGCAGTGTTAGACATCCTCTCGACATCCATGCAATATGGATATCTGTCAGATTTTAGACGTCCAAAACAGGAATACAGCTTTTAAAATAAACACTATAGTGTTCTAAAATCAAATGATTCTTCCCTCCAGAGATATATGACAATATATGATAAGCGTAGTAGCAGTGCATTTGTTGTAGAAAAAATATGTTGTGGATTTTGGCCACAGATATATGTGTATATACTATCTATATTTATTTTTTCTGAAAAGAGAGTCACTTTAAGGAACGGCTACAGCATCTGGTACTTGAGTTTCCTCCTCCGCCCTTAATAAGTCTGTTCTTCATGATAAATATACAAATTAATCAAGTTATTTGACCTTCTCCTACAGGAACTTGTCATCTTGAAGGACTCAGAGGCTGATGTAATAAACTGCAAAATGATTTCACAAACTGGATCTTCATGCAAAGCGCCCTGTAACATGTAGAAATGCTAACCTTTCCAAGTTTAACACATTTTTTTTGTATAAAAACACCTTTTGCAAAATCACTTTGCAATTTTTCCCAAACCTTTCATGCATAATTCACTGCATGCAAATTTTAACTAAAAATGTGCATTAATGAATTGTGATGTGATATCATGTAGGTCATATCACTACTGCAACATTCAGTGAAAAGCATTGTGCAAAAATATAATTTTACACTATGTGCAAGTTGGTATAATCTCCAGATATTTATAATAGTGGTTCCCAAATCTGCTCTTGGGGGACTAACCAATCAGCTTTTTAGGATATCCACAATGAAAATTCATGAGAGAGATTTTCATGCATTGCCTCCATTGCATGCAAATTTCTGTCAGGCATATTCAATGTAGGTATCTTGAAAATCTGACACACTGGAGGTTCCCCAAAACAGGTTAAGGAACCACTGATCTATGAGGTTTTTCTATTGGAGCTGGTGCATGTCAAGCCTGGATTCGGTAAGAGAAATGTAGGAGGAGAGACCCAAAAAAATTCTACATCGCCTAAAACAGCAGGTACACCATGCTGAATGGTTTTGGCATAAGCGGCCCTCCCTGACTCACTTATACTTTATAAAAAGCTTCAACATGATTACAATTTGCAACTTCAACTTGCCAAAAAGACTTACTTTTCAAATATAATCATTTCCTTAGATAATCCACTAAAATGGCTGTTTTCTGTTATTTCTAAATTAATATCTAAGCCCTCCCAGATGGATCATCATACCCCCTCTGCAAATCTTTGGTAACTTATCATCTAGTATTTTTAATCTCCTCCCCTCCATCATGTCCTCCGAGTCTGTCAACGAGGCTGTCTCCGCTTACAATGCCACTCTCTCCTCTGCTCTGGACACCCTTGCACCATCCACCTCTCGCCCCACAAGGCGTACTAATCCCCAGCCCTGGCTGACCCCTTGCATCCGTTACCTTCGCTCCTGCGCCCGATCTGCTGAACGCCTCTGGAGGAAATCTCGCACCCATTCAGATTTCCTTCACTACAAATTCATGCTATCCTCCTTCCAGTCCTCACTATTCCTTGCCAAACAGGACTATTACACCCAATTGACTAATTCTCTCAGCTCTAACCCTCGTCAACTCTTCACCACCCTTAACTCCCTCCTCAAAGTGCCCTCCGCTCCCACCCCCCCTCTCTCTCTCCTCAATCACTGGCTGACTACTTCCGCGACAAGGTGCAAAAGATCAACCTTGAGTTCACTACCAAGCCACCTCCTCCTCTTCACCCTTCAACCCTCTCCCTCAACCAACCAACCCAGACCTCCTTCTCCTCCTTTCCTGATATCTCCGAGGAGGAAACCGCCCGCCTTCTTTCCTCCTCAAAATGCACCACTTGTTCCTCTGATCCCTTCCCCACCAACTTACTTAACACCATCTCTCCTACTATCACCCCCTCCATCTGTCATATCCTCAACCTCTCTCTCTCCACTGCAACTGTCCCCGACACCTTCAAGCATGCCGTAGTCACGCCACTCCTCAAAAAACCATCACTAGACCCTACCTGTCCCTCCAACTATCGCCCCATATCCCTCCTATCCTTCCTCTCCAAGATACTTGAGCGCGCAGTTCACAGCCGCTGCCTTGATTTTCTCTCCTCTCATGCCATCCTTGATCTGCTTCAATCCGGTTTTCGCCCTCTTCACTCGACAGAAACAGCACTCTCTAAAGTCTGTAATGACCTGTTCCTTGCCAAATCCAGAGGCCACTACTCCATCCTCATCCTCCTCGATCTATCCGCCGCTTTTGACATGGTCAATCATGACTTACTTCTTGCCACACTGTCCTCATTTGGGTTCCAGGGCTCTGTCCTCTCCTGGTTCTCCTCCTATCTCTCCCACCGCACCTTCAAAGTTCACTCTCATGGATCTTCCTCCACCCCCATCCCCTTATCTGTTGGTGTTCCCCAGGGATCTGTCCTTGGACCCCTTCTCTTCTCAATCTACACCTCTTCCCTGGGCTCCCTGATCTCATTTCATGGTTTCCAGTATCATCTCTATGCTGATGACACCCAACTGTATCTCTCCACACCAGACATCACCGCGGAGACCCAGGCAAAGGTATCGGCCTGCTTATCCGACATTGCTGCCTGGATGTCCAACCGCCACCTGAAACTGAACATGTCCAAGACCAAGCTTATCGTCTTTCCACCAAAACCCACTTCTCCTCTTCCTCCACTTTCTATCTCAGTTGATAACACCCTCATCCTCCCCGTCTCATCTGCCCGCAACCTCGGAGTCATCTTTGACTCCTCTCTCTCCTTCTCTGCGCATATCCAGCAGATAGCCAAGACCTGTCGCTTCTTCCTCTTTAACATCAGCAAAATTCGCCCTTTCCTCTCTGAATACACCACCCGAACTCTCGTCCACGCTCTCATTACCTCTCGCCTGGACTACTGCAACTTACTCCTCACCGGCCTCCCACTTAGCCATCTAGCCCCCCCTTCAATCTGTTCAGAACTCTGCTGCACGTCTCATATTCTGCCGGAACCGATATACTCATATCATCCCTCTCCTCAAGTCACTTCACTGGCTTCCGATCAGATACCGCATTCAATTCAAGCTTCTCCTTCTTACCTACAAATGCACTCAGTCTGCTGCCCCTCACTATCTTTCTACCCTCATCTCCCCTTACGTTCCCGCCCGTAACCTCCGTTCACAGGATAAATCCCTCCTCTCGGTACCCTTCTCCACCACCGCCAACTCCAGGCTCCGCTCATTCTGCCTCGCCTCACCCTATGCTTGGAACAACCTTCCTGAGCCCTTACGCCAAGCCCCCTCCCTGCCCATCTTCAAGTCTTTGCTTAAAGCCCACCTCTTCAATGCTGCATTCGGCACCTAACCCTTACCATTCAGTGAATCCAGACTGCCCCAATTTGACTGCCCCTATCGGACCGACCATTCACTTGTCTATTAGATTGTAAGCTCTTTGAGCAGGGACTGTCTCTCTTTGTTAAATTGTACAGCGCTGCGTAACCCTAGTAGCGCTCTAGAAATGTTAAGTAGTAGTAGTAGTAACTTATTTTTGTGACAAAATCTCCAAACTTCATAGTAGCTTTACCTTCCCCGTTTCTCCAATCCCAAATATTGCACTCTCCTCGCCTGCTAATTTATCTATATCTTCCCTTTCTTCTCAATGGTCTTCCTTTTCGCTTCCTTCTTTGCCAGTTATTTCTAAAGCTTTTTCTGCCATGCATCTTATGAACTGCTGTTTGGACCTGGTCCCCCTCCTTATGGTTGAAGATCTCTAATCACGGTCTTCTCCCTCTCACCCTTACTATGATCTCTTTTAATTTGTCAATGAGTTCTGTTCCATTGCAATGGAAAAAGGCTATTGTTTGTCCTAGTATTAAAGGTCCCAGTTTGGAGCCCTCTCTGCCTCAAAATTACTGTCTTTCCAATCTCTGTTTCCTTTCAAAACTGACAGAACCCCTGGTGTTTGATCAACTCTTTCCTTACACTGACCACATTTTTGCATTGCATCCTAGGCAGTCTGGTTTCCGGAAAGACCACAACACTGAGACTATCATCATGGCCCTCTTGAGTGAGTCCATTTCACTTTTGAAACTGGTAAGGTTGTTGTCTTATTATCCCTTGATCTTTCTTCCACTTTTGATCTTATTGATCACTCTTTACTTCTGGCTCATCTTTCAGAAATTGGGATCCCAGAAATGGTCTTTGAATGCTTTTCCTCTTTCCTTTCAGACCGGTCTTTTACAGCTAAAACCTCTTCTTCTTCTTCTTCATCAGCTCAACCCCTCATATGTGGTTTTCCACAAGGGTCCCTTTTTTCATCTTTACTCTTCAATATCTTCCTCAGTCTTCTGTTCACATTCATCAAAGAACATGCAGTTTCCTCATACACATATAGTGATGACATATTACTGGTTTATCCAGTTTCCCACTCTTCTCTAGATTTCTCCATTCTCCAGTCTGCCTTAAAGCTATGGCGACCTGGTTTTCTGACAATAAATTAGTGCTTAATTGAGAAAAGTCTGTGACCTGTTGGCTCACTGGCTGTTCGATTTCTCCCTCAATCACCTTCACTTTATTTGATTCCACAGTGCAAGTAGTTGATTCTTTCAGATACTTGGGTGTCATCCTTGACACTTCCTCTCTCCGCAAACAAATTTCCAAAGTATTACAGTACGATTTCTTGGCCTTTTGCAGACGACGTCCTCTGATGAAAATTTTGAGTCCCGCCTCATTACATACAGTAGTACATGCCTTTGTCATATCTCACATTAATTACTATAATGTAGTTTATGCAGGTCTCTTTCAATTAGAACTTAGATGTCTTCAAACTCTTCATAATACTGCCGTTAGATTTCTCTGCAATGCTTCTCATTGACCACTGTTTGCTCCTGTTAAAATCAATTCACTGGCTTCCTGTTTGCTAGCGCATTCAATTTAAGATTCTATGTTTAACTTTTAAGGCACTTCTTCTGGGAACCCCACTTTATTTTTCCAATCTGATTTTTCCATATACCCCTGCTAGACAGTTCTGTTCCTTGGATGCCATCGTTTGGTACTCCCCTCACCCAGATTAGGCCATTCAGCGTTCTTTTTTCTACCCCTTAATCTTTGGAACTCTATACCTTATCTGATGTGAGGTTTGCTTACTTTTAAATCCTTTAAGAAAGCTTTAAAAAATGTCTATTTTGAACAGGTATTCCTCCCTAACTAATGTTGATGCCCTTAGGGATAGTAACCTGTGATGGAATAGCAGCCTATCCCCCCTTTTTTCTCCCCTCCCTTCCTCCCCTCCTCTCTATTTTTGTTAGATATGAATGATTCTCTTGTCTATGTCTTCTTTCCTATCACTCAATGGCATTCCTTTCTGCTATAGTAGTTTTTAATAAATGATAAAGTATTAAATTTAAGGGACCATATATATCTAGTGGTATCCCATTAGTATTGTAAATTTATAACCAAAATCCTTTTCAATTAATGAAGAACACAAGAACATAAGACTAGCCACACTGGTCAGACCAATGGTCTATCTAGCCCAGTATTCTGCTTCAGACAGTAGCCAATCTAGGTCACAAGTACCTGGCAGAATCCCAAAGAGTAGCAAGATTCCATACTACTGATCTCAGAGATTAGTGGCTTTGCCCATATCTGTCTTAATAGCAGATTATGGACTTTACCTCCAGCAACTTTTTTTAAACCTAGGTATGCTAAATGCTGCCACCACATCCTTCAGTAATGAGTTCCAGAGCTTAACTATTTTATTCATTTTTTTTATTTATTTATTTATTTATTTATTTATTTATTTATTTATTTATTTTAATTGAAATTTCAACTTAATTTAAACAAGCAATCAATAAGACAAAATCTTTTCCAGAAAATGGGATAACAAGAAGTAATAATATTATATCAATAGCAAAATGTAATAATTATCATTCTCCTATTCATTCTAAAAGCATTACCATGTAACTTCAGTTGATGTCTCCTAGTCTTTGAACTTTTTGAATGCGTAAACAATTGATTCATGTTTACTCATTCTATTCACTCTGGATTTTGTAAACCTTTGTCGTATCCCTCTCAGCCATCTTTCTCTAAGCTAAAGAGTCCTAACTTCTTAACCCTTCCCTCATATGAGTTCCATCTCTAATCATTTTGGCTGCCCTTCTTTGAACCTTTTCTAATTTCGCTATATCTTTTTTAAGATACAGCAACTAGAAATGCATACAGTACTCAAGGTGAGGTCACACCATGGAGCAATAGAGAGGCATTATAATATTCTTTTTTTTATTTTCTAACTCTTTCATAATAATTTCTAGCATTCTGTTTGGTGTTTGGCTTTCTATGTTGGCTCCAATCTCAAAATGGCTGCCGTGACCTTGAGCTGAAGTCTCATGAGGTGGCCTCTGGAGTTCACTATAGCTATTTTGACAGTGGAGATGACATGGACTGGAGCGACCGGAGATCACTCCTGCCACTAGACCATCAGGGGCTCTAAGGCAAGCCCGGAGGAGGGCTACCTTTGTTCAGGAGGGGGGGAAGGAGGTAGGTGACTACCTTTTTTTTGAAGAGGGAGGGAGAGGGAGGAAGGAGTAGAGGCTGCTACAGTTTGGGTGTGGGACTAATTTCAACTTTGGATTTGGCCTAAACTGAGTGGCAAATATCAACCGCAGACTAAATGGTTTTAGTCATCTTCTAAAGTGGCATGGTCACTGCATGTTTTGGGTGGGACTAGGTTGAGGCTAAAATATACACATTTATGCACATTTATGTCCACAAAGATCAGCATCAGGATTTACGCCTGCTTTGGGGGATGTCTGGAGTTTTGAAAGGTGCTCATTTTGTGCAGTGCACTACAAGAGGGATTAGAGGAGGTAGACCATTTAATTCCCTGGTGTTTATTGTCCCCTCCTCCCCCCTCTCTTTGTCACAACTTGGGGAAACAAAGATATGCAGGTTTCTAAAATAGAATACACCACAGTAGAGTGAGCTAAATTCGGTAAGGGTAAAACACCTTAAAAAGAATAAACGGGGGGAAAGACCTCAGAAAGCTCAATAGCCAGTTAAGAGCCAGAATCAAAGTCATTCAAACCATAGTTCATAGCTTTAATCATCGGTCATAAAAAACCCCAATGGATCTGTTTCACCATACAGCTTCTTCAGGGGATGGTGGATACCGGGATCCTCTTGAAAAATAGTGGTCAATCAAATACTGGCAGTTCAACTTTTGGAAAGCAAAAAACACTCATTACAAAAATACACACAAAACAAAACAGTGCCACCCATACAAAAACAGTCAATCAGTACAAAGAACTCATTTCATGGACCTTAATGGACGCTGCAAAGCTTGTGGGCTGTGAAAGGAGCCAGCAAAAAATGGTGACTCTATAACAAGAGATGCCCATGCATGCGCAAAAGGCATCCAATCAAAACCAAGACAGCCATGGCTTGGAGCTGTCAAATCATGCAAAAAAAAATAATGTAAAAAATAAAGGGTAGATTCCTGTGCATCCACCAATGCTGTGCTTAATAAAAACACAACACAGCCACAGAATCACACATATGAACAGCCATCTGTATTGGAAAAAACTGTCAGTGGTAAAACTGTCCATCTTTTATATCACTGATACAATACAGTCTCGATTATCTGATATAAATGGGACTGACCCATTGTTGGATTATTTTATTTTATTTTATTTAATCATTTACACCATAAGGCACCAAAAAGGTTTACAATACAACATTTCAAAAAGTAGACATAAGATAAACTGAACCAATTACGCATTTGCAATAAAAATGTTAAAGAAAGAAGAAACTATACTACTACTACTACTACTTAACATTTCTAAAGCGCTACTAGGGTTACGCAGCGCTGTACAATTTAACATGGAAGGACAGTCCCTGCTCAAGGAGCTTACAATCTAAAAAGACAGGTGTACAATCTAAAGACAAGTGTAGAGTCCGTCTGGTAGGTAATACTATATTTCATGAGAGGTTAGGTGCCGAACGCGGCATCTGACTAATACAGATTAACTGTGCACAATTGTCTTATTAAATCATAATGGTTAGCAAAAAGTAGATGTATAAAACATGGCTTTTAAAGTTTTGTGAAACTGCCTGCAGTTTTCATTGTTCCTCATTTCTTCTGGAAACTGGTTCCACAAGGCAGGGCCAAAGTAACAAAAGGCCCGCTTCATGGTGATAGTGAGCCTGACCAGAGCCAAAGAAGGAAGTTCAAAAATAGTTTTTCATGAAGATCTCAACTGCTTTGAGGGAACACATAATTAAGGAGAATAGCAAGATATTCAGGTGTCTTTACTTTAAAGACTTTAAATACTAAACACAAAATTTTTAAATCAGCAAAAAATGGTGACTCTATAACAAGAGATGCCCATGCATGCGCAAAAGGCATCCAATCAAAACCAAGACAGCCATGGCTTGGAGCTGTCAAATCATGCAAAAAAAAATAATGTAAAAAATAAAGGGTAGATTCCTGTGCATCCACCAATGCTGTGCTTAATAAAAACACAACACAGCCACAGAATCACACATATGAACAGCCATCTGTATTGGAAAAAACTGTCAGTGGTAAAACTGTCCATCTTTTATATCACTGATACAATACAGTCTCGATTATCTGGGCTTAGCAATTGCAGATTGGCCAATGCAGGTGTTATATGATCAAACTTTTTCACACCCATATTTATTTATTTAGCGTTTGCTCACACCTTTTTTCAGTAGTAGCTCAAGGTGAATTACATTCAGGTACACTGGATATTTCTGGATAATTAAACAGGCTGTGGTGTTTTGTACTAGTTGTAATCTCTTTAAACTAACTTGAGCTAGACCATGAAAAAGAGAATTACAGTAGTCCAATCTGCTGGTGACCAGTACATGCATAACCTTCACCAAATTTGCTTTGGTCATAGTTGGTCACAGTTGGCATATCAGCCTAAGATAAAAATAACAAGCCTTAACCACTTTACTGACCTGGAAAGTAAATTTCATTTGAAAGCCTAACGTTACAAAGAGGGGCATTTTCGATATGATGTCGAAGTCCGACTTTGTAAGTTTTGCAAAAAAACATTCAAAATCTGAATAGGAAAGAATGTAATTTTCAAAAAAGAAAAATGTTTATCTTTTTTCCCCCGAAAATACTGTTTTGAACAACATTTTGTGATTTGAATGTTTTGTTTTTTGGTCCAATTTCAAAAACAAAAACGTCCATGTGCAAAATGCACAAAATCAAGCCATTGGGATGTAGGAGGAGCCAGCATTTTTAGTAGATTGGTCCCCCAGACATCCCAGGAAAGCATTAGGGCACCCTAGGGGGCACTGCAATGGACTTCATAAAATGCTCCCAGGTACACATCTCATCATTTCTCCCTTATCTTGTCTGCTGAATCCCCCAAAACCCACCCAAAATCCACTACCCCCAACTATATACCACTACCATAGACTTACAGGTGAAGGGGGCACTCATATGTGAGTTAGTTGGTTTCTGGTGAGTTTTGGAGGGCTCACAGTTTTCTCCACAAGTGTAACAAGTAGGGAGAGGTATGGGCCTGGGTCCACCTGTCTGCAGTGTACTACACCATATGAGCCAACTTTTCAAAATTATTGGGGTTGCTAAGCCCAGTGAAAATAACCCTTCCTTGGACACAAACAAGGAATTTTCTCAATATTGGGGGTGCTCAAGCACCCACAGCACCCACAGAGTCCGCGCCTATGCACTGCACCCACAACTAGACTACTCCAGGGACCTGCATGCTGCTCTAATGGACCTGAGTATAACATCTGAGGTTGGCAAGTAATGTTTTTAATCACATTTTTGGGGGTGGGAGGCAGTTAGTGACCACTGGGGGAGTAAGGGGAGGTCATCCTCAATTCTCTCCAGTGGTCATCTGGTTATTTAGGGCACCTTTTCATAGCATATATATTATAAAAACAAGTCTAGCTCAAAACAGTTTTAGTCTTGGACAGTTTTATTTTGTTCCATTATGGCTGAGAGACGTCAAAATGTTAGAAACATCCAGATCCCGCCCTTAGCATGCCCCTGACATGCCCCCTTGTGATTTGAATGCACTTCTGATGGACTTCATAGAAAAACGTCTAAAATTTGGTTTTTGTGAGAAAACCATCCAAATGCAGATTTATGCCACTTTTTAGACATTTTTCTCTTTTGAAAATGAGCTCCAAAGTCATGAATAGTAAGAAACTTCTTACCCTGAAAAGAAGGCTTGGAATTTAAAGGGCTGGACTTACAAGTAATCCACATTGCTACTGATTCTTCCATATTTAATAGCAACTCTTGTTTATCAGCCATTCCCCCAAAGCTGCCAGTTTCTGACTGAAACTTGCAATTGCTTCTCATTGATCCTCCTTTATACAGATTTATTTATTTTAGTTACATGGGGCAATGGAGAGTTAAGTAACTTGCCCAGAGTCACAAGGAGCTGCCTGTGCCTGAAGTGAGAATCAAACTCAGTTCCTCAGAACCAAAGTCCACCACCCTACCCACTAGGCCACTCCTCCACTCCAATTATGATATGTTTCACTGCAATTTCACGTTTGATGTGGCAAATAACCTATATAAAGAAGTCATAATACCTCAGATGACCAACTGGATGTCATTTGCAAAAAACTGAAACTGAAAATCTAAACTTTCCATCAACTTTGCCAACGGTACTAAGTACAGATAAACAAAATGGGTAAAGACCCCTGGGGAACTCCTCAAGCTAATTTATTGGGTTCAGATCTTACACAGCACCAGCTGACTAATTGGGAACAATCAGTTTAATACTGTGGAAGCAAGACCACAACTCTTTGAGTTTGGCATGAGAAACTGTGTCAAAGTTGCACTGAACTCTAATACCACTGCGGACTCTCTTTCCAGAGCCTTTGACGTTCCTGAGGAGATTGAAGAGCTTCATCCTATGTTGGATCCTAACTGCCTTAGTGCGGCCCCAGGGGGGGTCGTCCCGGTGAAGAAGCTAGTACCTCCCCAGGACCGGGGGAAAGTAATGCAGTGGGGACATTCCTCCGTATGGGCCGGACATTTTGGGTTCCAAAAGACCCTTCGTCTGATTTCTCAACAGTACCAGTGGCCTCAGATGAGGCGAGATATCCTTCAGTTTGTCACGACTTGCCCTGTCTGCGCCCGGACAAAGTCGGTGATTGGGCGCCCTTGGGGGGACCTGCAACCGTTGCCTGTCCCTACAGCTCCCTGGAAGGAATTGTCTATGGATTTCATCACTGACCTCCCCAGCTCCCAGGGACACACCGTGATCTGGGTTGTGGTAGACCGGTTCTCCCGGATGGCCCATTTTGTTCCCCTGCCGGGGCTTCCGTCGGCGGCATCCCTAGCCCAGCAGTTCATTCAGCATATCTTCCGGCTCCATGGGCTACCTATCAGAATCATCAGCGATCATGGAACTCAATTCACTTCACGATTCTGGCGAGCCTTGTGTTCTGCCCTGGGGGTTGCGACCCACTTCTCCTCGGCCTACCATCCTCAGACCAACGGTATGGTTGAACGGATTAACCAAACATTGAAGGGGTTCTTGCGGGCCTTTGTCAACAAGCGGCAAGATAACTGGTCATCCCTTCTTCCATGGGCTGAGTTTGCCTACAACCACAGTGACCATTCTGCCTCTGGGCAATCTCCTTTTTTCTTGGTATACGGACAACATCCACGGCTTCCGTCACCTTTTCCCGCTGACACTTCTACGCCCATGGTTACTCAAACCTTAGTCGACCTACAGGAGGTCTGGGATATGGCCCGTGAATAACTACAACGAGTGGCCGCCAAGTATAAGTCCTTCGCTGATCGCCACCGACATCCCGCCCCGGTGTTGCAGCCGGGACAAAAGGTGTGGCTAAGTACTAAATACCTAAGACTCCGGGTACCCTCTCGGAGGTTGGGGCCATGGTACATTGGGCCGTTCACAATCCAATCTCGGATTGGAGCAGTGACCTACCGGTTGCGGCTACCGAGTACTTTACGGGTGCATAATGCCTTCCATGTTTCTCTGTTGAAAAGTTTCCGGGGGTCCAAGTGGCATCCACAGAATCAGGAGACTGTCGTTCCAGAGGTGGACTCCGATCCGGAGTATGAAGTTGAGGACATTCTGGACTCCAAGAGGCGGCGGGGAAGGCTGTACTACCTGCTATCCTGGAAGCATTTCGGTTCCGAAGACAACTCCTGGGAACCAGCTACCAACGTACATGCTCCTGAATTGGTAAGAGCTTTCCATGCACATTTTCCTCTCAAACCTGGCCCCGGTAGAAAGGGGGCATCCGGGGGGGATACTGTCGCGTCCCGTGCTCCTACCTGCTCTCCCGCCGCGGGGGGCGGGAGCCAGCGTCCTCCGCGGCGCGGGATGGCGGCCCGGAGGCTCCAGCGTGGGGGCGGGCGCTGCCACGGGAATGGCGGGTCAGGCCGGGACCGGCGGTCGGCGATGGCGACCACCGGTCTCGCTGTCGCCGGGTGTGGAGGCGAGGTTCGCGCCGCCCAAGATGGTGGCGCTACTATGCGGGGGTCTGTGTCTTCCTCGCTCCAGAGCCGGGGGGCCTGGAGCTTCGCCTACAGAGCGCCGGATTGGAGGGCCGAGGCAGTGGCTCCGCCTGGGAGATCGGGCAGAGCCAATCCGAGGGGCTCTGCCGATTCCCGGGGCCGTATTGGTGGTTTTCTCCCACGAGGGCGGGGCGGCTAATGTGGCTCGATATTTAAAGATGGAATCTGAGCTGACACTTTGCTTCAGGTTCTGTTCCCGAAGCCCGCTCCGTGGTTCCGTGTTGTTACTTCCTGGTTCTGCCCAGAGACTTGCTTTGAACCTGACTACTGATTGTTAGCCGCCTGCCCAGAGACTTGCTTTGAACCTGACTACTGATTGCTAGCCGCCTGCCCAGAGACTTGCTTTGAACCTGACTACTGATTGTTAGCCGCCTGCCCAGAGACTTGCTTTGAACCTGACTACCGATTGCTAGCCGCCTGCCCAGAGACTTGCTTTGAACCTGACTACCGATTGCTAGCCGCCTGCCCAGAGACTTGCTTTGAACCTGACTACCGATTGCTAGCCGCCTGCCCAGAGACTTGCCTGGAACCTGACTGCTGCTTGCTAGTTGCCCACACCTCCCGACTCCAGCCAGGTCAGTCCGTCAACCCCGCGGTTCCAGCAGTCCCACTGACCGCCTGCAGCTGGGGGCTCAACCCCTGGTGAACGGCGGTTGCCGCGGGTGAAGATTTGGGGTTGCTCGGCTGTCCTCTGAGGTCCTTCGGGGCCTTACGGGACGTAAGGGCTCACTGACATTGTGGACAAGACAGCCAGGCAGGCAGCAGGTCAAGAGGGTAATGCAGGTACAAGCGGCAGTCAGTAGGCAGGCAGCAGACAAGAGAGTAATCCAGGTACAGGCAAGTCAGTAGGCAGGCGGCAGGCAAGAGAGTAATCCAGGTACAGGTGAAAGTCAGGCGGCAGGCAAGAGAGTAATCCAGGTACAGGCAAGTCAGTAGGCAGGCTGCAGGCAAGATAGTAATCCAGGTACAGGCGAAAGTCAGTAGGCAGGCGGCAGGCAAGAGAGTAATCCAGGTACAGGTGAAAGTCAGTAGGCAGGCAGCAGGCAAGAGAGTAGTCCAGGTACAGGCGAAAGTCAGTAGGCAGGCGGCAGGCAGAAGGGTAATCCAGGTACAGGCAAAGTCAGCAACGAGGGACTAGTAGATAAGAAGCAGACTACAGAGTTAGAAACACCTACCAAAGTAGAAGCAGAAGCATGGAGCCCAGGGACAGGGTTGCCAGCTGGGAAAAATTTTCCCAGCCCAAAATAAGCCATAAACCTCCCCAAAAACTGCTCGTAGCCAATCCCCGTCTCCCGCGTCATCGAACCCCACCCCACGTCACCAACCCCACCCCCTGCATCACCTAACCCCGCCCCCGCGTCACTAACCCCACCTCCCACGTCACTAACCCCGCCTCCCACGTCACTAGCCACACCCCTACGTCATCCCTGACATCAACCCCACCCCTGAAAGGCTTCTATTGGTCCAATTTGGACCAATAGAAGCCCCGGAAAAGCTTCTATTGGACCAAATTGGACCAATAGAAGCCCCGGAAAAGCTTCTATTGGACCGAATTGGACCAATAGAAGCCCCGGAAAAAACCACCGAACTTGCACAACGGCAACGGGAAAACCGTCCAAAAAACCGCATCCCGCGGCCAGTGAAATTTTCCCGCCGCCGCTGGTGAAAACCCACCCAATTGGGCGGTAAAACTGCCCACCTGGCAACTTTGCCCAGGGAGAGCTCAGCTGATAAAGTGCTGGTGTCTGACATCAGCAGAGAGAAGGGGCACAGCCATAGGACAAGAGCAGGGGAAGGAGGAACCGGAAGACCAATAGGAGAGAAGCAAGGGAAGCCAGGCAGAGGAAGAGCAGACCCAGGTGGGTGGAAGCAAAGCAATCAAGGAGCCTGGAAACCAGGCAGAGAGAGAGAGAGCAGAAATAGGTGCATGGAAGCAAAGCGAGCCTGCAACCACCGCTTTCTGAACAAACTCAGAGAGGACTACACACACATGGCTCAGGCAGTGCCAGTCAAGTGTGTGTGTCAACGGGACCCCACCCAGCCTGAGGACGCCAATTGCGTTGAGCAGCGGTCCTAGCCCAAACCCCTGAGGAACCCCACTAACTACCCTTCTCCATTGTGAATACTGCCCATTTAACCCCATTCTCTGTTTCCTATCCTTCAACCAGTTTTTAATCCACAATAGGACATTTCCTCCTATCCCATGACCCTCCAATTTCCTCTGTAGCCTTTCATAAGTCGTTGGTGAGGCCCCACCTGGAGTATTGGGTTCAGTTTTGGAGGCCGTATCTTGTTAAGGATGTAAAAAGAATTGAAGCGGTGCAAAGAAAAGCTACGAGAATGGTATGAGATTTGCGTTACAAGACGTATGAGGAGAGACTTTCTGAACTAAACATGTATACTCTGGAGGAAAGGAGAAGCAGGGGTGATATGATACAGACGTTCAAATATTTGAAAGGTATTAATCCGCAAACAAACCTTTTCTGGAGATGGGAAGGTGGTAGAATGAGAGGACATGAAATGAGATTGAAGGGGAGCAGACTCAAGAAAAATGTTAGGAAGTATTTTTTCACGGAGAGAGTAGTGGATGCTTGGAATGCTCTCCCGCGGGATTTTAAGGATAAATTACATATCACTAACAGTAGCTCCGCAAGCTCATTTTTCAGTTCTATCAGTACTCTAGGATGAATACCATCCGGTCCAGGAGATTTGCTACTCTTCAGTTTGCTGAACTGCCCCATTATGTCCTCCAGGTTTACCGTGAAGTCAGTAAGTTTCTCCGACTCATCTGCTTGAAATACCATTTCCGACACCGGTATCCCACCCAAATCTTCCTCGGTGAAGACCGAAGCAAAGAATTCATTCAATCTCTCCGCTACGTCTTTATCTTCCTTGATCGACCCTTTTACCCCTCGGTCATCCAGCAGCCCAACCGATTCTTTTGCCCGCTTCCTGCTTTTAATATACCGAAAAAAAATTTTTTGCTATGTTTTTTTGCCTCTAATGCTATCTTTTTTTCATAATCCCTCTTGGCCTTCTTTATCTGTGCCTTGCATTTGCTTTGACACTCCTTATGCTGCTTCTTGTTATTTTCAGATGGTTCCTTCTTCCATTTTCTGAAGGCGTTTCTTTTAGCCCTAATAGCTTCCTTCACCTTACTTTTCAACCATGCCGGCTGTCTTTTGGACTTCCGTCTTTCTTTTCTAATTTGCGGAATATGTTTAGCCTGGGCCTCCAGGATGGTATTTTTGAACAACGTCCATGCCTGTTGTACAGTTTTTACCCTCTCAGTTGCCCCCCCTAAGTATTTTTTTAACAGTTCTTCTCATTTTATCATAGTCTCCTTTTTTAAAGTTAAATGTTAACGTATTTGACTTCCTGTGTATAGATACTTCAAGGTTGATATCAAAACTGATCATATTATGATCACTGTTATCAAGCGGCCCCAGTACCATAACGTCCCTCACCAGATCATACGCTCCACTAAGGACCAAGTCTAGAATTTTTCCTTCTCTCGTCGGCTCCTGCACCAGCTGCTCCATAAAGCTGTCCTTGATTTCATCAAGGAATTGTACCTCTCTAGTGTGTCCCGATGTTACATTTACCCAGTCTATATTTGGATAATTGAAGTCACCCATTATTATCACATTGCTCATTTTGTTTGCGTCTCTGATTTCTTTTATCATTTCTGCGTCTACTTGCTCATCCTGGCGAGGTGGACGGTAGTACACTCCTATCACCGTCTTTTCCCTTTTATACATGGAATTTCAACCCACAATGATTCAAAGGTGTGATTTGTGTCCTGCTGAATTAATCTCTCATTGTGTATATCCTGAAAACCGGACTGGCTAGGTATGTCCCAAGGGCTGAGTTGAGAACTCCTGATCTGAAGAACCTATGGAAACTTCTCCAAAACTGCATTAGATCATGTTTCCAGGTATGCACAAATAACAGTCCTTTTTCTATTACTCTTAATTTAGCATCTAATATCTAACATTTGATGTGTGCATCCTCATTCACCATCTATTACCTGACTACAGTAAAGGGAATCATTGGATACAACATGGAGTGGAGGAGTGGCCTAGTGCTTAGAGCACTGGTCTTGCAATCCAGAGGTGGCCGATTCAAATCCCACTGCTGCTCCTTGTGATCTTGGGCAAGTCACGTAACCCTCCATTACCTCAGGTACAAATTTAGATTGTGAGCCCTCCTGGGACAGAGAAATATCCAGAGTACCTGAATGTAACTCACCTTGAGCTACTATTGAAAAAGGTGTGAGCAAAATCTAAATAAATAAACATGGACATTTTCCTAGCAAAAACTTAGCCACAACAACAGCTCTAAACATAGCAGCCTGCATAGTGAGCAAAGACCAGTGAAAGCTTCTTAGTTCAATTTGTGTTACTCTCTTCTAGCTCACAATCAACTCAATGGCCAATTTTCAAGGGCTCTGTGAAATCATCTGCGAGATCAATTAAGAAATGCTGCTGCCTACCAAGACAATTTGAGACTAATATATCATACAAATTAGACAGGAAGAATACATGTTTTGGAAGCATAGTATATGTGTAATGACAAAAATGAACTGCAATTGCCATCTAGTCTATTCTTTTTTCTTCTTATTGAGAATACTGCAGAACTCACTGGACCTATAGTTCTAGCCTTCTCCTCCCACAGCTAAAGATCCTCTGTGCGTATCTCATTCTTTTCTATCTGTACTTCTTTTGCCTCCATCACCTCAGTTTTGGAAGCTGTTTCATGTGTTTACCAACTTCCTGATTCTATCCCCTTGGTATCTCATACCCTGGCTTTGGAGTGAGGTTCATTACTGTCATGGTATACTCAAAACTGACTAATTTGGAGAAATTGTCCTGAGGAATTTCCTTTCCACTGAAAAATGTTTACCAATGCACATTTTTATACCTTTGAAGTATTTGGGTGTCTCAGACCCATTCTCCTTCTGTCTCTTCTCCTCTAAGGTAAACAGATTTAAATCCTTATGTCTTGCCTCTTAGGGTTTAGGATGAAAACACATGGTGCTCATTTTCAAAGCAGATAGACACCTCAAAATGCCTAAAAAAAAAGGTCCATATGCTAAAAACATCCAAAGCCCAATTTTGGAAAGTCAGAATTTGGACGTTTCACACTGCAGTTCATCCAAATAGCAAGGTGACATGTTGTGGGCATGTTTTGGTTGAGACTAGAGAGGACCCAAAAGTAGGATGTCCAACAACGATTTTCGAATAGGAAGAAACACCCATGTCTAAACAAAAAGAGGACTTTTTATCTAGACCTGCTTCAGTTATGTCCACGTTACAAAAAGGTGCTCTGATTGAGCAGCTGACCACTGGAGGGATTAAGGCATGACCCTTCTTTAATCCCCCAGTGGTTGCTGTCCCCTCCCCTGAAAGTGAAACCGGAAAGGAAAGCCAGGCTATATATCAGCTTCAGGTAATATGGCCATTATGAACAAAGCAACAAGTAGGTTAGAGAAGTAGCTTAGTGGTTTGTGTCCAGGCCTGTGAAACAAGGGACAGAGGCTTAAATCCCACTGTAATGCTTTTCTTGGGACTCCCTTCAGGAACAGAAAAATACTTACTGTACCTAAAAATATAAGACACCTGCAAGCCTGAAGGCTATTGAAGTGGTGTACATTCAGGTACAGTAAGCATTTTTCTGTACCTGGAGGAATCACATTTACAAAAAAACAAATCACAAAACACAGTAGAATTTGAACCTGTATTCCTTGGTATATAGTCCACTGCACTAACCAATACTCCTCTAGTCTACAAAGATGTCTGTGTGGTGATTTTCAGAAGAATGCTGCCAGCCAGATATCCCTGTTCCTCATTTTCCCCTGTTTGAGTGGAGGAGTAGCCTAGTGGTTAGTGCAGTGGACTTTGATCCTGGGGAACTGAAATTGAGTCCCACTGCAGCTCCGTGTGACTCTGGCCAAATCACTTAACCTTCCATTACCCCTGGTACAAAATAAGTACCTAAATATATGTAAACTGTTTTGAATGTAGTTGCAAAAACCTCAGAAAGGCAGTATATCAAGTCCCAATTCCCTTTATAGTTTAAACATTTCAGTTTGTAAAATGGCTGTTCAGGATGGACGTCTCTAGCGTAAAGATGTTTATGCTAGAGACGCCCATCCTGAAGTATTCCTTAAGTATTCTCGAAAAGGAAATCTGGTCTTTCCTGTTTGAAAATTGATGTGAGATGGTGGGGGTTTTTTTTTAGAGGTTACGAGCAGGATGTCCCAATTCTGCTTTGGAAGTTCTTTCGAAAATGTTCATCAAAATCTCTTTGCTTCTATTCTACCTGTATCCAACCTTTACTCTACCTGTATCAGGCCCTATATCCTAGAGATATAGGGCCTGATTTTTTGTTCGCTCAACTAATACAAGTTAAGTAAGCACCAGCAGTGTTGGCTGTTCAAAGAACAACACTGAATATGTGTATCAGCAGCCTACTATTTGACTGGTCTAAATGTAGGGCAGCTGAATGTTGCTTATGCAACCTTTGACTATTGTGTTGGTCCCTGGCCCAAGTGTAACACTGTCTCCTGGGTTACATATAAGTTTTATGTAACAGGAGAATTGAATCAGGGACGAGCTATGGATGTAATCTACTTAGATTTCAGCAAAGCTTTTGACACGTTTCCCCACAGGAGGCTCTTAAATAAACTGGATGGGCTGAAGATAGGACCCAAAGTGGTGAACTGGATTAGGAACTGGTTGATGGACAGAAGCCAGAGGGTGGTGGTGAATGGAATTTGCTCGTAGGAGCGAAAGGTGAGTAGTGGAGTGCCTCAAGGATCGGTGCTGGGGCCGATTCTGTTCAATATATTTGTGAGTGACATTGCCGAAGAGTTAGAAGGTAAAGTTTGCCTATTTGCGGATGATACTAAGATCTGTAACAGAGTGGACACCCCTGAGGGAGTGGAAAACATGAAAAAGGTCCTACGGAAGCTAGAAGAATGGTCTAAGGTTTGGCAATTAAAATTCAATGCGAAGAAATGCAAAGTGATGCACTTAGGGAGTAGAAATACACGGGAGACGTATGTGTTAGGTGGGGAGAGTCTGATAGGTACGGATGGGGAGAGGGATCTTGGGGTGATAGTATCTGAGGATTTGAAGGCGATGAAACAGCGTGACAAGGCGGTGGCCCTAGCTAGAAGGTTGTTAGGCTGTATAGAGAGAGGTGTGACCAGCAGAAGAAAGGGGGTGTTGATGCCCCTGTATAAGTCGTTGGTGAGGCCCCACCTGGAGTATTGTGTTCAGTTCTGGAGGCCATATCTTGTTAAGGATGTAAAAAGAATTGAAGCGGTGCAAAGAAAAGCTACGAGAATGGTATGGGATTTGCGTTACAAGACGTATGAGGAGAGACTTGCGGACCTGAACATGTATACTCTGGAGGAAAGGAGAAATAGGGGTGATATGATACAGACGTTCAAATATTTGAACGATATTAATCTGCAAACGAACCTTTTCCGGAGATGCGAAGGCGGTAGAACGAGAGGACATGAAATGAGATGAAGGGGGGCAGACTCAAGAAAAATGTCAGGAAGTATTTTTTCACGGAGAGAGTAGTGGATGCTTGGAATGCCCTCCCACGGGAGGTGATGGAAATGAAAACGGTAACGGAATTCAAACATGCGTGGGATAAACATAAAGGAATCCTGCTCAGAAGGAATGGATCCTAAGGAGCTTAGACGAGATTGGGTGGCAAAACCGGTGGCGGGAGACGGAGATGGTGCTGGGCAGACTTATATGGTCTGTGCCAGAACCGATGGTGAGAGGCGGGACTGGTGGTTTGGAGGCGGGGATAGTGCTGGGCAGACTTATATGGTCTGTGCCAGAACTGGTGGTGGGAGGCGGGGCTGATGGTTGGGAGGCGGGGATAGTGCTGGGCAGACTTATACAGTCTGTGCCCAGAAAAGGACAGGTACAAATCAAGGTAAGGTATACACAAAAAGTAGCACATGTGAGTTTATCTTGTTGGGCAGACTGGATGGACCGCGCAGGCCTTTTCTGCCATCATCTACTATGTTACTATGTTACTATGTGTAGAACTTGTGTTGTAGGCATAAGATATGCACAAAAATGGCCCAATTAAAAAAAAGAAAAGACATGGTCACCAATTGAATATCTGGCCCACAGTCTCCTGAACATGATCAAGTACTCCACATGGGCCTCATAAGTAATTTGTACAGAGGTTTTATCCCTTTTTATCAGGTGACCATGCCTTCCTCTATGCACCTTAGCATCCATATGAATTCTGCTACTACCTTATTGCACTATTTGACATCCTTGTGATAGATTTATTTATTGAAACATTTATACTGATTCTCTGAAGCGGTATACAGGTATACCCCAAAGCACCACAAACCTAACACAATGCAAAATAATATCATAGCAACTTTCTAAATAAATAAATAAATAAATAAATAAATGTGAAAGGAATAAACACTCTCCATACCTTCTAAAGTGGGGTGGGGGAAGGAAGACTTACTTCAAGACTCTATGGCACTTCAATAGCAGCTGGCTCTTGAACGCTCCTCATTCATTCTCCAGTCACTGAAAAGAATCAGATTAAGTCCAAGTTTTCACTTCATATCAAAAGCAAAATCAATACAGATGATTAAAGGCAGATTAAAACTGGTATCCTCAGAGCTAGAAGAAAAGACAAAAATATTTAGTCAAAACCTGGAAAAATGCTTTCTTCTCTCCTAGCCTCTCCAATTCTGGATTCTTCTTGCTTCAGATGGTAGGAATCTTCTCTCTAATATACAATCCTTAGGTCAGGTCAGGACCGTAACAGCAGTATACTGTACTGACCTGAGGAAGGAGGTTTTGGCCTCTGACAGCTAATTGAAAAATGTATTAGTCCAATAAAATGGTATTATCTTATTTTCTATTTTTTGTTTTATTTCTATTTGTTAATTTGTAAAGTAGTGATTGGTATTTGTCAGTTTTTCAAATTTATGTCTGCTATCTTTATATTTTGCACAGTACTAGGGGACATGCATCACTGTTTCTGTGGTGTTGCATTGTATGTGAAATCTGACCTCTTGGGGATTCAGTTTAATTTTAGTTTGTGGTTACTTATTCTATACTTGGTGAGGATGTATCAGTGTTCTATATTTGTGAAAAAGACATGGTTTTCTGTTGGCAGGATCATTTTTACTAATGTCTTGGTTAGTTTTACAATGGGTGTATTGATGTTCTAGTGCTCACTGCATTGTTTAAGATGCTGCCTTTCCTAGGTACACCCTTGTTGTGTGACTCGTGGATTATTACTAAAAATAATATTTTCATATAGAGGAGGGGTGTTAAAAAATGATTGGCCCCGGGTGTCAAATACACTAGGTGCACCACTGCATAGCCCTATGCAGCCACTGCTCCCTGCTGGCCTGTTCCCTGTCCCCGCAGTCAGGCAGCTGAGCTCTCCCTCCCTTCCAATCTCATTGAAGAAGGTAAAAGGTTCTACAGGAAAACTCCAGCAAAAGAAAAGTATTAAAAATTCTTTAAAAATAAACACCTCTAGAGCTAGGAGGACAAAGAATCAAAAGTGCCTTTAGTTAAGATGAGCAACTAAATAAACAATCTCTAAAAACATTATCCAGCATCTCTGAAGTGAGCCCCTAAATTACCTGAAACAGCAAGCAAGCTAAAGTGCCTCTGCACCAGCTTTCCTTAAAGCTTTTCATTATATAATCAATGGGCATCAGTCTATTTAGCCTATCACATGGACTGCATCATTTCTTGGAGTGCACAATTATTTTACATTTTTGGGGGGGGAGAGACCCAGGACAAGCCTCGCTATCCTGGGTTGTGGCGGAGAAAACCGGGCCTAATAAGCATCCTTTCATCAAAGAACAACAAAGAGAGCAGTGCATTGGCTGGGCACCAAGAATTTGGAACATCATGAGTGGATAACTTTGGTGTTTGCACCTAGCTGGTTGGCACGGCGAGCATGGAGTTGTTTCTTTCTGTTCCGGGGCAGAGGGAGCAGCAGGGAACGAGTGGACTCGGAGCCGACAGGTGCGCGGCACCCCCCCAGCAGGTAAAAATCACCCAGGGGGGGGGGGGTTGCGCTGCACCTGGGGGGGGGGTGTAATTTCGCTGGGGGGGGGGGGGGGGGGCGCATCGACGATCCGCCCCGGGTGTCAGCCAGCCTAGGAATGCCACTGCCTAGGTCCATTTATGTTCTGTTCCAGGCTGCAATCTCACTTAGTTGTGTTTCTTTTTAGGTCAATCTAAGTTATGTCCTCGCTGTTGCGAGGCCCAATTGACCAATCTTCTTTCTTTTGAGTGAGCCTGGGGGCTAGGGATACCCCATCGGTGATCATATTCAGCCTGCTTGTCCTCGGAGAAAATGAAGATACATACCTGTAGCAGGTATTCTCCGAGGACAGCAGGCTGAATATTATCACAACCCGCCCTCCTCCCCTTTGGAGTTGTTCCTCTTCTCTTTGCTTTTTATTAACTAAAGGAGACACGCTCGCGTCGCGGGAGGGAACCTGCTCACGCATGCGCAGTGTGTCTTCACCCGCACGACGTCGCGTTCTCGAAAGTTCTTATTTTTTTATATGTTCCAGGCTCCTGGGCCGTCACAGACGATGACCCATCGGTGATAATATTCAGCCTGCTATCCTCGGAGAATACCTGCTACAGGTATGTATATTCATTTCCTTGCATCAAAGAGCAACAAAGACAGTAGTGTATTGGTTGGGGACCAAGAATTTGGAACATCATGAGTAGATAACCTTGGTGTTTGCACCTAGCTGGTTTGCAGGTTGGGTATAGAGTTGTTAAGCTCTGCAGCCTGGAAGACCAGAGGCATTCATAGGACCTAGCTGGTGAACAATATGGCGGGTCCCCTGCATGGCTTCAGATCACATAACTCCCTAACTGGTAGTGCAAGGAGGGAGGGGAGATAGTGAGAAAGACGGTTTGGTCCATGGCTCAGGCATCCTCCAAAACCGTGTTGTCTGCTGATTTAATAAAGCTGTGGCCTATGATTTCTCAGATCCTGAATATTAGCTGGCTTATTGTAGTATTATGTGTATGTTGAACGGCACGAGTGTGTGCAGCCTGCCTATGTTAATGCACAATTTGTGCAAATATTTACCACAGTTTATTCAGCATGACTACCATAAGCAGTTTACAGTTGAGTGTTAGGAACTCTTTGACCACTACAATAGCAGGCAAAAAAAAAAGTTGGACAGATATTCAAAAGTTATATAGGTACTGACCAGGTACTATCCATATAAATGTGGGCCAGATTGGGGCAGGGAGAGGGCCACCCCCAAAATTACCTAGATAGTGGTGATATATGGCACTATCCAGTTAGGATAATCAGCTGTAAGCTGGACCACAGAAATAGCAGGTATAAAGATAAATGGATAGATTATCCGGTTATCTTTATCTGAGAACTAGTAAAAGAGGCCCGTTTCTGGAGCAAATGAAACGGGCGCTAGCAAGGTTTTCCTCCCCAACACCGCCCCCCCCCTTCTCCCTCCCTCCCTACCTACCTACCTACCGACCCCTTCGTCGTTCTGACGCCATTGCTCCACACCTCCTGAACGCACCGTACGCCATTGCTCCGCCCTCGGTGTGTGACGCCATTGCTCCGCCCTCGACATCATCACGTTTGACGCGAGGGTGGGGCCTCGAGACGGCGATTTCGGTGGCTTCACCACCACGAATCCTTCGAACCCATTTTGATGACGGAAGTGACGTCAGGCCTCAGAACGTTGAGAACGTTGAAGGTGAGTTTTATTATATAAGATATTCAGCACATCTGGTTAACTTTAACTGGATATGACAAAGCCAGATATTGTATTCTTTATTATAGTACAGCAAAAACTTGCTTCTAGCAAAACCTCTTCTGTGGTAGAAAAGGAGGCTTCGGAAGTAAAAAGGGCCCCACTGGATGAAGCTTATTTGAAGAGAAGGGACTATAAAGAGAAAACATAGTAGAAGAATAGGCTATAATTTATCAAAGCAGAAACCCCCACCCTGGCTCCTTCTGCTTCTGTAATGAGCAATCATTGACCACAGCAGCTTAAAAACAAACATTACAATTCAGAGAAGAAACCACAGACCAGAACAAAATAGCTTCAGAGTCACTACGACTGACTACAATGCCTCTTTCTAGAAACACTATAAATTTGGTAATGAACATATAGTAAGTCTATTTATCCACGTAAACAGGTGAAAAAAAAAACCTTATTCAAACAAGGAGGAAGTTTGTTTGAGAGATACTTGTTTCCAGCACATTATATAACACTGCATTATTTTCTTTGGCAACATGCAAGCTGACCATATGTCTATAAAAAATATATTATTGTTTCCATGTGCTAGACTTAACAACCATCATAAAAAGATGAATTTGTTTGAGCAGGCATTCAATGTACTTCCAACATTACACTGGAGCACTTTGCTAGCAATAAACCTTGTTCTGGAGCTGGAAAACAGTGATGCTGAGGTCTTGCCCAGAATCTGATTAATCCGCTGTAATCTGTTTTGTGGTGGTTGATGACAGCCCCAGGACATTCCAGCAGGTTAATCTCTAGTAGGAAATCCTTTCAGTTGGGTGAAATTAATTGCTACAGACAACTGACATTGCTGCGGTACTACAACACCCAGCTGGAGTTTTGCTGCTGACAAACAATTCATTACTTCTCACTGAAGCAAATTTTCAACATTTAAATCTTTCATTTTTAATTTTGAAAAAAAAAACCAAGAAAGACAGCTGAACATGAACGGAGTACTGATAGTCCGGATGGTATTCATCTCCGAGTACTGATGGAATTGAAAAATGAACATGCGGAACTATTTTTAGTAATATGTAATTTATGTTTAAAATCAAGCGTGGTTCTGGAAGACTGGAGGGTGGCCAATGTAACGCCGATTTTTTAAAAAAGGTTCCACAGGAGATCTGGGAAATTATAGACCGGTGAGCCTGACGGTGCCGGGCAAAATGGTAGAGACTGTTATAAAGATCAAAATTACAGAGCATATTCAAAAGCATGGATTAATGAGACAAAGCCAACATGGATTTAGTGAAGGGAAATCTTGCATCACCAATCTATTACATTTCTTTGAAGGGGTGAACATACATGTGGATAAAGGTGACCCGGTTGATATTGTGTATCTGGATTTTCAAAAGGTGTTTGACAAAGTATCTCATGAAAGACTCCAGAAGAAATTAGAAAGTCATGGGATAGGAGGTAGTGTCCTATTGTGGATTAAAAACTGGTTAAAAGATAGAAAACAGAGAGCAGGGTTAAATGGTCAATGGAGAAGGGTAGATAGTGGGGTTCCCCAGGGGTCTGTGCTGGACCGCTGCTTTTTAACATATTTATAAACTAGTAAAAAAGGCCCGTTTCTGACACAAATGAAACGGGCGCTAGCAAGGTTTTCCTCGGAGTGTGTATGTTTGAGAGAGTGTATGTGAGAGTGACTGTGTGTGAGAGACAAAGTGAATGTGCAGGACGCTGAGCTCTGGCTGTGCTTCAAGGAACTGACCAATCCTATTTAACAGAATGCACCTCCAACATTCTGAAGCCGAGAAACCTCGTGTGGTTGGTCACTTCTGCTTGTGACGAACCCAGAAGTACGTGATGTCAATTCAGGAGATGGATACAGAGAGCAGGAGTGCCTCAGCCATGCAGTCAGCTTCAGAACGTTGGAGATGTGTTTTATTATATAGGATGATCTAGAGATGAGAGTATCTAGTGAGGTAATTAAATTTGCTGATGACACAAAGTTATTCAAAGTGGTTAAATTGCAAGAGGATTGTAAAAATTTATAAGAGGACTTTACGAGACTGAGAGACTGGGAATCTAAATGGCAGATGACATTTAATGTGAATGAGTGCAAAGTGATGCATGTGGAAAAGAGGAACCCAAATTATAGCTACATAATGCAAGTTTTCACATTAGGAGTCACCAACCAGGAAAGGGATCTAGGCATCATTGTTGATGATACATTGAAACACCTCTGCTCAGTGTGTGGCAGTGGCCAAGAAAGCAAATAGAATGTTAGGTATTATTAGGAAAGGAATGAAAGACAAAAATGAGGACGTTATAATGCCTTTGTATCGCTCCATGGTGCTTAAGTACTTATGGATGTTATTTCTGCAAATACCCTTTGTTGCTTTTTTTTTTTTCACCAGGATTGCAGTGTTCATCTTAGCTAGAAGCTTTGATCTATTTTCATGTATACATTATATATATATATATATATATATATATATATATATGCTCTCTGTCTTTTCTGCTCTTTCTTACTGTTTTCAACTTTACAACCTCTCTCCCGCTTTCACTGTTATATCTCACTTGGAAGATGTGCTTTCAGTTTGTTTTATCAACAAAAATGAAAGAAGAAGAAGAAATTTGTTTTTCATTTTTGTTACTACTACTACTACTATTTAGCATTTCTATAGCGCTACAAGGCATACGCAGCGCTGCACAAACATAGAAGAAAGACAGTCCCCCCAACTTAGCTCTTGCATGAAAACTTTTTAAAAATTCCACCTTCCACTCCTTCAGCAGCCTGTGAATGATTTATGATTTATAGTTTATTTACATTTATACAACCCTTAACAGGCATTTCAAAGCAGTTTACAAACATACTTTTAAAAAGACAGAAAAAACAGAAACTCCAATAATTTTCAGAATAAAAGAGGCTAAAAACAAACATACCAATACAACAGAGGTTCATTCTTCATACACTCGCCATAATGCCAACACGCAGACCAATCAGTAAACATACATTCCGAAAGTAAAGCAAAAATAAAATGCAGTCATACATTTCATTTTGTTAGTTTGTCATAACCTAAGAATCGGTGGGCCAAAAGCTTGCATATAGAAATAGGCTTTCATAGATGCTCTAAACTTTATGTTCTGGTTCAGCTTGGAGGGACTCTGGACGGGCATTCTGTAATGCAGATGCAACAAAGAAAAAAAGCACAAGATCTAGTACTGGCATAGTGGGCTACTGCTGGGGGTAGATGGATGACAGTGTTTGTATAATGACCAAAGTAGTTTAGTTGGATTATAACATAATCATAGATACAATGGAGTCTCTGTATAGCAGGCTTTGCAAAGCCTCTAAACCCCTGCCCCCTCATTCCATTACAAGGGTGTAAATGGGGCAGGAGAGATCCCTAATCGTTCCAGCCCTGCTGAAGTTACACGTCAAATGGCATCAATAGATTCCAAGGCTGGTGCTGATGTGGCATGGAGCACTGTGTCAATTTTGTAACACTTCATTGGAGAATGAGGCGTGGTTCCACTTGTACCTAGAAAGTGTATCAGTTTAAGCATCAAACTACGTGTGATTCTGACTTTGTGGCCTGTTTGATAATGTGCTCTTCTCAATGGTTTTATATGGGTCAGACTACCTGAAAGGTTAAGGTTCGATTGACAGAACATAAAAGCAGAATTAATACTCAATCTATGTCTGCTCTGTTGGTGAAAAATTTCATAGAGCACAATCATTTATTTGGCCGGATTAAGTGGACAGTAATTGATAGAGTTCCCCTTCTTTCTATGGGAGGGGACAGAGCTCAATGACTGTTAGAGAGAGAGAGAGAGAGAGAGAGCAATGGTGGATTTTTCAGTTGGGAGCATCTATACAGTGGGGTTTCAACAATAACATTGAGTGAACAGCTATTTTGTGATCACAGAATCATTTTTTGGACGCAAATGTTTCTGTATCAATTGTTTTTGTACTTGATTTAACATACTGTCGTGTGTCCTTATGGCATATTTAAGATATTACTGCTGTATTTTTGTATTCTTATAGTGCGTACATCCGTACGTTGATGACATCTGGTCACATGAGAAGTAGAAAACCTTCATGAAGGCGTCTTCAGTCAGTGATGATTAAGCCCAGAGGCTATATGATTTGTGATGGACATTATCAAGAATTGGCTCCTGAAGAAGGTGCCAAACAGGACACCTTGTTGAGCTGAGGAGATTTGAACTGCCTAGATATTTCAGATAAGTGCTTTTTAGCTCTATTTTATGAACTGCAATGTGTTCAAGTTTTATATTAGAATTTGATAATGACCTGATAAGGATTAGTATGGACTTCGATTTTTCACAGTTTTGACACTTCCTATACTATAGGAGTTATTTTTGAGGCTTTGAAATTCAGGAATGTTACAGCGCAGCAGCGCAATAGCAGTTTTGTAGGTTACAGCAGGTAGGCTGATACCTGGGCCCCTATTGCTTATATGCCAAACACTGGTCTTAGGATGCTGACTGCGTCTGTCACTGAGGACTTCATTTCCTCTTCCATTACATTTTATATCGATGTGCAATCTTTACTGAACACATTTGAACCTCAGTTTTAATGGGGTGTACATGTATTGTATGCTTGAAGAGATTTTGTGTAGTTGAGCATGGAGTACTGGTGGGCAGGAATGATTGGGAAACACTCTCCCTTCCTTTGCGCCATGTTTATGGGGTAAGGTTTCGGAGAGATATGGGGGGGCATCGGCGAGGTCTAAGGGACTGAAAGGTTTTTAAAAAGGTTTTGGGGTGCCTCAGTTGATGGTAATGGTAGTGGTGGTGGCAGAGGGATAAAAGGGTCCAGACTAGACATCACTTTTTTTTTTCCATTTCTTTATTCAAATAAAACTAAAAACAAAAACATGAGCAAAATTTCAAATGTTTTTCAGTGCACACCATATTTTTTAAAGGGAAAAATATGACCAGTGTGGTTGTCAAGTTTCCAAGTTTATTGAGAACTTACTACCCTGCCCTATGGAAGCCTTCAGTGAGGTCCATGGACAGAAAAAATTGAGTGTCTGGTGTGTTTGTGAATTACTGTAATTATTACGGACTATAAGCTGATTTTTCTGGGCAGATCTAGAAGGGCTGTATTGAATCAAATGATATGAGAGGTATGATGGTTCACCAGAAGTCATTATCTTGAAGACTAGTAACAGAATTTTCTAAGTTATGTAGTGGCTGACTGGTAGCCAATGTGTAACTTTGAGATATGAAGTGATATGGTTGTATTTCCTAATGTTGGTGATCAGGCGAATTGCAGTGTTCTGGATGATTTGAAGATGTCTAAGCTCTTTGACCCTGAGTCCTTGTTACAACCAGTTGCAATAGTTTAATTGAGCAATGACCAATAAGTGGACAAGGATATTGAGTGCTGCAGGGAGGATCAGGGAGCGGACAGATTGAATTAGGCAAAGCTTGTAGAAACCGCCTTGGACTACACTGGAGACTTGAAAGAGAGAGATTGGAGTTGAGTACGACACCTAAAAAACAAACTGTGGCAGTCTGGGGGACCAGAACTTCTGAAAGGAGGATGGATGTAGGTAGGGTTGTACCTGTTTCACAAGAAAAAAGGACACGCTTAGATTTTGCAGGATTAAAGACAAGTTCGTGATCGTGAAGCCAATTGGTAATCTTAGTGAGTTTACAATTCAACATGCAAATTTCTGTAGTACTGCAAGCATCCAGTATGCAGAATACTTAAATATCATCCATTAGTCTGGGCTAATGTAAGAAGAGGGGTCAGGAAGATGTTGAAGAGTGTGGGTGAGAGAATGGACCCTTGTAGGACACCTGAACCAGGTCTAAAGGGAACGGAGGTAGAGTCATTGAAAGTGACAATATAAACTCTGTCAGTGAGATAGGAAGTGAAACAAAAGAGATGACTGAAAAGGAAAGACCAAAATACAAGAAACCACTGAAGATAGCAGGAAAAATATCTAGACAGAACAAAAGACACATAGAAATTCAATTCACATCTATTATTTGATATACCACAAATCAGTAAAAACAGATTTATAAGCAGTTTACATTAAAAAATATAAAATCTGGGAAATGAAAGGGAAACAAAACAATTATGTTTAAAAGACAGAAACAGAAATACAGACATAAGAGAAATTATATTCAGTTAAGTAATACAGCTTCAATTAATATGTAAGTAAAGGGAGTAGAAACACACGAGGATACACAGTTGCAAATGCCAACAGTAAATCAGCCTGAGTCAGTTGATGGAAATGCTTGGGTGAAGTAAAAGGTCTTGAGGGTACTCTTAAAGGTTTGCAAGGACAGCTTGGCTCTGATAGTTAAAGGAAGCTCATTCCAGAGCTTAGGGCCAAGAACACTGAAACAAGTGTTTCTAATGTGATCAAGGCAAATATGACAGTGAGAAGGTATCACCAAGAGACCCTGATTAGATGAATGGAGAGATTTAGATGGTATATAAGAAATGAAAAGATTAGATAGGAAGGAGGATGAACCTGAATGAAGAACTTGGCAAACAAAAGTAAGATACTTAAAAGGAATACAGTAAGCCACTGGAAGCCAATGTTCAGACAAAAACAAGAGTGACATGGTCTTTTGTTAGCAAATAACAGCTAGAAGATGGAATAGCAACGGTACAGTGGGGGAAGGGGGGAGGCATTGTTGAGTATTGTTAAGGATGGCAGCCTAGACTGAGAGTTTCCAGAAATCCAGATACTTATTAAAGATTTTCACCTACTTGGAATCTTGGTAACATGGTAAAAGACTCGTGAACAATCAAGCAGGAGTCAGCTGCTCTGGTGTTCTCTTTAGGAACAAAAAGGCACAAAGCTGAGCTGCCCTTTCTGAACAAATCCACGTAGCACAAGGTGGAAGAGGTATCCTTCACAGCCATTATGGAGGAGCTCCGCTTGATGAAAGACCTGATATTGGAGACTAAAGAGGATACCAGAGACATCAAATTAGAATTGAGTACTTTAAAGGATGAGATGGCAAGTTTTCAAGAGTGGATGGAAACATTGGAAATGTGTGTCACTGGTGCACAGGACAGTGTTAAAGCCTTCAACAGTCAGCGAAGGCAATTAGGCAGCTGGAAAGGGAGTTGGAGGACATGAATAACAGAGAGGGGCATAACTGAAAGCGGTGCCCAAGTTTTCCTGAGGACGTCCTCGCAGGACATCCAGGCGAAGGGGGCGGGGAAACCTGTATTATCAAAACAAGATGGGCGTCCATCTTTCATTTCGATAATACGGTCGGGGACACCCAAATCTTGACATTTAGGTTGTCCCTAGAGATGGTTGTCCTTAGACTTGGTCATTTCTGATTTTCGGCGATAATGGAAACTAAGGACGCCCATCTCAGAAACGACCAAATGCAAGCCCTTTGATCATGGGAGGAGCCAGCATTCGTAGTGCACTGGTCCCCCCTGACATGCCAGGACACCAACCGGGCACCCTAGGGGGCACTGCAGTGGACTTCAGAAAAAGCTCCCAGGTACATAGCTCCCTTACCTTGTGTGCTGAGCCCCCCCAAACCCACTACCCACAACTGTACACCACTACCATAGCCCGTATGGGTGATGGGGGGCACCTAGATGTGGGTACGGTGGGTTTCTGGTGGGTTTTAAAGGGCTCACATTTACCACCACAAGTGTAACAGGTAGGAGGGGGATGGGCCTTGGCCTGCCTGCCTGCCTGAAGTGTACTGCACCCACTAAAACTGCTCCGGGGACCTGCATACTGTTGTCATAGAGCTGGGTATGATATTTGAGGCTGGCATAAAGGCTGGCAAAAACTATTTAAAACATTTTTTTGAGGCTGGGAGGGGGTTAGTGACCACTGGGGGAGTAAAGGGAGGTCATCCCCGATTCCCTCCAGTGGTCATCTGGTCAGTTCGGACACCTTTTTGTGGCTTGGTCGTAAGAAAAAAGGACCAGGTAGAGTTGTCCAAGTGTTCGTCAGGGACGCCCTTGTTGTTTCATTATGGGTCGAGGACCCCCCATGTGTTAGGCATGCCCAAGTCCCTCCTTTGCTATGCCTCTGACACGCCCCCTGAACTTTGGTCATCCCCGCGACGGAAAGCAGTTGGGGATGCCCAAAATCGGCTTTCCATTATACCAATTTGGGCGATCCTGTGAGAAGGACGCCCATCTTCCGATTTGTATCGAAAGATGGGCGTCCTTCTCTTTCAAAAATAAGCCTGAGAGTGTGCAGAAGCAACCTTAGAATTTTGAGCATACCTGAGGGTTGCAAAGGTCCAACCCAATTGGATTTTTGACAATATTGATACCTACCTTGTTGGATTTGAGGTTGAAGAAGGATTTTGAAATAGAATGGGTGCATAGACTGCCATCTCATTCAAAGGCCTAGATGAAATTCCCCTGATCTTTTTTTTTAAGTTGTCGATATACACACAACTTGTTGATATCATGCAAAAAGCAAAAGTCAACCAGTGAAGTATGATGGTCATATATTTTTATTTCTTCCAGATCTGAGCAAGAAGATCTCAGTTGCTGGCTTTCCATGATTGCCTAAAGCAGATCAATGCTAGATATGACATGATGCTCCCGGCCAGACTTTGAGTCACTTTTAACAACATAGCTAAAGATTTTGAAGATGCTAATGCCCTTGAGGCATTTCTGGAGGAATTCTACAGTGAACATATGGAGGCCATGTGAGAACTTGTGTGGTTACTGGTCTTACCAGTTGATAATTAGTATGGTGTGCCGTGTATCTGTAGAATGTGTCTGATTTTCTTTTTATTTCTTTTTGTGACTTTTCAGGCACATATTTATAGAAATGTTTAGTGGGTGATTAAAGATGTTTTTATAACTTTTTTTCTTTTGATTGGATTTGCCTGTGTTCTAAATTGGTGGTTCGAACAGGCTAAACATGTACATCCACTTGGTCTGAAGAAAGTCTCTCTCTCTCTCCCCGTTGCACTCCACTCTGCCGCAGCACACTGAGAAGAAAGGTTTCAACGTATAATCAATGACGACACCTAGATCCCTTTCTTGGTCGGTGACTCCTAACATGGAACCTTGCATTACATAGCTGTAATTCGGGTTCCTGTTTTCCACATGCATCACTTTGCACTTGCTCACATTAAATGTCATCTGCCATTTAGATGCCCAGTCTCCCAGTCTCATAAGTTCCTCTTGTAATTTCTCACAATCCTCTTGCAATTTAACAACTTTGAATAACTTTGTGTCATCAGCAAATTTAATTACCTCACTAGTTACTCCCATCTCTAGATCATTTATAAATATGTTAAAATGCAGTGGTCCCAGCACAGACCCCTGGGGAACCCCACTATCTACCCTTCTCCATTAAGAATACTGACCATTTAAACCTATTCTTTCTTTTCTATCTTTTAACCAGTTTTTAATCCACTTTAGGACACTACCTCTTATCCCATGACTCTCCAATTTCCTCTGGAGTCTTTCATGAGGTACTTTGCCAAACACATTTTGAAAATCCAGATACACAATATCAACCAGCTCACCTTTTGTTCTAACCTGGTTTTACAGCCTGTCTCACTAACACAGCACTAACACAGACTACTCAGCAATTACTATGGATTCTTTTGGATTCATATTAGGTAAATGAGACTTTTATTAGAGGTTCTAAAATACACAATGATTAAGCTATATACACAATGATTAAGCTATATGACTGGAAAGAAACAATACCTGTAAACAATCATTACATCACTGGTCCCTACATCCAAGCAATGCTAGGAGTTTCTAGACCAGGAAAAGCAATATACACTATACATACATCACTGGTTCTTACATCATCCAGGCTTTATATCATCAGCTGAGAGAAGCCCCTTTTTCAGCGAAGCTGGAGTCTCATGACCAAGTGTCTGGTTCTATGCAATACGTCCATCCATAGATGAGCTTCTAGTTTCACTGTAAGAGGCCCCCCTTTTTTATTAGGCTTAGAACTCATATTCAGAGCTAAGGAAAATGACAGAATGCTTGAGAATTTCTCTGTTTAGGTAAACAAGCCATACTGTGGGAAGGTGGGCACATGTTTCTCAGTCCAGGTGGCCAGTCTGAACTCAAAACAGGCTCCACCTCTCCCTTCACATACCAAATTAATTAGAGCTGTGTCTTATCTTTCACACAAACAGAATTCAAAAATACAGCCCCGAGTGCAATGTCGGTCAAGGCAGAGTAAAATCTTTAAAATTCACTTCCACTTCAACCTTTGTTCACATATTTGTTCACCCCTTCAAAGAAATGCCATAGATTGGTGAGGCAAGATTTCCCTTCACTAAATCCATATTGGCTTTGTCTCATTAATTCATGCTTTTGAATATCCTCTATGATTTTGTTCTTTATAACAGTCTACCATTTTGTCCGGCACCAAAGTCAAAAATAAACACACATACACAGGTATAAGTGGGTTAGAAATGTTTACATAAATAGATAAATACACACAGAGATACACAATACATAGACAAACAGAAATTGAACATTTTTTAATGGTGTTCTATTCCTTTCCTACTGGGCTTACTCTTAGTGATTCAGGTGTTTATTTCATTTTCCTTGTTGTAAATTCAACTTGGATGCCCACTACCTGATATTTAGCATTATTTAACGGACAGGAATGGCTCCTGGTCGGTTAAATAACCTTAAGCTGGCTAAGCACTAATATTCAGAGAGAGATAGCTGGCTATCTCGGCTGAATATTAGTGCTTAGCAGCTAGCCTAGTCACCGGCTATGTCACATGACATAGCTAGTTAGCGCCAATATTCACTGGCTGACCGGCTAAACTTAGCATAAATAGTAGGTCTATCTTTGACCGCTGTAACTTAGCTGGTCAGCCAATGAATAGCGGTGACCTCCTCCCGAAATTCAATGCCGCCACCAACTGTGGAGGCAGCTCGGCTAATACTCGTGGTCTGAATATCAGCCCCCCCCAGTGACTGAACTGTATAGATTTCTGACTGGTTGCTATGTATGAGGGAACCTAGTGATTGAATAGTGTAGTTTATTACTAGCTGCTATGAAGCAATACCTGCTGACTTAGTGCAGTGACACCAAGTAGTTAAACTGGAAATGTATCCTTTGAAAATTTGTTGATACTGATATCTGTTGGTTAGATAAGTTGTCACAGTTGGTTTCATTTTTCTTTCCAGCTCTACAGAATGTTGTAAAAAAATTACAAATAGGGGCCCAAAGCTGGTTTTCACATACACAAAGGCACACACATGCATACAGAGGGAAGACGGATACACACACATCCCTTTATCCAAAGACAACACAGATAAGCACATTCACACATACATTCACAGTCAACTCAGACACACACAGAGACAGGAAAAGGAGTTGAAAAGTATTCAGTGAGCCATGCTCTGCATGCGTTTCCTACTTGTTATTTATATATATCCAGTGGTGTTCTGGAGCTGGCTCGCAAGAGCTGCTTGTTAAATTTTGCTGAATTTTCCAAGCCAGTTGTTGAATAGAGCCGGGCAGACAGAACACAAATATCTGTATCTTTCTCCTCCCCTAGCTAACAGCATCATCCTTTCTCTCTCCTCCCCCACCTGCCTGTGAGTCCCTCATACATCACTCAGCTTCCCACCTCATATCATCCCTCAGGTCCATCCCCTTCACCGCTGTCTGTCAAACATCACTACTCTTCCAGCTAGTGGTAATGCTGCCTGGCCAACCGGGAGCCTTTTCTCTGCCAGATCCCGCCCATGCATAAGCAGGACGTTGCATCAGCGGGGCAGGACATGGCAGAAAAAAGGCTCCGGGTCAGCCAGGCAGCATGTTACTGCTAGAGCTGCTGGAAGAGTAGTGAGGTTTGAAGGATGGCCTTTGAGGGGAATGGATCATCTGAGGTGGGAAGCTGAGATAAGTATGCTGGACGAGCAGAGTGATGATGATGCTGTGTTAGCTCTAGACAGTGGTGTGCTGGTAAATGTTTAACAACAGGCTCTCTCCCTGGTCCCCCTCTGCGCCCCCCCCCCTCCAAATTGCAGATCTGGCTATAGCCGTGGAGAGAGCCTGGGGGAGGGGGCAATGCATTACTCCAGGAAAAAGAATTAAATGATCCCAGGTTCCAATCTAATTCATGTTTAATGTGCGATAAAATGCCATAAATAAGTAAATAAATATAAACTTTTAATGTTGCGCACCTGATTCTCAAAATGAACATATTCCAAACACTATAATGAAAATAAAATGATTATTTCTACCTTTGTTGTCTGACTTTGTTTTTCTGATCATGCTGGCCCAGTATCTGATTCTGCTGCTATCTGTCCTCTTAACTCCGTTTCCAGGGCTTCTTTTCCATTTATTTCTTTCCTTTCCTCCTTTCTTCTTCATTTCTTGTCCTCCGCAGACTTGACTGTCCAGTGGATCCAGCATCTGCCTATTTTCTTCATCCATGTGCAATTTTTCTCCTTTTCCCTCATCTCATCTCCTTCCTCACTCTTCCCTCCCCTCCATCCATGTCCAGCATTTCTTCTCTCTCCCCTGCCCTCCCCTCCATCCACCCATATCCAGCGACCCTCCTCTCCCCTGCTCTCCATCCATCCATGTCCAGCGACCCTCCTCTCCCCTGCTCTCCATCCATCCATGTCCAGCGACCCTCCTCTCCCCTGCCCTCCATCCACCCATGTCCAGCAACCCTTCCCTGCCCTTCCCTCCATCCACCCATGTCCAGCGACCCTCCTCTTCCCTGTCCTCCATCCACCCATGTCCAGTGACCCTCCTCTCCCTCTGCCTTCCATCCACCCATGTCCAGCAACCCTTCTCTCCCCTGCCTGCCCTCCATCCACCCGTCCAGCAACCCTCCTCTCCCCTGCCCTGCCCTCCATCCACCCATACCCAGCAACCCTCCTCTTCCCTGCCCTGCCCTCCATCCACCCATGCCCAGCGACCCTCCTCTCCTCTGCCCTCCATCCACCCATGTCCAGCGACTCTTCTCTCCCCCTACCCTCCCCTCCATCCACCCATGTCCAGCAACCCTCCTCTCCCCTGCCCTCCCCTCCATCTACCCATCCAGCGACCCTCCTCTCTCCCCTGCCCCCCCTCCAGCCACCCATACCCAGCAACCCTTTGCAACAGGTCTATTTCCCTTTTCTTGTTATAGTTGTAACTGTGTTTGATTCTGAGGGAACTGGTTGTCTTGCTACCTGTGCCTCAGGGCACAGCCTTGAGTTCTGTTCCTGCTCTCTGTTTTAGCCAAGCTCTGTTCTTGCTCTTTGTTTTAGCCAAGCTCTGTTCTTGCTCTCTATTTAAGCCAAGCTCTGTCTTTGCTCTCTGTTTAAGCCAAGCTCTGTTCCTGCTTTCTGTAAACCCTGTTCTGTTTCCCTGTGTGTGTGCTTCTGGTTTAAACGTGAATGGATTACTTTCATGTTAGCGTTGCTCTCCAGCAAGCTCTGTTTTGTTTCCCTGTGTGTATGTTTTTTGTTTGTACCTGAATGGACTACCTTTTAGTTAGCTTTGGTTTCAAGCTCTGCTTGTACTTTATATGGGCATGTGTAGTTCTTGTCTGTTTATTCTGAGAGTCTGTAGAAGCCAGCATCATCCATGATTAATTCACTGCTGTGCAGCTGTGCCTGCTGCCTCTCAGTCTGCTACTACTACTACTATTACTACTATTTAGCATGCCTTGCCTTTCCCTTCCTGGCTGTGGGTGCTGGTAAGCACATTGCTTCTTTGTTTGTTTAGTCTTCCCTGTAACCTGCTTTAACTCTTTGTGTGCAGTGTTTGGTCATTGGCTCTTGTGAGCTTGCCCTTTTCCTGACTTTTGTATTAGAAGCAGCTCTTCCCTTTAGTCTGCTTAATCCTTTGTCTGTTGTGTTTGCTTCCTGGCTCTTGTGAGCTCTGTTCCTGCTCTCTGTTAAGTCAAGCTCTGTTCCTGCCAAGTTCTGTTCCTGCTGTGTGTTTGAGCCAGGTTCTGCTCCTGCTCTGTGTTTGAGCTAGTTCTGTTCCTGTTCCCTGCTAAGCCAAGTCCCCACTCCCTTTCAGAATATGGTTTTAGCCAAGCCAAGCAAGTCCATTCCAGAATCCTGTTCCAGCCAAGCCAAGTCTGTTCCAGAACCTTGTTCCAGCCAAGCCAAGTCCATTCCAGAATTCCTGTTCCTGACTTTTTTGCCCCTCTAGTTGTGCTTGTCTTGTCTTATTCTAGTCCTATCTGTTCTGTTTCCTGTCTGTGCCAGCCCAGGTGGCTTGTCTGCCAAGCTCCAGCTTTGGTCCAAAGGCTCACCATCCCGGGTTCTGTGACAGATTGCTACGGCACTTGTGGCTGTGACATCGTGTTATGATAATCAGGTGCTCAACATTAAGAGTTTATATTTATTTATTTATAACATTTATATCCCACATTAAACATGAATTAGGTTGAAACCTGGGAGCATTTAAAATCTTTTTCCTGTGCCTAGATCAAAAGAGAAAGATGGTTCGTGGGAACTTGCTCCTTTTGTTTTGTTGGAGTGCAGTGTTATATTCTTATAGAAATGCACTTAATATTGTTTATTACTACTATTTAAAAGAGAGAGATTGAATAATGAGGGCAGAGCTACCTTCATGCAGAAGTCCAGAGTCAATCTAAATATGCCAACATTTTCCAGTTCTGTGGTTTATATTTATTTCTTCTTCAAATCTGTTTGGTTGTAAAAGGCATTTTTTTGGGTGGTGGGGGTAACCTTTGTACCCCAGCTGTGTGTTTGTATATAGATGAGTCCCAGGAATAATGATGGCTAAGGGAAAGCAGCAGTAGAACAGTTGGAGCTGAATGACATTTATGTTCAACAAAGTTAATTATTTTCAGTGAAAATTAAGGGCCCTGTTTACTAAGCCACACTACAGGTGCACTAGCATTTCCTATGGATGTCTCTAACATTAGCACGTGCTAATTTTTTACGTGTGCTTAAAATGCTAGCGCACCTTAGTAAACAGGGCCCTAAATTTGTTGGCTGCCTGCTATGTGAATATTCCATCACTTTTTCATTATTGCTGCCTAGTATTACATATTTAGGGCATGTGCCTTAAACATAGATTGTTTATATTCATTTATCTAGACCTTACATGCCCATGGTATTGCTTGTTAAACCCAAAGGCAAAACCTAAGGTTTAAACTGTATTGTTTATGATTTTACTTATTTTGTACTGCTTTGGGTTCTACTGATCTGTACATCTATTGTGTCATTTTGTTGAGTGGAAACAGTTGGGTGAGCTTATAGGAAGGGAGGGGAGTACGGGAGGAGAAGGGTTCTTGGTGTTGCATGGCCATATGGAATTTACAGTAAAGAATATTATATATTTTATTAATGTAAATTGGTTGCTACACTGTACCTTTGTACCAATAAAACGTATAATAAAGTTACGTTCAAATAAATAGCTTTTTTTTGGGGGGGGGGGGGGGAGAGAGAGAGCCTGTTGTTAAACATTTATCAGCACACCACTATATGTATCCAACACCACAGTATATATCCGTGAATGGGAGAAAATGCAGGGGTGGGATGTTAAAACAGAAAGGAGAAAAGGCAAAATACATGAAGGATTACAAGGAACATATTTTGTTCAGTATCCACTGAAAGACAATAATTATAGGAGTACAAACAGAAGAGCATCTGAAGAAGGACAATAGGTACATTAGAGAAATATAAACAGTAGAACAGTAGAGCGTGGCTTGTTTACAACACAGAATGTTCCCCTGAGTTTAGTGAAAGTGGATGCAGTAATGGGCCAGAAAGGATGCATATTAGGATATTAAGAATACCCATGGAAATGTGCATGGGGGGCTTTTATAATTGTATTGTACTGGGTGACTTATATTCTGCCCTTATTCAACAGAATGCAAAGTGGATTACAAAAAGAACAACTTCTTTTTGTAATCCACTTTGCATTCTGTTGAATAAAGGCAGAATATAAGTCACCCAGTACAATCTTATATAATAATTCTCATCTCCAACATTCTGAGGCTGCCTGGAACCATAGTTTCCGCTGGAGGTGGTGTCCTTCATGTAGTAGATAATAGTGACGTCACACAACCCACACCAGATTGGCCAGTAGAAGGGAGAGGGGCGGAGCCACGATACAGGGAGCAGCGAATCAGCACAACACTGGGAATGCACAGCAGCAGGAACAGAAGCCTCTCTCACAGTTACTCTCACATACACTCTCTCAAACATACACACTCAGAGGAAAACCTTGCTAGCGCCCGTTTACTTTCAAACAGAAATGGGCCTTTTTTACTAGTACAATTATAAAAGCTCCTCATGGATGGACTGGATGGACTTCACATCAGAAGAAATTTACAATTCTCAATATACAAGTGCAGGAATAAACCATAATAATGTATAAAGGATCATTCACTGCAGTAAACTCATTTAGGGGTCATTTTACTAAGCTGCGGTAACAGGGGGCCTGCGCTAATGTCAGCACATGCTTTTCATGTGCTGAGGCCCCCTTTTACCAAAGCGGGTAAAAGGCTGTCTGTTTTGGGGAAAACGAAATGGTCATGCGGTAAGTGAACCATTTACCGCACAGCCATTTCGGTGAACCACTTACCACACAGCCATATATACACTGATATAGCGGTAAGGGCTCCCGTGCTAACCCAGTGGTTATCGGGTAGCGCACGACGCTGCCTGATTACTGCCTGTTAAGTTCCAGCGCTACAAAAATAGGGCATATTTTTGTAGCTCTGGAAATGGCACACCAGGGGTGGGAACTACCACCGGGCTCCTATGGTAGTCCCAGATTGGTGCATGGTAAGCCCATGGTGGGCTTACCACTGCTTCGTAAAAAGGTCCCTTAAGCCTGCTATCGGTATCTAAAAATAAGTAGGTTTTAAGTGCCTTATTTATTTAATACATTTATACCCCACATTTTCCCACTTGGTTGCAGGCTCAATGTGGCTTACACAAATACAATATAAAGTAGGAGCATAAAGTAACGTAAGTATAAAGAAACAGCGAAATAGGAAGGGAGGTGATAAAAGGGTAAAAACAGTCACATTGAGCAGGACGTTAATTTGGCTCCAAAAGGTAGGCTTTCGTAAATAAGATGGTTTTCAATGATTTCCTGAAAATAAGATGGCTGTGGACAGATTTCATAAGTGTCTTATGAAAAAGAGTGTAAGAAGAAATTTTATGAATATGAAATAGGATATTATTCTAGATTTTAGTACTTTGATGCCCCCAGACAGAACTATATTTTACATTTTTCATGGATGGAAAACCAAGAGTGAACCTTTAGCACTTCTTAGATGTAGCCTATTAGTTGGAAATAATAACAATCGTGTAATATTTCTTGGACCGAGACCATAAAAACATTTTAAAACCAGACATACTATTTTAAAAGAGACCTGTGATTCCATCTTAAGCCAATGCAACTTATTCAATAGGGGAGAAGGAATTTGGAAGACTGGGCATCCAAATTGCAGATGAAATTTAATGTGGACAAATGCAAAGTGATGCACATTGGGGAGAATAATCCAAATCATAGTTACCTGATGCTAAGATCCAGCTTAGGAATCAGCACCCAAGAAAAAGATCTAAGTGTTATTGTAGACAATATGCTGAAATCTTCTGCCCAGTGCGCGGGGCCAGAAAAGAAAACAGAATACTATAAATTATTAGGAAAGGGATAGAAAATAAGACAAAGAAAATAGTGCAACCACACCTTGAGTATTGTGTGCAATTCTGGTTGCCATATCTTAAAAAAATATATAGCAGAATTAGAAAAGGTTTAAAGAAGGGCATCCAAAATGATTAAGGGGATGGAACTCCTCTCATAATAAGAACGGGAAAGGGAAATGGGACTTAATATATTGCCTTTCTGAGGTTTTTGCAACTACATTCAAAGTGGTTTACATATATTCAGGTACTTATTTTGTACCAGGGGCAATGGAGGGTTAAGTGACTTGCCCAGAGTCACAAGGAGCTGTAGTGGGAATCAAACTCAGTTCCCCAGGATCAAAGTTCACTGCACTAACCAGCTCTTAGGCCTCTTCAGCTTGAAAAGAGACGGCTGAGGGGAGATATGATAGAGGTCTACAAAATGCTAAGTGGTGTAGAACGGGGAAACTTAAATCTTTTATTTATTATTTACAAAGCTTATATTCTGCATAATCCATAGTTCTTAGCAGGTCACAAAGTCACATTCATAATATAAAACAGAACAGATATACACAGAGCATAACACCATTACAAATAAAATCAGTCTGTCATTAAATCAACAGGGACCAGATCCTTTCTCATTCCCCCAGCTGTAAGCTTGCATAAACAGCAATGTGATGTTTCTAAGTCTTAAAGGTAGTCTATTCCAGAAAACTGAATCAGCAAAGTAAAAAAAAACCCTGTTTCTGTATTCATCAGACCAAATAATATGATGGGATGGAATATCTAGTAAATTTTTGGTTCCTGATCTCAATGGTTGATTCATTTGATAAATGTGCAATCTATCTGCTGATAATATTTGAAAAATCTTAAATACCAGATAAAGAATTTTAAATGTTTTACTTTTTCAAAAAGTACCACTTAATGAAGTTACATGGTTCTACTTTTAGATGAATGGGAGGAAATATTTTTTTTCACTCAGGGGTCCTTTTACTAAGGTGCACTGAAAAGTGGCCTACGCTGGTGTAGACATGCAGGTCCATTTTTCTGCGCACCTAGAAAAAAGGCCTTTCTTTTTGGGTCAAAAATGGACATGCAGCAAAATAAAAATTGGTGTGCAGCCATTTTGTGCCTGAGATCTTACCGCCACCCATTCACTTAGCAGTAAGGTCTCAAGCGTTAACCGGGTGGTAATCGTCAGCATGTGTACAATGCTGATTACCGCCTGGTTAGCACCGCATGCTGGAAAATAAAATATTTTTTCCAGCACATAGTGGACATGTGTAAAAAATGAAATTACTACCTGGGCCACATGGTAACCGGGTGGTAGTTACAAATTGGCCTACGCAGCTTAGTAAAAGGGCCCCTCAATGAACAGTTAAGCTCTGGAACTTGTTGCCAGAGGATGTGGTATCAGCAGTTAATATATCTGGGTTTAAAAAAGGTTTGGACAAGTTCCTTGAGGAAAAGTCCATATTCTGCTATTGAGATAGACATAGGGAAAGCCACTGCTTGACCCTGGGATCAGTAGCATGAATCTTACTACTATTTGGGATTCTGCTAGGTACTTGTGACCTGAATTGACCACTGGAAGAAACAAGATACTGAGCTAGATGTGCGATTGGTCTGACCTAGTATGGCTATTCTTATGTTCTTTGAAGCCAATATTCAAAGTGATTGAAGTGGTTAGGAGACACTCTTGCCTGCTTAAATTGCTTGTCGCTGCCTACCCCCCGATATTCAGTGCCACTAAAGCAGGCAGTGATGAGGAAGACATAAAAATGCTCAACAAATACTTGTGTTCTTTGCTCATGAAAGAAAATACTGGTAAAGGCACCCAAGTGATTGACAGAGGCACATATGGGAAGGGAGCAGATACTACACCTTCCATGGAAGAAGGTGTTTATGAATAAATAGAAAAACTAAAAGTGGACAAAGCCATGGGCCTAGATGAAATCCATTCCAGGATATTGAAAGAGCTTTTAGATATTCTGGCAAATTCTTTAAAGGATTTGTTTAACAGATCCCTGAAGATGAGGGATATTCCATGGGCTTGGAGAGGGACTGATGTGATATCTGTTTACATAAGAACAGAGAAGAAGTGGGAAAGTACAGGCCAGTAAGCTTTACCTTGGTGGTGAGAAAAGTAATGGAGCTACTGCTTAAGGAAAGGACAATTAACTTTCTAGAATCTAATGAACTGCAAGATCTGAGGTAATATGGTTTTACCAATACAAGATCTTGCCAAACAAATCTCATTGATTTCTTCAGTTGGGCTACCAGAGAATTAGGTTTGAACATGAATCCCATGGGGCTCAGGTCAGTACGCTATCCATTAGGTTATTCCCCTAATACCTGTCTTCTTCTTGTAATATATGTATGGCTTGTGTGTTTTCTGGGTTAACAGAACATTGCTATAATTAAAGATGCGTCTAGAAATTTATGGCATCAGGCTAGAGGGCTCTCTCTTATGCTGTGGTCAGGGCCAGGGTTTGAATCTGGGTTTCCCAACTTATGTTTCTGAAATCTTTCCACCAAATTTAGTCTCCTTATAGCTTCTGTGCATCTGCCAATAGGGTGCTTCCATTTTCCTGGCCAGAATAGGACTTCTGAGGCCACCACTTACTTAGTAACTACTGATGTTGTTACAACTCCAAAGTGCAACACCATTTGTAGATATTTTTTTTGAATCTTTACGCACATTATTTGTGCCAAAACCCAATTTTTCCTACACACTGTTGACATCAATTTAGGTAGGAAGTGATGGTGTGATGGTGTGTGATTACAGCGTTCATTTTCAGTAATGTTCTATACACAGAAATGTGCAGAAGTCCCTCTTTGAATATTCTTCTGCAATCCCCAGACCCTCTAGTTGTTGTTGAGCTGAAATAAAAGAATTCTAGATCCCAGTTCCTACTATAGCCAGAGGTCCTAAATCTCTTTGACATTTTTTAATTTAACCAGCACTGCAGAGACTCTTGCATAACATTTCTGTTTTTTTACCAACTCTGAACTGCAGGAATCCACAAATAACAGATGTCATTTCCAACACGGAGTCAGCGCCTGAAACAATCGGGCTGCCAAGAGATGACTGATGGGAGTCTGTGTATTTTTGGTAAGGTACACAAAACTGGAAGTACTGGATCTGCAGCACACTGGCAGTCTTTCTCCTTTGTAATCTCACCTTCAGCTGTGCCTCCATTTGTACCAATACAGACCATACTTCTTTCTGTGGTTTGGGACAGCATGCAATGTAGCAACGTAGAAATATACTGCCCCTTCTTCCACCCCTAAAACAAGAGCCCCTGGTGTAAATGGACCATGCACTAGCATAGGTTTTAATCATCCAAAGGCAGTGTTTATTTGGCCAGTGATAATTGCCTGCTGAAAATCAGAACAGCTGTTAATAAACAATAAATTTGATTTGCAGCTGAGAGGATGAACTGGATTTGAAGTAAGTTTTCCCTCTGTGTTCCCCAGTTAAAACTGAAAATTGTAAGCATACTTCTCACAAAGAAAGGTGAGAGTGGTTTGGTGCTGTGTCCTATTTGCGCGTCTTTGTACTTAGGAAACTATGGGACAAATTAAAGGGTTTTTTTCGCCAGAACTAGAATGCTTTTTGCTCAAGTCATTGTGCGTTTTTTTTTCTCTTGTGAGATTTATTAGTCCTTGAGCAAAAGAAGCACTGTTTCAAAATCAGGCAGACCAGCAGGCCTGTATATATTTTGCAGGATTTCATAACATCTATCAGTTTTGAGGAGATCTTTGTTAAACGGCATGCATATTTAAACAAGCAAAGAAAACATACAGAGGTGTGACTCTGGAAATGCTTTCACAACTGTGAAGGGGTAGATATATGTGTTAGAGAATGCAGAAGAGCATATTTGACTTTTGTAGTGTGGGAACGATGACTTTGAAGGCCCCTTTGAGTGCCATTCATCACTAATTGCTATAGTTATAAGAATATAAGCGTTGCCATACTGGGTCAGACTGAAGGTTCATCAAGCCCAGTGGACAATCCAGGTTACAAGTATCTGGCAAGATTCCAAAACAGTACAATACATTTTATGCTGCTTATCCTAGAAATAAGCAGTGGATTTTCCTAAGTCTTTCTTAATAATGGTTTATGGACTTTTCTTTTAGGAAGATATCCAACCCTTTTTAAAACCCCGCTAAGTTAACTGCTTTTACTACATTCTCTGACAAAACATTCCAGAGCTTAATTACACATTGAGTGAAGAAATATTTTCTCTGATTTGTTTTAAATGTACTACTTTGTAGCTTCATTTCGTGCCCCCTAGTCCTAGTATTTTTGGAAATAGTAAACAAATGATTCACGCCTACCCATTCTACTCCACTCATTATTTTATAGACCTCTATCATATCTTCCCTCAGCCATCTTTTCTCCAAGCTGAAGAGCCCTAGTCCACATAGGGAAGTCGTCCCATCCCCTTTATCATTTTCATTGCCCTTTTCTGTACTTTTTCTGATTTGAGATGCGATGACCAGAATTGCACACAGTATTTGAGGTGCAGCTGGACCATGGAGTGATACAAAGGCATTATAACATCTTCATTTTTGTTTTCCATTCCTTTCCTAATAATACCTAACATTCTATTTGCTTTGCTGCTGCTGCTGCTGCTGCGGCTGCTGCTCACTGAGCAGAGGGTTTTAATGTATTGTCAATGATGACACCTAGATCCTTTTCCTGGTTGGTGACTCCTAATGTGGAACATTGCATCATGTAGCTATACTTTGGGTTCCTTTTTCCCACATGCATCACTTTGCACTTGCTCACATTAAACGTCATCTGCCATTTGGATGCCCAGTCCCCCAGTCTTACAAGGTCCTCATGCGATTTAACAATTTTGAATAACTTACAGGCTCATTTTCGAAAGAGAAGGACGCCCATCTTTCGACACAAATTGGAAGATGGGCGTCCTTCTCACAGGGTCACCCAAATCGATATAATTGAAAGCCGATTTTGGGTGTTTCCAACTGCTTTCCATCACGAGGACAACCAAAGTTCACCGGGACGTGTTGGAAGCGTAGCGAGGGTGGGACTTGGGCGTGCCTTACACATGGACGTCCTCGACCCATAATAGGAAAAAAAGGGCGTCTCTGATGAGCACTTGGATGACTTTACCTGATCCTGTTTTTTTTATGACCAAGGCACAAAAAGGTGCCCGAACTGACCAGATGACCACCGAAGAGAATCAGGGATGACCTCCCCTTACTCCCCCAGTGGTCACTAACCTACTACTACTACTATTTAACATTTCTATAGCGCTACAAGGCATACGCAGCGCTGCACAAACATAGAAGAAAGACAGTCCCTGCTCAAAGAGCTAACCCCCTACCACCCTAAAAAAACATCATTAAAAATATTTTTTGCCAGCCTCAAATGTCATACTCAGGTCCATGACAGCAATATGCAGGTCCCTGGAGCAGTTTTAGTGGGTGCAGTGCACTTCAGGCAGGTGGACCCAGGCCCATCCCCCCCTACCTGTTACACTTGTGGTGGTAAATGTGAGCCCTCCAAAACCCACCACAAACCCACTGTACCCACATCTAGGTGCCCCCTTTCACCCAAAAGGGCTATGGTAGTGGTGTACAGTTGGGGGTAGTGGGTTTTGGGGGCTCAGCACAAAAGGTAAGGGAGCTATGTACCTGGGAGCAATTTATGAAATCCAGTGCAGTGCCCCCTAGGGTACCTGGTTGGTGTCCTGGCATGTGAAGGGGACCAGTGCACTACGAATGGTGGCTTCTCCCATGACCAAATGGCTTGGATTTGGTCGTTTCTGAGATGAGTGTCCTCAGTTTCCATTATCGTCGAAAATCAGAAACGACCAAGTCTAGGGACGACCATCTCTAAGGATGACCTAAATTTCAGGATTTGAGCGTCCCTGACCGTATTATCGAAACGAAAGATGGACGTCCATCTTGTTTCGATAATACGGGTTTCCCCACCCCTCCACCGGGACGTCCTCAGCAAAACTTGGGCATCCCTTTAGATTATGCCCCTCTTTATGTCATCAGCAAATTTAATTACCTCACTAGTTAATTCCCATATCAAAATCATTTATATGTTAAAAAGCTGTGGTTCCAGTACAGACTCCTGCGGAAACTCACTATCAACCCTTCTCTGTTGAGAAAACTGACCATTTAACCCTACTCTCTGTTTCCTATCTTTTAACCAGTTTTTAATCAACAATAGAACACTACCTCCTATCCTATGACTCTCCAATTTCCTCTGGAGTCTTTCATGGGGTGCTTTGTCAAATGCCTTTTGAAAATCCAGATACACAATATTGATCGGCTCATATTTATCCACATACTAATTCACCCCTTCAAAGAAATGTAGTAGATTGTTGAGGCGTGATTCCCCTTCACTAAATCCATGTTGGCTTTGTCTGAGTAATTCATGCTTATGTATGTGCCCTGTAATTTTGTTTTTTATAACAGTGTCTACCATTTTGCCTGGCACTGATGTCAGGATCCCCAGTCTGTAATTTCCCAGATCACCTCTGGAACCCTTTTTAAAAATTGGTGTTACATTGGCCACCCTCCAATCTTCCATACCATGCTTGATTGTAAAGATAAATGACATGTTACTAACAATAGTTCTGCAAGTTCATTTTTCAACTCTATCAATATTCTGGTATTTATTTTTCTTTGTCTTCCAGAATAGCTGTGTGCCAAAATGCTAGGGGCAGTATTTGGAATGGAATGACAGTCAACATCGTATCATTGTAACAGATTTCTTCAGACTGCAACACAGATTTTTTTTATTTTGTTTTTAATCTTGTGTACCCTATTTTGCCCAGTGGGCATCAGGGCAAATTACTTATAGTAAATTCTAGAGTTTGTGGGGTCATGGCAGGGACCAGCTCACCCTGGGAGGCCAATTTGGCACAGTAATCCACTCAATCAACATCCTCATTTGATCTAATAAATTAGTCCAGGCCACAAGCTGCAGTTCCGAACCAAAGGATTTCTTAAACTTGGATGATGCAGGAAATAAATGTGGGACAACTGCTTAGTAGCAACTATATACAAGCAGTAGTAGAACACGTTTCAACCACTCACAATCTTTAGTTGGTTTCCTTATGAATACTTTGCCTTGGTAGAGGCTCTTGATAAATGTCCTTTACACCTTTACTCTCTGGACCCCTTCGCCGGAGAAGAGTTGTCCTTTGAGGGGCCCTTTTACAAAGGTGCTTTAGGGGTACCGAGCAGGTAGCATGCGCCAAAACATCACTATTGCTGGTGTTCTGAGGCACCCGGCGGTAGTTCTGCTTTTGGCATGTGCCATTTCACATGGTAGAAGCAATATTTTCTATTTTCTACTATGGGGCATTCCCGGCGGTAATCAGCAATACAGCCACATTGCTGCACACTGCCCGATTACCACCGGGTTAGCGTGTGAGCCCTTACTGCCCACTAAACAGGTGGCCATAAGCGTTCAGGCAGTAAATGAGTGCGTGCTGATCTTAATATTAGGGCATGGCCATTTAATGCTCGATTGAAAACGAGGCCTTTTTCCCACTGCAGTATAAAGTGCCCTAGCGTGCAGGACTTTCATGCGCCAAAACTAGCACAGGCTACTTTTTACCACGGCTTAGCAAAAGGACCCTTTAGTCTCTTATTAGATTTAAATAGGTACTCTGGGCTTTATTCACAGTGTCCTTAGCAATTAGTTCCAGGCAGGGGCATAGCCAGACTTCGGCGGCAGGGGGGTCCAGAGCCTGAGGTGAGGAGCACATTTTAGCCCCCTCCAGCGCCGCCGACCCCCCCACCACCACCGCCACCACCACCTCCACCAACTTTGACCCCCCCCCCCACCGACGACCCTCTCGACCCTCCCTCCCGCCGCCAACCCTCCCCCGCCATCACCATCGGCTACCTTTGCTGGCGGGGGACCCCAACCCCCACCAGCCGAGGTCCTCTTCTTCCTTTGTTCTGTTTCTGAGTCTGACGTCCTGCATGTTGTACATGCAGGATATCAGACTCAGAAACAGAACAGTACAGAAACAGAACGAAGCGTTGCGTTCTGCAAGGCTTCATTCTGTTTCTGTGAGTCTGACATCCTGCATGCACAACGTGCAGGATGTCAGACTCAGAAACAGAACGAAGGAAGAAGAGGACCTTGGCTGGCGGGGGTTGGGGTCCCCTGCCAGCAAAGCTAGGTGACGGCGACTGCGAGTTGGCGGCGGGAGGGGGGGTCGAGAGGGTCGTCGGCAGGGGGGTCCAGGGCCAAATCTATGAGGGCCCAGGCCCCCTGTGGCCCCACGTAGCTACGCCCCTGGTTCCAGGGGAGACCCGACCATTAGCTTACCTGAGGCGAGGACCTCAGGCGCCACTCTTTAGGAGCAGCATTTCAGAGGGCGGCTTTGAGGTGTTTTACCAGAGTTTTACCTGGTCATGGTGACTTTACAAACTTGGCAGTGGCAGCGATTCCCATATGCTGCCCTGCCGCCACTGGCACCTGCCTCTTCCCTTTACTGTGGCCGCCAGAAGTAACTTCCTGTTTTGCTCAGGCAACCACAGTAAAGGGAAGAGGTGGGTGCCAGCAGTGGCAGGGCAGTGTATGGGTTTGGAAAGTCACTGTGACAAGGTAAAATGCCCGGGAGGGGGGGGGGGGGGGGCGGCATCTTGCCTTGGACTGGCCCTGGTTCCTTCCTCCTGTTCCTTAAGGCTTGATCTCACTAGCAGTTAGTGTTTATGGGTTTAAAAAAGGTTTGGACAATTTCCTGGAGGAAAAGTCCATAGTCTGCTATTGAGGCAGTCATGGGGAAGTCACTGCTTGACCTGGGATTGGTAGCATGAAATGTTGCTACTAACTGGGTTTCTGTCAGGTACTTGTGACCTAGATTGGCTACTGTTGGAAACAGGATACTGGGCTAGATGGACCATTGGTCTAACCCAGTATGACTATTTTTATGTCCTAATATTCTTTCTCCCTTCTCCCTTTTCCCTTGGTGGGATTGTGGTGGAGGGCTGGTTCCCCTTTCAAGCTTCTCCTTGCACAAGCTCAGCAGCTTGTTAAGTTTTGTTAGGTATACTCCACTCCTTATCACTCTACCTCTTTGCTTAGGTAGGTGTATTTTAGATAGAAAAACTAGAGACAGGCATTGCTGCAAAGGGGCAATAAACAAGGAAGCAAGAGCAATTGACAAGAGAACTCTCACTTGGCTTGGTATTTATACTAACACATTTAACCTCCGAAGGATTTTTCCTCTTATCACAGTCCATCATAGGTAGGATAGCCAGCACTCTGTTCCAGAAGTTGTGGGAGCATTCTAAGTTAAAAAGTCACATACCTTATTTTGGTAGAATCATCAGAGGTTTCTCCTGTGTCTTTATAGAAAGCTGAACCAGAGTGCTCCTATACTCAGTTTTTTGAAAATACTGACTCAATGGATTCCAGGGCTCTGTCCTTTTCTGGTTCTCTTCCTACCTCTCCCTCCGCATCTTTAGTGTTTACTCTGGTGGATCCTCTTCTACTTCTATCCCTCTGCCTGTCGGCGTACCTCAGGGTTCTGTTCTTGGTCCCCTCCTCTTTTCTATCTACACTTCTTCCCTTGGTTCATTAATCTCATCCCATGGCTTTTCCTACCATCTCTATGCTGATGACTCCCAAATCTACCTTTCTATCCCTGATATCTCACCTTGCATCCAAACCAAAGTTTCAGCGTGCTTGTCTGACATTGCTGTCTGGATGTCTCAATGCCACCTGAAATTAAATATGACCAAAACCGAACTTCTCATTTTCCCCCCCAAACCCACCTCCCCGCTCCCCCCGTTTTCTATTTCTGTTGATGGCTCTCTCATTCTCCTTGTCTCCTCAGCTCGAAACCTTGGGGTCATCTTTGACTCTTCTCTCTCCTTCTCTGCTCATATCCAGCAGATTGCCAAGACCTGTCGTTTCTTTCTTTATAACATCCGTAAAATCCGCCCCTTTCTGTCCGAGCACTCTACCAAAACCCTCATCCACACCCTTGTCACCTCTTGTTTAGACTACTGCAATCTGCTTCTTGCTGGCCTCCCACTTAGTCACCTCTCCCCTCTCCAGTCGGTTCAAAACTCTGCTGCCCGTCTTGTCTTCCGCCAGGGGCGCTTTACTCATACTACCCCTCTCCTCAAGACCCTTCACTGGCTCCCTATCCGTTTTCACATCCTGTTCAAACTTTTTCTACTAACCTATAAATGTACTCACTCTGCTGCTCCCCAGTATCTCTCCACACTCGTCCTTCCCTACACCCCTTCCCGTGCACTCCGCTCCATGGATAAATCCTGCTTAGCTGTTCCCTTCTCCACTACTGCCAACTCCAGACTTCGCGCCTTCTGTCTCGCTGCACCCTATGCCTGGAATAAACTTCCTGAGCCCCTATGTCTTGCCCCATCCTTGGCCACCTTTAAATCTAGACTGAAAGCCCACCTCTTTAACATTGCTTTTGACTCGTAAGCACTTGTAACCACTCACCTCCACCTACCCTCCTCTCTTCCTTCCCGTTCACATTAATTGATTTGATTTGCTTACTTTATTTATTTTTTGTCTATTAGATTGTAAGCTCTTTGAGCAGGGACTGTCTTTCTTCTATGTTTGTGCAGCGCTGCGTACGCCTTGTAGCGCTATAGAAATGCTAAATAGTAGTAGTAGTAGTAGGGTCGATATTCAAAGTGATTTAACCGGCCAGAAATGGAAACCCAGAAATTCAATGCCAGCGCCTGGACATGGCCTGGCATTGAATTTCTGGGTTTAACACTGGTGGCAGTCAGCAAAATGCTGATCGCCGCCGGCTGAGTATTGGGCCAATATTTTTGTCTGTTTCCTAAATCTGGTGAATTTCTTTCCCTATTTTGGTGAGTTATTGCATCTGCAGATAGACAGATGGGTATTACATTACATTGTGTGGAGGGGCATAATCGAAAGGGGCGCCCAAGTTTTCCTGAGGATGTCCTCACAGGACTCCCGCGAAGGGGCGGGGAAACCCGTATTATCGAAACAAGATGGGCGTCCATCTTTCGTTTCGATAATACGGTCGGGGACGCCCAAATTGTGAAATTTAGATTGACCTCAGAGATGGTCGTCCTTAGAGATGGCCGTCCCTGATTTTCAGCAATAATGGAAACCGAGGACACCCATCTCAGAAACAACCAAATGCAAGCCATTTGATCGTGGGAGGAACCAGCATTCATAGTGCATTGGTCTCCCTGACATGCCAAGACACCAACCAAGCCCCCTAGGGGGGCACTGCAGTGGACTTCAGAAATTGCTCCCAGGTGCATAGCTCCCTTACCTTGTGTGCTGAGCCCCCCAACCCCTCCAAAACCCACTACCCACAACTGTACACCACTACCATAGCCCTTATGGGTGAAGAGGGACACCTACATGTGGGTACAGTGGGTTTGTGGTGGGTTTTGAAGGGCTCACATTTACCACCACAAGTGTAACAAGTAGGGGGGGCTGGGCCTGGGTCCACCTGCCTGAAGTGTACTGCACCCACTAAAACTGCCCCAGGGACCTGCATACTGCTGTCATGGAGCTGGGTATGATATTTGAGGCTGGCATAGAGGCTGGAAAAAATATTAAAAAACATTTTTTTGAGGGTGGGCGGGGGTTAGTGACCAATGGGGGAGTAAGAGGAGGTCATCTCCATTGTGGCTTGGTCATAAGAAAAAAAGGACCAGGTAAAGTTGTCCAAGTGTTCGTCAGGGACGCCCTTCTTTTTTCCATTATCGGTTGAGAACACCCACGTGTTAGGCATGCCCCAGCCCCGCCTTTGCTACGCCTCTGACACGCCCCCGTGAACTTTGGTCATCCCCACGATGGAAAGCAGTTGAGGATGCCCAAAATCGGCTTTCGATTATGCTGATTTGGGCGACCCTGTGAGAAGGACACCCATCTTGCGATTTGTGTCGAAAGATGGGCGTCCTTCTCTTTCGAAATGAAGCCTGATAGGCACTTATACCCTGCAAAATCCCTAAATGAAAGCTCTCTGTGGTTTACAATAAGATAAAAACACAAGGCATTTCTTGTGAGCTACACATCTAAAAATACATTACATTACTTATCAAACAATTTAAAAAGTTTATAAGAGCTTTCTTAAACCTGTTAACCTGACCTAGTATTCTGATATTCACAGGCAAAGAATCCCACCATTTCACAGACTGAAAAGAAAATAATCTATCAAAGACAGACCTATAAATAATACCCTTATGGTTAGGGTACTGCAATAAAAGAAGCCATTCTATTTGCTAGTGTGTATTGACCTCTTTTCAATAATTCTAACATTCCATTTGTTGTAGAGCATAAGAGACATATTTATGTTGTAGTTCTGCTGCAGTAAATATTTTAACAAGATTTAACCCTGGTGCAGACAGCTCAGCAGCTCTGATTTTATGCTTTTTCACTGTGATAAACAGTGTAATTTGACTGACAAGGTTGTTAAATAAGGGATTTTTTTAAACCTATATCCTGATATCCTTATAAGAGACTAGTACAGACCGTATACTTTCTAAACAGGAAAGCCCTTTCCTAGAGGTATATCTAACCAGTCTGATTTTCAGGATAGCTATAGTGAAACAGAGAAAAATGAAACCAATTAAACACCGTGTGGCCTATCCAGTCTGCCCATCCATATAATCTAATGTTCCTTCCTCTCCCTTAGAGATCCAATGTATTTATCCCAAGTCTTCTTGAATTCAGATACAATTTTCATCTCCACCACCTCCACTAGGAGGCCATTCCATGCATTCACCTCCCTTTCCATGAAGAAGTATTTCCTTGGGTTACTCCTTAGTCTGTTCCCTTTCACCTTCATCCTTTGCCCCCTCGTTCCAGAGCTTCCTTTCAATTGAACGAGACTTGTCTCCTGTTCATTTTATCATAGAGCTATTTAAACATCTCTATCTTATCTCTCCCACATAAAGGTCTCAGTGTTTAAGTCTGTTCCCATAAGCTTTATGATGAACACCTCTGACCACTTTAGTAGCCATCCTCTGGACCAACTCCATCTTGTTTATATCTTTTTGAAGGTGCAGTCTCTAGAACAGTACACACTCTAAATTCTCATCAGAATCTTATACAGAGACATTATCACCTTCTTTTTCGTGATGGCTATTCCTCTACTCATGCATACAATCATCCTTTTAGCTTTCCCTTTCACTTTTTCTACCTATTTGGCCACCTTAAGAGCATCATATATGATCACACTCAAGTCCTGTTCCTCTTTTGTGCTCAGAAATAATTCACTCCCTAAATTGTACCGCTCCCTTGGGTTTTTGTAGCCCAAAAGCATGAACATGCATTTTTTAGCATTAAATCTTAGCTGCCAAATTCCGGACCATTCTTCAAGCTTCACTAGATCCTTCCTCATGTTATCCACATCATCAGGGTTGTCTACCTTATTGCAGAGTTTGGTATCATCTGCAAAGAGGCAAATCTTACCAGACAGCCCTCCCACAATATCGCTTACAAAAATGTTAAAAAGAATCATACGAAAAACAGATCATTGTGGCCAGTGGTGTACCAAGGGTGGGGTGGAGGGTGTGGTTCACCCAGGTGCAGGGAATAAAGGGGTGAATTGAGCAGTCACAAAGTTGCAGTCTTCATGCTTGCAGCTGCTGGCTCAGGTGGTCACCTGCCCCATCTCATGTCAACTTCCTGTTCTGGGGCAGGGGACTGGCGAACTGATAGCCATGCAGATGTAGTCTGTGGCTCTGTAACTTCTCAGTGCACCCCTTACTGCTTGGAGGAGGAGGTAGAGGTGATGCACCTGTTTGTAACACCTCTTTCCTCAGTGTGAGTTCCATTATCACAATGCATCGTTGCCTTCCATCAACCAATTCTTAACCCAGTGCCAGTCAGTGTAGGGTAAAAACTGAGGTCCCTCAGTTTATTTATAAGTTGTCTCTGTGGACCTGTTTCAAAGGCTTTGCTAAAATTTAAGTACACCACATCTAGTGTTCTCCCTTGATTCAACGCTCTGGTCACCCAGTCAAAAAATTAATCAGATTTCTCTGACAAGATCTGCCTCTAGTAAAACCATGCTGCCTTAGGTCCTGCAATGCATTGGATTCCAGAAATCTCACTATTCTTTTTTAGAAGCGTTTCAATTAATTTACTTACCAAAGAGGTCAGAGTAACCGGCCTGTAGTTCCCAACCTCCTCCTTAAGTTCGCTTTTGAGGATAGGGACCACATCCACCCTTCTCCAGTTCTCCAGGACCACTCCCAACTGTAGAGAAGCATTGGAAAGGTTAGACAGTGGAGCTGCCAGAGTGAATATGTAGGAGATAGACTTTCATACATGGTAGGGGGGTCTCCAACTTATGCAAATCCATCTTGTGCATATTCATTACAGACATCCTTAAAACCAAACCAATTGGTGTGCCGCCAGAACACTAGTGATAAGTAGATTTGTTAAATTTCAACCTGCCTGTTTCTTTACTCTTGTTTTGATCTTTTTCATAGGTCTCTAGTTTTATTGACTGCTAGACTGCTTTCCTTCCTCTTGTCTAATGAGATGTTTATTTACTTTGCAAGCAGTCATCAAGGGGGTAATTCTGTGAAGAAAGCACTAATATTTCTGTGGCAATTGCATGTGTAAATTACTCCAATACAGGCATATACATGCATTTGTGTGCACATGCGCATATAAATGCCTAATATCTGATTACACACTATTCTGTAAATATGCACGTATCTTCCATAGAGCATATTTTACAGAATATTATAAGTTATGTGCATATTTCTGGCATCTAGGTGTGAACATTTAGTTATTTATAGCATTTATACCCCATATGATCCCAAACAAATTCGGGTTCAATGTGGTTTACATCAAACTTTAAAGCAACACATAGTGAGGACTGAGTAGCCTAGTGGTTATAGCGCCAGGTATAACAGCCACAGGTGGCTGGATCAAATCCCATTGCTACTCCTTGTGATCTTGGGCAAAGCACTTAACTATCCATTGCCTTAGGTACAAAACAAGATTGTGAGCCCCCCAGGGACAGAGAAATACCCAGTGTACCTGAATGTAACTCACCTTGAGCTGCTACTGAAAAAAGGTGTGTGCGAAAACTAAATTTAAAAAAAAAGTAAAAGACAATAAGAAGTATTATCATAGCAGCAGAATGACATTTGAAAATAACAAAGTAGCTAAGAGAATAACAGTGGCAAGGAATTCACTAAATAAATATGCTTTTAACAATTTATGAAATTTTAGGTAATTAGAAACACACCTATTTGACTTTGGGAGGGAATTCCATTGCGTAGTAGCTTGGTATGAGAAACTGACATCATGAATTTATTTGCAACGGAGATTCTTACAGTTCGGAAAATGGAGAAGTAGATACACTCTCGACGCAGGATGGGCATTGTGTGATGGTAATTGCAGCAAGCATTGCATATAATCAGGTAGAAGACTGAACAAAATTTGATAAATAAGGGCGCACAGTTTAAAGGTGGCTATGGCTAACATAAGTGCTCGGACGTACCCACACACACATATATATGGTTATGTTACTATTCTATAAAAGGAAAATAGATGCCTCTTTTACAGAGTAGGCTAGCAATTAATGCCTTCTGGGCTCAAGAAGCCTCTTCCAAATCAGACTCTGACAATGTCAGCGTTTCACGGCTCCTTTGCCACTATGTGAGCTTCTAGAGAATACTGCTATATACAATTCCCTGATGCAGCGGTAAAGCAGCTATGAAATGCTGACAGTGTCAGAGTTTATTTTGGAAGAGGCTGCTTGAGCCCACTGCTGATCCTTTTGCTTTTCATAATTAACTGTTATAAACTTGCACATTCCTGAAGAACCCATGAAAAGACATTTTATTTTAAAACCATAATGGTCTCCAGTTTTCCTGCCCTTTCCCATTACTGTGCCTAATAATTATTCCACCTTAATATTTTGAGCTCGCTAGAGGGGACCTTTTACTAGGCTGTGTGCCATGTAGGAGAAAGTTGGGAGTGCTGGATGTACATTTTTTTCCATAGACACTACTAAATTATTATGTATTCACCTCGTCCCTAATACATGAGAGGTTTGCTAAGTGAGCTACCAATCACACTGACCACAACTGAAGTTGTAAAAGCTGACATAACAGATGGACATGGCTTTTTGTTAACTCTTTTGTTCATTTAGCCTTTCATTCTGATGAGTGGTATATTACTTGACGCTGTTTCTCCCTCACCCACATGAGTTTTCCTATGCCACTTGTGACTGTGGGGAGGAGTGGTGAGAGCTGATGGAGAAGTCAGTTTAATTTTGAAGTCCATACAGATAGCTATCGCTGTTGTGGAATGGTCTTTGTCTAACTGGATTGATAGTATACTAAGTTAAGTATATGGTGCATAGTTTAGAAGCACTATTCAGATTTAAGACATGTAGAACCAGCATTTAGACATTTATATTGCATAATCATTTATATATACTAATATTACAAAGCCAGGATATACACATCTAAAACTGAAAAACTGCATCTGGAAAGGGGGCATGATCTGGGCATGTTTTGGGTGAGATTTGAGTCGATCTAAAAACTAAACATGTATTTTCCATTTCAGAAGAAAAACACATGTCTATATCCAAAAAGATTGGCATCAGGATTTACACCTGCTACCTGGGGGGTCTAAGCTTTAGAAAAATGCTTGTGTTGAGGTCACTCCCTTAATCCAGCATTGGTTGATGCCCCCTTCCCTGAAAGCAAAACTGACAAGATAAACTTGGCTCTGGGACAGCTTTATGACAAATAAAGATGTATCCCCTTCCCCCTGATATTCAGCCAGCATTGGTCAGTATATATAGGTACTTATTTTGTACCTGAGACAACAGAGGGTTAGGTGACTTGCCCAGAGTCACAGGAAGTGGTGGGAATTGAATCTAGTTCCCCTGGTTCTTAGTGTATTGTACTAACCTTTAGGCTACTCCTCCACTCCTTTCTGGCCCTAGATCTTTCTGGTCCAGCAACCCACTCCCCAAGGACCTTTTTTCCTCCACCCTATAGTTTGCAGAGACTCAGGAGGAGCACTCATGTACTGGGAAGTGGGTTGCTGGACCAAGAGGACCTAGGGCTTGGGAGAAAAAGGTCCAGAAAGAATTCTTTTTGAAGTAGAAAGAAGAATTGTTTGCACAATAATTCAGCCTAGGTGACTGAGAAGCAGGAACACTGTGTGAAGAAAGTGTAACCTGAAGACAAGTTGGCAGTAGACCTGAAGAATGACTCAACAGAGGACTCTAGACCTTCAAATGCCCTAATCTGGTTAAAGGATGGATTAGGGATCCTTACTGTGAAGATCTGGAGTCCTCTGGAATCTGAGCATACTGGAAGGTATATGTTCTGTTTTGTACTGCTTCTCTCTGATTTCTCTGAGTTAATTTGTAGCAAGGATCATCCTGATTGACTTACCTTCGTTTCAAGGTTCAAGGTTGCATTTATTTGATTAATCACCTAGGGCAATGCCATCAAAGGGATTTATATACAAAAAAATCTCTAAATTACATCAACATACAATGTGTTGTTGTCTCTGCTCGTCAAGAAATTGCCAATAAAATCCAGTTTCTTTTGAATAATCAACCTCAAAGTAGACTTGGATTTGTTGGGAATGAGTGAACTAATTGAGGACTGGTTGAATGAATAGCACAAAGTCAGGCCCCTGGACAATTGCCTGCCCCTCCCATCCTTCCACTGTCCATCAATGGTCTCCAGGTTATGGGGAGAGAGTGGGAAGATGGCCACCTAGACTCCATCACTAACTCTGTCCATAAAAAAAGGAGCTAAATAATTATAGATTCATATTTAATGATTCTGTTCATCTAAGAAATTTCTTGAATTCTAAAACTTCTCTTGTGGTGGTATTCACAGTTCAGCCTCATTAAGCTGGCAACCAGGAATATCATGTGATATTGATAATTTGCCAGGGGCTGTGATAGCGTGACTTGTGGTTGGCTAAAGAACCTCACAGACACAGGCAGTTTGCAGTACAAAGTCAAAGGAAAACTTTATTGGTGGAAAATAAAGCAATACAGTCTGTTCCCCTGTCACAGACTCCGTCCAACCCTTGGCAACAACAACCCCAATAACATTTACTTTCTCCTTTCTAAGCACTTCGATCTTCTTCAGTATACTTCCAATTACTCAAACATAAGTCTAGGCCTGGCTCCAACTAGGACCTGGGTCTTCATAGAAAATAAAGGCCCTCTTTTACCTTTGCAGTCTTCTGTTCCTTCTCATGCAATCCCTGGGTGTCTACAGGATGCAAACCTCTGAGGTATGGCCACTTCTTGCTTCCCTAGGGCTCCCCCACAGGTACTACAGCCCAGCCAACACTTCTTCCCTTGGAGTTTCTCTCCTGGAGACACCTTCACTTTGGACCTCCCCCTCCCACCCCCCCAAGAGAGTTCTTTCCTGGGGCCTCCCTGAAATTTTCTGCCCCAGGGCATTTAACTACCTACTTGCCTGAGCCCCACCCCTGTGACTCAGCATAATAGTGCCACCTGCCATAAGGTGGTGTAACTTCAACACCAGTGAGAGAGTGTTTCTAGGAACACTTGCAGCTATACCATTCACTTCCTCACAGTGTCTCTAATAAGTTTTGTGTTTGGAATCTTATCTATACCACATTTTCAGGACATGTCTGGGAGAAGAGAGCATATATGATTCTACAGGGATAAATTTTTCAGATCCATGAATCTTAGCAGACCACGGACATACGGTATCCATCCAGGGCTGACTTAAAGGGCAAAGCCAATGAAGCACCAGCTCAGGGTGCTGAAGCTTAAGAGCATTAAAAACAAACCCTGCCTTAATGGCTCACCCTTTGCAGTTGTAAAATGTGAGTTGGTGTCATTCTGCCTCCTCCCTGCAGTTCAGATGCCCTTTGATTCAACCTCCCAATAGCTGAAGATCTATAAGACCAGTGATGTACAGTCCAAGTGTTGGTGGGGAGACCTAAGCCACATTGTCTTTTGATCTACAAGAGCCATGGTTTCCTGCCTCATGGAGCTCCTAACAGCTGGTGATATCTGCATAGAAGCACTGTCTGCTGTGTAGTCAGACAGAGAGCATGGAAGTAATTGAGTGATGGAGAGAGAACATGGGGTGATTTAGAGGAAGAAACATTATCTAGCTCAACTTATCATACACTACTAAGCCCAACTTTACATTATTTTACTACTGTTTTATTAAAATTCTATTAACTTTATATTTCAAATTACTATGTAAGCCGCATTGAGCCTGCATTATGTGGGAAAGCGCGGAGTACAAATGTAATAATAATAATAATAATAATAATAATAATATTTGTCTTGTATAAAGAAAAGCAGAGTTGTTTTTGAAGTGTTCAAATGCATGCCAGTGTGTCTTACCTGTCACCTCTCTCACTTCCTCTGTCCTCTTCCTCTCCGATGGCCAGAAGCAAACGTGGGCGCTAGAGCCCTTGAGTTCCGGATTAGTGCCCGCGTTTGTCTGCATCCCAGGGTCAGAGCCAGTGAGCGCGTGAAACAAAGCGCTCACCAGCACTGACTGTAAATTGCATGCAAATGCATGCAAACGAGGGTCTCCAACATTCCTCCCTTATGATCAGTAGGCAGCGCGCCAAACAAGGGCACTCAAGGATAGGAGAAAAACCTTTAGCAGCCCAATGCTTGTAAATACATTTGTTTTATAGAGAAAAGTAGAGCTATTTTTGAAGTGCTCAAATGTGTGTCATTGTGTGTCTTATCTGTCACATCTCTCACTTCCTCTGTTCTTCTCTTCCTCTCCTCTATGTCTCTCTGTACTGCTGATGCCCTGCAGAAGCTTTTTTAATATTTGGAGGAACTTGTAGGGGGGACAACAGGCCAGTCATTTGCCTCTAGAGGGATAACCCTGCATGGGAGACTCCCTGCTTTTGTGACTAGCCAGGGAGGGGGGCTGGATCTCCTAGAGAAAATGGTGTCATTTAATTGCTAGCAGAAAAAGAGAAGGAAGAAAATGCAGACTTCCAGAAAGACTCAGTTGCTAATTCCTCTGTTGTCTTTGTACTTGTTTTGCAACTAAGAATTCTCTATGTTTTCTCCTAAGTGTTGTATGTGTTAAATGATAAAAGGAATTTTCAATTATTTGTAATGTAAGAATGGAGATGTGAATATTTTTGCCCAAACTGGGTCAGAAAATCAGAACCAAACAAATGGAGATTCAAACTGAGCTGCAAACAGTTCAGAGGTGTAAGATGCCCATTTGCAATCTATTCATCTAATTATCCAAAACCCTCTGGTTTAGATTGTGAGTTAAACAAAGAACAGTAAAATTGATATTTAAAAATTTCATGTATGTTTCGATACATATTGAGCCTGTAGTGATCACTGTTTTTTTTTTTAAATGCTGGCTGCCATGGGCCAATAAATCCAGATATTCAGCAGCAACCACTGAATTTCCACATATTGTGGTGAGTGCTAAGCACTCTTCAGATAACAGTGATATTAAGCCTCTCTTCAGAAAACCTATCCAGATAAACTTAGGACAGCTTTTTGCTGTCCTCAGTTATCTGCATAGTTACTCAGGTAGCGGTGCAGAAAATTGCCACTACCCCAATAACTCTGGGCTGTGTCCCAGGACCACCCTGGCACTATCCAAATAGTGCCACAGCAATCTGTAAAGATATTTAGTGCCATTATCAGAATAATGCCACAGTGGTCAGTAAAGATATTTAGTGGTGCTATCAGAACAGTGCCACAGTGGTCAGTAAAGGTATTTAGTGGCACTATCAGAACAATGCCACAGTGGTCTGTAAAGATATTTAGTGGCACTGTTCAAATAGTGCCACAGTGGTCTGTAAAAATATTTAGTGGCACTATCAGAACAGTGCCACAGCAGTATGTAAAGATATTTAGTGGCACTGTTCGAATAGTGCCACAGTGGTCTATAAATATATTTAGTGGCACTGTTCGAATAGTGCCACAGTGGTCTATAAAGATATTTAGTGGCACTATCAGAACAGTGCCACAGCGGTCTATAAAGATATTTAGTGGCACTGTTGGAATAGTGCCAGGGTGGTCTGTAAATATATTTAGTGGCACTGTTTGAATAGTGCCACAGTGGTCTGTAAAGATATTTAGTGGCACTGTTCGAATAGTGCCACAGTGGTCTATAAAGATATTTAGTGGCACTATCAGAACAGTGCCACAGCGGTCTGTAAAGATATTTAGTGGCACTACCAGAACAGTGTCACAGCAGTATGTAAAGATATTTAGTGGCACTCTTCGAATAGTGCCACAGTGGTCTATAAATATATTTAGTGGCACTATCAGAACAGTGCCACAGCGGTCTGTAAAGATATTTAGTGGCACTGTTGGAATAGTGCCAGGGTGGTCTGTAAAGATATTTAGTGGCACTGTTTGAATAGTGCCACAGTGGTCTGTAAAGATATTTAGTGGCACTGTTCGAATAGTGCCACAGTGGTCTATAAAGATATTTAGTGGCACTATCAGAACAGTGCCACAGCGGTCTGTAAAGATATTTAGTGGCACTCCCAGAACAGTGTCACAGCAGTATGTAAAGATATTTAGTGGCACTGTTTGAATAGTGCCACAGTGGTCTGTAAAGATATTTAGTGGCACTGTTTGAATAGTGCCACAGCGGTCTGTAAAGATATTTAGTAGCACTGTTCAAATAGTGCCACAGTGGTCTGTAAAGATATTTAGTGGCACTATCAGAACAGTGCCACAGCGATCTGTAAAGATATTTAGTGGCACTGTTGGAATAATGCCACAGCGGTCTGTAAAGATATTTAGTGGCATTATCCGAATTGTGCTACAGCAGTCTGCAGAGATATTTAGTGGCACTATCAGAAAGGTGCCACAGTGGTCTCTAAAGATATTTAGTGGCACTATTCAAATAGTGCTGCTGAATATCTTTCTCTGCATTATAGTGGCACAATTCAAATAGTGCCACAGTGATCTGTAAAGCTATTTAGCAGAACTTTCTGAATAGTTCTGCTGAATATCTGTCTCAGCAGGACTTATGCAGGGAGCAGGTGCTGATACCTGGATAAATCCATGTAAATATTGACCCCCCCCCCCCCTATATGTTTCTGATATCTTTTGCAAAGTGGTGATGAAATATTTAAAATTTGAATTTGCTTTGGTGTTGACAGCCCAGGTGTTAGGAAAAACAAACTGATTGATTTAGAACTGCAGGCTCTTGCTATGGTGACACTTTTTTTTACAGTGGTAAGTTGCAATAAGTACTGATCTGTGTCTAATTATTTGATCTATATTCCATTTCCAAGTCAGTAGTGAATTCAGCGATGGCCCTGCTTATGTTTTGTTCATATTGGTTCCATATTATTGAACGTAGCACATGCTGACTCTGGGCTAAAGATCAGATTTTAACAGCAGTTGTCCATGTGATTACTCTTAACTGTGATACTTGTTTTCTGGGATAGTGTTGTTTATTTATTTATTTAATGGGTTTATATCCCACTTTAAAATCAAAACCCAAGTCACCCAATTCTCTGAATAATATTAGTCGTGTTGCATTTACCTAGGTTTTGTCCGTTATTCTCCATAAGACCGAGACACAGAAATAAAAACTGGAACAAGTTTTATGTCCTCTTTTCTGGACTGGAGAGGTTTTGTAATTTATATTAAATCTTATATCTGCTGTTTTTACCATTGAAAATAATTAACTGGTTTTCAGACCTTCAAATGAGGTTAGAAGAACGAGAATGATAGTGCAGAGGTTATCAGTATTTGGATACTCTAAGGACAGACCCAAGTTGACAGGCCACTGCATCAATGAGCTTACAATCGGGATACCTAAAGTGAAATGCAAAGGTATCCAAGAACATAAGACTTAAAATTAAAGTGATTAAACGCTTTGAAACAAATATAAAGAGATTCAATAAGGAGATACGGTTTTTACCCTTTGTTAGACATAGTCCTTTTCTAGTTGTAAATTCTGACGTTTATTTTTTCAGCTTTCTCCTTTCCTTGCAAGCACATCAGTTCCCATCCCCCATTCATTCACTTTATAACTCCTCTTTACAGCTTTAGAAAGCAAACACCACTACCCCACCACTGTAATGCAACCTATAATTTACTTGTGTATTTAGGCAAAACTACCCCACTAACCTGCATCCATCTCAGATCTCAATAATCCTCTCTAAGTAGTGGCCCCAGGGCTTGCAACAAACAAACTAAAGCATAATCCCTTCTAGATCCAAACTCCTCTGGTTAAGCTGACAAGGATGATTTTTTAAAACATTACTCTCTCTTATCAGGATAAAATGGTGTGGTAGCCCTGATAGTCCACTTTTAAAGATAATGAATAGAAATAAAACAGAGCGTGGGGTACAAATGTAATAAATAAACATAAGACCTTTGAATTTAAAATGATGTAACATTTTGACACCCACCAGACAGGACTAAACAAAGATCTGGGGGGGTCCTTTTACTAAGGTGAGCTGAAAAATGGCCTGCAGTAGTGTAGACGCATGTTTTGGGCGTGCGCAGGATCATTTTTCAGCGCACCTGCAAAAAATGCCTTTTTAAAATTTTTGCCGAAAATGGACATGCGACAAAATGAAAATTGCCGCACAGCCATTTTGGGTTTGAGACCTTACAGCTAGCCATTGACCTAGTTGTAAAGTCTCATGCAGTAACCAGGCGGTAATGACCTACGCACGCCAAATGCCACTCGGCACGCGTAGCTGACGCACGCCAGAAAATAAAAAATATTTTTCAGGCGCGCATAGCAGACATGTGCCAAAATTGAAATTACCACAAGGGCCACATGGTATCCATGCAGTAACTCCATTTTGGTGCACGTTGGGTGCACGTAGACGCTTACGCAGGTTAGTAAAAGGGCCCCTGGATTTCCTATCACACATTTTAAAAAATAAAATTATACTGCTATCACCCTCTGATCACCCATTCATATCTCCCTGTTTCTCAACCCCCCCCCCCCCCCCCCCCCCACACACACACACACCTTTCCCCATGAGACTGTCATGGAATGCTTTTATATTTCTCTTATATATTCTGATAGTTGTCATCATTTGCTCATTTCTGATCTGAAGAAGAAGGTATTGCCTTCAAAATGCTAATCAAAAAATGTATTACGTTAGTCCTATAAAAAAAGGTATCTTATTTTGTTTTATTTCTACTTATTACCCTTTTATCAGGAAACCTCTTCCCACCCAAAGACTGAGGGGCTGATGCTGCAAAAGTGTGCAGCCATTCCCGCACCATTAATGCAGGGTTAACACTTTGTCTGTGCATAATGATCTTTGCAGACCAAAGTGAAGCAGTAGAGAGAGGGAATCTGGCGAGAGAATAATCTGTGTGCAAGAGGGTGTACTGATGATATCATAGCACTGTGCCTAATATAATTGCATGGTAATGTGCTATGCATATTGTAATGGCATAGTAATGAGGTCTTTAGCCATTCATCCAGGATGCAAAGAAGTGTGCAGAAAGATCAGAAAGCCAGGCACAGGGTTCCTTTCAGTGCGGTGTATAGAGCATGTGGTTTGTGCAGGCTGCTGCATTCAGCGTTAGAGATACACAGAATTTTTTTTTGTCAAACTTATATAATTCAGGTCCCTTTCCTAGGTCTGCACACATACACATTTCATTTAAACAGGGAAGAAAGTAACAGAAACTGCAAGATGTAAAAACCCTTACTCATAAGGCCTAAAATTGAGGGTATTTTAATAATTGCCATATGCCCCATTTAACAAAATTATCAGCATATGAAGAGTAGTGGGATAGGAGCTGCTAAGCAGTTGGAACTATTCCTAGAGGATTCATCTCATACCCCCCAGATTCTATATAGTGCGACTTAAGTTGGCATACAAATCCAGTTCTATTCTGGATTTGAGCGTGCAACTTAATTACTTAACAAGCCAATTGGCGCTGATAATTGCCACATAACAAGCAGTTATTGACATTAATTTTATTAATTAGAATTTACACGCAGAACTGTCTAAGCATATTCTATAACGTGATGCATGTAAATTCTAAGTCACAGTTGAAAAGGGGGCATGGCCATAGGCGTGGAATGGGCAGGTTGTGGGCATTTCTAAAATCCATACATGTTGATATAGAATACACCTGGTCTGTGTGTACTTTAGATGTTGGCATTTACGCCAAGTTTTACTTGATGTAAATTCCCACGTCTAAATTTAGTCTCACGGATGGGCGCGTGGCATAATCTAAAAACAGTGTCGAAATTTAAGCTTATTCTATAAAATATGCCTAAATTTAGGCATACTTTATAGAAAACGCCTAGGCGTATTTCATTTCGGCGATGATTTTTTTAGGCATGATATAAAGAATCTAGTCCATAATGTATTAGCTTTAAGATTTATAGTTCACTGATTATGGGCTGGCCAGACTCTTAACAGTATAAAATATAAGCAACAGCATGTATGCTTGATAGAATTCTCATAAGCATGAGAAGTTCAACTGAATTACATAGATATTGAATAGGCCTTGCTGTCATTTTTAAAGCATGTAGGTGTGTGGAAGGTTCATTCTATTCAGTTCTTTAAAAAAATAGCAACAAAAGAAATAGTATATTTAAGGGTGTCATAAAATTGTTCCTTGCTAGTGAGGTATGTGTTTCCACAGACACACAGTCATAATGTCGGAAGAGAGGTGTTTGATAGTGTTATGATTCCCTTCAGAGGGAGGTGTCTAAGGCTTGGTGGATCTATTATTATCATTATTATTGTTATTAAGATTTGTTAACAGCCTTTATGAAGAGACATGCATAAGTTGGTATGCAAATGTGTAGCTTGACAGTCAATTTACAGTATTATAACAGTATAACTATAGTCTGAAAGACAATTCTACAATTAGGCGCCCACATGAAAGTACCACTAGCATGTGTAAATATATAGAATACTATCACCTTCACTGGTAAGTGTACACTTAAGCGCATACATGACAGCAAACTGACTAAACTGTACCTTATAATCAGTAACCACTGGTGATGAAAAAACTTTATCAAAGAACCGGGCATCAATGGATTCTCATGTAGGTATTACAGCAACAGATGCCGTTGTTACAATACTTACAATGTTTTGCCAGGAAATCTGGAAGACAACAGCATGGCTGATTGACTAGAAAAGATCAGTGTTCATACCAATACTGAAGAAAGGTGATCCAACTGACTGTGGAAATTTATTTACAGTGGGGGAAATAAGTATTTGATCCCTTGCTGATTTTGTAAGTTTGCCCACTGACAAAGACATGAGCAGCCCATAATTGAAGGGTAGGTTATTGGTAACAGTGAGAGATAGCACATCACAAATTAAATCCGGAAAATCACATTGTGGAAAGTATATGAATTTATTTGCATTCTGCAGAGGGAAATAAGTATTTAATCCCTCTGGCAAACAAGACCTAATACTTGGTGGCAAAACCCTTGTTGGCAAGCACAGCGGTCAGACGTCTTCTGTAGTTGATGATGAGGTTTGCACACATGTCAGGAGGAATTTTGGTCCACTCCTCTTTGCAGATCATCTCTAAATCATTAAGAGTTCTGGGCTGTCGCTTGGCAACTCGCAGCTTCAGCTCCCTCCATAAGTTTTCAATGGGATTAAGGTCTGGTGACTGGCTAGGCCACTCCATGACCCTAATGTGCTTCTTCCTGAGCCACTCCTTTGTTGCCTTGGCTGTATGTTTTGGGTCATTGTCGTGCTGGAAGACCCAGCCACGACCCATTTTTAAGGCCCTGGCGGAGGGAAGGAGGTTGTCACTCAGAATTGTACGGTACATGGCCCCATCCATTCTCCCATTGATGCGGTGAAGTAGTCCTGTGCCCTTAGCAGAGAAACACCCCCAAAACATAACATTTCCACCTCCATGCTTGACAGTGGAGACGGTGTTCTTTGGGTCATAGGCAGCATTTCTCTTCCTCCAAACACGGCGAGTTGAGTTCATGCCAAAGAGCTCAATTTTTGTCTCATCTGACCACAGCACTTTCTCCCAATCACTCTCGGCATCATCCAGGTGTTCACTGGCAAACTTCAGACGGGCCGTCACATGTGCCTTCCGGAGCAGGGGGACCTTGCGGGCACTGCAGGATTGCAATCCGTTATGTCGTAATGTGTTACCAATGGTTTTCGTGGTGACAGTGGTCCCAGCTGCCTTGAGATCATTGACAAGTTCCCCCCTTGTAGTTGTAGGCTGATTTCTAACCTTCCTCATGATCAAGGATACCCCACGAGGTGAGATTTTGCGTGGAGCCCCAGATCTTTGTCGATTGACAGTCATTTTGTACTTCTTCCATTTTCTTACTATGGCACCAACAGTTGTCTCCTTCTCGCCCAGCGTCTTACTGATGGTTTTGTAGCCCATTCCAGCCTTGTGCAGGTGTATGATCTTGTCCCTGACATCCTTAGACAGCTCCTTGCTCTTGGCCATTTTGTAGAGGTTAGAGTCTGACTGATTCACTGAGTCTGTGGACAGGTGTCTTTCATACAGGTGACCATTGCCGACAGCTGTCTGTCATGCAGGTAACGAGTTGATTTGGAGCATCTACCTGGTCTGTAGGGGCCAGATCTCTTACTGGTTGGTGGGGGATCAAATACTTATTTCCCTCTGCAGAATGCAAATAAATTCATATACTTTCCACAATGTGATTTTCCGGATTTAATTTGTGATGTGCTATCTCTCACTGTTACCAATAACCTACCCTTCAATTATGGGCTGCTCATGTCTTTGTCAGTGGGCAAACTTACAAAATCAGCAAGGGATCAAATACTTATTTCCCCCACTGTATTTAGATTTTGCTCACACCTTTTTCAGTAGTAGCTCGTGAGTTACATTCAGGTACACAATATTTCTCCATCCCACGAGGGCTCACAATCTAAGTTTGTAACTGAGGCAATGGAGGGTTAAGTGACTTGCCCAAGATCAGAAAGAGCAGTAGTGGGATTTGAGCCTGCCACCTGTGGATTGCAAAACCAGTGCTTTAACCACTAGGCCACTCCTCCATACACAGGTTCTCTGCTTCAACATGCCTTCAAGATTCTACTAAAGATCATTTGATAGAGTTTATAACCATATCTGGAACAGTCACTGCCTAAAGTTCAAGCAAGATTCAGGAAAGGACGAGGAACAAGAGATATTATCACAGCTGTGAAATGGATCCTTGAAAAATGAAAGAATACCAAAAGGATATCTACATGTGTTTCATTGACTACTGCAAGACCTTTATGTAAACCAAGAAAAACTCTAGGCCACAATAAGAAGCACAGTATACCTGAATACCTGATAGTTCTCTTATATAACCTTTACATTGATCAAGAAGCAACAGAATGAATGGAACAAGGAAAAATAGAATGGTTCAAAATATGCCATTGTGTACGACAAGGCTGCATACTTCCCCTCACCTGTTCAATCTATATGCAGAACAAATCATCAGAGAAACAGGACTATATGAAGAAACCTGAGGTGTGAAAATTGGTGGAAAACTCATCAGCAACTTTCACTGAGGATAACATTTTTATTGGCTGAGGGTGAAGACGATCAAACATCTGATCAGAATCAAGGAACATAGTCTCAAAATGGACCTGCACCTTGACCTGAAGAAGACAAAGATCCCAATAACTGGTAAAATCAATAATTTAATGTTTGATGGAGAAGTGATAGAAATAGTAGACTACTACAACCTGCTTGGATCAATAATCATAACGAAACAACAAGAGGTCAAGAAATCCAACATATTGCTCTTGGCAGAACAGCTGTGCCGGACCTGGTCAAAATCTTCATGTGCAGAGATGAATCTCTGCATACAAATTGTTACTTTCAGTAATGTCACGTGTATTTGAAAGTTCGACAGTGAAGAAGCAAGAAAGGAAGAAAATTGATGATTTTGAATTATGGTGCTGAAGACGAATACCATGAATAGCATGGTCTGCCCAAAGAACTAATCAGTCGGTATTGGAGGATATCAAACCTAAACTTTCCTTGTAAGCTCAAATGACAAGACTTTGACTTTCATACTTTGGACATGTCATACAAATAGAAAGACATCATGCTTGGCAAGGTTGAAAGCCTATGCAAAAGAAGAAGACCAGCAATGCAAAGGATCAGTATAATAACAATAGCCGTGGATGCCACTATATCAACAACTAGCTGCCCGACTGAAGAACGAACACAGTTCAGGGCCACTATCCATAGGGTCACTATGAGTTGATATTGACTCAATGGCACTTAACAACAACAAATCCAAATACGTAAATACTCAACCTATGAATATACTTGTCTCCTCTTGAAGGCACTCACAAACCCCCTCGTCAGCATAGCCAACTGTATACTGCCTGCCTCACATTACACTGGTCCTTTGCTCCTACCAGCCAAACTTACAGCTCAGCAGCCATCATTGGCAGCCCATTCTTGGTGTAGGTTCATAGACAGTACTTCCCATCCAAAATAAGGCCTCCTGATCACCTGAAGTTTGCATCCCTCAAAAATGCTTTATTCAACAAACTACTTCATGACTGTGCTCTGTTCTCATTCCAGATTTCAAAGCTCTCTTTTGCTTCTTCCTCAAGCCAGCAGCCCCATGCTGCCTCAGAAGAAGCCTCCTCTGCCTGTGCCACCAAAGCTCTACTCTTTTTCCTGTTATGTATTGCATGGATTTCTGGAGTACTGCATTCATGCTGGCTTTGTTCTCCCTAGAGTGTGGCCTTGACTCTTCTACACAGCTCCATTACAGAATACTAGAGTAACCCAGCATCGGTGCACCTAACATTTATGTGCCTGCAGTTATATCAGCCAGAACCCTGCTGTAATCACAATCACGTAAATGCAGCAAGGGGTGTGTATATTATAGCATTCTGTAAGTTATGTGTGTAAATGGTTGCCCTGCCCATGATATATCCATATATGTACACCCCCTTGCACTTATTCACACCCTTACAGAATAGCGCTAATGCGGCCTGCTAGCAGTTACACATGTAAGTGTACATTTACCTGTGAAAGTGCTAGTGTTCTGTAAATGTATGTGTGCAAGTGGTGTGTAAATGTGGGTTAGTATAGAATTGCCCTTCACATATGTAAGACCCTGGAAATCCATTTTGTTGGATTTCTTGACTTCTTGTTGTTTCATTATGATTATTCAGCCAAGCAGGTTGTAGTTGTCTACTATTTCTATCACTTCTCCATCAAATATTAAATTATTGATTTTACCAGTTATTGGGATCTTTGTCTTCTTCAGGTCAAGGTGCAGGCCCAGTTTGAGATGCGGGCCCATTTTCAGACTATGTTCCTTGATTCTGATAATCTGATGTTGGATTGCCTTCACCTTCAGCCAATAAAAAGGGTATCCAATATAAATTTGCCCTCAGACTACAGGTATATATTTCCCCAGTAAATCTTTCAAGGCAGGTTTTGGAATATCAGACGCCTGCCCATGGTGCGGTCTAGCTAAAAAGGGTATCCATCCTATTTATATATTTGGCTTGGAGGCCAAGTTATACCTGGTGTTTCCACATCTCAGCATAATATATATGTATAAGTGATTTAAGTGGGCAGGAGAGGCTCCTGACTGCTTAAATTGCTTGGGGCTGGCTATCTGTCGAAATTCAGGAGCACACTGGACAGTGCTACCAAATATTGGCACTAACCGGCTATTTTGGAACTGGACTGTACAAGAGAGTTACAGGGGTAGAGTCGGGAAGGAGCAGGCAATTACGAGGGTGCTAGCAATAACCAATGCCATGCCTGCATAGCTAAGTGAGCATATAAAACGGCGCAAAATGCAATCCCAACTGAACTTTGGCTGACAAATTTCCAGGTACTAGCCTGAAGTGTTCAGATCCCCTCCCCTCCTGTCCCTTGGAATAACAACAGATTCATTTTGAAGGGGAAACCAGGCATGAGTGGGCATCGCTTCTACCCTCTCTACCGTTAGATCACCAGGGATCAAGAAGGTAGGTAGGAGGGGGGCTACAGTAGTGTAGGGAGGGATATTTGGGGAGGGGTCTCTTGCTGTTCCAGGGGGTGGGAGGGAGGGAAATCAGAAGGGAGGCTCTGTTTCAGTTCCTGGAAATAGAAGGAGGGATTAGAAGGAGGGGTCTGTGCATTTCCAGGGAGTGAGAGATGGTATCATGGGGGGTGGGGGCATCTGAATCAAGGGGAGGGGTCAGGACCTAGCCAGATATCCTGGCAGGTGCTGGCTGAATATTGGCCAGGACTTGCATAAATCTCAGCAGCTGCTTCCTATCCAGTCAGACCCAGATAATCAATGCCAGTGCCCGCACATGACCTGGCATTGAATATGCAGGTCTAACTTAGCTGGCAACGGTAAGCATTTAACAAAATACTCACTGTCACTGGTTGAATATTGACCGGATCATTTTTATGGATTTGCAGTCTCACTCCTGGACAACTCCACCCATTCCCTCCCGGCTCTACGTGCAGCATTATCTCCCGGATTCTATATAGTGCGACTTAGGTTGCCAGACTTGTATGCACAACTTAATTAGTTTAATGAGCAATCGGTGCTGATAATTGAACTTAAACAATTATTGACAGTAATTGGCATTAATTAGTATTTACTCACACAAATAAAGTGTATTCTATAAAGTGATGCATGTAAATTCTAAGATGCAGATCTGAAAAGGGGGCATTGTCATGGGAGGGTTGTGGGCAGTACATTTTTTCTACTGAAAAAGGTGCTGGTAGTCAAATGCCAGGCCATCCTTCAGGGGTGGGGTGATCACTGAGGGACCCACCCTACAATAGCCAGGCTTCGTGCAACCAGTCACAGAATCTATGACAAGACAGAATTGGTGTGTAGGGCCTGAGTTCTTTCATTAAAACTTGGGGACCATGGGTCAATTTTAGCAGACAATGGAAAAAGTGCCAGTACTCAGTACCCCCAAGTACCACCTCAAAAAAAGCCCTGGTTGTGGGCATTCCTAGAATCTATGTTCACTGTTATAGAATATGCGGCTTCCGTGAGTAATTTAGGCATTGGCATTTACATCAGGTTTTCTTTGGTGTAAATGGCCACACCTGAGGAGGAGTAGCCTAGTGGTTAATGCAGCAGACCTTGATCCTGGGGGACTGGGTTCAATTCCTACCACAGCTCCCTGTGACTCTGGGCAAGCCACATAACCCTCCATTGCCCCAGGTACAAAATAAGTACCTGTATATAATATGTAATCTGCTTTGAATGTAGTTGCAAAAACCACAGAAAGGCAGTATATCAAGTCACCCCCCCCCCCCCCCCCCATAGTCACAGAAAATAGCTGTTGGGCACATTCTATAAACTACACCTAGATTTAGGCAGGGTTCACCTAGCATATTTTCTTTCTGCACCAATTTTTAATTGTGATATATAGAATCTAGTCCTATATGCATATCTGAAAATGCGTATAACGCCATATGTAGAATGACCCAGAAAGTTTCTTTTTAAAACAGCTATACATTCAGCATAAGTACATAAGTACATAAGCACCACCATACTGGGAAAAGACCAAGGGTCCATCAAGCCCAGCATCCTGTCTCCGATAGCGGCCAATCCAGGTTTCAAGAACCTGGCAACCCCCCCCCCCCCCCAAAAAAAAAAAAAATTAATAATGTTCAATGGACTTTTCCCTCAGGAATCTGTCCAAATCCCCTTTAAATTCCGTAAGGCCAGCTGCATGGTGCCAAACATGTAACTGCCTTTTGAATATCGACCTTCTAATGTTCAGCTATTCAGTCACCTAAGCCATTACATAAATGGTGCCCAACAATACAGAGCATGTTGGAGCATCAGTGAACTTGTTAAATATGGTGCCAACCATTTGTGTGCTTAGAAAATGTCCCCCTAAAGAGTCTGGAGAAAAGAATCTCCCACTGATTCCAATATAACCAAAGTGTCCACTGAGAAGCCTGGAGGGGACTGGGCAGAAAAGAAGATGCCTTGTGCTAGTCATTAGGAAGAGTTAGAGATGTCAAAATGGAATGCAGCCCTGGAGAGTTTCTGTGTTGGCCTGATTGCAGAGATCCAGAAGTTTGCAATTGAAGGGGATTTCCAGTTCAAGCATAGACATGGGAAGCTGTCTTTAGTGCTGTAAACAGAAAAGGGTATGAATGGAAGCGATTACTATCTTTACCTCAGACAGGGGCTACTTTCATTTGCATCAATGTTTGCCTACTACCCCTGCTACGATGAGTCTGAGGAAAATAAGGGGACAGGGAGGCAGCAATTAAAACAGCCATAGAACCAATAGAGAAGCAGGAATTACAGCTGTTATCATCCCCTGGAGTAAAATAGTATCCCCATAATCTAGAAAGTTGTGCACCCAAATTTCTGACTAACATGAAAATTTGCATGCACAACTTATAGAATAAAGTCAGTTGTGTGCGTAACTTGATAGATTAATTAAATGCTAATTGGCTTTAACTAATTATTAGCTATAATTGGTGTCAATTGCCTACAGTTTGACGTGAGCATTTACACCAGGGCTGGCATAAGTGCTCGCACCTACATTTAGGCGTGTAAATGAGGATGTACGCAAGCATTTGATAACAGCAGTTGTGGACACAACCACCGTTATAGAATCCGCGCTTAGCACACATCATCCCGGAGCCTAACTTTAGGTGATCTATTGAGAATTACCTCCAAAGTGTATAGGGGGCTATGTTGGAAAAAAATGGAGTTGGTCAAGACCTGGTGGCAAGTGTGTTGAAGTGAGCGCATTACAAACTATAGTTGGCCTGACAGCTATGCTCTTATTTGGAGAGAAGAGCCTTGCAGATAGTGGTTTACTCTATGGTGTTTAGTGTAGTAGATTATTGTAATAGTTTATATGTTAGTTTGGCAATGAAGTACTGTTGGAAGCTGTAAGTGCTCCAGAACATAACTATAAGGGTGCTTTTAGGAGACTTCTAAGCTGAACAGGAGTCATCCAATGGCATTGCAGCCAGTAGGGTTGGTGCTTCAAGATTGTGTTTTCAATCGCTAGTGATAGGCAGGTTCCCTGGAGGCCTGCAGAGCTTGCCTGTCCCTCACTATTGAAAATGCCATAGTGAAAGAGCACCTCCCTCTGGCAGGACTGTAGGTGGAGGACTCCCGCTCAGCTTAGAGGGAACAGTGATTGAATGAGTGCTCAGCTTTTGCAGGCCCAGTTGTATTGGCTCCCCTATTCTGGAATGTGATAGATATAACATATTGGTTTTGGCCTTTAAAATTTTACAGAATCAGAAGCCAGAATATTTGTGTGATAAGTTACAAAAAATGTCTTGACAAGCAGTTTACAGTCTGTGCAGGATAATCTATTAGTGGCTCCTAGTGCGAGGATGATGTGGAAGGTTATGTGTCAGACTAGGGCTTTTCAAGTGACAACGCCAGGGGAGTAGAACTTATTACAAGATGAGCTACATGTGGTTTCAAATGTACTGATGTTGGGAAGAATTTTAAAACATTTTTATTTCCTTCATGTCATTGTACATTTGGAGGAAAGATAAATCTATGTTGATCTACAGGAGGCAAACCAGAATCTGGCAAAGGAATTGGTGTCCCTGTATAAGCCCATGCCAGGATCACTATTGCAAAGCCAGGAGGCAGCAGCTAAGAGATTGTAGGATAATGATCCAGTGCTGGCAGCTGCTAGGTGCCCACGCACCCCAGGCAATGCAGCCCTTGCTACCCCCAGCCACTTTCCGTTTCATCCCTGCTGCACTGGGGTCTGTGAGGAGCCAGCAAGATTGAGACAAGGCAGATGAGGAAGCTAAAGCAAGTTCAGGTGGAGGTGAAAGCTGGAAGGATCCAAAAGGAACCCACAGTGAAGAAGGGATATTGGCTTCCCTCAATCTCTCCCCTACTGTTGTTACTGTTGTCATGCTGCTCAGGCCCTACTGACTTGGAGCTAGAGTAATGGTTCCCAAACCTGTAGTGAAGGACCCAGGACAAATGTTCTTAATATCTGCAATGGATGTGCATGTACTGACTCCATTGTATACAGATTTCTCTCATACATATTCATTGACACCATTATGAAAACCCAGATGGCTGGGCTATAGGTTTGGGATCCACTGTGCTACAGATAGAACTTTGAAATACTCATCACCATTTTCAAAAACCTTCATGGACTAACACCATCATACCTACACAAATTAACTCATATCTATCAACTCAGAAGATCACTCAGATCCATGCAGGACATCACACTACTGTTATCGAACGCACAGGAATACCAGCACCAGAAAATATTCAACAATAAGAGGTAAAGGAGCGAAACTCTAGAACTCTCTTCTGCAAAAAATTAGACTGATCTCAGAATACATGGCATTCCAAGATCAATAAAAACCTGGCTCTTCCAAAAACACTTTGTAGCCAAACCTTCCGCCCCTTAGGAGATCTAACCAGACCTCATACGATCTCTAACATGTGAATAAAAAAATAAGCTCTAAAAAAGTGCTGTGTTAAATCTGGGCTTAGCGCATGGGAAAGGCCTGCATTAAAATGTGTTAAGCCTAGATTTTAGCCCACTTTAGTAAAACGGCCCCTAAGTTTGTAGAATTCTGATTAGTGCAAGTATTGGTTGCTAACATCAATTATTGCCTAATAAAACAATTAAATTACACATATTATTACCCTTATTGTACAATGTGAGTGTGAAACTTTGCATGGTAAGTGTGAGAATGTGTGTGTAAGATTATAGAATTAGGGGGCATGTGTCTCAGTGAATATCACACATACTAATAATGGTCCCTAAGATCCCATGATATATACATATATGTGAGGGTGTATGTACATATATATATATATATATATATATATATACACGCTGCATTTCGATTAAAATTTTTAATTGTAATTGTATGATTAAATGAAGTTTTAACTGCAATTAATTGCACAATGAAAAGTATTTTATTTGCAAAAAGTTCCATAGGTTACTATCAGACTTATTTTCGAAAGACAAGGACGTCCATCTTTTGACATAAATTGGAAGATGGACGTCCATCTCCCAGAGACGTCCAAATCTGTATAATCGAAACCCGATTTTGGATGTCTCCAACTGCAGTCCGTCGCAAGGACGTCCAAATTTCAAGAAGGCGTGTCAGAGGCGTAGCAAAGGCGGACTTGAGCGTGCCTAACACTTGGACGTCTTTGACCCATAATCGAAAAAAGCAAGGACGTCCATGACTAACACTTGGACGTTTTCACCTGGACGGGTTTTTTTAACGAATAAGGCACAAAAAGGTGCCTGAAATGACCAGATGACCACCGGAGGCAATTGGGGATGACCTCTCGTTACTCCCCCAGTGGTCACTAACCCCCTCCCACCCTCAAAAAACATCTTTAAAAATATTGATTGCCAGCCTCTATGCCAGCCTCAAATGTCATACTCAGGTCCATGACAGCGCATGAAGGTTCCAGAAGCAGTTTTAGTAGGTACTGCAGTGCACTTCAGACAGGCAGACCCAGGCCCATACCCCCCTACCTGTTACATTTGTGGAGGAAACAGCAAGCTCTCCAAAACCCACCACAAACCGACTGTACCCATATATAGGTGCCCCCCTTCAAGGGCTATGGTAGTGGTTAACAATTGTGGGTAGTGGGTTTTGGGGGGGGGGGTTGGGGGGCTCAGCACACAAGGTAAGGGAGCTATGTTCCTAGGAGCATTTTATGAAGTCCACTGCAGTGCCCCCTAGGGTGCCCAGTTGGTGTCCTGGCATGTCAGGGGGACCAGTGCACTAGAAATGCTGGCTCCTCCCACATCCAAATGGCTTGCATTTGGCCATTTTTGACATGGACGTCTTTGGTTTCGAAAATTGCCGAAAGTCAAAGACGTCCAAATCCAAGGATGTCCAACTCTAGGGACGTCCAAATTTAAGGACGTCCATGGATTTGGACGTCTTTGATGGTATTTTTGAAATGAAAGATGGACGTCCATCTTGTTTCGAAAATACAGTTTTCCCCGTCCCCGGATCTGGACGTTTTACAAAGACGTCCAAATCCAAACATAGACATTTCTTTTGAAAATGCCACTCTATCTAAGTTTGTAAGTCTACTTACTCGGCATCTCTCTCTCTCTCTCTCTCTCTCTCTCTCTCTCTCTCTCTCTCTCTCTCTCCTCCCTTTCCATTGTCTAGCACCTTTCCTTCCTTCCCCTCCACTCTCATGTGCAGCAACATAAACTTGGTGGTGAGCAGCACCAAGCTCTTCTCCTGGCTACTGGAGCTCACCACCTCAACCATAGCTTCCACCAGTGGCCCCTCCAGATCTGCTTGTGGGATCAGCATCTGCCCCCCTTCAATCCCTGGCTCCCCGCCAGTCTATCTTAAAGGTGGTCTTCTGTTGGTCCCTGACAGTGGCAGCATTACACATACACTGCTTGCTCCAAATCTTTCCCTCTGATCCATCCTGTCTCCTTCGACATCACTTCCTGTTTCTTCATCAGCAGGTTGGTCAGAAGAAAAGCTTCAGGCCAGGTCACAGGCAGTGTATGTGCATTGCTGCTCCTGCTGCCAGGATAACAGAAGATCACCTTTAAGGTAGTCTGGAGTGGAGTGTGTGTGTGTGTGTGTGTGTGTGTGTGTGCGTGTGTGTGTGTGTATGTGTGTGAGAGAGAAATTCCGGAGCAGATGCTGCAATATGATTAATTTTTTAAATAGTGATGAATAATTAATGCATTAATTGCTGAGTTAACTGAGATTAACTTGCAGCCTTAATATATATAATTTTTTTTAAAGAAAAATCTAAAGTGGATCCAAAAATCTGCTTTGAATATTTGCAAAATCAATGAACAGAGCAAAGTAAAGATGTGTGAATTTCTATTTATAGCCTGGTGGAAGGCTCAACCACAGAAGGGGAAGTCAAGGCACAAGGTCCTTGGATTTGCTGGGTGATGCATACAGTACTTTTGAAGCTATTAACAACACTAAACAATGGCAACAGTTGAAGTTACACAAGTCAGTTTTAAGATCTCTAACCTAAAAGATTGCTAAACTGTTTCAACAAAAGCTGGAGTTAGTCATTCCATGGTTTTTTTGTTTGTTTGTTTTTTCAAGCTGAAAAATATTTAAGCCAGTTGGGGGTATTTGACCTTCTCCCTCTGAAAAAACGTTCTCTCTATATCTACATTTTTTTTCAGAGTACTTTTTATTGAGCATATTGACTCATCAACCAGCACAGCACATCAGTGAACACAACTATATAACAGAACATCAACTGCATCCATAAAATACAAACCTTGAGAACAATACCCCTGTCTCTTCTGGTGTTTTAATCTATTAGCATTGATAACATATCTATTTCTGATGAGGATATGCATTTTCTTCCTCTCCCTCCCCACCCAAGTAACCCCACTTTCATATTCCTGTTCACTCACACCCTATTCTACCCAAACTCTCAAAGCCTCCCTTCTCCCCCCTTTACAGTTACCACTGAGATGTAAATCCCCTCCTCCCCAATTCTGCCTTGATAGTCACAGGTAATATTTCAAAGTATTTGACCCATACCATAGTAGTAATTAAGGGGTCAATATTCAGCTGTTGGCGATGACAGTCGATTTAGCCACTCCTGGTGTTTTTCCTAGATATTCAATGCGGGACCATGTCCAGGCACCAGCATTGAAAATCCTGGTTTATGCAGCCATCTATCTCAAATATGGTTAAGGGGCCCTTTTACTAAGCTGTGGTAAAAAGGCCGTTTGTGCCACGCACTGAGGCCGTTTATACTGTAGTGGGTAAAAAGGTTGAAAAAAGACATGGCCATGCAGTAAGATTGCTGTTACCGTGTGGCCATGCGGGGTGGAACACTTACCGTCACCCATTGATGTGGAAGTAACGGCTCCCACGCTAAACCAGCAGTAACTGGGTCGTGCACAGTGCTGCCCAATTACCGCCTGGTAAGCCCCTTTGTAAATATTTTTTGAATATTTCTGCTAGCGCCAGAAATGCCATACGCTATAAGTGGAACTTTCACCAGCACCCGTGTTGGGCCGGAAGTAGTTCCGCATTGCCGAGTGGTAAACCCCCCGGGAGGGCATCCATGGCATCTACCACCCTTTCTGACAAAAAGTATTTCCTGACGTTGCTTCTGTCTTCCACCTTGCAACCTGAACTCATAATCTCTAGTTCTACTATTTCCCTGTCTCTAAAATAGATTAGTTTGTAAATTAATACCTTTTAAGTGTTTACACATCTGTATCATATCCCCTGATTTTATCCTTATTGTCATGATATGTATCAGTATATTTGAAATCTTTTCATTAAAAAAGATAGAAGAATGTTTCTTGTCAAGACACAATGAGAGTAGTTTTATAACAGGTCACCTAGATTTAGGTGGCAAGTTAGGTAACTATTTTGGGCTTAGGTCTTAGTTTATGCAATCTTTATAAAATAGCCTCACAAAAGCTAGAGAAAAAGGGGCCAATATTCAGACCATGGGAGTTAGCCAGGCTGCCTCCCACAGTTGGCAGCGAACCTGGAAATTCAATGCTACACTTTATTCAGCGACCGGCATTGAATTTCCAGGGTTTTTTTTGGCCACTATGCATATACCCAGTTAAGCCATTACCAATCGTCTTATGTCTGGTTGCTAAACTTAGCCAATCAGTCAATGAATATAGGCGCTAACCGACTATGTTGCACAACATAGCCGGTGACCAGGCTAGCCACTAAGGAGGAGATTCTATATATCAGCGCTGAAATCAATTCCGACTAAGCATATTCTATAATCAGTGCCTAGATTTAGGCGCCAATTATAGAATACTCTTAGTTCATATTTCAGTGCCTAAATCTATGTGCATCCATTTACACCAATGAAAACTGGGTGTAAATCCCTGCGCATAGATTTAGGCGCACTAAGCCATATTCTATAACTAGGCGTATAAATTATGGAAGGCCCATGAAATGCCCATTTCCTCACCCATAACCATGTCCCTTTCTGCCTACATGCATTAGAAGTTCAGCACACATCGTTACAAAATACAGTTAACAAGTTGTGAGCCTAAATTTTAATCAGTGCCAATTAATGCTCATTATTGCTTGTTAAGTGTTGTTAACGGTGCTCATTAGCTTGTTAAGCTTGTTAAGTTACATACATTGTTATAGAATCTGCACCGATTTTGGCCCAGATCTCTAGGTGCACTATAGAATCCAGGGGTAAGTGCTAATATTCAGTTGAAATAGCTGGCTATCTTTTTCTGAATTTTATTAGTGCTTAGCCGTCTTAAGGCTATTTAATCGGCCAGGAGCTGTTCCTGGCCGGTTCGGGTGGAAAGTGGCTAAAATGAAACCACAACATTTAGCCTTCTTGCCAGTGCTCTGTGCAAAATCTGCTCCTGAACTACAAAATGCTACAAATTCTTATACAAGTATGCGTTTTCTTGTCCTTGTTTGTACTTGTACATGCAAAGTAATTTTATGACTTTATCCACAACTACCAGCACACATGTGTGAAAATGCCTTTTAAAAATTACCCCCCCCCCTCCTCCCATTGATGACAACAGAAAAAAAAAAGCATTGTTAAGACAGGGTACTGTAATAATCAGGAGTCAAAATTTAAGAACTCAATCCCCATGAATTTTCAAAGGGGCCAGTTTAGGATACTAACTTTTTAAGGTAGGAAAGTAAACCCTTTGAAAATCAGCCTATAAGTTCCTTATAGAATTGCATTGGAAAATTTTAGCACAAAAAGCAGATTTGCAGGGGAAGTGATTATCTGAGAGAAGTGAAAATCAGGTTTGAGGTGTAACAAAATTTTGTTAGCTAGGAACCTAACTTTGAGAGCAATGGTAAATAAAACCCCATCAACTGTAGAAAGAATCACATGTTGCCTCATATCCTACTATGATCCCCATCCTATGTCTAAACTGGGCTAATAACATTAAGGGGTGTTGGGGGGGGGATTTCATCAAGCAGCATTATGGTCTTAATGTGCATTAAAGGAATTATCATGTGCTAAATTATAAAATGCTGGCCAACATTGGTCTGTAGGTGCTGGCGGATGCAGAAGATAGCCACTCGAGCTGCCAGAAGAAGTGGTTGGAGCTTTTTGAAAGCTAAGTACCTTCCTTGCAAATTTAAGCAAACTAATATTTTGAAGCACATAAAAAATTGACAGTGTGATGTGCTTTCCTTAGCTGTTCATGGAAGGTTTTTTCAGCCAATGATGAATTGCAGATCGTTTACGATCTTTTCAGCTCCATAGATCTTGTGATCCGAGCTCTTTGAGGCTTTTTCCTTCCGATATTTAAATATTCAGCATTGATATTGTTGGATACACAAGTCTTGTTTATCACAAGGGGCCATTGTGTTTGTAGGAGATGTTTGCTCATTTGGACCCCTTATCCACTTTATTTTTTAGTTGTAGTTGATCTAAATTCTAAATGCCCATTCTATACCTATGGATTTTAGCATTTAGCACACACTAATTTTTATTTATTTATTGCATTTGTATCCCACATTTTCCCACCTCTTTGCAGGCTCAATGTGGCTTACAATACATCATGAATGGTGGAAATACATAATAAAATAGACATTTAGAGGGGCAAAATGGAAAGATCGTCCAAGTACAAATTAGGGCGTTCTTACGATAACGTCCAAAAATAGACCTGTATAATGGAAAAATAGTGTGGGCGGTTTTCGATAATCGATTATCCCTGTAAGAAAACAATCAAATGACGAGTGCATAAGCGTGACTAAATTGGGCGCCCTAACAAGGTCGACTATTGCAGGTGCAAACGACCAAATCACGTGGTGTGTAAAATAATGTACATAGGTGTATCGCAAGTACAGTACATGTTGTTCAGGCCATCCAGGTACGGAAATATATGACGAACGCATATATGTGTCAACTACAGACATATCATGCTGCTCCACCCATACATTCATCATATGTGCCCATCTGAATGTGCGGATCTGCATGCACTGTACACCTACTGAACATGCAGTAAATGTATATTGTGTATATGTGAAAAGGGTCGGGTGGGGTGCGTCATACTCATCTATAGAAGCCACGTTTCACACTCCTGCAGGCATGTGCACGTCAAAGACGTCTATGCTTATGAGGGCGTCCACGTGCTGATAGGGGCCATATATGGAATGGTCATCCATATATGGAGCTGTGCATGAAACGACGTCCCTCACGCAAGGTCGTCTATATAAGGCACTTCTTTTCCAACACGTGGAAAAATGGCACAACGAAGGGAACCCAACTTCGGGCAGGAGGAGAGCCTGATGCTGGTGCGGCTGTGTGTAAGGCACCGGCACAGGCTCTTCATTCAGCACCATCACCTGCCCCCCAGGCTGCAGGCCATGCGAGCCTGGTCCCGCATCCGGGAAAGGTTAGAGAGGTAAGGTTATGGCCCAACCCCCCTCCCCTCCTGTACCTACACATATAACAGCTCCGTCATCAATGTTACCAGCAGTAACTGGAGTGTCCATGCAAGGATCATGAGTAATATAGGAACATGCACAATCACCAATAATTTGTATGTTATTGAAACGACCACCATTCCCACATCCCTACAAGAATGTATTTCGTTAGGTTAGGTATGTGACTATTCTATTAGTGTTATGTGACAATTTCGTTAGTTATGTGAAGGCCACATTTTCCAACCCCTCTTTGGAGCCTCCGAATAGTGGAAGCATGAGACCAATGAAACCTATACCATACTTTATAACATGGTCATGATAACACATATAAAGTAGTTTAACAAGCATACATTATAATGTATACAAACGGTACTGTCTGACCTCATGCCCACCTCTCTGGCATCATCTGCATAGGAACCAACTCGGTGGCTGCTGTGGGTGCTTCACCACCCCACCCCCAATATCAAATATGTATGGAGGGAGGGGTCATCTCCACTGGGGGTTCCACCCCCCAAAATGGAAAAAAGGTGGCTCCTATGATTCACTACCAATGGAGGTGCCCCCCCCCCCAACACTGTAGACCCTCTCTCTCTGGTATGTGAATAGCAAATGAATGTGTGCAGAGGACAAAAAGGACCAACACCCCTGACCCCTGCTCTCCAAACTTATATCTTACAGACGCTTTGGAGTCCACCGGGACCTCGAGTCCCTGCGGAGGCGGTTCCGCAGGGTGAGGCGGGAGAGGCCCGACGTCATCCGGGCGGTGCGAAGGCACCTCAGGGCTCGCCGTAAGTATTCAAAAACAGGACACCTGTACAGATTACTACATACATTTCATGAATAAAGCAAATGTGTTGTACAATATCACTTCCCATGTGCCTAATAGCCACCTAGTAATACCATATCTGTCCCAGATCAAGGATGCAGGTTGCAGGGGTTCTCCCATGAGCGTGCTTGCAACGTCCGACCATCCCCCCGAGATGAATGAGATGATATGCCACACTTTACTATTCCCCTTACTGTGGTGGCTGATTAGTGTGTCCTGGTACAGTTGCCTGAGGCCCTACTTTTACTGCATGTTATGGCCTAACTCACATAAAAGAATTGTGCTCAACACCCTTCCCACTGCCCCCCCCCCAATAACTCCTACAACAACTGCCCATCAACCCCTCGTTGCATCTCACAATGCAAACATGCTGGTCAGCAATGAATTTGGTATGGCAACATGTCCTGCGTGGTGTGTATCAGAGGAGGGTCCAGGGTTCTGTGTCATGTCATCTGATGCAGCTCATTCCCCATGGGCATAGGCTACGCCTTACCACACCCTGCCCCATCCCCTGCCTCACGCCACCCAGCTACTGCACTATGCAAGCCATGTTGTATGCACTGATCTCAATCACACTCCTTTTACATACACAGGGCTCCACCAGCAGGAAGCCGAGCGGGAAGATGAGGAGGGCCACCACCTCCAGGAGGAGGAGGAGGAGGAGGAGGAGGAGCAGGAGGAGCAGGAGGAGCAGGAGGAGGGGCACATGGAGGAGGAGGAGGAGCAGCAGCCAGGCCAGGAGGCGGCCCACCAGGGAGAAGAGGAGGAGGAGGACTCGGAGGAGGGAGTCCTCATCATAGACATTCCTGAGGACCCCTCCCCACCTGCAGCTCCTTATGAGGGCTCTCCCTCCCCACCTGCAGCGCCATCGCCTGGCCCACCTCCATCCCCTGGGCCAGCTTCTGTGTCCCCTGGCCCACCTCCATCCCCTGGGCCAGCTTCTGTGTCCCCTGGCCCACCTCCATCCCCTGGGCCATCTTCCGTGTCCCCTGGGCCACCTCCAGCCTTTGGCCCGGCTACGGTAGTGCGCCTCCTGCAGCAGCTGGTAGATGGCCAGCACCAACTTATAGTTGGCCAGCAGCAACTTCTAGTTGGCCAGCAACAGCTGCTGCAGGAGGTGACAGCCCTACGGCAGGGCAATGAGCAGCTCCAGGGCCCACTAAGGGTACTGCTGGGGCTGCTCATTGCCCTGCTACAGAGGGCCTTACTAAGAGGGCGTGGCCGCCCTTAATTTAAATAGGGGGGGCCTGTTGGGGTTGTGTGTGGGGGGGGAGGGAGGGAAATGTTGGGGTTGTGTGTGTGGGTGGAGGGAGGGAATTGTTGGGGTTGTGTGTGTGGGTGGAGGGAGGGAATTGTTGGGGTTGTGTGTGTGGGGGGAGGGAGGGAATTGTTGGGGTTGTGTGTGTGGGGGGAGGGAGGGAATTGTTGGGGTTGTGTGTGTGGGGGGAGGGAAATGTTGGGGTGTGTGGGGAGTTGTGGGGGGGAGGAGGGCATTGTTGGGGTTATTTTGTAGGGGTGGGGGTGGGGGGTGGGGAAATAAATGTTTGTTATAATATAACTATCAGGGTGTGTGTGTGTGTGTTTGTCTCCCTTGTGCATTACATATCACCAAATGGTGCTGTTGAGTTGAGAGGAAGGAGGCAGCAATATGCATAGCATTAAATGTGCTGTGTGAATGAGAAGGTGATGTATGTCTGAGAATGTTGGCCAGACAGAACGCCACCTGTTCATTCCAACCTGCATGGCTATATATGTGCAGGGGGGGTTGGGCCGGGGAGGCTGGCTGGATATTTGTGTTCATGAATAAAAATGGCCAGCCAGCATCTCTCTCTCCCTTCCTCCCTCCCCTCCACCATACTGACCCACAATACAGAGTGCCATCAATAAGAGATGAATATTGTACCACGTGTGATCTGCCAGGTACACACTTCCACATAACTCCAGGTACCACATACACAGTGTTTGCTGTCTGATGGACACATATCTTTACCCACAAGCCACATTGGTGGGGTGGGGGGGGGGGGCCCAAGAAGGACCTACAAACAGCTGGCTCATATTTTCACATTGAATACATCAGCTATGGTATATAATGCTGAGGAGCAAAAGGGAAACAATGGGAAACCCAATAGATGGATGGTTACTTCATCACAGTTGCAATGTAATACTTGTGTTAGGGAAGGGCACAAATAAAAATGGTGCTCATTATTTGCAGGTGTGATCACACTTTCTCCAGTAGTGAACCAAGGTGTGTTACATTCAAGTATTCTGGGTTTGTGTCCAACTTTGTCTCTGAAGTGACTTGCCTTAGGTGGGATTTGAACCAGCACCCTTATGATTATAAGGCTGGTGCTCTAACCACTAGGCCACAGCAGCCACCAGGCTTTATCCACCACCAGTTACTTTGGGTTGGTACCTGTACACACACCCCTTTCCCTCACCACCACGTCATAGGCCTCAGTGGCACTACCTGTAGCCACCTCGATCATTTTGTCCAGGCTACCGATTAAAAACAATGTAATGTGCATGTTCCCTACCCTACTACCTATGGAGCAATTTAGGAAGGTGTTGCATAAAGTGCTATACACATCCATTGCATTAATCATTCTCCCCTCCCCCGCCTATGGACCTTGAGAATGGGTGGCCACTTCATAAATGGGGACTGGGGTACACCACATAAACGAGGAAGATGGAAGCTACCGGGAACCAATACAGCACCTCCAACAGCTGGCCCACACCACTGAGGACCTGCCAACCCCACAGTACAGTGCACAGGAACCTGGTGAAAACAGAGCTACCTAACATCTGACTCCAGACTACATACATACAGTGAATGCACACTCCTTGACTATGAGCACAAAGAGAAGAGGTGGGTGGCAGACAAACGAGAGCTTACCATGAACGTCTGTTTCAAGACTGTGTAGTGCGCCTTTTATCTTCTGGAACATTAGCTGCACATCTCCCTGATTGAAATGACCCTTACCGAGGGGTGCTTGATTTGGGGTGAGTGTAGCAAATTCGTGGCCCCCACACACTGCCTGCTACAACCAGGCAGAGAGAATGGGAGAAAGGAAGGGAGCATCAGGCGATGTGGAAGAGAGGAAACGGAAGGCGTGGTGGCTGAGGGCCAACAATAATTTCCCCCCCCCCCCCCTAAATACACAGGTGTACCCAAGCATGCTAAGTGAGGGTAAAACCCTGTAAATGATTATTACGAACAACCGGCAAGGTCTCAGTGCAGGAAATGGCAGGTAAAATGGCAATGAAGAAAGGGAAGGCAGGTGGAGACGCCCATACTTATCTACTCATAATCGAAACCATGTGTTCCTAATCGCTATCTGAGCTGGGCACGCTTAGGAATTATGTGTATAATTGAAAAAGTAGCGCCCAAATCAGAAACGCCTATTCCCCCGTCTCAATGGGCGTTCTTGGCGCCTATATAAACGCCCACTCCGTATTTTCGAAAACCCCATTGGTACAATGCCACCACGCATGCCGCCGACCCGGAAGGGTAATTTTCTCGAGGCAGAGGTGGAGCTCCTGGTACAAGAAATTGTACAGCGGCACCGGAGTCTGTTTGCTCCCACAGGGCAGAGGCTGGCAGCAACAGTAAAGCAGCGGGAATGGGAGGCAGTACGGGACAGCCTGAATGCTGTCTTCCATGCTGGGAGAGACGTGGAGGACTGCAAGAGGAAGTGGCGGAAGCTGAGGAGGGATGTTCGGAGGAAGGCAGGGGCCAATCCCCCAGGCAATGACACTGCCAACCTTACACCCATGGAGCTGATGGTGTACTCCCTCCTACCCCAGGAGGGCATCCACGGGATTGGCTCCATGGACACCTCGGGCCAGGCTGAGGACTCAGGTAGGTGTTTCATTATGCAGTTGGGGTATCTGTTGTGCTGCAGTACACTTGTGTTATAGAAGTTGGGGTGAGGGGGAGGGAGGTGAGGAGTGGGGGGCAGGAGGAGGGAGGTAGGTGGGGGTGGGGGGGGAGTATCTCTGGCTGTCTTTCTGTATATTAACAGGCCACCTTTATGATGCTGTTGTGACCTGGTAACCCCTACTCACTAGCTCTCTACCCTTACTCCCTATCCCTACCGTTGTCATTGGGTTTCCTCTTACTTGTCCTGTGTGCCCATATGTATAGAATTAATTGTAAGCTCTATTTGAGTAGTGGTAGTGGTCATGTGTATTATAGGAGCAAGCAGACAGGGTGGGTGCTGTGTGTGTGTGTGAGCACCCCCAATATTGAGGAAAGATCATGTAGCTGTGCAGGGAGGAGTGTTGGTCACTGGGCTTAGCACCCCCAATACTACTTTCCAGTTGGCTCCTATGGGTGTGTGTAGGTTACTACTGTGGCAGAACTCTGGGGGCCGTCCTTCCCTACTACTCCCTCCTATTTTCCCATTACCAAACTGTGCCTAGTTCCTCCTGTGACCTCTGTGCTCTACTGAGTGTGGGCCACATGCATTCAACTGAAGGAGCCTGTAATGGGGGTCATAAAACAGTCCTATGCAGTTTAGCAAGTCAGTAGTAACACAACACATGCTGCAATGTTGTTCAATTTAACAATTATACAACTAACAGCTTGAGCACAACGTTGTGAGTGGTGTCCTTCTCTTGGCTGCTCATCCACCACCTCTACCCAGCTGCCTGCGGGCCTCTCTCTTTCGTACCCGTGTCAATTCCATTCCTCCTCACCATCTCTTTGCTGGGTCATCAGGTTGGGGGACATACCAATGTATATGAATGCTGAAAGACAAAAGTGGGTTATTTGCACCAACACTATTCCTCACTCTTGTGCTATACAGGTGAAGACTCAGAGGAGGCTGGCCCTAGTGGCCTGCAAGGCCAACGCCCTACACCATCCGTCCAGCCTCAACCTCCACAGCCTGCAGCACCAGCAGTCCAGCCTCCACCACCTGCACCAGCTGTGCATCCTCCGCGTCCACCACCACCTGCACCAGCTGTCCAGCCTCTACCACCACCAGCTGTCCAGCCTCTGCCACCACCACCACCACCAGCTGTCCAGCCTCTGCCACCACCACCACCTGCACCAGCTGTCCAGCCTCTGCCACCACCACCTGCACCAGCAGAGGCCGCACCTCCAGCACCGGAGGACTTTGTTGAGGAGGAGGAGGGCCCAGCTCCCCGCCAGAGGCCATCCGGCCAAAGGAGGCAACTCCTGCGGCTGGCCACGGAGCTACTCCGCCACAACGTGTGCTTGGAGGAGTACCGCCAGCAGAAACTGGAGCTGCAGCGCCAAGCACTGGAGGCACAGCAGCGAGCACACCAGGAACTCCTCCAGGCGCACCGTGAAGGCCACCAGGAGGTGCTCCAGCAACTGAGACGGCTGGAGCAGAGCATCCAACACCTGCGCCCTCAGGGCACCGCGCCTACTCCAGCCCCCGTGCTGCTGGAGCAGCCCCTGCCATCAACATCTTCCTCCACTGACCACCAGCAACCACCAGCTAAGAGGTGGGCATTGCGCTCCTCAGCCTCCGCACCCACTCCTGCAGCACCCGCGCAATCTGCTCCCATTCTGGGTCCTGTGGCCAGACCACTAGAAGCAAGAAGGTGGCCCGATTTCCACGGTGCAGCCAAAGCCGCAGGCTGCCGTGGGGATAGGGAGGAGGACACTGGGAGCAGCAGCTCAGAAGAGACTTCCCATGCAGCACCAGCTGCAAAGGAAGGGCGTGGGAGGGGTAGGAGGGGACGGGGGAAGGGAAGGGGAAAATGATGGGACATGCTGTAGGGTGAGGGTTGGTGGGAGGGGGGTGGGTGTGGGAGGGGGGTGGTGGTGGTGGTGGTGACCAAACACATATGCACTGTATGTACAAAATAAATGTTCACTTACATTCACCTAAAACTTATTTCAATGAGTCTTTGTCTTGCTCTTACGCCAAGCTGGTAGGCATTGAGCTCTGCTCTGTGGGCTGGGGGTGGAGGGGGCTCCTCTTCCAGCTCATCTGGGGCCTCTTCTGGTGGTGGCTGTGGCTCCTCTGGGAGAGGCTGTCCTCTGCGCTGGGCCAAATTGTGTAACATACAGCACGCCACAAAGATCTTGGCCACCTTTTCTGGACTGTAGAGCAGCTCTCCTCCAGACCGGTCCAGACAGCGGAAGCGGTTTTTCAATAAACCAAAGGTGCGCTCAATGATCCCCCGGGTGCTGCGATGTTTCCTGTTGTAGGTTTCTTCTGGCCCTGGTTGTGGGTGGATCAGGGGGGTCATAAGCCATGTCCTCTGCGGGTAGCCTCGGTCACCTTTGCAGAAAAGCAGAATGAGATAGATGAGTGTGTATCGCTTGGAGCAGGTACAGGGGGGGCGGGGGGATTTGGATAGTGGGTTGTGGTGGAGGAAGCCAGGGCGGAGGGTTGGCCAGTGGAGGAGGTCTAGTATGGGTGGTACATGCATGTTGCACTTACCTAGTAGCCATCCACCAATGAACTCCCCTCGCTCGAACCTGCGGAAGATGCCCGAGTGCTGTAGGATGTAGGCATCGTGGCTGGAGCCGGGGTACCTGGCACACACGTCTAATATCTCCCCCTGGGCATCACATACAACTTGCATGTTCATAGAATGAAATGCCTTCCTATTTCTGTAGGTGGCTTCTTGTGCCCGGGGGGGTCTGAGGGCTACGTGTGTGCAGTCTATCACACCGATGACCGAGGGGAATCTAGCAACAGCATAGAAGGCGGCCATGTTGTTGTGCAGGGCCTGGGGGGTGGTGGGGAAAGTGATGTAGTGTGAGGTGTGAGTCATGAAGGCATCCAGGAACTGGGTGAGACAGTGTGAAATAGAAGCCTGGGTGAGGCCTGTGTTAGCAGCTAATACGGATTGAAAACTGCCAGTGGCCAGGACAGAGAGAGCGGAAGTGATTTTGAGGTGGGCAGGGATGGGGTTATTCCTACGTGTCTGGGGCTGAAGGAGGGGTGTCAGCTGCTCACACAGCTGACGAATGGTGGCCCTATCAAACCTGAACCTTGTTAGACACTGCTGGTCAGTGAGTTGTAGGAAGGTGGTGCGGGGCCTAAACACTCGGGGCCGTGAATACCTCCTGCGGTGGGTGGCCTCTTCGTGTAGCATGCATGCCACAAGTGCATTAAGTGCATCCATATCCCCACCACCAGTGCAAGTATTAGGACTAGTAGTCAAACAAACAGCAACACACACAGATCTGTCACTTCCAGCCACCACGCCCTCTGGCCACTCACTCGCCAAACAGTACAGGCACACAGAGACAAACGGAGGTCAGGGAATAGAGTATACACGTGGGAAGAGTGAATGGGGAGGGATAGGGGGAGGGGAAGGGGGCGATGGAGCAAAGGAGTAGGAGTAAGGAACAACGGTGAAAGGGTAAGACACAAAAAGAGGCAGGGCACACAGACGACCGTCACAGGTACTCAACACGCTCGGCTTTCTCTCTGCAACCACCACTTCAGCTCTTCCACCAACAATATCGCCACTCTCCAACTACACACAATCGCTAATGGGTCTAAAGACGCTTTCCCCCTTGCTCTGGTCGCTTTTATTTCGGGTCCATCATATTACGCCCATCTTCCCGCTCAACCAGAGCCATTTCGCTATTCGTTATACGTTGTACCCGTCCACGTCGTATCACCGCCCCTAACACGCCCCCGACACGCCTCTTATTTGGGCGTTTTTACGTCCACGTACGAGCGACACGGGCGCACTGAAACATTGCTTTCGATTATATGGATTTACTCGTTTTTGTGAGATTAACGTCCATCTCCCGATTTAGGTCGACTCTTGGGCGTTTTTTTCGTTCGATTATAAGCAGGTTAGTATTACAGAAAGATTTTGGGCAGCATGATAATGACAAAACATGGCAGTAGTGTAACAAGCAAATACTGCAAGACAATTCTAGACATATGTGTAGGAGTTCACATTTGTTGATCTTTTTGGTATGCCTTGTATTCTCTTAATGTATGTTAAGGTTGCGTTAAGGCCATAACGCTGCTTGATGAATTCCCTCCTTACTCTTTTGCTTTGTCCAATTTAGTTAAAATACATTTAAGCCACTCTTTCAGTAATGTACTTGTCTTTAACATGAGAAGAGACCCATTACCTTTAATCTTTAAAGAGAACATCTTTGGAATATATGCAAAGTATAAATGTACATGTATGAACTCCTGTTAACTTAGCATACAGTTCAAACTTGAAAGCAGTAGTGCCAATCGCCCAGGCTTCAACTTTTGTTGCTGCTAAGCAAAAAACATGTTTGAACAACAGTCCAGCTTAGAAACCTTTCTGTCTTAATATCTTTGTGACATAACCACAAAATTGTAACTCACCTATATCCATGTCTATCTTAATAACACCTATTTCAGCCACACCATACTATGCAAACATCCTTTCCTCTGAACATTTTCATATCTTAAGAGCTCTCAGCCTTGACACACTCCTTACACTGTCAATGTGGTTGCTGCAGTGCTAACAGGTCGACAAACACAAAAAGCACAACTGGGCCTTCAAGACTGAAACAACAGGAGTCCTTTATTAGTGAATTTGCTCTGTGCTAACAGGTCGAACCAGTTACATAACATTGTAAACACGCATCCGGATTCTCTAGTCTGTTCTTCATTCCCTAAATCCTGCATTAGTTAGGTACCTTCCTATTTTCTGTTCATAGAATACTGTCCTTTTTCTTCCTTGAGCCCTGTGAAAGACAACAATATTTATCAAATAAATTGTTCGTGACCACTGCAGCCAAGGCAAACTTCCTATCCCTGTGACTTAGAATAATGCACCCTCCTGAAAACAATGTACACATGACTCCCTCAGCCACAAATTAATGGGAAAGAAACGCTGCTGCTTTTTCCTTTCCCTTAAGCTCAAGGGAATACAGCCTCATGTCACCTCTAACCTGCTCCCAGCTCAATGGTGTTCCCCAGGACTCACCAAGTCCCACTTATACTTCTGCCTGTTTTTGGAGATGCTAAAAAACAGGAAGGCAAATGATCCACAAAATCCAATGCAACAAGAACAGAAGCAGATTGGACGAAAATATTATCGTTTGGATGTTATAGTGAAATAAAGTAGAAAGTTAGGGGATAATTCTATAAATAGCACCAAAATTTAGGCGCCAAAAAGATTGGCGCTCGGCTGGTATTCTATAAAGGGTGCCCAACTAGAATACTGGCATAGCGCACAGCTCATGCCTATAAAAGAGGTACTGGACTTATGCCTGATAGAAACAGAGGCAAGTCCAGTGCCCAAGGTTAGACGCAGATTTGTCAAATTCTACAACGTTGCACTCAACTTTTGGGAATACCCTCGACCTACCCATGCCTTTCCCATGGTCACGCCCTCTTTTTGATTATGCATGAGAAAAGTTAGGTGCCAAATTAAAGAGTAGTGCACAGGGGAGGTCTGCGCCCAACTTCAATTAGGCACTAATTAGCACCAATTAAGTGGCCAACTGATACCTATTACCTCATTAAGTTGTGCATAGATCTTGAATCCACATGCAAATTCTGGTGTTTAATGCTCAGTGCTATATATAGAATCCAGGGGTTAACATTTTCATCCAATCTGCTTCTGTTCTTCTTTACCTTTTGGAGATGAACAGTATTTCCTTCTCTATTACCCCACTCCACTGAAACCCTCCCCAGCTCTGCAAGACTCCCTTTTACAATTTAGGAACAAAATACCTTGGTAGAACCTTAGATGTCTCTACACAGTCCCCTGGAAAAAGGAAAATGGTGAACAATACATTGGAACCATTTTAAGAAACAAATACACTTGCGGGAAACAATATGGTAGTCATCTCTGAGTTGTGTGTTCTTACTGCTCCATGTCCTGCAAAGGCATGGCACCTAGAAGAAAAATTGGACATCATTTATAAGAAATAATGATTGACACACACCAACATATACACTGCATATAAAGTGAAGATATTTACCTGTAGTAGGTAGATCTAAAGGAAATTTCCAACGAGATCAACCAAAGTCTCTATATTATGCATTCATGGGCGGATGCTTTTCGACTGAAACTTAATGCAGAAAAAACCCAATGCCTAATACTCACTTCTCAACATAACAAGAACAAATTCACAACCATTAACACACCAAATCTGAACCTTCCAATTTCGGACACCCTGAAAATTCTTGGAGTTACCATCGATTGACACCTAACACTCGAAAGCCACGCGAAAAATACAACTAAGAAGATGTTCCACTCAATATGGAAATTAAAAAGAGTAAGACCGTTCTTCCCAAGGACCGTTTTCCGTAACCTGGTACAATCAATGGTGCTTAGTCATCTAGACTACTGCAACACACTCGACACCGGCTGCAAAGAGCAAATAATCAAGAAACTTCAGACAGCCCAGAACACCGCAGCTAGACTCATATTCGGCAAAACAAAATACGAAAGTGCTAAACCCCTACGAGAAAAACTACACTGGCTCCCACTTAAAGAACGCATCACGTTCAAAATTTGCTCCCTAGTTCACAAAATCATTCACGGAGATGCACCAGCCTACTTGTCAGATCTTATAGACTTACCACCTAGGAATGCCAAAAGATCATCCCGCACACTCCTTGATCTGCATTTCCCTAACTGCAAAGGCCTAAAATACAAATTAATGTATGCGTCAACCTTTACCTATTTAAGCACACAGTTATGGAACGCACAGCCGCGCAACTTAAAAATGATCTATGAACTAACGAACTTCCGCAAACTACTGAAGACCCATCTCTTTAACAAGGCTTACCAGAAAGATCAACCAATGTGAATATACATAACTCCTCCACACATATTCAGAACTGTCATATAATATCTGCTTGTAATACTACTATCATGTCTTTTCATTATCATGTTACCAAAGATTCTTCTGTAACACTAAATGTCTATTTTCTAATATATTTCCATTACTCATGATGTATTGTAAGCCACATTGAGCCTGCAAAGAGGTGGGAAAATGTGGGATACAAATGCAATAAATAAATAAATAAATTCTCTGAGGACAGCAGGCCATATATTCTCACATGTGGGTAATGCAATCTTTGTTCATTTATTTAGATTTTGCTCACACCTTTTTCAGTAGTAGCTCAAGGTGAGTTACATTCAGGTACTCTGGATATTTCTCTGTCCCAGGAGGGCTCACAATCTAAGTTTGTACCTGAGGCAATGGAGGGTTAAGTGACTCGCCCAAGATCACAAGGAACAGCAGTGGGACGTGAACTGGCCACCTTTGGATTGCAAGCTTGGTGCTCTAACCACTAGGCCACGCCTTCTGTTGTCAGCTCTAGTGCCCATATCAAGCTTTTACAGAGCACTTTGAAGTGCGACTCACTCCACCGCGCATGCACGAGTGCCCTCCTGCCTGCCATGTGAGCACGAGACCAACAGTACAATACTATAGCATGTTAGAAAAAGAAGATAACTCCAAGGGAGGTGGGAAGGTATGTGAGAGTATATAGCCTGCTGTCCTCAGAGAATACCTGCTACAGGTAAGTATCTTCACTTTCTCCGAGGACGAGCAGGCTAGTATTCTCACATGCCCTAGCTACCAGGCTCATTAGAAACAACAACCGATGACAAATTGTACCTTGCAACAACGAGGTCAGAACATAAATGAACCTGAAACCACATGCAAATTGTCAGAAGTGCAGCCTGGGTGGGATAGGCAGGTGAAATTGGATTCTAGAACCCAAACTAATTCTGCATTTCTATCATCCAAATCAACTGTTACATCAGGCACACTGCTTAAGGGATATTACTTGAATCAGGAATGAGTTGTGAATGTGTGGAATGACGATCCTGTAGCAGCCTAGCAAATTTCCCAAATGAAGGCAAATGATGGAGCCAGGGCTCTGGCATTGCAAGCCATAAAAGGATCCTCCTGGGCAGCACAGCCTGGAAGGAAAAGAAAATAAGCTGGTAGCCAATTAGAAATTGTGCGTTTCCTGATGGCGACCTACTCCGATTGGGATGAAACAAAAAGTTGTTGAAATTGTCTGTGGCACTGAGGCCATTTCAAGGAAAAAAGCCAATGCTCACCTGCAGTCCCGGTCAAGAACGTCAAAGAACAGGAACAAAATGGCTGAAAAGAAGCGTTTATCAACCGAGGAGACGGACGTTGAGGCCCATAACACATACGGAGGTGAGACAGGGGCTGTGACAAATCAAACCTCTCATGAAGCAAACAACTAGAAGCTGTGAATATATGAGTACGTAAGTACATAAGTGTTGCTATACTGGGACAGACCGAAAGTCCATCAAGCCCAGTATCCTGTTTCCAATAGTGGCCAATCCAGGTCACAAATACCTGGCAAAATCCCAAAACAGTACAATACATTTTATACTGCTTATCCTAGAAATAAGTAGTGGATTTTCCCAAGTCCATTTTAATAATGGCTTATGGACTTTTCTTTTAGGAAGCTATCCAAATCTTTTTTTAAACCCCACTCACGCTAACTGCTTTTACTACATTCTCTGGCAACGAATTCCAGAGTTTAATTACACGTTGAGTGAAGAAATATTTTCTCTGATTTGTTTTAAATTTACTACTTTCTGGTTTCAATGAACGCCCCCTAGTCCTAGTATTTTTGGAAAGAGTAAATAAACGATTCACATCTACCCGTTCTACTCCACTCATTATCTTATATGCCTCTATCATATTTCCCCTCCGCCGTCTTTTTTCCAAACTGAAGAACCCTAGCCAGTTTAGCCTTTCCTCATAGGAAAGTCATCCCATCCCCTTTATCATTTTCGTTGCCCTTCTCTTTACCTTTCTAATTCCACTATATCTTTTTTGAGATGCAGTGACCAGAACTGCACATAGTATTCAAGGTGCAGTTACAAAGGCTTATAACAAGGGGAGCTCTGACCAGTGAACTCAGAAGCTCATCTACGGATGGAAGCATCGCATAGAAAGACCGCTCCTGGTCACGAGACTCTGGCTTCGCTGAAAAAGGGGCTTCTCTCAGCTGATGTAAAAAGCCTGGGTGACGTGGTGACCAGTGATGTATGTATAGTTTATTATTGCTTCTTTTCCTGGTCTAGAAACTCCTAGCTTTGCTTGGATGTAGTGATCAGTGATGTAATGAGTGTTTATAGGTATTGTTTCTCCTCAGCTATATAGCCTAATCATTGTGGATATATCTTAATCATTGTGTATCTTAGACAATACTGACTTATACACTCTCCATTTAAACCTCTAATAAAAGTCTCATTTACCTAATACGAATCCGAAAGAATCCACAGTAATTGTTGAGTAGTCTGTGCTAGTGCTGTGACAGTGATGCAGGCTGTAAAACCAGGTCAGAACAGTTGGGTTCAGACCAAACCCAGAAAGATGCAATCAGGAGCTGTGCAGGGAAAGAAAGGGGATCTAGGGCCTGCTCACACACCAGGTGGCAAAACTCCTCCACTGGAAAGCGAGCAAGACCATAGAGACACCCTCAGGAAGACATAAGGAAGATAATGCGAAGCTCTGAACATCCAGGCTATAAGCACCACAGACTGGAAGATGGGATGTAGAAGAGACCCCTTGTTCTGCATGATGAGGGTAGGGGAGCACTTCAAGCTCCATGATTCTTGGAAGAACTCCAGAAAAAGAGAAAGCCAGATCTGCTGGGGCCAGGAAGGAGTGAACAGAATCTTGGTCCTGTGGTCCTGCCTGCGCAGCAGCATAATCTGTCCCATGGGAGTTGAGAGGATATGAATACAGAAGACCACTCCCCAAGGAAAGAGGAAGGCAACTGACGATAGTGTGTTATGGGCCTGGAGCCTGGAACAGAACTGAGGGATGGCGTGATTGACTTGAGTGGCTATGTACATAGCGCCCAAGAAAATTAAAGGGCTCATTAAAGGGCTCATTTTCAAATCAGAAAAATGTCCAAAAGGCGGCACAAAGCAGCAGATGAACTTTTTTTTGTCAAAATGTCTAAATCACTATTATCAAAACCCATTTTAAGATGTTTTTCTATGCAGTGCATCTAAATCACAAGGGGGCATGTCAAGGGTGTTAGGATTTGGGCATTTGCAAAACTTGGATGTTTTCCTGCCGTAATGGAACAAAGCAAAAATGTCCAGGGTTAAAAGTTAGACATTTTGGTCTAGACATGTTTCAATCAAGTCTAAGTTACCAAAATGTGCTCTAAATGACCACATGATCACTGGCGGGATTAATGTATGACCCCCCTTACTCTCCTAGTGGTCAATGACCCCCTCCTACCTCTGCAAAGATGTGAAAGAAGCAGCACATACCAGCCTCTATGACAGCTTCCAATGTTATGGCAAGGCCTATTAGATGTATCCTTTTGTCCCGAGATGCTTATTGCATGCTTTTGTCTTTTCAGGATACTGATCTGATGCTGTGATAATTGTATGCTACCTTTCAGAGTGTTTAGGGCTATCGCTGCTATATTAAGACATTAAGCCTTTCTTTGCTGGGGCAAAGCCTGAACAAAAAGTTTTAAAAGCTCCAGGTTCCTCTTCAGAAATTTAGACATGTTTCCTATGAGAGAGCAGTGGTTTGTCACTTCTTTTTATAGGCACCCACTGTTTTCTCACTATATATGATCATTAAAGCTGGGAGAAAGATGTCCGTCCTCACTCTGTAAGCCTTGGGTGTCAATGTATTCAAATCCATGTTGAGATAGCCATATGGTTTTCTGGTAGCATCTTCGAAGTCCTCAGGAAAGAAATGTGTCTTGCCTGGGTACATTTGTCTATTAGATTGTAAGCTCTTTGAGCAGGGACTGTCTTTCTTCTATGTTTGTGCAGCACTGCGTACACCTTGTAGCGCTATAGAAATGCTAAATAGTAGTAGTAGTAGAAGTAGTAGTAGAGAACAGCTATCTGCTGCTTATCTTTCGGATTCTTAAACAGCACTATATAATTTGTATTTAAGGTGATGGTATGGCTTGTTCTGCCTTGACAAAAAAATGTTCTGGACGATATATATAATAAATTTCTGTGGTGTATGTATTTGGGAAAGGCTTTTTCGATCTCATCACTTTTACAAGTGGACTCCATAAAATCATCGACAATGACCAGATTTACTTAATGGGACAGAAACAACAGGTCATCATTAAGCATCACCAGCAGAAAATCCATAACATTTATAAATGGGTATTAGTTTGACAATTCTTCATACTTAGGTTGACAAAAAGTGTAACACCATATGATTTGATTGGGTTTCATGCTGAACCTAAGATCATTGTGTTCTAACAATTTTTTAACAAGGAAACTTTTATGACTGTTGGAGGGTCCTGCTATGATGCACAAGAAGGGGTGGTGCAGGCATGCTTTAAACTTTAGCCATAGTGATAAAGTAAACTTCCGACCGCCTCTGAATTGATGTAAATTCTGCTTAGGATATTTTTGTACATGACTTCATAGGGCAGTGCACATTTCAACACTAGTGCTGTGTTGCAAAAAAAGAGAGTGTTTTAAAAGTCCTTGGTGCTGTATGGTGGGGGAGCTGTATAAGGTGAGTAGGGGAGCAGGCATATGGATAGCTAGACGTTGCATCTCTCTACGTACATGAGTTTTGGGGGTTTGCCAGCTTTTCCTTTCTACCTGCAGGAGCTGGAGAGGGAGGGCTGAAACTAGCATTATGTCTCCCTCCTGGCACAGTACTATTGCTAGCTGGGCAAGAGGCCTAATGATCCTGGGGAGGAAAAAAATTAATGCTTGCTCTTTTGTATGATTCTTATGTTAACACTGTTAGAGCACAGCAATCCCTGTATAAAGCATTGTTCTGGAACTAATTTTGTTTAAAAAAGAAAAAACTCTGGAACTCCTGTATTTTGAATAACGTGTGCTATATTAATAAAATAACAACGCAATATGTATGGCTCTGTGGTTTTCTCTGTCTTAAAACACACAGGTCTGCTTCTTCTGAATGAGCCTGCTGAAAGGGGGATTAGGAAGAGTTGGCTGTGCACACTGTGAGGCTCTGACCTCTATAAAGATCTGTTTGTTCTTTCAGTCCTACATGTAGAAAAGGAAGAGGGAGTGGTTGAGGGGGATAGAGAGAGAGGATGGCCACTTGCAGTGGCGTTCCTAGGGGGGCTAACACCCGGAGCGGATCGCCAATGCGCCCTGCCCCCCCGGGTGCAGCGCCCCCCCGGTGCAGCGCGACCCCCCCCCCAGTGAAAGGACACCCCCCACCCTGGTGAAAGAACCCCCCTGGGTGCACGCCGCTGGGGGGGTGCCGCGCGCCAGTCAGCTTCGTTCGTTTCCATGCTCCCTCTGCACCGGAACAGGTTACTTTCTGTTCCGGGGAAGAGGGAGCATGGAAACGAACGAAGCTGACCGGCGCGCGGCACCCCCCAGCGGCGTGCACCCAGGGCGGACCGCCCCCACCGCCCCCCCTTGGTACGCCACTGGCCACTTGTCAGACTGATTGACTTTGCACCAGTGGCATACATAGGGTATTTGACACCCAGGGCCAGTCATTTTTTAACACCCCCCTCCAAAATCCAGTACTAGGCATACCGAGAATACAAAACACTCAGGAACTATAGAGCAATTCTACCATACCATAAGCAGTAATTTCTGCGAGTCACACAAGGGTGTACCTAGAAAAAGGAAGCATCTTAAACACTGCAGTGAGCACTAGAACATCAATTCAGCTATTGTAAAACAAAGATTGTCGATCCTGCACAGTCAATGCCAACTGAAAGCCATGTCTTTTTCACAGACACAGAAACACCCTAATCCACTATAGAATAAGTAACCATAAACTTTCTATTTAGACAAAAATTAAACTGAACCCCCAAGAAGCCAGATTCTGCACCACAGAATCAGAAAATGTCCCCTAGTACTGTGCAAAATATAAAGATAGCAGATGTAAATTTCACCACTTTATAAATTAAGAAATAGAATAAAACAAATATAGAAAATAAAATGCCATTTTATTGGACTAATACATTTAGCTTTCAGAGGCCAAAACCTCCTTCTTCAGGTCGTTACAGTATCCTATCCAGACCTGAGGAGGAGGTTTTGGTCTCCGAAAATTAGTCAAAATGTATTAAAAGTAGTCCAATAAAAAGATTACCTTATTTCCATGTTCTATTTATAAACATTTATTAACACAGCTACAATACTACTTTATCCTAAAACAAAAAAAAGAAAAAAAAATTATTTACAGTTTGTTGTCTCTGGTTTCTGCTTTCCTCATCTTCTCTTCACTCTCTCCCTTCCATCCAGCATCTGCCTTCTCTCCCTGCCATCCAGTGTCTACCTTCTCTCTCTCCCTGCCCCTGCCATCCAGTATCTGTCATCTCTCTCCTGTCCCCTCCATCCACCGTCTGCCCTCTCTCTCCCTCTACCCTTCCAACCACTATCTGCCCTCTCTATCCCTTCCATGATCTAGCGTCTGCTCTCTATATGCCCCTGTCTGCCCTCTCTCTCTCCCTTCCAACCACTGTCTGCTCTCTCTCTCCCTTCCATCCACTGTCTACACTTTCTCTCCCTTCCATCTACTGTCTGCCTTTTCTCTCTGCCCCTTCCATCCACCATTTGCCCCCCCCTCTCCCATCCATCCAGGATCTGCCCTCCTTCTCTGTCCTTTCCATCCAGGATCTGTCCTCTCTTTCTCTCTCTCTGCCCCCTCTTTTCAGTCCCCCGTTCTATCCCCATTATCCCACCTGCCCCTAGTTCCAGCCCCAGCCCACTTCTCCCACCTGCCCCCCTTTCAGCCTCCAGTTCCAGCCCCATTATCCCAACAGTCCCCAGTTTCAGCTTAGTTTCAGCCCCAGCCCCTTTCTCCCACCAGTCCCTGAGCTTCAGCCCCAGCCACCTTCTCTCTGTCCCCTTTTCAGCCCCCAGTTCCAGAACTAGCCCTTTCCAGCCCCCAGTTTCAGTCCCCTTCATCCACCTGCCTTGCATTATGCCCCCCTTTTACAGCCTCAGCCCCATTCTCTCATCTGTCCCCCCTTTCCAGCCCCAGACCCATTCTTCCACCTATCCCTGCCCCATGTATGGCCCCATTCTCCCTCCTTCCCCTGCCCCAGGCATGGCCCCAATTCCAGCTCCAGCCCCCTTCTCCCATCTGAGCCCCTTCACTGACTCAGTCCCCATCTGTCTACCCTCAGCTCCCTCGACAGCCCCCTTCTCTCTGCCACCCGGCCCCCTGCAAAGCATTTTTAAAATATCTGAATCAGCAGCATAGAGCCAGCGTGCAACGCCTCGCGTCTGCCAGTGAAAGAAACAGATCACCTTGGGCCTTCACTGTGTCCCGCCCTCCTCTGATATAACTTCCTATTTTCACGAGGGCGGGACGCAGTGAGGGAAGGCCCAAGGCGATCTGCTTCTTTCACAGGCAGATGCAAGGCACTGCATGCTGGTGCTGTGCTGCTGATTCAGATGTTTTTAAAATACATTGCAGGGGTCCAGGTGGCAGAGAGAAGAGGGCTGTCGAGGGAGCTGAGGGTAGGCAGGTAGAGACTGGGGACTGCGGTGCCAGCAGCATGAATAAAACACAGGACGGGGCGGGAGCACCCCCCTTTATGCTTACACCCGGGGCGGACTGCCCCCACCGCCCTGCCTGTGGTACTCCACTGCCTTGCACAGACAAGAACAGTTTTCTGATCTCTGCGTTGAAAGGTGAGAGGTAAATTGATTGTAAAACCATTAGTTTTGTTTTAAAGCCTAAAATTTAAAAATTTCCCCCCCACACCAGACAAATCTCTCCTGAGAGAGGGTAGCTGTGAAACAGTGTGTGGCCATTAAGGTGTGGGGGAATTGGGAAGGGGAGGGAGGGGGCTGTTTGCTCTCAAATGGCTGTAATTCAGCAAAGAGCCCGTCATTCTTAAAAGCAGATGGCCCTAACTTGAGCCAAAATGAATGAAAAAAAAAAAAAAAAAGAAACAGGTGGTCTGAAGGCTACAATGCCTATTTTCTTTTCATGAGGGAGAAAAAAAAAGGTTAAGCTGCACAAATTCTTCCAAGGCTGTAGAGGGTGGTTTCAGGCATTTGATGTCAATTCCTGTCACATGACCCCGTCCAAGATGGTGGTGAGTAGTATGAAATAGGAAGTGATGAGGTGTGTCCAGTGCTTGCCGCCATCTTGGATAAAGGGGCATAGCTATGACATTACTTCATGTGATGTCACTGAAAGGGATGGAGTTTGAGGCAGAGTTATGTTAAAAGGGGCAGAGCTATGCAAATAAGATGGGGCTGGGTGGGGTTATGTAAAAGAGGTGGGGAATTGGTAAAGATTGGGTGGGGAATGGGCATGGCTTGGGCGTGTCCTCACCTCTGATTGGCTAACACAACCTGAAGTGGGCATGACCACCTGTCAAAAATATTCAATTATGTTTGACAAAAGCTGTTGAGTTATACTGCTCTCAGCAGTTAACTCACAATAATTATATTAGCATGACCTAAGCTTTAATAAAAGGCCCCATTAGTATTAGCAGTTTGTGGTGCTGGTTTTTGGATAAGTCCTGAGAGGAACAGTTCATAAACCTTTATTAAAATAAACTTGGAGGAAATCCACTGCATATACCTGGGGGTAAACTGCATATAATCCTGCTACTTTTTGAGGCCCTGTCAAGTACTTTTTTCATTCTGTATTAATTTTTCATTCTATATTCATTCATTCTATATTGTAAGCTACATTGAACCAGGGGCGTATCTGCGTGGGGCCACAGGGGCCTGGGCCCCCGCAGATTTCGCCCTGGACCCCCCTACCACAGACCCTCTCCACCTCCCCCTCCCTCCCGCCCGCCCGCCACCAACCCGTCGCCGATCTTTGCTGGCGGGGGACCCCAAGCCCCCGCCAGCCGAAGTCCTCTCTTCCTTGCAGGATGCAAGTTGCAACGCTTCCTGTTCTTCTGAGTCTGACGTCCTGCGCGTTGTACGTGCAGGACGTCAGACTCAGAAGAACAGGAAGCATTGCAACTTGCAGCGGCGCAGCCTGCATGGAAGAGAGGACCTCGGCTGGCGGGGGGTTGGGGTCCCCCGCCAGCAAAGGTAAGTGACAGCAGCGGGGGAGGGTTGGCGGCGGCGGGAGGGGGTGGAGAGTGTCATTGGTGGCGAGGGGGGGGGTCTAGCAGTGGCGGGGGGGGGGTCCGGAAATGGCGGGGGGGGGATCGGTGGCGCCGGGGGAGTCCAGATACGCCCCTGCATTGAACTCAAGACTTTACATCCCAAAAATGCAGGATGTAAAGGTCACAAATAAATAAATACTTGTGACCTGCATTTGGCTACTGTCTGAAACAGGATGCTGGGCTAGATAATACACTGAAACCTTCTGCTCAGTGTGCTGCTGCGGCTAGGAGAGTGAATAGAATCTTGGGTATTATTAGGAAAGGTATGGAGAACAGATGTGAGGATGTTATAATGCCATTGTATCGCTCCATAGTGCGACCGCACCTTGAGTATTGTGTTCAATTCTGGTCGCCGCATCTCAAGAAAGATATAGTAGAACTGGAAAAGGTGCAGCGAAGGGCGACAAAAATGATAGCGGGGATGGGATGACTTCCCTATGAAAAAAGACTAAGGAGGCTAGGGCTTTTCAGCTTGAAGAAGAGACAGCTAAGGGGAGACATGATAGAGGTATATAAAATAATGAGTGGAGTGGAACAGGTGGATGTGAAGCGTCTGTTCATGCTTTCCAAAAATACTAGGACTAGGGGGCATGCGATGAAACTACAGTGTAGTAAATTTAAAACAAATAGTAGAAAATGTTTCTTCACCCAATGCATAATTAAACTCTGGAATTTGTTGCCGGAGAACGTGGTGTTTAAAAAGGGGTTAGACGGTTTCCTAAAGGACAAGTCCACAGACCGCTACTAAATGGACTTGGGGAAAATCCACAATTTCGGGAATAACTTGTATAAAATGTTTGTATGTTTGGGTAGCTTGCCAGGTGCCCTTGACCTGGATTGGCCGCTGTCTGGGACAGGATGCTGGGCTCGATGGACCTTTGGTCTTTTTCCAGTATGGCATTACTTATGTACTTATGTAGATGGACCTTTGGTCTGACCTAGTATGGCAATTCTTATGTTCTTATGCCTGGGCACGAAGTGGGAGAGGGGAAATGTCGTTATGTTCATAATAGCCCTCTCCTCAAGTCACTTCACTGGCTTCCTATCCATTTCCGCATACAGTTCAAACTCCTCTTATTGACTTATAAGTGCATTCACTCTGTAGCTCCTCAGTACCTCTCCACTCTCATCTCTCCCTACATTCCTCCCCGGGAACGCCGTTCACTGGGTAGATCTCTCTTGTCTGCACCCTTCTCCTCCACCGCTAACTCCAGACTCTGTTCCTTTTATCTTGCTGCACCATATGCCTGGAATAGACTTCTTGAGCCAGTACGTCAAGCTCCATCTCTGGCCAACTTCAAATCTAAGCTAAAAGCCCACATTTTTGATGCTGCTTTTAACTCCTAACCCTTACTCACTTGTTCAGAACCCTTATTTCATCATCCTCACTTTAATATTCCCTTATCTCTTGTTTGTCCTGTTTGTCTGTCCTAATTAGATTGTAAGCTCTGTCGAGCAGGGACTGTCTCTTCATGTTCAGATGTACAGCGCTGCATACGTCTAGTAGTGCTATAGAAATGAAAAGGAGGCTCTGGAACAAGCAGCCCTAGGATAATGGAGATAGGAATAAACTCAGGCAGGGGCAACAGAATGCTTTTTTGTTTAGGAGTGCCTAAGCTCCACCCCCAGCTCCAATCTCACCCCCATCCATTCCCTTCCATTCCATAGGTCCTCCCTCCCATGGCAACTAGCATTTATTTTCCTCCTTCCCTCTCAACACGCCCCATGGTGTCCGTCATTTCTCTCTTTCAACTCCCACCCATGGACTCCAACATCTCCACCCTCTCAACCCCCTCCCCATGGTCTCCAGCATCTCTGTCTTCCCTCCATTTCTTCCCCCCATGGTCACAACCATTTCTCTCTCATTCCCGTCTTTCTTCCCCCTCCTACCCATTTTAATATCGGTCTTTGGACTTCTCTTTTAGGAAGTTAGCCAAATCTTTTTTAAACCCTGCAAAGCTAATAATATTTGAGGATATTTCTTCACAGAAAAAGTCATGGATGTATGAAATGGACTGCTGAGGGAGATGTTGGGGACACTATGGTGTATTTCCCTGCTCTGATAGCAGATGATATTTATACCTCATGTGAAAATATCTTGTTTAAACTAACCATCGACTATAACTATACACCATAAGACTCCTGAGGAAGGCGCGTGATAGTGCTGAAACACAGCTGTGCTGAGTCACATCTTTCTTGTTGTTCTTGCAATAAAGAATTGATTCTCAACAGACGTCTCCTCCTGTTGTTTAGAAGAGCTTACCTTTCCTACTTCTTGCTTCCGACAAAAACAGTAATGCAATTTTTTAAAAAGTATGGGATAAGCATAGAAGAGGATGGTGATGAAGTACTGGGATAACCTGCATGGGGCAACTATTCATAACTCCTGCCCAGTTAAACTCCTCTGAACTAGTCTTTTGCCAATGTTCAACAGCACTTAACTGGACAGTACCATTGAATATTGGCTCTGACCGCTACAGCACTGTCCGGTTAGTATTAGGGCAGTCCATGGGCAGAGCCAGAACTTTAACCAGTTAGCAGTGATATTCAGTCCATTAGCCAAATAAGTATGTGGATAATGTTTATCCACCAAGCTAATTAACAGGATGCTGGGCTTGATTGACCTTCAGTCTGTCCCAGTATGGCAATACTTACGTACTTATTTCTGAGTCTAGCTCTCTGGAGCATTATACTTTGACTTCTTTTTTTTTATTTGTACCCCGCACTTTTTCCCACTCATGGTAGGCTCAATGCGGCAGGCAATGGAGGGTTAAGTGACTTGCCCAAAGTCACAAGGAGCTGCCTGGGCCGGGAATCAAACTCAGTTCCTCAGGACCAAAGTCCACCACCCTAACCACTAGGCCACGTAAACCTTCCTGTGAAAAAAGTTTGCTTTTTGTGCTTCAATTATTCAAATACCTCTATCATGTCCCTTCTTATCTCTCCTTAGCTCTAGGGTGTACATATTTGCTACTACTACTACTTATCATTTCTATAGACAAATAATTGGTGGCCTAAACTCTTTGTCATACAGCTTTTGTGGCTAACCTTTCACCATTTTGGTAGCTTTTCTCTGGACTATTTCTAGCTACTGAAGTTGAACACCTTCTGTATGTATGCTGTCAAAACAGTATACATTATGGTACAGTAGGTATTTTTCTGTCCCTGAAGGGCTCACAGGCTGAGTTTATAATGGAGGGTTAAGTGACCTCCCAAGATCACAAGGAGCTGTAGGAACTGGGTTTCTTGGGGTCTCAACCCACTGCTTCAACCATTAGGTTACTCCTCTACTCTGATGGTTATGCTCTTCCTATGCTCCTTGGCATGCTTTTGATTCTGATAATCCTTTACTATATATTTTTTTGCTAGCTTACATAAGAATATAGGCATAGCCATACTGAGTTAAACCACTGGTCCAACTAGCCCAGTATCCTGCTTTCAACAGTGAACATACTTGGTAGAATCCCAAATAGTAGCAAGATTCCATGTTACCAATCCCAGGACAAGCAGTGGCTTCCCCATGTCTATCTCAATCACAGACTATGGACTTTTCCTCCTGGAACTCATCCAAATGTTTTTTTTATTAAGCTTAGATTTGCTAACCACTGTAACTACATCCTCTGGCAATGAGTTCCAGAGCTTAACTATCTGTAGAGCAAAAAAGATATGTAACTTCATTGAGTGTCCCCTAGTCTTTGTACATTTTGAAAGCGTAAGAAATCAATTCAGTTTTGCCTGTTCTACACCACTCAGAATTTTGTAGACCTCTATCATATCCTTCCTCAGCCATCTCTTTTCCAAGCTGAAGAGCCCTAATTTCTTTAGCCTTTCCTTATAAGAGAGGATTCCATCCCCTTTGTCCTTTTTATCTTCCTTTGAACCTTTTCTAATTCTGCTATATTCTTTTTGAGATACAGTGAGCAGAATTGCACAGAATACTCAAGGTGAGATTGCACCATGCAGCGATACAGAGGCATTATAATATTCTTTGTCTTATTTTCCACCACTTTTCTAATAATTCCTAGCATCCTGTTTGCTTTTATGGCCGCTGCTGCACACTGAGCAGATTATTTCAGTGGATTGTCTACTGTTACACCTAGATCTTTTTCTTGAGTGCTGACTCCTAAGGTGGACCTTAGCATCAAGTAACTATGATTTGGATTATTCTTTCCAAAGTGCATCACTTTGCATTTGTCCACATTAAATGTCATTTGCCATTTGGATGCCCAGTCTGCTAATTACCTAAGGTCTTCCTGTAATTTTTCACAGTCCTCATGTGTTTTAACAACTTTGAATAACAATTTGAGATCATCAGACTCAGTCACCTCTAGGTTTCTCTCTTTGTTAGTGCGCATTAGCTTCTCATACTCTCCCTCCTCCTTTACACCCTCAATCTTAGATTACAAGATCTGGAACAGAAATATTAATATGACTTTATCTTGTACAGTACTGTATACATGAACAACAGCATTTTATAAACAATAATATGAAACTGTGACAAATTTGAACTTGTGTCAGAGGATTATTGTGTATAATCATTACTCACTCTAAGTATAGATCTTTGGATCAGAATTCCACTATGATAGCCAGTCATATGCCCTGAGGTTCTGCAATGGTCATGTCATTTAAAATGGGATTAAAATTAGCATTGTGCTTTACATATTTATTTAGAGTTGTACTTTGCACTCAGTGACAGGATCCAGTTGCTGATTAAAAGAAAAAAACAAAACAAAACATTAGTGCGAACTGCAGAAAAGGGCCTGGGAACCTTTAACCAGGAGATGTTTATGCAGGAAACAAGGGTGTGTGTGTGTACTATTTAATATCCAGCCCTTTGGCTGAAGCTGTGAGCATACTGCCAGGACTGAGCATTGTGCATGGGGTGACTATTTACCCAGCTATCCAGAAAAGAGAAATAGCTACTGGAGTGATTGCTGACCTTTGCACTCTCTCTGAGCTGCAAAAGGCCTTTGTCAGAAGAAGCTCATGAGAATGTCATGTGATGTGCTGTACTGCTTTTCACCACCATATGTGGGAGGTGATAAATAAACTGATATAGACCCAGGCATTAGAGCCTGCCTGTGTGTGTGCATGTGTGTGCCTGTGTGTGTGTATGGATCTACTAAGTAATATGATGGAAAGTGAGAACTGTGGGCCTCATTTGGAAACTTTTCCTGCCCTACTTATGAGAAAGTTAGCTTGAGTGTAAAATATTTGATTGCAATTAACATGTGATTATTATATATGACTTTAAACCCCTGTAACCAGCCCAGCTCGGTAGCATTTCAATGAGGTAGGCATATCATTTGGGTTTGGGAAGGTACCTTAACAGAGCCCTTCTCCTCCATAGCACATGAAAAGATGACATAGCCAAAGGTGAGACAAATTCAGCCACAGACCATATAAACTAGGGGGTTGATCTTCAAAGAGCTTTAACTGGCCAGTTAAATCACATGTGTGGGGCTTTCCACTGGTATTCAGTGTCACTTAACAGGTTAGTGCCACTGAATATCAGCACTAACTGCTAAAGCCATAGCTGGTTATTTTGTGGGTGCTCTGGGGCAGGGGCGTAGCCAGACTTTGGCGGGAGGGGGGTCCAGAGCCCGAGGTGAGGGGGCACATTTTAGCCCCCCCCCCCCCAGCTCCACCGCCCCCCCCCCGCCATTGCCAATACACACCCCCACCATTGCCGACTCCCCCCGCTGCCGCCTCCGCAACCGCCACCACAACCGCCACCACCAACTTTGACCCCCCCCTGCGCCGATGACCCTCTCGACCCCCCTCCCGCCACCAACCCTCCCCCGCTGTCACCTACCTTTGCTGGCGGGGAACCCCAACCCCCGCCAGCCAAGGTCCTCTTCTTCCTTCGTTCTATTTCTGAGTCTGACATATACTTTCGACCACCTTGCAAATAAAACATCCACAGTTGTAGGTAGAACTTCCATAGAAATGTTTTAAAAAGCATTTACCATCTCTGTCGGACCGCATAACTGCTCTTGAATGTGCACCCGGAAGCTTTTATCTCAGCCTTTGTTTAAGGCAAAAATTTCATAATACTTTCAGGCTGATTTTCGAAAGAGATGGACGTCCATCTTTCGACATAAATCGGCACTTGGACGTCCATCTCTTAGAGAAGTCCAAATCAGTATAATAGAAACCCAATTTTGGACATCTCTAGCAGAAATCTGTCACAAGGACGCCCAAATCTGAGGGGGGCATATCGGAGGTATGGTGAAGGCGGGACTTGGGCGTTCCTAAGACTTGGACGTCTTTGAGCCATAATGGAAAAAAGCAGAGACATCCAAGACTAAAACTTGGATGTTTTCACCCGGACCTGTTTTTATTGCGAATAAGGCACAAAAAGGTGCCCGAAATGACCAGATGACCACTGGAGGGAATCGGGGATGACCTCCCCTTACTCCCCAGGTGGTCACTAACCCCCTCCCATCCTCAAAAAACATCATTAAAAATATTGATTGCCAGCCTCTATGCCAGCCTCAGATATCATACTCAGGTCCATGACAGCGCATGCAGGTCCCTGGAGTGGTTTCATAGTAGGTGCAGTGCACTTCACATAGGCGGACCCAGGCCCATACCCCCCTCCCCCACCTGTTACATTAGTGGAGGAAACAGCAAGCCTTCCAAAACCCATCATGTTCATTCCAACCAATCAAGGTGGCTTTCATTCAGTGTAATAATTATGGTCCATTGGTCCTAAGTAGGACCATCTGGAGGCTTAGGGCTTGCCCCATCTCTAGCTTTCTTCTATGAGAAAGGAGTTCAACCAACTCAAACAGAAATTGACTGCAATTAAAGAGACTTCCAGGACTACACGGCACATATAGGTGCCCCCTTCACCAGTAAGGTCTATGGTAGTGGTGTATAGTGGGGGGGTAGTGGGTTTTTGGGGGGGGGGTTGGGGGGCTCAGCACACAAGGTAAGGGAACTATGTACCTGGGAGCATTTTATGAAGTCCACTGCAGTGCCCCCCCTAGGGTGCCCCATTGCTGTCCTGGCATGTCAGGGGGAACAGTGTACTATAAATGCTGGCTCCTTCCACGTCCAAATGGCTTGCATTTGGATGTTTTAGACTTGGACGTATTTGGTTTCGAAAATTGCTGAAAATCAAAGACGTCCAAATCTAAGGACGTCCAAATCCAAGGATATCCTTTGTATTTCGAAACGAAAGAAGGACGTCTATCTTTTTTCGAAAATGACCCTTTCCCCGCCTCCAGATTTGGACGTTTTACAAAGACGTCCAAATTCCAACTTAGACGTTTCTTTCGAAAATGCTTCTATTTGTGACAAAGAATTAACCATTTTCCTTGATTTTCTTCCTTATACTAATTCATACTAACAAGAGGCATCATCTTTCTTTTTCTTCTCAAATTTCCCCAGAATGGTAAGTACTTTCTAGTCTTGTCATGTATGGATTACTTTACTTCATCCCTCTTAGTCACTTGACAACATGGATAGCTGTCTGGAGCCTACAGACAGTTCTTTATTTCTGTCATTATACGTCGTTATTTTAATCTTATTTTTACTAGAAGAGCTGGACTAGAAATGTAAGTCTACATTTTCAAATTGCAGTTAGACATCAAAAGAGAAAGGGGATCAGGTGAACACCAAAGGAGGGATTGAAGGCAACAGTTCATCGTCATCATCATCAACAACTTTATTTGATATACAGACAAGCCATCAACACATCTAAGTGGTTAACAATTTCAAAAACAGGTGAATGGGAAACAAATAAACAGAGATCAAAACAGAGGCAAAATGTCAAGGTAAAAACAAACAAAAAAAAAAACCAATTTATACCAATGCAATCATATATAACAATAAAAAAACATAAACAAGATAATACAATCAAAAATTATCTTTAAGTAAGGAAAATGCATAAGGGAGAGATGAGGAATGAAAGTATACACACAGACAATATCAGGGGAAGGTTAGTTGCTGTAATCTCAAACTTTAGTCCTTAGAGGTTAGAGGCTCTAAGATGAATTTGTGAGTGAAATAGCAAACCTTATATGGTTTAATTTTGTCTCATATATGCCAGTGTGTTTTTTCTAGAAAAAAGGTGCCGGTACTCAAATGCCAGGCCACCCTTCAGGGGTTTAGTGAACACTGAGGGATCCACCCCACAATAGTCAGGCCCCCTGCAACCAGTTACAGAATCTATGACAAAGCAAAATTGGAGTGTAGAGCCTGAGCTCTTTCTTTAAAACATAGGGACCATGGGTCAATTTTAGCAGACAATGGAAAAGGTGTCGGTACTCAGTACCCCCAAGTACCCCCTCAAAAAAAGCCCATATCACTCACCCTGTGAGATTCCCTGCTGATGGGCATATAAAAACCCTGCAATTACATGGACCCACTAAATGAATAGGGACTGTCCATTGTGGGGATAATTTTATAACAGGACACATAAGAAGTCCAAAAAGGTGCTGATTTGAAGCCTATTCTATAAAGATAAGGTAAGGATCCTTTCAGAACCCTCACTAGTCTAGTATGCTCCTGAAATTGGGATCATATCATTATAATGAATTTATTTATTTAAACAATTTATATCCCTCCTTATCTATACAACCTAAGTGGGTCCCAACCAAACATATATAAAAATTAAAAACAAACAATAAAACATAGAGGCAAGGAGTATAGCTTATCTGCTAGGATAGCTTCAATAGGTTCTGCTTTCTCATATATAAGCCAGAAACCCCTATTGTATGTGCTGGATTTGCTTTGTGGTGGATTGTATGAATTAGCTGAAATAAGTTGTATGCATGGGAGGCTAAGCCTTTGGGCCTAGTTAGTTTATGTTCAGTGTAAAGTTTCCCTTGAATCTTGAGTTAAATGCCTTTTTCTGAAGTGTGTGTCCAGGCTACATGTTTTGCCACCTCTCTGGCTAAAAGAATCCAAGGAGTAAACTAGAGAGCTGGAACCACAAGCTGAGCAGACATAGGAGTGAACAAGCACCCTCCAGGCACTTGGCCAAAGGAGAAGGAATTGTGTGGAAATACTGAGAGAGATTTTGTGTGAAGAGGATCCCAAAGCAGAGGGGGGACTGTGAATTTCAGAGAAGGAGGAAATATGTGCCAAGAATGTGGGAAGCTGCAAAAATCCCAAAAGGACTGACCAGTATTGAAAGAGATTGCAGACACAAATGAAGGAGATAGAAAATGTATGACTCTGAGCACTGCCAAAGATGGCAGCCTGAAACTGCAGCTCCTGAGAATCCTGTCATAATCAAGTACTTGAAGTACACCCCAAATTGTGCTGAATTTCTCCTCCTGTGTCTATGATTGCTATGGCTATGAAATCAACAAAATCTGAGGTAGTTTTACATTTTGTCCCAGGTAATAAAATGACCAAAGTCATATCCTCCATCACCACACAAAATGATGACCAAGAAAGAAATGGAAGTAGCACTGAGCTCCAAAATGGAAGAACTGCTATCTTTGAAAGTTATGAAAATGCATAACTGTAATGCACTAGCTGACCAAAAACAGGAAATCACGGAGCTGAAAGAACAAGTGAGTAACACACAAGAAGATACTGAGGCTCTTGTGAAGCTGTGCACACACCAGAAAGGACTCCCTAGCTAAGTTTCTTGTTTTGTTTTTTTTTCTGCATGTCTCACTGCTTTACTGTGGCTAGCATTTGTTTAATATTTATGCTTCTTCTTTCTGTATAGTTCTGGTATATTGTGCTTTAATATCTTCTTTGGTGGTTGGGTATACACCTGATTGAAAAGGAGGATGGGGCTTTGTCTCTGTAATATAGAAATTTGTTTGCAAATACTACTTTTCTAGCTCACTCTGTACTATGGCCTCATGGTAAATTGTTGTTAGGTTGTGGCTCCTAGCTTACAAATTCAGACTGCTACACTATAAATCCTGTCCACCCTTGGGCTTGCTGTATCTATTTAGGTAGCCCATCAAACATCAACATTGTTCCTCAAAGTCATGTTTAGATCATTTTGCTGATTGGTATTCTTTATCATAGTACACCTGTTCATGTTCATTCCAACCAATCAAGGTGGCTTTCATTCAGTGTAATAATTATGGTCCATTGGTCCTAAGTAGGACCATCTGGAGGCTTAGGGCTTGCCCCATCTCCAGCTTTCGTCTATGAGAAAGGAGTTCAACCAACTCAAACAGAAATTGACTGCAATTAAAGAGACTTCCAGGACTACACGGCATCCAGCTAATTTACTACCACCACCACCACAGAGGATAAAAACAATCTAAGCATAAATATGTCACAGTAGACTCAAGTAGGTTACGGCCTGTAACAGAGGCATCCACCCTCCCAATTGTTGCTGCTACTTAATTGTTTTGCTGCTTGTGAAGGAGTCTATAGGATGCAGCCCCTTCCCCTTAAGAATACTCCCTCACATAGTCAGAACCACCTAAAGCCCCATAGTCCTGCCCAAAAAGGAAATGACACATAAGGGGTAGAACCAAGAGGGCAGTTGCCAGGAAGTATAAAAGGCAGGGCCAGAGTTGGGTTAGAGGGGCCCCAAAGGAAGCAGCAATGTCCTACAACATATGTCGCCACCACCTATGTGTAAACTACAACAACTACTGTCAGGTAGGCCAAGTCCAACTTGGAACCTCGCAGACATTGTATTTTGATCAGAGTACTTGATAGAGACTGCACTACTAACTGGAGAGCCAGGCCAGAGATAAGTAGAGTGTGGTCTTGTGCCAGAGACAGGAATGTATGCTGTGGCCAATGGCCCTGCAGGAGCAGGCCACCCGAGGACATTGTCACATTCAAGAATTTTGCTTTGAGTTTGCCTTCTTCCTCCATGTGAATTAAATAGGACCCCTTGCCCTACACCTCCAATAAATATTATTGGCCTCTACCTGCAACTGCTGTGTGGTCTGTCTTACCTGGGCTTCAGGCCCTCCCTCGATCATGGCATTGCACTGCTTTAGAGTGCTATGATGCTCATAAAATAAGAACTGAGGTGGAGCCAGACAAAAAGAAGGTATCTTAATTCAAAAGCAGTTCATAACAGATGATTCATGCTGCTAGGAGACTCTGGAGTTGATATTCAACATAATTTAACCAGCCAGAAATGGCTCCTGGCCTGTTAAATTGCCTGTTTGGGGATAACTGGTAATTTTCAGTGGCACTTAACCGGTTAGTGCTGCGGAAAATAACCGGTTAGCACTGAACTCAAAACCGGCTATTTTAGGGACATTCTGAGGGAGGAGTCGACACTTTGCTGGTTAAGTGCTGATATTCAGAACCTAGCCTGCCAGGTTAACCATATAAACAGGACTGTATAAACGTCAATTCTATCTTTATGCTGTAATTTGTAGCCAGTTAAGAGCTGAATATTGTATTTAACTGTAGTAACACAAACTGGGTGTGGAATTACAAATGCAATAAGCAACAAACCCAAAGTAATCCACGCAATATCAATATATGAAACTCTGTTATAGCAAACTTGTAGTGAAAAAGAAGGAAAAACCTCAAAGTAGCTCAAAATCAAAAAGAAGACTTTTTAGAGCTAAATCAATCTGAATAGATCTCTACTTCATGATCGACAAAAACCTTTCCAAAAGTTGTGTGACTTCGTTTGATCATTCAAAGCAAAAAATAATAAAGTCTTTGCGTTACACCAATGCTCACAAAAATAGTGAAAACCACTTCTCATGACTCAAATGAAGCACAGCAAAGGCATCTGGTGAATATTTCCAACTTCAAGTTTGAAGTTTATTTTTTGCTTTGAATGATCAAATGAAGTCACACAACTTTTGGGAAGATTTTTGCTGCTGATGAAGTAGAGATCTATTCAGATTGATTTAGTTCTAAAAAATGTTTTTTGATTTTGAGCTACTTTGAGGCTTTTCCTTCCTTTTTCACTGCAAAGGGTCCTTTTACTAAAGTGTGCTGAAAAATGGCCTGCGGTAGTGTAGGCGCAGGCTTTGGGCACACACAGATCCATTTTTCAGTGCGCCTGTAAAAAAAAGGTCTTTTTATAATTTTTGCTGAAAATGGATGTTCGGCAAAATAAAAATTGGCACGCGTCCACTTTGGGTCTGAGACCTTACCGCCAACCATTGACATGGAGGGGCATAATCGAACGCGAATGCCCATCTCCATGGGCATCTATCTCCAAGAACGGGTATGTGAAGGGGCGGGACAAACCGTATTTTCGAAAAAAATGGGTGTCCATCTTTTTTCCGATAATATGGTTTGTGCCAGCCAAATGCATCGGATTTGTGCGGATTTGAGCTGGGCGGTATCGTTTTTCAGCGATAATGGAAACCAAAGGCGCCCAGCTCAAAAACAACCAAATCCAAGGCATTGGGTTGTGGGAGGGCCAGGAGTCGTAGTGCACTGGTCCCCCCTGACATGCCAGGACACCAACCGGGCACCCTAGGGGGCACTTGTAACAATTAAAAAAACAAAGCAAACTACCTCTGAAGTCCATAGCTCCCTTCCCTTGGGTGCTGAGCCCCCCAAACCCACTGCCCACAACTCTACACCATTACCATAGCACTTAAGGCTGAAGGGGGGCACCTAGATGTGGGTACAGTGGGTTTTGGGGGCAGTTTGGAGGGCTCCCATTTACCACCACAAGTGTAACAGGTAGGGGGGATGGGCCTGGGTCCACCTGCCTGAAGTCCACTGCACCCACTAACAACTGCTCCAGGGACCTGCATACTGCTGTGATGGAGCTGGGTATGACATTTGAGGCTGGTATACAGGCTGGAAAAAAAGGTTTTAAAAGTTTTTTTTTTTTGGGTGGGAGGGGGTTAGTGACCACTGGGGGAGTCAGGGGTGGTCATCCCCGATTCCCTCCGGTGGTCATCTGGTCATTTAGGGCACTTTTTTGGGACTTGTTCGTGAAAAAAAAGTCCAAAAAAAGTGACCCAAATTCTCGCTAAAAACGCCTTTCTTTTTTCGATTATCAGTCAAGGACGCCCATCTCTCCTCGGCCGATGAACATGCTCCAGTCCCGCCTTCACCATGCCTCCAACACGCCCTCATCAACTTTGGCCATTTCCGCAACAAATTGCAGTTGAAGATGCCCAAAATCAGCTTTTGATTAAACTATTTGGACACCCACGGGAGAAAGACGCCCATCTCCCGATTTGGGTTGAAATATGGGCGTCTTTCTCTTTCGAAAATAAGCTGGATAGTGGTAAGGTCTCACACGGTAACTGGGTAGAAATGGCCTACGTGTGTCAAATGCCACTTGGCGCACGTAGCTGCCACGTGTCAGAAAATAAAAAGTATTTTTCAGACATGCGTAGCAGACTCGTGCCAAAAATGAAATTACCGCAAGGACCACATGGTAGCCAGGCGGTAACTCCAAATTTATTGGGCGCACATAGGCACCTACGCGGCTTAGTAAAATGGCCCCCAAGTTTGTTATAACAGAGTTTCATATGTTGATATTGTATTTAACTGGCCATGTGTTAGCCGGCTCCGCAAACCCAGAAATTCAATGTTTGTTCCCAGACATGGCCTGACATTGAACTTCTAGGTTTAGAGCTGGTGATGGTTAGCAAAATGCTGATCACTGCCGGCTGAATATCAGGCCCTCTATTATTAGAGGCATTAACTTAGGGACAACAAGCTCAATTGCCTTCCAGTATCCTATGCCAGCGGGAATACGAACCAAATACTGATTGTGATCACAGAAGAGAGTAAGGATTTGAACATCAATATTGTAATTCATATGGGGACAGATAGACTGGCCAACAATAGCACAGCTGGAGCACAGAGAGCTTTCCAAAACCTATGAGAGGGGCTAAATTCTTTGGTTCAGACTATAACTTTTTCTGAAGTACTACCTACTTAGAGAAAGGGAGAGGAAAGCCTACATAATATAAAAAGCTTCAATAAGTGGCTCACAGCCTGATGTTGTCAGGAAAGTTTCAGCTACACAGGAAGATGGGGCAATATATGGAAAACAAAAAAGCTATACTGTAAAGATAGGCTACATTTTTCTGTGACAGGAAAAAAGATCCTTGAGAAGAAATTCAGACAGTATCTCCACAATATTCAGCTGGCAACGGTCAGCATTTTTTAAATGCTCACCGTCGCTGGTTGAATTAGCCCTCATTATTCAGTGCTGGGCCATGTCCAGGCTCTGGCACTGAATATTGAGGGCTAAGTGTGGGTGGACAAGCCACTGGAGCTTATGCAAGCCGGCTGATATTCAGCCAGGCTCGCATAAGAGAGTTATGTGGGCCCCATCAGAATATTGTCCAGGACCCGCATAACTATCTTTAAAAAATACAACCCTCCCAGTCTATCTAATACTCACCTCCCTCCTACCCACCGCCATGTTCCTAAGTCCTTCCCCTCCCTTTGAATGAGCCTCCCCACCCCACCCCCTCCCGATGTCTTAGTAGGCCTCCCTGAGCCTGTCTCCTTGTTGGATCAGCGATGGTCTTTGGGAACAGGAACACAGTCCCCTACTCCTACTCCCTCACAGCTGCCTTTCAAAATGGCTGCCATGACATATCATGGCAGCTCATGGTACTTCGTGTAGTATTTGTAAGCAACATTGCCAAAGGGTTAGATGGAAATAACTGTCTTTTTGTGGATGACACAAAGACAGATAACAGAGTGGACACCACAGAGGAAATAGAAAACATTAGAAGAGATCTACAAAAATTAGAAGAATGATCTAAGAGCTGGTAGTTAAAATTTAATGCAGAGAAATGCAGACTGATGCACTTGGGGTGTAGAAATCCAAAGGAGATGGACGAGATAGGTGGCAAAAGACTGATAAGTACAGTTTAGGAGAGAGACCTTGGGATAATAGTGCCTGAGGATCTCAAGGCAGAGAAACAATGTGACAAGGAGGTGACCATAGCCAGAAGGATGCTTAGCTGTATAGAAAGAGGTATAAATAGCAAACGAAAGGAGGTGTTAATGCCCCTGTACAAGTCATTAGTAAGGCCCCACTTGACTTGGAGAACTGTGTTCAGTTTTAGAAGCCATATCACACTAAGGGCATAAAAAGAATTGAAGCAGTCCAGAAAAAAAAAAAGCAACAAAAATAATACAGGGTTCATACCAAAAGAAGTAGGAGACTTGATAAACTGAATGGGCTCCTGGCCAGTTAAATAGCGCTAATTTTCAGCACGAGATAGTTGGTTATTTCCACTGATTATTAGCGCTTAGTGATTAGCTGCTGACCAGCTATGTTGCATGACTTAGCTGGCTAAGCACAAATATTCAGCGTTAAACTGGTGAGCTGAGCAGTTAAGATAGGCCTGCTATTTAAGTGGCCTATCTTTAACTGCTATTAACAGCCAGCTAGCACTAAATATTTGCTTTGCTGGTTAAGTTGTCACAGTCAAAACTGAAACCAGATATTCAATGCTGGTCACCAGATATGGTCCAGCATTGAATATCCGGGATCAGTGCCAACAACAGCAGCTAACCGTACTGCCTGCTGCCAGCTGAATATCAGAGGGGGGAGGGGATAAGTATACCCTAGGGGAAAAGAGGTATAGGAGAGATATGGTACAGACATTTAAATACTTGAAAGGCTTTATTATGCAAACAAATCTTTTCCAGTAATGAGGAAGTTGCTAGAACTAGAGGACATGAACTGAGGTTACAGGGTGGTTGACTTGGTACTTTTTCCAGAAGAGGGTGGTAGATGCCTGGAATTCTCTTCCAGGAGAGATAGTGGAGACAAAAACCATGATAGAATGCAAAAATGTGTGGGATAAACATAAAGGATCCCTGTATGGAAGAGAATGGAAGCAAAACAAAACTTAACAGTGCTTATATGGCAACTCTAACAGTCATGTCATATGCTATGAGCATAACCCCAAGGGAGAGGTGAAGACACCTTAATGTAGGGTTAGCATATGGCTCCAGAAAAAGGAGGACAGATTGAGCCAGTCTGGGTTTTACTTCCATTGCTTTCAATGGAAGCAAAACCCGGACTGGATCAATGTGTCCTCCTTTTTCTGGAACTACTCCCCTAACAAGGCTCATATATGGTTTTAACCTCCACCTTAACCATATATCATATAGAAATCATTCATATGTTTTTTATGTTTTTATCGCCTCAGCAGTGCACATGACCAACTTCACTCTTTTATTGGACATTCAACAGCACCCAAATCCTCACTGGCGATAATATTTTATTAAACTGTTTCTTCATTTACTTATTTAACTGTTCATTTTACTTTTTAATCTCTAAGTTACTTATAAGCAATACTTAACTTGCTCCTTTTTCTGGAGCCATATGGTAACCCTACCTTAATGTTGATATTGAGTAAAACATTGTCAGTTTGCAACATTGTTGTGCAGCTTTGGCCACCTTGTTGGGCAGACTAGATGAACTATCTGAGTCTTTGTCTCCCATTATTTACTATGTTACTATGAGGCCCTGACCCAAAGATGCGATATTAACACTGAGGCCATTTCAGAGATACAACATAGACTCAACGCTGCTACTGAACAACAAAGACATCTGGAAGACTTAAATAATCAATCCCAAAGAAATAACTTATGGATTCTGAGAATCAGAGAAGGGCAGAAGACAAAGACTCAGTTGGTTTCCTGAAATCTCTTTTGCTGAAACTATTGAACTTAAAATTCACTTGGTCCTTCAAAATAGCAAAGGTCCACTATGTTGCATCCATTAAGCAGGCTGGAGCAAAATTTCCTCAACCTTTTGTGTTTCAGATCCTGATGTATCCACAAATATTAACCGGCTTGCAAAAAGAAAAATTGAAGGCCCATTACAATATGAAGGGACAGTAATTATGTTTTTCCCCAGACTTCAATAGAATACCTTTGCAAAAATGGAAATGATTCCTAACACTCCAGGACCACTTAAAATAGATTGGGACACAATTTGCAGTCTTTTACCCAGCTCAAATGTGTATCACAGTGTTCAACCTAAGCACTTTGAAGATCTTCTGATCGTGCAGGACCACCTAGATAGCATAGATAGAAAGTTCAAATCTGCCTTAAACATAGCAATCATTCTGAATACCTTGTAATACTGGGACCTCCAATTTTTTTGCCCTCTGTTAAAGAACTATATAAATGAGATTTATCTCTATAGATAACTTGAAAGTGCATTTTTTTTCACAGAGATTATACATAATCCTCTAAGGATCAATTCATCATACTGAGGCCCACATTCATGAGCTGAACTTGATTAGTGATCATACCATCCTCATACAGAGGATAAAATGGGATTTTGTGTGAAATGAATGCTGGATCTGAATGGGGAACAATATAAGGTGCATGGTAGGTTAGTGTGTTGAACATAGTGTATTGCTGAGTGTTATGAACTATGGCAATGTGAGTGTAGACATGAGAGATGAGAATGTGGACAATGAAAGAATCTTGATCAAAGGTGGCTATAAGTCAATGGATGGATCTCATACTTGATCCTCAGTACATAAAATGTACTACTGTAATTTTACTGACACTGCAAGTCATATCTCGCAGACTCAGAGTGCTGCGTGTTTGGAGCTCATCGGAATATCAGTATTAAGATGTTGCTTGTTGCAGTTCTCGGTTGTGTGATTGTACAGTTTAGATCTTTATTAGGGCTTGAAGATAAGCAGCAATACAGGAAGTACACACAGCACTGATTAAAGCTAACAATGACAGATGGTTTAATAATAAGCAAAGTTTATAAACATACAATATTTACTACAAATATGAGTTATGAAAATTCTTTCTCTTAATGTTAAGGGACTAAATAGCTCAGTAAGAAAGAAAAATACTTTTGTATTAGCCAGATTAGAATCTGATCTGTGATTCTTCAAGAAACTCACCTCTCCTATAAGGAGTCTTTACAATTAGGTGATAAGGTATATAAAACCATAATCTTTTCTCTTGCAATGGGAAGGAGGAATGGCATAATCATAACTACTTACAGATCTCTAAATGTAGAAGTTCTAACATAAGCATCTGACACAGAAGGTAGGTGGTCCAAATTAGTTCTCAAATACAATCACTTGAGCTTGGGATTAATAAATGTAGCCAGGGTGACACTAGTCTGAGCCATGCTTGGAGCACTCTTTTCTTCTAAAATGTTGCTATGGGTAAAAGCCATAGGAAGACACAGGCTGACACCCAAGACTGGATAGATTACCTCCGTTGTGCAGCATACTAAGATATCAAAGACTGGAGCAACAAGCCTGCTTGAGCAGTATCCAAAAGCAGGAGCTATGACCACTTCTCTTGGGCTAGATACAACTTTAAGCCCAGAGTTAAGACACCCTCCACTGCAACCACACTATCCAGATTTAGATGCTGTAGGAGTAAGTTTATCTACTGAAGAGGTTGGGGCCTGCATCCTTGGAGGTGAAATGACTGAAGCAATTCTCAATTCTGCATTTCTCCTTGGTGGGAGGAAACTAGGCGACAGTTGATGAAGGATTAGCAGGAGCTTCACAAGCACCTCTTCAGCACATTATAGGTATGTCTTTACCTCAATCTTTTCTTCAGCATCCTGCTAATGTTACTTTGGAAGTCATTTGGGAAACTTTGACAGAATAGGGAAATTATTTGTTCACCACCACGTTAACTAACTCATTCAAGAAATCAAACAGGTTGAGATTAAAGTGATCCGCACAGCAAAATCAGTTAGTCATACTGGGCTATCATGAAATTACCCATGAGCATACCAGACATGTTATTTTTAGTGTGCAGGGACCTTACCTTTGGAACTCACTTCCTGTTTCTCTCCATCTTCAAACATACCTTTTTAAAGATGCATATAAATAAATTCCATCATTCTCAGCAGATATACGGGTGATATCTTGGAAGCCACTTATAGTGTTTCTTTTTGTTCTTTCCCTCCTCCTCCTATCCTATCAATTATTGCAGTTCTTCCTTAGCCCAAATAGTCATGTCTATGTTTTTGTTTCAGTGCTCATTTCTACTGTATTTTAGATTGTAAGCCGCCCTGAAGGTGCCTCAAAGGGCGGGAAAATAAAAACTAAATAAACTTGAAACTTGATTAAAGTGGATAGGTGCACCACAGACTTGATGCAAGTTACTGCTAGAATGAAACAATTGGAGAAGGAACTGGATCAAATTAATACAGTACAAAATGGTTTGGATAAAGATTCAATCAACATGAGGCTTAAAATGGAAGTTTTGGAAAATAAATCTCATGCAGCCAACTTGCAGTTCTCAAATTTTCCAAAATTACCTCAAATATCACCACATGAATTGTTAAAAAGATATACATGGAAAACAATTAATACCACCTATTGTTTCTCCATATTATTTGCCAACTGGAAGAAAGCAAAGTTAGCAAGGGCAAGCTGAAGTACCTATTAAGATGAAATTGTGGAGCTATTGTTAGTAACATGTAATTTATCTATAAAATCGAACATGGTACCAGAAGATTGGAGGGTGGCCAGTGTAATGCCAATTTTTTGAAAAGGTTCCAGAAGAGATCTGGGAAATTATAGACCGGTGAGCCTGACGTCAGTGCTGGGCAAAATGGTAGAGACTATTAAAAAGAACAAAATCACAAAGCATGTTCAAAAGCATGGATTAATGAGACAAAGCCAACATGGATTTAGTGAAGGGAAATCTTGCCTCACCAATTTATTATATTTCTTTGAAGGGGTGAACAAACATGTGGATAAAGGTGAGCCGATCGATATTGTGTATATGGATTTTCAAAAGGCATTTGACAAAGTACCTCATGAAAGACTCCAGAAGAAATTGGAAAGTCATGGGATAGGAGGTAGTGTCCTATTGTGGATTAAAAACTGGTTAAAAGATAAAAAAACAGAGAGTAGGGTTAAATGGTCAGTATTCGAAATGGAGAAGGGTAGATAGTGGGGTTCCCCAGGGGTCTGTGCTGGGACCGCTGCTTTTTAACATATTTATAAATGATCTAGAGATGGGAGTAACTAGTGAGGTAATTAAATTTGCTGATGACAGAAAGTTATTCAAAGTTGTTAAATTGCAAGAGGATTGTGAAAAATTACAAGAGGACCATACAAGACTGGGAGACTGGGCATCTAAATGGCAGGTGACGTTTAATGTGAGCAAGTGCAAAGTGATGGATGTGGAAAAGAGGAACCTGAATTATAGCTACATAATGCAAGGTTCCGCATTAGGGGTCAGCGACCAGGAAAGGGATCTAGATGTCGTCGTTGATGATACGTTGAAACCCTCTGCTCAGTGTGTAGTGGTGGCTAAGAAAGCAAATAGAATGCTAGGTATTATTAGGAAAGGAATGGAAAACAAAAAAGAAGACGTTATAATGCCTTTGTATCGCTCTATGGTGTGACTGCACCTCGAATATTCTGTTCAATTCTGGTCGCCACATCTCAGAAAAGATATAGTACAATTAGAAAAAGTACATAGAAGGGCAACGAAAATGATAAAGGGGATGGGACGACTTCCCTATGAGGAAAGGCTGACGCAGCTAGGACTCTTCAGCTTGGAGAAAAGACGGCTGAGGGGAGATATGATAGATGTCTATAAAATAATGAGTGGAGTGGAACAGGTAGATGTGAATCGCTTGTTTACTCTTTCCAAAAATACTAGGACTAGGGGGCACACAATGAAGCTAGAAAGTAGTAAATTTAAAACAAATTGGAGAAAATGTTTCTTCACTCAACGTGTAATTAAATTCTGGAATTCGTTGCCAGAGAATGTAGTAAAAGCAGTTAGCTTAGTTGAGTTTAAAAAAGGTTTGGTTGGCTTCCTAAAGGAAAAGTCCATAGACCATTATTAAAATGGCCTTGGGGAAAATCCACAGCTTATTTCTAGGATAAACAGCATAAAATGTATTGTACTTTCTTAGGATCTTGCCAGGTACTTGTGACCTGGATTGGTCACTGTTGGAAACAGGATGCTGGGCTTGATGGACCTTCGGTCTGTCCCAGTATGGCAATACTTATGTACTTATAATTTGTTTCCTTGATTATTTTATATTTTCTGTTTTTGGACACACTGCTTCTACCTAGAATAGTCTCCCTTGTTGTATTGATATATTATCATTTGGGGAGTTCTTCTTCCTTTATATTTGCTGCTGGACTTAGAACAAGTCATCTCAGATGGGAAATGAAACTTCTTGCAGAGTACTTCAAAGATTTTACATCTATTAAGCACACCAGGCCTTTCAATGGCTCTAGCTAAGACTGTAACAACTTTCTCTGGTCCACTAAAATTGTATCCAGTTTTTATAAATGTATCCAATTAGTCAGTAATTCCTGTATGCAAACACAGTTTTAGGGGATTAGTTAACAGAAGTACATTGGAGACCCTTTTGATCTCAAATCCCTCTCTGTCAACTGCGATTACACGGTCCTCCCTTTTCATAGCTCATAGAACAATATGGACTCCCTCCAAGGTTGCACAATTATCTAATCAAGTACATTTCATGCAGACATTCATACTTTTTCACACATGTTATTTTATTGTGATAACCTACAAAGTTATTGGCAAGGAATATGAGAAAGAATTTGTAATTTTCACAGGAGGCAATTAACCATATAAGCATGTTATTTGGAAATCATTACCACTGTCTACATCCATATCCAAAGGGCATACCAAATTATTAGATTTTTATACCTCTCGTTGTCTTTTTTATTGTATCTTCCTGGAAATAAAATTCTAGTTTGTCCATATATGCTCGGTGGGGTTTATTTATGTTTCTCACACATATGAAGAAATTGCAGTTGGGGAAAGGAATTTTTCCTACTCCTTTGCAAAAATTTGGGATCCTTCAGACCCCTTTAAAGAAATAAACAGATGCAAATGAAAAAAAAAAAAGAGAGAGAGAGAGAATGAATGTATGACTCTAAGTGTTTATGTAGGGGTCTTTTTACTAATCTGTGGTAAAGGGGGCTTGCACTAGTGTCAGTGCATGTTTCTGATGCATGCTGAGGCCCCCTTTCACCACAGTGGGTAAAAAGCTGTCTCTTTTTCCCGAAAAGAAATGGCCGTCCAGTAAGTGAACTACTTACCACTTAGCCATTTTGGGGGAGAGCCCATTGAGGTGGCAGTATGGGTTCACTGTGTAACTTGGAATAAAGGTTTGATTTACAATATACGTCTTCCCCGGTTTCTTGGAGAAGCCTTCCCTTCCTACTCCCTATTGTGTGCGTTTCCTTGTGTAGGATCCTAGCGTACCTCCACCAATCTAAGTGGATGGTCAGGAACATGAATCTGTAAGGTTGCTTAAAATAAACCAGACTAGTACCAAGCAGGGGCTTAAAAATCCACACCAACAGTTTAAACTGTGCTCTAAATTGCACTGGCAGCCAACTATACTTCCCTCCAAAGCTAAAGCTTTAATTCCAGTGGGCTGCTTCCCCAGAATAGACCACCCTTTCATTATAACTGAAGGGCACTATACTGGAGCAGGGACCCAAATGTTCCTCCTGCAGATGCATTGGTGTCCTGCTACACAAATAATAGCATACAGATAAATTTATGCAATTGATATAATAGCTAAAAATAACAATACATACCTATATTTCATGGCTTTCCCATATTTATTTGACAACCTCTCCCCCCCAACAAACACTTCTGATTTCAGGAAATTGTTGCTGAAAATGAAAATAATTTCCCATTGTCCTGCTCCTGAAAGCCCTGTTGTGTTTTTTTTTGTTTTTTTTTTTTTGCTTTATTCTGTTCTATTGCTGTACTTTAGACCCTCTCTTTTCTCCTTGGCTGGAGAGGCTTAGTATTCTACAGCTTCAAGGCCACCCCAGAGCAAACCCTTGCTCTTGTCTTCACATAAATCAGATATCTGGCTTTGATAAAACTTAATAATCGAGATGGCTAGTGCCATGTAACTTTAGTTGCCAGGTATTCTGGCCTAGTGTCTTTGAGTGCCCAAAACGTTTATTTATTGTACACCTCCAAATAAATCCAAAGCATGGTTTATGTATAAAAATATACCAATTAATAATCAAAGCATTTTATACTACTATTAATCATTTCTATAGTGCTACTAGACACACACAGCACTGTAGACATTATAAGCCAGTACTTTCTCTGTCCCTAGAGGGCTCAAAATCCTGGGGCAACAGAGGGTTAAGTGACTTGCTCAAGATCACAAAGAGCTGAAGTGGGACTTGAACCCAGTTCCCCAGGAGCAAAGCTTGGTGCATTAACCACTAGGCTACTCCTCAAGTAGCAATGTTGTAAGAATACTGCTAGAGCTTTCAGCTGCCATTTTTCAAATGCAACTGCTAGGGGCAGGAGCAAGTAGGGATTGCTCCTGCCCGGGTACCCCACTGGACCACTAGGGGTTGTAAGTAGGATCTGGAGGGCTTACAGGAAGGGGTCAGGAGGGAGGCCCTAATCTGAAATCCGTGAATGTGCATTATCAAATATATGCAAATGACTTTCAGTTCATTATTAGATTTGATTCTGGAATTGATCTCGCAATTAAGGTTCAACTTTACACCAATTGCAGATTGGTTGTGGGGGAATAATTTAGTACTAAATGTGGCTGTACCGGCTATAATTGAGCTGAATGCTCATGATATTCACACTTCTAAGCAGGTTCCCAGTTAAAGACTTTTTAACAACCTGACAAATATGTGATTTAAAAGATAAATTTGAATCTATTAGATTTAAGATGCTGGGTAAATTGAAAACCTGCTTACGCCATTCTGAGTTTTGCTCTGTTGTGTAAAGCTTTTTATTGAATGGCCTTGATTATTGCAATATGTGCCATGGGCTTTACAGATCATTCATATAAGTATCATTACTGATATTTAAGGCTCTCTCTTATGGAACCCCTCTATCTGACCTGCTTTCTGTTGTCCTACACTCCATCACAGATGCTCGGAGTCAGCTGCTTTAGGTACCCCATTCTCCATCATTCATTTTGTCTACTATTAGAAAGAAGTTGTTCAGAGTGGGGTGAAAATTTGAGACCCACCCGTTTTGGGCTGCCCCCCCCCCCCCAAAAAAAAATCAGCCATCTGGCTAGGCCACTGAATACAATACCAAAACCATCTGTGATGCACATCTCCCAAAGCTAAAATATTCCAGTTAATAAATTTAAAATAAAACCACTTTTTTATAGGTTTCTTGTCCGGACATTTTGTTTTCCTATTATCTTGGTCCCTAGTTTTTTTTCTTTTTCTGTTTTCATGTCTGTCTTCTGCTAATTCTCTTGTCAATGTTCTTTTCTCCTCTCTTCTGTTTCATTTCCTCACTACACCTATCTCTAATGTATTGATTTTTCCATTTCAGCTATTTCCTCCCTCTTTTTTTCTGCCTCTATCCACTCAAATTCACTCTTCTTTCACACCCTTCTCCCTGTTCATTTTCAGCAATCAATTTTCCATCTCTTTTCTGGCTCTAGCTCTCCCATTTCCCATCTTATTCCTTTCCCCGCCTCCTATCTCCTTCCATCTACTCTCCATTACCACATTTCTACCTCTGTACTCACTATTCTCCTCTCACTCATCTTCTTGCCACTCCCCTTTTGACTTCTCCCACATGGTTCCACCATTTCCAGAATTTCCTCTCCCTCTCTCCATTTTTGATATCTCCCTGTCCCTTTCCCTCCACCCTTTAGCATCTTCCTGTCCAACCTTTCTTCCCTCCTGCCCCCCCCCCCTCCATGGATCCATCCCTTTGATCAGCCTCTCAAGCTTTAATCTTTTGGAAGCAGGAAATGGGACATTAGCAGCATCAATTGTTATGCTTTTAGATGCCATGAGAGATGTTTAATATAAGGTAAATGATTCTAATAAGTATTAAGATTCAAAAAGTTGAAAAAAAATGCAGGATTCTTGGAGATGATCTCAGAAGCTGCAAATTAGGCTGCCATCTCAGTTGGGCTCACTAGCGCCCCCTATAATACACCATTTTTTAAGCAAGAAATTTATCATTTATACTCGGCGTCACACTCAACCGCAACCTTACTCTCGAGAGCCAAGTAAACTCTGTAATAAAGAAAATGTTCTATTCAATGTGGAAGCTCAAATGACTAAAACCTTTCTTCCCAAGGGAAACCTTTTGAAACCTAATACAATCAATGGTCCTAAGTCATGCAGATTACTGCAATGGAATCTACGCGGGATGCAAAGAGCAACTCACAAAAAAACTCCAGACAGCCCAAAATACAGCAGCCAGGTTGATATTCAGCAAAACACGCTTCGAAAGTGCCAAACCCCTTCGAGAAAAATTGCATTGGCTCCCAATCAAAGAATGGGTCATCTTCAAAATCTGCAATCTAGTCCACACAATTATATATGGCATAGTCCCAGGATACATGATAGACCTCATAGATCTACCAACAATAATGGATCCTCAGGAGCTTAGCCGAAATTGTGTGGCGGAGCTGGTGGGGGAAGAGGGGTTGGTGGTTGGGAGGCGAGGATAGTGGTGGGCAGACTTATACGGTCTGTGCCAGAGCCGGTGGTGGGAGGCGGGACTGGTGGTTGGGAGGTGAGGATAGTGCTGGGCAGACTTATATGGTCTGTGCCCTGAAAAAGACAGGTACAAATCAAGGTAAGGTATACACATATGAGTTTATCTTGTTGGGCAGACTGGATGGACCGTGCAGGTCTTTTTCTGCCGTCATCTACTATGTTACTATCCAGCTTATAATCGAAAGTAATCGCCGGCTATTTCCCGACACAAATCGGGATATGGCTGGCGATTTTGCAAAAGCGGCAAAAAGCGTATAATCGAAAGCTACATTTGTGAAAGCTTCGCCGCTTTCCCTTTGCCTCGCCGGCGAAAGTTCAAAGGGGCGTGTTGGCGGCAAAGCGAAGGCGGGACATGGGCAGGCTTGGGCGTGGCTACCAGATGGCCGGCTTTCGTGGATAATGGAAAAATAAAACCCAGCGATAAGCAGTATTTCGCCGGGTTTACTTGGTCCTTTTATTTTCACGACCAAGCCTCAAAAAGGTGCCCCAACTGACCAGATGACCACCGGAGGGAATGGGGGACGACCTCCCCTTACTCCCCCAGTGGTCGCCAACCCCCTCCCACACTAAAATTATTAAAATACAAACCTTTTTTGCCAGCTTGTATGCCAGCCTCAAATGTCATACCCAGCACCCTGACAGCAGTATGCAGGTCCCTGGAACAGTTGTTGTTGGTTGCAGTGGACTGCAGAAAGGCAGAGCCAGGCCCATCCCCCCCTACCTGTTCCACTTGTGGTGGGTAATGTTGAGCCCTCTCAAACCCCCCAAAACCCACTGTACCCACATGTTGGTGCCCCCATTTAGCCCTTAGGGTAGGGTAATGGTGCACACTTGTGGGCAGTGGGTTTTGGGGGGGGGGGATTTGGGGGACTCAGCACACAAGGGAAGGGTGTTATGCACCTGGAAGCTAATTTGGTTGTTTATAAAAGATGTTTGAAGTGCCCCCTAGGGTGCCCGGTTGGTGTCCTGGCATGTGAGGGGGACCATTGCACTACAAATGCTGGCTCCTCCCATGGCCAATTGCCTTGGATTTCGCCGGGTTTGAGATCGCCGGCAGTTTTTTCCATTATCGCGGAAAAACAAAACTGGCGATCTCAAACCCGGCGAAATCCAAGGCATTTTGCTGGCCCACACCGTATTATTGAAAAAAAAAGATGGCCGGCCATCTTTTTTGAAAATACGGTTCCGGCCAGCTGTTGCGCCGCCGCCAAAATAGATCGCCGGCGACCTATTTCGCCGACGGCGTTCGATTATTCCCCTCCACGTTACTATAAGAAACAGTCTGGTCTGCAAGATCATACCTAAACCTACACTACCCAAATTGCAAAGGAATGAAATACAAAACAACCTACACATCCGGCTTCTCCTACATAAGCGCACAACTATGGAATGGCCTCCGAAAAGCTGTGAAAACAATCCATGACCACCTGAACATCAGGAAATCACTAAAAACCAACCTCTTCAAAAAGGCCTACCCCAACGATCCTACGTAAACCTCTTCACCCAAAACACAGTATGCCTAATGATCGTACTGGACAACACACAATCTTCATCCCTTTCGACCCTCCACATGTACCTGATTCGATCACTATACAGCCTTGTATTTGTTATCGACCAATTGGGCAAATGCCTTAACGGTACTATGTAAGCCACATTGAGCCTGCAAATAGGTGGGAAAATGTGGGACACAGATGCAATAAATAAAAGAATTGACCCATTTTACATTACCTTTACATTTATATATTGATTGTTTAACATTACCAACTGGTTATCAAACTGCACATAACAAAGTACACAGCAGGACTTCACAAATGCTATTAATTTAACACTGTCAAATAAGTGCACTTGGAAATCAACGTCCCTCTCAGAAGCTCCTAGCTGCAGGAGGTCATTGGCCAAAACCGTTGATATGTATTTGAGAGATCCTGGTCAGAGTCTTTCTCAGACCCTTCCATGTCATCAGACAAGCTCACTACTACCCTGTGGATTTCCAATCTCCTTATCATATCAGGGTGTGGAAGCTGGTTCTGCCAGAGCATCAAGTCAAGCACCATTGTTGTGACTTAATGTTTATCCTTGTTCTGTATATGGGCACAGGGCCACCTTCTTTTATTAGCAGTGATCATTGTCAAGGACATGGGTCACATCCAGCACATTGGCTCCTGCCAAAATGAGAATTAATGCTCTTTCTTGTTTCTTGTTTTCTTGAATGCTGGTGTCTTTCAAGTAAAATATAACTCTGTGTCAAAATCCTTTTCCAGTTATTCTTCTCTCTGCCAGTTCTCCAGGGAGGTTTGACTTTCTCTCGTTTCTGCTCACTCCTTTACGTAAAGCAAAGGTTTTCAACTCTATCTTTGAGTAACCTTAGGATATCCACAAGGACTACATGTATATAATGGAGGCTGTGTATGCAATTTAACCTTATTTCTTGTGTACATCCTGAAAACCTGACTGGCCAAGGGTTACTTGAAGTCAGGGTTCAAAATCCCTGATCTAAAAGCCTTAAAAAAAACAAAAGTTGTTATTGGACAGAAGAAATTGCATTACATTCTCCAAATCCAACAAATATTAACAAAAGTAAGCAGTATAATCCTACAAATACTAGAACTATCAAATATAGTGCAGCTACCTGACAATCACTAATCATGGACCCCCTAACGAACTCTAGACATCAGACTGATAATATTCACAACCATAATGCCATACTTCCACAGTATTCAACCAATGCCCTACTTACAATATTGTAACTGTTGTTCCAATAACTATGTAAACAATACCCTACTTCTAATATTTAACTTGTTCCAATAATGACACGTAAGCTACATTGAGCCTGCAAAGAGGTGGGAAAATGTGAGATACAAATGCAATAAATAAATAAATATAAACCGCACTGAACCCTAAACAAGAGGATATTAGGCTCATTTTCAAAGCACAGACACACAAAGTTATGTAGGTTACTAATGAACTTTGTAAGTCTAAGTGCTTTGAAAATACGCCTCTATAAGATCTAAATTGAGTTCAAATAGACATAATCAAAAGTACACTCCAACTTCACCATTAGAATCTAAGCCTTTCTTTTCTCTGTATCAGAAATCTCTGGTGCCATATGCTGTTTTAAGGGTAAAGTGATGTGATAGCCATGTTAATCCACTTTTAAAGGTAATAAATATATTTAAAAAAAAAGAAATTAAGATCTTTTTTATTGGACTAACAATACATTTTTTGGTTTTCAAAGGTAACCCTTCTTCATATCAGAAATGAGCAAATGTTGACATATATCAGAATATATGTGAAACACAAAGGCATTCCAATGACAGTGTCACAGGAAGAGGGTGGGGTGGCTTAGGTGAGAACAGGGATAGCTGGGTGGTAAGAGACAGGGAGAGATGGCTGGCTGATAAGAGGGTGACAAAGCAGTAGAATTTTATGGTTTTAATAGGATAGAAAACCCAGATCTTAAGTCCTGTCTGGTAGGTCTCAAAATATTTCATCATGTTGACTTCACAGGTCTTACGTTCCTGGATTGTCTTAACATTTCCTTTTAGTATTTTCACCATAAAATCATTGATGCAGTGATCTGATTTTGTAAAGTGCTGTCCCACAGAGGTGACACCCTGGTTGGCACTGAATATAATTTCTGCTACTGGTATCTCCCCCATATCTTCCTTGGTGAAGACCAAAGCAAAGAATTCATTTCGTCTCTACCAAGGCCCTGTGTTTCTTAAGTGCTCCTTTACCTCTTGGTCATCTAGCGGTCCAACTGATTCTTTTACCGACTTTTTACTTCTAATATACCTAAAGTTTTTATTATGTATTTTTGCCTCTAACACAATTTTTTCAAAATCTCTCTTTGCTTTCCTTATCAGCACTCTGCATTTGACATATCATTCCTTATGCTGTTTCCATTTATGGCTGATTTAGATGATCATGCTTTAAATATAGGGATATTTTCAGCTACTTAGGCTAGTTTTCTATGAAGAAAAGTAGGCATTTTAAAAAAAAATAGAATAGTCTTTAAATAGGTGATTTCCTAGCGCTTTAATTTTGGCATGCCCTTACAGAATTAACCTCATGGTGTTCATATTTGGTGTATGCTTATGTGCATTTTGAAACTATGCTGTGATCCCAGATTTGTTGATTTCCTGCATCTTTTATGTTTATTTTTGACAAATATAACTGACATAGATGTCCAAGTGAAATTAGTAATTATTTAGTTGTACCTGTATTTTGTTTTCAAAGTACTAGATGGCACAGTTATGGCTTGTTGAAAAAGGTGTAGAAAAAAACAGTGAGGAAAAAACCAAGGAGGATACCAAAAAAACTTTATTAAGATTAAAAGTGACCCGACACGGCTGTGTTTCGGCCCTAAGGCCTGCCTCGGGGGTCTTGAGCAATCTGGGTGTAGCAGTGTAATTTATTACACTGATGAGAATTGATGTCCAATTATTGGATAATATAAATCTTCCTCTAATCTTTTCTCTTTGAAAAAATGGCGTGTAAATCAGTTAAAGGTTCCAATGAAGGAGTTCTTCAAAAAGCACCTTTATTTGCACCAAAGAGGACCTGACAAGGGGCCGTGATATGGCAGAACAAACCGCCTGCCTTGGGAGTCAAAGGTAACACATATTGTAGAAAATCTTTAGCATCATATCAGTTAGTTGAACGTTCTAATGCATGCTTATTAGGTGTATCATTAGTATTATGCTAACATTGTATTATAGCTCTGGTATTTGAATTCCAGTGCTGTTAAATGTGTATATTTTTGATACTGTTTCACAGTAGTTCTATTAGGTTTTAATTTACTATTTTCAAGTTTACGTGATGTGTTTATGTTTATTCTTGGTTATTCTAGTGCTGTTAATAAATTATTAGTTTTAAGTTAAACTGTATCTACTGTACACCGGCATGGGTGAATTTCTTCATAAAGGTGGTTAATAAATTCCAATAAATAAATAAACACTGATTGGTGAGGTGTGGCAGTAGTGCAAATACTGAGATGTCCTAGTTCAATGTCGTTTGTATGAATCACACAAATCTGAGACATATTAATGCAGTGGCAAAAACGCTTTGGCGACCACTGCATTAATGGATCTCGGATTTGTGTGATTCATACAAACGACATTAAACTAGGACATCTCATTACTTGCACTACTGCCACACCTCACCAATCAGTGTTACCTTTGACCCCTGAAACAAGAGGTTTGTTCCGCCGAAACAAGGTCCCCATGTCGGATCCTGTTTGGTGCAAATAAAGGTGCATTTTGAAGAACTCCTGTGTTGGAACCTCTTTCAACACTCCCTACACTGTAGCTCGTGTTGCATTTTCTACTCTTCTGTTTCCTTTGGATTCCCGTAGAGATGTTTTCCTGTTTGTTTGTTCACCTTCACACAGTTATGTCTTCCCACTGCTGTAATATATCCCATAGATATTTAAATGCCTTTGCTACTACTACTATTACTTTGGTAAATTGTTCTCGCTTGAAGTCTACTTGTTCAGCTTTTTTTCTTTCTTTACAGCACTCCATTTAACCATATTGGCTATGGTTTATGGTTTATTTGTCAATTTGCTATACCATTTCATTTGTGAAAGGCAAGTTGAAGTGGTGTACAATTTCAAATCATAAAAGTTAGAAAAAGGGAAAAGAACTCCAGATAATTATAGGACAGATTAAAAACACTCAATCACACTCAAAAAATGATACCTTGTGAATGTTGGTTTTGCTGATGCTGGTGGTATGGATGACAGAAAGATCTATGGGAAGTCTGAAGTTCCCTTGTGGGTAGTAGGTGAGCTGCAGTTGAGAGAGCTACTCAGGAGACAATTCAGACAATTCAGGCATTTGAAGACAAGGCAGAGAGTGGTGAATTATCTGCGTGAATGGCATTATGTCATCAGGAAAGGGAGCATTTGCCTCCGCTGTAACTGTGTTATTGACATATTGGTTACATTTGTACTGTATATGAGGGAGGCGTTCTCTCTAAGTTTTTATGTATGAATATCAGAGCCCTGGAAAAGGTTACGGCATCGTGGAATATACAGGTTATTTTAGAGGTTACCTGGTGAGTACACAGTTGGCTAATCCAATTCTTGGTATTCTGTACATAGCAACCAAGTGTTAAATTAATCAACTTACATAAAACTGAAAGGATTATATATATTTTTATCCAATCAATATTACATAATCAACTATGTCTGAGTGAACTCATGTTTCTGTTGTATTTCAGGATTAGAAGTATAGAAATACTAGTTAGCATAAAACCAGTCTGACAGTGTGATTGCACAGTCAAGGAGGTTTATGAAGGGAGATTTTGTAAGAACTGGCCTTGCACTGAGAGGGCAACAATTAAAGTATTTTCTGTGAGTAAGTAGCATTATACCCACGAATGTCGAGGTTTAGCCTATAAATGTTTGTGCAATGTTCAACAATTCGAATGTTTTGAGACCCAGGACGTAGCGCTAGGGGTAGAAAAAGTACAAAGACTAGAGATACACAAATTTGCATAATCAAAACTACATGAATATTTATGAATGACAATATTATGTATGGAAAAAAGCAGGTGCAATCTGGCTAAAGGCAACAGTCACAGTAAAAGCTTGGGTGGACTTTTGTTTTGATTATTGATGTAAGCTCGGCAGTTTGCACCAGAGTGGGCTGTTTTTATTGTCTCCTGAATAAACAGTTGGATAGAGGTGTGAGTAAGGCCTGTCCACCAAGTCATTCCACTTCATCTGCTGCGGCCTTGGTGTGTTTGTGGGAAGGATGATGTTGTTCTTCTCCAAGCCAACAGAGAAGTTTCTAGCTTTTTTGAGTGGAATGAATGAAATCAAGCTGTTCCTGGCTGGGTCCCATCCAGCTTGATGACTAGTATTCAGCAATGCATTTAAGTTGTCAACCACGTCGAGGTCACCACTATGTTCATACTGTTTTAAATGTGAACCACTTTCTGCTTCAAAGCACAACATGTAAACTGACCTGAACTCTCATGAGATATGACATGTAGGAGCCTTGTATAAAGCATGGCACTACAAGTTTTTGCAATTCTATTACCAGAGGTCATACTTGTTATAAATAGAGCACGAACTCAAAACTTTATGTACAAAAGTATTCCTTTACAATATCCTTATCTTCAACTTTTTTATTATTACATCACATGTACCTTAATTGTCCTAATCCTCAGAACTCCCATTCACACGTCTTTCATTCCTGGCTCACAACTCTCTTACTATGAAAATCACTTTTATCACACTTAGCATGTAAAGTCAAACTTCAATTGCAATTCATGTCCACCGTAAAAATACAAAACTTATTGATGTTACACAAAGTACAACTTTTTGACCAAGATACTGTGGGACAGAAGTATTATCACTCTTTGATTAACTGTATCAGAAAAAGCATACATGCTTGCTTTGCACAAATGTCATCTCTGCTTTGGAATGCTTTTAATTGTAGCCACCAAACTCATCACAACCTCATCATCACCAAATTATTAGAAAATATTTTTGTGGACCATCCTATGGAGACATGCTGAGAGCACTTACTGCAATTCACATTGGCTTTCATATTATTAATCATCAGTCCAATATTTTTATTAATGATTTGTTAAAATGATTTTCTCTATACTTCACAAAATGTCAGTCAACTCAGTCCCAATAAATATATATTGACCCCCTAATTCTATAATGTTGGCTGCCAATCTTTACCCTTGGCATGCAAATTTCGAATGCGCAATTTATAACATAAGGTCAGTTGTGTGTACAACTTAATTCAAGAATTGGCTGTTAATTGGAGTTGACAGCCCATTAATGGCTCTAATTGGCACTGATTTGTAGTTACACACTAAACTGTCTTTAGTCACTATTCTATAAGTTGTATGTTCAAATTCCAGAGTATGCAAATTCAGAGGGGGGTCATGGGCAGGTTGGGGACATAAGCTATAAAATACTATCATTTACACATCTGTCTTCAGTTAGGTGCAATTATTTATAGCACTTCAAGCTGGCATGTTAAAGAATTCGTTTGTAATGCGAATCATCCAGGTGCATAAATTTCAGAGCAATTTCTTGAATTTACCCCTAAATTTGTACTTAACTGCTATGTTAAAAAATTCTCTTCATTCAGTGCTATCACAGCTTGTCTTACATAAACAGCAGATCGCCAACATAATTGTGTTTTGAGCTACTGTGGTACATCAGAGTAAATTACTTTAAAATCCAAAAATAAGCAATCCACAGTTTAATGGTTCCATAGAAAAATTTTCAACTGTGGCAAAATCTGCAACCTCTCTACTGATCCATTATTACCAATGGCGCTCGGACCATAATTCAAAGTTTGATAATGTCATACTTTGATTATTGTGATGCTTTGTATTTAGGCTTACTTCAGTACTCATTGGCAAAACACGATGACTCGTATTGTATCATGCATGTCTTGATCAGAATATATCAAGCTAGTTCTCATGAGCTTACATTGGCTTCCCATTCTCTGGAGGGTTTAATGTAAGTAAGCTCTTATTACTGATTTATAAGACTGTGTAATGAAGTACCTATGAGTATTGCTTTGTCACTTCAAATGTATTGACATTCATACCAGTTATGTTCAATGAAAAAAGGATTACTTGGGATATCATCATTCCGCCAAGTCCAACATGCAGACACTTGTGCTTGGATTTTTTCCAATACAGGACTGATTTTATAGAGCTCACTTCCTCAGGAACTAAAATCTATTACATCTATTTAGCTTTTCAGAAAAATCATAAAACATATAAAGACAATTCTATAAGATGGGCTTAATGTAAGGTGCCAATTTGTGCACAATTTTTTTAGAATAGCTGCACTTACACGCATGATTTGTGCCATAAAATAGATGTTATGGATGTGACACCAATTTTTAAAAAGGGTTCCACGGGTGATCTGAGAAATTACAGACCGGGAAGCCTGACTTGAGTGCTAGTCAAAATAGTGGAAACTATTATAAAGAATAAAATTATAGAACACATAAACAAACATGGTTTAACGGGACAGAGTCAACATGGATTCAGCCAAAGGAAGTCTTGCCTCACCAAACTGCTTCATTTCTTTCAATACGTGAATAAGCATGTTGATAAAGGTGAGCCGGTTGATGTAGTGTATCTAGATTTTCAGAAAGCTTTTGACAAAGTACCTCTTGAGAGACTCCTGAGAATTTTTAAAAAGTCATGGGTTAGGAGGCAATGTCCTTCTATGGATTTAGGAACTGGTTATTGGACAGAAAACAGAGGGTAGGATTAAATGGCCATTTTTCTCAATGGAGGAGGGTGAATAGCGGAGTTCCTCTGGAAATCAGAACGACGAGTGAGGTGATTAAATTTGCAGATGACACAAAACTATTCAAAGTTGTCAAAACACATTTGGATTGTGAAAAATTGCAGGAAGACCTTAGAAAACTGGAAAACTGGGCATCCAAATGGCAGATGAAATTTAATATGGACAAATACGAAGTGATGCACATTGGGAAGAATAATCCGAATCATAGTTACCTGATGCTGGGGTTCACCTTAGAAGTCAGCACTCAAGAAAAAGATCTAGGTGTCATTGTAGACAATATGCTGAAATCTTCAGCCCAATGTGCAGCGGCAGCCAAAAAAGCAAACAGGATGCAAGGAATCATTTATTTATTTATTTATTTATTGCATTTGTATTCCACATTTTCCCACTTCTTTGCAGGCTCAATGTGGCTTACAGTACATTATGAATGGTGGAAATATATTAGAAAATAGACATTTAGTGTAACAGAAGGATCTTGGGCAGCATGATAGTGATGAAACATAATAGTAGTATAACAAGAAACGGATGCAAAAAAGACTAAAAATATTATAATATCTCTGTATCACTCTATGGTGCAACCTCACTTGGAGTACTGCATTCAATTCTGGTCACGTATCTCAAACAAGATGTGGAGGGGCATAATCGAACGAAAACGTCTATCTCCATGGGCGTTTATCTCCAAGAACGGGTCCGTGAAGGGGCGGACCGAACCGTATTTTCAAAAAAGAATAGACGTCCATGTTTTATTCGACAATTTGTGAGCTAGGCATTTTTGCTTTTCAGCGATAATGGAAAATGAAAGCACCCGGCTCAAAACCGAATAAATCCCAGGCATTTGTTCGTGGGAGGGGCCACGATTCGTAGTGCACTGGTTCCCCTCACATGCCAGGACACCAACCGGGCACCCTAGGGGGCACTTTTACAAAAACAAAAAAAAAAGGTAAAAGAGCTCCCAGGTGCATATCACCCTTCCCTTGTGTGTTGAGCCCCCCAAATCCCCCTCAAAACCCACTGCCCACAAGTCTACACCATTACTATAGCCCTAAGGGGTGAAGGGGGCACCTACATGTGGGTACAGTGGGTTTAGGGGGGTTGGACGACTAAACATTAAGCAGCACAATTGTAACAGGTAGGGGGGATGGGCCTGGGTCCACCTGCCTGAAGTCCACTGCACCCCCTTACAACTGCTCCAGGGACCTGCATACTGCTGCCAGGGAGGTGGGTATGACATTTGAGGGTGAAAATAAAAAGTTGTGAAACATCATTTTTTGTGGTGGAAGGGGGTTAGTGACCACTAGGGGAGTCAGGGAAGGTCATCCCCGATTCCCTCTGGTGGTAATCTGGTCATTTAGGGCACGTTTTGGGGCCTTATTCGTGAAAAAACAGGGTCCAGGAAAAGTGCCCTAAATTCTAGCTACAAACGCTTACTTTTTTCCCATTATCGGCGAAAGGCGCCCATCTCTGTTCGGGTGATAACCATGCCCCAGTCCCGCCTTCACCATGCCTCTGACACGCCCCCATCAACTTTGTACGCTTCCGCGATGGAGTGCAGTTGAAAATGTCCAAGTTCGGCTTTCGATTATACCGTGTTATTCGTTTTTGTGCGATAAACGTCCATCTCCCGATTTAGGTCGGAACTTGGGCGTTTTTCTCGTTCGATTATAAGCAGGATAGTGGAATTAGAAAAGGTTCAAAGAAGAGTGACCAAAATGATAAAGGTGATGGAACTCCTCCCATACGAGGAAAGGCTAAGAGGTTAGGAGGGGCATTTTCGATAGAATGTCTAAATCAGAATTTGGACGTTTTACACAAAATGTAAACATATGGATGTTTTATTTTTTGGTCCATTTTCAAACAAAAAAGGTATAAATGCAAAACTTCCAAAATAGAGGAGGACTGTCTTAATGGTTAGTGCAGCAGGCTTTGGTCCTGGCAACATGGGTTCAACTCCCACTGTAGCACCTTGTGACTTTAGGCAAGTCAAATGCACAAGGGGCATTTTTGGATATGACATCTAAGTCTGAATGTGGACGTTTTTTGTAAAACATCCCAAATCAGAAAAGCAAAGGTCACTTTCTACAAAAAAGACCGTCCCTCTTTTCCGTTTGAAAATGCTGTTTGGAAAAATGTTTTGTGATTTGGATATTTTAATTTTTGGTCCATTTTCAAACAAAAAACATCCAAATGCAAAATGTACAAAATACACAAGAAAATCCACAATAGAGTGAAACCATTCACATGTTCTACATGTGGTAAAAGCTTTGGTTGTAATGTAAATCTCAAAGTGCATCAGCAAGTCCACACGGGAGAGAAACCATTTGCATGTATAGAGTCTGGTAAAAGCTTTGGGCAGAAGGTAAACCTCACAATACACCAAAGAATACACACAGGAGTGAAACCATTTACATGTGCTGAGTGTGGTAAAAGCTTTGGTTGGAAAGAAAGCCTCACATGGCATCAGAGAATCCACACAGGGATGAAACCATTTACATGCACTGAGGAGGTAAAAGCTTCAGTTGCATTGGAACAGGTAATTAGGGAATGTACACTCTTGCTATGAAGTATGGAAAAATAGCACTCTGGTATTTAGATAAATGTAATGAAACCTCCTTTTCATCTATAGATCTGAATTCAAAGCCCAAATCTTATGATCAACAATAGACACGAGGCTCAAATGTTATAAAAAAAAAAAAAAATAGAAAGCTTGGCATCAGGTAGAATAGTGGAAAAGTGACATCCCAGGAAAGCAATAGGGCATCCTTGGGGGCACTGCAGTGGACTTTATAAAATGCCCCCAGGTACACATATCACCATTGCACCCTTACCTTGTCTGCTGAGCCCCCAAAACCCCACCCAAAATCCACTACCCCCAACTGTACACCACTACCATAGCCCAGGTGAAGGGAGCCCCAATATGTGGGTACAGTGGGTTTCTGGTGGGTTTTGGAGGGCTCACAGTTTCCTCCACAAGTGTAACAAGTAGAGGGAAGTAGAAGCTTGGATCCACCTGTCTGCAGTGCACTGCACCACTACTAGACTACTCCAGAGACCTGCATGCTATTCTAATGGACCTGAGCATAACATCTGAGGCTGGCAAGTAATATTTTTAATCACATTTTTGGGGGTGGGAAGGGGATAGTGACCACTGGGGGAGTAAGGGGAGGTGATCCCTGATTCCCTCCAGTGGTCATTTGGGACACCTCTTGTGTGGAGTAGAGGAGTAGCCTAGTGGTTAGCACGGCAGGCCTTGATCCTGGGGAAGTGGGGTCAAGTCCCACTGCAGCTATTTGTTATAAAAACAGGTCTAGCTCAAAACGTTTTAGTTCTGGACGTTTTTGTTTTGTTTCATTATGGCTGAAAAACATCTAAGTCTTAGGAATGCCCACCTTGAACACACCCCTGGCATACCCCTTTGAGATTTGGATGTCCTTCTGACAGACTTCAGAGCAAAACATCTAAAAAGAGGTTTCAAATATTGATTTGGACGTTTTTGTGAGAAAAATGTCCAAATGCAGACTTATGTCACTTTTTGGACGTTTTTCTCTTTTGAAAATGAGCCTGTAGGCCTCTTCAGCTTGGAAAAAAGATGGCTAAGGGGGGATATGATTGAGGTCTACAAAATCCTGAGTGGAGTAGAATGAGTAAAAGTGAATTGATTTTTCACTCTTTCAAAAAGTACAAAGTCCAGGGAACATGCAATGAAATTACATGGAAATACTTTTAAAACAAATAGGAGGAAATATTTTTTTTTCACTCAAAGAATAGTTAAGCTCTGGAACTCATTGGGAGGAGCAAGATGGCATCCTAGAGAGCAGACGTGTTGCTCAGAGCTCTGTTTCCTATTTTGAAATGCCTAAGAAGAGACCAAGGAAAATTGCCCCCCTTAAGTTTTGGGGTGACAACTAGTACTCCGGTACTTACCCAATGCAAAATTACTGAGTTTGCTAGGCATTTGACAACTACCGGGGTAAAATTACTTGGATCATTGCAGGGCAGGGCTCAGCCTTCCTCATACTTAGGCAGTAGCAATTCGCTCAACCCTGAAGAGAGAATACTGACATCTAATCTGGCACTGCAGCATGCAGAAAGCCTTGAGGGTGCTGGGCTTCCTTCTGATATGAGCTATACTGGGGTTTTGCAGGAGCAAGAGTCACCGGACGTTATGATGTCTGAATTGCGAAACGCAACTCTGCTGGCGCCGGCAGATGAAAATGGCGGCAATGGAACCATTCGAGAAGTTCAAACGGAGAAGCCAGATCTCTCTGAGTTGGAGAAGTGGCCTGAGGTGCCCTAGTCCACTGGATTTGAGCTGGTAAAACTTGCATAGTTTTCCTTAGAGGAGATTTGGAAAACGATGGTGTCACTTGGTCAGACTATAATAGCACAGAGTTCAGGCCAAGCAGAGAAAATACATACCATGGAGCAAATAGTTGTGATAATGGAACATAAAGTGGAGGTTTTTGAGTCTCAAGTGAGTGTGTTAAAAAAACTTAGTGTTCAGCAAGTTGATTCAACAATTTCTACTTTGATTAAAGGACAGTCAAGTTTGGAACTTAAATGTGAAAATTTGGAGAACCAAGTACAAAGGAGAAATCTTTGTTTAATAAACTTTCCCAGGATACCTGGAGTTTCTGCTCAGGAAATGTTTAAAAAATATTTACTTGAGATACTTTGAGGGGCATAATCGAAAGGAGTTCCCAAGTTTTCCTGAGGACGTTCCAGCGAAGGGGCGGGGAAACCTGTATTATCAAAACAAGATGGGCGTCCATCTTTTGTTTCGATAATACGGCCGGGGACGCCCAAATCGCGAAATTTAGGTCGACGTTAGAGATGGTCGTCCTTAGAGATGGTTGTCCCCGATATTTGGCGATAATGGAAACCAAGGATGCCCATCTCAGAAACGACCAAATACAAGCCCTTTGGTCATGGGAGGAACCACATTCGTAGTGCACTGGTCCCCCTGACATGCCAAGACACCAACTGGGCACCCTAGGGGGCACTGCAGTGGACTTCAGAAATTGCTCCCAGATGCATAGCTTCCTTACCTTGTGTGCTGAGCCCCCCCCCCCAACCCCCCCAAATCCCACTTTCCACAACTGTACCCACCACCATAGCCCTTATGGGTGAAGGGGGGCACTTACATGTGGGTACAGTGGGTTTGTGGTGGGTTTTGAAGGGCTCACATTTACCACCACAAGTGTAACGGGTAGGGGGGATGGGCACTGCACCCACTAAAACTGTTCTAGGGACCTGCATACTGCTGTCATGGAGCTGGGTATGATATTTGAGGCTGGCACAAAATATTTTTAAAGTTGTTTTTTGAGGGTGGGAGGGGGTTAGTGACCATTGGGAGAGTAAGGGGAGGTCATCCCCGATTCCCTCTGGTGGTCATTTAGGGCACATTTTTGTGGCTCGGTCGTAAGAAAAAAAGGACCAGGTAAAGTTGCCCAAGTGTTCGTCAGGGACACCCTTCTTTTTTCCATTATCGGTTAAGGATGCCCATGTGTTAGGCATGCTCCAGTCCCGCCTTCGCTACGCCTCTGACACGCCCCCATAAACTTTGGTCATCCCCGCGATGGAAAGCAGTTGAGGACACCCAAAATCAGCTTTTGATTATGCCGATTTGGGCAACCCTGTGAGAAGGATGCCCATCTTGCGATTTGTGTCGAACGATGAGCGCCCTTCTCTTTCAAAAATAAGCCTGTTTGTGTTTCTAAACAGTCATTACCTTCTGCCTCTAGGGTATTCTATCATCCCCCATTTAAGAAAAAAGTAGTCATAGTAACATAACATAGTAGATGACAGCAGAAAAAGACCTGCACGGTCCATCTAGTCTGCCCAGCAAGATAGTTTGAATTTAACTGCTTTTCTTGAATCATCTAAAGAGGAACTTGTAATTCCAGCCACCCTGGTTGCTACAATGGCTTTGGATTATGATAGAGATTAGCTATTGAGGCTTTATTTCTGACACAGAGACACTACGTTTTCTACTTTGAAAGTTTGTATATTTCCAGATGTGGCCAAAATTACTCAGACGTCGCAAGCAATTCCTACTTTTGAGACCTAGGGTTTGTGGCCTGGGGGCTCTTTTTCTTTTGAAGTTTCCTTGAAAGTGTATGGTTTAAATATAAGAATGAGAATTATATATATTTTTTGATCTCTCACAATTTGTGATGTTTCCTAGTAATAAAACAGTGGATCAGGGTCAAGCTTTGGTAGCTCCTACTTCTTCAGAGGGTCAGGCAGTATAGTTCTGAACCTCTTTCTCTATTTGATTAAGTTATCTGAACTTTATGATATTATTTCCTTATTTAGACCTGTTTCAGGGACATCCAGGTTACAGAAAAATGTTCAGATTGAGCAGCGGTCCACTTGAGGTATTAAGGCATGACACCTCCATATTCCCCCAGTAGTTCCTGTCACCCTCCCTCTCTCCTGAAAGTGAAACTGGATGGAGAAACCAGGCTATATGACAGAGCAGGAAGCAGGTCTGAGGAGAGGCCTAGTAGTTAGTGCATAAAAATACTTACTGTACCTAAATATGACACCTGTAAGCCTGAAGCCTATTGAAGTGGTGTACATTCAGGTACAGTAGGTATTTTTCTTATCCTAGAGGGCTCACAATTAAAAAAAAAACAGAGTTAAAGTGGGATTTGAACCTGGGTTCATTGGTCCACTGCACTAACCAGTAGGCTGACCCTTTGCTCTGCATGGCCATTTTCTAAGAATGCTCCTCTAGAGGTGTCCATGTTCCCTTGTTTTCCATGATCAAAATTTGGAGGTTTCAGTTTGTAAAATGGATGTTCATGCTGGACTTTTCCAGTGCATGGATGCCCATCTCACATATTTTCAAACAGGATGTATCCTGTTCAAAAATACATGTGAGATGGATGTCCATTTGGGATGTTCTGACTTGGACATCCTTTCAAAAGTGCCCCTCCATATGGAAAGAGAATGGGATAAAAACAAAACTCAGCAATGCTTAGACGGCAACTCCAGTATTTGGACAGTAAGGCTAGTGTCAGGCAGACTTGTTTGGTCTATGTCCCGCTTATAGTAAGATAAATCTGGATGGGCTGGAGTGGACTTAAAAGGCAAATTCTAGTAGTTGGGAAGTAAGGCTGGTGTCAGCCAGACTTTTATGATCTGTGTCCAAAAAATGGCAAGACAGATCAAGATCAAGTATGCATATTTTATATCACATCATATCATATGCTATGAGTATATCTCAGACAGGGAGGAGAAGACACCTTAATGTTGATAGCAAGTAAAATGTTCTCAGTTAGCAATACATTTGGATTGTTGGGTTTTTTAAAAGTATTAACAATGAATGCGACTCTACTCTTCCAAGATGGCATCAAATGTAACTGCCTATATGACTGACACTGATCTGATCATGAAGGAATGTAATGTGCATAGAATGGTGGGTATGGGCACACCATCATTTACCATGTTACTATGTTACGATACTCTCATGTCCAATCCTCTCAGCCACTTCATCTGTAGACTTGCTTACAATGTTGAATAAGAAAGAAGGGCCCGATAGTCAGATTGCAGGAGTTAGCCTGGCTAACTCCCGCAGTTGGCGCTGAGCCAGGATATTCAATGCCAGGCTGTTTCCAGTGACTGGCATTGAATATCTGGTTTATTTTTGGCCAGTTCAAACTTAAATCGGCCAAGCCGATATTCAGCGCTAAGCCAGTTAAGATTGAGCTAGCCAAGATACGCCTGATAGTCACAGAGCCAAATATGGCTGCCAAACTTGTGCTGAAAATCAATGGATAGCTGGATATATCGCGTGATATAACCGGCTATCCACTAGCCACTAACCACAAATTTTCAGCGGGTCATGGTCAGCCATGTTCTGCTGAAAACTTGCTAATAGCCGGTTATGGTGCATTTAACTGGCTGGTTAAATGCTTTTAAATATTGGGGGGGGGGGGGGGGGGGGGATGACAGTCTATACAGATGAACCCTGCATTTTTGTCTAAATTCAGTTCACACCTTAGACTATATAATAGCAACACAAGTAGTGTTCCCAGGCTTCTCTAGGTCTTAAAATCAGACTGTGTTCTGAAAATTTCCAAATTATCTAAAAACTCTAATGATAGGCTATATACTGCCTTCTTAATACCATCCCCCAAATATGGAAGATTCGTCATTGGTCTAAAGTTCTCCTTGTTTGTCTGATCCATCAATGCTTTTCTCAAAAGTGAATGCATGTTTTAATGAGCTTGGCAATAAGGTTTCCATTAGTGATGCATTAGCTACTTCCACAATTCATTCTGATAAGCCTAGTTTGGCACCTTTAATTATCCTCAAAGAACATGATGCCAGATGATGCAAGGCTGGCCTTACTTACCTACAATATTCTCACTTACTCTATGGTCAAAGGAGCAAAATTATATTCAAAAATCAGAATATGAGATAACTTACCTCAGGCCCAGACTCTGAACTTTCCTTAAAAAAAAAAAAAAAAAAAAGAAAACCGCTCTGCAAAATGGTTCTGGACCTGTAGAATCCTAATAATTGTGCAGCGAGCTTGAGAACCTGGGGAACTGCCCGGGTTCAAAAGCTTACCCCTATCCCCCCTGTTTACTAAGCAGAGCGGCAATGCTGACACAGCCCATTCTAAGTGAATGGGCTGTCGGCATTAGCGCACAGCAGCTGCTAACGCGGTTTAGTGAACGGGGGGGGGGGGGGGGGGGGGGCTAGATTGTGAGCCCACTAGGGATAAAGTGCCTGCATATGATAAATATAAACCGCTTTGATTGTACCAGAGAAAAGCAGTATATCAAACCCCATTAGCCTCCTTGCAATTTTCAACAGTTCCTTTGGCTCTTTTTTTTTCTGTTCTGCTAACATGAACCAAAATTCTCTTTTTCTTTGACCCATTTTCTATTTATCAACATTTTGCTTTTCCCCCCGCCCAGTTGGCAGCTTGTTTGCTGCCTGCTTAGATTTGAGCAACAAAACCATCCAGTTTGGATTTTCTAATTTGGCCTTGTAAAAAATTACCTAAACTGTTTAACAATGCATATCCATTCCTCACCTTTGATACTGGTGAGCACCACGTCTAGTTTCTGCTATTGACTGCTCTGTCTTCACTTGTCACCATCACAAGTTAAAATTGCTGTACTTTCTCTTTTATTGAGCTGTCTTTATTCATCTTATCTGAATTTACTTTCTTTCATACTGACACAGAGACCTGTAAATAATATTCAAACAAACGAAATAAACAGATGTATTATGGATTGTTTAAGACTGCAAGGGTTAGGTAATAATTCAAGCGTATCATTTGTGAATACAGGAGGTTACAGCCAGTCTACAAGCCTAGGCAAGTGTTTATGTGTATTTAATAATCTACAGGTTTGGCTTTTGCCCAGTGCATTCAGATTTCCTTTTTGTGTTATCAGAGTTTGCAGATATGAAGCCCAGAGCCCAGATCCTGGAAAATTGCACCTCTCAGTGAGAAAAGATATGCACTCCATGAATAGGACTTGGCACTTTTTTTTAACTCACATGATGGGACAGAAGGAAGTTGGAGGAGGAAAGGTACACAGAGGGCTTTAACACAGATGCAAATACATATACTGAAACAGAAGCCCCCATTCAGATTTTCAAAGGGAAGCCACCTAGCAGCTGCTATGAAATTTGCTCCCTAACACATATTTAGAATGATGAAGGTCATGATGTCAGGTTGAGATCATCGGTGCAGAGCTAACTTCCTTCTACTTCAAGACATCAGCAACAGGAAAATCCATCCCAGAAATGTGTATATTATTTTCTTGATGCAGTTAAAAAGGTGTTCAGAGTAATAATGAGATTTCAACCAGCATAAGTCACAGAGTTTTACTTTGGCTCCACTTATGATAAAGATTGTTTTTCCTATCTCCGTAACAACTGTTTTAAAGCCTTCCATCATGGAAAGTAAATTCATTCATGTCAGAGATCTGCTAGGCTGCTATAAGCAATGTCTGTGATCACTGTGAATATAAGAATAGCCATACTGGAAGTTATGTCAGACGAGGGCGGGACACAGGGAGGGAAGGAGGCACGAAAGGAGGCGATCTGCTGCCCTGCTGCGTGCAGCGCTTTCACACGGAGGTGAGAGGTGCAGTGATTTCAATGCAGGGGCCCCGGCCTGGTGGCAGACGGTTGACAATGGAGGGTGGGTGGGACTGCGGCGCCGGGCCCCCCTTGGAGGCCCGGGGAATTTTGTCCCTCCTGCCCCCTCCTCTCAGCAGCTATGCCTTCAGGAACTTCTCCAAACCTTTTTTAAACCCAGATACAGTAACCACTAATACTACACCCTCTGTCAACAAGTTCCAAAGCTTAACTATTCGTTGAGTGAAAAAATATTTCCTCCTGTTCGTTTTAAAAGTAGTACCTTGTAACTTCCTTGAGTGTCCCCTAATCTTTCTACTTTTTGAAAGATTAAAATATTGATTTATGTTTACCCATTCTACACCACTAAGGGGTCCTTTTACTAAGCCAGAGTAAAAAATGGCTTGCGGTAGTGTAGGTGTGTGTTTTGGGCATGCGCCAGGCCAGTTTTTACCGAATCTGCAAAAAAGGGCTTTTCTTTAATGGGACGGGAAAAGGGCATGTAGTAAAGCTGAAACCAGCGCACGCCTAAAACTGGCCTGAGCCCTTAGTGTCACCCATTGACCTAGTAGTAAGGACTCATGCGCTACACTCATGGTGACCTGTCAGTGCATGCCAACTGCCGATTACCGCTAGAAACGCCATGCGTGGGAGGAAATAAATAAATAAATCATCCAGGCATTATGGGTGCGTGACAAATCTGAAATTACCACAGAGGGCACAGTAGCCTGGCAGTAGTCTCATTTTGGCGTGCTTTGGACACGTGTAGAGCTTAATGCACCTTTGTAAAAGGGCCCCTAAGTGTTTTGCAAACTTCTTTCATATCCCCCCCTCATTCATCTGTTTTTCAAGCCGAAGAGTTCTAAGCTCTTAAGCCTTTCCTCATATGAGAGGAGTTCCATCCCCTTAATCAGGGCCGCTGAGAGACTGGGCCAGGCCCGGAACAAGGCCAACCCTGGGGCCCCCCTCCACCCACCCGAGGTCGCCGGGCCCCCCTCCACCCGCCACCAGGCCCTCTCTCCACCCCCGGGCCCTCTGCACTGACCTTAAGCGCCTCACCTTCAAAAGCGCAGCAACAAGCAGTGGCAGACCACTCCTTCCTTCCTTGTCCCGCCCTCACTGAAGTTACGTCAGGTGAGGGCGGGACACGGAAGGGTCTGCCGCTGCTTGCTGCACTTTCGAAGGTGAGGCGCTTAAGTTCAATGCCAGGGAGCGACGGAGGGCGGGCGGGACGGACTGCGGCGGCGGCACCAGGCCCCCCCCTGGAGGCCCAGGGAATTTTGTCCCCCCTGTCCCCCCCTGCGGCCCTGCCCTTAATCATTTTGGTTGCCCAACTCTGAACCTTTTCTTAATCTGCTATATCTATTTTAAGATATGGCAACCAGGATTGCACATAATACTCAAGGTGTGGTTGCAAGGTGATACAGAGGCATATTTTTTGTCTTATTTGCTATCTCTTTCATAATAATTCCTAGCATTCTGCTTGCTTTTTTGGCTGCAGCCACACACTGGGCAGATGTCTGTGGAAATCCCTGTCATGGTTGAGCTAGTCCCACCACTAACCAGCAGCAGCAAAATCCCTTGAGACAATGTACATCCTGAGTATCAGCAACCAGCACAAAAGCCAAAGTACTGGGAATCCATAGAGAGTCGCTGACATAGATGCAGACCTTCTACAGGTAGAGGCAAAGACACATCGTATGATGAATGGTCTACCGAAAGTATTCTTTCCCCAAAGGATTCATTCACAGAACTACAATTTACAATTTGGAACAGCTATTGACAATCAGTCTACCCCTAGGAGAACTGAGACTTGCCTGGTGGGTCCCATTGTGAACCAACTGGTGAGGAATCCAGTTACCTACAAGGAATAGTTTAACGAAGTTCTTGAACTTCTCAAGCCATCTTCCAGGTCTGGAGTTTCTACAGGAAGTATTTTCCACACACTGAGCACTCCATTTATTTTCACATCCCTAGCATTTTCCTAGTGATGTCTCATTAGATGGCATGGGAACTATCCCAATACTAGGAAACAAATGGCCAGATCAACCCTTAGTTGAAGAGATAAAGAACTAGTTATGGGTGATCCTCAGCCTAACCTCCATGGGAGAGTCATGAGAAAAACATCTAAAGCAGAGATAACTGTAAAAAAGATGAAATCATTCTTTTTGACTTACAGTATCCATACACGTCTTTTGTGGAGGAGAACAGATGCCTGGCTATTGGAGGATATGGATAGAAAACATTCCAGAAAATCCCACTATATCCATCAGCTCCCAGATTACCAGGAGTCCATGGAGAGAATGAAGCGAGAGAAGATTGGAGGAAGCATCCACAAGCATGATAAATAGTTTACTATCTGCCTGCCAATTATTACCACTTGGACTGTGAGATGCAGATGGGGTCACTTTAAGCAAGCCTTATTCTGAGCATTGCAGACTCTTAAGGCTAAACTTTCCTTAAATGGATTAGATTGTTCTTGCCCCTAAGGACTGAATTTGTTCCAGTTAACTTGAGTGCAGAGGACAGAAGAGATTCCTTGTTCTTTCTTGCTTGTATATATGTTGTTTTTGTATTTTAGGTTCCAATAAACTTTGGGTAACTGTACCCAATTCAGTCCAAGTTTGGGGACTTTTTTTTCTGTTATTCCTTTTTTTTTTGTTACATTTGTACCCCGCGCTTTCCCACTCATGGCAGACTCAATGCGGTGGGCAATGGAGGGTAAAGTGACTTGCCCAGAGTCACAAGGAGCTGCCTGTGCCAGAAATCGAATTCAGTTCCCCAGGACCAAGGTCCACCACCCTAACCACTAGGCCACTCCTCCAAAGAAAGGTCAGTCAACAAGATGAGATAGATAAAAGCCAGTCAAGAGGCCTCAAAGACTCAAAGATGAACTATTGATTCATGTTACAGTAAATATACTTTCATCAATTTATGCAAACTATCTCTAATTTATATCATTTTTTTCAATTTTACTTTTTAATTTTTCAATTAAAGGTACAGTACATGCAAATTATCAGACACTAGAAATCTTTTCACACGTTTTGATGATTGCCTTTTCTGAGGAAGACAATGCTGCTGTTCTTTTTCCTTGGACTTGACATGAGGTTTAAACAATGGATAAATGCCTCCAAAGTATTTTATCCATATATACAGATATGTTTTGTATTTTTGGTGTATTGTCCATCTGAAGTATGAGAGTACATACTGGTCTGAGAGAGAGAAAATTTTGTAGTAACTTATACTACCACTGGGGTTTTAGGTCTAAGTTTACATTTTGAGCTCATGGCTCTGGTATGATGTATGCTGATATGATCCCTTCCCCACCCCTCACCCCCACTAATGTATATTAGTGATGTATTTACTCGTGGCATATAATGTTATAAAAAGCTACAAAGAGTGGAAAGAACACAAAAGTCCCACGGGATGGGTGAAGTCAAAAAAGGTTTGACGTCCTGAGTCTGTTTTTTTGAAGAACCTGGTCCAGTTCCCACTCCTTGGTTTTTGACATAATTTTATAAATCATTCTTTTAACTAAAAATGTTTGGGAGTCTAAATGGGCTCTTATAAAATTAGGTTATACCTAAAAGTATGGACAGTATAAGCTGGCCCATACTTTTGCAATAGGTGTGTTCAGAGAAAGAGTTAAGGCGGAGCATGGATGGAGTCATGATTTATGGACTTAGGGGCCCTTTTACTTAAGCAACGGTAAGCCCACCACAGGATTACCATGCGTCAGTCTGGAGCTACTGCCAGCCCAATGTGGGCGCCAGCAGAAGTTCCACCCCAAGAATGCAGCATTTCCGGCACTAGCAGAAATATTCAAAAAATATTTCCACAGGGCGTTACCTGGCAGTAATTGGGCAGCACCGTGCTTACCGCAAGATTAGCGCGGGAGCCTTTACCACCATCTTAGTGGGTGGTGATAAGTGTCCCCCCGCATGGCCATGCGGTAAGATCAATCTTACCTCATGGTCATGTCTTTTTTTCAGCCTTTGTACCCATTGCAGTAAAAAGGGCTTCAGCGTGCAGTAAAAATGGCCCCCACTGCTAACACAGGGCCCTTTTCTCCACAGCTTAGTAAGAGGGCCCCTTATTTTATAAAATGTGCACGTATCCAGTAAAATCTTTTATTTTGAAGGTTCAGTGTGGCTTACAATTAACTTAGAAGAAAATAGATTACATGTTAAAATCCATATGTTGTGACTATGCCAGATTTAGAATAGTTCAAGTAAAGATCAGTTCAAGTTCGTAGCTAAGGAGTGTTGACCTGTTACCTGTTAGGCTAGGTGAGTTCATCGGGGAAGGATGATTTGACGAGGTGGGCTTTCAGGTGTTTTCTGAATTGTAAATAGCTGTTCATGTCTTTTAGGTCTTTTGGTAAGAAGTTCTAGATTTTGGTGAAGACGTAAGAAAAGCTTGTTGTGTGTGTGGTTTTGTATTTCAGGCCTTGGCATCTGGGGAAGTGAAGGGTAAGGTAGGATCATGCTCTCTTGGTGGCACTACGTAGTGGTAGGATTATTAGGTCAGTCATGTAGGCTGGGGAGAGACCAAAAATAATTCTGTAGGCCAGGGTACAGATCTTAAAAGATATATGATTGGTAACCAGTGTAGGTTTTGGATTAGGGGTCTTGAGCGTTCAAATAAATTTTTACCAAAAATAAGTCTTGCTGCCTTGTTTTGCACTGTTTGTAATTTCTTTAATGCTTGCTCCGTACATCCTGCGTAGATTCCATTACAGTAGTCTGCATGGACGAGTATGGAAGATGTCACTTGGAAAATAATTTTTTTATATGTTTATGTTTCCACATAGTCTGGAACATTTTCTTAGTATGTTTGCTACCTGTTTGTTGAATGATAAATCACGATCTATGGTGTTTCCAAGGATCTTCAAGTTGTCTGCTATCAGAAGAGCTGTTCGTATAGCATTGATGGATTTGAATCGATCAGTATTGTATGGTGATGTATCGAGCATTGTGTTTTTCCCTATTCAGTTTCAGTTTGGAAGCTGATGCCCGAGATTCCATTTATACTGTCTGTGATTTTCACAGTAATTTCGGATATATCTTTTTTGAAGGGGATAAAGACAGATATATCATCAGCGTATATAAAGGGGTTGAGGCCTTGATTGGATCATAAGCATAAGCATAATGAAGTAAACTTAGAAACGAAGAGTACTGAAAAACAATCGCATAACAGAAATATGATAAATGTCAGTACAATATAAACAATACCTATAATAGACAGCTTGGAAGAACATTCAAATAACATAGATATAATACGATGTCAGCATTATATAAATCTGATAGGCGTGGAGGGGCATTTTCGATAGAACATCTAAATCAGAATTTGGACGTTTTACAAAAACATCCAAATTCTGAACAGGACAGAAGGTCATTTTCGAAAAAGATAGACATCTATCTTTTGTGTTTCGGAAATACTATGGATGTCTTGTGATTTCGACATCCTTTTTTTTGGTCCATTTTCGAACAAAAGGTATCCAAATGCAAGACACCCAAAACAGAGGAGGAGTGGCTTAATGTTTAGTGCAGCGGGCTTTGATCCTGGCAACATGGGTTCAATTCCCACTGCTTCTCCTTTTGACTTTGGGCAAGTCAAATGCACAAGGGGCATTTTTGCATATGACATCTAAGTCTGAATTTGGACGAAGTTTGTAAAACCTTCCCGTCTATGGAAAAGGTTTGCTTGCAGATTAATACCTTTCAAATATTTGGACACCTGTATCATATCACCCCTGTTTCTCCTTTCCTCCAGGGTATACACGTTCAGGTCAGTAAGTCTCTCCTTGAACATCTTGCAACACAAATCCCATACCATTTTCATCGCTTTTCTTTGAATTGCTTCAAGTCTTTTTACATCCTTAGTAAGATACAGCCTACAAAACTGAGCACAATACTCCAAGAGGGGTCTCACCAATGACTTGTAGAGGGGCATCAACACCTTCTTTGTTTTACTGGTTATACCCCTCTCTATGCAACCTAGCATTATTCTGGCCACGGCCACCACCTTGTCGCATTGTTTCATCACCTTCAGATCCTCAGACACCACCACCCCAAGGTCCCTCTCCTGAGCCAAGCTTACCAATTTCTCCCCTTCTATCTGGTATATCTCTTCTGGATTTCTGTACCCCAAGTGCATCACTCTGCACTTCTTGGCATTGAATTTTAACCAAGTAGTAATACAATTTAGAGGAAGAAAGAGATGAAATAACAATAATATACAAAAACTTTTTCTTGAGAAAGAAGTTGGTGATATTTTAAATATCAAACATCCTCAATGGAGTACAAAAAACCCCAGGGGGAAAAAACCTCAGAACCTCTCCTCAACTCCTGTGTAACAGAAGAAAGTTTAGTAGGAATATAAGGGTAAAATTACTTCACCGGCATAAAGAAAAGCCCTGAGAAAATTTATGCTAAAGCTCCAATTGAACCAGCTGTTAAAAGGATCTAAATAAAAATAGTGACAAAGATAAGCTTTCAAATTTAACTCAAGCTGCAGCAAACACATACAAGAAGCCATTTGAGTTTTCATGGTTACCACAATGAAATAGATTTGCATATACTGAAAACCCAGTATAGACAAATCTATCTCATGTATACTCATCGTGGTAATCCTGAAAACCCAAAAGACTTGGAGCTCCCCCTGGACAGGGTGGGGAACACTGGGTGAAATTATCAGTAGCACCCCAAAAGCCAAGTCAGGCACCTGTGCCAGTGCTCATAGAATTAATAAGCGTAACATGTTAGGGACTTTACTAGCTCAACTAGATGGGGATCCTATCCCCCTGTTTACTAAGCGGCGCTTTGAATGGGCTGTATCGGCACTGCCGCGCAGCAGCCACTAGCATGGTTTAGTAAACAGGAGGGTTAGACTCCTGCACCTCTGTGGAGGTCCTCACGAAACATGGGACAGATATCAAAACAAATATTCTGCTTTCCGAAGTAAACATGAATGTCCTGATATCCAACGTGGGTTATATAAATGCCAGTAGGTGGCTAACATATCTTCATCCTAAATGGCCACATTGTATCCATATAAGAAGGGGCCAGAAATGGGAAGGGGCAAAGGTGAAACTGACACTTATACATTTACTCCTGAATTCTATAAAAAGTCCTAAAAATTGTGCATGCAAATTTATACGTGTGTCCAATTTGTGCACGACATTTAATTGAATAATGAGCTAATTAGAGCCAATTAGTTCTTTTAAGAAGCAATTATAGGCACTATTTAAAATTGATTAAAATGTAGAAGCATAAATTTAGGCATGGGCTACATGCTTAAATTTTATGAGTGAGTCAAAAAAAGAGGGTATGGAAATGGAAGGGTCATGGGTAGAAGAGGGGTATTCCTTTTGGTTATGCGCATAATTATAGAATAAGGTGGGATCTGCACCTAATATAGGCCGAGCATTTCCACCAGGTTTCCACTGGTGTAAATGGCCATGCCTAAATGTAATCATAGTTCCTGAGCATAAGTGCTATTCTATAAACTGCACCTAACTATAAGCACGGTTTATAGAATAGTGCTGAGCGAGTTTTTGTGGCAATGTTCAGTCAACAAATAAGTTATGAACTTAAAATTAGGCCTACAAAATAGCAGACCTAAATTCAACTAGTGATTCTCAGTCTAGTCTTCGGGACACACCTAGGCAGTCAGTTTTTCAAGATAAGCACAATGAATAAGCAGGAGAGAGATTTGCATGCATAGCCTGAATTGCACGCATATCTAGTTCAATAATACAATACAACAGAATTTATATTCTTCTATATCAGTGTGGATTACATTTAAAATAAAAACTAGGCCATCACTAGTACATACAAAATACAATAAACAAAATTCCATCAAATCAAACTAACTAAATCAATACAAAAAGGCCCTGAAAGGAAATGGCCCCAAGTATCTGAAGAATAGGATGATCCGCCACACACTGCCAAGGACACTAAGGTCCTCCCAAGGACTTTCACTAACTACAGCCTCTCCAAAAGACATTACACGATGTGATACCTGCAAGCGAGCCTTCTCCGGAGTAGGCCCCACACTCTGGAATGCATTGCCTGAAAGGTTCTGCTTAACACAAGACTACCTCTACTTCAGGAAGCAGGTGAAAGCTTGGCTCTTCAACCAAGCCTTTAATGGAAGAAGTAACTAACTTGTTAGTCTCACCACACACACAAGGATTGACTCGGGCTACACATACTGCAGCAGGACATGTTTATCCACTCCTATCCTAGCTGAGATAATATTTAACCATCTCTCTGACCTCACGTGCAACTTTCTTCAAATCAATCACCTTACTTTCTAATTCTTCCTACTTTCTTACTCATCTATATGTTACAACTTCGCCTTACCCTTCACTACCAATTATAATGTTCTACTACATATTGTGTTGTCATTGCAAGTAGTATACCATGCCATATTTTGTATTGTTGTTCTAATATTTTTACTGCTCTAATTGCCTCCTGCTCTATTCTTACTGTACACCGCCATGAGTGAATTCCTTCAAAAAGGCGGTAAATAAATCCTAATAAATAAATAAATACATAAAATCATATTAAATAAATAGAAAATAAGTAGGCCTTTAACAGTTTACAAAATCATAAATAAGATTCTACCAATCTTAACTCCAGAGGAAGAGAATTCCAACATTGCACTGAACAATACAAAGCCAGAGTTATGAAAAGACTTATTCCTCACATATTTTATAGAAGGAAACTGCAATAAGCAATGGTCCCTAGATGTAAGGGAACAAACTGTTGTTCTTACATTCAATAACTCTATCAAATAATCTGGAAAAAACCCATAAAATAGTTTTCGGATAAGAATACAAAGCTTAAATTTACATTGTGCTTCAAAAGGAAGCCTATGATGAAATCTTAATAAAGGAGTGACATGATCAAATTTATGTCTTCCACAAATCAACTTTGTGGCCTTATTCAGCACAATTTTCAAATGTCTCAAAGCTGACTATGAGCATCCAGTATAAAGTGCATTACAATAATCAAGCTGAGACTGCACCAGCATCTGAACCAACACCTGAAAATTAGTCTTACTCATCAAACATTTAATACGCTGGAGCTGTCTCAACCTGAACAAACACTTTCCTAGTTGGCTGTGAGATCTGAGCTTTCATAGATAAATGAGGGTCTAATAAAATCATTAACAATTTTAGTGAAGGTTCCAATGTAAAATCTGAACCCCAAATTTTCAGAGTTGAACTAAAAGGAACCCTAGTAGGAGAGGATAAGCATAAAATCTTAGTTTTCTCAGTATTTAGTTTAAGCTTATAACGTGAAGCCTGATGTTCCATAGTCTCTAAATATGTATCTATTTCATTAATACAATTATCAACTGATTGTACTAATGGAATTAAAATCGTTATATCATCCACATAAAAACAAACACAATTTATAGTGGATATCCTGAAAATCAGACTAGATTAGAATCGCGGTGCCCTCAAAAAGATGGCATATCTGGGTAAAGCCAGACATATGGAGGGGCATAATCGAACGGGGCGCCCAAGTTTCCTGAGGGCGTCCTCGCAGGACGTCCTCGCGAAGGGGCAGGGAAACCCATACTATCGAATCAAGATGGGTGTCCATCTTTCGTTTCGATAATATGGTCGGGGACGCCCAAATCTCAACATTTAGGTCGACCTTAGAGATGTCGTCCTTAGAGATGGTCATCCCCGGTTTTCAGTGATAATGGAAACCGAGGACACCCATCTCAGAAATGACCAAATCCAAGCCATTTGGTCATGGAAGGAGCCAGCATTCGTAGTGCACTGGTCCCCCTGACATGCCAGGACACCAACCGGGCAACCTAGGGGGCACTGAAGTGGACTTCAGAAATTGCTCCCAGGTGCATAGCTCCCTTACATTGGGTGCTGAGCCCCCCAAAGCCCACTTCCCACAACTGTACACCACTACCATAGCCCCTAGGGATGAAGGGGGCACCTACATATGGGTACAGTGGGTTTCTGGTGGGTTTTGAAGGGCTCACATTTACCACCACAAGTGTAACAGGTAGAGGGGGGATGGGCCTGGGTCCGCCTGCCTGAAGTGCACTGTACCCACTAAAACTGCTCCTGGGACCTACATACTGCTGTCAGGGAGCTTGGTATGACATTTGAGGCTAGCATAGAGGCTGGCAAAAATATTTTAAAAGCTTTTTTTGAGGGTGGGAGGGGGTTAGTGACCACTGGGGGAGTAAGGGGAGGTCATCCCTGATTCCCTCCAGTGGTCATCTGGTCAGTTCTAGCACCTTTTTGAGGCTTGGTCGCAAGAAAAAATGGACCAAGTAAAGTCACCCAAGTGCTTGTCAGGGACGTCCTTTTTTTTTTTTCCATTATCGTCCAAGGACGCCCATGTGTTAAGCATGCCCCAGTCCCGCCTTCGATACGCTTCCGACACGCCCCCGTGAACTTTGGTCATCCCCGCGAGGGAAAGCAGTTGAGGACGCCCAAAATCAGCTTTCGATTATGCAGATTTGGACGACCCTGGGAGAAGGACGCCCATCTTCCGATTTGTGTTGAAAGATGGGCACCCTTCTCTTTCAAAAATAAGCCTGATGGTAACCCTATTCTGCAGTGCTAGTCAACTGAATGGCGCTACTGAATATACAAATAATGTTGTTCCCTAGTGCCAGTGCTTGATTTTACACATAGTGGCCAGCCTGACTAAATACCAGGCACATAGTGAGTAATTCTTTAAATAAGACACTAACATTTATGTTCCAAATATGTGCATATGTGGGTAAATGCCGGAAGTCTGCTTAATGGTTTATAGTTTATTTAAAACTTTCTATACAGCCCTATCTGAGTTCATGTCAGGTGTACAATAAAAATTAACAAAAGGAAATTTTGGAAAAGAACGCCATAATCAGATAGGAAAGACAGTCACACTAAACAGTCATACAATAAAACACATATGCACATAAAAATAAGAACATAAGCGTTGTCATACTGGGACAGACCGAAGGTCCATCAAGCCCAATATCCTGTTTCCAACAGTTGCCGATTCAGGTTACAAGTATTTGGCAAGATCCCAAAACAGTACACTACAAAACATTTTATGCTGTTTATCGTAGAAATAAGCAGTGGATTTTCCCCAAGTCCATCTTAATAATGTAAGTGATGGTAGGTGGCTGTCCGCAGGCCAGTAAATCCTGAACTGAGGCCTCAGTGGGCAATGGGCGATATTCTGTATATACATAAATATCATACATATCGTATATTTGACAGGTGGATATACATATGAGTGGAGAGTCTGGTCAGAGCGTAGGCAGAACTCTCACACAGTGTTCTATAAGTTACACATGTAACACATAGAAAACTGTAAGTTACACGTATATCTCTGGCATTTAGGCACAAACATCTATGGCTGGCATAAAAGCTCATGCCTAACCACATGCACATGTACACAGTATACTTGCTTAAGCTACTATTCTATGTAGGAAAGTAGACACCTGCATTCCTTTATGGAATAGGCTCCAATCAGGTGCCCTCTTAGAGAACTGCCCTCCACATGTTTCCCAAAGACCTTGATTTTGGTTCTGAGGACCAGCTTCCTTTTGTGGATATATTTATATTGTAAATTTAGGCAAATGGATTTTGGATTTAGTTCCTGCTTTTCTCAGTAGCTCAAGATAAATTACATTCACATTATTTATTTATTTATTTTATTTGTTACATTTGTATCCCACATTTTCCCACCTATTTGCAGGCTCAATGTGGCTTACATAGTACCGTAAAGGAGTTCGTCAATTCCGGTATGAACAAATACAGCAATGTTGTGGTAGAATAAGGTTCATTTGTACAGACATATTAGGGAATCATAGAGAGGAAGAGTTATTATATGTCCATTACAAGTTTTGGTTTCGTAGTGTTGCAGGGTACAGGCATTTAAGTTGGGTCGGTAGGGTATGCCTTTTTGAACAGGTTAGTTTTTAATGATTTCCGGAAGTTTAGGTGATCATAAGTTGCCACCGCACCCTTACCTTCCTGCATCTGCTCCTTCCTCGGTCTGTCACTCTCCTGCTCCTGTATGCTGGAACCCAGGTTATCGCATCAATGCAATCACCTAGGTCTCTACACACAGATGCAGGAGAGAGACAGACTGAGGGAACAGAACCTTCTGTCTGCTTCCAAAGGCCTAGCTGGTGCAAGGCCCCCTTCGAGACTGTGTTGGGGGAATCTTGCCTCCCCTGCCCCCCTCTCAGCAGCCCTACACCTGCCCCTGCCCTCCCCCCTCTCGGTGGTCCTGCTAAGGGGCTTTTTACAAAGATGCACTGGGAATTCTTAAAATAGGGCTTTTTTTTATTTTTTATTTTTGCAGGTTCTGCACTAATTTTTCCATTAGCATATGGGACTTGCAAAAAAACTGCAGAAACTCGTACCACATCCTGTGCTCCTGTGTTAACTCTTGTGTTAAAAATCTATAGAACTGAAAAGTGTAGATGTTTGTAAATCTTATATTCAATGTTAAACAAATTACTTAAAGGAGGAAAAAGACCTCCTACATCCCAGCTTGGCAGCAAGTAGTGAATTCTTTGTGCCAGCATTCAGTGGACTCCAGTCTTATCAGTCTAGAAAAAAGCCTCCTTTCAAAAATTTTGTATTATAATTTATTTTATGTATTGTGCACTTAAACTTTCCTTGTCATGATGTATTTAACAATTGTCATGATGTATGCAAACATTAAAGAATATATTTTAAAGCACTGAGGGGTCCTTTTACCAAGCTGTGGGGAAAAGGGTCCTGCGCTAGCGGCAGGGGACATTTTTCCTGTGCGCCAGGGTCCTTTTTTCCGCAGTGGGTAAAAAAACCCCAGACACACATGGCCATGTGGTAAGAGAATTCTTATCACATGGCCATGCAATGGGAAGCCCTTACTGCCACCCATTGAGGTGGCGATAAGGGCTCCTGTGCTAACATGGTGGTAAGCAGGCAGCGTGCAGTGATGCACGATTACCGCCGAGTTATCGCCACGCAAGCCATTTCCGGGGGATTTTCTTTTTCCCCCAGAAATGGCGCACGTTTGGGGCGGGACTAGCACCAGTGGCTGCGTTGGGTCAGCGGTAATCCCAGAAGAGCGAGCGGTAAGCCCGCTTTGGGCTTCCCACTGCTCTGTAAAAGGGCCCTTTAGCTTTTGATTGTGGGTGTGAAAAATCAAAAGCTAAGTGCTTTAAAATATATTCTTTAACATATATTCTTTAAAGTTTAAATACATCATGACAAGGAAATTTTAAGTGCACAATACATAAAATAAATTATAATAACAAATTTTGGATAGGAGGTTTTTCCTAGACCGATGATAAGGCTGGAGTCCATTGAATGCTGGCACAAAAAATTCACTACATGCTGCCAAGCTGTATGAGGTCTTTTCCCTCCTTTTTTAAGTAATTTGTTTAACATTGAATATAAGATTTATAAACATCTACACTCTTCAGCTCTATAGATTGTTAACACATTGGATATTTTGCTGAAGTATTAGTCTGTATTGCAGTTTGATTTAACTCTGTTAGCCAGTTACCATGCGCTAATGTGAACACACTAGCTGGTTAAGGGGCCCTTTCACTAAGCCGTGCGTCTACGTGCACCCAATGTACGCCAAAATGGAGTTACCGTCCGACTACTGGGTGGCACTTGCGGTAATTTCATTTTTGGCACGCATCCGATACACGCATCTGAAAAATATTTTTTATTTTCGGATGCGTGTAATGGACTCGCGCCAAGTGGCATTCGACATGCTTAGGTCATTACCGCCCGGATTCTTTACCACTAGGTCAATGGCTGGCGGTAAGGTCTCAGACCCAAAATGGACACGCTGCAATTTTGATTTTGCCGCATGTCCATTTTCGGCCAAAAAAGAGAGGCCTTTTTCATAAGCGCGCTGAAAAATGGATCGGTGTGCGGCCAAAACCCGTGCCTACACTACCGCAAGTCATTTTTCAGCGCACTTTAGTAAAAAGACCCCTAAGCTTCCACACCATTCTCTGCCCATGACATGCCCCCTCTAAAAAAAAATAATTTTGAAAAATAGTATGCACAAACAAGCAGAACACCACAAAACGCTTTAACATATTTTATGGTAGCCTGTTTTTCACATGCTAAACACATTTATTATTTCACTTAGGAGTCATCAGCACAGAAAAGACACAAAAAAAACAAGTGGAAGATTTTATTTATTAGGATTTATTTACCGCCTTTTTGAAGGAATTCACTCAAGGCGGTGTACAGTAAAAATAGATCAAACATGAGCAATAGGCAATTAGAGCAGTAAAAATATTCAAGTAACAATACAAAATATTGCATGGTATACTACTTGCAATGACAACACAATACGTAATAGAACATTATAATTGGTCGTGAAGGGTAAGGCAAAGTTGTAACATATAGATGAGTAAAGAAAGTAGGAAGAATTAGAAAGTAAGGTGACTGATTTGAAGAAAGTTGCACGTGAGGTCAGAGAGATGGTTAAATATTATCTCAGTTAGGCTAGATACAAGACAAGCCAGGTGTGAGAGTATGAGGGGAAGTAATGTTCTTCTGGTGTTTTATCCACTAAGCGGTGGCAAACACTCAGGTGTCCCGCGGTAATTCTGGGATCTGTGAGCGCCAATTCCACAATAAAAAACATCAAATATTTATTAGCACAGGGGGCGTGTTTGGAGGCAGAGAGTGAGCTAACTGGCAAATTGCCACATGCTGCCGATTAGTGCAGGTTTAGCGCAGGAGCCCTTACCACCTAGTAAAGAAGTGGCGGTAAGGGCTCCCACGCTAATGGCCGAGTGCTAATTGGGAAATTAACATGTGGCCATTAATGGAAAAAAAAACAAAATTGCAGCCATTTTACTGCCATGCTAACAGTGGCCTCAGTGCATTGGAAATCCACACTCTAAAAATAGTGAAGGCCACTTTTTAGTGCGGCTAAGTAAAAGGGCCCCTTAGTTTTTTACATTGGGGTTTTCTATCAGTATTTCACGATTGATTCACCATGTGTTGTACTCGATGTCTATTCCAGGGTACTTCAAGCAGATCATCAATGTATATCGCCCACAGAGAGTTTTGCAGTCAGAAAAATCTATGAGGGTCCTTGTACCAGGCTGCATGAAAAGGGCCCTGCGCTAGCGACGGGGGCTGTTTTTCCCACATGCCAGGGCCCTTTTTAGTGCAGCAGGTAAAAAAGCCCCCAGACACACATGGCCACGCGGTAAGAGAACACTTACCGCATGGCCATGCAGCGGGGAGCCCTTACCAATAAGGCCTTCCACACTAACCCGGTGGTAACCAGAGAGCAGGCAGCAATGCCCTATTACCACCGGGTTATCGCTGCGCAAGCCATTTCCAGGGGCTTTCTTTTTCCCCTGCAAATGGCGCATGCTCGGGGCGGGACTACTGCTTGGGCCGGCGAAAGTCCCGGAGGAGCGAGCGGTAAGCCCGCGTTGGGCTTACCGCTGCTCTGTAGAAGGGTCCCTATGTTACTTGTAAATGACAAATTGAGCAAGATGAGATATGCTGTAACGCGAGGAGTGTTTTTTTCGATTGCTGATCCATAATGCTCTGCCAGGTTATTTAAGATTGTGTAACAGTTTGGAACAGTTTGCTAAAGGCTTGAAAACCTTTCTCTTCGTGAAGGCATGGCATTGATACCTTTGTGATGGACTGGGCAGGATCAGTGTCTTTTGTTTGTGATTTTATGATTGTATACATTTATTTTTTGTACTCCCCCTAGTTGTAGGTGGATTAGAAAATTTTAAATAAACTTAAAATCAGAACCCCTAATTACAATATTTAATACTCACCTTATCCACAGTTCAAAGTAGGCTGGATTTGGAATATATCAGGAACTTTTCATACCTTTATCGTAACGCATTAGAGTAATGCCACTGCCCAGTGTGTGGCGGCAGCGGCGGCCAAAAAAACAAACAGAATGAAAGAAATTATTATGAGAGGGATGAAAAATAAGACCAAGAATATTATAATGCCTCTGTTAGGGCCCTTCAACTTGGAAAACAGACAGCTGGGGGGAGGGATATGATTGAGGTCTACAGAATCCTGAGTGGTGTGGAGCGGGTGGAGGTAAATCAATTTTTCACTCTTTCGAAAAGTACAAAGACCAGGGGACACTCAATGAAACTGCATGGAAATACTTTTAAAACAAATAGGAGGAAATAGTTTTTCACTCAAAGAACAGTTAAGCTCTAGAACTCGTTGCCGGAGGATGTGGTAATGGCAGTTAACGAATGTGGGTTTTAAAAAAGGTTTGGATAAGTTCCAGGAAGAAAAGTCCATAGTCTGTTATTGAGATGGACATGGGGAAGCCACTGTTTGCCCTGGGATTGGTAGCATGGAACTTTGCTACTAATTGGGTTTCTGCCAGGTACTTGTGACCTGGCTATTCTTATGTTCTTATCTTATGTTCTTTCATTATTTTCCTTTCTTAACGCAGTATGAAAACTTTATGTACCACATATATATAGTACTTCAGCCTGGAAAACCACTAAACATTTCCAAATAATTAAGCTTTGTGTCAGTGACCATAAATCACAGCAAGTTGGCTACCATATACAGCAAGAGATAATGTATAACATTATGAAGCCAAGATTTTACATCTTTTTTTTTCTATGCCCTGCCCTTTTGAAACTGCCAAGTGCATTTTTGTAGGCGTAAGCGAACTGTAGAACTTGCGAAGGTGCCAGATAAACAAGCAGGGGGAAGTACAGTCTTTCCATCACAGAAGCACTGCAGAGGTGAAAACTTCTCCAAAATGCCCCACTAACTTACCCCAACTTACCTTAACGCTGTTCTGTCAAGGAATACTGCTGCGGGCACAAGAATGCACGTTTTCATGTTTGTTCACTGTGTGCTCATTGTTGAAGGAGATTACTGTTCAGTTAATATAGGTCACTGAGCGGACATTAGATGGTCATAATATTCCACTGTTTCAAAATGTAATTATTGTACCAGATGGCTCCAGATCCTCTGAAATGTGATCAGTGCCAAAGTATGCTGATAAAACAGTGGGACTTTATCTGTACAGCATATATAACTTTAGCTCGTCATTTGACTGCTGATTGTTTTTGTAATCCAATTATACCATACTGCATCCTAAACATATAAATTAACAGCAGAAAATTGGTGTACACTTAACACCAAAAGGCAATTTTCTAGTGAACCATATTCTTCAAAAATAAGCTGAATGTTCAGCCTACGATAGTGAAAACATAAGACTTTGGGACCCTGTTACTAAGCCACGGTAAAAAGTGGCCTGCGGTAATATAGGTGCGTGTATTGGGTGCGTGCTGGGCCAGTTTTTACCGCATCTACAAAAAAGGGCTTTTTTTTTTAATGGGACGGGAAAAGTGCCTGCGGTAAAAATGAAACCAGTGCGTGCCCAAAACTGGCCTAAGCCCTTAAAGCCACCTACTGATCTAGCGGTAAAGGTTCATGCACTACACACACGGTGACTGGTTAGTGCACGCCAAGTGCTGATTACTGCCAGAACCAACGCGTGTAGGAGGAAATAAATAATTCATCCACGCATTATGGGTGCACGCCAAATCTGAAATTACCGCCAGGAGGGCACACTGGCCTGGAGGTAGTCTCATTTGGGCATGTGCTGCATTCATGTAGAGCCTACCGCGGCTTAGTTAAAGGGCCCCTTGGAGTGCTGGGTCAGATTAATAGTCTACTGCAGGGGTGTACAAGTGCAGTCTTTGAGGGCTGCAAACAGTGCAGGTATTCAGGATATCCTAATGAATATGCCAGGGGCGTAGCTACGTGGGGCCACAGGGGGATGGGCCCCCAAAGATTATGCCCTGGCCCCCTCTAAATTTGACCCCCCTCACTGCCGCCCACCCATCCCCTGCCCCGCCGCCGCATCATCAGGTACTTTGTTTGCTGGCGGGGGTCCCGTGCAGGACGTAAGGCGTCAGAAATAGATGATCACAAAACGAAGGCGCCGGAGTCGATCAGCGCCGAAGTCGACCGGCGCTGAAGAAGACTCTTTGGCTGGTGGGGATTGGGGACCCCCGCCAGCAAACAAGGTACCTGATGCGGTGGCGGGGCAGTGGGCGGGCGGTGGTGGCGAGGGGGGTCGGGTTGCGATGGCGGTGGCCTAAAGTGGCAGGGGGGTCGATGGCTAAACATTGCCCCCCCCATCTCGGGCACTGCCCCCCCCTCCCGCCGAGGTCTGGCTACGCCCCTAGAATATGCATGAGATACATTTGCATTCAGTGGAGGCAGTACACATGCAGTTCTCTGGCATGGATATTCATGAGAGGTATCTAGAAAATCTGACTTGTTTGGGGCACTGAAGGGCTGCGCTACTTAGGCACTACCATGGTCTAATGTGTCCAGCATTTGGTTTCCAGCACTGGCCAGTCCAGTTCACTTAGAAGTGCCCGGCAGATAGGGCTACTAATAAGTGGATTCATTCCCTCATTCCCAGGAGTGGTAATATCCAAGTCAGCATGGATAATACTTAATAATGGACCTGTCCTCCTAACCTAGTTTGAACCTTGTTTTATACCCAGCTCTGATACCAGCCAGATGGCAATAGATTCTACTGCTTAATTATGCATTCACCGAAAAAGAAATACTTCCTTAAATTTGTCTTAAATCTGCTAACAATTAGTTTCGTGGACAGTTCCCTTCTTCTGTTACTATCTGAAAAAGTAGATAACCATTCCAAAATAAAATTGCTCAATCCAAACCCATGGTTGCATAAACCCCTTTAGCTTCTCTCTTCTTCATTTTGGGCTTTTTTCCAGTTCTGCTATTTTTTTTGAGATGGGGCTAACCACAATGTCATACAATATTTAAGATGTGATTACACCATGGATTGATCCAGAAGCGTTATGATATTCCCAGAGATATTCTCTATTCATTTCAGAGTGGAGGAGTAGCTAATGGTTGTAGCAGTGGATAGAGACCCAGGAGAGCCAAGGTTCAAACTCCACTGCTGCGCCTTGTGATCTTGGGCAAATCACTTATGTCTCAACTGCAAACTTACATTATAAGCCCTAGCAGACAGAATAATACCCGCTATTTCTGAATTTAGCTCTTCAGAACTACCAAGACAAGATGTGAGCTAAATCCTGATTCCTAACATTCTGCTTGGAGTTTTATGACTCCTGTTGCACACTAAGATGAAGATTTCAACATATTGTCTGCAATGAGTTCAAGGTCCTTTTTTAAAAGATGGTAACACCTTATAAGAAACCTAATATTGTGTACATTGGAAGGATAATTTTCATAAGCCATTTACCCTGGAAAAAGGGCAATCTGAAAATTGCCCACCCTCAACCCAGTTAAAAGTATGCATAAGATTCTGTAAAACATGCATTTTTAGCAGGGCAGCATTCTTGGTGGGAGGGGGGGGGGGGTTTGGGAAATAATGGATATACATCACTTTTTCAAAGGTACACATGCTATTTATTAGCCAAATTTTGCCAGCAGGTGCAGTCTATGGCCAGTTTTACCTCTAATGCCTGGGCCCCTCTATTAATGGAGAACCAGCGAACAGTGAAAATAAAGGCTGGCAGTCCAAAACTTTGACCTTTAGAACCATTTGGAGCAGGGGTAAGAAACTTCTTCATGGCCCTACCTTAGATGGATGTGAAAACAGCTATATTTAGAATATGGTCCTTTATGTTAAGGAAGGACACTTCTTGACAAAGAAATCACATTCCTAGACATCAAGCATCCTGTAACTCCAACTATTTACATTTTACCCAAAATACATAAATCTCTTACAACACCGCCTGGAAGACCCATTATTTCAGCAATCAGTTCTCTACCTGAACCACTATCGATATTCACAGATAAATTTCTTTGACCATTTGTTTGCAAAATACCATCATATACTAGGGACTCTGCAGATATTAACAATACTTTAAATAATTTGAACTGTGAGGGCGATATTGTACTGGTGACACTAGATGTAGAGTCCCTATATACAAACATACCTCAGTTGGTTGCTATTGATATTAATAGAAACACTTTCAAAGATAGAGACTTTTTTCAAGGATCCCAACAGAATTCATAGTAGAAATGGCCAGTATTGCTCTGACCAAAAACTTTTTTGTTTTCAATGGGGATTTCTATCATCAAATCAAAGGAACAGTGATGGGATCAACCTTGGCTCCTTCTGTATGTGGCATGGTTTGAAGAGAAATTCTTTCAGTTACATATATATAAGAAACACGTACTGTTATGGAAGAGATATATAGATGATGTATTCATTATATTGCAAGGGACAGAAGAACTATTGGAACAATTTTATAGTTGGTTGAATCAGCTAGACTCCAATATCAGGTTTCAAATGATCATAGTAAAGATTGTATACCATGTCTTGATATTAATATAAGCTTTAATACAGGAACATTTATTACGGACATATATAGAAAACCAACAGATGTGAATAAGCTTCTTGACTACCAAAGTTGTCATAGTAGATCACTGAAGTCTAATCTGCCCTATAGCCAGTTTCTTAGACTCAAAATGCTATGTACTGAACAGGCTACTTATGAATTAAGATCAGAGGAAATGGTCAGAAGATTTGAAGAGAAGGAATATCCGTATTATTGTATAGACAGTTGTTTACAGCGAGCAGCACATAGAAATAGAGCAGAACTTCTAAAAAATAAAAAGAAGGAAGTGATAGGGAGGATTGCATGCCCACTTAAGTTCAATCATATGTCTAACAACATAATTAGAATATTAAGAAAACATTGGCATATTATCAAAGGGATAAAACATTTTTCCAAAAAAGACATTATGATAGCCTTCAAAAGAGATAAGAATCTTAGAGATATATTAGTGCCATCAGCACTACCATCTAATGTTTCATCCATTAAAAATTTGCCTTTTGGTCGTTTTAAATGTGGTGCATGCTCTGTCTGCTCTGTCAATTGGGAAATCAAAGAATTCAAGAACCCTTCAAATGGAGAAATTTTCACACTACATCAGTTCTCCAATTGCAAAACAACAGGAATAGTATATGGAGCATTGTACCCATGCGAACTTTTATATATTGGCAAGACCAAAAAAAGATTTAATGTAAGGATCATCGAACACAAAAGTGCCATTAAACGATCTATCACAGATAAACCATTGGTGGAACACTCCATAAAAACCGGACATACATTTGAAGATTATGTTTTTTGTACAGACGAGCCCGAGAACATCACGGAGAGGAGAGGACCTTGATAGAATTCTTTTAAGGACTGAACAAAGACATTTTTAAATTCCACACTGTTGCACCACATGGACTTAATGAAGAATTGGACATATCAGTATTCATATGAATTTCTACTAAGTGTGAGTAGTTGACATCTGGTTTTATTATTTATAAAAGAATATGTCTGTTTTATTATATTATGCTTTTTATATATGTTTTTTGTGTGTTTTAGCTCGTTTTCATGCATCTCCTCATTTACTGAAGGCAGGCAGCATTGTTACAGGCACTTGAAAGTGATGATAACATCATTTCCTGTTAATGATGTCATTGGAATGCACAACTTGGAACGCACATTTTTTAGTGTTTTCAGATGTAGTAATACACATTTGAATGTATCCAAGATGTCATAGGATCTCTTCATACTGATAGATCTTGCAGGATGTGATATATAATTCTTTTAGTCTGTTTTTGTGCCGTCTTTTCACGACTTTTTTTTTTTTTGCAATATTTATTTACTATTTATGATATATTTTTTTATTCCTTTGTCATTTTTTACTTCGTGCTGAAATGATCTTAGGATTATTAATGATTTATTTAGTAGATTTTTATATTAGAGCAACCTTTGACCTCTTCAGCTGTTATTTAATGGGAGTTCCATTCAGCTTCTCAGCTTCACCACGAAATGCTGCTGCTGCTTCTTAGAAAGCTAATAGAGTTACCTCCAATAGTAGATGTGAACACAATATTTGGATCACAATTATTTAGATATGCTAGAGAGATGTGGTAGCCGTGATATGCTATAAATTGAGTTAGCACTTAATGATATCCCATCCATACCAGCAAATACATCATCTATAAATCGCTTCCAAAGTTTTACACTATTCTTAAATGGTGAATTATCCACATACTTCCTCTCAAACTCTGCCATGTATAGGCAGGCAACAGTGGGAGCTACTGTGGCCCCCATAGCCACCCCCTTAATTTTCAAGTAAACCTTTGTTGGAATTCAAAATAATTCTTTGTAATGACAATTTTTGCTATTTGATTTAAAAACTGGACATGTTCTACTCTCTGTTAATCCGTTCGTGAGCCCTTGAGCCTAGGCTGAGGCTTAAGAAGGATCTTGGCCAAGGCCTAGGGTGGATCAAACAGGTGCTACAAAAACCCACATCCGTAAAGCCCCGCACACTCAGGACACTCAACCAGCACCAGCAGAAAAGGGAGATAGACCACTCAGGCGGGCCTCACAGCCGAACGGGAACCCATTCGTACAAGCGTTCGGGCCTCAGAGCCGATCTGGAACTGAGTCACACACTAGGGAAGGAAAAAAGAACAACGAGGGGTCCCAGGAGGGACTGGAGCACATGCAACACACACAGCGCTTGCTAGTGACACAAGGGAAGGGCGACAGACAAGAAGCTGGGAGGTACTGGCTACGACCAGGGGAAGAGAAAGCCAAGGGCAAAATGGAACATGGACCCTATAGGAATGAAGCTCCAAAGGAACACTCTAGGCTGTACCATACAGCACACAAATACACTAGACTGTGCCACATAGCACCCAAGGGAAAAGTGAAGCCATCTATAGGAATACACAAGGCTGTGCTACACAGCACACGAGTCTTAAGGGAAACCATTTATAGGAATACACAGGACTGTGCCACTCAGCACTCAAGGGTCAAGGGAAACCACTTATAGGAATACACAGGACTGTGCCACTCAGCACTCAAGGGTCAAGGGAAACCACACACAAGAGTGCACAAGGCTGTGCCACAGAGTCAAATAACAGACATTAGTGACAAAGGGAAAAGCACGCAAACAGGGAAAGCTGCCCGACAGATAAGGAGCAAAGTTTACAGGACTCAGGAGGCAACCACAGCAGACAAAGAGTTAAAGCAGACTAAAGGGAAGGGCTGCTAACAACACTCACGTCAGGAAGAAGCAGGGCTTACACTATAGTCAAAGGTTAAAGCTAACAAAGGAAAAACACAAACAATGTTCCTACCAGAACTCAGCAGCACACAGAGACAGAGCAGACAGAGCACCCACAGGTGCAGGGAAGCAAGATAGTCAGGGAAAGCAGCTCAGCTAGGGAAACAAATAAGCATATGCTGGGAACAACCAGCACAGAGACAGAGCAACAGAGCACCCACAGGTGCAGGGAAGTAAGATAATCAGGTAAAGCAGCTCAGCTAGGGAAACAAACAAGCATACGCTGGGAACAAGCAGCACTCAGAGAAGCTAACAGCAATGAGAGGAGAAAATAATTCCCAAGAAAACACGGTATTAATATAGAAACAAATCTTTTCCAGAGAAGGCGCAATGGTAAAAACTAGAGGACATGAGCTGAGGTTGTGGGGTGATAAATTTAAGAGTAATGTCAGGAAATTCTTTTTCACGGCGAGGGTGGTCGATGCCTGGAGTGCCCTCTCGAGGGAGGTGGTAGAGACAAAAACAATGGTGGAATTCAAAAAGGCATGGACTGAACACAGAGGATCTCTATTTAGAAAATGGATGGTATTAAAAAAAAACCTTAAATGGCTGCATGTGTGGTCCTGGGCAGACTTTGTATGGTAATCCAGTTAAGGATGGGCTGGAAAGGGCTTCAATGGCAACTTCAATTGCTGCAACCAAAGACAGTGATGGACAGACTTTTATGGTCTGGGTCCCACAAATGAAAGCTGGATAAGGATAGGCTAGAGTAGCTTTGCCAGCAAATCCAATAGTTAGAACATAAGGATAAAACTGAGCAGACTTCTACGGTCTATGTCCCAGAAACACCATGATCAAGTATATACTATCACGTTTATTGTTGATTTAATTATGAATTGATAGCGAGTGTGACTGTTGGTCAGAGTGTATGGACCGTTCAGGTCTTTATCTGCTGTCACTATGTTACTATGTTTTAAGCATTTTGACAGGAAAGTGCTTGTAAGACACCACTGGGATCCAAACTAGGCAATGTGTTCTTGTAGGAGGCAAGAGAAATGTACTACCTCTGCCACAGTACCCCATGGGAGATAGCTGCACTGGTTAATTCCTGTTTGCATATTAGTGGAAGACCCCTGTGTGGATGTATGAGCTGGATTTAGAAAGCATTTGATTTATTGGTCCAAGGCCCTGATGAGGAGAGTGGGCTTTGGATGAGGGATTTGCTAGACATATCCAGTGGCTAGTGCCTCATTTCTTACAAGTTTGTTTTGGAAGGAAATTCTTGCCCTACTACCTATCTATAGCAAGAGGACTGAGAGCAGCCAAGGCCAGTGGGGGTGGAGAGTAGGTGTTTCTGCACTAATTGGCACATCTACATTGCTGCATGCTAATTGATTAGCATGGGATTAGCACATCAGCCATTACTGCCTACAAACTAGGTAGTGGTAAGGGCTCATGCGCTAATTTTTTTATAATAGCTGTGTGCCCGTGGCAATATTAGTGCATGCAGTATCCAAAATATAGTGATCACTTTTGATCAGCTCTGTGTAGGAATCTTTTTCTTTTATTGTTCTTTTTTCTTTTTCTCTTTTCTTTTATTTTAATGTTTAGTTAATGGAGGAAAAGAGCCTCAGTCAGTGCTGGAAACTTATATATCGTACTCAAGAGCTTCATATCATAATGTTCTGCATCCAGCTTCGCTCAGTCATTGACTCTAAAAAACCTCCGTGTTAATAATATATTTTATACTTATATCAACTTTTCCTTATAACCCAACTTTTCTTCATCTTCATAACACAAACAAATCGTAACAATTCTCTAAACAGTTTCAACCTGTGTACTTATACGCAGATTATGCTCAGATACTGGCTGTTTAAAAAGAAAATGATTTGGTGATGCATCAGGTTTTTGGAAAGAGGTTATCCAAAGGATTGTGTGTATAAAGGTTACAAAAGATATGCTTTGCTGAAGAGAAAGGACAAGAAAGAAGATGAAAGATTGATCTGTACTTTGAATTTCAATCATTTAAGAAAGGACATCGTAAAGGTGTTGAAAAAACAGTGGTACATTGTCCAAAATTTAGATCCTTTTTCATCTAAGAATTTTACTGTTGCCCATGAAAGGGGGAAAAATTCTGAAGGATCATGTAGTACTGGATGCTTTGATAGATTTGAAGCCTGAATTGAAAGTCTCTATCAAAGGCCATTATAAGTGTGGTGCATGCTCTGTATGTGTGGTCTCTTTCAAGATCAAAGTTTTTATATAACCAAGCACTAGCGAAATATATCACTTGGATCATGTGTCCAATTGTAATACAAAGAAAGTTGTGTATCTTGCCATTTTCCCTTGTGTGTTGGAAAAACAATGAGAAAATTTAAGACCAGACTCATTGAACACAAAAGCTAGGTTAAAAGAAAATTAAGAAATAAATTCCCACTAGAACACACTATTGATAATGGACATACATTTAATTATTATAGATTTTTTGTTCTGGCTGTCCCCCACCTCTTTTGGACAAACAGCAGCATAGATTTTTGTTACAATGGGAACAACAATACATTTTCCATCTCAACACTGTAAAACCTTTTAGGATTAATCAAGGAATTGAATATGACATTTTTAAGTATGGAGGTCTTTTTACAACGTTTTTAGCATGCGCTAAAATTTTACATGTGCTAAAGGCTAAGATGCCCCTAGGACTATAATGGGCATCTTATCATTTAGCACACGCTAAAAATGTTAGCGCACCTTTGTAAAAGGGGTCTTAAGTGTTGCATGAATGCTTTTATTCTGTGATGCCTGTATTTGTTTGTCAGTTTTATTCATTAGTCATTTAAGCATTTATTTTTCTACTCATGGAAGTATATATTTATATGGTGAAACACTGTATTAAAGTATTTATTGTTATATGCTAAGGTTCTTTTGTCTAGCACCAGCCAGCACATTTTAAGGTTTATACATAATTATTTTTATAAAGATAGTTCAGTTTATAAAGGGGCCCTTTTACAAAGGCACAGTAGGCTCTATGCACGTGCGGCGCATGCCAAAACGAGACTACCACCAGGCTAGTGCGGCCCCGGCAGTAATTTCAGATTTGGCGTACGCCCATACCGTCAGGACAAATAATTAATTTTATTTCCTATCATGCACGGCATTTCTGATGTTAATCAGCAGTTGGAGCATACCATCTGGTCACCACGCTGGGGGAGTAGCTACGTGGGGCCACAGGGGCATGGGCCCCCGTAGATTTGGCCCTGGTCCCGCCGCCGCCACTGTCGGGTACCTTTGCTGGCGGGTGTCCCCAACCCCTGCCAGCCGAAGTCCTCTTCTCCGGCGCGGCCACATTGCTGATCTGCAAGGGCAGGCTTCTGTTTCTATGAGTCTGTACAAGACGTCAGACTCACAGAAATAGAAGCCTGCCCTTGCAGATCAGCAATGCGGCAATGCCAGAGAAGAGAACATTCGGCTGGCAGGGGTTGGAGACACCCGCCAGCAAAGGTACCCGGTAGCAGGGGAGGGTTGGCGGTAGCGGGAAGAGGAGGTCGAAAGGGTTGGTGCTAGGGGGGGAGGTCAAAGGTGGTGGTGGCAGCGGGGCGGTAAAAAATGCTGGGGGGGTTAAAAATGGGGGGGGGTCGGAGGTGCCAGGGGGGAGCTAAAATGTGCCCCCTCACCTCAGGCTCTGGACCCCCTCCCGCCGAAGTCTGCTATGCCCCTGCACCATGCACGTAGCGCGTAAACCCCTACCGCTAGATCAATGGGTGGCGTTAAGGGCTCAGGCCATAAATAGGCGTGCACTGGTTTCAATTTTACTGCAGGCCCTTTTTCCGACCCGTTGAAAAAAGCCCTTTTTCCAAGATGTGGTAAAAATTGACACAGCACATGCCAAAAACACACACCCACACTACCACAGGCCACGTTTTGCCATGGCTTTGTAAAAGGACCCCATAATGAATAACTGTTATGGTCTTAGAGAAATCCATCATGGACGGTTATAAGGAAAATTGAATGTCTTGAAGTGGTTTGAATAAGAGGGGTCCAGGTTAACTATATGGAATACCTTTTGGTAAGGAGCTTGTCTTGAAACTACAAGGCCCTTGGCTCAAGGCCAACCCTAGTAATTAGTTTTGATTAGGTCATTCCTCTCCTATTTTTCCTGACAGAATTCTTTTTGCAATGATCACTACGTAGACTTAATTTTACCAAAGAACCTTTATTCTGTGCAGTAAAGCTTGTTTTAAAAGAAAAAAGAAAGAAAAATACAATATGAACACATCAGGTTTAATGACTTCATTGTAGGCTCTTTGACGGGAAACTTCTTTAATAAGCTCTGCATTTGGATTGTTTGGGTTTTTTTAATTTCATTTGGTGATCTGTGTTTGTGTTAAAGGAATGACATTGGTAAGCTATATTTCCATTTCTTTATAATATGTTAAGTTTACTTATTTATAGAAGCTATGGGAGCTCTGATGTAAGAGTTTGTTGCTTGAATTGATGTTTTTCTATTGTTGACATATCTTATATAATTATATTTGGCAAAAAGTCATGTCATAAACACTGCAGCATAAGAACATAAGAATAGTTATACTGGGTCAGACCAGTGGTCATATCCTGCTTCCACAGTGGCCAATTCAGGTCACAAGTACCTGGCAGAAACCCCAAATCACCATCACCATCTATATTCCCTTCAAACAGATCCCCACAGAAATCACCAAGGAAATAATAAACAGCATGACCAATCCTGGGCATCGGCATTCAAGTTAAAACTCAATAGAGATAAAACCCAATGTCTCATTCTCTCGTCCCAATACAATAATGTTCCTTCCTCGGCAATTAACGCACAGGGTTCATCCCTCCCAATCTCAGACCACTTGAAAATCTTAGGCATAACAATTGACCGCAAACTAATGCTAGAAAGCCAAGCTAAGAACACGACCAAGAAAATGTTCCACACTATGTGGAAGCTCAAACGTATAAAACCTTACTTTCCCAGGGATTCATTCTGCAACATGATCTAAACCATGGTGCTAACCCATGTAGACTACTGCAATAGTATTTATGTAGGCTGCAAAGATTAAATCATAAGACTACAGACAGCACAAAACACGGCTGCCAGACTCATCTTAGGAAAAACACGCTTCGAAAGCGCAAAACCCCTCCTAAGAAGCTTACTTTGGCTTCCTATTAACGCTCGCATAACATTCAAAATATACACAATAGTCCACAGAATCATCTACGGACTCGCACCAGATTAGATGACGGAACTTATCGATCTACCATTAAGAAACGTGACGAGAACAGCAAGAACCTACTTAACCCTTCACTACCCCAATTGCAAAGGTATAAAATACAAATCTCCACATGCCACCAGCCTCTCCTTTATAGGCACACAACTTTGGAACTCACTACCCAAAGACCTGGAACTCACAGAAAACTACCTACAATTAAGAAAAAACCTGAAAACATATTTTTCAAGAAGTCTTTCCCCCCTGGATCTGCCTCATCCCACACCACCATACATCATGAAAAGTTCAGAAATTATAAACAATAATATTAACCTCTCTCACAATATGCTAATATATCAACCTAAGCATTTATTGTACTTCTATATTATGTACTAGACTTCTACAAATCTAAATTTTGTAACCGCCTTTTTAGCAATATGTAAGCCACATTTAACCTGCCATACGGTGGGAAAATGTGGGATACAAATGCAATAAATTAAATAAAATAATAAATACATTTTCTTGTTAAATCAATCCACCTGTAAAATTTGTGCTATTGTTATGAACTTACAAAATTTCATTTGTAGTTTGGCAATCACCTCTGTGCAATGAGATAGTTGGGCTGAATTGGATAAAGCAACAGAAAAGTATATTTATTATAAGGCAGAATAGCACCCTTTGGTAAAGATGCAGATATGATTACTTTTTACAGTGACTGCTACCTAGAAATATGTGTTTATTTTGAAGTGATAAACGTTGACCACAGATTTCTGGTGCGTCGGATTCTTTTTAAATATTTTGTGCTGGAGGCTTGCCTAGCGGCAATCAGGCAATGCCGCATGCTGCCTGGTTACCGCTGGGGTAGCGCGGGAGCCCTTTCCACCTCCTAAGTAGGTGATGGTAAGGGCTCCAGAGGGAAATGGCCACATGTCAAGTGTTTCACTTACCACATGACCATTTCCTTCCCTGTTCACGCTTTCCAAAAATACTAGGACTAGGGGGCATGCGATGAAACTACACTGTAGTAAATTTAAAACAAATCGGAGAAAATCTTTCTTCACCCAACGCATAATTAAATTCTGGAATTCGTTGCCGGAGAACGTGGTGAAGGCGGTTAGCTTAGCAGAGTTTAAAAAGGGGTTAGACAGTTTCCTAATGGACAAGTCCATAAACCACTACTAAAAGGACTTGGGAAAAATCCACAATTCCAGGAATAACATGTATAGAATGTTTGTACGTTTGGGAAGCTTGCCAGGTGCCCTTGGCCTGGATTGGCCGCTGTCGTGGACAGGATGCTGGGCTCGATGGACCCTTGGTCTTTTCCCAGTGTGGCATTATTTATGTACTTATCTGTATAGAATTTTCTTTTTCTGGGCAGCAGTAAAAGGGAGGCCTTGTTGTGTGACAAACCCGTGTGCCGACACCACCACAGGACCCCTTTTACTACCGCTTGGTAAAAGGGGCCCTTAGTCCACACTAATTAGTGCTCACTAAATGCCATGCAGCCCATAGGAATTTAATGGGCTGCATGGCATTTAGTGCACGATAATCATTAGTAAGCCCTAAGGGGCTCTTTTATGAAGCAGCAGTAAGCCCAACACGGGCTTACCTCTCGCTAATATGGAACAACCACCAGTCTACCATAGCAGCCCGGCGGTAGTTCCCACCCCTAGCGTGCGCCACTTCCAGCGCTACAAAAATATTTTTATTTTGTAGCACCGGTGTTTGCACGGCGGTAATCAGGTTGTGCTGTGCACGGCCTGGTTACCACCGGGTTAGCACGGGAGCCCTTACTGCCACCTCAATGGGTGGCAATAATTTATTCCCCAAAAATGGCCGCTGTGGTAAAAGGGGGGCCTCAGTGTGCATCAAAAAGATTACCACAGCTTGATAAAAGGACCCCTAAATCTATTAGTGTGCTGTAGTAAAAGGACTCCATTGTTTTAGAATATGTTAGCTATTTTTTTTTAGTGACTGAAAAGTGGATGTGACAAGCCTGTTTCCCATTCACTTGGTTTGTTTGCTGCTATAAAATCTGATTTTGAACAGTGCTGTGTGATGCTTTTAATTGATACTTACACGCATGCTTTGTTATTATACTTATATATGTGTAATGTATATACATTCAATCTGATTTATTTGTTTTATTGTTTTAACAGTGTACTTTCACCCCGATGCACTCTGATTGGTGAAACATGGCCATGTTGGGTCTTTTATGATTTATTCATTTTGAAAATTTTAATTAAAGTAAATCATTTTTTTGTTGCAGTTGATCTCCTATCTTGTTTTATCTTCTCCTTTGCTGAGCTTTGCCTCTCTATGTACTTGACCTGTTAAGGATCTAGATATACATAAGAATCATTAGGAAATTTCAAACAGCATTTACAAGGAAATTGCAGGTAAAACTTTGCATCCAAAAGCCGGGCATTCCTGGCGCATGGTCAGGAAGTTCTTTCTTCTAGCTTGGGTGCTCTTTGTTACATTGGGAAAAATCCAAATTGGCATTCCAAGAAAAAGTTTAGATCTATGTGGAAAAACAAATATAAAGTCCAGATTTTAACAGTTTCTTGAACATAAATTGTTACAGGTAATTTCCTGGTTCCTGGGGGCCACTTGGGCTACTATGGATTTCCTGGGAGGGTTCAGGGGTGGGTGGTACAAGGAAGCCACATGAGTCACTATGGATTTTTTTGGAGGAGGGGGATCTGGGGAGGGCGTGAGAAGTGCTATGAGGCCAATTGGACCACCATTAATTTTTTTGGATGGTCAGGGGAAAGGATGAAATGTGCAAGGAGACCATTTGGACCGTCAAGGGTTTTTTAAAGGGTCAGGAGAAGCAAAAGACATGTTGAACTGCTCTTAGGGATAGTAGCACCCCAGCAGCATTTCCCCTAATTCTATTAAATTGGGTGCTCAACTTGACATTTAAAGTTGTATGTGGAATTTATAGAATAAGGTCAATTGTGTGTGCAACTTAATTTTAATAATTGGCTTCTAATTGGACTTAACAGCCAATTATTAACCTAATTTGGTGTTAATTGATGGTAATTGGCATCAATTAGCAGTTACCTTTACAACTGCCTTTAATTCTATTGCACACAACTTCTAGGGGGCATGGATTTGGGAAAGACATGGATGGGTCGGGGTGTGCCTGGGAGTTTCATGTACAGGTTATAGAGTACTAAGGGTTATGTGTGACATGCATGACATAACTGCTCACATCTAAAGTTAGGCGCAAAGCTGCAGACTTACGCTAGTATTCTATAACAGCAGTTCCATATGGAACTGCCATTACAGAATTTGTGCTTAGGGGTGAATTCTATATATGGCACCAAAAAACTGCTATTCTATAAGGCACGGTTTATAGAATAGTGCTTATGCCTGGGACTTGTGCCTAACTTTAGGCGTGTCTAAAGAGAATCCACATAGGTGGAGAACTCAGTAGATCCCATGGGATAAATAATAAAAATAAAAGAAGTGAGAATAAAAACCAGACATCCCAAAAACTGGAACCAAACCAAATGTTAAAAATCAAACAAACAATATTTATTAATTTTTTAACTTTAGGCGTGGCCATTTGCAACAACTGCAACATGGTGCAAATGTATATGTCTAATTAGACGTATATACCCCGTATTCTATAACAATGTGCATAAATGCTAGGAATTTCCCCATTCTGCCCATGACTCTCCCATTTCCGTGCCCCAATTTTTTACTCACGCGTAAAATTTACGCACAGATTCATGCCTAAATTTATACTCATATGTTCCAATTAAATGTAATTAGTGCCAATAATTACTTGGTAGTTTAGAAGACATGACATAGAGGGGCATAATTGAAAGGGATGCCCAAGCTTTGCTAAGGATGTCCTCGCAAAATGTCCCAGCAAAGGGGCGGGAAAACCCATATTATCGAAACAAGATGGACGCCCATCTTTTGTTTTGATAATACAGTTGGGGATGCCCAAATCTGGAAATGTAGGTCATCCTTAGAGATGGTCATCCCTAGACTTGGTCGTTTCTGATTTGGAAACCAAGGACACCCATCTCAGAAACGGCCAAATGCAAGCCCTTTGGTCATGGGAGGAGCCAGCATTCGTAGTGCACTGGTCCCCCTGACATGCCAGGACACCAACCAGGCACCCTAGGGGGCACTGCAGTGGACTTCAGAAATTGCTCCCAGGTACATAGCTCCCTTAGCTTGTGTGCTGAGCCCCCCCCCCCAAAAAAACCCACTACCCACAACTGTACACCACTACCATAGCCCTTACGGGTGAAGGGGGGCACCTAGATGTGGGTACAGTGGGTTTCTGGTGGGTTTTGGAGGGCTCACATTTACCACCACAAGTGTAACAGGTAGGGGGGGTGGGCCTGGGTCCGCCTGCCTGAAGTGCATTGCACCCACTAAAACTGCTCCAGGGACCTGCATACTGCTGCGATGAACCTGAGTATGACATTTTAGGCTGGCATAGAGGCTGGCACAAATATCTGTAAAGATATGTTTTGAGGGTGGGAGGGGGTTAATGACCACTGGGGGAGTAAGGGGAGGTCATCCCCGATTCCCTTTGATGGTCATCTAGTCAGTTCGGGCACCTTTTTGTACTTTGGTCGTAAGAAAAACAGGACCAGGTAAAGTCGTCCAAGTGCTTGTCAGGGATGCCCTTTTCATTTCCATTATGGGTCGAGGACGCCCATGTGTTAGGCACATCCAAGTCACGCCTTTGCTACGCCTCTAACGTGCCCCCGTGAACTTTGGTCGTCCCTGCGATGGAAAGCAGTTGGGGACGCCCAAAATTGGCTTTCGATTATGCCGATTTGGGCGACCCTGTGAGAAGGACACCCATCTTCCGATTTGTGTCGAAAGATGGGCATCCTTCTCTTTCGAAAATGAGCCTGATAGTTTAATATACACCCAGCTATCTATACTCACAGTACTATGATACAGTAGAAAGTTTGTTGTCAAGCACATATTAAAATCATGGCCATGTTAGAGCATATACAACAGCATCAGTGAGAGTTCTGATTTTGAATATTCTCTGTTGGAAGGGTTTACTGATTACATGCAGAGTGAGGCATCTTTGGATTTCACATTATCTGATAGGAAAGGCCTTGTGTGTGCCAATAATCTGCAAGGCAGAGTGTGCAAAGGATTTGAAACATGCGTGCAAACCTGCCTTAACCTCTATAGCATTTGGTTTTATTCTCTTCCACCTAATTTTCCTCCAAAAGTGAAATATTTCTATTTTTTTTCCTTACCATTTCCCACATTTGATTCCTATGGCGCTGGACTTTTCACAGGCATAACAAACATGTTGGCTGATAAGGAATTTAGGCAATATTTAACCACAGTCATCTGACAAGGACATATGTTCCATCATCTGCCTTTTGGCAAGACTAACAGCAATCTTTCAATCAGTTGTGGAACAAATTTTGCTAGGATGTTTTGTTTTTTCTTGATGCAATTGGACGGAAGTTCTACAAATAGATACCTAGATTTAGGCCACCCCAGCCAGCACATAATTGGATCCTATTCCACAAAGGAAACCTGGCACCTTCTTTCCTTTTCAGAATACTAGTGTAATCCCCTGTTAGTTTGGGATTACTAAGAGAGTAAAACCTTGTTAAGAATTACTGGGGGGAGTGACTGAGAGGTCCCTGGGTGAGAGAAAGCCCAGCTCAAGGGGAGTGGCTTTGGAATAAAATGCAGAGAGAAAGTGCACTGAGAGGAAGAGTGACAAGGAGGGAAGAGACTAGGAAGAGATAAAGTTAAGTGTTTGCCCTTCAGAGGGGTATTTGGTTGCCTGCAAGCCAGTGGCGTAGCCAGACTGCCAATTTTGGGTGGGCCTGAACCCAAAGTGGGTGGGCACAAAATTTTCTCTCTACCCCCCCCCCCCCCCCCCCAGCAAAATGTAGTCACACTCAGATGCATTTGTCACACAGGGTAAAGTGCTGCTTTTCAGTGCATCAGATTTCAGACAGTTTATTTAATAGCCTAATCCTTTTCAGTGAGCTTTCAGAGGCCAAAACCTCCTGCCTCAGGTCAGTATAATGCTGTTACGGTATCCTCTCCTGACCTAAGGAAGGAAGTATTGGTCTCTGAAACTTTATTAACACCATATTACTTTATCCTAAATTAAAAATAAAATTATTTTCTTTACCTTTGTTGTATGGCCATTTACTTTTTCTCATTGTGTTGCTCCCAGTCTCTAGATTCTGCTTTCCTTCGTTTTCGCTTGACTCTTCTGCCAGGGTTTCCTGGCCATTTGTCATTTTTCTCTCCTTTTTCTTTCCTTTCTTCAATATTTTTCTGCCTCTCTCTGTGTCCAGATTTAATTCATTCTTACTATCCATTCTTTAATTTCCTTCATCTACTTATGGCTTTTAATCTTTTTCTCACCCTTGTTCTCCCCATGCCCCTTCCTCTTATTCTCCAATCTTTCACTACTCCCCCTTTCCATGCAGCAGCTCTCCTCTTTCTCTCCCCATCCTTCCAGTGTCTCCCCTCTCTCTCCCCATCCTTCCAATAGTCTCCCCTCTTTCTTTCTGCATCCTTCCATCCAGTGTCACCTCTTTCTCCCTACCCTTCCATCCAGCGTCTTCCCTCTTTCTCTCCCCATCCTTCCACCCATCTACCCTCTCTCCTGATCCTTCCATCTAATGTCTCTCTCCCTCCTTCTAACCAGTGTCTATCTATCTACCCTTTTCTGTTCAGTGTCCCTTCTCTCTCCACATCCTTCCACTCTCCCCTTTTTCTCTGCATCCTTTCATCCATCTCCCCTCTTTCTCTGCCATCCTCCCATCTGTTTTCCCTCTTTCTCTCCCCATCCTCCATTTTCCCTCTTTCTCTGCCATCCTGCCATCTGTTTTCCCTCTCTCTCCACATCCTTCCATTTTCCCTCTTTCTCTGCCATCCTCCCATCTGTTTTCCCTCTTTCTCTCCCCATCCTTCCATTTTCCCTCTTTCTCTGCCATCCTCCCATCTGTTTTCCCTCTTTCTCTCCCCATCCTTCCATTTTCCCTCTTTCTCCCCATCCTGCCATCTGTTTTCCCTCTTTCTCTCCCCATCCTTCCATTTTCCCTCTTTTCTGCCATCCTTCCATCTGTTTTCCCTCTTTCTCTCCCCATCCTTCCATTTTTCCTCTTTCTCCCCATCCTGCCATTCATTTTCCCTCTCCCATTCAGGCCCACCAGCCCCAGCTCCCATTGCCGGCCACTGCTGCTTTTTCTGATGAGCAGCAGGGCCGGCGCTACAAAAAGAAGAAGCGCTCAGCTGACTGAGCTGAGCGCCAACGCGTCACTAACCCGACGAGAAAAAATGTAAAAAAAAAAAAACGCGGCACTGCAGGCAGCCTCGAAGCATTGGCTGCTGGCTCTGCAGGCTCCTTCCGTCTCTTACGTCACTGCCCCTGCTTCGCTACAGGGGCAGTGATGTAAGAGACGGGAGGAGCCTGCACAGAGCCAGCAGCCAATGCTTCGAGGCTGCCTGCGGTGCCGCATTTTTTTAAAAGCATTTTTTCTTGTTCTTAGCGACGCGTTGGCGCTCAGCTCAGTCAGCTGAGCACTTCTTCTTTTTGTAGCGCCGCGCGCCACGGCAATGGGAGCTGGCGCTGGGCGGGCCTGGGCTGCAATTGGGTGGGCCTGGGCCCACCCAGGCCCACCCGTAGCTACGCCCCTGCTGCAAGCCCCTGCCAAGTGACCCGAAGAAGGAAAAGGGAGATCCCATTTAGAAGTAAACCTTTGGCTATAAAGAGGAATTGTAACTCAGCAAAACCACAGCTGTGACAGAGGACAGCTACAGGTGGGCAGTGGAGAGACCTAGCCCGAGAGAGTGGGTGGGATCAGAGCCAGGGAGTGCCCAGGACTAGGGTGAGCCAACGCAAGGAGGTCAGAACAAGAGGGTCTGGACCTGTGAAAGTGAAGAGCACAGCCTTTGGGACAGTGTTTTTTGGGATAGGCATGGACAGGAGTCTGTACAAACTGTAAATAATCCTGTTTCAGAGTACCTTGTAAAATATATCCTAAGGGAGGAGAGTACAGAAGTTCCCCCAGGGAATATCGGATGAACAACTTAAAGATTGCACCAAGTGATCAAGAGTTTATGCAGTTGGAATGTTTCTGTGCTTTCAAGTTGACAGTGGCGTTCCTAGGGGGGGGGGGGTGTGGTCCGCCCTGGGTGCACGCTGCTGGGGGGGTGCCACGCGCCTGTCAGTGCCGCTCGTTTCGTGCTCCCTCTGCCCCAAAACAGGTTGTTCTAGGGCAGAGGGAGCATGGAACGAGCGAAGCCGACAGGCACAAGGCACCCCCCGAGCAGGTAAAAATGCACCCGGGGGGTCGTTTCGCTGGGGGAGGTGTCGTTTCGCCGGGGGGGGGGGCTGCACCGGGGGGCGAATCGGCGATCCGCCCCGGGTGTCAGCCACCGTAGGAATGCCACTGCAAGTTGAAGAATAAACTGTTTGAGTTTTAAGCTGCTGAGTACGGAGTGGTCATTTTGGACTAGACAGTGTATTGCTGTCCCCTCAAGACAGCCTATTTTAACTGTCAGCCTTACTTCCCACAGGAGTTTTGGATCTTAAATTTTCAGGTTCCTGGGAGAGAAGAGGGTAATCCCATTCACTTCTTTTCTCAGGTGGAGGTATTATGCACCGAGTGAGTGAGGGTCTGACAGAGCCTGACCTTCGTGGGTGCTCCAGCCTACTCGGACACTAGATTCAAAGGTGCCTAGTCATTTATGTGCATATTTGCCATATAAATGTTAGCACCTTCTTTATAGAATTACCAACAGAAATCAAAACCATCATTTGGAAATTCCTAACTATTGTGTTACATTGGCTAAAAATGTATGAGATGTGTCTAAAATTAGGGAAACTCAAATGCAATACTTAGGTCATGTTGTCACAGAGGAATTACGCCCATCCCCTGTACAATTTAGTTACTACAAGAAATATGAAACCCCAAAATGTATTGGATTACAGGTCCCTTTTGGAAATGATACAGGATCTCCCTGATGTACCCATAAAGTAAGATTTTGAACAGACAGTTTTTAAAATGAGCATTGTGCTTGCAGAAAACCAATGAGACTATTGGAATGCTGGCAGGCATGTGATGCCCTAGGTGAATTTTCAGTTGTGTCCTTCCCCCTTCTCCTCCACCCCCCACCCCCCCCCCCCACCCCGAGGCGGTTCAAGACCCTATCCTCATCCTGGAGTCTAGCATCTCCATTTCCCTTCCCCATCACCTCTTTCTTCATGTCCAGCATCTCTCCTATCCCCCAGGATGTCCCTTTCCCTGTCCTATTGCCTCCCCCTATACCCACAACCATTATTTCATTAGCAGTATATACAGGTATAGGTTTGTAACATGGGTCAGCTACATGTAGAAGTGGCTCAACTTACCTGTGGAGGCTGGGAAATCTCTGCTTTCACGTGGAAGTAAGTGCTGTCACTTTCAGGCTGAAGCAGTCGGGTTCATGCCAGGTTCATTTTTTTACATATATATATATATATATATATATTTGTATAATGGTTGCTCCTGCCATGTGTGCTGGAAAATATGCATGCACTTCTGTGTGCCTTTATGGGTATTTTACAGAAGGATAGGACAGATAGGGGCACCACAGAAAGACGGATGGTGGGACATGGTGAGAAAAGAAATGCCACATAGACAGGAGACCCTGGAAAGGGAGTAAATTAAAATAGAGAATAGCATAAAGGCAAATCGAAACATTAAATGCTCAGACAACAGAAAGTATTTTATTTTTAATTTATTAATTTAAATATGTCAGCTTTGGGAAATATACATCTCTGATATCTTGCATTTCAGTTTCTAGTTCTCTAGTTTTGCTGTATATGCAGAGTCTGACTTCTTGAGGTTTCCAATGTTCAGTTCGTTCCCCTCTTCTTTTTAATTTATTTCTAAGTCCCCTGCACTCTCTTATTTAGTCTTCCGGAATTTCAACTTATTTTTATGCCGATGACATCCTTCTTATTTACCCAACCAATCTCTTTTCCCCTAACCTATCCCTACTTCAGACATGTCTTAATAAAGTGGATAGTTGGTTAAAAGAATGATTAGTCCTTAATAAAGACAAATCTGTTACCTGCTGGTTCACTGGTACCATGCCGCAGCCCACTATTACATTACTCCAGCTACTCATCACGTTTACCTTCACCACTGGAGGAATCTGACGAAAGGCTAAATCTGACCTTCTCTTGTATAACCAATTCCTGAGATTCTTCAGATTCTTGATTTTTGAGAAAATGCAAATATGTGGACAGTTTTATTATCCCTTTGGTGGCAAAGAATCTCTCCTACTTACTTGATACCACTCATTTCCTTAACAAATTGGATCAATTGGAGAATGATACCTCCACTTTAATTTTGGTTTCTCTGGATGTGCAATCATTACTCACAGTTATTCCATAATAGGAGGCATTAGAAATTTTAGTGGTTGCACTGGATAATCGACCTGAGCCCTGGACAGTGCCTACTGAGTTCTTAATGGCTCATTTGGAACAGCACAAAGTATATTGTCTTCCTCAGTTCACCACTGTGGTTTGCTGGTGGAGATATATTGATGATATTTTTGTGATTTGGAAAAACAATGAGCAATTGTTGGATGAGTTTGTGAAGCAGTTGAATAATGTCGATTCTTCTATTGTATTCCAGTGTACTAGCCACACTTCTATGGTTACTTTTTTGGATGTTAAAGTGCATTGGGACAAAGTCAAGTTCAAGACCACTGTTTACTCTAAGCCAGCATCACAATTCCCTTTTGAATTTTAATAGTATGCATCCAACACATGTCAACATAGATTTAGTGAAGGGAAATCTTGCCTCACCAATCTACTACATTTCTTCGAAGGGGTGAACAAACATGTGGATAAAGGTGAGTCGGTTGATATTGTGTATCTGGATTTTCAGAAGACGTTTGACAAAGTATCTCATGAAAGACTCCAGAGGAAATTGGAGAGTCATAGGATAGGAGGTAGTGTTCTATTATGGATTAAAAACTGATTAAAAGATAGAAAACAGAAAGTAGGGTTAAATGGTTAGTATTCTCAATGGAGAAAGGTAGTTAGTGGGGTTCCCCAGGGGTCTGTGCTGGGACCTCTGCTTTTTAACATATTTATAAATGACCTAGAGATGGGAGTAACTAGTGAGGAAATTAAATTTGCTGATGACACAAAGTTATTCAAAGTCGTTAAATCGCGGGAGGATTGTGAAAAATTACAAGAGGACCTTACGAGACTGGAAAACTGGGCGTCTAAATGGCAGATGATGTTTAATGTGAGCAAGTGCAAAGTGATGCATGTGGGAAAGAGGAACCCAAATTATAGCTACATCATGCAAGGTTCCACGTTAGGAGTCACGGACCAAGAAAGGGATCTAGGTGTTGTCGCTGATGATATGTTGAAACCTTCTGCTCAGTGTGCTGCTGCGGCTAAGAAAGCAAATAGAATGTTAGGTATTATTAGGAAAGGAATGGAAAACAAAAATGAGGATGTTATAATGCCTTTGTATCGCACCATGGTGTGACCGCACCTTAAATATTCTGGTCCCCATATCTCAAAAAAGATATAGTGGAATTAGAAAAGGTGCAGAGAAGGGTGACAAAAATGATAAAGGGGATGGGACGACTTCCCTATGAGGAAAGGCTAAAGCGGCTAGGGCTCTTCAGCTTGGAGAAAAGATGGCTGAGGGGAGATATGATAGAGGTCTATAAAATAATGAGTGGAGTTGATTGGGTAGATTTGAAGCATCTGTTTACGCTTTCCAAAAATACTAGGACTAGGGGGCATGCGATGAAGCTACAATGTAGTAAATTTTTGTTCACTCAACGTGTAATTAAACTCTGGAATTCATTGACAGAGAATGTGGTAAATGCGGTTAGCTTAGCGGAATTTAAAAAAGGTTTGGCCGGCTTCCTAAAGGAAAAGTCCATAGACCGTATTTAAATGGATTTGGGGAAAATCCACTATTTCTGGGATAAGCAGTATAAAATGTTTTGTACTATTTTGGAATATTGCCAGGTATTTGTGACCTGGATTGGCCACTGTTGGAAACAGGATGCTGGGCTTGATGGACCTTTGGTCTTTCCCAGTATAGCAATACTTATGTACCTATATTCCAATTTTTGAGATATAAGTGATTCAGAGCACATATATAATGAAAGGGCATATGAGTTACAGCAAAACTTTCTTGAAAGAAGTTACCCTAAGAAAGATGTAAAACAAGCCTATACATGTGCTTTGTTCAGCAACAGAGATCTATTTTTGCAATCTAAAAAACAAACGACGGATGATGTGATCCTACCTTGTGTTTTGAAATATATATCTTTAGCTCCTAGGGAAGCTAAGATTATTAAACAACACTGGTAAGTACTTGTTCATGAGAAATTTCAGCATTCTAATTGCATGATTGTGTATTCCAGGTCAGGCGCAAAAACTTAGCAGACAGCTTGGTTAAATCTGATGTTTGGACTAATTATATTACAGATTATGAAGGACATTAAAAAATGTGAAAGATGTTCTGTTTTTGGGATCATTGAAGAGGGTTGGGATTTTTGGTGGCCTGCAGGAGAGAAAGAAATGTCAGTGCATTGTTCTACTACATGTCAATCTATGGGGGTAGCTTATAGGATTTGATGTCCATGTGATTTGCTATATATTGGACAGACAAAATGAGCTTTAAAAGTAAGACTGTCCCTGTGGTTTGTGCTGCAGCTGTGTGTGAGGATTGAGTGCTGGTGCTGAGAGAGTGTGTGATAGCTGCTGTGTCTGTGCATCAGGACTGTTTGCTGGTGGTGGAAGAGCGAGTGCTGGACACTGTCTGTCTTTGGAGTGACTCACTACACTCACTAGGTTCAGTAGGTGGAGGTGTACACAGTACTTAGTTTGGGATAAGTCAGTTGCACCTGTGGTGGGCAATGGACGCACTGTATGCACTGGTGGCTCATGGTTTGATCCAGGTGGAAGAGGATTTGGAGGTGAGACACCACAGGAGATACCACCGTCCCTGGGTATTTAGGCCTCGCGCCAGTTTCCTGGATCTCACCAATGCCCAGTGCCTCACCAAGTACAGGTTTGACAGGGCTACCATCCAGCACCTGTGTGAGCAGTTCAAACCTCTCTTACAGGCCTAGAACTTTAGGAACAATCATATCCCTGTCCACCTGAAGGTCACTGGCTCCCTTGCTTTTCTGGCCTCTGGTAGTTTTCAGTCTGTTCTAGCAGTGAACGCCGGCCTCACCCAGCCCTCCATTTCCAATTGCCTCACCCAGTTCCTTGATGCCTTCCTCACTCACACCTCCGACTACATCACCTTCCCTGCTACACCCCAGGCCCTGAGGAACAACTTGCTTTCCCTCAGTCATAGGTGTCATCAACTGCACACATGTTGCACTCGGGACCCTCCGGGCAGGTGAGGCCACCTATAGGAATAGAAAAGCATTCCACTCCATGAATATGCAAGTTGTGTGTGATGCCCAGGGGGAGACTGTGGACACTATAAAGTCCAAAAAGTCTTTATTCAAACAATCCTGACGTGGCCACATTTCGCCAAATAGACTGCATTAGGGGTAAACATAAACAACTAACCAGGGACACACAAGGCTTTGCCCTGGCAGTAAAACTGAGCATCCAAGATGACTTCAGCAGTCTGCACAGACGTATGAAGCTGTTGCTCTGCCATCTGTGACTAAGAAACTGCTGAAGTCATTTTAAAGACTTTTTGGACTTCATAGTGTCTGCTTTGGTGTTGCTGTGCACTATTGCTGCAAGACACTTAGTGCCTCTTTCTTGATCTACAGGGGGAGATTGTGGGGCATGTGTGCCCAATACCCAGGTTCCACCCATGATGCATACATACTGCAGCATTCTGGAATCTATAGGAGGTTTGACGGAGGGGAGATCACCGGTGGCTGGCTCCTAGGTAAGAACAACAGACTCCAGCCAAAGAAGGTTGCACCCACAAACACTCTGCACTGCCTCCCTCCAGTTATAACCACATCCCACAAGTTCCACCCCACTTCCACAAGGTACCCAGACCAGCTTATACATATCCACGTCTCTCATTCTGCTTCCCTCCACAGGTGACAGAGGATACCCACAGCAGATCTGGCTCTTGACACCACTAGTACACGCCAAAACCATGGGTGAGGAGGAGTACAACAACAGACATCGGACCACACGTGGCATCATAGAGCACACCTTTGGACTGCTGAAGAACAGTTTCCGATGTCTCGATCATTCTGGAGGGGAGCTCCTCTATTCCCCAGAAAAGGTTGCCAAGATCTTCATGGTCTGCCGCATGCTTCATATCCTGGCCCAGCGCAGAGGACAGCCCACTCCAGAGGAGCCACAGCAACTGTAGGAGCAGGCCCAAGACCAAGATGACAAGGAGCCCCCTCCCCCACCCACCCACAGACCAGAGTAGAGTGCACACCAACTGGGGGTCCGAGCCAGGGAATGACTGAAACAGATGAATTTTTAGTGAAGGTATTTGTCATTTATTGTGGACAACACCACCACCTTTGTGCACATCCCCTTCCCCATCACATACACCTTCATCACACACACCCCTCTCTATCACACCCCGATCACACACACCCTCCCTCTCCCTCTCCCTCTCCCCTCCCCCTCTGTGAGGCACCCCTTGCTGCTGCAGCAGCAAGCATAGTCAGTTTCCTCCTCCTCTGTGAGGTTTTCACTGCTCTCTTTAGAGTGTTCGCTGCTGCAGCTGCCCTCTGGAAAGTGGGCCACCGGGCTAGCTGTGGGTCAGGCTGAGGTTGACTGGGCTGAGGTGATAATCCTGGCCTGGCTGCTGCCTCATATGCGCGTAGATCCTGGCGCGGGACTAGCAGCTGGTACCAGATGTTGTGGTGCGCCTCTGTGAACTCCTACCTCAGGATTCTCTACAGCTCTGCTGCAGACTCCTGTGCCCTGATCCCCTGACGCAGTAAGTCTAACTTTCTCCTCCAATATTCTGGCAGGCCCTGGGTCTCTGCCAACAGTCTGGTGGCCAGATGAAATCACCTGGCACTTCTAACATTGCTCTCCCTCTCTACAGGTAGGCTGTGGCTCTTCGGTCCCCTCATCTGTATCCTTGTGCCTATCTGCAAATGCTGGGGGAGGGGGAGGGAGGATGTTCCACAGCCAAGAGGTCCTCGGTCTCCCTTCACAACTGTCCTGTTCCTCCTGTTGCTCTGCAGCTCTCAATGTTGGGGCCACTGTTAGCACTGGCTCCTCCTTCTCCTGTGTATGTTGCTGGCTAGTGGTTTGTTTGCAAATAAGAGATGATCTCACTCCTCATCACTGCCCTGCCCTTACTGTATCCTTCCCATTTTTTGAGAATATATTGATGAAAATTTATGTCATCCTTAAGAAACAGTGGCATGAGCCACAAAGGTGCACGCTTCCTTCTCACCAAAAATAAGCGTCAGCTGCACCATTGCATGATCATAGACCCCGCTGAGGAGGAGTTCCACACTCTCCACCGCCAGAAAGGTGCCCTCAGAAATTAATATATAATCATGACGGCTCTCACTGGGTGCATACAGAGAAACCAAAAGATGGCTTCACAGAAAGGGTGCAATGTACCACCACCCATCTACTTAAATCGTCAGAGAGAATTTTAAGTTAATCAAACGAGTGTCACGAACCTGGAATATCATACGTGGAGCCAGATGTATACACCTATGATGCACTTAATATGTCTCTTCTGAGTATCTCCAGTTTGGGCGCGTCTACATTTTCACGTGCCTACACTTGGGCGTGCCTACACTTTAGTGTGCCTACACTTCAGGCATGTCTACATTTGGGTGTGTCTACGTCTGGGCGCCTACACTCTGGGCGCACCTACTCTGACGTCAGACGCCTTCACTTTAAAACCAGGAACTTCTCACTACTTCATTGCCTCAGCTACTACCTTACTGGTGTCTGGTGCATTTTTCTCGTTGCTGTTCTTCCTTGCTGACTACTGCTTGGACCTGACCTCTGTTGGATCGCTGCCTGCTCTGACTACTGCCTAGACCTGACCTCTTCTGGATCGCTGCCTGACCTGACCACTGCCTGGACCTGACCTCTGCTGATTGCCGCCTGCCCTGACCACTGCCTGGACCTGACTTCTGCATAGCTCTGTCCTCACCTCTGTCTGTCAGAGCCTGAGTCCTTTCTCTCGCCCAACTTCCTAAGTCCTGTTGGCCACCTTAACCCAGGGGCTCAACAGCTGGGGAACGGTTGTTGCCGCAGGTGAAGCGTTGGGCTTCTGACTGCTGGTCCTTGGATCAGCACAAGGGCTCACTTCCATTCCCGATAGCAGTGACAACGGGTTATTCTTATTGATCAGGATGGTGGTGCCAGCCATTCTGGAAATAGGGGCAGTGGTATAGTAGCAATGGCCCACCCATTCTCTGGAAAGCTTACCATGTTTAACAGCTGTCAGGTGGGTTTCCTGAAGAAATGCTATCCCCGCCCCCCCCCAATGGTGTAAAGCCTGAGAAATCTTGCACATTATTGGAGAGTTTATGCCTCAGACATTCCAAGTTATAATATTAACTGCAGCCATCAGAGGGGTGGGCACCACATTCCTAGCTCCCAAAGAACCGTGTAAAGTGAAAACTGTAAACCGCTTAGGTCTAAGTGGTATATACAGTGGGGGAAATAAGTATTTGATCCCTTGCTGATTTTGTAAGTTTGCCCACTGACAAAGACATGAGCAGCCCATAATTGAAGGGTAGGTTATTGGTAACAGTGAGAGATAGCACATCACAAATTAAATCCGGAAAATCACATTGTGGAAAGTATATGAATTTATTTGCATTCTGCAGAGGGAAATAAGTATTTGATCCCCCACCAACCAGTAAGAGATCTGGCCCCTACAGACCAGGTAGATGCTCCAAATCAACTCGTTACCTGCATGACAGACAGCTGTCGGCAATGGTCACCTGTATGAAAGACACCTGTCCACAGACTCAGTGAATCAGTCAGACTCTAACCTCTACAAAATGGCCAAGAGCAAGGAGCTGTCTAAGGATGTCAGGGACAAGATCATACACCTGCACAAGGCTGGAATGGGCTACAAAACCATCAGTAAGACGCTGGGCGAGAAGGAGACAACTGTTGGTGCCATAGTAAGAAAATGGAAGAAGTACAAAATGACTGTCAATCGACAAAGATCTGGGGCTCCACGCAAAATCTCACCTCGTGGGGTATCCTTGATCATGAGGAAGGTTAGAAATCAGCCTACAACTACAAGGGGGGAACTTGTCAATGATCTCAAGGCAGCTGGGACCACTGTCACCACGAAAACCATTGGTAACACATTACGACATAACGGATTGCAATCCTGCAGTGCCCGCAAGGTCCCCCTGCTCCGGAAGGCACATGTGACGGCCCGTCTGAAGTTTGCCAGTGAACACCTGGATGATGCCGAGAGTGATTGGGAGAAGGTGCTGTGGTCAGATGAGACAAAAATTGAGCTCTTTGGCATGAACTCAACTCGCCGTGTTTGGAGGAAGAGAAATGCTGCCTATGACTCAAAGAACACCGTCCCCACTGTCAAGCATGGAGGTGGAAATGTTATGTTTTGGGGGTGTTTCTCTGCTAAGGGCACAGGACTACTTCACCGCATCAATGGGAGAATGGATGGGGCCATGTACCGTACAATTCTGAGTGACAACCTCCTTCCCTCCGCCAGGGCCTTAAAAATGGGTCGTGGCTGGGTCTTCCAGCACGACAATGACCCAAAACATACAGCCAAGGCAACAAAGGAGTGGCTCAGGAAGAAGCACATTAGGGTCATGGAGTGGCCTAGCCAGTCACCAGACCTTAATCCCATTGAAAACTTATGGAGGGAGCTGAAGCTGCGAGTTGCCAAGCGACAGCCCAGAACTCTTAATGATTTAGAGATGATCTGCAAAGAGGAGTGGACCAAAATTCCTCCTGACATGTGTGCAAACCTCATCATCAACTACAGAAGACGTCTGACCGCTGTGCTTGCCAACAAGGGTTTTGCCACCAAGTATTAGGTCTTGTTTGCCAGAGGGATTAAATACTTATTTCCCTCTGCAGAATGCAAATAAATTCATATACTTTCCACAATGTGATTTTCCGGATTTAATTTGTGATGTGCTATCTCTCACTGTTACCAATAACCTACCCTTCAATTATGGGCTGCTCATGTCTTTGTCAGTGGGCAAACTTACAAAATCAGCAAGGGATCAAATACTTATTTCCCCCACTGTAAATACTGAACTGAAATAAAATAAAATGAAATGCTCATAATTGACAGATCAGAATGGTTCCAACACAATGAACAAGGCATGTGGACATAACCCTCTCATTGAGAAATCCGCCCACCTCCCCCCACCTGAAAATCCCCACCCCCACTATTATCTTGTCGAACAAACATGAATACTACTGTCTAGCCCCAACTACACATAACCTCCCCCCCCCATAACATAAAAAGCTGAAAAATGCAATGGTAACCAAGCAGAAATGCAAACACTTGTCCCTAAGGATGTTACAGTGCAGGAAAAATCATCGGAGGAGCCGGTAAGAAAGGCAACTATAATAGCCAGTATTGAGCCAACCACCAAAAGAGCTCATGTGTAAAAGTAGGCAGTCAAAAGCTCATCTTGGCAAAGAATGGTCAGCAGATTGTCTCTTAAATCAATTGGCAGGGTCAGGAACTTGGCGCTAGTAAGGCTTAGTCAGTCCTGCCTGGGATATAGATGGAGGCTCCAATTCTGCCTCCTTCTACAAACTAATCCTGTATAAAACCAGGAAAATTGTACTACTTCTACTATTAATGAACTAGTCATATATCTGTAGAGAAGAGTGCCCTCAGAAATTTCCACACCCACTTAGTACTATATTATAACCACTGATGGATGACATAGCATTTCATTCATTGGGCCACTCTCTCCTCCTTTGGAGGAATAGCCTAGTGGTTAATGCAGAGGACTCTGATCCTGGGGAACTGGGTTCACTTCCCACTGCAGCTCCTTGTGACTCTGGGTAAGTTACTTAACCCTCCATTGTCCCAGGTACAAATAAGTACCTGTATATAATATGTAAACTGCTTTGAATGTAGTTGGAAAAGCCACAGAAAGGCAGTATATAAGTCCCATTCCCTTTAGTGAATATAGTGCAAAATGTGCTATTTCTGTGCATTTTCTATGCTCCTCAAACTCAAGTCAAAAAATAATAAACCAGCACTGGCCAGCTAATAGTAAGAAATAACAAAATACAAAAATATGAGAGACTTATCTTATGAGCCCCATGTCCTGATGTTTAGACGCCCAGGGCTTCTTGCATGTAGTCATAGGAAATACTTCTAAAAAACTGCTCTCTCCTGTGTATGCCCAATGCCGCGGATTTCAATCATCTTTCTTCAGGGACTTGAGTTAAAGCTGGCTCCAAACTGCTGCCAGCCTAGTCAGTGTTATTGCTTTATACTACTTATAAAGGCTGCAATCACAATATGGCTAATCTGGATGGAGAAACTTCTGTGTTGTCACTGCAAAGAAAACTTTATTGAGCTTGTAAAGCAGTAAAAAATCGCTTATACAACTACTGTCAAATAATCCTCCTAAGAACAGTACAGATATCCACCAAAACACAAAAGGTCTATCTGATTATCATGCTGCCCTAATATCAAAACAGACTCAAAATATTGAAATATTAAATAGAGTGTTTATTTAATAGAGTTCCATTCAATGTTTTCATTAAGTCCTGTGAGAGTAACTGTTTGTAATTTGAAAATCCAAAATTGTTCACGTCGGGCAAGAATCACAGCATGGTCTCCACCCCCAGATAACACTGGTATATGATCTATAATGAGCTAAGATCTTCAAAAGCATGTTGAAATTGGATACAATGTAATATCAAAGGTGCTGTTTTTTTTTCTTACTTTTGTACATGGTGCTTTTCCACTCATGGCAGGCTCAATGTGGCTTACATGGGGAAATGGAGGGTTAAGTGACTTGCCCAGAGTCACAAGGAGCTGCCTGTGCCTGAAGTGGGAATCAAACTCAGTTCCTCAGGACCAAAGTCCACCACCCTAACCACTAGGTCACTCCTCCACTGTTAGATGCTGTTGGAGTCCTAGTCACCATATGACTTTTATGTTCTGTCAACCGAGTCTTAACCTTTCATATCATACGTCCTACATAACACAGCTTACAGGGGCAACTGATAACGTATACTACAAAAGAAGACTGACATATTGTTTTGGACTTCAATATGTACTTAGCCTGTGTAGTAGGATGAATCCATTTGCTTAGTTCAGTAGTTTGTGAACAGAATTGGCATTCCCCACAAGGTTTATGTATTCCCTTCTGGGCTCTCTGATTATCATAATCAAATGTAGAATGTACCAGGCTATCCTTCAAATTGCATCTACGTGTGTAGGCAATACATGGGCGTTGCTGGAATATCTGATGGAACATCAATACCTGCCAGTGTTTATATAATAACTGGGCTACCTGCAGAGCTAGCGTAGAAAACCCCAAAACACACATCAATGTATCCATCTGTTCTCTGGGTTTATCCAATAACAGTGATCGTTGAGCATATCAAGCTCTTTTGCAAGCTTGTCGAATGCACCCAAAAAAGCCAGACTCTATAAGCAGGGCAATACTGGTAAAAGAGAAACAAACTTCTCCTAAATTATTCTCCAGATTTGCCTTTCCATTTCCTCTCTCCTCTTGCTTTTTCTTTTTCTTTTCCTTCTCTACATCTGTCTGCCACTAATCTTTCTTTTTATATTTTCCCCATTTTCTCTTCTCTCCGTTTATTCTACCCATTTGATTTTACCCTAATTCTCACTTTCTCGCACCCTCTTCTAATTAGTGTCAACAATTGCATGTTAAGCAGAAATTATCGGCACTGATTGGCTTGTTAACTAATTAATTTGTGCACACAAATCCAAAATACAAACAGATTTGCACGCACAACTTAATTCACACTATATAGTATTCGAGGGTATATGTGTTCTAAAGGGTGGGAGAAGGGAAGTATACAATCTCACAGGATACAGTACCCAGAGTAGGAAAAGCAGGGTGGAGTGCAGACACTTATCTTAATTGGGTGAGAAACAAGATACGTTTAAGGGTTGGTGAAAAACAACTTGAGAGGGGAAACGTTTAGGTCCCACAACCCCTTAAAAAGATCTTCCAGAAACCATTGGGACGAGGAGAGGAAGCACCCACAGCCATGGAACAGGAACAAAGCTTTGACCAAGGAAACCCCAAGAAGAAAGACTAGCCAAGGAGAGCCAAAGATTGAAAGAGAAGGTCAATGTACTTACCTATCTATCTAAGGTGAGGAGACTGTTTGACTCAGGCTCCTAATACCTAATCAGAATGAGGCTGTCTATTTTTCTTTTTGAAGCTTACTGTAAAGGAAGTTGGCAAGAGAAACCCCCAGATATTTACCAGTGTTTTCAGAAGAAAACGAATTTGCATAAGGGTTGGAAGTCTATGAAAGAGTCTATAACCTAATTTGCATAACCTAGGAACTCAAACACTATGTCATAAGTACATAATAAGTACATAAGTAGTGCCATACTGGGAAAGACCAAAGGTCCATCTAGCCCAGCATCCTGTCACCGACAGTGGCCAATCCAGGTCAAGGGCACCTGGCACGCTCCCCAAACGTAAAAACATTCCAGACAAGTTATACCTAAAAATGAGGAATTTTTCCAGTCCATTTAATAGCGGTCTATGGACTTGTCCTTTAGGAATCTATCTAACCCCTTTTTAAACTCCGTCAAGCTAACCGCCCGTACCACGTTCTCCGGCAATGAATTCCAGAGTCTAATTACACGTTGGGTGAAGAAAAATTTTCTCCGATTAGTTTTAAATTTACCACACTGTAGCTTCAACTCATGCCCTCTAGTCCTAGTATTTTTGGATAGCGTGAACAGCCGCTTCACATCCACCCGATCCATTCCACTCATTATTTTATACACTTCTATCATATCTCCCCTCAGCCGTCTCTTCTCCAAGCTGAAAAGCCCTAGCCTTCTCAGCCTCTCTTCATAGGAAAGTCGTCCCATCCCCACTATCATTTTCGTCGCCCTTCGCTGTACCTTTTCCAATTCTACTATATCTTTTTTGAGATACGGAGACCAGTACTGAACACAATACTCCAGGTGCGGTCGCACCATGGAGCGATACAACGGCATTATAACATCCGCACACCTGGACTCCATACCCTTCCTAATAACACCCAACATTCTATTCGCTTTCCTAGCCGCAGCAGCACACTGAGCAGAAGGTTTCAGCGTATCATCGACGACGACAGAAGAAGCATCAGATGTACTGAATATTAAAGGTGTTATCTTTTCTCCAAGAAGAAGTACTACTCACTGATGGGAGCAACAGTTTGACCAGTAGTAAGAAATTTACCCTGACTGAGTAAACTACTATGAACATGGACTACTGTTCTAACATGAAGGGCCGTCTCTGATCCTGTTAATAGAGACTGTGTCCTTATCTTAGTTCTGAAGGGCCAGAGGTTAGCATCGTCTCCTAAGTCAAGAGAGGTAGGGGTGCTGACTGGGGACAGTGTGACAACTGTGTGGATAGTCTGGGGCAGAGTTAGTAAGTACTAAATAGCTGCAATCAGCACATACCTGCCTAAGTTAAGTGGCCAAATCAGACTGCATAAAACACAGTTATATCTTTATGTAATGTCACTTAGGGGCTCATTTTCAAAACAGAAAATTGTCCAAAAGGTACCATTTAGACAGATTTCTTCTTAAAACATCCAAATCAGTATTTTTGAAACCTAATTTGTAGACATTTATCTATGCATTTAAATCACAAGGGAGCACATTGGGAAATGGAAATGAGACTTGATATACCACCTTTCTGAGGTTTTTGCAACTACATTCAAAGTGGTTTGCATATATTCAGGTACTTATTTTGTACTGGGGCAATGGAGGGTTAAGTGACTTGCCCAGAGTCACAAGGAGTTGCAGTGGGAATTGAACTCAGTTCCCCAGGCTCAAAGTCCACTGCACTAACCACTAGGCCAGGAGCGTAGACAGACAGCACGTTTTGGGTGGGCCTAGGCAAGAATTGGGTGGGCACCAAGTGTTCCCCCCCCCCCAAAAAAAAATGATCTCAGCTGGTGGGAAAACGTTTCTTTCCACCTTGGCAGCAAGAATGCACTGAAAACTGAGCATGCGCAGATGCCGGTGTCATGGAGAGTAGCGTTTTCATTACCATCAGGGGAAAATCTTCAGCTGGCAGAGCTTGGGATTCCCACTAGTTACCACTAAACATGTACTACTGTTGGGTGGGCCTGAGCCATAAATGGGTGGGCCCTGGCCCACCCAAGCCCACCTGTGGCTACGCCACTGCACTAGGCTAGTCCTCCAGAGGTTGCAGAGGTAGGATTAGGGCATGCCTAACACATGGATATTTTACAGCCATAATGGAACAAAACAAAAATGTCTAAGATGAAAAATTCATATAAATCTAGAAACACAGTCTTAAAGTAAGCACCAAACAGGCGTAGTTCGTTCTAAGGAGGAAAACGCCTCAAGAAGCACCTCTTCTGCTATTTTTGCAGGAGGAGGGCTAGGGCTTCTTCATCAGAGGCTAAAAACCTCCTTGTCTAATTTGCTTATCTTCTTATCAAATAGAAAAGCACTGCCTTAACAACATAAGGATTTACTTAACTTAAAGATACGTGCTTTCTTTCTTCAGCTGTTACTCAGACCGTGGTCTGAAAAATTCAACATTTTGGTTTTGACCTGTATTTATAATGAATAAGGTACAAAAAGGTGCCCTATAATGACCACTGAAGAGAATCAGGGATGACACCCTTACTCCCACAGTGGTCACTGACCCCCTTCCACCCTCATAAAATGTGAATAAGAATAGTACTCACCAGCCTCTATGACAGCCTCAGCTGTACCCGGCGGTAATCGGGCAGTGCTACGCGCTGACCAGTTACTGCTGGGTTAGCGCTGGAGCCCTTACCGCCACCTCAGTGAGTGGTGGTAAGGGCTCCACCCCCAAATGACAATGCAGCAAGTGCTTTACTTGCCACCTGGCCATTTCCTGCAGGAAAGTGAGACCTTCCCTTTTACCAGCTGCAGTAAAAGGGGGGGCCTCAACGCATGTGTAAAACACACGCCGATGCCAGCTTGGTAAAAGGGGCCCTTACTTAGCTATCACAGTTTGTTCTCTCTGTGGAAATTCTGAATTCTAGTTATCATTTTCCTGCATTAAATGCTGGTTGAGTGTAAGAGGTAAGTGACACTGACTATGCTCCTCCAATCTGGTGACAGATTTGAGATGAGAGTCACAACTACTAACATCCGGTAAAAGTATAACTTGATCACCCTTGGAGCAGAGGTATTACACTAAGCTGTCTGACATTTGTTCAAATGACTGGCAAACACTCTTGATACATACAGCTTCCTGGGGGTGCTCTGTTAATTCACATCTCCTATGACTCTGATTTTGGAGGAGTAGCCTAGTGGTTAGTGCAGTGGACTTTGATCCTGGGGAACTGAGTTCGATTCCCACTGCAACTCCTTGTGACTCCGGGCAAGTCACTTAACCCTCCATTGCCCCTAGTACAAAATAAGTACCTGAATATATGCAAACCACTTTGAATGTAGTTGCAAAAACCTCGGAAAAGCAATATATCAAGTCCCATTTCCCTTTCCCCTATATTAGTATGTCCGTGCAACAAAACTTACATGAGCTGCACTCAGAGAAATATTAGAGTGCCTCTCACTGAACATAGAAGTCCGGTTAAACACTAATATGACTTCCTGTTGTACCAGACTGCATAGAATATCGTCACACTTTAAACCAGTTCGGTGGTTTATTATTGAACAGATTATTGAAGATTTTCAAGGGGACAGTCACATTTAATATTGTGTGAACAGTTCTGGATTTTTGAATTACAGTTTTTAAAACCCAGAGGTTTGAATGATATGATCAAATGGAATGTAATTTTGTAAGCTTTTGTTGCTTTAATAAAGTTGGGTGTCATTCCCTGGATTCTAAATAACGCGACATAAGTTGTGCATGCAAAATACAGTCATATTCTGTATTTGCATGTGCAACTTAGTTAACAAGCCAATCAGTACTGATAATTGCCAATTAACAATTACTGACACTGTCAATTACAATTTATAAGCACAACTGTCTAAGCGTATTTTATAATGTGATCCACATAAATTCTAAGTCATGTAGTTGAAAAATGGGCATGGCCACAGGCGTGGAATGGTCAAATTGTGGGGGTGTTTTAAAAATCTATGAAGCCCTTTTACTAAGCCACGTGTGCATTGTTATAGAATATACCTAGTCCACATCTAATTTAGGCATTAGGATTTATACCAAGCATATCTTATAAACTGTGTGTAAATTTAGGCTTATTCTACAAAGTACATCTAAATTAAGGTGTACTTTATAGAATGCGCTTAGATATATTTCATTTCGGCACTGATATTTTAGGTGTGAGATGTAGAATCTAGTCTCATATTTCATCATGCTTTCCTTTTTCTGTAGGAAAACAACATTATCATTCTAAGCTGTCTGCCATTTTTTCAGATGACCAGCAAACACTCTCGGCACATACAGTTTCATCATGCCATACACTTAGTTGTTCCTGAAGAAGTACCAGGTGCTCTGCTGAACCAAAGTTTTTCTGCCTACAGATAAGTCTTCATGTATATTATTCAATAATTTCGTTCAGAGATTACACTGCTTATTGCACAAGACTGCCATTTAAAAAGTTTCAACTTATTACAACATTGACTACTAAACTTGCAGGATCACTTTTGAGGTTTGTGGGATGCTTGAAATTTTCATTGGTTTTTGGACATACATTTAACTGGCACTCTTAAATCACTTAGGTGTTCCTTTATCACAGATTGGAAAGTGTATGATGGTGATTGAACATTTACATAAGAACGCTGTATTTGCAGAAGTTTGTTACAGTGGTTCAGTGATTCTGACATATTATTGTCATGGCTCTTTATCTGAGATTTTCCAGTTTATTAATCCAGTTTAATAATTTATTAATTAAAAAATGTCTCAGATGTGATCTGTTTTTTGTTATAATTTTGGCAGTTACATGTTTTTTTCCGAGCTGAGTGTGTTCTTTGTCATTGAGGGATTCTTTACATTTAGTAGACTAATGAGGTAGCTGTGTAAGTCCACTTTTAAAGGTAATAAATAGAAATAAAAGAAAATATAGAAAAGAAAATAAGATGATACCTTTTTTACTGGACTAACAATATATTTTTTGATTAGCTTTTGAAGATCTGAAGAAGAAAGGCTACCTTCAAAAGCTAATCAAAAATGTATTAAGTTAGTCCAATAAAAAAGGTATCATCTTATTTTCTTTTCTCTCTTTTATTTTATTTCTATTTATTAACTTTACATTTAGTGAAGTCAGAAGCTTGCATCAAATTCAAGCTTCTGACACTGGTCTATAAGGGTCACCCACCCTCAGCCCCTGGCTACATTAATAATGTCCTAATTCCCTATGTCCCCTCCCATCCCCTCCACGCCTCGCATACTGGACTGTTACACCTTCCTCTGCCTTCCTCACTATGCCTGGACATTTCACATGAAACAGGCTTTTTATTACATAGGCCCAAAACTCTGACCTTTGTATGCCAAATTCAAATAATCACTCAAAACACTGCTCTTCCTAGAAACCTTTGGCACAGTGACTTGTGGGCTCATTTTCCAAAGAGAAGGGCGCCCATCTTTTGACACAAATTGGGAGATGGGCGTCTTTCTCCCAGGGTCGCCCAACTCGGCATAATCAAAAGCCGATTTTTGGCACCCTCAACTGTTTTCCGTTGCGGGGATGACCAAAGTTCACGGGGGGTGTTGGAAGCATAGCAAAGGCGGGACTGGGGTGTGCTTAACACATGGGCGTACTCGGCCGATAATGGAAAAAACAAGGGTGTCCCTGACGAACACTTGACCGACTTTACTTGGTTCTTTTTTTTTACGACCAAGCCACAAAAATGTGCCCTAAATGACCAGATGACACCAGAGGGAATCAGGGATGACCTCCCCCTACTCCCCCAGTGGTCACTAACCCCCACCCTCCCTAAAAAAAATGTTAAAACTATTTTTTCCAGCCTCTATGCCAGCCTCAAATATCATACCCAGCTCCATGACAGCAGTATGCAGGTCCCTGGAGCAGTTTTAGTGGGTACTGCAGTGCACTTCAGGCAGGCGGACCCAGGCCCACCCCCCCCCCCTACCTGTTAAACTTGCGGTGGTAAATGTGAGCCCTCCAAAACCCACTACAAATCCACTGTACCCCCTTCATCCCTAAGAGCTATGGTAGTGGTGTACAGCTGTGGGGAGTGGGTTTTTTTTGGGGGGTGGGGGGGGGCTCAGCACACAAAGTAAGGGAGCTATGCACCTGGAAGCTTTTTCTGAAGTCCACTGCAGTGCCCCCTAGGGTGCCCGGTTGGTGTCCTGGCATGTGAGGGGGACCAGTGCACTATGAATGCTGGCTCCTCCCACGACCAAAGGGCTTGGATTTGCTCGTTTCTGAGATAGGTGTCCTCGGTTTCCATTATCGCTGAAAATTGGGGATGACCATCTCTAGGGACGACCACCTCTAAGGTCGACCTAAATGTGGAGATTTGGGCGTCCCCGACTGTATTATCAAAATGAAAGATGGCCGCCCATCTAGTTTCGATAATAAGGGTTTCCCCGCCCCTTTGCAGGGATATCCTGCGAGGATGCCCTCAGGAAAACTTGGCACCCAGTTCGATTATGCCCCTCTTGATTGTTCTCCTTTTCCCCTCTTCTCTCCCCTTCCTCTCCTCCTGCCCTCCTCTCAATTGCCCCTCAGTGCTTATTGTTTTAGGGGTCCATTTACTAAGGTGCACTGAAAAATGGCTTGTGGTAGTGTAGGCGCGGGTTTTGGGTACGCGCCGATCCATTTTTTTCAGCGTGGCTGTAAAAAATGCCCTTTTAAAATTTTTGACGAAAATGGATGTGCGGCAAAATCAAAATTGCCGTGCGTCCATTTTGGGTCTGCAACCTTACCACCAGTCATTTTCCTAGCGGTAAAGTCTCACGTGGTAGCCGGATGATAATGACCTACACGCATCAAATGCCACTTGGCGCAAGTCCGATATGCGCATCCAAAAATAAAAAATATTTTTCAGCCATTTGTATCAGACATGCGCCAAAAATGAAATTACCGCATCAGCCACGAGGTAGTCAGGTGCTAACTCCATTTTGGCATGTGTTGGGCACGCATAGATGATTACGCAGCTTAGTAAAATGGCCCCTTTGTAAACAATGTAGAAGCTATTTATATAGCCATATGCAGTATTTCAAGATTCTGTAAATAAGTACGTAAATAAATAAAACTGAGACTCTTTCTACCTATCAGCTTCCTCCTGCTTGCTTACACTTCTAGCTCAGTCAGAACTAGAGCTGGGATCTGGTACCATAAGACTTCATATACAACTAGCTGGGGATTTTCAATCTCCTACCCTCAATACCTCTGCTGGAGGCCTTGCACCTGGAGTCCTGCATTCAGAAACCCCGAATTTGGTCTCTACGTGTTACAGTTAAGCAATAACCATGATGCCCTCCCCTTAGGGCTGTGAATACTGACTTCAGACCATCCTCAGCCCAAGCTGATCTAGGGAGAGAAACACCTAATGTAGGGGGTCAAACAGATGGCCTTTCACTTGGCAGTACAGCATCCCTGGCACTTGACTGGTCTGTGCTGAAACATTTTACTGAACTTTCTTGTACTGACTGAATACTGATTTTTTTTCCCCTCATGACTGTTTTTCCACAAGGAATGATTGATTTCTAGCTTTATAAAAATTGTACTTTGTCCTCAAAGAATCCTATGGAATACAGACATCTAAGCAGTTTTTAGCACATTTAAGTGAAGCCATACGGTGATTGAAGTGTAGACAAATGTTTTTGATTCCTGTCCTTAGTTTGTACTAACATCATGGCAGAATCATGTTAATTGTATTTCCTCCATCTAGTTCCAAATGTTGATGAGGTCAAAAGAGTGACTGTATCAAGAAAGAGACAACTGATGACATTCTAGTTATGTCTTACTTATTTGGATGTGTACATAAGTACATAAGCACTGCCACGCTGGGAAAAGACCAAAGGTCCATCAAGCCCAGCACTCCGTCTCCGACAGCGGCCAATCCAGGCCCCAAGAACCTGGCAAAAACCCAAAATTTAATAACGATCAATAGACTTTTCCTTCAGGAATCTGTCCAGACCCCCTTTAAACTCAGCAAGGCCAGCTGCCGTCACTACCTTCTCCGGCAATGAGTTCCAGAGTCTAACCACGCGCTGAGTAAAGAAAAACTTTCTCCAATTTGTTTTAAACCTACCACATTCTAATTTCATCTTGTGTCCCCTGGTTCTATTATTGTTAGAGAGTGTAAACAAACGCTTCACATCTGTCCACTCTACCCCACTCATTATTTTGTAGACCTCTATCATATCACCCCTCAGCCGTCTTTTCTCCAGGCTAAAGAGTCCTAGCCTTCTTAACCTCTCCTCATAAGGTAGATAAGGTGTCTCATGTCTTTCATTAGTAGATCAAGGCAAATTACCTTCAGTTACAATAGATAATTCCATGTCTCTACCAGGCATATGATCTAAAAGGACTATTTGTTTCTATCTTTGATGGATTGGATTTATTATTATATAGATAAGCATGTTTCTGTGCTGGTGTTATCTCTGGACCTTTCTTCAGCTTTTGACTTGGTGGAGTCTGAGGTTTTGTTACAGCGCTGTTATGCATTGGGTATTCAGGGGATGGTTCTTCAATAGGTAAGTTCCCTTCTTCAACAGGAACTTTTCAGGTAAAGGCTGGCAAGCGCTTTTTTTTCTGAGAATGGAGAGTTCCTCAAGGTTCGTCTCTTTCTCCTCTGTTTAATATATATTTGCAGCCTGTTGCAAGTCTCATTCCTGAGTCTGGATTTCAGGTTTTTTAATACGTAGATGATATTCAGGCATTGATACCTCTGACCAAAATAAAAATGAGCACGTTTTCAAGCCAAATCGTTTGTAGCAAAAGTGAAAACGTGGTGTCAGGAGAGTGCTTTGTTTGTTAATGTCAAAACAACTTGTTTGGGAATGGGTGGAGTTGGGAAAGATGATTTATTTTGGGACTCATTTTCAAAAGAGAAAAATGTCTAAAAAGTGGCATAAAGCAGCTTTTGAATGTTTTTCTCACAAAAACGTCCAAATTGGTATTTTCGAAACCCATTTTCAAGATGTTTTTCTATGCTTTTCTCCTGCATTACATCCAAATCTCAAGAGGGGGTGTCAAGGGCATGTTACGGGCAGGATTTGGGCATTCCTAAACCTGGATGTTTTTCAGTCATAATGGAACAAAACAAAAATGTTCAGGATTAAAACAAAGACGTTTTGAGCTAGGCCTGTTTTTAGAACAAATAAACCACAAAAAAGTGTCCTAACTGACCAGATAACCACTGGAGGAATAAAGGAATAACCCCCCTTACTCCTTCAGTGGTCTCTGGCCCCTTCCCACCCCCCACCCCCAAAGATGTAAAAGAAACAGTACATACCAGCCTCTATGACAGCCTCAGCTGTTATAGCCAGTCTTATTAAAGCAGCAAGCAGGTCCCTGGAGTAGCCTAATGGTCAGTGCAGTGCACTGTGGAAAAGGAGACCCAGGCTCATAATCCACCCTAACTGTTACACTTGTGGTGGAAAGTGTCAGCTCCCCAGAACCCACCAAAAACCTGCTGTACTCACATACAGGTGACACCTACTACTAATAATAATAATAATCATCATTTCTATAGCACTACTAGACATGCACAGTGCTATACACTGAACATGTAAGTGACATTCCCTGCTCATCAGAGCTTACAATTTAATCAAGACAAACAGGACAAATAAGGGATAAGGGAATTACTTAAGGTGGTATTCATAACAGATATTGGCCATGTCCGGGCACTGGAACTGAATATTGGGGGCTAAATGTGGGCGGGACACAATTTTTTGTGTGTTTTAAGCCCCCCTCCCAGAGCCCCCTCCAAAGTCCCTATAGCTATGAGGGCTACTGCAGAAGCATAGCCAGGTTGAGGGTACGGGGGGGGGGGGAGCAGAAAGCCGACTGCCGACAGAACAGATTGCTTCAAAAATAGGTTCCATCGCTGTTGGAAGTCCATTTGGGGGAGCGGCCATGTCCCTGGTGACCCACCTAACTACAGTAGTGGTGTACAGTTGAGTACAGTAGGTTTTTGGTGGATTTTGGAGGACTCCACATACAATATAAGGGAGCAACGGTGAGATGTGTACCTGGAAGCTTTTATTTGAAGTCCACTGTAGTGTTCCTTTGGGTTCCCCATTGCTCCTCTGGGATTTATTGCATTTGTATTCCACATTTTCCCACCTATTTGCAGGCTCAATGTGGCTACATAATGTTGTTAACAATGTCATTACAAGATATCATATACAGTTAGTATTGTACAGAAATTGAGTAGGGGAGAGAGAAGAAGGGAGCGAGTGATCGGGAGTTATGTAGGTGGATCTTCATAACTGAGTGGGTTGGTGAGGTGAATTAATGAGGTTGTCGGTTATCGGTTCTCATTGTAAGCTTTGTTGATGCTTGTGTGGCCAGTTTACTAAGAATGCTGGCTTCTACATTCCAATGGCTTGATTTTGTGTGCTTTTCACTTAGACTGTTTTTTTTGTTTTGTTTTTTAAAATGGACCAAAAAGATAAACACATGGAGTGCAAAAACATCTAGCAAATAGTCATTAAAAAAAATAGTTGTTTTTCTGTTTCGAAAATGGATACATTCCCCACTTAGTTTGGACATTTTGAGCAAAATGTCCAAAGTTGGACTTAGACGTCGTATCGAAAATGCTCCTTCTTGTTTCCCACAGTTAGATTAGGTGGAAATACCATTGGTTACAGCAGTGCACTGCTGTAATGGTGGGGGCTACTAAGTTGTGTGACCCAAAAGGTTATGATCAAGGAGAAAACTGTTCATCAGCTATGCTCTTATTTGAAGGATAAGGCTTTGAAAATTGTAACACAAACTTTGTTTATGTATTAATTGGATTATTGTACCGTGTTGTATTTGGGAATACTAGCTAAGTGGATGAAAAAGTTACAGACTCTTCAAAACATGCAGTTGGAATCTTATTCTGTAAAATGAGGTTGTGTCAATCTTTATTGTTTCAACTACATTGGTTTCCTGTTCATGAACATTATCAGTGTAAACTACTCACCCTATTGTTTAAAATTGAACCACTTTAAGACTGTTTTATATTTCAGAGAAATGGTATCTCACCTATTCCCCTACTCAAATGTTGCACTATGGAATATCTGCTGCTGGCACCAGGTGTAGATGCAGTTAAATATGAGAGATGGAGAAAGGGGATGTTCAAGATTATTGGTCCTGAATATTGGAATCATCTGCCTTTGCAGTTGAGAGAGCATCAGTCTATGCATTTTTATTTTAAGAAAGGGCCTGTTTTCTCAGGCCTATGGCTACCCTTACTGAATGATGATGCTTTTCCAGTCGGTGGATAACAAATGCAAAGTTGTATAGTGATCGTATAAGTGGAGGGTCGGAATGGATGAAGATTGCTTGATGTCCTGTTCGATCATAGTCATGCTGTGTTGGTAGGTGAAGAGGGTTACGTGGGGTTGATGGGGTAGGCCTTTTTGAAGAGATTGGTTTTTAGTGATTTCCTGAAGTTCAAGTGGTCGTGGATTGTTTTCACAGCTTTTGGGAGTCCATTCCATAGTTGTGCGCTTATGTAGGAGCAGCAGCGTAAGTTGTTTTGTATTTCAATCCTTTGCAATTTGGGTAGTGTAGGTTTAGGTAGGATCGTGACAATCTGACTTTGTTTCTTATTGGTAAGTCTATAAGTTCTGTCATGTATCCTGAGACTACGCCGTACATGATTTTGTGGGCTAAAGTGCAGATTTTGAAGATGATCCATTCTTTGATTGGGAGACATTGCAACTTTTCTCGGAGGGGTTTGGTACTTTCGAAGCGTGTTTTGCTGAATATCAGCCTGGCTGCTATATTTTGGGCAGTCTGGAGTCTTTATGAGTTGTTCTTTGCAGCCCGCGTAGGTGTTCATGATTTTGTTTTATTTGAAGTTTGTATGATTTTGAATGATGTATGTCATAAATAGCATAAAATGTTTACAAAGTGTGGTCAAATGCTGAAAACTTTAGCACAGAAAAAAAATTACTGTGGGATTTAATAAATTGCAATACCCAAGTGCCACAGGTAGATAAATCCACCTATAACTTACATCACGCACTAGCAGCCTACACTCCTCCCCGTGAACTCCGTTCGCTGGGTAAATGTCTCCTGTCGTCCCCCTTCTCCCCCACTGCTAACTCCCTGCTCCGTTCCTTCTATCTCACTGCTCCCTATGCCTGGAATAGACTCCCTGAGCCAGTACGTCAGGCTTAGTCTCTGGCTGTCTTCAAGTCTAGGCTTAAAGCCCACCTCTTTGCTACTGCTTTCGACTCCTAACCATGACTCTCTTACTCAACACCCTCACTTATCACCCCTACCACTGCAATTACCCCACCCCTAGCTGTCTGTTCGTCTGTCCAATTTAGATTGTAAGCTCTGTTGATCAGGGACTGTCTTTTCATGTTAATTTGTACAAGCGCTGCGTAAGTCTAGTAGCGCTATAGAAATGTTTAATAGTAGTAGTAGTAATAATAGCAGCCACAGTAACACAGTATAGCAGGGCACCATCTTAGGCCTGTCATCTTTTAGAGAGGCCAGCAACGATCTATTTAAAGAAAGCCACCCCCCCCCCCCCAGTGAAATCCTTGATGGTGTAGTAGAACAGGTGTGTAGTCCCCTGCATCAACTCATCTCCCAAGGGAGGATAAAGCATAATAATGTGCAGCAACCTTGAAAGCCAATTGTTTTTAGATAGAAAATGGAGTTGGCCCATGTTGGGTCCCTCTAGCCCACCCCACCCCCACTCTGTTCCTTTCTCCAACAAGTAAACTGGTGGTGGTGTAGTAGGATGCAGACCACCTCTCTTGGACCTGTTCTGTGCAGTGGTGTGTGAAAAGCAGTTTCTAAGCCCTGCCCTGGAAGCTCCACTCCTTTACTAAAAAAAAATCCCACATGTGGAGCTAGGCCCCCATCCTCTTGGAGGTCCCACTCATCTCAAAATGATCACTCCCACTCACTCCTGTCTCATGGTAGTCATGCTGGATAGCTCAGATAGCACATCAGAAGTTTAATCTGAGGGTTCAGATATGCTAGCAACAACCCTGAAGAATCCATCTGATGTTATATGAGTTGCCAATATGGCTATCTGAATTCTGGCAACATTAAAAGAAATAATCCCCAGCATAGTTTTGCAAACTTTTGGTGGATATATAAGAAACTTCTGCCAAAACTGCTGCATTCAGAACAGACCTCCAAAATTACAGAAGAAATAAGAGCATGAAGTGCTGATTTTTAAAAAAAAAATCCTCCAATTTTCAAATACTTTCCTTTTTGAACAATTTAAAAGATGGACGCGTTCAATCAAAATGATTTCAAAATAAAGTCAGTATCATCATGAAAAGTAGACACTGGTGACTGAGGTATTTTCTATTCTGTGTATTATTTTTCTCTATTTTTGCCATTCATTTTCTATATACTCATTATCCCACACAGTACGCCTGTGGCAGCAAGGAAATCACATTGAACAAAGGGCTAGAGGGATTTACACTCAGCAGCACAGTGTGGCTGGCAGAGTATTTCTCATTTCCTCAGTTCTGAGAATATCCCCTGAAACCCTTGTGTCCTACCCAGTGTGTTTTCACTAGCAATAAAGGTGCCGGTACTAAAATGCTAAAACCACCCTTCAGGGGTGAGGTGATCACGGATGGACCCATCCTACAATAGCCAGGCCCCCTGCAACCAGTCACAGAATCTATGACAAGGCAGAATTGGTGTATAGAGCCTGAGCTTTTTCATTAAAACTTGGGGTCCATGGGTCAATTTTAGCAGACAGTGGAAAAGGTGCCGGTACTCAGTACCCCCAAGTACCCCCTCAAAAAAAGCCCTGGTCCTACCAGCCTAGATGGGCTACAGGTTCAAACAGACAGAAAACAGAGAGTAGGGTAAATGGTCATTTCCTCATTGGAGGAGGGTGAATACTGGAGTGTTGCAGGGATCTGTCCTGGAACCAGTATGTTATTTAATATATTTATAAATGATCTGGAAATCGGGATGAGTGGGGTGATTACATTTGCAGATGAGTCCCAGTGTGCCTGAGGCATTTAGGGTATTCTACTTTCCATTTCTTTTTACATTTTTGTTTCCGTTAATCCAAGATTTCTTCCCGTTAATCCAAGATTTCTTCCCAGACATTGCATGACAAAATTGCATGTTGCTATACACGAAGCTGCCCCACAGCTTTGTCATGAAGCGCCACAGTGAGTGCTGAGAAGCTAATTCAATTTGTATTACTTCTGGGTCCCTCTGCCAAAATTGTCAGTCAGTGTTTATCATGACCTGAACACCAGTTCCTCAAACAATATCATATGAGCCACAGAATGATCATCAGATAGTTCATTCTGAGCCAGATTAGAGTTCATATCTCTGATTTAGTCAAAGGTTCTGAATCGCTGTGCTAATCTATTGAACTATTCAAATCATAATTCGAAAATATTTATTTAAAATATTTCACATAATCGGGTGGAGCTGATCAAAATGAGTAGAGTTTACATTAGCTGTCTGTAAATATATTTCTGGCTTTGAATGCCTAGCTCTGGAGCAAATCACAGGCTGTCCTTTGGCTGATAAGATGGTGGTGAAGGCTGCTATTGCAACACACAACGTACTGTATCAAAAGCCGTCCTACAGTGTAGATTGCACACAGGGTATACCCATTACATCAAGTTCACTAAGAACAACTGAAACATATATAAACTTGCAACAAGCAATTGCAAGGAAGGTGTTTCTAGAATCATAAAAATCATGTTGATAAAATGTAACCTTTTCGCTACATGTTCACTGTGGTCAGATACAGTGTACTGTGTTTACTCTTTGATTTTGCTCTTGCAAAATGTGAAAATGGATTCCTCAGCTGAATATTCACTCAACCTTTGTCCTTCATGCTTGCCAAGACTTTCGTCATACAACTTTATGCAGCTGTATTAGAAATTATAGTTCTCTTTTAAGGTTACCATTGCATAAAAAAAGCATAGTAGATTGAATTTGCACTTTCCTCCACTTGCAGTCGATGAATGACAGGCAAATACCATTATTTCAATGGCAAGGAAGACTGAATCAGGTACACAAGGGGGTGACATCATCAGATGGTGCCAAGATGGAATTGGTCTCCCATAGCTCAGAATTTAGGGGCCCTTTTACCAAGCTGTGGTAAAAATAGGCCCTGCACCAGCGGCAGGGGCTGTTTTTGCAGCACGCTGAGGCCCTTTTTAATGTAGCAGGTATAAAAGGCTGAAAATAGCAACAGCTATATGGTAAGATTGCTCTTACCACATAGCCATGCAAAGTAGAGCACCTACCGCCACCTATTCTCGTTGCCTTAGAATGTAGTGACAGCAGCTGGCCTTACAGAATTTAAAGGGGGTTTGGACAGATTCATGAGGGAAAAGTCCATTGAACATTAATCATTTTTTTTGGGGGGGGGGGGGTTGCCGGGTTTTTAAAGCCTGGATTGGCCGCTGTCGGAGACAGGATGCTGGGCTTGATGGACCCTTGGTCTTTCCCAGTATGGCGGTGCTTATGTACTTATGTACTTATTGAGGTGGTTGTAAGGGCACCTATGCCAACCAGGCAGTAACCGGGGAGCGCGCAGCACTGCCCAATTACCTTTTGGTTAGCACTGTGCAAAAAAATACGGGCCAATTTCCCTAGTGCGGGAGATGGCATGCGCCGGGGCTGGAACTACTGCCGGCGCCCACATTGGGCCAGCAATAGCTCCAGATTTGCATGCAGTAAGCTTGTGTTGGGATTACCGCTGCTTTATAAAAGGGTCCAGTAGTAAAAAGTTCTGAGAATGCACAGCACTTCTCGCACACGGCAGTCACCTCAGCTTCTTAGCTTTGTTTCTTGCACTCTGCTGATCAGATGTGTGCCAGCTCTTGCCTCCAATTTTTTTCCCCATATTAAATTACGTTTTCAGTTTTACCATCCCAGTTCTTCAATGTTATTGTTTTTGAAATACAGTAACTAAGTTTTTCCATTCTCAGAATGCCTTCTTTTCACCTGTTCCCTATTTGTTTGGGAATTTTCTCTCTGAACAACCTATATCTGTTCTGCCTGGGCTTTAGGGATTCCAGGTATAACTTCAATAACTACATGTTCTGAACGATGCTGTCTGTTGTTTGCAAAAATAATAAGATTGAACATTTTTGTCATCATAGAGACCACCTCTGAGATTTCAGCAAAAAAAATCCCCACTGTATCTAATAAACTTCCAAGCTGAAAACTTCACTATGTTTGTAAATCTCTTATCTAACCTATATTTTTTTGTTACATTTGTACCCTGTGCTTTCCCACTCATGGCAGGCTCAATGCAGCTTACATGGGGCAATGGAGGGTTAAGTGACTTGCCCAGAGTCACAAGGAGCTGCCTGTGCCTGAAGTGGGAATCTAACTCAGCTCCTCAGGACCAGAGTCCACCACCCTAACCACTAGGCCACTCCTCCACTCCATTTCATGTAATGCTCAAATTGCTATATATATAATAGTTAATGGAGGAAAAAAGACCTCAAATGTCCCAGCTTTCACTGGAAACCTCTCTCTCTCTCTCTCTCTCTTTCTCTCTCTCTATATATATACATACACATTGTGCACTAACCTTTCCTATAGTGACCAAAAGATTGTACAAACTTACTTTACTTCAACGCCAGACTTCAAACATGGTGCTTGCTGGCTGCATGATGCCGACATTCACCCTAACCAGAAGAGGAACTGAGCTACTTAAATAGCTTTCTGACTTTCTGTCATTTTACAGTGGTGGAAATAAGTATTTGATCCCTTGCTGATTTTGTAAGTTTGCCCACTGACAAAGACATGAGCAGCCCATAATTGAAGGGTAGGTTATTGGTAACAGTGAGAGATAGCACATCACAAATTAAATCTGGAAAATCACATTGTGGAAAGTATATGAATTTATTTGCATTCTGCAGAGGGAAATAAGTATTTAATCCCTCTGGCAAACAAGACCTAATACTTGGTGGCAAAACCCTTGTTGGCAAGCACAGCGGTCAGACGTCTTCTGTAGTTGATGATGAGGTTTGCACACATGTCAGGAGGAATTTTGGTCCACTCCTCTTTGCAGATCATCTCTAAATCATTAAGAGTTCTGGGCTGTCGCTTGGCAACTCGCAGCTTCAGCTCCCTCCATAAGTTTTCAATGGGATTAAGGTCTGGTGACTGGCTAGGCCACTCCATGACCCTAATGTGCTTCTTCCTGAGCCACTCCTTTGTTGCCTTGGCTGTATGTTTTGGGTCATTGTCGTGCTGGAAGACCCAGCCACGACCCATTTTTAAGGCCCTGGCGGAGGGAAGGAGGTTGTCACTCAGAATTGTACGGTACATGGCCCCATCCATTCTCCCATTGATGCGGTGAAGTAGTCCTGTGCCCTTAGCAGAGAAACACCCCCAAAACATAACATTTCCACCTCCATGCTTGACAGTGGGGACGGTGTTCTTTGGGTCATAGGCAGCATTTCTCTTCCTCCAAACACGGCGAGTTGAGTTCATGCCAAAGAGCTCAATTTTTGTCTCATCTGACCACAGCACCTTCTCCCAATCACTCTCGGCATCATCCAGGTGTTCACTGGCAAACTTCAGACGGGCCGTCACATGTGCCTTCCGGAGCAGGGGGACCTTGCGGGCACTGCAGGATTGCAATCCGTTATGTCGTAATGTGTTACCAATGGTTTTCTTGGTGACAGTGGTCCCAGCTGCCTTGAGATCATTGACAAGTTCCCCCCTTGTAGTTGTAGGCTGATTTCTAACCTTCCTCATGATCAAGGATACCCCATGAGGTGAGATTTTGCGTGGAGCCCCAGATCTTTGTCGATTGACAGTCATTTTGTACTTCTTCCATTTTCTTACTATGGCACCAACAGTTGTCTCCTTCTCGCCCAGCGTCTTACTGATGGTTTTGTAGCCCATTCCAGCCTTGTGCAGGTGTATGATCTTGTCCCTGACATCCTTAGACAGCTCCTTGCTCTTGGCCATTTTGTAGAGGTTAGAGTCTGACTGATTCACTGAGTCTGTGGACAGGTGTCTTTCATACAGGTGACCATTGCCGACAGCTGTCTGTCATGCAGGTAACGAGTTGATTTGGAGCATCTACCTGGTCTGTAGGGGCCAGATCTCTTATTGGTTGGTGAGGGATCAAATACTTATTTCCCCCTGCAGAATGCAAATAAATTCATATACTTTCCACAATGTGATTTTCCGGATTTAATTTGTGATGTGCTATCTCTCACTGTTACCAATAACCTACCCTTCAATTATGGGCTGCTCATGTCTTTGTCAGTGGGCAAACTTACAAAATCAGCAAGGGATCAAATACTTATTTCCACCACTGTATATGGATTTTAAATAGATTTTAACAAGGTAACATTGCAAATCAGTCTTATAAATCAACTCCAAGCAGCTGGTTGCCATTAAAACAAAAAAAAATAATAATGCTGTCCATTCAATCATTGAGTTTAATCCTCACAGCTCCAAGGATTGTAAGGTGTGGATTCAACATTGCTCACGTCTCACCAAAGCTTTATTCCGATCCCATCCCTGAACAATGAAAGGGACACAATCTATAGCAAAGAATTGGAATGACTCAAATAGGTGTTCCTTTCCCAAACAATGGGTTACTAAAGGTGCTCTCTTTTTCTGCCTTTTAACACAAGAACGAAGTTCTGTGATCTGTTGATATAGACTTCTTGTAGTTTTTGCTACATATAACTTTTGGCACTCACATTTCAAAATATATATCACAAAAGTTGATTGGCAATTCGTGTTTTCTTTTAATTTAAACACCCTACCATCCACTGGATTTCTAAACTCACTAATATCAGTTGTAATAGATCACATTTTGCAATGACCACATCTATCATAACCAATTTAGGTATTCATGAAGGGGCATAATCGAAAGGGAAACCCAAGTTTTCCTGAGGACGTCCTCGCAGGACGTCCCGGTGAAGGGGCGGGGAAACCTGTATTATCGAAACAAGATGGGCGTCCATATTTTGTTTTGATAATACGGTCAGGGCTGCCCAAATAGCGAAATTTAGGTCAACCTTAGAGATGGTTGTCCCCAATTTTCAGCCATAATGGAAACCGAGGATGCCCATCTCAGAAATGACCAAATCCAAGTCATTTGGTCATGGGAGGAGCCAGCATTCGAAGTGTACTGGTCCCCCTGTCATGCCAGGACACCAACCGGGCACCCTAGGGGTCACTGCAGTGGACTTCAGAAATCGCTCCCAGGTGCATAGCTCCCTTACCTTGTGTGCTGAGCCCCCCCCCCCCAAACCCCATTCCCCACAACTGTACACCACTACCATAGCCCTAAGGGGTGAAGGGGGCACCTACATGTGGGTACAGTGGGTTTTGAAGGGCTCACATTTACCACCACAAGTATAACAGGTGGGGGGATGGGCCTGGGTCCACCTGTCTGAAGTGCACTGCACCCACTAAAACTGCTCCAGGGACCTGCATACTGCTCTCATGGACCTGAGTATGACATTTGAGGCTGGCAAAAAATATTTTTAAAGATGTTTTTTGAGGGTGGGAGAGAGTTAGTAGCCACTGGGGGAGTAAGGGGAGGTCATCCCCGATTCTCTCCGGTGGTCATCTGGTCAGTTCAGGCACCTTTTTGTGCCTTGGTCATAAAAAAAACAGGACCAGTTAGTCGTCCAATTGCTCATCAGGGACGCCCTTTTTTCCATTATGGGTCGAGGATGTCCATGTGTTAGGCACACCCCAGTCCTGCCTTCACTACGCTTCCGACATGCCCCCGTGAACTTTGGTCGTCCTCGCGACGGGAAGCAGTTGAGGGCGCCCAAAATTGACTTTCGATTATGCCAATTTGGGTGACCCTGGGAGAAGGACGCCCATCTCCCGATTTGTGTCAAAAGATGGGCACCCTTCTCTTTCGAAAATAAGCCTGATAGTGTCTTGTGATTCATATGATGGTAAATTTGCTGGATTTAATATTTCTTTTAAATTACGAGATCTTGAAAAAGCTACTCGTACTCTTTGATCAAAAAATAGATCATGGGACTGCAATATGATCCAGTTTTTCTTGATAATATTAATCTCTCCCCCTCCCCCCCCCCCCACACACACACTTGAAAATTGTACCACAAAAGTGTTAATCTTTTCTGAGTCTTCACTCTTCTGACATTCCTCCCTTAATAAAAGCTCCCTATTATTAAATTTAGTTCTTTCGTAAGTTGATTTTATCACTCTTTTGGGGTATCCTCTCTTATCGAAATCTTTTATACATTTTCTGACATGCTTCTTAAAATCATCTTTGGCACAAATTCTTCAGAATCTTAGAAACTGGAAGAATGGCAAACTGTTTTTTTAATCTAACAGGATGACAACTGTGATATTGAAGAAATGTATTCCTATCCATCTTTTTACAGAATACTTTCATGACAAATCTATGATCTTCTAATGTCACTTCTATATCTAAAAACCACACTATTGTATTTGAATACACCAAACCATCCTATTGATTAGGCCAGTATATCCATTTGTTACTCCACTTGAAGTACCACTTCAGGCAATCACCTGCCACCTGCACAGAAGCCCAAGATCTCCAGATGTAGAGGAGCATTATATGGAGATGAGTCCTTGCTTTTCTCAGTTGGAGAACATAAGAACAGCCATACTGGGTCAGACCAATAGTCCATCTAGCCCAGTAACCTGCTTCCAACAGTGGTCATTTCAGGTCATAAGTACCTGGCAGCAACCCAATTAGTAGTAACATTCCAGGCTACCAATCCCGGGGCAAGCAGTGGCTTCCCCCATGTCCATTTCAGTAGCAGACTATGGAGTTTTCCTCCAGGAAATTGTACAAACCTTTTTTAAACTCAGATACACTAACCACTGTACCTCATCCTCCAGCAGCAAGTTCCAGAGCTTAACTACTCTTTGACTGAAAAAAATATTTCCTCTTGTTTTAAAAGTATTTCCATGTAATTTCATTGAGTCCCCTGGTCTTTGTACTCTCTGAAAGAGCGAAATATCGATTCTCTCTTACCCATTCTACACCACTCAGGATTTTATAGACCTCAATCATATCCCCCCTCAGCTGTCTCTTTTTTCCAAGCTGAAGAATCCTAACCTCTTTAGCCTTTCCTCATATGGGAGGAGTTCCATCCCCTTTATTATTTTGGTTGCTCTTCTTTGAACCTTTTCTAATTCTGCTATGTCTTTTTTGAGACATGGTGACTAGAACTGAATGCAATACTCGAGGTTGCACCATGGAGCAGAGATATTATAATATTCTTGGTCTTATTTTGCATCCCTTTCCTAATAATTCCTAGCATCCTGTTTGCTTTTTTGGCTGCCACCACCACACATTAAGCAGAAGATTTCAGCATATTTTCTACAATGACACCTAGATTTTTTTCTTGAGTGCTGACTCCTAAGGTGGACCCTAGCATCTGGAAACTATGATTCAGATTATTCTTACCAATGTACATCACTTTGCATTTGTCCACACTAAATTTCATCTGCCATTTGGATGCCCAGTCTTTCAGTTTCCTAAGGTCTTCCTACAATTTTTTACAATCAGCATGTGTTTTGACAACTTTGAATAGTTTTGTGTCATCTGCAAATTTAATCACCCCACTCATTTCCAGATCATTTATAAATATATTGAATAACACTGGTCCCAAGATAGATCCCTGCAACACTCCACTATTCACCCTTCTTCACTGAGAAAAATGGCCATTTATCCCTACCCTCTGTTTTCTGTCCAGTAACCAATTCCTAATCCACAAAAGGACATTGCCTCCTATCCCATGACTTTTTAATTTTCTCAGGAGTCTCTTAAGAAGGAACTTTGTCAAAAGCTTTCTAAAAATCTAGATACACTACATCAACTGGTTCACCTTTATCCATATTTGTAGTCATGCCTTCAAAGAAATGAAGAAAATTGGTGGGGCAAGACTTCCCTCTGCTGAACCCATGCTAACTCTGTCCCATTAAACATGTTTGTCTACGTGTTCTGTAATTTTATTCTTTATAATAGTTTCCACTATTTTGCCCAGCACTGAAGTCAGGCAATTTCCCAGATCACCCCTGAAACCATTTTTAAAAATTAGCATTACATTGGCCACTCTCCAATCTTCAGGTGCTATGGATGATTTTAACAACAGGTTACAGATCACTAACAGCAGTTAACAGCCAGTGCCGCCTTTTGCCACAGCTTGGTAAAAGGGGTCCTTAACTCTCCATTGCCTCTGGTACAAATTGTAGGCCTTCTTGGGACAGGGAAATATCCAGTGTACCTGAATATAATTTACCTTGATCTACTACTGAAAAAATCTTGAGCTAAATCCAAATAAAGAAATATGAAACTGAGCTGCCCTAAGCTTTTGTGCCTGACTCAATTTTGCTTGTTGAAGAAAAAGTAATGTTACTTACCTGTAACAGAGGTTTTCTCTAGACAGCAGGATTCATAAGGCATACAATCTCACCCTCTCCCATGCCCTCAAGAATTGTTTTTCCTTCATCTTTAGAAGTAACTGAGGGGTTGATGATCAGAAGTAAACATAGGCACTGGAGGCTATTAGTACCTGCGTTTGCTCCCGCCCCATGATCAGTGCTGGCGAGAGCGTGAAATGAAGTGCTTGCTGGCTCTGACCACAAGTAGCATACAAATTCATGCTAAACAGGGCATTAACTATTCATCCCCAATGTTCAGTGGACAGCATGCCAAACAAGGGTGCTGCTACCGCAGCAAAATGTACACCAGCTTGGAGCTGGCGTTAGGGTTTTTGCAGAGCATTGCGGAAGAATGGGGGGCCCTGTCCAGCATGCTAGCAGGCCTCCCCATCCCACCCTGGACAAGACCGAACCCAACTGACTCCCCCAGGGTGGAAGACTCCCAATCCCAACCCCCATGACAGAAGGCCACCCTCTCCCTGACAGAAGAGAGAGCTGGAGATCCAGTGAAATTCTAGCCCCCTAAATCCCCTGATACCAAAAATGTCCCTGGTGGCCCAGTGGGCAACTCAACCCCCACCCCCGTGGTGGCCTAGTGCCCCCAAACCTCCTCATACCTTTAGAAGGGAGGAGGTAGTAACACACCCTATTCCTTCCAGTGCTGCCTCCAAAATGGCAAAGCCCTGCCCTGTCCAGTGCATCCTCGGATGCACTAGGCAGGGCTTTCCTAACATATATAGAAGTGGCATAGGAAGGAAGAGAGTGCTACTCCTTCCTTCTAAAAGTAGAGGGGGAGTTGAGGTGTACTAGGCCACCAGGGCGGGTGGAGGTAGGATGGCTCACTGGGCCACCAGGGACATTTTTTGGTGTTGAGGGAGGATTAAGGGGCTAGACCTCCAGCCCCCTGTGCCCTTGTGTCAGGGGGGTCTGGGGGCTGGAGGTCCACCAGACCTCCAGCTCCCCCCCCCCCATGTCTAGGGAGTGGGGGGAGATAATGCCACTGGGCCACCAGGGAAACTTGTTGGGTGTCAGGGGGCAGCTAGAGGGGCTGGACCTTCATCCCCTTGCATATGGGAGGTAGGACAGACCTTCTGTTTGACAGGTCTGGGTTTTATTTTTTGACAGCCCAGACCTGTTAAACAACTTCTGCAGGAGGATTATGCCTTGGTCGCATGCCCAGGCACAATCCTCCCGCAGAATGATCAAAACTAATAGCACACATAAATTTGCATGCTATTAGTTTTGATCATGAGGGCTTTAATCCCCCGCACTGTTCTGGTGCTAATGTTCCAGCACTGTTCGGAACAGCATGGGGGAATTGATCATCGGGGCCTAAATTCTGAGCTGTGGTAGAGCAGCGCCATGTCAGTACTACCGGATAATGTCACTCACTTGTGCGCCTTGTCATCCAGTTGCCTGTGGAAAACTTCTCTGACAGGTAGGCAACATTGCTGTTTCTGCAAATATCTTCTGTTATAAAAGGTAATGTTCAGTGGTTATTTGGGGAGTTCTTAAGAAGGAAAAAAGCTGATTCTGTTTGGCCAGAGAAAAAGATATTCAAAGCATGCAAAAGGTGGAGCAAGCATAGACACTCTGTGAAAGCATTTTGTTCCATTTCTGATCTGGCTTGCAAAGAGTTATTCACCTATAGCTTAATTTGGGTATTAGATGTCTCCATGAATACATTTACTCTTGCTCAGAGTAGGAATGAATCCAGTCTGCTTCCCTGTAAGCTACACAGCTTCCAGTAACTCCCACCACTTTCATTCTATTTTTCCGAGTCAGAGGAATGGAATAGAAAAAATGTTTCAGGAGGGAGACTGAGTATTTTATTTTGTAAGCCACCCTGGTACTCATGTAAGGATGGAATAAAAATCTAAATAAATAAAGTAGTTTTCACAATCTATACCTAGTTAATCGTTCCACTGACCACAAATATTCTCTTCCCTTTATTCATATCTAGGGCTTCTGTTCTCATGTGCTTATAAATTATAAACTCAACATTCAACCTATGGTGGTCAGCATTTTTTTTTAATGCCAGCTGCTATGGGCCTTTTATACCTAGATATTCAGTGCCAGGCCATATCTGGCTACCAGTGCTGTATATTCAAGTATAAATCAGCTTCTGGCACTTATCCAGTTACTGGCAATATTCAGATTGACATCCGGATAACTGCCTGATGGTTACACATTTATGCCTGTGTTTACAAAGGTGTGCTATAGGCAAGTTAGCATTTTCAATGTGTGTTAAATGTTAACGTGTGTCAAACGCTAATGCACCTATAGGAATGTATTGGTGCGTTAGCGTTTAACGTGCCTTAACTTTAAAGGTACGCTAAAAATGCTAACGCACCTTAGTAAACATACCCCTTAGCAAACTGAGGGGTCCTTTTATTATGCTGTGGTAAAAGGGGGCCTGGGCTAGTGTCAGCGCATGTTTTTCATGAGCACTGAGGCACCCTTTTACCACAGTGGGTAAAAGTCTGTCTTTTTTCAGGAAAAGAAATGACCTTGTAGTAAGTGAACCACTTGCCGTGTGGCCATTTCAGTTGGGGCACTTACCGCTACCCATTGAGGTGGCAGTAAGGACTCTCCTGCTAACCTGATTACTGCTAGGTAAGCACCAGCACTGCGAAATTCAAAATTTTTCTGTAGCACCAGAAATGGCATGTGCTGGGAGTGAGAACTACTGTGATAGCCCGGTGGTAGTTCCAGATTGGTGCATGGCAAGCCTGTTGCTGTGCGCCAACCCTTTAGTAAAAGGGCCCCTAAATATTGTCATTAGCTAGGTAACTCCTAGCTCCACCCAGACAGGCCACCTTGACATGGCCTGAATAGTGCCATGGCAATTCAGACCAGATTTTCAGCGGCTGCTAAAATTCTGGGTATGACCTGGTAAGCAGGACTTACGCAAAATAAGTCCCAGTGAATATTGGGCCCTTAGGAGTTTATTTTCCAACTACTTACAGGTTCTTTGAGAGTGCACAAAATCAGTGTTTTTGCAGCACAGGTACCAGCACTGGATACTATTTCCGGTGGAATCAAGTACATATATTTATGTATCTGAGGAGTTTACTGTGCGAAAAAGCCATTAAAAAGAGGTTTTTTTTTAAATTCAAGACAGGCCAGAATAATGAAATAATACTAGGGGAAATTAGGTTTTCCACTGTTTATCCAATAAAGACCTATTTTACTGTTTTTCACTGGGCTGTTGTAGAGGTTAGATGAAAACAGGAGTTGGGGTGACGTCAAAAATTGAAGCCAAATAGGTAAATCTCTGTTTCCTTCTCCTCCATGCAGCCGTCATCCCAATTCACTTAAAACAGAGCAAGGAAATCTACGAGCTGCTCTATCCACATTGTTGTTCTTTATTGTTGGTAGCATTTTTATTGATCTCACTTATATTTTTAAACAGGGAAGATAGGTTATCCCGATAGTGAGGTTGCGAAAAAGAGACCATAGTAGATCAGTTGTCCTTAAATAAAAATAAAAATCAGACAAAAGATTGCAAATTAATACTGTCAAGTACTGAGCATGATGTAAATAGGAACAACAAACATAGTTTGACATGTCTATATGCGAATGCCAGGAGCCTAAGAAATAAGATGGGAGAGTTAGAATATATTGCACTAAATGAAAAATTAGATATAATAGGCATCTCTGAGACCTGGTGGAAGGAGGATAACCAGTGGGACACTGTCATACCGGGGTACAAATTATATCGTAGTGATAGGGTGGATCGAATTGGTGGAGGGGTAGCATTATATATTAAGGAGAGCCTTGAATCAAATAGATTGAAAATTCTGCAGGAAACAAACCACTTCTTGGAATCACTGTGGATTGAAATTACATGTGTAAAGAGGAAAAGGATAGTGATAGGAGCAATGGTGTGCTGGAGCCAGCTCGCACCGGCTCGCAAGAGCCGGTTGTTAAATTTTCTTCCGGCTTGCGAGCTGGTTGTTGAAAATAGCAAGCCGGCTCTGGCTCTCCGCCCTCCCTCCCTCCGGATCTGCCTCACCGCCCGCTTGTTTTTTAAATTCTTCGCTTCCAGCGCCGAGTCGCCGACTGTCCTGAGTCCTCCCTTGCCGATTTGCGCTTTAAAAATGGCCGCAGAGACTTCCAGAGGCGGCTTCGCGAGACTTCGGCTGAAGTCTCGGCGGCCATTTTGAAGCACGAATCGGTAAGGGAGGACTCAGGACAGTCGGTGACTCGGCGCTGGAAGCGAAGAATTTAAAAAACAAGCGAGCGGTGAGGGACCGGATCGGGAGGGAGGGAGGGAGGAGAAGAAGAATTCACAAAACAACTCGGGAGGGGGTGGCAGGAGGGAAAAGAGAGTCGCTGCTGGGCATGGGTGGATGAAGGGGGTCGCTGGACATGGGTGCATGCAGGGCAGGGGAGAGGAGGGTACACTGCTGGACATGGGTGCATGCAGGGGAGAGAAGGGTCACTGCTGGACATCTGGGTGCATGCAGGGCAGGGCAGAGGAGGGTCGCTGGGTATGGGTGCATGCAGGGCAGGGGAGAGGAGGGTCACTGCTGGACATGGGTGCATGCAGGGCAGGGGAGAGGAGGGTACGCTGCTGGACATGGGTGCATGCAGGGCAGGGGAAAGGAGGGTCACTGCTGCACATGGGTGCATGCAGGGGAGAGGAGGGTCACTGCTAGACATCTAGGTGCATGCAGGGCAGGGCAGAGGAGGGTCACTGCTGGACATGGGTGCATGCAGGGCAGGGGAGAGGAGGGGAGAGAGAAGAAATGCTGGACATGGATGGAGGGGAGAGAAGAGTGAGGAAGGAGATGAGATGAGGGAAAAGGAAGAGAGGAGAAAAACTGCACATGGATGAAGAAAATAGGCAGAAGCTGAGGACCAGAAATGAAGAAGAAAGGAGGAAAGAAATAAATGGAAAGGAAGCCCTGGAAACGGAGTTAAGAGGACAGATAGCAGCAGAATCGGATACTGGGCCAGCATGATCAGAAAAACAGTCACCAGACAACAAAGATAGAAAAAAAAATCATTTTATTTTCATTATAGTGTTTGGAATATGTTCACTTTGAGAATCAGGTGCTCAACATTAAAAGTTTATATTTATTTACTTATTTATGGCATTTTATCCCACATTAAACATGAATTAGATTGGAACCTGGGATCATTTAATTTTTTTTCCTGGAGAGAGTAATGCATTGCCCCCCTCCCCCGCTATAGCCAGCTCTGCAATTTTGGGGGGGGCGCAGAGGTGGACGGGGGGGAGGGCGCTGAGGTGGACTGGGGAGAGAGCCTGTTGTTAAAAATTTACCAGCACACCACTGGATAGGAGTGTACTACCATCCGCCTAGCCAGGATGAACAGACGGATGCAGAAATGCTAAAGGAAATTAGGGATGCAAACAAACTGGGCAACACAATAATAATGGGTGATTTCAATTACCCCGATATTGACTGGGTAAATGTAACATCGGGGCATGCTAGGGAGGTAAAATTCCTTGATGAATTCAAGGACAGCTTTATGAAGCAGCTGGAACAGGAGTCGACTAGCAGTGACGTACCAAGGGGGGGGGGGCGGTGGGGGCGGTCCGCCCCGGGTGCCAGTGGGTGGGGGGTGCTCCGCTCCCGCCGCTTCCCGTGGCCGTTCCCGTGGCGCCGCACATTAAAAAAACCGGCGAAGCAGCATCGCAGGCAGCGCCTCGCGCCCTGCTTGTAAAAAACAAATCTCCTTCCTTCTCCTCCTCGTCTTGACGTCGACTCGGGCCTTCCAATCAATTTGATTGGAAGGCCCGAGTCGACGTCAAGACGCCAAGACGAGGAGGAGAAGGAAGGAGATTTGATTTTTTTTTTTACAAGCAGGGCACGAGGCGCTGCCTGCGACACTGCTTCGCCGGTTTTAACGGGACTGAGGTGGGGAAGGAGAGGGGCGAAAGGGACTCGGGTGGGGGTGTTCAAGAGATGGGGACTGGGGTGGGGGTCTTAGACAGGGGAGGGGAGAAGGGGACTGGGGTGGGGATCTCAGAGGGGAGAAAGGAAGGGGAGGGGAGAAGGGGACTGGGGTGGGGGTGTTTAGAGGGGAAAAGGGGAGGGCAGAAGGGGACTGGGGTGGGGAGAAGGGGACTGGGGTGGGGGTGTTCAGAGGGGAGAAGGGGACTGGGGTGGGGATCTCAGACAGGGGAGGGGGAGGGGAGAAGGGGGCTGGGGTGGGGATCTCAGAGGGGAGAAGGGGATGGGTGGGGGTGTTCAGAGGGGAAAAGGGGAGGGGAGAAGGGGACTGGGGTGGGGATCTCAGACAGGGGAGGGGAGAAGGGGACTGGGTGGGGATCTCAGAGGGGAGAAGGGGAGGGGAGAAGGGGACTGGGGTGGGGGTGTTCAGAGGAGAGAAGGGGACTGGGGTGGGGGTCTCAGACAGGGGAGGGGAGAAGGGGACTGTGGTGGGGGTCTCAGACAGGAGAAGGGGAGGGGAGAAGGTGACTGGGGGCTGAAAAAAGGGGCAGAGAGAGAGAGAGGGGACAGATCCTAGCTGGAAGGGGGAGCGAGAGGGAGGGCAGACCCTGGATGGATGGGAGAGGGAGGGCAAATGGTGGATTGAAGGGGCAGAGATAAAGGGCAGGCAGTGGATGGAAGGGACGGCAGAGAGGGCAGACACTGGATGGCAGAGAGAGAGAGAGAGAGTGAAGACAGATGCTGGATGGAAGGAAGACGGTGAAAAGAAGATGAGGAAAGCAGAAACCAGAGACAACAAACTGTAAATAAAATATATTTTTTTATTTTTTTTGCTTTAGGATAAAGTATTGTAGATGTGTTAAATGTTTATAATAGAACATGTAAATAAGGTAATCTTTTTATTGGACTAATTTTAATACATTTTGACTAACTTTCGGAGAACAAAACCCCCTTCCTCAGGTCAGGATAGGATACTGTAACAGCACTATACTGTACTGACCCGAGGACGGAGGTTTTGGCCTCTGAAAGCTAAATGTATTAGTCCAATAAAATGGTATTATTTTACTTTCTATATTTGTTTTATTTCTATTTGTTAATTTGTAAAGTGGTGATTGGTACTTGTTAGGTTTTTTTTTCAAATTTACATCTGCTGTCTTTATATTTTGCACAGTACTAGGGGACAGTTTCTGTTTCTGTGGTGTTGCATTGTATGCAGAGTCTGGCATTGGGGGTTCAGTTTAATTTTTGTCTAAATAGAAAGTTTATGATTACTTATTCTATAGTGGATTAGGGTGTATCTGTGTTTGTGAAAAAGACATGGCTTTCAGTTGGCATTGACTGTGCAGGATCTACGATCTGTACTATTCTGTCTGGTTTCATTTTACAATAGGTGAATTGATGTTCTAGTGCTCACTGTAGTGTTTAAGGTGCTTTCCTTTTCCTTGTGTGACTCGTAGAAATGACTGCTTATGGTATGGTAGAATTGCTCTATAGGTCCTGAGTGTTTTGTATTCTCGGCATGCCTAGTACTGGATTTGGGGGGGGGTGTTAAAAAATGACCGGCCCCGGGTGTCAACTACCCTAGGTACGCACTGGGGTGGGGGTGTTCAAAGGGGAGAAGGGGGCTGGAACTGGGGGCTGACAAAAGGGGCAGAGAGAGAGAGGGGACAGATCCTAGATGGAAGGGGGAGCAAGAGGGAGGGCAGACCCTGGATGGATGGGAGAGGGAGGGCAAATGGTGGATTGAAGGGGCAGAGATAAAGGGCAGGCAGTGGATGGAAGGGACGGCAGAGAGGGCAGACACTGGATGGCAGAGAGAGAGAGAGAGAGTGAAGACAGATGCTGGATGGAAGGAAGACGGTGAAAAGAAGATGAGGAAAGCAGAAACCAGAGACAACAAACTGTAAATAAAATATATTTTTTTATTTTTTTTGCTTTAGGATAAAGTATTGTAGATGTGTTAAATGTTTATAATAGAACATGTAAATAAGGTAATCTTTTTATTGGACTAATTTTAATACATTTTGACTAACTTTCGGAGAACAAAACCCCCTTCCTCAGGTCAGGATAGGATACTGTAACAGCACTATACTGTACTGACCCGAGGACGGAGGTTTTGGCCTCTGAAAGCTAAATGTATTAGTCCAATAAAATGGTATTATTTTACTTTCTATATTTGTTTTATTTCTATTTGTTAATTTGTAAAGTGGTGATTGGTACTTGTTAGGTTTTTTTTTCAAATTTACATCTGCTGTCTTTATATTTTGCACAGTACTAGGGGACAGTTTCTGTTTCTGTGGTGTTGCATTGTATGCAGAGTCTGGCATTGGGGGTTCAGTTTAATTTTTGTCTAAATAGAAAGTTTATGATTACTTATTCTATAGTGGATTAGGGTGTATCTGTGTTTGTGAAAAAGACATGGCTTTCAGTTGGCATTGACTGTGCAGGATCTACGATCTGTACTATTCTGTCTGGTTTCATTTTACAATAGGTGAATTGATGTTCTAGTGCTCACTGTAGTGTTTAAGATGCTTTCCTTTTCCTTGTGTGACTCGTAGAAATGACTGCTTATGGTATGGTAGAATTGCTCTATAGGTCCTGAGTGTTTTGTATTCTCGGCATGCCTAGTACTGGATTTGGGGGGGGGGGGTGTTAAAAAATGACCGGCCCCGGGTGTCAACTACCCTAGGTACGCCACTGCCGACTAGAGAAGGAAAAATTCTAGACCTAGTCCTTAGTGGAGTGAATGATCTGGTGCAGAAGGTAATGGTGCTGGGGCTGCTTGATAACAGTGATCATAATATGATCGGGTTTGATATTAGCTTTTAAGTAAGTATACATAGGCCATCAGAGTGGAGGAGTGTGGCCTAGTGGTTAGGGTGGTGGATTTTGGTCCTGAGGAACTGAGTTCAATTCCCAGTTTAGGCACAGACAGCTCCTTGTGACTCTGGGCAAGTCACTTAACCCTCCATTGTCCCATGTATGCCACATTGAGCCTGCCATGATTGGGAAAGCACAGGGTACAAATGTAACAAAAAAAAAAAATACATTAGCATTTAACTTTAAAAAAGGAGACTATAAAGACCATAATAAAGGACGGCAATTATCTCTTTCTTGAAGGCCCAGTGTTGCTTTTAGTTTTTCTGTTGTATATTTGTATGCTGTATTACCCTCTCTTGATTAGTATCTGCCATTTTCAGGGCACAGACCGTAGAAGTCTGCCCAGCACTATCCCCACCTCCCAACCACTAGCCCCACCTCCCACCACCGGCTCTGCCACCGAATCTCTGCTAAGCTTCTGAGGATCCATTCCTTCTGAACAGGATTCCTTTATGTTTATCCCATGCATTTTTGAATTCCATTACCATTTTCATCTCCACCACCTCCCATGGGAGGGCATTCCAAGTATCTACCACTCTCTCCGTGAAAAAATACTTCCTGATATTTTTCTTGAGTCTGCCCTCCTTCAATCTCATCTCATGTCCTCTAGCTCTACCAACTTCCCATCTATGGAAAAGATTCATTTATGGATTAATACCTTTCAAATATTTGAACGTCTGTATCATATCATCCCTGTTTCTCCTTTCCTCCAGGGCATACATGTTCAGGTCAGCAAGTCTCTCCTCATACATCTTGTAACGCAAATTCCATACCATTTTTGTAGTATTTGTTTGCACCGCTTCACAGTGGAGATCCTAGGTCGGTTGCCACCCGGGGCGGATTGCAGCTGCGCACCCCCCCTCCCCGGATGCAGTGGTGTCCGTCCCCCCAGGGTGTAGCACGACATCCCCCCTGGCGCATCAAGCCCCCCCCCAGGTGCATTCTTAGGTGCTGGTAGCAGCCGCGCGGCTGTTGGCTCCACTGGCTGCCTCTGCCCCGGAACAGGAAGTAACCTGTTCCGGGGCAGAGGGAGCAGGGAACCAGCAGAGCCGACAGGCGTGCGGCTGCTCTCTGCACCCTCCACAACGTGCACCCGGGGCGGACCGTCCACACCGCCCCGCCCTTGGAACGCCACTGCGCTTCAATTATTTTTACATCCTTAGCAAGATACAGCCTCCAAAACTGAACACAATACTCCAGGTGGGGCCTCACCAACGACTTATACAGGAGCATCAACACCTCCTTTCTTCTGCTGGTCACACCTCTCTCTATACAGTCTAGCAACCTAGCTACGGCCACCGCCTTGTCACACTGTTTCGTCGCCTTCAGATCCTCAGATAATATCACCCCAAGATCCCTCTCCCCGTCTGTAAATATCAGACTCTCACCACCTAACACATACAGTACGTCTCCCATGGATTTCTACTCCCTAAGTGCATCACTTTGCATTTCTTCGCATTGAATTTTAATTGCCAAACCTTAGACCATTCTTCTAGCTTCTGCAGATTCTTTTTCATGTTTTCCACTCCCTCCTGGGTGTCCACTCTGTTACAAATCTTAGTATCATCCGCAAAAAGGCAAACTTTACCTTCTAACCCTTCAGCAATGTCACTCACAAATATATTGAACAGAATTGGCCCCAGCACCAATCCCTGAGGCACTCCACTACTCACCTTTCCCTCATCCGAGCAAATTCCATTAACCACCACCCTCTGGCGTCTATCCGTCAACCAGTTTCTAATCCAGTTCACCACGTCGGGTCCTATCTTCAGCCTGTCAAGTTTATTCAAGAGCCTCCTGTGGGGAACCGTGTCAAAAGCTTTGCTGAAATCTAAGTAGATTACGTCTATAACACGTCCATGATTCACTTCTCCAGTCACTCAGTCAAAGAATTCAATGAGATTCGTTTGGCACGATTTACCTTTGGTAAAACCATGTTGTCTCTGATCTTGCAACTTATTGGCTTCCAGGAAATTCACTATCCTTTCCTTCAGCATCACTTCCATTACTTTTCCAATAACCGAAGTGAGGCTTACCGGCCTGTAGTTTCCATTTTCTTCCCTATCATCACTTTTGTGAAGTGGGACCACATCCGCTGTTCTCCAATCCCACGGAACCTCTCCCGTCTCCAAGGATTTATTAAACAAATCTTTAAGCAGACCCGCCAGAACCTCTCTGAGCGCCCTCAATATCCTGAGGTGGATCCCATCCGGTCCCATGGCTTTATCCACCTTTAGATTTTCAAGTTGTTCATACACACTCTCTTCCGTGAACGGTGCTATATCCACTCCATTCTCATATGTACTTTTGCCAGTCAATCGCAGTCCTTCTTCAGGATTTTCTTCTGTGAAAACAGAAGAAAAGTATCTATTTAGCAAATTTGCTTTTTCTTCATCATTACCTATATAGCGGTTCGCAGCACCTTTCAGTCTCACAATTCCCTTTTTAGTCTTCCTCCTTTCACTAATATACCTGAAGAAATTTTTGTCACCCCTCCTTGCATTTCTAGCCATTTGTTCTTCCGCTTGCGCTTTCACCAGACGTATCTCTCTCTTGGCTTCTTTCAGTTTCATCCAGTATTCCTCTCCGTGTTCCTCTTCTTGTTTGGTGTCTATTTGAATGAGAGCTCTTTTTGCAGAACAACCTACCAGAGTTTATTAGAGAGAAGTGAACTATATATTTTTCAGGAGGAAATTAAAATCCTGGCTATTTCTGGGTCAATGGATAGAAGATTGGTAACAATCTATTCTTGTTGGCCTGTATTAATAGCTGCGGATGGAGGGTTGGGGGGAGTTCTTTGAGGGTAATGTTTGGGTGTGGTGGTCTGAGGATGGTTGATGCGACTATCAGTGGCGTAGCCAGACCTGAGATTTTGGGTGGGCCCAGAGCTAATATGGGTGGGCATGCACTGTCTATATAAGTTTGAGCAGTGTCTCTTGGGATCCTACAAAATAATGCCTTAGAATTCACTTGATGCCCAACAATTGCCCTGCATCAGTATAACCACATACATACTTAATGGAAAAATTGATATTTTTAAATATAATTACATTATCCCACAATCTCTCCACTGCAAAATGCTATACACAAACTTGTGCAAAAACACACTCATATCCTTACTAAGCCATAACAGCACTAATTCCAAGGACAGGACGAGCTACAACCTTATGCTTGAAAAGGCAGAACTGTAATTACACTAGGCTGTAAAACACTAATATACTATCGTGAAAAAAAAAAAAGCAAAACCAAAAGGGCTGCAAATACTACACGCTAGCAGAATACTGCACCTTGATCACACATGAAAAACACATGACAACAGACATGACACAAGGAACTAGAAAACAAAAAATATGAAGGCAAAATACTAAACTGGAAAGTTAACTCAAGAAGTCAGACTCAGCATGCAGCAATACCAGAAAAATTGAAACTTACATGCAAAATATCACAGATTCACATTTCCAAAAGCTGACATATTCCAATTAATAAATTCTGAATAAAATATTTTTTCTACCTTTGTTGTCTGATCTATTCGCTTTGGTCCCAGTGTCTTCTGTTTTATGCAGTGTCTTCTTTCCATCTGATATTTTTTCTCTCACCATGTCCACCATCCTCCTGTGTCCTTATGTGTCCTGTCTACCATCTGTAGCCCTCTCCCTATCCTTCCTCGAGTTTCAGTATCTGCCCTGAACGTGTTCCAAACCAGCCCTTAAACTCAGCAGTTTCCCTCCATCCATATCCAGCATTTCTCCTTACTTCCCTCCATCCATGTGCTTCTACTTCCTCTGTCTTCCCTGCCCTCAATCCTTGTCCAACATTTTTCCTTCTCTTCCCTGCCCTCCACTCCATCCATGTCCAGCATTCCTCCTCTCTTCCCTCCCCTCCATCCATGCGCATCTCCACCCTGACTTCTCTCCCCTCCCTCCATCAACTCTCCATTCTCCCCTGCCCTCTCCTTCATCCATCCATACCCAGCAAATTTCCTCTCTCCCCTTTCCCCTCCCTCCATCCATCCATGTCCAGCAATTTTCCTCCTTCCCCTGCCCTCCGCCATACATGTCCAGCAACTCTCCATTCTCCCCTGCCTTCTCCTCCATCCATCTCCAGCAAATTTCCTCTCTCCCCTGCCCCCTCCATCAATCCTTGTTGTCCGGCAATTCTCCTCTCTCCCCTGCCCATCCTGTTTATTTCAATCCCCTTCCCCATTCTATCTGGCGTCTCCCCCGCCCCCCCCCCCTCCTCAAAAGAACGAGAATGTGAATGCAGCAGCTCACAGGTTTGCTTGCCCTGTGTTTTGAGTGAACGGCGACGGCTGCGCGGAGGAGTGGAAACTAAATAGCTTCTTTTTGAGGGGGTAAGCAAACATGTGGACAATGGGGAGCCGGTTGATATTGTATATCTGGATTTTCAGAAGGCGTTTGACAAAGTGCCGCACGAAAGACTCCTGAAGAAATTGCAGAGTCATGGAATCGGAGGTAGGGTATTATTATGGATTAAGAACTGGTTGAAAGATAGGAAGCAGAGAGTAGGATTGCGTGGCCAGTATTCTCAGTGGAGGAGGGTAGTTAGTGGGGTCCCGCAGGGGTCTGTGCTGGGTCCGTTGCTTTTTAATGTATTTATAAATGACCTAGAGATGGGAATAACTAGTGAGGTAATTAAATTCGCCGATGACACAAAATTATTCAGGGTCGTCAAGTCGCAGGAGGAATGTGAACGATTACAGGAGGACCTTGCGAGACTGGGAGAATGGGCGTGCAAGTGGCAGATGAAGTTCAATATTGACAAGTGCAAAGTGATGCATGTGGGTAAGAGGAACCCGAATTATAGCTACGTCTTGCAAGGTTCCGCGTTAGGAGTTACGGATCAAGAAAGGGATCTGGGTGTCGTCGTCGATGATACGCTGAAACCTTCTGCTCAGTGTGCTGCTGCGGCTAGGAAAGCGAATAGAATGTTGGGTGTTATTAGGAAGGGTATGGAGTCCAGGTGTGCGGATGTTATAATGCCGTTGTATCGCTCCATGGTGCGACCGCACCTGGAGTATTGTGTTCAGTACTGGTCTCCGTATCTCAAAAAAGATATAGTAGAATTGGAAAAGGTACAGCGAAGGGCGACGAAAATGATAGTGGGGATGGGACGACTTTCCTATGAAGAGAGGCTGAGAAGGCTAGGGCTTTTCATCTTGGAGAAGAGACGGCTGAGGGGAGATATGATAGAAGTGTATAAAATAATGAGTGGAATGGATCGGGTGGATGTGAAGCGACTGTTCACGCTATCCAAAAATACTAGGACTAGAGGGCATGAGTTGAAGCTACAGTGTGGTAAATTTAAAACGAATCGGAGAAAATTTTTCTTCACCCAACGTGTAATTAGACTCTGGAATTCATTGCCGGAGAACGTGGTACGGGCGGTTAGCTTGACGGAGTTTAAAAAGGGGTTAGATAGATTCCTAAAGGACAAGTCCATAGACCGCTATTAAATGGACTTGGAAAAATTCCGCATTTTTAGGTATAACTTGTCTGGAATGTTTTTACGTTTGGGGAGCGTGCCAGGTGCCCTTGACCTGGATTGGCCACTGTCGGTGACAGGATGCTGGGCTAGATGGACCTTTGGTCTTTCCCAGTATGGCACTACTTATGTACTTATGTACTTATGTACTTCTTTACTTACAATGGACTACATGGGCGGGCTGGCTGGCTCTCTTCCACTCCACTCCCGAAGTTGCAGCGTAAAAGCAGCGAGCCAGTCTCGACTCCGTCCTTCGCTTCCTGCCCTCTCTCTGTGCCGTCCCGCCTTCCTCTGATGTCATTTCCTTTTGGGTGGGCGGGACGCTGAGAGGGCAGGAAGCAAAGGACGGAGTCGAGACTGGCTCGCTGCTTGCTGCTTTTACGGCCGCTCGCCGCTGCGGACAACAAAATAAGTCGTCGTCGTCATGGAACTTGGTGAGGGTCGTAAAAGACTGGGCGGGCCTGGGCCGAGATTGGGTGGGCCTGGGCCCACCCAGGCCCACCTGTAGCTACGCCCCTGGCGACTATGAAGCCCTGATTTCATCTTGTTTTTACGTTGTATTCTAGTATTTGTGTTTTTTTGGGGCGGGGGGGGGGGGGGTTCTGTGGTTTTAATGACATTATATACATCACTTTGCATGGGCCTATTATTGACTCACAAGAACGTGATCTATAAATAACTATTAAATGAAATGAAATGAATAATATTTGTATTTTAAGGCATTTGTCTATGGATGTGTGTGTACTGTATTGCATAATTTCATGAACAGTGGCAGCTTGCACTGTGTGGAACATCCTGTCTGATTCTTTCAACATTGGTGTTAACTTTTAAAGCTGTCATCACTTCGGCTTGGCAGTATCGGTTCCAATAGAGCAAGGTAAAATCTGACTCACTATTTCATAGGCTTCTGCTGCCATGAAGTGATTCACCCAAGAGATTTGTTTTAAAAGTCCACGCAAACATTCTGAAGAAAGTGAGTGAAAGAAACAAGTGTTAATGTAGTACTGCAGATGGAATGAATTATAACTGATCATGATGCAATGAAATGTTTGAACGAGCAGAACATGTTCCAGTAACTTAAACACAATTGTGATGACAGCAGGAGAGCTTTATTCAGCAACATGAGTGATGTGGATAGTAAAATTTGGCATTAGTGATTCATACTATTTTCCTGGGAAGAGTCGGGCTATATAGTCAAGTAGTTGTAGCAAAGAGTTATGATACCTAGAAACATTCAAACCCTGCTCCCCCATTCTCCATCATTGACAAAATCTTGAGATAAGCCACTTAAAGCTCATAAGAAGTAACTTTGGAGTCTTAGCAGGCATTGATACCTTCAAGAGTTATTCCAAGGGGCAGCATATCAAATTATAATAATCTTGAAACTTTTCAAAAACCACAGATTCAAGCAATATTTCCCAGTGAAATCACATATAAATTAGTAAGAGGATAAAAGAGCTCACTGTAGCCTCTATGGGGAAATTCTACAAATATGGCTCAAAATTCAGCGTCAAACAAAATCGGTGCTGAACAGTATTCTATAACGGTTGTTCTGGGATCAGCGCCCTTTACAGAATAGCGCATACCACTGGGATTTGCACTCAACTTTGGGCACGAGAAGTTACACCAACCGAAACCAGGTATAAATCCTGGTATGCAAGTTGGGCTCAGACCCCTTGAATTCTATAGCACTGCATACATTTTAAGGGAACGCCCATGGCCTGCTCATGTTGCTCCCATGACCACACTCCCTTTGCAGATCTGCATGGAAATGCTTATATGAGAGTGTAATTGTGTTTTCGTGCAAATCTGCCTTTTCTGCCCCATTTTGGCACCTTACATTCATTAGAAGACTTTTCTTGCTGAAAATTTGACACAGAAGTAGCGCCTAACATTCAGTGTCATATATAGAATTTCCCCCTGTATGCGGTATGTTTTCAAATACCGTAATCTACCTCCTATATAAATAATTGTATTTTTAATGTGTAAGTTATTAAACATCTGTTTTATGCAAAATGTACAATCATGTCAACATCATAAGATGCATCACATATCCTAAGCCCAGGGCTGAGGTTAACTTTAGCCATATGCTGATGTGCAGGGCTGAAGCAATGGCCACTGAATTAATATACAAACAAATCGTTTCCAGAAATGGGAAGGTGGTAGAACTAGAGGACACGAATTGAGATTACAGAGGGGCTGACTCAAGAATATTGTCGGGAAATACTTTTTCACGGAGATGGTGGTAGATGCCTGGAATGCCTTCCCATGGGAAGTGGTGGAGATAAAAACAGTAAAGGAATTCAAAAATGTGTGGGATAAACACAAAGGAATCCTGCATGGAAAGAATGGAACCAAACAAGCTTAGCAGTGCTTAGATGGCAACTCAGTAACTGGGAAGCAAAACCAGTGCCAGGCAGACTTCTACGGTCTGTGCCCTGATCCTGGTTGGACAAATTTGGATGGTTTAAGGTCCAGCTCTTGATTGAGCCCAGAGGGGACAACAGTATTGAACTCAAAGATCAACCTCTGTTCTTCTCTCAGCAGCATGGCATCTAAATTACCACCACACCATCTGGGCTGAAACTGTTTCAGCACAAAAAAATGAAGATCATTCATACTGTGGTTTAACCTATTCCAGTGGCTGACAAGTAGCACTGACATAACGTTCCTTGAAATGCAACTTCTGTGTTCAGTTACTCTAGTCTTTATCATCCTCTTCAACTGGATGATAGTTCATTTTGAATTTCAAATTAGGATCACTTGAATTGAGCCAATAAAAAAAATTGCAAAGGTCTCAACAAAATTTCCTCTCTAAAGGATGAAATTATCACCTATGTACCTCCTTTATATTCTGATATCCTCGCAAAAGGGGTTGTTTTCAGGGAAGCACTGCTCAAAATTGAAAATATATAGATTTGCAATGTCTGGTGCAATGGAGGCACCCATCGCGGTACCCTTGATCTGCTGGAAAAACTTTTGTTGGAAACAAAATTTTTTTTAATTCAATTTATATTTTACAACTCAAAAAAGAATAATGATAAGATAGAAATTGGAAATTAAAATAAATCAAGTCGCAATATACATTATTAGGCAAAATACACTTATCCTTCAACCTATATATTTAAGAACTATGGATCCAAGAAAAGGAAAAAATAAAAACAACTTGAGAAAAAACTCAGAAAATAATATTACTGTCTGTTTCCCATGCAGCTCTTATGCATATCATACAGTGAGCTATCTGGTTATTTAACTTTCACATTAACATCCTCATTTGCAACTAAAAAGTCTTCTAATTGTTTGGGTTCAAAAAATTGAAATTGTTTAGTTTGATATAATACTCTACAAATACAAGAAAATTTTAATATATAATTCACTCCAAGGGCTACTGTTCTTTGGCGCAATGCCAAGAAACCCTTCCGCCTCCTCTGAGTCTCTCAAGAGAGATCGGGGTAAATTCTTATTTTAGAACCCAAAAAAGTAGCATCCAAATGTCTAAAGGAAAGTCTTAATATAGCATCCCGATCCATTTCCAGGGCAAATGAAACTAACACAGTAGACCTCTGGGTAATAACTTCTAATGAAGACTCCAAAAAAGATGTCAAGTTCATCACATTTCCTTTGTTTGGTTGAAAATGTGTTTCTTCTGATTTTGATTTTTCTTGTAGATATTGTACCCGCTCAATTGGAGGTAGTGACTCATTCGACATCCCCAATATATTAGTCATATATTTTTTTACTATATCAACTGGCATAATTAGAGGGGATATTGGAAAATTAATAAACCTCATATTAAGTTTTCTTGTTTTATTTTCCAAATATTCTACTACTACTACTATTTAGCATTTATATAGCGCTACAAGGCATACGCAGCGCTGCACAAACATAGAAGAAAGACAGTCCCTGCTCAAAGAGCTTACAATCTAATAGACAAAAAAATAAATAAAGTAAGCAAATCAAATCAATTAATGTGTACAGGAAGGAGGAGAGGAGGGTAGGTGGAGGCGAGTGGTTACAAGTGGTTACGAGTCAAAAGCAATGTTAAAGAGGTGGGCTTTCAGTCTAGATTTAAAGGTGGCCAAGGATGGGGCAAGACATAGGGGCTCAGGAAGTTTATTCCAGGCGTAGGGTGCAGCGAGACAGAAGGCGCGAAGTCTGGAGTTGGCAGTAGTGGAGAAGGAAACAGATAAGAAGGATTTATCCATGGAGCGGAGTGCACGGGAAGGGGTGTAGGGAAGGACGAGTGTGGAGAGATACTGGGGAGCAGCAGAGTGAGTACATTTATAGGTTAGTAGAAGAAGTTTGAACAGGATATGAAAATGGATAGGGAGCCAGTGAAGGGTCTTGAGGAGAGGGGTAGTATGAGTAAAGCGACCCTAGCGGAACACGAGACGGGCAGCAGAGTTTTGAACCGATTGGAGAGGGGAGAGGTGACTAAGTGGGAGGCCAGGAAGAAGCAGATTGCAGTAGTCTAAACGAGAGGTGACAAGGGTGTGGATGAGGGTTTTGGTAGAGTCGAAACATATAATTTCTATCCTTAATTGAGGTTTGTCCTAAAGATTCCAACAGTTGTATTTTCCCCTCTAATTGTTTAGTCTCAGAGGTTTGTTGGTCAGTTATCTGTACCTGCTGGAGGAGAGCTTCTGAAATTAACTTAATTTCAGCAGAGTTTTTAGCAGTTTGTAACTCCAAAGAGGAATGCACAGTAAAAGTTAAATCCCAGAGTGACTCTATAGTCACTATGGCAGGTTTGACCAAAGTGCCCATTATAGAAACAGGAGGGGAAGCACTTATCTGATTTAGTGTACTCACAGTCCGTTTTCCTACCAAACCAGTCCTCTGTTCTTCTAGCAGATCAGTCAGGTTCCCTCACTGCTGACTCGTTGCCCCTTCAGGGGAGCGGTTAACAGATCCTGCTTCTGCTCCTATCCCTCCTGGTTGTGGGAGAGCCGCACGCACGATGGGGCTGAAGGAAACCCTGTCTTCACTGTTGGCCGGCTCAAAGATGCCAGCTCCAATAGCAGGGTAAGATGCCTGTCTGGGATCCCTCGTTAGCCCGAATTGATCCAGCATCATCTGCTGCGAATGGTAGGTCATGGTAGGGGTAGAGGGAATAACCCGTTCCTTTCCTCTCCTTTTCCCCATGATTCCAAGGTCCAGGAGTTCCTTCGTAGCGATTTTGTTGGAGCGCAATCCGGGCACGTCTTGAACAGCAGCACACTAAGCAGCCATCTTGGATCTCCTTAGTCGATCGGAAACAAAATTAATTTGAGTAAGGTAAATCACTGCCATGGCAATGATAAACCGATTTGGAATCCTCAAATGTGTTGTCCTATCATATGTCTCAATATTTGTTCAACTACAGCATGTGCTTCAACCTGGTGGGATATTGGTGTATAATGATTCGATATCAACAGTCATCAAGATAATATCCTCTAGATCACTATCAAATTTGTCTAACAAATTTATCATGTGGGAGAATCCTTCACATAATATTTAATTTGTGGTATAAATTGTCTTAAGAAAAAAAAATCAACGAATTTTAACAGTGGCTGTAAGATCAACCCATTTCCTGATATAATGAGTCTACCAGATAGATTAATAGCAGATTTATGTACTTAGGCAGAGTATAAATTGTTGGGAGTAAAGGGCATGAAACTGTCAAAAATGACTTTTCTTTCGCAGTAATATATTCTGCCTCATATACAAATTCAGTGGTCTGGCTAATCTCACCTTGCAGCCTACTAGTGGAGTCTTCATCCAATGGCAAATAATATTCAATGTCTGCAATCTGTCATTAAAACATTCCTATATACTGTTCTCTATCCATGATGACAATTCCACCACCTTTACTGGGTTTGATGACTTGCATGATTCCGAGAAAGTGGACTGAGTCTCCATCTTATTCAAATTCTGGAATTCTTTCCAAGAATTACTTTCTAATTTTGAAATGTCACGTATGATGCACTGATTGAAGGCAGTAATGAATGGATCTGGTGGAACTGATGGTATCCACTAAGAATCATTCCTAACCACAGATGTATCAATGGAATTGGTAGTATGTTCTGAAAAAGTGTGTGACCTATAGTTTACGTGAGAATCGAAACAGATCAATTCTTATCTGAAAAGTGTCATATTTTCCACTGAGAAAGAAAGACAGCCCCTTTTGTAGTAAGCAAATCTCCTTATCAGTAAGAGTAACATGATAAATTGAAAATGGGAATTTCTGCTACCAAGGGGGCCTGTAGAAATTTTTATCTGCCCCTGCCACTGAACTGAAAAGTTTGGTAAGTTTGATGATTGCAACCTCTTGGGGCAGTCTTCGGTGTTTCCTCTGACTAAATTTGGTCTAAAAAAGCTGTTGTAGGATCAGGCATCGGTGTGTGTGTGTGTGTGTGTGTGTGTGTGTGTGTGTGTTGGGGGAGGGATTCAAACACTCCTCGGAGTCATTCCTATTACATTTCCTATTTCTTCCTTTTCCTCATAAGTAAATTGTCTCTTTCAATAGGATCACTGTGATTAGTACAAAGAGGTGGATTAGAAGCAATGGCTTTACTATGGGTAAATATTAACTTTACAGTAATCCTCTGAGTCTCTTTTCATTCTGTCAGTCTTAACCTTTTTTTTATATCATTTCTAAAGGTATCAATGTGGCTATTTACATCATTATGATCAAAATTTTGATCTTCACTTTTTAATAAGTCAATCTTTGTTTCTAAATTGGCTTTTAATACATCATTCTTTCTTTTTCTTTGAAGTTTCAACAATTAAAATCATTAAGTCCAGAGAACACTTATTTAAAATCGCACACCCTGATCATCAAGGAACAGATGTGGCTCTTTTAGATTTGTGAGATCTCTAGGGATTTTCTGTGTCTGATAATACTGAAGAATCACTGCATAGTGTAATTCATTGTGTACTATGTTTTCTTGAGATTTACAACTTCTGACCACTTATCCATAAGGGTTTCAGAACTAGATTTATCTTCATTGAATGGTGAAGGGTTCTGTAAAAGACACTGAAGGCAATCTTCAAAGAAATACAAAATATCATCCCAGGGCTGAAAGGCCATGCTCCTTCTTCCAAAATAGCAAACACAAAAAAAGGGGAAGTCCAAACTCCGCAACAAAACAGAAGACAGCAAACAAGGGGTGGAGTAAAAAAAGCAAAAATTAATGAGGTATGCACTATTCGATGAAGATGAATCTAGTTAAGATGCTTAATTGTAGAGAACAATCTTGGATTTTTAAACTAAGAACTATGATACTGAAAGGCTTAAACATGGAAGTGGAGTGGATGATACTGTTATGACCTGCGGAATTCTGACTGGCCTGGCTAATGTGAGATAGGAAACAAATTATTTATTTTAGTAGTAGTAAAGGGTATTCAAATGAAATACATCATCCTAATTTGATGTCTTTTTAGGGGTTGTCCTTGAAACAGCAAAAGCGAAACATGGTACATGTCGAACTTCTTAAAGAGATGAGTACAATCTTTATATTCATAAATTAGTAAAAATATCATTAAATCGAGATGTTTAAGAATCGATAAAGAAGTGGGTATTGTAAATTTCTGGGTGAAAACTTATGATATACCTGTGAGCTGCATCGCCAAGGTTAGATTTGAAAGTGTTTCAACATATCTGGTGATAGAAGTTTGCTATTTTGTGAAGTCTACTGAATGTATACTCTATACTGCTATCTTGGTGGTTTTAAATATTTCAAAGGTATTAGTTTTAGCAGTGCAGGGTATAGTGCTGATATGTAAGGCTCGTGCCAGTGGTGATATCATCAGTGTTCTAAAGTGAAAGAGCAGTTGGGAGGGTAATCCTGGCAGAGTAGGATGTGTGGTGACTGCTCTCAGTGAAATTGGCTGGTTTTATTGGAGTTTAGCGCAGCTAGCATGTGAAAGTTGAAAGTGATTGAGATGAATGTTTGACTGACTGAGCACTGCTACCTTTGAATATTAGGTAGACTACAGAGATCTGACACAGGTGATAGGTGGTTCTGCAGGACAAAAAGTGCATGAATGTGAGGCAAACCAATAAAAACTAAAATATATTGAACACTGGTGTCCATCATCAGTCAGTTGTTTGAGTTGTAGTGACACTATTGGGCTCATTTTCGAAAGAGAAAGGCGACATAAATTGGAAGATGGATGTCCTTCTCACAGGGTCGTTCAAATTGGTGTAATCGAAAGCCGATTTTGGACGTCCCCAACTGCTTTCAAGTTCAAGGGGGTTTGTCAGAGGTGTAGCGTGCCTAATACTAGGATGTCCTCGACCCATAATCGAAAGAAACAAGGACATCCCTAACGAACACTTGGACGACTTTACCTGGTCGTGTTTTTCTTACGACCAAGGCACAAAAAGGTGCCCGAAATGACCAGATGACCACCAGAGAGAATCAGGGATGACCTCCCCTTACTCCCCCAGTGGTCACTAACCCCCTCCCACCCTCAAAAAACATATTTACAAATATTGATTGCCAGCCTCTATGCCAGCGTCAGATGTCATACTCAGGTCCATCACAGCAGTACACAGGTACCTGGAGCAGTTTTAGTGGGTACTGCAATGCACTTCAGGCAGGCAGACCCAGGCCCATCCCCCCCCCCCCCACACCTGTTATGTTTGTGAAGGAAACAGCAAGCTCTCCAAAACCCACCACAAACCCACTGGACCCCCATCTAGATGGCCCTTCACCGATAAGGGCTATGGTAATGGTGTACAGTTGTGGATAGTGGGTTTTGGGGGGGGGGTGGGGGGCTCAGCACACCAGGTAAAGGAGCTATGTACCTGGGAGCAATTTCTGAAGTCCACTGCAGTGTCCCCTAGGATGCCCGGTTGGTGTCCTGGCATGTGAGGGGGACCAGTGCACTACAAATGCTGGCTCCTCCCACGACCAAATGGCTTGCATTTGGTCGTTTCTGAGATGGACGTCCTTGGTTTTCATTATTGCAGAAAATCAGAAACGACCAAGTCTAGGGACGACCATCTCTAAGGACGACTAAATTTCAGGATTTGGGCGTCCCTTACCATATTATCGAAACGAAAGATGGATATCCATCTTGTTTCGAAAATACGGGTTTCCCCACCCTTGGATCGGGACGTTTTGCGAGGACGTCCAAATCGAAACGAGGACGTCCCTTTCGATTATGCTCCTCTTTGTGTTTTTTTGAAGGAGTGGAGAACAGCCCCAAGTCAACCAGCTGCAAATTTGAAAGTAAAGCAGCACTGACCAGAACAGAGCTGGCATTTAAAGTGAGCAGCCTGTGTTAAAAAGATAAAAGCAGTTCTGCAGGTACTGCTGAGGTAGTGCCTGTAGAATGCATGGCTTAAGAGAAAGAAAGGAAGTGTAATAGAGGAGCAGTTGGCACTCATTACAAAAAAGTACTCAGCACTTTTTATTGATAAAGCTCCAAAGTGATATAGCAGACAAAAGTGTACACTCAATGGGGCCCTTTTACTAAGCCGCGTAGGTGCCTACACGCCAATTCAGAACCACTACCCATCTACCACGTGGCCTGGGTGATAATTTAATTTTTTACGCATGACGGAAAGTTTCCAGCGTGTGACGCTAACTGGGCTGTAATCGGCATTGTACGCTCGCTTACAATTACCGCCCGGTTAACGCGTGAGACCTTACCACTAAGTCAATGGGTGGCGGTAAGGCCTTAGGCCCAAAATGGATGAGTGGCAATTTTCATTTTGCTGCACGTCCATTTCAGGCCAAAAATAAAAAGGCCTTTTTTGCAGGTGCGCTGAAAAATGGGCCTGCGTGCACCCAAAAAATACGTCTACACAAGCGCAGGCCACTTTTAGGTGCACCTTAGTAAAAGGACCCCAATGTCAGTAAGGAGGCACTGATCCTTGGAATGTAGAGGAAGCAATATTCCAAGTTACATTTTCTGATTAACACTGATAAAGTTCCAGCTGCAAGGAGTGCTGCTCTACTATAAAAATTAGGAAGCAAATGTCACTAATAGAAAAAAAAACTGAGTTAAGTTTGACACCTGTATTTTTAGAAGAAATCCCAAAGAGCTTAAAACATTTAAATAGGTGAAACCTTTGGTCAAAATCGTGACAGAGGGGACATAAGAACCAGTCACAATTAATTTAGGGACATCTGATTATTCATTTTATTTTGTCTAGATAGCTAGTGCTAATAAAGGTATTGTTTTTCTTAAAGGAACAGAACACATTTGAAACACAAAATAAAAGGGCTCTTAGATTAGGGAGATAGTTTTCTCTCCCTTTTCATTTGTTTAAAGTCAGGCAGTAGGTTCAACACAAAAGGTTCCAGAAAACAGCAGATGGAGTCTGTTCCAGTAGTGGAAGGAGAGCTAGCCAATGCAAGCAAGTTGCAAGCCATCAAAGACAGGTTTCTTTTTTAATTCTTCAGAGACTGAGACAAAAAGAAAAGACAAAATTAAGGACAGAAACAGACACAAAGAAAAATTTTAGGAGGAGACAGAGACAAAGAAAAACACACACAAGCACACAAACAGTTAAACATAAAAGTGTACTTACCTGATTGAGGGTATCCAATTTTATGAAGAGTGTTCTACTTGTAAAGAAAAGGATAATTGTGAGAAAAGAACCAAGCTCTTTCAGTTAATGTAGTAAAAAAAATTTATAACCAAAGATAAGAGGTAACTTATCTGATAGTCGATGCTGTTATTCCAACTTCATTGAAGAATGGTGGTAGTTTGACCTTCAGTTAGAATTGCTTCATAGATACCTGAATCATTAATATGAAATATTTAGACGTTTAAATCATTTATTTATCTGTGCACAGTTAAGAGAAATTATTTAACAGAATTTTCTGAACTTTAATTTATTATATACAATAAAATTTGATTATTATTTGCAACTATGCCCATGCTTCATTGTTACCCTATTAGTTGATCTGTTCACCGTCATTCTGAAACAAGACTTCAAACCTTACACCTAGTGCTGTTATGACACTCATTGGAGAGAGCCCACAGTCTTGTCCAGGAATTGGGTTGCTGGTTTATGATGCACAGTTGCAATGCCATCATTTCTATCCCTGAGTCCAAGGTTAAACCCCTAGGGATACAAATAGTCACTTCAGCAATCAGTCCACATGACACCTGGATAAATTCTGTAGGTGCATCCTCATAACACAGGATCAAAGATGTAGATGTGCGTTTCTGCCCCTTTCACCTTAGTCCAACATTCATCAACCCCTCTCCCAGAGAAAAGTAGGTACATTTGTAACAAGAACCCCTTTTACATATTCTTCCCCTCCCCCTAAAGAAAAGCAGGTACACTGGTAACATGAATCCCACTTTACACATCCCCCTCCCTTCAGAGAAAAGCAGTTATATTGGTAACATGAATCCCCTTTACACATCCTCCCCCCCCCCCCCAAAAAAAAAACATAATTAATGGTATACGCAACTGTCAGCTACAGCCATCGGATGTCTTCATTGGTTCCTCTGTTCCACCCACTCTCGATGGTATCTGGTAAACATGAAATAGTTATATATGAGGAGCAAACATTGGAAATATGCCTACATACCCCAGATGATCTCTGCCACCTACTACAAGTGCTGCCGCAACCCTGGCTGAGATCAGCAATTCTAGAACCTATATGCCCCCTTAGGGCCTCCGTAAATAGTAACGTGGAGGGGCATAATCGAACATTGCCGGCGAAATAGATCGCCGGCAATCTATTTTGGCAGCGGCGCAACAGCTGGCCGGAACCGTATTATCGAAAAAGATGGCCGGCCATCTCTTTTTTCAATAATACGGTTTAGCCCAGCCAAATGCCAGAGTTCGCCGGGTTTGAAATGGCCTGTTTTGTTTTTCAGCGATAATGGAAAAAAATGCCGGCGATCTCAAACCCAGCGAAATCCAAGGCATTTGGTCGTGGGAGGAGCCAGCATTTGTAATGCACTGGTCCCCCTCACATACCAGGGCACCCTAGGGGGCACTTCTAAAAATATTTAAAAAATACAAAAAAAGCTCCCAGGTGCATAGCTCCCTTACCTTGGGTGCAGAGCCGCCCAAATCCCCCCCCCCAAACCCACTCCTCACAACTCTACACCATTACCATAGCCCTTATGGGTGAAGGGGGGCACCTACATGTGGGTACAGTGGGTGTTGGGAGGGTTTGGAGGGCTCAACACTTAGCACCACAAGTGTAACAGGTAGGGGGGGGGATGGACCAGGGTCTGCCTGCCTGAAGTGCACTGCACCCATTAAAAACTGCTCCAGGGACTTGCATACTGCTGTCAGGGACCTGGGTATGACATTTGATGCTGGCATAGATGCTGGCAAAAAATTGCTTTATTTTTATTTTTTTCATGTGGGAGGGGGTTGGTGACCACTGGGGGACTATGGGGAGGTCATCCCCCATTCCCTCCAGTGGTCATCTGGTCAGTTGGGGCACCTTTTTGAGGCTTGGTCATGAAAATAAAAGGACCAAGTAAACCCGGCGAAACACTGCTTAACGCCGCTTTTTGTTTCCATTATCCACAAAAGCCGTCCATCTGGTAGCCACGCCCATGCCCGCCCATGTCCCGCCTTCGCTTTGCAGGCTACACGCCCCTTTGAACCTTCGCCGGCGAGGCGACGGGAAAGCAATGATGCTGTCAAAAAAGCAGCTTTCGATTATACCGATTTCGCCGCTTTTCCGAGATCGCCAGCCATCTCCCGATTTATGTCGGAAGATGGCCGGCGATCACTTTCGAAAATAAGCTGGACAGTAACACAGTAGATGACGGCAGAAAAAGACCTGCATGGTCCATCCAGTCTGCCCGACAAGATAAACTCATATGTGCTACTTTTTGTGTATGCCTTACCTTGATTTGTATCTGCCATTTTCAGGGCACAGACCGTAGAAATCTGCCCAGCACTAGCCCCGCCTCCCAACCACCGGCTCTGCCACCCAATCTCAGCTAAGCTTCTGAGGATCCATTCCTTCTGAATAGGATTCCTTTATGTTTATCCCACGTATGTTTGAATTCAGTTACACATTTCTATTGATGGTTAGCCATCAGGGTGCTCAACAAACATCCCACAAATCTTGACTATTTGGAGGATAAGTCTTCACTGGCTAGGCGATTGAAGGTCTGCAGCTATTGGCTCTGAACAGAATGCAATAGTTCAAAACCAGCAAGTTCTGTGATATGCAACTTTGAGTCACTGGGTGCAACATATGTGCAATCTATGATGCCTATGACCGAGGGGAAGCGATCTGTGCCATAGAACTGTCCCATGTTGTTCTGCAGGGCCTGGGGGAAAATGATGTACTCTGAGGTGTGGGTAAGGAAAACATCAAGAAACTGGGTGAGGCAATTGGAAATGGTAGGCTGGGTCAGGCCCACATTCATAGCTAGGACAGACTGAGAGTTACTATGGCCAGAAAAGCAAGAGAGATGGTGACCTTCAGATAGACAGGAATAGGATTGTTCTGAAAGGTCGTGGGCTGTCACACAGGTGCTGGATGGTAGACCTGTCAAACTGGTACCTGGTAAGGCATTGGGCATCGGTGAGCTCCAGGAAATTGGAACAAGGCCTAAATACCCAGGGATGGAGGTATCTCCTGCATCGTCTCTCCTCCAAACCCTCTTCAACCTCAATCAAAATGTGCACCAACAGTGCATACAGTTCAGCCATTACCAAACACCACAGGTGCAACTGTCTTATCCCAAACTAAGGACTGTGCACATTGCCACCTACTGCACCTAGTGAGTATAGTGAGTCCCTTCACCAACAGACAATGCCCAACACTCACTCTCCTACCACCAGCAAACAGTCCTGACACACAGACACAGCAGCAATCACTCAGCCTCCCAACACCAACATTCAGTCTTCACACACACAGCTACAACATAAATCATGCACTCTCCTCCCACCAACAAACAGTCCACATACTCACAGCAGCAGCACAAAGCACAGGGACAAACTGGGACTGGACAAACAGAGGAGCACTGAAAGACAGAAGACAAGCAGGTAAGGGGGTTTAATGGGGGTGTGGAGGTGAGACAGAGGAGGCAAGGAAAGAAATGTAAAGGGCACAAGTTTGATACTGGGTCAAACAGACAAACATTAAGAGAGCACTCTGCAACTCTTTCTCAATAACCAACACTCCTAGCTCTTCATTCTCCACAAAATCACAAATAGGTCAAAAGACAAGTTGGCTCTTACCTTAAACGCTTTTAAAGTGGGTCTAATTTTGTACGTTTTTTCCCCTAGCAGTGGGAAACTGTTTTGCTGTCCGTTATGGGCTGGAGATGTCCATTCCATAAGACTGCCCGTCACTTCCACATCACGCCTATGAAGCACCCCTCTGGAAATGTTTAATTCTAGACGTATTGGTGTTTTGCGACAGTTTTTTCCCTTTTGTTTCATTACACTCTTTGTACGTTTTTCTCTGAGAAAAATGTATATGTGCCTTTTGTGTCATATTTTGGATGTTTGTCTCTTTCAAAAATGAGCCCCTGATTGTTCTAACATAAATAAACCAGACAGGGTAAAATCCAAGCTATTAATATGGAACAAATAACCAGAGGTTTCCATGCCCTGACACCCCAGGTTGTGCTTCCTTCTTGTATTTCTGTTAATAACTTAAATTCTTGATCATTCTTTCTTGTCCTTATAATGGCTTCAACTGCTCTACACCATCCATCTTCACCAATCCATCAACAGCAATTGAAAGACTACAACATATAATCACATATGGTAATTAAAACACCTTCAAAATGAGAGATGCAAAGCTTTCATAAGAACATAACGTAAGAATTTTTTTGTTAAAGTCTTTTGCAAAGGAATGAGCTTTTGTAATGAGAGGTGTAACTCTGTAGTTAGTTTGCTTTTATGAGTTTTATTTGGGGAGTTGTAATGCTTGTTTGCTTACTGTTTGGCATTTGCTCTGTTAGACAAATTATTTTTTTTTTGTTTTGTATTAGGGTTGATGGTCATTGTTTGTAGATATTGATTATGTATGTGTAATTGTAACCCACCTTGGTTAAGGCGGGATATACATTTAAAATAAATAAATCTAACCCAGTATCCTGTTTCCAGCAGAGGCCAGTGCAGGTCATATGTACCTGGTGGAGTCCCAAAAAGTAGTTACATGCTACCTGGAATAAGCAGTGGCTTTCCCCAGGTCTACTACAATTTTATTTATTAGGATTTATTTACTGCCTTTTTGAAGGAATTCACTCAAGGCGGTGTACAGCAAGAATAAATCAAACATAAGCAATAGACAATTACAGAACTAAAAATATTCAATCAACAATACAAAGCATGGTATAGTATGCTACATTACAATGTCAACACAATACACAATGAAACATTTTAATAGACAGCAGTTATAGTTATAGTACTTATAGTCCATTATTACCAAACATAGCGGATAACAATAAGAGAAACTAGAAAATGCATCTAGGATCATACATCAAAATTGCCAGCCCAAAAAAAGTTAATTTACTATATTCAAAACATATTTCCTAAAAAGATAGGTTTTGAGCATCTTCTTAAAACTGACAAAACTAGAAAAAGCTTTGATACCATCTGGAAGCTGTGGCCACAAAGTAGCTGCTTGGTACGTAAATGTTAGCTGAAATAATTTCCAGTAGTGGATACCTTTAGGACTAGGAAATGTTAACAGGTTGAAATGTCATACAAGATGTGATTTCCCATATGCAGGTCTACATATTAATGTACCATACTAATGGTTTAAGGACTTTTCTACCCAGAATTTGTCCAAACCTCTTTTAAGAACCTAAACATGCATAAATTAAAAATGATCATTGAGACCCTAAGGTGCAAACATTCAAAAGATGTATGTTTAGAGTGCTTCAGTTTATCGAAATTTCACTCCATTTCCTGTTTGTCATTGCAGACTTCTTTTTTCAGATTCCAGAACTTCCTGGTAGCCGGCACTTAGAATGTGATGTTGCATACCTGATGCCCTGTATTTCCAGCACTGATCACAGCCTACCCCAACCACAACAACACTAGGTAGATAACCTGTACAGTTTTAGCATGTTCGTCTACCTTCTTGTCTCTTAATTTGGTGAGCAATTATATTTATATTTATAGTATTGCATAACATATCTGCTTCCCACACTTGAAGCTGCCCCAAGGCTGAGAGCCAAAAATGCAGCTCCCATGTGCAATTATATGCAGAATATTGATGTGCAGTAAAGCTCCTTAAGGCTGTATCTCTTTGCAAAATAACCAGTTTTTTATTTTATTTTTATTAGATTATGCATGTAGAATCAAGTAATTAACAACTTGTACAATAAATAGAAAAGGAAGATACCTTCCATTCTATAAAAAAGGAAAACTAATTAAACAACAAACAATATAATAATCTTGTAGTCCCCAATACGGGATCAGACAGAAATTACAGAGATATTATAAAAAAAAGAAAAAAAAATTCCAAAGTTTATGGCCTAAACAACAACGACAATCTTAATACTCAAATATGACATACCTCTTAATGCCTCTAAATAGGGGGCACATTCACCAACTGCAAAGGAAATTTATTATCAAGAAATTGTTTTAAATGTATTGGGTCATAGAATACATATCTAACATTTTGAAATTTAACCAAATACTTTACTGGAAATCACAGGAAAAATTCACCACCATGTTGTTGAACTCATGGGCGGAGATCCAGAAAAGACTTGCGTCTCTGCTGGGTTTTCCTGCCCATACCAGGAAAACACCACAATTTCTGGCCCATATAAAACTCCACAAGGTACCCAAACTAGCCAATACACCCCCCCCCCATGTCTCTCATTCAGAGGGGGACCTGGCTCATGACTCCGCTAATGCACCCCCAAACCACGGTGGAAGTGGACTACAACAGCTGCAGTGGCTCTGTCCTCCCCTGTGGGGCTTGTCCTGTCACCACTCTCCAGAGGTGCTGGCTGCCTTAGCTGCCCTCCGGAAATCTGGCCACCTGGTCAGCTAGAGGGCAGGTGGAGATAGGTTGGCCTTGGGTGCAGGTTGTCCACCAGTGGCAGCTATGTAGGCCCACAGATCCTGACAGATACCTAGCAGCTGCCGCTATAGTTTTTCATTTGCCTGGCAATGATCCTCCATCATGCGCTGCCTCTGCTCATTAGCAGCCTCCAGGGCCCAGACCCCCCTGAAGTATGATGTCCAACTTCCTTTGCTAGAACTCAACCAGGCCTTGATTCTGTGCCAGAAGTCTGGTGGCCCGCCGAACCACCTACCTCCTGTGCTGGTGAAGTCCCCTTCTCTGTCTGGCCTGTGGCTTCTCATGACCTTCATCAATGTCCCTGTTCCTGTCATTGGCAACATCAGCAAATGCTGCAGGGGGGGTGGGAGGTCCACTTCTGAGGCTCCTCAGTTGTCTCATGTTCTACTTCGTCAGCCCCAATGGCCTCCTGTGCCTCCATTGCTGCTACTCCTGATGGCACTGTTGTTGCTGCTGCCCCCTTCTCCACAGCATATGGCTGGCTGGGCTGCTGGCTGCTGGGTCCTGCCTCACCCTCTGAGTCGCTGTTATCGACTGCATAACAAAAGTGGATGAAAGGTGTTTTATGCAGAAACTAACCTGTCACTGTGCTGCACCCTTCCTTTACAGACCCCTCCATGGGCACCTCCAGCACACAGATGATGATGAGGAATGCTATTCTCATGCAACCCAAAAATGTCTTCCTCCACGTGCAACATTGCTGCAGCCAAGGGGTATGGGGCACTGTGTAACGGAGATCCCAAAGTGCCAGATAGGCACATTTGCAGGTGGATAGAGAAAGAAGGATTATGGATGGGTTGCAGAGGTCATATGCACTGGTTGATAGGTCAAGGGGGAGGGAGAGAAAGAAGGCACCAAAATAGTACAGAGTTCCTGACCTGCCACTAACGCCTCCTCCCTGTGGAATATTTAGGAGATGACCCCTGATATTCAGGTCTTTCACCATGTCCTCTGATGTGCCTTCTCTTCCCCTCTTCCACCTACCTTAGAACCTGGCCTACACAAGGGAGTGTGATCAGTGAGCCCCGCCCCCCCCCCTCAATGACCCTGCTTGTGAAAGGGAGAGAGATATAGAAGAGAGCCAGGACAGCTTGCATGTGCCAAACATACCCAACTCCTCAGGCTGGGCCGACGTGACTTGGCGCCCAACTCCATGTATCCCCTCCTGGGGGAGGAGAATGTACACTATCTGTTCCAGGGGGCTGAAGTTTGTGTCACCTGGAGCGTTGGTGCCAGCCTTGCGGTGGACCTCCTGCTTCAACTGGCACCATTTCCTTTTGTAGTCCTCAACCTCCTTGTTGCCAAGATAAACTGCATCGAGGTGCTCACATATGGCACCCCACATCCTCTCCTTGGTGGAGGCTGAGAACCTCTGTCCCCTGGGAGCAAATAAGTTTGAATATCTCTTGGAGATCTCCCTCATTAGCAAGTTGATCTCAGCATCTGTGAAGATGCTCTTCCTGCTAGGAACTGCTTTCTTTGTAGCCATTGTGAAAACATCAAAGGGAGATTTGAAAATACCATGATGAATGTTTAAGTAGGCTTCTGGGAACATTTAGGGCGGGGATAGCTATACACTTTGCATATGGGCTTTTTTTTTCCAATTATGGCCCATACCTGAAAATGTCTGCAAGAAATAGCTAGCGATACAGACGTTGTGATTTGATTATGGCCCTCAGGTGTAGACATCTTGGGGAAATTGCACTTCTATAAGGTAGAATTGTTTGGGTGATGATCTTCCCCCTTCTTATAATGGTTCCAAAGTGGGAAGTGGCTTTTCTTCTGCTCACAGTTTTCCATACCTGACTGCTTTGCCCTCCATTCTCTCCCCCTAAAATCACCCAGCTGCACCTAGGAATCCTGGAACCAGCATTCCACTGTTGCCATATTCTGCAGGTAAGCACATATCTCTCATCCCACCCTTTCCCTTATAATTTATACTAGAAAGCAGACTTGAGACATGCTCTGCACTATGTATCTGCTAACCAAGGACTCCTTGCTTTTTGCAGGACCTGGGTACAGGACAGGATAGAATACTGGGGCTGGTCAGCAGCAACAGATGGGACCGCAGTGGAATCTGATACAGTGGACTATGCTACTGATACAAAATGTTTCCAGCCTATGTACAAATGTCTTGTTCTCAAATGGACACACCCAGGTGTAGCTGCCTGCAAGGGTGGGGGGGAGGGGGAGAGACTCTTTTTCACTGGTCTCAGGGTCCAGATCACTGTACCGACATTAAGGGATCATCTCCCTTAATGCTTCTACATTCCAGACCTTCCCCTAATCCCCAGAGGACACTGGCCGAACTGATGGGTGTAGGGTATCTGGAGGTAGAGCCTTTCCCAAGCTGGGTTACGAGGCCAGAGATTGGGCTGCCTGGTCCGGGGCCAGGAATCTGTCTTCAGACACATGTGCATGCAGTGGCTACATTCCTGGCATATGACTCTCAGACAGTAGTCCTGCTCACCTCACCAAATGAGGGGCCACCCAGCCCCCAGGACCTAGCTGGTCAATATGAAGTCTCCTGACAAGGGTTGAAAAAGCCTCACTCCCACATGGCCTACAGACATGAGCTGGCAGAATGGAGTGGAAAGGGACATAGCAGGCATATATTTCCTAACCCTTCCTTCCCCCTTGGAAGGGGGGTTTAGGAGCCCCTGTATCACATGCTGTGGTGAGCCACCCAGAGATGCCAAGTCTCACTCATTAGGAGTGTCTCACACTCATTTGAAAGCTTTCTCACTCTCACACTTATTGAGCCCTATCTCTCTCACTCATCAGATCTTCAGTACTAGTATACTGATCTTGATCATTGCTTTCATGAGAGGAAAGCCTCAGAGAAGTAAACCAAGTGGTCCAATCAGTAGGAAGAAATCTGAGCACACCTTCCTGCTTACTGCTTCAAAGTCTTCATTATCTGACCTAAATGGGACCGACCCGTTGTCAGATAAATAAAAAGTCGGATAATCTGGAAAACAATGGCAATGATAACCCCTCAAACAATGCAGAAACAAAGACAATAAAAGCAGCGTTCCAGCTCACAATGGTGGTAAAACTATGGTCCTAGGTTCGAAAAACGGAAAGAGAAGCCATGTGAAGTCACAGGGGGGGGTCTGTCAGATATGCCAGCGAAGGTTGGATAAGTGAGACTGTACCGTACATACTTTTAACTACTGAATGGAAGACAATTTTCAGCTCCAAAAATTTGCACAAATAGCTTCCCACTTTGTATTCTTTCAGAGGCTCCTATATCATTTAATGCTGCTTTGATTCATTTGCAAAGCAATACTACACTTAAATCATTCTAGATTTATACCCTGGATGTATCATCTGAGAAAGTTCACTCTTTGGCCTTCAATCTCACTCCTTGGTGTTGTAAATCTCACTCTTTGGGATAGTTCACCCTTGGCATCTCTGGGCCACCTTAGTTCAACTGGTCTTACAGGCTGGTGAAGGCCCTATGCCAGTTGATGTCACCTAACCATTGGCTAATTGAGATTCACAGCATGATGATTTGGGGTGTGGGCTAGGAAAGGGGGGCAGTTGTGAGACCTACAGGGCCTTCCCTTGCTGCAGGGACCATTGGAGCCTTGGCCAGTGGTACAACATTTGACACTCATAGTGAGCTACTATGACTGTACACAGGGGGCCCTTTGCACACTTCCCTTCCCATCTGTGGTGCCTTCACCCCTCCCCTTTCTCCAGTCTCCCTTTCCCAGGGTTTGCATAGTACGTTTAGCAGCACAACTCCAGTCAGCCTGGCATGTTAGGCTATAAACATATTGTGCTCGAAGTAGAGACACAGACCCATGTATGCAAAAATATCAAACATTTGTAATTATTAACAAAATAACTATTTACAAACTGGGGGGGGGGGATTTTGTTTCCCCTCATTGATTCTGCTCCTCATGTATCTTTTGGAGCAGCTCCACCACAAGGCACAGGAGCTGCCCCTATGTCCCCATCTGCTACTCCATGAGCTGCCTCAGTCCAGACACCTCCTGCTGCAAGTAGGTTTACATGGCAGCAACTTGCTGTAGGAGATGCAGTAGGGGGTCTGGTCCAGGACCCCCAGCAGGCAAAGCGAGTGTGGGCCCAGGCCCCTGTGCCACTGCTTTGTCCTGCAGTAGGGGAGATGCTATTGTTCCTTATCCTCCTCTTCTTTCCCCTCAAAAGGGAGCATGCCCTCCCAGGGGTCCTCCCCCTCTATACCCTCCACCTGGTAAGGGCTGTCCTCCGGAATGTCCTGAGTGGCCTGGTGGTCCTGGGCGGCCGATTCCCCTGTGTGTATAAAAGGTTTGCACTTTAGGCCAGCACATCCAACATGGCTTGCATGGTGCAGCAGATGGCTGTCACGAGCCAAGGACGGACACAGATATGGGCAGTAGTGGTTATTGGGGCATATATCTGAGGTGTGGGATCAATGAGATGACATGGCAGGGAACCCTGGAGGGTGGTCTGGAAATAGGCACGCAGGATGTATTGACAAGTGCCCAGTTCTTTGGCAGCAGCATGTTTGCAGTAGGGGTTGGTTCAGTTCCTACTGTGGAGGTTTGTGGTGATTGTTATTTTTTATACTATTTTATGTGATGACTTTCAAATTATACAATCCTATCCAATACATGCAATTATGAGGAATTCAGCCAAGAAAATCAGGAAACATTATCCATCCTGGTAAGAGGAATAGAAAAAGTAACCACCATGATCCTCTATAATAAGAGAAATGGTTCTGAGAAAAGGTAATAACAGAAGAGCAATAACTCTACTTAAGTGGTAACTTTTTTATTTCCTCTGCTATAGAGGTTGGAATGTGCTAGGTAGATGTGTATACCTTTGGTTTTGGTGGCTGGTGGAGGGTGAACAAGGAGGTTCCTCCCTCCCCTGTTCTTTTCCATGTCATCTCATAGGCTGGTTGTTGGAGCTAAAATATACGGGGGTTGCTGTCACATTCTAAGGAGGGTAGCTGCATCCTCAGCCCCTGATCTGGGACAGGGGTGTTATACTACTACTACTATTTAGCATTTCTATAGCGCTACAAGGCGTACGCAGCGCTGCACAAAAGGAGTGCTTTGTTTGTGATACTTATGTGGGGCCTGGAGGCGCTGCCGCACAAACCAGATCAGTGCCAGAATGTCCCTCTGGACACACAAGTAGTGGTGCCTCAGGGACTTCAGCTCCCTTCTGATGCCAAACCACCTGCAAAACATTTGTAGACCAGTGTTCAGTCAATGGACCTTCTTGCCTTCACATACATCATTGTTTTGGAATCCTAGTTGTGCAATGCTCCTTTCATTGTCTGCGACAGCTAGCAACAGATAGATTTGAGGTGGGGGTGGGGGCATGGGGACAGAGAATACCACGGTGGCATTTCTATGAAGCAAAAGCTCATGCTGTCTAATGTAGCTGCTGAGTCTCAGAAGGCCCTGCGAGCTTTATTGTTACCCGTGGCCGAATACCTGAAGTTCACAGCTCACCCCTGAGTTCAAAAACATTTCTGCAAACTACTGAAAACTTATCTCTTCGACAAGATACATCACAAAGATCAACATGTGTAACTGTATAATCTTTAAACTTCCAGACTGTCTACTAATGTCTTATAATGTCTTTCTGCTTTAACGCCTTCATGTATTTCACCACCATGTAACACAAAACCCTCTGTAAACCAAATGTATATTCACTGCTATTTCCAGTATCCATGACGAATTGTAAACCACATTGAGCCTGCAAAGAGGTGGGATAATGTGGGATACAAATGCCATAAAATAAAATAAATAAACAAAGACAATTAAACTAACCTCGTCTCCAAAGTTCTATGGAGAGGAATGGAAACTAAATGGATTTTGAGACCCAGTAACCAGACAGATAGTATATATGTAACTTTTTTTTTAAACCCAATTTGGAATACAGAATATGTGGTATTCAAGTTAACAAAATTGGTTCTTTTGTTGCATTAACATACAATTCTTCATACAGAACAATTTAACTAACAACTGAAATTTCTTTAACAGGTACAGTGATACCACTCTGGAACAACAGTGAAACCATCAGATAAGTATTGACCAAATTATTTTATTTTCTTTCTTCTACTCTATAGCTATAACTTTCTTTTGTAGTGTATGTCTTAAGAATTGATTCTTTGTGAACTAATTTATTATTTTCAGGTGTGGACACCCAGAACCAGTCTCTAGAAAAGGTAAGTTTGACTAAACTCAGTAACTTCTCAATGTTCTTTCTTTTGCTGTATATGGTGATGCAGGCTTATCTTTACTTTGGTCTCTCTCTGTGCTTCTGTTTTTTCACCTTGCTTGACCGTTGGAGCTCAGATTCTTTTCTTCCAGTTTTAGAATCTACTGCCTCACATTTTGAAGCAAATCAATAAAAAAGACTTTCTTCCTGTCTAGCTGAGAAAATAAATGTTAATTTTGCAACTCTAAATAATTCTCCTATACTTTTCACTGTATAGCCAAACTAAAGAAGGGCACTCTTTGCACACTGCAATCACACTCCCTACAGCAAATGTCTCTCTAGAAGGGTGCAAACTCCCACATTGAGGGGCATAATCAAACATCGCCGGCAAAATAGATTACTGGCGATCTATTTTGGCGGCGGCGCAACAGCTGGCCGGAACCGTATTATCGAAAAAGATGGCCGGCCATCTTTTTTTTTTCTATAATATGATTTAGCCCAGCCAAATGTCAGAGTTCGCCGGGTTTGAGATAGCCGGTTTTGTTTTTCAGCGATAATGGAAAAAAATGCCGGCGATCTCAAACCCGGCGAAATCCAAGGCATTTGGTCACGTTCAAACTTTGCACTTTAGTCCATAAAATCATCCATGGTAATGCCCCAGCCTACATGTCAGATCTAATAGAACTACCACCCAGGAACGCAAAAAATTCTTCCCGCACACCCCTCATTCTTCATCCTCCCAAGTGTAAGGGTTTGAAATACAAATCATTGCACGCATCTACCTTTTCCTATACGAGCACGCAGCTCTGGAATGCGCTGCCACGTAACTTGAAAACGGTCTATGAACTGACCAATTTCCGCAAATTATTAAAAACCTATCTCTTCAACGAGATATATCACAAAGATCAACATGTGTAATTGTATAATCTTTTGAACTTTTAGTACTGTCTTATAACGTCTTTTGCTTTAACACCATCATGTAACTATAATCTTTTGAACTTTAGTACTGTCTTATGTCTTTTGCTTTAACACCATCATGTAATTCACCACCATGTAACACAAACCCTCTGTAAACCTAATGTATATTCACTTCTATTTCCAGTACCCATGATGTATTGTAAGCCACATTGAGCCTGCAAAGAGGTGGGATAATGTGGGATACAAATGCAATAAAATAAATAAATAAATGGGAAGAACCAGCATTTGTAGTGCACTGGTCCCCCTGACATGCCAGGACAGCTACCGGGCACCCTAGGGGGCACTTCTAAAAATGTTTAAAAAATACACAAATAGCTCCCAGTTGCATAGCTCCCTTACCTTGGGTGCTGAGCCCCCCAAATCCCCCCCAAACCCACTCCCCACAACTCTACACCATTACCATAGCCCTTATGGGTGAAGGGGGGCTCCTACATGTGGGTACAGTGGGTTTTGGGGCGGTTGGAGGGCTCAACACTTAGCACCACAAATGTAACAGGTAGGGGGGGATGGGCCTGGGTCTGCCTGCCTGAAGTGCACTGCACCCATTAAAAACTGCTCCAGGGACTTGCATACTGCTGTCAGGGAGCTGGGTATGACATTTGAGGCTGGCATACAGGCAGGCAAAAAAAGTTTTTTATTTGTATTTTTTTAGTGTGGGAGGGGGTTGGTGACCACTGGGGGACTATGGGGAAGTCATCCCCCATTCCCTCCGGTAGTCATCTGGTCAGTTGGGGCACCTTTTTTAGGCTTGGTCGTGAAAATAAAAGGACCAAGTAAACCCGGCAAAATATGCTTAAAGCCGCTATTTTTTTCCATTATCCGCGAAAGCCGACCATCTGGTAGCCACGCCCATGCCCGCCCATGTCCTGCCTTCGCTACACCACCGACACGCCCCCTTGAACTTTCACTGGCGCGGTGACGGGAAACCAGCAATGGTGTAAAAAAAGCCACTTTCGATTATACGGATTTCGCCGCTTTTCAGAGATTGCCGGCCATCTCCCGATTTAAGTCAGAAGATCGCCAGCGATCACTTTCGAAAATAAGCCTGATTGTCACACTAGCAAATCATGCATAACACACTCTATGCCGGCAGATTCTCTTTTCTAAAATACCACTAAATCTGAGCACTTCCTGACCTAAATGTCTCAATTCCAATCTCTATGTTCTATGTAAAATGGAGCTCATAATTCCATTGACACCACCGCCCCTCCCCTTGTTATCTGGCCATTTAGAAATGTAACCCCCCCCCCCCCCCCTGTTTACTAAGCAACGCTAGCAGTGCTGCTTAGTAAACAAGGGGGTAAATGGCCTGATTTTATCTGGATAATTTTTTAAATATCCAGGTAAGTGTGTAATGCGCTTGTCACTCACTAGTAAATGTACAACTCACACTCAAACTGTATATCTCTGATGTAAGTTCTCAAACGATGTTAACATGGTGGGAAGCTAGTTTTCCTCGAGATTTGTAATCTTTATAATACAAACCAATATTAAGAAATACAAGTTAAAGAAAGGCTAATGAGTTGGTTCAGTGGCTTCTGCTTACTGGCTGTCAGGGAAACTATAGAGGCAATGTTCATACCTCCTGGAGAGGGGAGAAGGTCATAGCCATTACACAGTGTCAGTTCCTAATGGTCGCATTTAGGGGCCATGATTGCAGCATTTCAGAGGGAGCCCTGATACATGGCCCACAGCCAAGGCCTTTTCTTTGTAATGGCTAGGCTGGGTGAGTTGAGAAGGGTGGCTAGGAGTGTGAATCCATCAGTTATTTGAAAATGAAGACTTATGGCACTGGATCCCAGCTCTGTTTCTGATTGAGCTGCAAGACTAAAACAGGAAGACATTGTCATCCCAATAAATAAAATATAAAGACATCAGTCCAAGTTCAACCTTCTTCAGGCTACCTCCTTTTCTCTGCAAGCATTCAGAAGATGATTCAGAATGAGGTGACAGATCCTGCAGCATTTCAGTCAGCTGTCTTTTCCAAGCTAAAAATTCCCTCATAACCCTAGATTAGGCAACTACACAAAATCAGTAGCGTAGTGTGTATCAACAGAAAAAAAAAAGAGAGAGAGAGAGATAACTCTGGAGGGTTCCAACATTTTGCTTTCCAGGTCAACCAAGCTTTACAGATCATCCCTGTTCTTAGATAGTTTATATGGAAATACATCTGGGGAAAGCTAAACCTATCTACAGCCCTCGCTGCAAACTCTGGACTAAATCCTCATCACATTTGATTTATGTACAATACCATTAATAACTAGGAACTCATCCAATTTAATTAGAAACATGTTTACTGATACTACTGTTGACTATTAGTTTATTATATAAATGACCAATGGAAGATGGTGAAGAGAGGGAGGGTAATTTTCCAAAACATTTCCCTGCGTAAACAGTACTTTACTCACAGAAATAGGCCTTAATAGATTTGCCTGCCAATATGTGGGCAAACTTATGCACATGGAGTTCGAATAGGCATAAGTTTACCTGTAACAAACAGAGGTGTGGATGAGTTCAGAGAGAGATTTCATTTATGTAAATTACTAAAAGTCAATCATATGTGCATAAGAGAAAGGGATTTGATATACTACTTTTCTGTTGTTATAATCAAAGCAGTTTACATATTATATACAGGTACTTATTTTACACCTAAGAGGGTTAAGTGTCTTGCCTAGAGTCACAAGGAGCTGCAGTGGGATTTGAGCCCAATTTCCCAGGTTGCCAGGCCACTGTACTAACCAATAACAGAAGCCAGCTCTGTGGGTGCTATGGGTGCTTAATAATCCCCAATATTGAGAAAATTCCATGTATATGTCCAGGGAGGGGTTATTTCCATAGGGCTTAGCACCCCAATAATTTTGAAAAGTTGACTTTACCATTAGGCTACCTCGCCACTGAATCAAGAATATATATATATATATATATATATATATATATATATATATATATATATATATATATATATATATTGTAAAGAGTATGTAGGCCAGGCCCCAAAGGAACCCTGGGATAGGCCAGAATACCCCCGTTATAGGCAGGCATTCCCCAGAAAAAAACTAGAAATAAAGAACTACAACTCCCAGCATGCCCCAAGGGAGATCGGGGATAAGAGAAACTATCTGCATTCCCAGGAGTCTCCAGAGGAGGGCCGCAGGGGAAGGAATAAGGCTGATTCTCCAACCTGGTGGAAGAGGTGGTGGAACAGGTGGGTGGAGAAAGAAGAGCCACCAAAGAGCTTTAATGAAAGAAAGGGTGAGCAGCTGGGAGAAGGGCGGGGCGAGGAGAATATGGATTGGGCTCCTGAGGAGAGAGAGGCAGAGAGGGAGCCTTGCCCTATGGAGTTGACTGAACCGGAGAACACCCTGGAAGAGCCGATGGACTTTTCAGCTCTGGCTCAGCGAAAGCCAAGGAAGTAGCGGGGCCAAGCCAGGTCAAGCAGGAGGAGGTCAGGTAGGAGTATGACTGACCAAGAGGGTGGGACCCTAGGCTTTGAGCCCGCGCAGAGCCACTGTGTTTTGAAAGCCTGGCTAAACTGAGCTGTGTTTTGCAAGCTTGGCTAGAACTGAACTGTGTTTTGAAAGCCTGGCTAAATTGAGCTGTGTTTTGGAAAGCTTGGCTAGAACTGAACTGTATTTTGAAGCTTGGCTAGGACTGAACTGTGTTTTGAAAGCCTGGCTGAACTGAGCTGTGTTTTGAAAGCTTGGCCTAAAATTGAACTGTGTTTTTTTTTTTAAAGCCTAGCTGGACTGAGCTATGTTTTTGAAGCTTGGCTAGAACTGAACTGTGTTTTGAAAGCCTGGCTAAACTGAGCTGTGTTTTGAAAGCTTGGCCTAAAATTGAACTGTGTTTTTTTTTTTAAAGCCTAGCTGGACTGAGCTATGTTTTTGAAGCTTGGCTAGAACTGAACTGTGTTTTGAAAGCCTGGCTAAACTGAGCGGTGTTTTGCAAGCTTGACTAAAAGTGAACTGGGTTTTGGAAAAACCCGCTACACTGAACAGGGTATTTGTTTTCTTTCTTTTTTTTATTATTTGCTGCTACTCTTCCCCCAGGAGGGAGGGAGACGAAGCAGCTGTGGAAGCCTGGACTGGGAAACTAACCGAATTGAGAAAGGTGAATGATATCTGTGTTTTGTTTTGTGTTTTGGTGCCACAACTGAGGGAAGGAGGGAAGCCCCTCCTAGGCAATAAAAACCTTCATTGTTCTGAGGGAAAAAGGAGCAGTACTGGAAGGTGTGCTTCAGGTTGTGGAGAGCTGCAATCGCTGAGGGAAGAGGATCCACTTAACAATATATATATATATATATATATATATATATATATATATATATATATATTCTAAAGAGCAGCTATGTAGTAAGATTTGATATAAGAGCAAAAGCGGAGTATAGACATACAAAATTCAAAGTACTGGATTTCAGACATACTGATTTTGGTAAAATGGGGGAATACCTGAAGAAGGATCTGATGGCATGGGTAGGTACAGCTGAAGTGGAAGTGCAGTGGTCCAAGCTAAAAGCTGCTATAAATATGGCAACAGATCTTTTATGCAAGGAAAGTAAACAAAAACAAGAGAAACAGGAAGCCTTTATGATTCTCCAAACAACTGACTGAAAAAATAAGGACAAAAGAGGCTTTGTTCAAGAAATACAGAAGAACACAACATGAGCATCACAGAAAAGAGTATTGAATTAAACTCAAAGAAATGAAGAGGGAAATACAGCGAAAGTACAGGTGGAAGAAAAAATGGCTAAAGATGTAAAGAGAGGTGACAAGACTTTTTTTTCATATATATTGGGGAAAGGAGAAAAGATAGGAATGGAATTGGTAGACTGAAAATGCTGAGAATGGCTATGTGGAGCAGGGGCGTAGCTACGGGTGGGCCTGGGTGGGCCCAGGCCCACCCATTCTTGGCTCAGGCCCACCCAGTCCTAGTCTGCGAGCCAATCGCAGCTCTGATGTTATTTTTTTCTTACCCGCAGTGGCGAACGGGCGGCCCTAAAAACAGCAAGCAACCAGGCTCGTCGACGCCATCCTTCCTTCGCTTCCTGCCCTCTCAGCGTCCCTCCCGCTCGAAAGGAAATGACATCAGAGGAAGGCGGGACGCACGCAGAGAGGGCAGGATGCGAAGGAAGGACGGAGTCAATGAGCCTGGTTGCTTGCTGCTTTTAGGGCCGCCCGTTCGCCGCTGCGACTTGGGGAGTGGAGTGGAAGTGAGCCAGCAGCCTATCTATTCCACTCCCCCACGCAGCCATCGCCGTTCAGGCAAGTTAAAGCAGGCAAACCTGTGAGCTGCTGCAAGCTGCATCCACGTTGTCGTTCTTTATTGAGACAGATGGGAGATGCTATGAAGGGGGAGGGAGATGCTGGATAGAATGGGGAAGGGGATGGATAGAAACAGGATGGGCAGGGGAGAGAGGAGAATTGCTGGACAACAGGGATTGCTAGAGGGGACAGGGGAGAGAGGAAATTTGCTGAAGATGGATGGAGGAGAAGGCAGGGGAATGGAGAGTTACTGGACATGGAGTGGAGGGCAGGGGAAGGAGGAGAATTGTTGGGCATGCATGGATGGAGGGGAAAGGGGAGAGGAAATTTGCTGGAGATGGATGGAGGAGAAGGCAGGGGAATGGAGAGTTGCTGGACATGGCGGAGGGCAGGGGAAGGAGGAGAATTGCTGGGCATGGATGGAGGGGAAAGGGGAGAGAGGAAATTTGCTGGAGTTGGATGGAGGAGAAGGCAGGGGAATGGAGAGTTGCTGGACATGGAGCAGAGGGCAGGGGAAGGAGGAGAATTGCTGGGCATGCATGGATGGAGGGGAAAGGGGAGAGAGGAAATTTGCTGGATATGGGTAGATGGAGGAGAGGGCAGGAGAGAGGAAATTTGCTGGATATGGATGGATGGAGGAGAGGGCAGGAGAGAATGGAGAGTTTCTGGACATGGATGGATGGAGGAGAGGGGAGGGCAGGGGAAAGGAAAGAGGAGACATGCTGAATATGGATGGATGAATGGAGGGGGCAGGGGACAGAGGACATTTGCTGGATATGGGTGGATGGAGGAGAGGGCAGGGGAGAATGGAGAGTTGCTGGATGGAGGGAGGGGAGAGAAGTCAGGGAGGAGATGCGCATGGATGGAGGGGAGGGAACAGAGGAGAAATGCTGGACATGGATGGAGTGGAGGGCAGGGAAGAGAGGAAAAATGTTGGACAAGGATGGAGGGAAGGAAAGACAAAGGAAGGAGATGCTCATGGATGGAGGGGAGGGGAGACAGAGGAAGTAGATGCACATGGATGGAGGGGAGTGAGGAGAAATGCTGGACATGGATGGAGGGTAAACTGCTGAGTTGAGGAAGGATAGGGACAGGGCTACAGATGGTAGACAGGACACATAAGGACACAAGAGGATGGTGGACATGGTGAGAGAAAAAAATATCAGCTGGAAAGAAGACACTGCATGAAACAGAAGACACTGGGACCAAAGTGAATAGATCAGACAACAAAGGTAGAAAAAAGTATTTTATTCAGAATTTATTAATTGGAATATGTCAGCTTTTGGAAATGTACATCTGTGATATTTTGCATGTAAGTTTCAATTTTTCTGGTATTGCTGCATGCTGAGTCTGACTTCTTGAGTTAACTTTCCAGTTCAGTATTTTGCCTTCATATGTTCCTTGTGTCATGTCCGTTGTGTCATGTGTTGTTCATGTGTGATCAAGGTGCAGTATTCTGATAGCGTGTAGTATTTGCAGCCCTTTTTGTTTTGCTTTTTTTTTTCACGAGGTAGTGTATTGGTGTTTTAGAGCCTAGTGTAATTACAGTTCTGCCTTTTCAAGCATAAGGTTGTAGCTCGTCCTGTCCTTGGAATTAGTGCTGTTATGGTTTAGTAAGGATATGAGTGTGTTTTTGCACAAGTTTGTGTATAGCATTTTGCAGTGGAGCGATTGTGGGATAATGTAATTATATTTAAAAATATCAATTTTTCCATTAAGTATGTATGTGGTTATACTGATGCAGGGCAGCTTTTGGGCAGACTACTTAGAAATCCGTCATCAAGTGAATTCTAAGGCATTATTTTGTAGGATCCCAAGAGAGACTGCTCATACTTATATAGACAGTGCGTGCCCACCCATATTAGCTCTGGGCCCACCCAAAATCTCAGGTCTGGCTACGCCACTGATGTGGAGACTGATGAGGATAAAGCAAATGTGCTGAACAAATTCTTCTCTTCAGTGTTTGGAGAAGGATTGTGGTTGGCTGTCGAGGGAGTATCTGGGAATGGAGTGGATATTGCGCCGTTCACTGAAGAAAGCATTTATAAACAGCTTGAGAATCTGAAAGTGGACAAAGCTATGGGACCAGATTGGACACATCTCAGAGTACTGAGGGAGCTCAGAGAGGTCCTGGTGGGACCTCTTAAAGATATATTTAATAGATCTTTAGAGACAGGAGAAGTTCCTCAGGACTTGAGATGAGCTGATGTGGTCCCTCTTCACAAAAGCGGAGACAGGGAAGAAGTGGGAAACTACAGGCTGGTAAGCCTCATGTCAGTGGTAGGAAAAATACTGGAGTCACTGCTAAAGGAAAGGATAGCTAACTTTCTAGAAGCCAACAGGTTGCAGGATCTGAGGCAACAGGGTTTTACCAAAGGGAAATCCTGCCCAAATGAATCTTATTGACTTCTTCGACTGGGTGACCAAAAAACTGGATGGACATGCACTAGATGTAATCTACTTGGATTTCAGTAAAGCCTTTGATACAGTCCCTTACAGAAAGCTCATAGATAAGTTAAGAGGACTGAACTTAAGACCCAAAGTGGTAAACTGGATAAGAAACAGGTTGAACGACAGGTGGCAGAGGGTGGTGGTAAATGGAATCCACTTGGAGGAAAGGAAGGCGAGTAGTGGCGTGCCTCAAGGATTGGTGCTTTGGCCGATTTTGTTTAATATATTTGTGAGAGACTGAAAGGTTACATAGAGGGGCATTTTTGAAAGGGACGTCCAAGTTGCGATTTGGATGTCCTTGCAAAACGGCGAAATCCAGGGGTGGGGAAACCTATATTTTCGAAAAAAGATGGACGTCCATCTTTTATTTTCGAAAATACCGTCAGAGACATCCAAATCCGTAAATTTGGACATCCCTAGATTTGGACACCCCTAGACATGGACGTTTCTGTCTTTCAGCGATTTTCGACATCAAAGACGTCCATGTCAAAAACGTCCTAATGTAAGCCATTTGTGTGTGTGTGAGGAGCCAGCATTTGTAGTGCACTGGTCCCCCTAACATGCCAGGACACCAACCGGGCACCCTAAGGGGCACTGCAGTGGACTTCATAAATTGCTCCCAGGTACATAGCTCCCTTATCTTGTGTGCTGAACCCCCCAAAACCCACTATCCACAACTGTACACCACTACCATAGCCCTTACAGGTGAAGGGGGGCACCTAGATGTGGGTACAGTGGGTTTGTGGTGGGTTTTGGAGGCCTCACTGTTTCCTCCACAAATGTAACAGGTAGTGGGGGGGGGGGGGGGGTTATAGGCCTGGGTCCACCTGTCTGAAGTGCACTGCAGTACCCACTAAAACTGCTCCTGGGACCTGCATGCGCTGTCATGGACCTGAGTATGACATCTGAGGCTGGCACAACATATTTTTAAAGATGTTTTTTTAGGGTGGGAGGAGTTAGTGACCACTGGAGGAGTAACGGGAGGTCATCCCCGATTCTCTCCAGTGGTCATCTGGTCATTTTGGGCACCTTTTTATGCCTTATTTGTAATAAAAACACATCCGGGTAAAAACATCCAAGTGTTCGTCAGGGACGTCCTTGTTTTTTTTGATTATGGGTCAAGGACGTCCAAGTGTTAGGCACGCCCAAGTCCTGCCTTCACTACACCTCCGACACGCCCCCTTGAACTTTGGATGTCCTTGCGACGGACTGCAGTTGGAGACATTTGGACGTCCCTGGTAGAAGGGCGTCCATCTTCCGATTTATGTCGAAAGATGGACGTCCTTCTCTTTAGAAAATAAGCCCAATAGTAACATAGCAGATGACAACAGATAAAGACCTGTACGGTCCATCCAGTCTGCCAAACAAGATGAACTCATATGTGCTACTTTATATGTATACCTGATTGATTTGTCCTTGCCATTTTCAGGGCACAGACCGTAGAATTCTACCCAGCACTAGCTTTGCTTCCCAATTACCCGGTGTTGCCACCCAATCTCCACTAAGCTTCTGTGAATCACTTCCTTCTGAACAGGATTCCTTTGTGTTTATACCATGCATTTTTTAATTCCTTTACCGTTTTCATCTCCACCACCTCCTGCGGGATGGTATTCCATGTATTCTCCACTTTCTCCGTGAAAAAATACTTCCTGACATTTTTCCTGAGTCTGCCCCTCTTCAACCTCATTTCATGTCCTCTAGTTCTACCGCCTTCCCATCTCCAGAAAAGGTTTGTTTGCGGATTAATTCCTTTCAAATATTTGAACGTCTGTATCATATCACCCCTGTTTCTCCTTTCCTCCAAGGTATACATGTTCAGGTCAGCAAGTCTACTACTACTACTTATCATTTCTCTAGCGCTATAAGGCATTCGCAGCGCTGTACACCATACATGAAAAAGACAGTCCCTGCTCAAAGAGCTCACAATCTAAGTAGGACAGGCACACAGACAGAACAATTAAGAGGTAAGGGAATTCAAGAGGTGGGGATAAAATGGGTACATGGCAAGTGAATAGTGGTTAAGAGTCAAAAACAGTGTTAAAGAGGTGGGCTTTTAGCTTGGATTTGAAAACGGCCAAAGATGGGGCTAGATGTACAGGCACGGGAAGTCTATTCCAGGCATAAGGTGCAGTGAGATAAAAGGAATGGAGTCTGGAATTAGCAGTAGAGGAAAAGGGGACAGACAAGAGAGATTTATCCACAGAACGGAGTACCCGAGGGGGGAATAGGGAGAGAGAAGAGTGGAGAGGTACTGGGGAGCGGTAGAGTGAATGCAATTATAGGTCAGCAAGAGAAGTTTGAATTGAATACGGAAACGGATATGGAGCCAGTGAAGTGACTTGAGGAGAGGGCTAATGAGAGCATAGCGACTCTGGCGAAAAATGAGTTGCGCAGCAGAGTTTTGGACTGATTGAAGAGGAGAGAGATGGCTATGTGGGAGGCCAGTGAGAAGCAGGTTGCAATAATCTAGGCGAGAGGTGATAAGAGTGTGGAAAAGGGTTCTGACAGAGTGCTCAGAGAGGAAGGGATGGATTTTGCTGATGTTATAGAGAAAGAAACGACAGGTTTTGGCAATCTGCTGAATGTGAGCAGAGAGAGAGGAGTCGAAGATGACCCTAAGGTTACGAGCTGATAAGACAGGGAGAATAAGAGTGCCATCCACAGAAATAGAGAAAGGGGGAAGAGGAGAGTTGGGTTTAGGGGGAAAGATGAGAAGCTCAGTTTTGGCTATGTTAAGTTTCAGATGACGTTGAGACATCCAGGCAGCGATATCAGATAGGCAGGCTGATACATTGATCTGGATGCTGGATGAGATTTCGGGGGTAGAGAAGTAGATCTGGGAGTCGTCAGCGTAGAGATGGTATTGAAAGCCATCAGAGAGCCAAGGGAAGAAGTGTAGATGGAGAACAGGAGAGGACTGAGAACAGAACCCTGAGGTACACCGATTGGTAGTGGGATAGAAGTGGACGAGGATCCACCAGAGTGTACACTAAAGGTGCGAAGCGAGAGGTATGAGGAGAACCAGGAAAGAATAGAGCCGTGGAATTCAAGTGAAGACAACGTATCAAGAAGTAAGCTGTGATCAACAATGTCAAAAGCAGCAGATAGATCGAGAAGGATGAGGATAGAATAGAGACCTTTGGATTTGGCCAGTAACAGGTCATTGGAAACTTTTGTAAGTGCAGTTTCAGTTGAATGAAGAGGGCAAAACCCAGATTGGAATGGGTCAAGAACAGATTGAGATGAAAGAAAGTCAAGACAACGACGGTGAACAGCACATTCAACTATCTTAGAGAGGAAGGGGAGGAGGGAGATGGGTCGATAGTTGGAAGGACAGGTAGGGTCAAGTGAAGGCTTCTTAAGGAGAGGCATCAGGGACGTTCGCAGTGGAAAGTGAAAGATTGAGGATATGACAGATAAAAGGGATGAGAGTAGGAGAGATGGTGTTAAGGAGGTGAGTAGGAATGGGATCAGAGGAACAGGTAGTTTGTTTTGAGGAGGAGAGAAGATGAGTTGTTTCCTCATCAGTGATTACAGGAAAGGAGGAAAAGGACGAAAGGGTTGGGTAGTTTGGGGAAAGGACAAGGGAATGGTCAAGGGGAGGGAGAGGTGGGGGTGGCTTGGTAGAGAATTCGAGGTTTATCTTCTGAACCTTGTCGTGGAAGAACTCAGCTAGGGTCTGAGGAGATAGTGAGGGGGGAGTTGGAGATGGCGGCACCTTGAGTCTCTCCTCATATATCTTGTAATGAAAATCCCATACCATTTTTGTAGCTTTTCTTTGCACTGTTTCAAGTCTTTTTACATCCTTAGCAAGATACGGCCTCCAAAACTGAACACAATACTCCAGGTGGGGCCTCACTAACAACTTGTACAGGGACATCAACACCTCCTTTCTTCTGCTGGTTACACCTCTCTCTGTACAGCCTAGCATCCTTCTGTTTTCTCGGACACTATCACCCCAAGATCCCTCTCCCTGTCTGTGCATATCAGACTCTCACCGCCTAACACATGCATCTCCCATGGATTTCTACTCCCTAAATGCATCACTATGCATCACTATGCACTTCTTTGCATTGAATTTTAATTGCTAAACATTAGACCATTCATCTAGCTTCTGCAGATCCTTTTTCATGTTAGAAGGAAAAGTTTACCTTTTTATGGATGACACAAAGAAGGCAAATAGAGTGGATTCCCTGGAGGGAGTAGAAACCATGAGAAGGGATCTCCAGACATTAGAAGAATGGTCAAGGGTCTGACAATTAACATTTAATGCCAGGATGTGCAGAGTGATACACTTGGGGTGCAGAAATCCAAAAGAGATATACCAGATAGGAGGGGAGAGATTGGTATGCTCGGCTCAGGAGAGGGATCTTGGGGCAGGGGCGTAGCCAGACACCCAATTTTGGGTGGGACCGGGCCCAAGATGGGTGGGCAGAAGAACTCCGTCCTGTCCCACAAGTGATTTGGTCTTCTCTCTCTTGAGTGCTTACCATATGGTCTCTCAAACATACCCCCCTCCCCCACATACCTTTTAAATAGCAGATTTTCACCGGCAGCAACTAATACACACTGCTCATGTTGGCCCCATAGCCTTCCTTCTGATGTGTTTCCACATAGACAGGAATACATCAGAGGGAAGGCTGTGGGGCCAGTGTGAACAGTATGTATCAGTCGCTGCGCGCTGCAGGTGAAGATCTACTATTTACAAGGTATGCAGGAGGGACAGTAGTTGGGAGTTTTTAGCTGGTGGGGCTTGGGGATCTCTGCCAGCCACATCATAGATGTGCTGCTACTGGGTGGGCCTGAACCCAAAGTGGGTGGACCTGGGCCCACCCGGGCCCACCCTTGGCTACGCCACTGCCTTGGGGTGATGGTGTCAGAGGATCTCAAGGTGACAATACAATGTCACAAGCCAGAAGGCTGCTAGGTTGCATAGAGAGGGGTATAACCAGCAGAAGAAAGGAGGTGTAATACCCCTGTACAAGTCATTGATGAGACCCCACTTGAAGTACTGTGTTCAGTTTTGTAGGCCATATCTTACTAAGGATATAAAAAGACTTGATGCAGTTCAAAGAAAGATGAAAACGGTATGGGATTTGCGTTGCATGATGTCGGAGGAGAGACTTAATGACCTGAATAGGTATATCATGGAGGAAAGGAGAAACAGAAGTGATATGATACAGATGTTCCAATATTTGAAAGGTATTAATCCACAAACAAACCTTTTCCTGGGATGGGAAGGCGCTAGAACTAGAGGACATGAATTGAGGTTGAAAGGGGGCAGACTCAGAAATAATGTCAGGAAGTATTTTTTCACAGAGATGGTGGTTGATATCTGGAATGCCCTCCCACAGGTGATGATGGAGATGAAAACAGTAATAGAATTCAAAAATGTGTCAGATAAACACAAAGGAATCCTGTTTAGAAGGAATGGATTCAAAGAAGCTTAGTGGAGATTAGGAAGCAACACCGGTAAGGGGGAAGCCAGTACTTGGCAAACTTGTACGGTCTGTGCTATGATTGTGGCTGGACAGATTCAACTTCAGCTTCAGAAGTTGGAGAACAAGGCAGTGCCGGGCAGACTTCTATGGTCTGTGCCCTAATCGTGGCTGAATAGATTTGAATGGGCAGGAGTGGAGCTTTTCAGGCGCTTTGACGTTAACTCCAGAAATTTTAGAGCAAAGACTGTGCTGGGCAGACATATATGGTCCATGCCCTGAAAATGGTAATGACAAATCAAGCAATACACAAGGAAGTGAGAACGGAGGAAGGCTGGACAAACCTCAGGAACAATGAAGTTCCGTGGGACTTTGTTGTTCGGTTACCTTCTGGTGTAAGGACAAATCAAGACCAGTTATACATATGAAGTATCACATACCATATGTAATGAGTTTATCTTGCTGGGCAGACTGGATGGACAGTACAGGTCTTTATCTGCCGTCATGTACTCTGTTACTAACAGGCTTATTTTCGAAAGTGATCGCCGGCCATTTCCCGACATAAATCGGGAGATGGCCAGCGATCTCTCAAAAACGGCGAAATCGGTATAATCGAAAGCGGCGTTTTGACAGCATCACCGCTTTCCCGTCGCCTCGTCGTCAAAAGTTTAAGGGGGCGTGTTGGCGGCTTAGCGAAGGCGGGACATGGGCAGGCATGGGCGTGGCTACCAGATGGCCGGCTTTCGCGGATAATGGAAAAAAAGCGGCGTTAAGCAGTATTTTGCCGGGTTTACTTGGTCCTTTTATTTTCACGACCAAGCCTCAAAAAGGTGCCCCAACGGACCAGATGACCACTGGAGGGAATGGGGGATGACCTCCCCGTAGTCCCCCAGTGGTCACCAACCCCCTCCCACACTAAAAAAGTAAAAATAAAAACTTTTCTGCCAGCCTGTATGCCAGCCTCAAATGTCATACCCAGGTCTCTGACAGCAGTATGCAAGTCCCTGGAGCAGTTTTTAATGGGTGCAGTGCACTTCAGGCAGGCAGACCCAGGCCCATCCCCCCCTACCTGTTACACTTGTGGTACTAAGTGTTGAGCCCTCCAAACTCCCCCAAAACCAACTGTACCCACATATAGGTGCCCCCCTTCACCCATAAGTGCCTTTGTAATATCCCTCTCCCTGACCTAGCCCCTTCTGCAGCTTAGTATTTGCATTATTTTTGGCAAATTTTCAAAGAGAAACTACCCTGGTAGTTTGTTTTTTTTAATTTGCCAAATTTGTATAAGTACAAAGGTACCCATATATCTCACTGTTAAGTGGCTTACTGACTATTTATGCTATCTTTTAATTACATGTTCCAGAATTACTTTTTTATGTCTTCTACAGAATCGCTGTGTGGTTAATAATATGCATATCATATACACCATTTATCATATACATGTCAAACCACTTTACCATTTGGAAAACAAACAGAAAGAAACTTGGCTTGGTTTTGACAGTTCTGTTACCGACAGTCAAAGACATCAAAGGCCACAACTCATGTGTCAGCACTGCTTCCAAGAATTAACAGTGCAATCTCCCTTGGCAAGCAGGAGCATGCAAGTTTCTTCCGACATATGCAAAGATCCTTTTTTTTGTGTGTGTGCTGTGAGATTCTCAGTGTGGTATAGTCTGAGAGCCAGATGCACAAAGGTCCCGTTAAGGATCCATCTTTTTGGCAAACTCAAAAGCGCTTTTTTTTTTGGATGGGCATACCTGTATTGCAGCTCTCTGCCTCCCGCTGCTGGGAAAAGTGAGAAAAACCTCTCTGCTGCTCTCCACTCTTCTGTAAGGAATCAGCAGCATCAGGGCTTGGTTCCACCCCCAGCTGTTCCTGCTGCTTCCTTCTATTGGCTGACTGACATCCTAGAACGCCCATCTCCCTGAAGATGGACTCTCCTTGGCAGGGCCGGTCTTAGCAAGTGCGAGGCCCTGTGCAGACCAATTTGGTGGGGCCCTATCCTAGCTCCGCCCCCACCCTGGCTCCACCCCATTGATAAGATTATTCCATTTTTAGAAATTTTTTTTTTCTTTATTAAATTTCAAATAAAGACAAATGAAGCTAAACTTGTACAAAAAACTGATTGAAATAATAAGCACAATGCTATCATCATGAAACCTCCCCTCCCCAGAAATTATTCAGTTCAAGTCCACTACAATTAGTAGTTCCAATTCTCATAACAAAGGAGAAAATAAGGAAAAATATTAAGAAAAGATCCAGCACAGTGCTACAGTGTACAAGGTATGCCAGGAATGCTTTATCTGCCTATGGCTGGAGAGAGGTTGAGTGACTCGATGCGGTCCCGGGTCGGAGTGGAGGCACGAGGCAGACTTGAGGCACGCTGAGCGGGGCCCCCTTAGGCGTGGGCCCTATGCGGCCGCCTTGGTCGCCTCTGCCTAAGACCGGCCCTGCTCCTTGGCTGGCTGCTATCCCAACTCCTCCTCCCTGCAGAACTTCCCTGATGACATCACTTTAGAGCTGTGAACTGATTGGATCCGAACTTCCTGGTGTCCTCCAGTAATGAGTGGGCGGGACATCCCAGGCTGATGCTGTCCAATTGGTGGGAGCGCTGGGCACCTAGAGCGGAGGCCCTGAATGGATCAGAGTGGACCTGGGAGTCACCCCGGAGAAGGCTATAAAGGATATGCAGATGAGCTGCAAGTCCTCCACAGCACCTGAAAGGCAGCCGGTGGTAGAGCTGGGCACCTCTCAGCTGAGGAAAGGCTTACCAGGGGTTAGGCTGAAGCCAGCATTCCTCCCCCTGAGGGTTGCCTGATCCTGGATTTGTTGAGCCCTGTTAAATGATAATAAAGAGTTTGAATTAATAAACTATGATGTAGATTATAGAAGAGTAACCCTTGCATTCATTAAATATGTCGATAACATCTGCGACCAAAAAAAAAACAAGTAAGCAGGCAACTTACGAGATCCAGCACGGAGCAAAAAATAAAAATAAAAAAGCATATCACCACAAAGCTTTCATAAAAAAACAAATTTATTCACCACATGAAAAAAGATAAGTAGTCTTTAGCCCGACACAGCCGTGTTTCATCTTCCTAAAGGGCTGCATGGTAGGGCCAAGTGAAGGAATGCCCTGCTGATATCTAAATCGATTTCCTTGCATAAAACACAGTTCAGGAAACAAATGAAAACTCTTTATTTCCAGCAAGGCCCCACTGCTGAAGGTTAGTTACATATTAGCCTTTGCATGTCTGAACCTGTTTAGCATGGACCACTCAGCTAATAAGTTTGTGAGTAGGGTTTGACACAAGGATTTATGACAGAGGCTAGTTCTATCCGCAAGGCAAATATATTCAGTTCATTTGTGCTTTTTACCTCTTGCTAGATTTTTTTTTTCATTTGGTTCACATATTTGTTTTCATTTTTTAAAACTTTTGTGCATTAAGGTGCCCTTTTTCTAAGACACGGTAGGCCTAACGTGGGCCTTGTGATAAACACAGGGACCGCCCTACCCTGAGGAGACCGCCAGAGGGCGCTCTCCACCTGAATACCTGGGATATGCCCATTCTGGTCCCTAGAGGGAGCTCCAAATGGGACATCAGGGTAATGACCTGAAGGTGCCAGCAGAGGGAGCTTCGGCTAAGGCCTGAACATGGGGACCAGGGCGTATGTAGTAGAGATTCCCTGTTAAGAGGGCACCCAGAAGGCTCTGGACTCTTCCAGAACGGGAAGGAGGGGCCCCGAAAGGGTGTGGTGGGCTATTAGCAGCCCTATATAAACCCTAGCTCCTGAAGAGGAGGGAGGAGAACAGATGGGGACCGAGGACCAGTTACCGGAATCCAGAGAAGCCTGATGCCCAGTAGAGGAGATGCCTTGGCAAAGGGGGAGAAGGAACCTTCAAAGACCAAGAAGGTACTTACTGGACTAAGGACATAGAATGGATGGAAGGAACTGTGTACTATTGTTATGGACAATTGCTAATGAGAATGGACTAGCAACCGTGGGGTGGAGTATAGGACGATAAAGTTGTGGAGAGTGCAGAGTGTCCTATCCAAGGGTGGAGGTTGTTAGACACTGAGACCCAGGGTCCCCACAGTAGATGGGCTGAGTGAGAGAACTTGTGATAGATGACTAACGGCTGGAAAGAAGTGAATTCCCCAAGACTGAAGTATAGTCTAATAAATTGAATTTGCATTTTGATGACTGTCTCATTTGCATATATGGGAAGGCTGGAGAATCCTAGTTGAAGTTCCAGGAGAGTGCGAGGGGTCACGGCCCGTGGATCAGAGGGGTGACCGGGGCACACTGGACTGGACAGGAGAGGATTTTCAGCCGAAGGAAGGCAGGCCTGAGCAGTCACCCTGTGTAAGGCAGGAGCCCCAGATATAGAGGTGGGTGCTTGCAAGTGATTGGGAGAAGACCAGCCGAAGTCCTGCTCAGGAGCCCAGGGCTAGTGTTCGGGTAGAGAGCAGGAAGGGCATGTGTCTTTATAGATTGTCCTGAAGCCAAGGGCCAGGGAGCCTCAAGAGGGCTTAGTTCAAGAATACCCTGAAGAGAGGAAGATAAAGGAAACCTCTTTGTTTTGAACTGTTTGCTTCTGTGCTGTGCTTGCTGGAATTATCCTGAGGATTTTGGTGGGAACTGTCGGTGGCTGAGCAGTTTGCCTGGCCAATTGCAATACATAGCTTGGCTTGGGAGCCAAGGGAACTCCGAAGAGACTGGCAAGTGAAACCCTGGCCAGCAGAGGGCTGCATTTCAGAATCACCCAGTGGCTAGGAGCTTTACAGCTTACAGTGCAGGAAAAGGGCACCGCCATGGGATGTGCTGAGGCATCCCCTGATATTTTGGGCAGCAGCACAAGGTAGTCCCTCAGTAAAAAATATTTGTTATTGTTTACTGAGGGAGGCATGTCTAGGGGCAGAGAGTAGGCATGCCTATGCTAATTGGGTAATGTAGGGCACATTAGTGCATGCTACCCAATTTAGCGCGGGAGCCCTTATCGCCTCCTAAATATGGGCTCCTGGTGATAATGGCAATACACTAATGAGGAAATTAGCGTATGGTGGGGAAAAAAACCCGACCATGGCGATTTTCCAGCCATGCTAGAAAGTGGCCAGAGAAGGCAGCAAACCCACACACTAATCACAGCACCAGCCACTTTCTAGTGCAGCTTGATAAAAGACCCCTTCAGACTTTATAGCATGAGCTAATCAACAATGAGATCCTTTTATCAAGCCACGTTAAAAAATGGCCGGTGTTGTGGTTAGCAGGGCCACCGAGGGGGGGGGGAGCAGGGGTGACAAAATTTCCCGGGCCTGGGGTCAGGCCGCCAGCACTGCAGTCCCCGGTCTCGCCTACCTGCCTCCTCGGCTCCGGGCCCGGGGTCAGGCCGCCGGCACTGCAGTCCCCAGTCTCGCCTACCTGCCTCCTCGGCTCCGGGCCCCCTGCATTCGAAGCAGCAGTCACAGATTGCCTCCCTTTGGGCCTTCCCTCCCTGTGTCCCGCCCTCGCAGAAACCAGAAGTTACATCAGATGAGGGCGGGACACAGGGAGGGAAGGCGAGGTCAGAACTGAGAGGTGATCTGTGACTGCCGCTTTGAATGCAGGGGGCCAGATCCGAGGAGGCAGGCAGGTGAGACTGGGGACTGCAGCGGCGGGGGGAGCGATAGGGAGGCAGCTGCGGCGGGGGGAGCGACGGGGGGGGGCGGCAGCGGCGGGGGGGGGGGCGGAGGCGGGGCGGCCTTGCCCCGGGCCCAGCGCATGGGCTTGCCGCTTGCTCCGGCCACTTTCTAGCGCGGTTGAAAAATGATCACAGTCAGCTAGTTTTTTTTAATGTTTCAACGTTTTTTATTGATGACAGTTTCAAACCAACATTACACCTTTTCAATATACAAACTCGGTGCACAACAATTAAACATTGAAAGCTATTTATGCCTCTCTTAGTCAACAACCTGTTTTTTTTATATATATATATATATATATATATATATATCCCCCTTTTCCCCCCCGTTCCTCCCCCCTCCCCCCTTTGCCTCCCCCCTTTCTCTTCCCCCCCCCAAGTACAGCATCCTGATAACACTATAACCGATATTATCTCCCTAAAGTTACTTGACATCAGTATTACTCCCCCCCCCCCCAATCCCTCGCATGGAGCCAATCCATATTTTATCATCAAGGGGCAGTTAAATTTTCGGTCACAACCTATATCTAGCTAGTCAGGTTCAGAAGCAAACTACGACCTCGTGGGCTCAACTTCTGTATGAACCCGTTCCAGGTTTGCATGAAATTCTTTTTCTTTTTTGGCGATCCCCGCGCCTCCCTGGCCTCCCATGTAGCTAGGAAATGAACTTGGTTCCTCCAGTGCCAATAATCTGGGGGGTCCGAAGTGACCCAATACTGCAGGATAGTTTTCTTTGACACTAGGCAGATTTTTCAACACCAGATTCTTACTTCTTTATCCTTAACCCGAAAAGCTGTTGGTGTGTCTAAAACATATTGGTCCCAAGATCCTTCTGTTGTCCCTCCAATTGTAGTGGACATATATCTCTGAATTCATCCCCAAAAGGCTCTGACCTTTGGGCATCCCCAAAATGCATGATAACGTGTGTGTGGTGACTTGTTGCATTTGACACATCTGTCAATAGTACTAGGGTCTATGTGTGCGAGTTGTTGTCTGGTGAAATAGGCTCTCATGACTCCTCGGTAACCACATTCTCGCAACCTCTCATCCACTGTTAGGGCTGGGATGCTCTTCAAAGTAGTCACTACATCCCAGTTTCCTAACTTCCCCCCTGATTCCTTTTCCCACTGCTGTTTAATAGTCTGAAAACTTCTGAGTGCAGATAGTTGTATCAATTCTCTGTGCAGGGCCGATACTGTCATCCCTGTGGCCTCCAGCTTTTGAAATAGGCCTCATACCTTCTCCTCTATTTTTAATTGCAGGGCTGCCTGGTTCAAGCTTAAAATATAGTGTTTAATCTGGATATATGCAAACCTATCTCCCCAATGTGTGCCCTGCTTGTTTTGGATCGCCTCATATTCTACCAATTGCCCCTCCTCATCTAGCATATGTTCCACTCTTGAGATGCCATAGGTCTCCCACCTGAGGAAGGACACATTTTTGCGGCCTGGATCAAAGTTCAGGTTACCTCTTATAGCTAGTTTTTTTTAATTAATGGCCATGCGCTAATTTCCCCATTAGCGCGTGGCCATTACTGCAAGAAGCCCTTACTGCCACCTATTTAGGAGGAGGTAAGGGCTCCTACGCTACACCAGTGCTGATCAGGTAGCGCGCAATAATATGTCTGCTCTACCCGATTAATGAAGGCACACCTACTCTCCAGACATGCCTCCCCTGGCAAAAAAACATATATATAGTTTTACCGCAGGAGCAGCGGGTGCTGCTGACCAAAGAACCATGGGACACCTCAACGCATCCTGTAGTAGTGTCCTTTTACCACGCAGTAGGTCTGCATTAGGTCTAGTGCGCCTTAGTACAAGGACTCCAATGTTCATTAGTTCATAGATCAATGCACATGAAATTGATTTAGTATGTACTAAAGGTTTTTTTTTAATATTTCAACGTTTTATATTGATGATGTATCACGTCAAACAAAACCAATAAAGTCAAACATAAAGGTTTTTTTTTTTAATTTTCATGAACTGAATACATGCTAATAAATGTTTATAAAATCTATGAATGGGGTGGGACAAAAGGACATGCCACAAACCTTAATGACTGGCAAGTTTTTTTTCTTTAATTTCTAAGGGTTCAATATTCAAAGGATTTATGCTCCTAACTTTGGGGTCCATTTACTAAAACTTAGCATGCACTGATGAAATTAGCATACGCTAACCCCCAGATTCTATATTGTGCACCTTGACTTGCATGCGCAAATCCAGTCATACTCTGGATTTGCGCGTGCAACTTAATTGATTAACAAACCAATCAGCACCGATAATTGCAACTTAACAAGCAATTATTAACACTAATTGAATTTAATTAGAATTTACATGCACAACTTGCTAAGCGTATTCTATAAAGTGGTACACGTAAATTCTACCACACAGATCCCAAAAGTAGGTGTGGTCATGGGAGGAGCATGGGCAGGTCCTGGGCGTTCCTAAAATGTATGTTCAGTGTTACATTTTACTTAGCATAAATAGCTATGCCTATATTTAGTCACCTCTAGGCATATTCTTTAAACTGCACCAAAAAATATGCCTAGGCATATTCTATAAATCATAAACCACACCTAAAGTTAGACGTGGTTTATAGAATATGCCTAGGCGTATTTTTTTTCCACGATGATTTTTTAGGCATGATATATAAAATCTAGCCCTAAATGCTAATAACCCCATTTTATACCTATAGGCTTCTTGGCATCTAGCTTGCATTAATTCCGTTAGTGCACACTAAGCTTTTGTAAACGGGCCCCTTTAAAAGTTAAACACCTAGATTAACTTCTTTGAAGACTGACTAGGGCTGAGTGCCCAAATGTGTACTGACAATTCCACTAAACTTCTAAATAAAAAGTAGATGTAAACAAGGATGGATTTACAGTGGGGCAAATTAGGAGCTTAGTACTGATCTTCAGCACTAGGCTCATACATCTAGGTTAGCTGCTTAAACTGTGTAAAAATTAACTCTCTATTGAAATGACAGTGAAATGAAGAAATAGCAAATGGGATATGAAAATGTTAAAAACTGTATTTTATTAATAACATGTCTGATATTCAAAACCATCATACAGTTAGTAATAGACACTGACCGGTCAGCTCCACGAAGGGCAATTTAAGCGATTGAGGGCTGAGCTCCCGATGAAGCATTTGAGAAACAGAAGCTTTCTGTTGAGCATACCCTCCGGACAACGCTATAGCCCAGATAGGTGTATTTATTACCTTATATAAATGGTGGATAATAGAGTATAACTACTATTATAGAATTCTTATTTATGTTAGTGGAGATTTTTTGACTAAAGAGGAACCTGTATCATAGTCTCTAAGATCAAGTATGCATGAGATCTATGACAGTCTGTAATTCACATTATCAATATAGTGAATACAGAGTTTCTGAAGTCTTTTCCTCCTTAGATTCTACACTCAACATATTCTTTCTTGCCTATATTTGTATAGTAGTGCACCTCAGGGGCAAGTATCAGCAGTTTGGTAAAACTTGTTATTTTTATGCAAAACAACTTTACCGGAACACTGCAAAAGGCAGATATCCAAACTTCATACTTTCTTGTAACAAAACAGGTATTCTTTGTATCCAGTTTACTTTGATGAAAGAGGGTTTAGTGCCAGTCTAAGACTTTTAGGGACCTGTTTACTAAGGTGCGATAGTGTTTGTATTGCGAGCTAAATGCTAGAGTCGCCCATATGTTTCTATGGGTGACTTTAGCGTTTAGCACGTGCTAATCATTAGTGTGCGCTAAAAAGTACATAAGTACCTAAGTATTGCCATACTGGGAAAGACCAAAGGTCCATCAAGCCCAGCATCCTGTTTCCAACAGTGACCAATCCAGGTCACAAATACCTGGCAAGATCCCAAAAAAGTACAAAACATTTTATACTGATCCTAGAAATAGTGGATTTTCCCCAAGTCCATTTAATAATGGTCTATGGACTTTTCCTTTAGGAAGCCATCCAAACCTTTTTTAAAACTCCGCTAAGCTAACAGCCTTTACCACATTCTCTGGCAACGAATTCCAGAGTTTAATTACACGTTGAGTGAAGAAATATTTTCTCCGATTTGTTTTAAATTTACTACATTGTAGCTTCATCGCATGCCCCCTAGTCCTAGTATTTTTGGAAAGCGTAAACAGACGCTTCACTTCTACCCATTCAACTCCATTCATTATTTTATAAACCTCTATCATATCTCCCCTCAGCCGCCTTTTCTCCAAGCTGAAGAGCCCTAGCCGCTTTTAGCCTTTCCTCATAGGGAAGTCATCCCATCCCCTTTATCATTTTCGTCGCCCTTCTCTGCACCTTTTCTAATTCCACTATCCTGCTTATAATCGAACGAGAAAAACGCCCAAGTTCCGACCTAAATCGGGAGATGGACGTTTATCTCACAAAAACGAATAAAGCGGTATAATCGAAAGCCGATTTTTGGACGTTTTCAACTGCACTCCGTCGCGGATGCGGACAAAGTTGATGGGGGCGTGTCAGAGGTGTGGCGAAGGCGGAACTGGGGCGTGGTTATCTGCCGAACAAAGATGGGCGCATTTCACCGATAATGGGAAAAAAGTATGCGTTTTTAGCTAGAATTTAGGACACTTTTCCTGGACCCTGTTTTTTCACGAATAAGGCCCCAAAAAGTGCCCTAAATGACCAGATGACCACTGGAGGGAATCGGGGATGACCTCCCCTGACTCCCCCAGTGGTCACTAACCCCCTCCCACCACAACAAAATGATGTTTCACAACTTTTTATTTTCACCCTCAAATGTCATACCCACCTCCCTGGCAGCAGTATGCAGGTCACTGGAGGAGTTGTTAGGGGGTGCAGTGGACTTCAGGCAGGTGGACCCAGGCCCATCCCCCCTACCTGTTACAATTGTGCTGCTTAATGCTTATTAGTCGTCCAACCCCCCCAAACCCACTGTACCCACATGTAGGTGCCCCCCTTCACCCCTTAGGGCTATAGTAATGGTGTAGACTTGTGGGCAGTGGGTTTTGAGGGGGATTTGGGGGGCTCAACACACAAGGGAAGGGTGCTATGCACCTGGGAGCTCTTTTACCTGTTTTTTTAGTTTTGTAAAAGTGCCCCCTAGGGTGCCCGGTTGATGTCCTGGCATGTGAGGGGGACCAGTGCACTACGAATCCTGGCCCCTCCCACGAATAAATGTCTTGGATTTATTCGTTTTTGAGCTGGGCGCTTTCATTTTCCATTATCGCTGAAAAACAAAAACGCCCAGCTCACACATTGTTGAATAAAACATGGGCGTCTATTTTTTCCCAAAATACGGTTCGGTCCACCCCTTCACGGACCCGTTCTCGGAGATAAACGCCCATGGAGATAGGCGTTTTCGTTCAATTATGCCCCTCTATATCTTTTTTGAGATGCGGTGACCAGAATTGAACACAATATTCGAGGTGCAGTCGCACCATGGAGCGATACAAAAGCATTATAACATCCTCATTTTTGTTTTCCATTCCTTTCCTAATAATACCTAACATTCTATTTGCTTTCTTAGCTGCAGCAGCACACTGAGCAGAAGGTTTCAACGTATCATCAACGATACCTAGATCCCTTTCTTGGTCCGTGACTCCTAACGTGGAACCTTGCATGACATAGCTATAATTCAGCTCCCTCTTTCCCACATGCATCGCTTTGCACTTGCTCACATTAAACGTCATCTGCCATTTAGACACCCAGTCTCCCAGTCTCGTAAGGTCCTCTTGTAATTTTTCACAATCCTCCTGCAATTTAACGACTTTGAATAACTTTGTGTCATCAGCAAATTTAATTACCTCACTAATTACTCCCATCTCTAGGTCATTTATGAATATGTTAAAAAGCAACGGTCCCAGCACAGACCCCAGGGGAACCCCACTAACTACCCTTCTCCATTGACCATTTAACCCTACTCTCTGTTTTCTATCTTTTAACCAGTTTTTAATCCATAATAGAACACTACCTCCTATCATATGACTCTCTACTACTACTACTCTCTCTGCCCCGTCCTCGCATCTAAATGTGATGACATCAAGGGTGGGTAAAACACCGTTACGAACCAATGAAACCTTCAAGGAAGACAAGGAGTCAGCTGCTTCGGAACGTTGGAGGGGCTTAAAGCTGGGTGGCTGCAGGGGGGGCAGGGGAGAGAGCAGAATCACTGGGTGGCTGCAGGGGGGGCAGGGAACAGAGCAGATTCTCTGGGTGGCTGCAGAGGGGGCAGGGGAGACAGCAGAATCGCTGGGTGGCTGCAGGGGGGCAGGGGAGATAGCAGAATTGCTGGGTGGGTGAAGGGGGGCAGGGAAGACAGCAGAATTGCTAGGTGGCTGCAGGGGGGCAGGGAAGAGAGCAGATTTGCTGGGTGGCTGCAGGGGTGGGCAGGGGGAGAGAGCAGAATCGCTGGGTGGCTGAAGGAGGGGCAGGGAAGAGAGCAGAATCGCTGGGTGGCTGGAAGGGGGTCAGGGGAGAGAACAGAATCACTGCATGGCTTTAGGGGTGCAGGGGATACAGAAGAATCGCAGGGCGGCTGGAGGGGGGGCAGAGGAGAGAGCAGAATTGCTGGGTGGCTGAAGGGGAGGCAGGGGAGAGAGCAGAATCGCTGGGTGGCTGGAGGGCGGGCCAGGGAAATAGCTGGGTGGCTGGAGGGGGGGCAGGGGAGATGAGAATCACTGGCTGGCTGGGGGGGGGGCCAGGGGAAAGAGGAGAATTGCTGGGTGGCTGGAGGGGGCAGGGAGAGAGGACAATCACACACACACTCTCTCTCACACACACACACTTGCACACAGTCTCACTCTCAGTCACACACACTCGCATGGTGCTTTCAACCACGCAGAGGGGGGAGAGGCAGGGAGTCCTGAGACCACAGGAGGGGGAGGGGGTCCTCAGACCTCAGAGGGGGGAGGGGGTCCTGAGACCAAAGAGGGAGGGGGGAGGTATCTCTGTCACACACACACTTTCTCTGTCACACACACTCTTTCACAGTCAGTGTCTTTCTCTGTCTCACACAGTCTCTCACACTATGTCTCACACTGTACCACATTCACTCTCTATGTGTCACACAGTCGGTCTCACACACACTCTCAGTCTCACACGCTCGCTGTCATACACTCTCTCGGACTCACAGAGAGTCTGTGTATTGCACACATACTCTCTCACACTCTGTCTCACACGCACTCTCTCTTACACACAGTGTATCTGTGTGAAACACACTCTCACAGTCACTGTTTCTCACATACGCACTTGTACACACTCTCTGTCTCACACACACACTCTCTCTGTCTCACAGACACACTCGCACCCTGACTTACTCTCTCTCTGTCACACATTTGCACATTCACTCTCTCTCTCACACACACACACTTGCACATTCACTCTCTCTCGCACACAGTCACTCTCACACACACTCTCTCAAACATACACACTCCCAGGAAAACCTTGCTAGCGTCCGTTTCATTTGTGTCAGAAACGGGCCTTATTTACTAGTATATATATATATATATATATATATATATATATATATATATATATATATATATTACATAATTATTTTGCAATAGTAGTAAAACACTCTGCCACTGTGCAGTTAGAAGAATGAAAAAAAACTTGAGTGGGTGAAAGCATGACTCACAACTTCCCCTGAAATTTGCAAGAATTGTCTATCAATACAGGAATGAAATGTGAGCAATAAAGAAAAATATGCATTTTGATACAGGAGTATGATGCTCTTTAGTATGAACAAGCAACACTTTGCTGTAGTGATCACAGTAGAAATGAGTGGGAGGCTACAGTGCCCAGTGAGGCAAAGATAATAAGCATTTAATAAAGTCAGCAAACAACAAAGGCTGAATCTTCTTTCACAACGCATTTACTTTTTGGTTTTTGAAATTGCTTAGTTTAGCACAATACATTATTACCATTATATTACGCCAGGCCTACAAAAAAAAAAAAGTACTTCAAGTGCTTGTAACACATCGTTTCTACAGTGAATCAGTCTCTGAAAACCATGATTAATCATATTTGTTTGCTTTAATGGGGAGAAATAGAATTCCTAAGAAAACACATCCACAATAAGTAAATGTAATCAGCTGATATATTCAGGGAAACAGAAAAAAAGACAGCAGATAAAGATCCTATGGCCTATTCAGTCTGCCCAGCCATACCTACTAAAAAGCTTTACTGTCCCTCCCTGTCCCTTAGAAATCCTCTTTGCCTGTACATATCCTTCACTCCCAAACTGTCAGGCTAGGTAATTTATGTAATAACTAGTAAAAAAGGCCCGTTTCTGACACAAATGAAACGGGCGCTAGCAAGGTTTTCCTTGGAGTGTGTATGTTTGAGAGAGTGTGTGTGAGAGTGACTGTGTGAGAGAGAGAGAGCGAGATTGGGTGCGATTGTGTGTGTGAGAATGAGAGTGTGTGCCATGGGCCCCCCTCTGTCCCTCCCCCATCCCACCCCCACGTCAGCACCCAAACAGCTTTAGACTACCAGAGTTATGCACTCAGTCATCGTTTTCTTCAAAAGTCCTCACAGCACAAAACCTCTTCCCACATACACCTGGCTGCGCCGCAACTGCAACATTCTCGTTGAAACTGCACACAACCGGGTCTGCAGTGTCTCTGTTACCCATGCTTGTGTTCATAAGAGTTTGACGCTCCAGTCCGCCACCGCCGAAACCTCTTCAGATGACTATCCCGAATAGTAAGGAAATCACTTTTGCTCCATCCGAAACGCAACACCAGTATACCGCCAGGAAGAGTTCCTCGCTTTCCCCGCCTCAGATATGAAGTCGCCAGGACCCTACAGTTACCACTGTGTCTGAGCTGGATCGCGCGCTCGTATGTGCACAGTTGATGTCTCACACCTCAGTTGGCTCGTATCGACCATCAGCAATCCTCCCCCTCTGCTGAAGCCCCCTCCTACATTTCCCACAGCTGAACTGCGGGATCTGCTCAAATCCCGCGACAGCTGATCCTGTGAGTATTGCCGGGCTCAACCTCTCCCCTTCTGTCTCATTAGCTTTCTGTTTCCTCGCTTTCCGGCCGCTCTCGCCAGATTCTTCTGCTTTTTGTTTTCCTTTTCAGTGAAGTTTAGGGGGTGAGCGGCAGCGGCGACCTAGGGGGCATGGCGTTGCGGCGAGGGCGGCAGAGGCGGGGCCTTGTCCTGCTGTCGTGCAGTTGGTCAGTGCTGCGGGAACTACATGTCGTCAATTGATGAGATGGAGCCTTACAGAGCACAAGGCTTGAAGGCTTCACTTTCTCGGCTTCAGAATGTTGGAGCTGCTTTTTATTAAATAGGATGGTGTTATACATTGGGGCTCATTTTGAAAACATTTAGATTTACAAAGTTCCATAGGTTACTCTGGGGATCATTTTCGAAAGAGAAAAATGTTTTAAAAAGTGGCAGAAATCGGCAGATGGACGGTTTTCTCGCCAAAAAGTCCAAATTGGTATTTTTGAAACCCATTTTCCCAGACGTTTTTCTATGCTGTTCATCTGCAGTGCATCTACATCTCAAGGGGGCATGTTGGGAGCATGTAAAGGGTGGGATTTGGGCATTCCTAATACTTGAATGTTTTTTTAGCCATAATGGAACAAAACAAAAATGTCCATAACTACATCTAAGATGTTTTGAGCTAGACCTGTTTCAATAACGGCTAAGCCACAAAAAAGTGACCTAAATCACTAGATGACCACTGGAAGAATAAAGGAATGATCCCCCCTCACTCCCACCTCCAAAGATGTAAAAGAAACAGTATATACCTGCCTCTATGACAGCCTCAGATGTTACAGCCAGTCCTATTAGAGCAGCAAGCAGGTCCCTGGAATAGCCTTGTGGTTGGTGCAGTGCACTGTGGAGAAGGGGACCTAGGCCAATAATGGGATGCATCTATACAAATTCTTTGCAGAAATAAAAATAAAAAGAAACATGTCCAAGCTCCCAGCCTGCGGCCACTCCCACCATAGAACAAAACTAGTAAGAGTAAAAGGGGCAAACCACACATCATTCTAAGCCACAAGGGGTTCCCTGAAAAAGAAAACAGGAAAAAGTGAAAGAAACATAACAAAAAATAAAACCCCACCAATGGCTCAGAATTCTAATCCTAGAAGCAAGAACAGAAAATAGAAAAAAAAAACTCAAAACAACCAAAAGTAACCCCCCTTCCCATCCCTTCCCCCTGACCAAGGAAATAAAATAAGGGCATAATGTCCTTTCTCAGCGCAGTAGAGACACAAATTCTGTGTTCATCGTCTTTGCTTCTCCTGTTCTAAGAAGGAGAAATGATCCACCTGCAAGGGTCCGCCGAGGTCTGTAGATGAAGCATCGAGAATGGCCAAACAAGTGGTCTAACATGATGAGGGAGCTGTCAGAGGCCCAAAGAAGTCACAGAGCCTGAACCCTGGATGGAAGAGGTGAGTTGGGGCATCGGGGCAACCGTGACATCAGTTTACTGGTTGTTTATAGAGATTTTCTCTTTGTGTAAATCATGGTGCCTAAATTAGGCACAGATCCGCCATATTGTATAACACTGCGTGCAAATTATAGGAACAACCCTGACACACCCACCCCCCTCCCATGGATCCATGTTTAAAAATTTATGCGTGCATCATTATAGAATACCGACTAGGCAGATGCACATGTAAATGCAAATTAGTGCCAATTATTGGCACTAACTGGCTCATTATTCAATTAAATTGTGTATGCAAATTGGGTTGTGCCCAAATTTGTATGCACAATTTTGGGCGCCAGTTATAGAATTTGGGGGAGAATGTTAGGAATTATTAGGAAAGGAATGGAGAACAAAACTAAGAGCCCTGTTTACTAAGCTGCGCTACCGTTTTTAGCGTGCACTGTGTAGGCACCCATAGGAATAGTATGGTTGTCTACATAGTAAACAGAACCCTAAGGATATTATAATGTCTCTGTATTGTTCCCTGCTGTGACTGCACCTTGAATATTGTGTGCAATTCTGATCTCCAAATATAAAAATACATATAGTGAAATTAGAAAATGTATAGAGAAGGGTGATGAAAGTGATAGAGAATGGGATGATTCCCCTATGAAGAAAGGCTAAAGAGACTGCAGAGTGGAGATATGATAAAGGTCTGCAAAATACTGAGTAGAGTGGGATGGGTACAGGTGAATCGCTTGTTTACTCTTCTAAAAATACTAGGACAAGGGCATGCAACAAAGCTACTAAGTAGTACATGTAAAACAAATTGGAGAAAACGTTTCCTCACTCAAAGTGTAATTAAACTCTGGAATTCATTGCCAGAGAATGTGATAAAAGCAGTTAGCTTAGCAAGGTTTAAAAAAAGATTAGACAATTTCCAAAAAAAAGTCCATAATTCAATTTAATTCTTGTATACTGCTAATACTTTTTTCCAGGGTTCAGTGCAGTTTACATTCTAGGTGAGACAAAAGCAGATTGTGTTAGTGTGAGGTATGAGAAACATTAGAGCCCATTGGTGTAATGCATGAGACTTAAAATATTAAAGGAAAGGATAATGGATGATACTAGGAAGTAGAAGTCATGATGGATAATTATGAAGCTGTTTTTGGGAAGAGAAAGTTTTTTAGCCTCTTCATGATGTTGAGGTAGCTGTTTTCTGTTCTGATATTTTGACTCCAAGTACAGGGAATAAAGAGCTGAAAATCTAATTTTGAATAGTCTTTTCAAATGGTGATGCTAGTATTAGTTGCTGTTTCAGTCTGTTAGACTGGAACAGATATAACTAAGCAGTCTTAGTCAGCAGTTCAAAGGTGAATCCCTGTAAGATTTGAAAAATTAAACAAGCAGCTTTGAACCTGTGTCTTTCTGCTATGTGAAGCCAGTGCAGTTTGTTTAGATGAGTTGAAACACTAGTTTATCTATTCAATCTGTATATTAATCTGAATAGTTATGCTGTGGTACTTGTGACCTGGCTTGGCCACTGTTTGGAATACAGGATACTGGGCTAGATTGATCATTGGTCTGACCCAGTATGGCTACTCTTATGTTCTTATGGAAGAAGATGAGGTACCAGGCCAATGCTAAACTTGACTAAGGTCCCTGGACCTGACAGCTTCCCAAATGGAGTAGTACTGAATGTTTTATCCAGTGTCTCATCTGAGAGACCTGGCAAGTGTGATAACCCATCTCACCATTTTGAGACTGGTGGAACTGAAGAGGGATGCCTGGATGAGGGAGGAGATAAGAACATAAGAATAGCCATACTGGGTCAGACCAATTGTCTATCTAGCCCAGTATCCTGTTTCCAACAGTGACCACTCCAGATCACAAGTACCTGGCAGAAACCCAATTAGTAGGATCATTCCATGCTACCAATCCCGGGGCAAACAGTGGCTTCCCCCATGTCCATCTGAATAGCAGACTATGGACTTTTCCTCCAGGAACTTGTCCAAACCTTTTTTTAAAACCCAGATATGCTAACCACTGTTACTACATCCTCCGGCAGCGAGTTCCAGAGCTTAACTATTCTTTGAGTGAAAAAATATTTCCTCCTGTATTTCCTCAGCTACGTATATGGTAAGCTGTATTGTATAAAATCATTAGTATCATATCTATTTTAGTCAAAAGTTCTAATGCATGCTTATTAGGTGTACCATTAGTATTACCTAACACTGTATTGTATCTCTGGTGTTTGAATTCCAATGCTGTTAAATGTGTATATTTTTTATACTGTTTCACAGTAGTTCTATTAGGTTTCAATTTACTGTTTTCAATTTTATTTCATTTATTATATTTATGCATATTCTTGGTTATTTTACTATTGTTATGTTGTTAACAAAATTGTATGTTTTATGTTAAACTAGTAAAAAAGGCCCGTTTCTGTAACGAATGAAACGGGCGCTAGCAAGGTTTTCCTGGGAGTGTGTATGTTTGAGAGAGAGAGAGCCAGAGTGAATGTGCGGGTGTGTGACAGAGTGAGACTGTCTGTGTGACAGTGTGTGTGTGAGAATGAGAGTGTGTGACAGGGCCCCCTCCCCTGTTCCTAATGCCTCTCACCCCGTTCCCTCCCCTCCCTTTCCTCCTCCTTCCCATACTTTGGGTTCCTTAAGGCTTTCAAAAGTCTATGTACCCCAGTGGCCCTAACGCCCAGTATCCGGATACCCCACCACTTTCCTCCTCACCCCTCCCCCAAGATGTAATACTTTCACGTCCTTCATTTTTTTAAAAAAGTGTCCTATCTACCCTGTGTACAACAAAATTGTATGTTTTATGTTAAACTGTACCTGCTGTACACCGCCTTGGGTGAATCTCTTCATAGAGACAGTTAATAAATCCCAATAAATAAATTAATTACATAAAATGGCCATTTAACCCTACTCATTTAGTTTTTTAAGAATGGAAGCAGCCACCTCTCACTGCCTCCTTGGCAGGGTACTTTTCCTCTTGAAATACCAACTTTCATTTGACACGGAATCCAGGACATGTCCTTCCCTCCTGACTCCTTGTTCTGCGTTCTCTACTTCAACTTTCTTAAAAATTTGAAGCAATGTTTTTCAAAGGTGGTCAATTCAGGGGACTAGATATATTTTTTGGTCACCTGATCATTAGAAAAAAATTATTTTTGAAAAAATGCTTGTATATAGATCTGTACCTCAGACGTGATTTATTTCCTGGCATAGTAAACTGTCTTATTTATTTTGAAATTTTTCTTCAGCTATATTATTTTAAGTGATGTTTAATATTTCTTAATTTTCTATTTCTTGTTTTTTCCCCACTTTGTGGTCTAATGAGCTCTCATTGCATTTTCTTATTTTTGTTATTGTTGCAATATTTTTCTTTTGAAGTTTCAATTCTTATTAATAAGGGATTATTTATTTCACTGTAAAATTTTAACAATGTAAGAAGTTTGTTGGTGCATAAATAAAAATATATATATTTAAAAAAGTAAACAAAAAGAAACATTGTCAAGGTACTTCTAACAGCCCCCATTGCAGGGAAAGATATGATAAAAACAAAATGACAGAGCATCACATAAGAAAAAATCAATAGAAAGAAGAGAGGAACCAGGCTGACAAAGCAATCTATCTTGTCCAAAAGAGCCAGCCTTCAGACATTTACCATCCCTATCTAATGAGTCCCTGGGATTCAGAAAGCTTCTAAGCTGTTTGGGATTCATAAAGATAAATCTTTCATTTGCAGACCTCAATGAACATTTACAGGGAAAATGTAAATATAATTTCACACCCATTCCTGGCACATAGACTAAAAAGATTTCCTTCTAGTCTGGATACTTCTAGAAGTATCTGGAATTACCAGAGTTGTTGACTCAAAATAAATAATTTTTTTGATTAAAAAAAATCATTTCTAAGTCCAGTCCCAATCAGGTTTCAAGACATAGGACACTTAAGGGGTCCTTTTACTAAGCCATGCTAAAAAGTGACCGGTGGTAGTTTTAGTGTGTAGGTTTCCTGCGCACTTCGGCCACTTTTTAGCACCAGTCTAAAATGACTGAATTTCTATTTCTGCATTAATGGCCATGTGCTAATTTCACAATCAGTGTGTGGCCATTACAATGTGAGCCCTTACTGCCTCCTATTTAGTAGGCACTAAGGGCTCATGAGCTAATCATGCAGTAATCGGGCAATGTACTCCAGTGGCCATGCACTAGCCAATTGCTGCAGGAAACACCCACTCTCTGCTCCCCTGTGCTAGAAAATACTTTTTATTTTCTGGCATGGGAATCGGCATGTGCTGATCTGAGAAATACTGCGGGATGCCTCAGGGCGCCCCACGGTAGTGCTGATTCTCTATCTGCTGCCCGTGCAGTAGCGCTACCGCACCTTAGTAAAAGGCCCCCTTAAAATGTTCCAGCCCACATTTATTTTATTTATTTGTTTATTTGCGAAACTATATCCAGCCTAATCGGCTTCTCCTCTTCTTTAGACTGCTCCAGAAATTGGGCCAGATTCAAACCATTCATTACATAGTAACATAGTAAATGACAGCAGATAAAGACCTGAACAGTCCATCCAATCTGCCCAACAGTCAACAGTCATGATTATACCAACAATGAATGTGATAGAAAATACTGGATCATTGTCTCTCTATGGCATTTCTGGGACATTGATTGTAGAAGCCTGTCCGACCCTGTCCTTAGGTTCCAACTACTGAAGCTGTTGTCGAAGCCCATTCCAGCCTATCCAAACCTGTCTTGTCATGTGCAGGTCCTGTCCTCATGTTCCAGATTACTGGAGTTTCCATCAAAGCCCCCTCCAGCTCATCCTAAACCAGTTTGCCACACCGTACAAGCTTGCCTAGCACCAACCATAGTTCTTCACAGCCAGTAACCATTTAAGTGCCACTCTACATGCAAACACGTATACAACCATTTAAGTTTTGCTTTTTATACCATTCATGTTCTCATTAGAGATCTTCTATGTTCATCTGACGTCTTTTTGAATTCCATCACCATTTTTGTCTCCACTATCTCCCTCAGGAGGGCATTCCAGTTATCAACCACCCATTGTCTAGCCTTCTTTTACCACTGAACCTACTGTAGCTTTCTGCTTCTTAAATACCAAGAACGGTGGAAAGAATTTTCACAATTTCTACACAGTAGTTTCTTCCACATTTCCAAGGATGAAATAAGTGATGTACCAGGATAGTTCAAAAATCTGTAGCTCAAACATTTCTGATAGTTCTCAAGAGCTTCTAAGCAGGTGCAAGTGAACAAAGAATCTCATAGCTAATACTTTCCCCGCCTTATCTTCTTCCCCATATTTACTCAGACCCTCAAGTTCTAATCTATGAGGCTGAAGCACAAGCAGACGTTCCTGAGTTTTTCCCTGGGTCTGAACAATAGTCACATCATTCATTCTACCAGAGAGTGTTCTCTAGGGTAGTGTCTGCTGTCCATATGGCTTGTAAAGTCACCACCTCCAGCTTTACAAGCAGAGATTCACTACTCTGCACAATTCCTTGCAGCTGTCCAACTCACCACCTCCAGGAATTCCCCAGGACATCAGTGCTGACCCACTTAGGTGTCCCCAGTCAACTTCTCTCTATTGACCTCAGCACCAGGGTTTATTGGTAATGATATTGCGCAATGGGCAGGGATCATCACCTCCAAAGTTCTACCACTTGCCACTCTATTTGGTATTCTTGCAACCACTTCTCCCTGTGACTTGATGCCCTGATTATTATTATTTGTTGCATTTGTATCCCACATTTTCCCACCTCTTTGCAGGACCACCCCTCCCCCCCCTTGTTATGCCACTGAATAAGGGCTCCTGCGTTATTCATGTGGTAACCAGTTAGCACATGGTAATGTAGATGTGCTAACTGGTTGGTGTAAAAATGCCCACTTTCTGCTCCTGACAAACCCCCTCAAAAAATTCTAAAAAATTATTTAGCATGCAGTTAGCATGCACAGTCAAAAACTACTGAGTGATGCTGTAGCTCATCCCAAGGTAGTCCATTTTTGCTGTATTAGGAGCATGTTAGCCCCTATGTTAATAGCTGGCAAACTAAGGGCCTCTTTTACTAAAAAGCGCTAGCGATTCCTGTGAGACAACTGCGAGATAGACCATTCAAATTGAATGCATTTGCTGCTTCAGGTGTCACTAGCACAGGTTAGTTAAAGGGGCCCTAATAGTTCTTCTGTAAGAATATATAAAAGGTATATACAGGATAAGTATGTATCAGATCTGCACTACAGTTGGGATGTATGAGTGTGTGTTTGTATGTGTTTTAAGCTACAGCTATTTCTGTCTTTCCTGTGTTGCCCTTGGTAATGGACTTTTTTGACTTTGTTGAATTAAAGAGCCTGGCAGCACTGATGCCTGTGGGAAACATGAATCTGCTGCAGAAAAGGAAACACTTCTATACCACAGTGGCATTGCTAAAGCATCGGAAGTGCCATGAGGTTATGACACAGTGATAACAGCAAAGAAACTTTAACCACCAGTGAACTTGAGGTTAACGACTTTGGTGCCTTTGTCTGCTCTGTCTAGTCATTGTCAACCGAAAGGATAAAAGAAGTACTTGTTTCCTCCATAAAGCTGCCTTTTATCTGCCATTTTTGTCTCTTAGTCTGGTTTATTAAAAGTTGTTCTTTTAAAGAGAGGCTATTAATGTTTCTGTAAATCACATCTTTATATGGTTGTTCAAATACAGTGAAAATGTAAGGCTCGACTCACCCAATTTGTGATTTAGTGCCAAAATTGGTTATTATCAACCTGGGGGTAGGGGGGAGGTCTTTTTCTAAAGATTAGTGGAAGGTATCTGCCACAGGACCCATTTTATTCCCATGGGTCTTTGTACATTTAACATGCACTGTTCTTTAGTAAAAGATTCCCTTAATAGAGAAAACATGATCACTGTTCAGAGCACCTGTGCATGGCAGGATAAAACATGATTTGATGAGTGTTTGGATCAGTCCCAACTTGGTATCATGTAATATATTATCTTTTTTTTTTTAATCATATTATGCAAGGTCCTCATTTCCTTATTGTGCCTTTGGCTGTAAAGCAGAGTGGAGCAACAGTAACGTACTGGTCCAGAGGTTGATGGACTAAAGCCAACTTCTATTATTGACAGACCTCTTAGTGCAGCAGGCTGCACATTAGTCTCATGGAGGGCAATCTTGTAACGAACAGAGCTGGCCCAATCATTAGGCAAGACTAGATGGTCACCTAGGGTAGCAGCTGCAGTCTAAACAAAGCAGTAGGTCCTGACAGCCACTTAAACTCAAAGAACCATCACCATTTACTTTAACCTGCACTTTTATGACATGTTTCTGTCATGATCTTGATAGTTGACTTTAATTATGAAAATCTGGGGGGGGGGGGAGGGCAAGCTAGAGGCCTGAAAGTTAATTTTTTGGGGGGAGGAGGAGGCATAAGGCTGAAGTTTCACCTAGGGAACCCATTACCCTTTAACTGACTCTGGTACCAGCGCATTTAGGCAGGCATAGGGTTGGCAACTTTTCCACAGACCATAACTAGGCACCCAGCAACATGGGATGGGAATGCATACACTATAAAATTACTGGGGGTGGGGGTTTGGGGGGGGGGTGAGTTTAAGCATTTCTTCTAATGTCGGCCGCCATGACTGAAATAAATCTTCATATTCGGCAGTTATATCTGGATAGTGGCTAGTGCTGAACACTACTGGCACTATCTGAATAGCAGCGACATTCAGCCTACTATCATATCCTTGTCTACCTTCCCTATTCTAGTTCATTACGTTCTTTTCACATGTCCTTTCTAATGCCTTTCATAATGTAAGCAGTTATGATCATCACAATTTATAATACTGTTCCCACATTTCCTTGTTTTTACTGTATTCTTTACCATGTAAGATGCTTTCTTTTACTATGTAAGCCGCACTGGACCTGCTGTATGTGGGAAAGAGTGGGGTACAAATGCAATAAATAAATAAATACTATCTGGATAGGTAACCAGATAAAGTTAGGACTACTACTACCACTTAACATTTCTAAAGCGCTACTAGGGTTATGCAGCGCTGTACAATTTAACAAAGAAGGACAGTCCCTGCTCAAAGGAGCTTACAATCTAATGGACAAAATGTACAGACAATCAAATTGGGGCAGTCTATATTTCCTGAATAGAGGTATAATGGTTAGGTGCCGAAGGCGACATTGAAGAGGTGGGCTTTGAGCAAGGATTTGAAGATGGGCAGGGAGGGGGCTTGGCGTATGGGCTCAGGAAGTTTATTCCAAGCATAGGGAGAAGTGAGGCAGAAAGGGTGGAGCCTGGAATTGGCGGTGGTGGAGAAGGGTGCAGAGAGGAGGGATTTGTCCTGTGAGCGGAGGTTTCGGGTAGGAGCGTAAGGGGAGATAAGGGTAGAGAGGTAATGAGGGGCTGTACATTGAGTGCATTTGTAGGTTAGTAGGAGAAGCTTGAACTGGATGCGGTACCTGATCGGAAGCCAGCGAAGTGACTTGAGGAGAGGGGTGTTATGAGCATATCGGTGCAGGCGGAAGATAAGACATGCAGCAGAGTTCTGAACGGATTGAAGGGGGGACAGATGGCTAAGTGGGAGGCCAGTGAGGAGTAGGTTGCAGTAGTCAAGGCGAGAGGTAATGAGAAAGTGGACGAGAGTTCGGGTGGTGTGCTCAGAGAGGAAAGGGCGAATTTTGCTGATGTTACAGAGAAAGAAGCGGCAGGTCTTGGCTGTCTGCTGGATATGGGCAGAGAAGGAGAGGGAGGAGTCGAAGATGACTCCAAGGTTGTGGGCAGATGAGAAGGGGAGGATGAGGGTGCCATCGACTGAGATAGAAAGTGGAGGGAGAGGAGAAGTGGGTTTGGGTGGAAAGACAATAAGCTCTGTCTTGGCCATGTTCAGTTTCAGGTAGCGGTTGGACATCCAGGCAGCAATGTCGGATAAGCAGGACAGCCTTTGTGCTGTGGTTAGATGAGATGGGTTAGATAATTCTGGGGACTGCCTTCACTCCACCAATGGACCACCCCAGCTCTATTCAGACAGTGTACTTGGAAGGTCAGCAAAACCTTTCTGCTGAAAATCAGTGACTGGCCCCAGTCAGTGGTATTTCTTCAGATAGTAGGTGTCGGCTTTCATTATGATACAGGTGTTACCTAATGTTATGAGAAGTCATTTAACATGTGTACAACAGCATTTTATGCATTAAAAAGGTTTATGAAATTGTCCTCTATTCCCTAATTCTATACATTTTGCATGCCCAAATTTAAGCTTAGCGTGCAAATTTGTGCACATAATTTATAGAATAAGATCAGCTGCGTGTACAACTTAATATAATAATTGGCTGTTAATTGGTGCTAACATCCAATTATTGGCATTAGCTGGTGTTAATTTGTGCTAATTGGTAGCAATTAGCATTTCGCATGCAACTTCCCTTAGTCATTATTCTAGAATGGGAGTTCTCAACCCAGTCCTCGTGACTCACCTAGCCAATCAGGTTTTCAGAATACCCACAATGAATATGCATGAGATAAATTTGCATACCATGGAGGTAGGGCATGCAAATTTTTTCACATATATTACTACTACTACTACTACTTGACATTTCTAAAGCGCTACTAGGGTTACGCATATTCATTGTAGGCATCCTGAAAACCTGACTGGCTCGGTATTTCCCCTGAGAACTCCTATTCTAGAACAAAATACTTTTTCAAGGGTCCCTTTTACAAAGGCATGCTGAAAAATGGCCTGCAGTAGTGTAGATGCGTGTTTCAGGCGTGTGCAGAATCATTTTTCAGCGCACCTGTAAAAAATGCTTTTTTTAATTTTTGCCGAAAATGGACGTGCAGTAAAATGAAAATTGCCGCTCGTCCATTTTGGGTCTGGGACCTTACCGCCAGCCATTGACCTAGCCATAAGGTCTCACGCGGTAACAGAGTGATAATGGTCTACGTGCGTAAAATGCTGATTACCGCCCGCATGCTAGAAAAAAAATATATTTTCCAGCGCACGTAGTGGATGCACATCAAAAATGAAATTACCACAAGGGCCACGTGGTAGCAGGGCGGTAACTGAAAATTGATGCATGTTGGGTGTGCATAGGTGCCTACGCAGATTAGTAAGAGGGCCCCCAAGTTAGCTGCATAAGCAGAGTTTTGGCAGACACTAGTAGGAAAACGGTGCTAGGGTCTGCAGTTTTGGTGTGGATGGGCAGACTGGGTAGGCTGTACAGTCTTTTTCTGCCGTCATGTTCTATGTTTCTACAGACTCTCATATGGGGTCTGTTCATTACAAAAGGATTGTCGAATAAATCTTTGGTGCTATTTCAGTTCTAAAAGTTCACACCAAAGATACTTTGATTTACGGTGCTTGTTAAGAAGAGCATGGTGCATGACTAAAACCGGCAAGTGACTAAGGTAGGCAAAGTGGACTCAAATGGAACATAAAGAATAATTTAATTCAATTGAAGAACTTACAGTGTAATTTTTCAGCAAAGCACCTAGGCAAAAGAGGCACATAGGTGCTTTGATGCAGGTGTGTGATTATGTATTAATAAGTGCATAGGTATGTATTCTATACAATAACACATTAATGCCAAACCTGCTCTGCCTCCAGGAATGCCTAATCATATATCTCAAAAAAGTAAGATGCTACGTTTCCTCAGCACCTACTTTTATGCATATATAATCCCAGAGAATTTTTTTAACCGCCTGTGAGGGAGTGAATGGTATAGTGGCAGGTGTCCCTAAGAATACTCCTTCAATGAGGTTGCAGCTTAACAAACTTACAGCAGCTGAACATGTCCCGCTTTTACACTATGATACATTTTTACAATGTTAAAAACTCATGAAGGCCTGTGTTGGGTCAATTTGACAGAATTAATCTGTTTTTTTGGGACAATAAACTTTCGTTTTGCTCCAGTTTACACTGGGTGTGTGGCATCTTCCACTTCTGTGTTGTTGCTAAACCAGCCATGTCAGAGGCAGAAGCTGTCCAAGTAAGCATAGGGATGTTAGGCTGTCTAGCCAGAAGGGCGGGGCTCAACAGTGAGGCAGAAGTAAAAGCCCTCTGGCAGAACAGAACAGAGAGGCCCTAGGAGGAGAGATGCCACCCTGTAGTGTAAGTGTAGTGTAAGGGCTCCCCTGCTTATACGTAACTACCAGAACCTAGCTGAGGTAAGTCAAGTTTTATCTCTAGCTTTACAAGAATCCTATGGGTTTGGGACCTATCAGCTACAGACCTGGGTGAAATTTGCTTTTGAAACTGAAAAAGATCTTGTTCTTTATTTACTGTAACTATGAGGTAACAGGGATCAGTATTTGTTTAATAAAGAGGGTTTGCTTCACTTTTATTCTTATCTGGCTGTATTTTATGAAAGCCTCCAGCTTCAACCACACTCACAATATCACAGAGCCCATTAACCCCTGGATTCTATATAGCGTGACTGAAATTGCATGTGCAAATCTGTTTTTTTCCGTGCAATTTAATTACTTAACAAGCCAATCAGCACCAATAATTGCCACTTAAGCGATTATTGAAACTAATTGGCATTAATTAGAATTTATCTGCACAACTTGCTAAGTGTATTCTGTAAAGTGGTGCGCATAAATTTTAATACATGCTGTCAAAAAGGGGTGTGGCCATGGGCAGGACATGGGCATTCCAAAAATGTATGCGCAGGATTATAGAATACACCTGCTCTGCATCTAACTTAGGCTCCAGTATTTACATCAAGTTTTACTTGGCATAAGTGAACATGCCCAGAGTTAGGCACAGACATGGCCGCTGGGCATATTTTATAAACCCATTAGATGTATTCTATAAACCGCACCTAAATCTGGGCATTGTTTATAGAATATGTCTAGGTGGACATTTTTTTGGCGCAGATTTTTTAGGCACCATATTTATTTACTTATTTATTAATTACATTTGTACCCCGCGCTTTCCCACACACAGCAGGCTCAATGTGGCTTACATAGTAACAATATAAAGAATTACAAAGTCGTAAAACAGAATATACAATTTGTAGTAAACACAATATTACTGGGGTTAACGGATAAGTAAATTGAACATAGGAGAATTGGGTGCAGAAGGAAATGAGCGTAAGGAGGTAGGCGTAGGAAGATGGAGAGGAATGGATATGGAATAGCAATAAGGATAATGGGAAACATGGTCAATGTATAACAGTCGTCGGTAAGAATCATGTGGTCAGGCTTTGGTTAGGTTGCATCGTTAGGGTAGGCTATTTTGAAGAGATGGGTCTTCAGTGCTTTTCTGAAGGGCAAAAGGCCGTTAATTGTACGGATGGATCTTGGTAAAGCATTCCAAAGCTGGCTACCTGAAAAGGAAAAATTGGATGTGTAGAAGGATTTGTACTTGATACCTTTGCAGCTGGGGAGGTGCAGATTAAGGTAAATGCGGGAAGACGTCAAGCTATATAGAATCTAATCCTAAATGGCTGCTAAACGTATTCATGCTCAATTCATGAATTCATAGCAGCAGTATGAGGGTAATTTTATAATGACACACCTAGGTTAAGAGGCCAAGTAGGCCACAATTTAGGTGCTATTTTATAAAAACATGTGAAGCCCCATTTTAGAAAGAATGTATATATGAGGACAGACATGTCCATGCCTGCACAGGGAGGCTGAAGGCATCATTTTACAAAAGTAGCTATGGCTGTGGAGACTACTTGTAAAATATGCGTATCTCCAACTCCAAAAGAACACGAGGAAAAAACACAAGGCAACCACATCCGCAAACTATTTCTTTGGATGAAAACTATTATACTGCAAAACAATATGTCAGTCTGTTGTCTTATGATATACCATGTTCCGGGACAAAGGGAGCATGAAAACGAAGAGCCGACAGGCACACGGCACCCCCCCCCCCCCCCAGCGGTGTGCACCCGGGGCGGACTGCCCCCACCGACCCCCCCCCCCTTGGTACGCCGCTGCTCCCTGAGCCCTGCCCTCCCATCCATGCTCCTCTGTCCCCTCCATTCATCCCTATCCAGCAATTCCCCTCTCTCCCGGAGCCCTGCCATCCATGTCCAGATGGTCCTCTCTCCCTTGCCCTCCCGTTCCCCCGTCCAACTGCCTGCCTGCCCTGGCGCCCTCTTCTCCCCCCAAGGATCCTTTTTCTTTTATTTTAAATTTACCTAACCTCCATCGGAGTCTGACCGCATGGGCAGCAGCGTCACTGAAAGCGCTCCCCTCCCAAGTCCCGACGCATCTAGCAGAAGCTTCCTGATTCGTTCATTCTCAGTGTCCCGCCCTCAAGCGTCCCACCCTCGGAGGGGAGCACTTTCAGTGACGCTGCTGCCCATGCAATCAGACTCCGATGGAGGTTAGGTAAATTTAAAATAAAAGAAAAAGGATCCTTGGGGGGGAGAAGAGGGCACCAGGGCAGGCATATAAGTGGCGGACCGGCCCTGCGCGAACCGGCAGCGGGGGAGAGTCTGCGCTGGCAGGGTCGGTGAGGGACCGGATCCGGAGGGAGGAGGGAGGGAGAGCCAGCTCACGCTATTCAACAACCGGCTCGCAAGTCCGACCAAAATTTAACAACCGGCTCTTGTGAGCCGGAGCGAGCTGGCTCCAGCACATCACTGGTTCTATGTTTATGTGGTTCATCATGGCCAATTAAGTGCTGAATATTGCACTTAACTGGCTATGTTTTCGCTGGCTTTACTAACCCAGAAATTCAATGCCAAAGCATGGACATTGCCTGGCACTGAATTTACATGGATAGTGCTGGCAGCAGTCAGCAAAACCCTGATTGCTGCCAGCTGAATATTGTGTCTGTCATCTATAGATTGCCACCAAGCCAAAATAATGTGGCAAAGCAGTGGCGAAATCCAGAAAGATGCTAAGTTGCACAGAGAGAAACATAACCAGCAGAAGGGAGACGATGATAATGCCCATGGTCAAGTTGATGGTGAGGCCAAACTTGGAGTGCTGCATTTAGTGTTGGTGGCTGTCTTTTGCTAAGGATATAAAAAGACTTGGAGTAGTTCAGAGGCAGGCAACCAAAACAATACAGGATCTACATCAGAATATGTATGAGAAAAGACAAAGACCTGAAAATGTATACTCTAGACGAGGAGAGACGGGGATAATATGATATAGACATTTTGAGTAAACAAATCTTTTCACAAATGAGGAAGCCATCTGATTAGATAACATGAAATGAAACCACAAGGAGGTAATCTTAAAAGCAACATTAGGAAATGCTTTATCACTGAAAGGGTGGTGGATGACTGGAACACCCTTCTAGAGGAGGTGGTTTGGACAAAAACAGTGACAGAATTCAAAAGGGCATGAGATAAACCCTGAAGCACCCTGTCCAACAAGAGGATGGGATCAAATCAAAACAAATGGCAGAGGGGTGTAACCTGCATTTTCTCCACAGAGTGGCAGACACAATCCCTAAGGCATAGAAGAGGTAACCTGCATGTTCTGCAGAGTGGCAAGTATGACTCTACCCATCTTCCTGGCCAGTCTAAATGGAGATGATAATCTTTATCTGCCATCTCTTACTATGCAGAATTGGATTTGACGGCCTATTAAGTGGTCTCCTAAGTTTTTTATATTTGCAAAAAAAACACCAGATCTTACTAAGCCTCAAGCACTGTTGAATAGGCAAGCAATGGTGGCAGCAAGGGTTGTGATTGCTGTGCACTGGAAATCCACAAATGTCCCACCTTTGACGAGATGGTTAAACAAATTGTGGTTTATATGTGAAATGGAGAGACTTCGGACTGTGCGGGGTCATACTGAGGCGAAGTGGGAGGCTATATGGGAGCCCTTCCTGAAACATTGCACATGCTAGGGGGGGGGGGGGTGGGGGGAGGATTGGGACGGGTGGGGAGGTACCTCGGCTTAGTCTGGTGGGCTAGGTAGGGGATGGGGGGAAGGGTAACTCACCAAAACTATTAAAATACTTGAGTTCACTGTTTGTGCTGTTGGCAGTATTGGAATTCATGCTGTTAATGTTATGTTTTTAAAAAGCCATATGTGGTTTACACTGAAACTACTCTACTTGAATCGTTAGACGAAATTGTAAACCTGTGTTTATTCTTTTACTTTCTTCATACATTGTTTCCTATGTACAGGGATTTCCCAATACTCAATAAAGACTTCATATAAATTTAAATAAATAAATATAAATTAAAAAAATATCTTTTTAAGAAGATCATTGAAGAATGTGTATTTTATTGATTGAATTAATAACTTGAATTTTGGCTGTATCTCTTTGGGAATGCCCAGCTCTGTTTCTTACTATTAGCCACATGGAACTCTCATGGGACTATGTGGGATAGAAGAGACTCATTGTATTGCACTGTATTACAAGATCATTTGCTGTGCTTAGCTTATTATGCATCCATTTCATAACACCTGTTACTATCTGCCAGGTTGTGCTTTGAACACTGAACTGTGCTGGCTGATTCTGCTAATTGTTGTCAGTTGCATTACATTAGAAGATGTGATAATATTTGTGTATTTTATGTATGTTTTATTGTTCTCCGTCCTGGATAAGGGTGGATTGCAAATAATAAATCCAAATAATAAATCCAATCTAATCTGATGTTACAGTACTTTCCTTTATAGAATACTAAGGTAACAGCAAAATAGATATAATTTAGACATAGAGCTGGTGTAAATGCTTATGCCTAAATTGCTGAAACCTCATATAAATTTTATGTGCATAACTGTGCCCCGCTCACGTGCCCAGACTCCATTAATGTGTATTCTCACTTTCCAACAAGACGCCATTGCACGTAGGAACCATTTTATAGAACAGCATGTAGCCAGAATATTGCCATTTTATGTCGATAGTGCTGCTGAAAATTCTTACAGACCACACTCTACAGATGGGGCAAGTGAGGGTGGAGTGTGACTCCAAAGTCTACAGAAAGCTGGTAGTATTTAATCACTAAACCGCAGAAGGAAGCACCAGGAGCCTTCAAAAATGGGACACAATTTCTTTAATCATTTAACTTGAACATCAATTCTTTCATAAATGACCTGACATGGGCCGTGTTTCGGCGCACAGCACCTGCATGAGGAGTCAATAAAGTTGTGGTTTCAAAGTATGAAGGGACCCCTTCGGCTCTATTTTATTTGCACTAAGAGGGGCAATCATCCAATTTGTCATCTTAAAATGGCAAAACTCCGCTGCTCCTTAGAAACCACAACTTTATTGACCTGTGACGCAGGCGCTGTGCGCTGAAACACGGCCTGTGTCAGGTTATTTATGAAAGAATTGATATTCAAGTTACCTGGTTAAAGAAATTGCTTCCCATTTTGAAGGCTGGTTTTTCTTTCTGCTATTTGGGCTTTGTTCTATACTTTGGACCCTCTCTGTGCTGTTCTGTAGTATTTAATCACTATCTATATAGCTACATGGCTAAGTTTGAACAGCCAGAAGTAGTAGTGACAGTGCTTGCCACTGTATACATATATTCAGTACCACTAAAATAATGTATATATGTAAAATATTTAAATGCCACAGCCAGCATTTTTAAAAAAATGCTGACCTTGAAGTTTACATATTGACCCATTAGTAGCTGAATATCATCACTATCCAGATAAATTTTGGTTTTGATCCTTTTTTCTGCCTGGTTTCGGTTTCAGCCAAAAGGTTATTTTAATTTTCAAGCAAGACTGAAATAATCAAGAGTCTGTTAATTGAAAGACCCGATATGGGCCGTGTTTTGGCATACCAACGCCTGTCTCAGGGGGTAGATTTTAATAACTACTCCAGAGAGAAACAAAAATAGTGTGACAATGTTCTTCAGACAACACTGCAAACCTGATACGGGCCGTGCTTCGGTGTACCAACGCCTGTCTCAGGGGTCGATTTTAATAAGTACTCCCAAGAGAAACACAAAAAGTGTGACAGTGTTCTTCAGACAACACTGCAAATAGAATCAAAGGAATAACTTCAAAAGCACCAAAACGCATATGTTACGTCTTTCTTCTCAAAAGTGGGAAATCAATCAAACAAAGGTGCGGGCAACCAAACAAATCGAACCGCATCTTTTGAAATGCTGTGGCTATCCTCAAATACTGTGAGTACTTATTAAAATCAACACTTGAGGCAGGTGTTGGTATGCCAAAACACAACCCATGTCTGGTCTTTTAATTAAAGGACTCTCAATTGTTCCAGTCTTGAAGGCCCATTTGTGCTTCTTTCTTGTTTGCTTTGCTTGTTTACTTTTGAACCCTCTCTTGTACCTATTTTAATTTTCATCCATGTTTTCGGTTTCAGCCAAAAATGACTGTCCCCCTGTGATTCAGCCTGCAGCTGTCCATGTTTTTTAAATACTGATCGTCGTTGCTAAATTTTCCTCCGATATTCAGTGCCAGGCCATGTCCAGGCACCAGCACTGAATATCGGGAAATAATTTTGGGCAGGCAGGCTGCCAAAATTTATGCACGCCTGGCCAATATTCAGTTATGCGGTCTTGGCTGAATATTGGGCTGTGGCCCACATAACTTCTGTTTTGTTTTTTGGGGGGTGGGTAGGTTGCTAAAAAAGCCCCTGAGCCCCTGCCCCCCCTGACAATGGCCCAATTTCCTTTCCCCCCAGCCCACAGCAAGAACCCTTTCTAGAGGGCCCCACCATCCCCCAGTCATCCAGGCAGTCCCTCCCCCCAGGCCTACCTGTAGTTGTGGTGATCCACGGTGGTCAATGGTGGCAGGAGCGCAGGCCCCTCACTCCTGACCCTTGTGGCCACTGAAGGAAAATGGCTGCTTTAACTTATCATGGCAGCTTGCAGTACTACACAGTACCAGGAACTGCTACAACAGGTCCCAACAGCCATTTTCTTTCAGCGGCTGCAATGACCACCATGGCGGGGTTTGGAGGCTTTTTCTTTTTAAAGTTATGCGGGTCCCAGCCTGATATTCATTGCTGAGACCCACATAGCTAGGCTTTGGAGCTATACCTACATTAGGCCGCTTCGCTATGTGGATGCTGGCATTGAATATTATTAGCACCAGCATAACCCCAGGCTCCTCTCTAACACCACAACCCCCATACCGCCCCTTACCTGCCCCTGTTTTTTGGCAGTGGTCAGAAGCGATATTCAGCCCACTTTAGTCCCATTGAATATTGGGGGTAGGTGGTGTGAAAGATCTGTCCCTCCTCCCAGGGTCCTCAGGATCTTGCCTCTGCCCTGGCCATTCCGGTTAAGAGTCAGGATACCTGTCTCAGCCTCCTATCCCACTGCAGTTCACAGGGCAGGGCTCAAAGCCATCCAAACTCCAGAAAGCAAAATCAGTAAGTATCTTTTATTCTCTTGGGATTCACAGACCAGCAGTTCAGAATTAAAGCAGGCAAAAAAAACCACAATCCCACTGTTTCTCCTTCCAGGATCACAGCACAGCAGGAAAGGAAAACAACTTCACTCCCCTGCTTCCAGAACTCAGTTTGTTCCACCTTAAGCAATCTACAGCCCCGTGCTCTCCTTCTCCCCCTCCCCTTTGAAAAGGGGGAGAATGTCCATGAAGGGCAGTCAAAAAAAACACAAGAAAAAGAAAGAAACTGCTCCCGGTTTCTTCCTGGTGCTTTGGCAAACAGTCTCAATAAACAGTTCCCAGTAAACCACTTCTTCAGGCTTCAGCAAACATTTTCCCACAACCAGCTTCCTCCCGCTGTGAACAGTTCACACAGGGGGGAGTCAATAATCCCTCTTCAAACAGCACCTTTAACACACAGTTCATACCAGACTGAACTCGCTTTGAGGAGAAAAAAGGTCCCACCCTTTCTTGGGTCACTCTCTCAATACACTGACCCTTCTCCCTCATGACCCTTTCCCTTTCCCCTTGCAACCCAGCTGCCATACCACGAGTTCACCTGCTTTCTCAGCTTTTTTCCTAAGGAATGAGCCCAGGCTGTGAGGTCCATTGGTTCCTCTGGGCTCTCCTCTCTCTCTCTCTCCTCAGCCTCTTGCCACTCCATGGGTTCCTCGTCCCACCCACTTTTCAGCTGTTCCTCTTTCCCTTGATTACCCTCCAGGGGCCCCTCCCTTGCCTTGTCAGAGTTCTCCCCTGTGACCTGCTGGGAAAGGTAATCTCTGTACCAGGGCTTGCACCGGGGCTGCTGGGTAGTGTAGTCTTTTTCTCTCCTCCATTTTTCAGGGGGCACTAACCTTTCTCTTCTCTCTCTCTGGGGAAGTAGTAAAGGCAAGGCTCTGTTCTGTCTCCTTTTGCTCTTGAGCCTCCTCACTCCTTCCCCTTCCACTTCCATCTGCTCCACCCCTTCACAGCGGAGACAAGTGATTTAACCCCTAAAACTACAAAAACAACCACAAACAGACCAGTATCTGGAAACTTGGGCCTAGTAAATACCAGATCAGCCAATAAGAAATTTGATATGATCCATGATGTCATCAATGAATACCACTTAGACATCTTGGGAATAACTGGGACCTGGCTGGATGAAAGCAGAGGAGTACCATTGGCTGAGAAATGGCCCACAGGATTCACTATCCTGCAACGATAGTAAAACAATATTTAGAGAGAATACATTAGGTCTTTTGCCATTACAAGATGAGTGATGCCAGCAATATGTGGTGTCATCTAGTGTGTGCGAACTTGGTATTGTGGTTCGGTAAGGCAAGAATAGCTGCCATAATGAGCGCGTGTAAAGTTTCTTGTGCTTTGTGGTCCAGACAGAGGTAAGGTGGAGAGAGTCGGGATTATTGTCCTGTTTCAGTGATGCATTTATTGAATAGATATGCTTTTAGCAGTTTGTGAAAGAATGTCTTGTGGTGGGGAGTTCCAGATTTTGGTTGATAGGTAGGAGAAACATATGGTATAGATTGATTTGTATTGTATTCCATTGTGGTGTCGGTGATGCAAAGTCATAAAGGTGTGAGAGCCCAATGATGTATCCCTCAAGGGAAGATTGATTGAGGTGGTGAGGTATTCTGGGGATAGGCCCTGGAGGATAATGAATACCAGGGCAGAGATTTTGAAGTTGATCCTCAAAACTTATCTTTTTAAAGATGCTTATGGATATAGTTCAGCCACCTCCTGCGGCCATACGAGAGATATCATGGAAGATACTGGCAGCATTCTCCTCTTGTTCTTTCCATCCCCTCTCTGTCCTATTATTTTATTGTAGTTCTCCCCCTCCACCCTGAATAGTCATGTTTACGTCTTGGTTACAATGTTTATTCTCTACTATCTTCTACTATTTTAGATTGTAAGCTGCCCTGAAGGTACCCCAAAGGCAGGATAGTAAAAACTAAATAAACTTGAAACTCGAAACTTAGGTATGTGGAGATCCCAGGAAGCCAGATAATCAAGAACGTCTTGTGTGTGATGAACTTCTGAATCCTCCAGGTGGATGTTGATATCACCTAGTATTATGACATTATTGTAAGAGGCACAGATGTTGGCAATAAAGTCGGTGAAGTCATCTCTGGATTTGAACCAGCTTCCTAGTGGTCTATAGAAGAATGTGCAGCCTGAGAGGGTGGGGTCATGTATGGTGAGAGTATCTCTAGTGATGGTGTCACAAGGTTAGATACTATGGTTACGTTGAAAAAAGATTTGTATATGACTGCAAGCCCTCCCCCTTTTTTCATGGGCTGAGTCAGGTGTAAGATTTTGTAGCCTGGGAGGGGGGGCAGAGGTCATTATTGATAGGATCGTCATTTGTGTGAATCCAGGACTCGGTGATCAGTGCTATTCCTAGGTCTTCTTCTTCCATCCATGATCTTAAGAATTCCGATTTGTTTATCACTGATCGTATGTTTATGTATGCTATCGTGATAGGCAGGTAGGAGTGTGGGCTGCAGTCAGTGTGCAAGAACTGCTGAATCTGGTGATTGAGGTAACCCTGAGCTACCCTAGGTTACTTATCATGGGATACTTTACCTACACATTGAAACTCCAGACACTACTACTGCTGCCTTCCTTGATACGATGGCAGCTCTAGGATTCATTCAGGTGATCAAATCTCCAACCCATGAAAAGGGTCATATGGTAGACCTGGTATTCTGCAAAGGGGTCAACATCTTGAAACACAAGGCTGGTAGCATCGAGATAACACCCCTATCATGGACTGATCATTTTCTAATCAAATTTTCTATTAAGGACTACTTAAAACAGATGGGCCCAATCAAAGTTTGGAAGGAAATCTGAGACATGAGAAATCTGACTGCTGAAAACTTCCTAGAGGCCTTGCCTACTCCATATAGATTAAAAGATGATGACAGTGTCAGAATAGGTTGATATCTGGAATGCATGCTTATCAATGGCATTAGAAAAAATGGTCCCTCTAAAAAAGTTGCTATGCTCTACAAACAAACATTCCCCATGTTCATAAGTAATGCCACACTGGGAAAAGGCCAAGGGTCCATTGAGCCCAGCATCCTATCCACGACAGCGGCCAATCCAGGCCGGGCACCTGGCAAGCTTCCCAAACGTACACTACTACTACTATTTAGCATTTCTATAGCGCTACAAAGCATACGCAGCGCTGCACAAATATAGAAGAAAGACAGTCCCTGCTCAAAGAGCTTACAATCTAATACATGTTATTCCCGGAATTGTGGATTTTTCCCAAGTCCATTTGATAGCGGTTTATGGACTTGTCCTTTAGGAAACCGTCTAACCCCCTTTTAAACTCTGCCAAGCTAACCGCCTTCACCACGTTCTCCGGCAACGAATTCCAGAGTTTAATTATGCGTTGGGTGAAGAAAACATTTCTCCGATTTGTTTTAAATTTACTACATTGTAGTTTCATCGCATGCCCCCTAGTCCTAGTGTTTTTGGAAAGCATGAACAGAAGCTTCACATCCACCTGTTCCACTCCACTCATTATTTTATATACCTCTATCCAGGGGCGTATCTGAGGTTCGGCGGTAGGGGGGGCAGGGGCTAGAGTGAGGGGGCACATTATAGCCCCCCCCCCAGCCGCCGCTCCCCCTACCTCCGTCAACCCTCCCCCCTACTGCCGTTAACCCTCCCTCCCTCCCCCGCCTACCGCCGTCACCTACCCCCAGTTGGACAGAGTCTGACGTCGCAGCACGTTGATGTTACAACGTGCTGCGTCGTCAGACTCTGTCCAACTGGAACTAAGGATGCATGCAGCTTTCACAGCATGACGAGGATGAAGAAGTTAAAGAAGACCGCGGCTGGGCTGGCGGGGGGTTGGGGTCCCCCGCCAGCTGAAGCAATATTTTAAAAAGTCGGCAGGAGGAAGCGGACCTCGGGGGGTAGGTGATGGCGGTAGGCGGGGGAGGGAAGGAGGGAGGGTTAACGGCGGTAGGGGGGTCCGGGGCGAAATCTGCGGGGGCCCTGGCCCCTGTGGCCCCACGCAGATACGCCCCTGCCTCTATCATGTCTCCCCTCAGCCGTCTCTTCTCCAAGCTGAAAAGCCCTAGCCTCCTTAGTCTTTCGTCATAGGAAAGTTGTCCCATCCCCGCTATCATTTTAGTCGCCCTTCGCTGCACCTTTTCCAATTCCATTATATCTTTCTTGAGATGCGGCAACCAGAATTGAACACAATACTCAAGGTGCGGTCGCACCATGGAGCGATATAATGGCATTATAACATCCTCACACCTGTTTTCCATACCTTTCCTAATAATACCCAACATTCTATTCGCTTTCCGAGCCGCAGCAGCACACTGAGCAGAAGGTTTCAGTGTATTATCGACGACGACACCCAGATCCCTTTCTTGGTCCGAAACTCCTAACGTGGAACCTTGCATGACGTAGCTATAATTCAGGTTCTTTTTTCCCACATGCATCACCTTGCACTTGCTCACATTAAACGTCATCTGCCATTTAGCCGCCCAGTCTCCCAGTCTCGTAAGGTCCTTCTGTAATTTTTCACAATCCTGTCACGAGTTAACGACTTTGAATAACTTTGTGTCATCAGCAAATTTAATTACCTCGCTAGTTACTCCCATCTCTAAATCATTTATAAATATATTAAAAAGCAGCGGTCCTAGCACAGACCCCTGAGGAACCCCACTAACTACCCTTCTCCATTGTGAATTCTGCCCATTTAACCTCACTCTCTGTTTCCTATCCTTCAACAAGTTTTAAATCCACAATAGGACTTTTCCTCTTATCCCATGACCCTCCAATTTCCTCTGTAGCCTTTCATGAGGTACCTTGTCAAACGTCTTTTGAAAATCCAGATACACAATATCAACCGGCTCCCCTTTGTCCACACGTTTGTTTACTCCTTCAAAGAATTGAAGTAAATTGGTCAGGCAAGATTCACCTCAGAACTATGGATCCTTAAGCGTCGAGGACATCAACGTGAAAGAAAATGGTAAAAATCTCACCTAGATGAAGACAGGCTCAGCTATAAGAATCACATGGCAACATATTGCCAGGCCTTACCAACAGCCAAAAAACAATATTTTTATCAACACATAGAACAAGCTGAAACTACAAGCAGCTATTTAAAATAGCAAACCTCACAACAGAAACAGCCTTCTCAGTCACAACTAATGAGCAATGATTTTGCCACTTACTTTGCAAACAAAATTAAAGGTCTTCATCAAGACCTAGAGACAGTCCCATCAAAGCTCCCACCAGATAATGAAGACAATACTCCCTCTTCTCCATCATGCACAGCCATCTGGGACTCATTCATTCTGGTCACAGAGGAAGCTCTTGAAAATATCCTGAAAGGTCTACAGCCTTCAACCTGCCCTCTTGATCCCTTCCCAGCAAAAATAGTACAATGCAGGGCCGGCATTAGGGGTGGGCAAATATGTCAATTGCCCTGTGCCACCATGTCACTGGGGGCCCCAAACCTACCTAAAGTTGAAAGAAGGACAATTTGCAAGCAAACTTTGGGGCTCCCTCCCTCACATCTGCCCTGGGACCCATCATACCTAGCATTGGTCCTGGTACAACGAGTGAGTACAGGCCTCATTGAAGGGACCACCAAAATTGTTAACTCTTCTCTTGTGGAAGGGCAGCTGCCAACAATACTAAAAAGAGCTGTGGTGCACTCCCTACTGAAAAGGCATTCACTGGACCAGGACAAGGTCCAAAAACTGCTGAACAGTCTCTAACATTCCTTTCCTGGCAAAACTTATAGAATGGACAGTCTGCATTCAACTCAGCAACTGGCTAATTGAAAGTAATTGGCTAGACCCATGTCAAAGTGGCTTCAGACCTGGGTATGGAATAAAGACAATTCTTGTGTCCCAACTTGATGATCTGTACAGAAACCATGACAGGGGATACTAGTGCTACTGGATTTCTCAGCAGCCCAACACTGTGAATCATAAATAATATCATGTTTACAAGACTGGCAGAAACAGGTGTCAGTGGCACAGTATTTACGTAGTTCAAATCCTATTTGTGATGGACAACAATCAGTTCTGTTCAGCATCAGCACAACATTACCTTGGGCATTGAGCTGTGGGGTACCCCAGGGATTTATACTGTCTCCCATTTTATTTAATATGTACCTGAAGCCACTGGCTGAGCTGCTTCCGTCAATGGACAGAAAATTCTACATCTATACTGATGATGTGCAACTACTCATACTCATTGAACCAGATCTACTCACAGCTCTGAGCAAACTGACTGCCTGCCTAACTGCAACTCAGTAATGAGCAAACAACAAATTCTGCCTGAACCCAAGCAAAACAGAGATTCTTTGGGTACCTAACACAAGTGGACAAATAGCTGACTTCAAAATACCTTTCAAGAAGTATGACGATCAGGTGACCCTCAGGTGGAGGAATACTGGCTTCGGCCTAACCCTGGTAAGCCTTTTCTTGGCTGGGAGGTGCATGGTGGAGGTGCCCAGTGCTCCCATCAGATGCCTTCCTGGTGCTGTGGAGGACTTGCAGCCTATCTACATATCCTCACAGCTTTCTCCGGGGTGACTCCCAGATCCACTCTGATCCGCTCAGGGCCTTCGCTCCAGGTGCCCAGTGCTCCCACCAGCTGCCTTCCAGGTGCTGTGGAGGACTTGCAGTCCATCTGCATATCCTCACAGCCTTCTCTGTGGTGACTCCCAGGTCCACCCCGATCCTCCCAGGGCCTTTGCTCCAGGTGCCCAGGGCTTCCACGTGCCTTTTGGCTAAGATCACGTGATCCTCAAGGGGAGGAATGCTGGCTTCGATCTAACCCCTGGTAAGCCTTTTCTTGTCTGGGAGGTGCCCGGAGCTCCCACCAGCTGCCTTCCAGGTGCTGTAGAGGACTTGCAGCCCATCTGTATATCCTCACAGCCTTCTCCAGGGTTACTCCCAGGTCAGCTCTGATCCACTCAAGGCCTTCGCTCCGGGTGCACAGCACTCCCACCAGCTACCTTCCAGGTATTGTTGCAGTCCATCTGCATATCCTCACAGCCTTCTCTGGGGTGACTCCCAGGTCCACCCCAATTTTCCCAGGGCCTTTGCTCCAGGTGCCATGTGCCGAAGCATTTTCTCTATACACTTTGCATTTTCTCCCAGTTACTTCTTATGGCTCCAGTACATTTTCTCTTCTTGGTACTCTCCCTTCCAAATCTCTTTCTCCATCTGAAACTACTGTATACTGCAGGAACACGTTGCCTACCTTCTGCTTTCATCATCTCACCATCTCTTTTGTCTTCTCCCTTCTTCTCAGCTCTCAACCTTCAACATTTCCTTCTTTCCATTCAACCATCTCCATTCTATCTGAGTACATCTCGCCTTCATCGCTATCGTCATGCCTCTCCTACTCTTCTCCGTATTCTCTTGTTCCTTCTCCTGCTCTCTGCTGGGGATATCAATCCCAATCCTGGTCCCCCACATCAGCTCTCAACCTATTCTTGCAGGTCACACTGTGATGTCTCCAATCTAATTTCTGTTCCTGTCCTCCCCCCCTTCTTCCCTGCCTTTCTCATATGCTCTGTGGAATGCCCGCTCTGTCTGCAACAAACTTTCCTACATCCACGACCTCTTTATGTCTCGTACTCTCCATCTGCTTGCCCTAACTGAGATTTGGCTTTGCCCTGAAGACTCTGCTTCAGCCGTGGCCCTGTGTCATGGATGTTACCTTTGCTCCCATACTCCTTGCCTGGTTGGCCGCGGAACTGGTGTTGGGCTACTTCTACTGAGGTGGACTGTGTGGAAAGGTTCACCAATGGTTCCGCGGCTTCCTAAAATCTAGAACATATCAGGTGAACTTGTCAGGTTCTCTCTCACCATCCTGGTCTCCTGACTGCGAGGTGTCACAGGGCTCGCCACTATCTCCAATCCTGTTCAATGTTATGATGGCTCCATTAGGTGAAAGACTGGAGGCAGCGAGGTTCTGCACTTTCATTTATGAGGATGATGTCTCAATCTATATCCCTTTCAAGACTGATCTTCCAGAAATTGTCCCTAAGTTTAGGCTTGGTCTTGATTTGTTAGAATCTTGGGCTTCTGAATTTAAATTTAAGTTAAATAGAAATAAGACTAAATTTCTTGTGGTAACCAACCCCTTCAACTGTACCGTAAATAATAATTTTACCATTGCAGCACATGCTAACCCCTAAACACTATGCTTAGGGTACTGGGTGTATTAATTAACAGTCACCTCATGTCCGAGCCTCAGGTTTCCTCAGTAGTGAAAAAATCCTTCTAGTCTCTTTGGAAGCCTGACATCTTTAGACTGCTAGTTCAATCATAGGTTTTAACTCAGTTCGATTACTGCAATTCCATCTATGCTGGATGTCCTAAAAAGGCTGCAAATAACCCAAAATACTACAGCTAGGCTTGTCTTCAAGGTATTGCATTTTGATAAAGCCATTCCATTATTATGCAAGCTGCATTGGCTGCCCATTAAAGCCTGAATTATTTTTAAATTATGTGTTTTTGTCCTTCAAATATTATATGGCATGATACCGGATTACATGCATCCCTTAATATCTATTCCCCTATACAATATAACCTCTGGTTCTAGGGACTACTTTAGACTTATCTTCCAGAATGCAAGGGTGTGCTATAAGTCAGTTCACTCCACAGACTTAGATACCAAGGTGCTAAGTGGTGGAACTCTCTGCCAGTGGCAATCAAGGGTCAGCCTATTTATTTGGTATTTTGCGAAAGACTGAAAAGTTTCTGGTTTCTACCCATTGATGGAGTGTGTTAGATTGTAACTAGCCATCAATGGTTTATTATTTAGTTCTTATTTTTATTTACTCTGCTCTTACTTGATATTTTGTTTGTGGTATTGTAAACCTTGCCTGTTGTTTTTATTGTAAGCCACATTGAACTTGAGTATGTTCGAGATAATGTGAGGTATAAATGTAAAACTAAATAAATAAATACATGAGAACCATTTTTTTTTATGCCAAAAAAATACCCCCAGCAATTTCCAGAAGGATTTATCCCTATGAATGTAACATATGCTTCAGTCTATATAAATTATCATGGCCTGCGAGATCTTCTGGAGTCAGTCCATTCACAATCTTAAAAACCAAAGTTAAAATCTTAAATGTATCTATTAATTTATTTTTTCCAATATTTAGCCCATCCTCCCAACAACACCCAGAATGGGGTACAGAATTGCATTCATAATATAATAAGACAGTACAACATATAACAAATTAAATTAAATTAAACAACGGTTCCAGCCTGACAATTTACATTTCAACTCATCAAATTGCTAGATTAAAACTAGTAAGATTTAACAGGCTTATGAATTCTCAAAAGATCATTAAGGGGTCCTTTTATTAAGGCGTGCTGAAAAATGGCCTGCACCGGTGTAGGCGCATGTTTTGGATGCGGACAGGTCTATTTTTCAGTGTACCTGGAAAAAAGACCTTTTTTTAAGCCAAAAATGGACATGCGGCAAAATAAAAATTGGCTCATGTCCATTTTGGATCTGAGACCTTACTGCCACCCATTGACTTAGCAGTAAGGTCTCACGCGTTAACCGGGTGGTAATTGTCAGCATGCGTGCACTGCCGAATGCCAGAAAATAAAAAATATTTTCCAGCACGCATATTGGACACACATGAAAATTAGAATTACCGCCCAGGGCACATGGTAGTCAGGTGGTAGTTCTAATTTGACTGTTGTGTTGTACGTGAGTAGGCGCCTACGCACCTTAGTAAAAGGGCCTCTAATAGATCTCACAGAGGGATGAACCTTGTTCCACAACCAGGTCATAAAATAAGAGTAAGTTTAAGAGCGAGCACACTCTAACTGAAAGGATCTGGCAAGAGAAACACCCCTCAGTCTGCGATTGTAATGACACTTAGGACAGAGGTTTCCAACATAGTCCTCAGTGCACACCCAGCCAGTCTGGGCCTGGGCCCACCCTTAAAATGGATTCAAGGCCCCCAGTTTGGCTGGCGGGGGTCCCCAACCCCTGCCAACTGACGTGTTTCTCCAGCGCTGCTGTCCTTACATTGCCTGCCCTTCTTCCCCTCGTGTTGTGCGTGTTCTGACTCCTGTCCTCATTTACTTTTGGTTCTACTCCTGTGGAGCTTTTGGACTTCTCCCCCTTTTTGTTACCACATGGGATATGTCACTGACATCTCCCGTGTCGTTGCAAATAAATCCCCATCCCTAGTGCTTTATTCACTGTGGACTTTTGCAGGGATAGCACATACGCAGCGATTTCAAAATGAAATCCTAGCACATTCCTTGCTGGCCCCACCCTTTTTCAGCATGGATAAAAGTAGCATAGTGATTTTACCACAGCTTCCTACACACACCCTTCAGGATGTTCTTTCCAATTCAGTTCTTCCTGCTCCCTCTTATCACTTTATTCCATCCCCATCCAATAATAAGTGGAACAGTGCTGAAGCACAGACAGCAAAAACCAGAGAAGAAGTGAGCAGATGCAGCCAAAACAAAAAAAAAACACACAAAAAAATATTCCTTTCTTACATATTGCTGGAAGGAAACTGTAGCTGTAAAGGCAAACGTGGAACAAGTTAAAAGAATAAATATGCGTAGTTGCACAAATAGCAACTTACAAAAAAATCATGAAAGTAGCAGCTTTAATATAAATCCAAATGCAGCAAGATGAATTACTCCTGGTATTGCCTCTTTTTGTAGCCCTGTCTCCTCCCCTACTTCCCCCAGGTTACCTGACCCTACTGTATGGAAAATGAAATCATGAAGGGGGAAGGAAGAAAGCAGTGTACTTTTGACTCCATTTAGACATGTGAAGAAAGAAAGAAGATACATGTCCGTCAATGCATGTGCCAGGAGGCCATCTATACTGCAAGAGGCTGCTGCCACCTACTGTATAGGAAAGTATTAAAAATTTATTTGGTACAATTAGAGTATAAGTACTGCAGACCAAAGTAACTCTGATTTTTAGATTTTTTTTTTTTTTTGAAGGAGTGGTTTCTGCCCTCATGGGTGAACAAGTTACTGTTGGGTTGTAAATAAGTAAAATCCCATACTGCGGCAAAATTAAGATAAAAAATAAAAAAATATTTGCCAAAAAAACAACTTTGAACAATAAGAGGAGAAAAAAAAAAGACCTCAAAACTAGCTTTCTTTCTTTTTTTTTTTTTTTCAATATTGTTATTGAGGATCAAGGGGACAAAAAAAAGAAATTCAAGAAAAGTAGGTACAACTTAACCAGAATCATGGAACACAAACTGATAAGACAAAATTCAAAGGACATTCATAGAAGCTATCAAATGTAGTGTGGTCAAACCACACCCCCTGATTCTGTGTTTCTTTTTATTATCTCTTAACCTCCCACCTGTTCCTCCCTCCCCATTCTTGTTCCTGTTCCCTCCCCCTATCTGCACACCATCCCACACTTGTACCATCTTGACCAATGCCACTCTGCTCATCAGAGCGACAGGGCATTTGTACCTTTGGCCAAGTTGGTCCACTGTATTAATCTTTTTAAATACATTTTTCTTATAAACCCAACATTTATTAGTGCTTAGGTAGACTCCAAGATAGTTCAAGCATTTCTCCATTCTAGAAGAAACTGTGGTTGTTGAACACATACACAAGGCTGGGGCACCAGCAAGGCTTCAGATTTGGCAAAATTAATTTGCAGTCCTGAAAAAGCCCCTAAAACTTCTATTTGTTGTATAAACTTGGGTATGTTCATGAATAGGAGCATATCATTGGCAAAGAGATTAATTTATACTCCTGGAAACCCACCCAAATACCTCAATAATCTTACAATTGCCTTATCTTGGTCAGCAATGGCTCTAAGGATAACAAGAACAGCATGGGTGAAAGACGACACCCCTGTCTAGTCTTTATACCTAGCAGGGCCGCAGAGAGACTAGGCTGGGCCCAAGGCAAGGGCGCCCTGCCTCCACCCCCCGCCTCTGCAGTCCCCGGTCTCACCTGCCTGCCTCCATGGCTCCGGGCCCCCTGCATTCAAAGCGGCAGTCGCAGATCGCCTCTCATCTGGCCTTCCCTCCCTGTGTCCCGCCCTCGTCTGATGTAACTTCTTGTTTCCGCGAGGGCAGGACACAGGGAGGGAAGGCCCGCAGGGAGGCGATCTGTGACTGCCGCTTCGAATGCAGGGGGCCTGGAGCCAAGGAGGCAGGCAGGTGAGTCCGGGGACTGCAGCACCGGTGGCCTGACCCCCCTTGGAGGCCCGGGCCCAGGGAATTTTGTCCGCCCTGCCCCCCCCCCTCTCTGCGGCCCTGATACCTAGGTGTATTACATTCGACAGCCTGCTATTGATGACCAATTATTCCACAATGCAACCCACTATCCCAAATTGCCCCAGTATCCAAACTAGATACTCCCATAAGACCTTGTCAAAGGTTTTTTTGGCATCTAAGCCAGCTTTAAGCACATATCCTGGGTTCCCAGGTCCCAAATGTAGCACCCTCATCAGTCATCACTTTAAAATGTTAGTGGAAGCATAACGCCCCTTGACATATCCAACTTGGTCTTGATGAACTAGTTTGGGTGGGTATTCCCCCAGGGCTGCCAAAATTTTTATATCATGATTTAAAAGAGAAATAGGCTGGTTAGACCCTACTTGTTCCTTGTCCTTTCTCGGTTTAGATAATACCACAATCAGGACATGATTCAGCACATGGCCCAGATTTTGCATTTTTCAACTATACTTAAGACTTCCAAAAATGGACCTATGAAAAAGTCTTGCATTATTTTATAATGCTCTGCCCCAAACCATCTGGCCTTTGAAATCTTTCAGTTTATAGTGCCATGTAATAAGTTGCATTTCTTTACCAGTAAAATTGGAGTTCAGTTGATGCAATTGCTCCTCGCTAAGTTGAGGTAGTTGGAGCACTTGAATAAACTTTTCCTGAGTGTCAACAATGCTATGGCCCTTATCATACAGACTTGTATAAACCTTTTCATAGTTTCACCCTCCTGAGGTCCAGATGCACAAAGGTCCCCATTAAGAATCACTCTGTATTTCCACCTCAGTAAAAATTACTGATTTGGAAATACAGAGCAATTCCCAAAGCAATTTGCATGCAAATGAGCTGCTCACAAAAGCAGCAAGCAGTCTGATAGGGGGGAAGCTAGTCGGTCAGCTGAGCATGCGCAGAACAGCCAATAACTAAGTGTGGCTGCTCTGCGCATGCTCAGAACAGCGCTTGTGTATGGCTTTCATAGATGTAAAGAAGCTGTGTTTATGAAAGCTGGTGAAGCTTTTTTTTTTTTTCCAAAACTGCTATGGGCCATCCAAACTGCCACAGTCAGAGATCAAACAATCAAAGATCGAGATGGAGGTGAATCTGTAGATTTGTGGGTTTGTTGTTTAGATGGGTGTTTTTTCTTGACTGGTGAAAGGTGGGTGCCAGCAGGGCTGCTCCAGTCCTTCTCCTCTTGCAGGAATGGCAGAGGACGACTGGAGCAGCTGTGGAGTACCAGCTACAATGAAGATAGGACCGACAGCTCCAGACCTCCCGTTAAGTTTTCCTCAGTAAAGGTAGGACTGTTTCTATGCATCATTCAGAAAATGGCTGTGCATCACTTTGCTTACACATATGTATAATCATAGGCGCCCGGTATAAGAGGCTTGGAGAGGCTAAGCCTCCCCCCTGCTGCAGCAGAATGGATCAGCTGTGGAGTCCAGCTGCTCTGAGGGGATTAAATTGTTGATTTACCTCCATCCTCACAGCAGGAGCTGCAGTGAAAGCCCTCTAGCAGTTGTAGAAATTGGTTTATGGTTTGTTTACCTTACTGCTGGGAAAGCAGGGGGGGGTTGGCTGGAGGTGTCCTGGGTTGCCAGGGAGATATTTAACAAGGATGACTTCCTGACCTGCACTGAGGACAGCAGCAGAATGGATACTGGGCCAGCATGATCAGAAAAAGTCACCAGACAACAAAGGTAGAAAAGATCATTTTATTTTCATTATAGTGTTTGGAATATGTCCACTTTGAGAATCAGGTGCTCAACATTAAAAGTTTATATTTATTTATTTACTTATTTATGGCATTTTATCCCACATTAAACATGAATTAGGGTGTTTTGTGGCTCTACATGAGAATTGTGATGATATGATCCCTTGTTTCATATTGTTGACAGTCTGCATTTTCCGTATGGGTGGTATATTGGTGTATTAGGTCTGCTCAGTGTAATATTTATGGTACAGTAAGGTTCTGAGTGTGTTTTTGCAGAAAGTTGTGCATAGTGTTTTGCAGTTGAGCGATTGTGGTTAGAATATGCTTTGAGCAACCACTTTATTCTTTGACATATGATACATATCTAATATCTAAATTTAATAAAAGGTATTAATTGTGACTTTTTATTTATTTATTTTTTCTGTGTGTTATCAAACAATTATGGATTTAAGCTCCACCCCTGGCCCCACCCCTAACCCCGCCCCCTTTAGCCTCCCCAAACAGTTGGGCCACCGACCGCCTATGTGTACAACAATTAGCTCGTTTTAATGTTTGCATACAATTTTCATTAGCTGCTACCGTGACGGGAAAAGAGGTCGCAGAACCCTTTTGTGCATGTCTTGCTGAACTCCATGCTCGCTAAACCAGCTAGAACCAGTGTAAAAACCATGTTGATGGCTCGTTAGGTTTTTTGCATCTGGATCTGAGTGTGCACAGAGTATTTAATACAGCTGATAAAAATCTTTGTTTCCCTACACCACACCATGTTCGTCAGGATCTTCCCTGGTTTATTTCCCCATCTATGCAGTAGATACTTATACAGCTTAATTCTACTGACTGCTGTTTCTTGAAGTCACTCATGAAGCCTCTTATGAGCTTCCATATAGGCTTGCCTAGACTGGTCATCACTGAAACAAAGAAGAACCTTAAAGGTTATATTTAGCATGTCAGCCAACTTATTGATCTTCACTTCCTATTGTTTCTGAACTCCTGCTGCATATGTGATCATTTTCCCTCTCATCACAGCCTTGCTGGCTTCCCAGTATGTCCTCAGATCAACCTTCCCTGGACTATTTTCAGTTACATATGCTTGTATGGCCTGGCATAAGTAAACATGGAATTTTCACCCAAATATAGAATAAGGTTAATTTTCCAACAATATGTTTTTATCTGTCCTTCCCATATAATGGCAGCTGGGAAGTGACCTAACTACTACTACTACTACTTGACATTTCTATAGCGCTACTAGGGTTACGCAGCGTTGTACAATTTAATAAAAGAGGGCAGTCCCTGCTCAAAGGAGCTTACAATCTAAAGGACGAAATGACAAGGTGGGGTAGTCTAGGTTTCTTGAATAGTGGTTAGGTGCCAAAGGCGACATTGAAAAGATGGGCTTTGAGCAAGGATTTGAAGATGGGCAGGGAAGAGGCCTGGCGTATGGGCTCAGGGAGTTTATTCCAAGCATGGGGGTGAGGCGAGGCAGAAAGGGTGGAGCCTGGAGTTGGCGGTGGTGAAGAAGGGTACTGAAAGGAGGGATTTGTCTTTAGAGCAGAGGTTACGGGTAGGAATGTACGGGGAGATGAGGGTAGAGAGGTAGAGAGGGGCTGCAGAACGAGTGCATTTGTAGGTTAGGAGGAGAAGCTTGAACTGTATGCAGTACCTGATAATGGCAGCTGGGAAGTGACCTAACACTCTTGGGCTCCTGATATAGGCCTCACCCATTTTATGCATCTTATGGTGATATTAAAATCCTCCACTAAAATTATCTGATAACCACCATATTCCATCAGCTTGGCATCCAGCGTAGAGAATTTATGTGTATAAATCTTAGGAGCTTAAGCATTATATAGTACCACTGTCTGGCCCTATAACTCTCCAGCAGTTATAACTACACTCCCATCTGATGAGGCATGAATAATATCAGAGGAGTAGTTGGAAGAGTGCGCAAGGGGAACAGCCGCTCCCTTAGACAGACTTCCAATGAAAACAGCACCTATGTGGTTTTATAAACCTACTCACGCTGGCGCCTATATTTTTTACACTGTCCACTCCCCTGCTACCAAAATCTTGCTACACTTCTGAATACTTTATGCTGGTGCACCAATACTGCCACCCTCATTTGCCTTCTACTAAATGCAGCAAAAAGGACATCTCCATACCAATCTTTTTTCAATTTTATATGTTCCCCCTAAGCTAAGGTGTGTTTCTTGTAATAGTGCAACATCAGCATGCTGCCTGCACAGTGCTTGTAACACTCTCATTCCTTTGACTGGGGAGTGTAACCCAGCCACATTCAGAGTGACCACTATCCATAGCCTTTCTGCCAATCCAATTTAATAAGAACTGCATGCTTTCCTATCACTTGCCCCTTGGGGATCTGAATTCCCAAGGACCTTTATACTGTCCAGACTCACCCATAATAAATCCTCTAATGGTGTGCTCTCTATTTTCCCCTTCCCCCAACCTAGTAAGTCTCTTTTTAAGATCTGCAATCAAGTAAACCCTCCCCCATACAACACGCACTATACTACAACTCACTCACCCAGCCCTTTCATACCTCCCTGTCCCCCTCTCCCCATTCTTACATTCCCTTTCTATTTTCACTTTCCAGATCTTCCCCTCCAGTGTTCTCAATTCAGATCTTGCCCATACCCTCCCAAGCACCTCTTCTATTTTAAGCCTCCCCACCCCCTGCAGATCTTAATAATCTTCAAAACTCCAGATTTAAAAGTATAATAATAACAACAATATTAAGATTACACTCCCCGATACTTGCTTTCTGGATTTCGCTCTTTGCCACACTAGCACCATGCGCAGCAGTATCCAGTTCACTCATTCACTGAAGCGATCAGAGCTAAAAGAAAAACAAGCAGGGAGGGCTCCAGCAGAGCCATAAGTTACCCCCACCCTTGGATCAGCAGTAAATACTTAAGAGTGCTCTCAAATCTATCAATCAATCTATAATATTGTTCTTGTCATCTTTGTGTTTTGACCACCTATCACCACTCTGTCGGCTAGTAACTGAAAACCATAGTTGTTTCTAAGCAGGTCACCAAAACTAACAGTACAATATAACACTTCAGCAATTCACTGAAAGAATCTTCTAGCTCAGTCTCCTCAGCTCCGCATGAGTCTCTTTATTTGTAATCCGTCATGATTAAACAAGCATGTTAACGATATGGCAACCTCATAATATATGCATACTCCCACTCACCAGTGTGTCACTGTCAGTTCCAAGACCTATCTGGCCCTAGGAAACCATAGCCAAGAATTTCTTCAAGTCATCTGGCGTGCCAAACAGCAAGCTGTGGTTCTCATGAAGCACTTTCACTTTGGCAGGGTATTGAAGGAAAAAACACAGGCTCTTGTTATGCAATTGAGTGCAATATGGGGCCATGGGCCAATGCTGTTCAGACTATCAATTAGAATAATCCTGAAATATCAAAAGATGTGTACATTTATAATCCAAGGTTCACTGTTTTTTATACCGTTCCATCAATTTTTGTTTGTCTGTGTGGTTTAGAAATCTGGTATTCACTTGTCTTGGTTGTCCACCATGTTCCTTGCGGGCTCCCTTGCGATGCACCTGTTCTGTCTTCAGAGTTAACTGCACAGCTCCACAATGTCCCATAGTTCCCAACCTTTCACTGATTCAGGCAGCCCCACCATCTTTGCACCATTACTGCAACTCCTGTTTTCTTGGTCATCAACTTTCTCCAGGAGCTGCTTATATCTTTCTTCCACCTCATGTACCTATGCTTCGGCCTCCTCTGTCCTTCTTCTTTCTTGCCTTTCTTGCCTCAAGAATTTCTTTTATATCCTCCATGGATGCACGCAAGCAGGTTAGCTTGTCATCCAGGATTGCCAACAGATTTTTCATCAGCTCAAATACGGCCTCCTCATGTAGGATTACCACTGATGGCATGGACAGCCTGCAGCTCCATCTTGCCACCTCCATTCTGATTCTTTCCCCAAATAGTGCACGGTGTTTTTATCAGCATCCCCTGCTCACAATTATCAAGGAGTTCCCCCCCCCCCCCCACACTGCTGTTGCACTGGCAGGTTTGAGGTACTGTTGGTTTGGTCAGGGGGAGTGAGTAAACAGGAGTGGAGTGGAGCTGGGTCAATAGGCATCCGCTCAGCAGCATAGTATTACCTGTCCCACTCTCACAGCTTTCATAGCTCGTTACTACTACAACAGTGTATCTTTGAACTATGACTTGCAATCATAAGTCAAAAAAACTCCTTCTATACTAATCAATTCACCAAAGTTTCAACTATAAAGCTTATACTACTATATATTTATCAAATCAACTTTCATGTACTTATTTTATCAATCTAGTTCCCAGTGAAGGCTCTTGTTTCACTATTGCTGCATCAGGGAATCAGCACAACTTAAACATCAGTTATTTTCCATACATGCTCCAGCTCCATTCTTCAAAGGTGTAGTAACAAATGCTACTCAGCAATTTTTAAAGCCAGTACAGAATCAGCTATGGTGCCTCATACCATGCCTATGTGTCTAGCAATCAGAGTTCAGCTCATTCGTATACTTAGAGGTTTATTTTAGAAGCTCTATTCGTGTTTTGGACATCTGAAAACAAGAATTTAGACATCCATATCACATGGATGTCCAAATACCAATTTTATAAAATCAGAATATAGACATCTAACACTGCTGTACATCCATATGGCAAGGGGTAGTGCTGTGGGTGTGTTTTGGATGGGACTAGGGATGGGCCAAAAGATGGATGTCCAACTCTGATTGCAGAAGGTGAAAGGATGACCAAGTTCAAAACGTTGCAGTGGATCTTGACTAGGCAACCTCTGGATCTCTGCTCTTGCTCTCAATTGGCTGCTTTAAACATTAGGCTATTCCTACATATGGACAGCTGTGTGGCCATTTTATAATATGACGATATCAGAAAGATTCCCACAGTGATCAATTATAGTACCCCTGCCGCAAGATTTACAACACCAACCTCATTGATCAGGCAGTGTAGAATGTAATTTTCAATACTGATATATCATATTTAACTTCAATGCAAAACCACTTTTCATAGAAAAGTTTTCAAAAACTTTTCAAACAATATTCATTTTAGCAATGGTTGACGTATTGTCTCCCAAACCCACCCACACTGCTCACAGGAACACAGAATTTGGCAGGAATGACAGCCATGCTGCCATTGTCCCTCCATTTGACAGAGCAGCATGGTGAGAGTGGGTCCCTTGGGATGGTGGCAAAGGAGTCTTCCTTCATGCACCCTATCAGTAGACAAGGGCCAGGTGGGTCTCAAAGGGCCCTGAGGGGCTGCAAGCCATAGTTCATTGTATCAAATAGGCACTGGCAGAGAGGCATACTCTGCTTGGGGGAGTCCTAGCCCACCCACACAGTACTTCAGTGGTCAGAGCCCTGTGGGCCATCTGGAGGCTCTGGCTCCCTTTTCAACAAGGCTTCATCTGCTAAGCAGGAACTCAGATGTCGAACGGGACCTTTTCCCTCCAATATCTCCCCCTGAGAACCCGTGGGGCCATGCTGGGTGGGGCAGTGAGGGCACCCCTCTGGATTCCCAATAGCTGATGGACCTCTCACTTGCCAAGGAGTAGGACTCCCCTGTGGTCCAGCTTTTCCAGAGCAAATACCTTGGTCAGCTCATATATTTTATGACTGAGGTTCTACATATTTTAACTTTGACCTAGGCAATGCCCTCAGTTAAGGACCCCATCCTGGAGGGTATTTGGAGGCTATCTAAGCCCTTTCTGTTGCATAGAGCTCTCTCCCAGATGGTCCTGGCTGAGTGGGAGGCCCAGAAGGCCTTCTCCTGGGCATTATGCTTTTGGGTAGGCTCTACTCATTGCCTAGCGAGGGCCTAGACAATGCTCCGGTTCCCCAAGGTCGATGCTTTGGACACAGCAGTGACCAAGAAGCTGACAGTTCCAGATGAAGGGGGCTCAGGTTTGAAAGAAACTTGTGATAGGACGGTAGAGCAGCTCCTTAAGCCTTCACCTCCCCGGCTATTGGGGTTCAAGCCTCGATGTATGGGAGCTATATGGTCTATGCGTGCCCTTCTGTGTTGTGTTGCGTTACTGCCCACCAAGGAGAAAGAGAGGATGTGGAGTAGTAGTAGTTTATAGGAAATCATCTTGCCAATATTTTGACCTGTCTCAGGGCATAAAAGGTTTAATGGTAACTTTTAGTGCCTGACAAGAACTGGCATTATTATATTATATTTTAGATTACAGCAAGCATAGAACTTCTGAAAAGGGTGATTGTGGACATAATCTTGCATGTTATATAATACAAAATATTTATGGCATTACGGGACCTGCACTTACATTTTGATGACACTATAGATGCCCGTGCTGTATGTTTTTAGAGATTCTGTAATTTATCGAGTTAGAAATAATTAATTCAAAGCTAATGCACAGAGGAGGTCATCATGCAATTTTCATGTCTGGTCTTGAGTCTCAGCAAGTGAAAGTGGAAGGCTATAAAGCTGATCCTTTTTTTTTAACAATGGTTTGGTTAAAGATGTAAATAGGAAGAAACTTCTCTTTGGGTGTAGAAGTGATGCTGAAGGATAAAATCTTAATATTTTATTATAGATCATATGGAAATTGATCAAATAGTTAATTCTTGCGATTCTACTTTAAATGCATATCTTGACAGAATTGCACCACTAAAGTAGTTGTATGAGCCCAAACATAAATCCTCCCTATGGTTTAAGCACTCACTATTGGAGAAGAAAAGGAATAGAAGGAAGGTAGAAAGGTTTTGGAAACAGACAGCTCTAGGGCCTCTGCTCTAGGTGCCCAGCGCTCCCACCAGGTGCTGTGGAGGACTTGCAGCCCTTCTGCATTTCCTCACAGCTGTATCCGGGGTGACTCCAGTTCCACCCCGATCTTCCCAGGGCCCTCGCTCCAAGTGCACAGAGTTTCCAGGTGCTTTTTGGCTAGGATCAGGCGACCCTCAGGGGGAGGAATGCTGGCTTCGGCCTAACCCCTGGTAAGCCTTTCCTCAGCTGAGAGGTGCCCAGCTCTACCACCGGCTGCCTTTCAGGTGCTGTGGAGGACTTGCAGCTCATCTGCATATCCTTACAGCCTTCTCCGGGGTGACACCCAGGTCCACTCCGATCCACTCAGGGCCTCCGCTCTAGGTGCCGTGCGCCGGGGCATTTTTCTCTTTACATCTAATCTTCTTCCCAGTTGCTAAAGTACCTCAGTCATTTCTGGCCCCTATTCACATTCTCTTCCTAGCCCTGTCCCTTCCTAATCTTTTCCCTCACCCCCTACCTCTCTCCACTACAGGAACTCACTGCCCATCCATCGACTTCATCACCTCACCTTCTCTCCTACCCTCTTCCTCCCTCTTGGCTTTTAATCTCCGCCTCTTTCTTCCGTCCATTTTGCTTTCCCCATTCCACCTAAATACCTCTCGCCTTCGACGCCTTCGTGGCCACACCTCTCCTACTCTCCTCCGCTCTCTTTTACTCCTTCTCTTACTCTCAGCCGGTGACATCAATCCCAATCCTGGCCCCCCTCACCAACTATTATCCCAACTCTACAGATCTCACCGCGACCTCTCTAACCTCATCTCTATTTCTCTACTCCCCTCCTCTTCTCTGCCCTTCTCTTGCGCCCTATGGAATGCCCGCTCTATCTGTAACAAACTCGCCTATATCCAGGACCTCTTTATCTCGCGTCACCTCCATCTGCTCGCCATAACAGAAACCTGGCTCTGCCCTGATGACTCTGCTTCAGTCGCAGCCCTGTGCCATGGCGGTTATCTATTTTCACATACTCCTCACCCTGCTGGCCGTGGGGGCGGTGTTGGACTACTTTCTCCCTCCTCCAGATTTCAACCCCTTCTTCCACCTCAATCTCACTGTTTTTCCTCCTTTGAAGTCCACTCTATCCGCCTTTTCTCTCCTCTGCCTCTTCAAATAGCGATCATTTATCGTCCTCCTGATAAGTCCCTTTCATCCTTTCTCAGTGACTTTGACGCCTGGCTTGCCTTCTTCCATGATCCTTCCTCCCCCTCTCTCATCCTTGGTGACTTTAATATTCCTGCTAATGATCCTTCCAACTCTTATATTTCCAAGTTACTCGCTTTAACGTCCTCCTTTAATCTCCAACTATGTTCCACCTCCCCCACTCATCAAAATGGTCACTGTCTTGATCTCATCTTCTCCTCCATCTGTTCACCCTCTAGTTTCCTTGCCTCTGATCTTCCCTCCTCCGATCACAATCTTATAACTTTCACACTTAAATCTCCTCCCTCCCAGTCCCATCCTATCTTATCTAATTTATCTAGGAATCTTCACGATATTGACCCTTCATCTCTATCCTCCCATGTTTCAAACCTCCTCTCTACTGTGGCATCATCCACGTCTGTCAACGAGGCTGTTTCTTCTTACAACAATACTCTATCCTCTGCCTTAGACACTCTTGCACCTTTGATGACCCGCCCTGTAAGGCGTACAAAACCCCAACCTTGGCTGACTTCTAATATCCGCTACCTACGTTCCTGTACCCGCTCCGCTGAATGCCTCTGGCAGAAATCTCGGGCCCTTGCTGATTTCTTACACTTTAAGTTCATGCTGACCTTCTTCCAATCTGCTCTTTTACGTGCCAAACAGGATTATTATATCCAACTGACCAACTCTCTTGGCTCTAATCCTCGACTTCTCTTCACCACATTGAACTCTCTCCTCAAGGTGCCCCCTCCCCCAACTCCCCCTTCATTATCTTTTCAGACCCTTGCTGAATTCTTTCACAACAAGGTTCAAAAGATAAACCTTGCTTTCTCTACCTCACCACCTCTCCCTCCACTAGTCCGTTCCCCTCTCTCTCCTTCCCCTCATTCCCTTTCCTCCTTTCCTGAAGTTACTATTGAGGAAACTACACTTCTCCTTTCTTCCTCAAAATGTACCACCTGTTCCTCTGATCCCATTCCCACCCACCTTCTTAATGCCATCTCTCCTGCTCTTATTCCTTTTATCTGTCACATTCTCAACCTCTCACTTTCCACTGCGACTGTCCCTGCTGCCTTTAAACATGCTGTGGTCACACCTCTCCTTAAGAAGCCTTCACTTGACCCTACTTGTCACCTCTAATTACCGACCCATCTCCCTCCTTCCTTTTCTCTCCAAATTACTTGAGCGTGCTGTTCACCACCGCTGCCTTGATTTTCTCTCCTCACATGCTATTCTTGACCCACTACAATCTGGTTTTCGCCCTCTCCACTCAACCAAAACTGCGCTTACTAAAGTCTACAATGACCTATTACTGGCTAAATCCAGAGGTCAATATTCCATCCTCATTCTTCTTGATCTTTCCGCTGCTTTTGACACTGTCGATCACAGCATACTTCTCAATACCCTGTCCTCACTTGGATTCCAGGGCTCTGTCCTTTCCTGGTTCTCTTCCTACCTCTCCCTCCGCACCTTTAGTGTTCACTCTGGTGGATCCTCTTCTACTTCTATCCCTCTGCCTGTCGGCGTACCTCAGGGTTCTGTTCTTGGTCCCCTCCTCTTTTCTATCTACACGTCTTCCCTTGGTTCATTAATCTCATCCCATGGCTTTTCCTACCATCTCTATGCTGATGACTCCCAAATCTACCTTTCTACCCCTGATATCTCACCTTGCATCCAAACCAAAGTTTCAGCGTGCTTGTCTGACATTGCTGTCTGGATATCTCAACGCCACTTGAAATTAAATATGACCAAAACCGAGCTTCTCATTTCCCCCCCCAAACCCACCTCCCCGCTCCCCCCCATTTTCTATTTCTGTTGATGGCTCTCTCATTCTCCCTGTCTCCTCAGCTCGAAACCTTGGGGTCATCTTTGACTCTTCTCTCTCCTTCTCTGCTCATATCCAGCAGATTGCCAAGACCTGTCGTTTCTTTCTTTACAACATCTGTAAAATCTGCCCCTTTCTTTCTGAGCACTCTACCAAAACCCTCATCCACACCCTTGTCACCTCTCGTTTAGACTACTGCAATCTGCTTCTTGCTGGCCTCCCACTTAGTCACCGGCCAAAAAAATTGGATATTCAATGCCAGTCACTGGAAACGACTTGACATTGAATATCCAGGGTCAGCAACACTTAAGCAGGCTGCTTCCCGCGGTTTGAATATCAGGCCCCTAATGTTTAGGCACTCACCTTTAAGCCAGCCATAGAATAAAACTGGTGTAAATGCAAGCACCTCAGAGCAACAAGGAGAGGCATACAGTGCATTATATATGTAAGTGGGAGCCCTGCCTATGGGCTAACCATGCTCCATCACTATATACACCCCCTTTCAAATGCATGCTATGGAAGTTAAGTGGGAATTTGCAAAATGCCACTTAGGCTGCATGCTAACATATACACAAAGTAACAAAAGAGAGGGTAAAACACTACACAAACACAAGCAAAAAAGGAAAAAAGCACAGCTGGGCCTTCAAGACTGAGATAGACGGGAGTCCTTTTATTCTGAAAAAGACCCGAAACGGGCCGTGTTTCAGCGTAGAAATGCCTGCCTCAGGTTCCAAGGTCACAATGCTCTTAGAAGTACAGAAAAAGGAACAGTACAGAAAAACTGCTCTCTCAGGTACAGCATACACCTTGGTTCTTTCTTCCTCTGTATGGTTACGTCAGCCAGCACAGACAATAACATTGGCGCAATTGATTACATAGTGGAAGTGGTCCAGATGGAGTTGGCTTCATTGCTTGTACCACTGTATGAATCCAGACAACTTAACTAAGGATATGCAACATCTGCATTCCACCCTTTACCTATATCTCAGAAGGAGGATTGATTTTCTGGGTTTTCAGCTGGCTTATTTGAGGGCTGGGTTTACATCACAGAGAAATAAATATTTTGGCCCAGATCAGGATGATTAAGAGCCCCCACTTCTGATGATGTAGCTAAATGACGCTCATCCACAATTTGATAGGGATTCAAGATGTAGTTTTGATACACAACAGCAAGAGATCTTCTCCCCACAGTGCAGCCTTCCTGCCTGGCCCTTAAGCCCAGCGCTGCTTTCTCAGTGGACACTTTATACACTGCACACATGGAATAATGCCTAGGCTGTGGTTTTGGTCCGTGTTCAGAAACCTGCTTTCAGAGCGAGTTAATACAGCTCTGGTAATAATGTTCTGCAGACGTTCCAGTGGTTTTTCTAATTTCAGTGTGCTGGAGGGTTGTTGTTTTTTTTTTTTGTTTTTTTTTTTAATTTGAGCTGTGCTTGTTAGTTAGAACTTTCTCCTAGCCCAAGTGAGAACACAAATCCCTGAGGTTCCTGTTAAGTTAATGAGCATTTAAAGCAGCATCTTTCTGTGCTATTTCTACAGAGGAAACTGAAGATTATCAGTGTCACTTTCCCTGCTGACCTGTACCTTTAGCCTTGTGCCATCTTTTTCCTGTCCTACTTGCTAAACACAGGGCATAAGTAAACCACCAGACACCATGTCATGAGGAACAAAAGAGTCCATTCAAGGTTTAGAACTCTAATGTAAAACTTTTCATTTTGAGCAGCTTCTAGAATGCTTTGAACAGGAGATGAGGTAAAGCAAAGCTAAGCAACTAAATTGTGGCTTATACCTTTAGTTAGTTACAGGCATTTTGGGGTAAATTTTCAAGGGTTTTGTAAGGAACTGGATGCACACAATAAGGGATTATGCAGGTAGAAATGCTAAAGCCAATTAGTGAATTTTCTGTCA